>NC_047092.1:55921932-57171932 GCF_902459505.1 Geotrypetes seraphini
AAAGAATGGGGAAGGGGGAGGTGGGTTTAGGTGGAAAGATAAGGAGCTTGGTCTTAGCCATATTCAGTTTTAGATTGTGATGAAACATCTAGGTGGCAATGTTGGATAGGCAGGCTGAAACTTGGGCTTGGATCTGGTGTGGAGAGGTAGAACTGTGAGTAATCAGCATAGAGGTGATACTGAAAGCCATGGGAGATCAGTGCACCGAGGGAGCAGATGTAGATGGAGAAAAGGAGGGGTCCCAAGACAGCCTTGAGATACACCAATTGATAGTGGGATAGCAGTGGAGAAGGATCCCCCATTGCATACACTGAAAGTGCAATGAGAGAAGTAGAAAACCAAGAGAGAACAGAACCCTTGAATCCCAGTGAGGATAGCATATCAGGACTAGATGGTGATCAACAGTGTCACAAAAGCATCAAGAAGGATGAGGATAGAGTAGAGGCCTTTGGATCTGGCCCAAGAAAAGGTCATTGGAGACTTTAGCAAGGGTGGTTTCTGTGGAATGCAGCAGGTGAAAGCCTGTCTGAAGTGGGTCAAGGATAGCTTGAGATAAAAGGAAGACCAGGCAACAGCGGTGAACAGCATGTTCTAGTAGCTTGGATAAGAAGGAGAGGAGGAAGGGGAGGAGGGAAATGGAGCATGTGGGATCTGGTGAGGCTTTTCTGAGGAAAGGTGTAAGTACAGCATGTTTGAAGACATTTGGAACAGTTGCAGTGGAGAATGATGGGTTGAGGATGTGCCAGATAGGAGGGATGACAGTGGGATAGAGAGCGCCAAGTAGGTGGGTGGGAATCAAATCAGAGGGGTATGTGGTGGGTTTGGAGAAGAAGAGAAGATGTGCATTTTCCTCTTCTGTGATTTCATAAAAGGAGGAACGGGTGGCAGGGGTTGAGGGGTGGTTGGCAGAAGGGACAGATGGAAGGAGGGTGGGGTGGAGGGAGGTGACCTGGTTGAGAACTCAAGGTGAATTTTTAATCCGAATCTTGTTGTAGAAGAGTTCAGCCATAGAAAGTGAAGGAGGGGATTGGAGGTCAGGGCAATTTGAGTAGGGAGTTTAATGCGGTAAAAAGATGTCAAGGATTAGAGCTAAGAGAGTTAGTTAAATGGGCATAGTATTCTTGTTTGGCAGGAGAGAGGGCAGACTTGGAAGGATGTCAGCAGAAATTTGAAGTGTATGAAATCAGCATGTGTGCGGGATTTAAGCCAAAGACGTCTAGAAAATCGGGCACAGAAGTGCAGGTAGTGGATGTTGGAGATCAGCCAGGGCTAGGGTTTGGCATACCTTCCAGATTGTGAAATGAGAGGAGCAAGGGTACCTAAAGCAGCAGTAGGAGAGGATGGTGCTATGGGAGGAGACAGCTTAATTGACAGACTTGTATGACACAGTAGTTGACAGGAGGGATGAAACTGTGGTGGAGAGGGCACCAGGGTCAATAGCCTGAAAGTTCTTAAATGTATTGATAGTGATTGGCTGGGTAATAAGTTATGAATGTTAACAGATGATGGTCAGAGAGGGGAAGAGCTGAGGTGCAGAAATTGGTGGTAGAGCAGTTGGAGGAGAAGACAAGGTAAAGGCAGTGGCCATTCTGGTGTGCAGGGGTGGTGCACAGCTGAAGATTGAATGAGGAAGTTAGAACGAGAAACCTGGAAGTGTAGGAGTCAAAAGGATCATCAGTATGGATGTTGAAGTCACCAAGAATGAGGGAAGGAGATGAGAGTTCAAGGAAGGCAAACCAGGAGTCAAAGTCAGTGAGGAAGGAAGAGTGGGAGATTTATCAGGTGGGGTCGGTAAGTGACTGCTACTCAGAGTGGTAGAGGAGATAATAGATGGATGGAGTGGACTTCAAAGGAGGGGGAGAGCAATGAGATTGAGGCAGAAAGAGGAGCTTATATCTACAAGATGACAAGAGTAAGAGCCCAATACCACCTCCATGACCAACTGGACAAGGTGTATGTGAGAAAAGGTAGCCTCCATGACACAGGGCGGCAGCTGAAGCAGTGTTCAGGACAAATCCAGGTCTCAATTAGTACCAGTAGGTAGAGAGCTTGAGAGATAAAGAGGTCATGGATGAAGGTAAGCTTGTTGGAGTCAGAGCAGGCATTCCACAGGGCACATGAAAAAGGCAGGAGAGGGGAAGGAGAAGAACAAGAATACAATTGGTTACATTGTGGTGTGACCCTCATGAGTAGAGTGAGGGTTGATTGGGAGGACCAGAATTGGGATTGATATGTTTGGAAGAGAACAAGAGAAGAAGGAAGAGAATATGGGTAAGTGTGAGAGAGACATGGGAGGCCATGCTGTGGTCAAGATGCATATAGGGAGAGTGGGGGATGGCTGGACGAGAGGGAGAAGATGTTGAAACGTTAGGGCTGAGAAAATGATAGAGAACAAAAGGGAGGGTGAGGTGGTGAATTCAAAAAGTGAGTGGTGTGGTGGGGTTCAATGGTTTGGAGTGAGAGTGGAAAAAGTCAGTATAAGGAGGAGGATTTGGTAGTTCACAGGAGTCATGGGGGGGAAAGGGGAAGGAATGGACACCAGGAGCCTGCTTGGTGGACAATGAGATTATCTTAGATATTGGAGAGTTTATTAGGTCTAGATTGGTAAGATTAGTGAGACTTGTGAGACAATGGTGGCATGGTCAAAATTGCCTGGGAGCTAGTGTCATAGGATAAGGGTGAGAAGTGGCTTAGAAGAGTAGACTTACCAGGGAGAGTTCACGCATGAGAGGCATGATATGTGAGCGCTGAAGGTAAGTGGGTAGGGTTGAGAATGGGTAAAAATCGGTCCCCACAAAAGATGGAGAAGGATTTCAGCTGATAAGCACCTTTTTAAAAGGAGGCTCCAGAAGAAGCCACTGGAGTTAATGAGCAGCAGGTAACAAGGGAAGTTCTTGGGTGTTCTGTAGAGAGTTTATATCTAATTAGGCAATTAACAGACTGCATTTATAGTTTACAAAGAAGGTGGATGCAAGATTTGTGTGTGTCGTGCAGTGGTTAGAGCTATAGCCTCAGCACCTTGATGTTGTGGGTTCAAATCCCTTGCTGCTTTGTGACCCTGGGCAAAGTCACTTAATCCCCCCATTGCCCCAGGTACACTAGATAGAGTTTGAGTCCACTGGGACAGATAGGGAAATATGATAAAGTACCTGAATGTAATAAAACCACTTAGGATATAAGTGGTATATAAATAAAATAAATATACATTTACAGAGTACAGAAAAGCAGATTTACCAAGGTAGAGAGAGGGATGAGTATGTTAATTTTGTGGACAGCTGATATTCCCCACAAAAGACAGAAGGAAGTCTACTATAAGCACCTTTTAAAAAAAGAGGCTGCAGAAGGAGTCACTTTGGAATTAATAAGCAGCAGATAACAAGATTGTGTTGAAGCAAATTTCTGGGAGACAGGGGCAGCTAAGTTATGTACCTGGGGCAGTGGAGTGTTAAGTTACTTGCCTTACTTTACATGGAGCTGCAGTGGTAATCAAACCCAGTTCCCCAGGTTCTTAGTCCAGTGCACTAACCATTAGGCTATTTCTCCACTTCAAGTCCAAGCACATAACACGATTGGCACACATGCACTGAATTTTCCCCGCGATCTTCAGTGAAATGCAAGGTGTTTACAGCCGATTTGGCTTTCCATCAAGTTTAGGCAACCTCTGAACTCTTGATCAAGTGAACACTTCCTACAAGATATTATTGTTTGACCCCTGAGGCAGGCTCAGTTAAGCCGAAACACAGATCGTGTTGATTCTAATTGACTTAATTAATAGACTTTTAATTAATAGAGTTTTTTAGCATTCTTAATTTGATTGAATATTTGTAGAAATACCATCGGTTGGTTTTTATAGTCCCTTATTTACTTAAGGACTCGCCTATTATTTTCAGTTGGGTCTTTCCGTTTTCTTTTCTTTTTTTTTTTTTTTTCATTTCAGTTATATACATATCAAGTTTGCATATACAGAAAAAGAAACAAAGGTAGAAAATCATTTCCAAAAGCAATGACCAGAAACAAAATTATTTCTAAAGTATACATTATGAAGAGATTGTGAGAGAATACCTAAAGAAATTAGTTCTATTTAGAAAATATCAGGTTATTTACTTAATGCTGGTTTTTACAAAGCTAAGGTAGAGTTCTCTACTGTGGGCTGGCAAGGTAAATGCTCTGACATAGAATTCCTATGAATTTTGGCACATTTACCTTGCTGGCCCACGGTAGAAACCTTTACTGTGGTTTTGTAAAAGGAGCCCTAACAAAATTAAGACCCTTATATTCTTCATTCCCTACTGTTCAATTACCTTTTTCATGCTCCAATAGAAATTTCTTCAGATGAAAACAATCAAAAAATATACGAGGGCTGTTCAAAAAGTATCAGACCTTTATTCATAAAAAATACTCTTATTCAGGTACAACAATCTTATACTAATCTCTTTCAAAGTAGTCCCCTTGAGCTGCCACACGCTTCCTCCAACGGTTCTGCCACTGTAAGAAGCAGCGCTGGAACACCTCTTTTGAGATTGCTCACAACTGGTCCGTCGCATTCTGCTTGATGTCTTCTTTTGACTGAAATCTGGTTCCTTTCAGGGGCATTTTCAGCTTGGGGAAAAATCAGAAGTCACAAGGAGCCATGTCGGGAGAGTAGGGAGCCTAAGGAATCATATGTGTGTTGTGTTTGGCCAGGAAACTCCATATCAAATGTGAAGAATTGGTAGGTGCTTTATCGTGATAGAGTTGCCAATTGCCCACTGCCCACAGGTCCGGCCGTTTGCATCTTACAACGTTACGAAAGCAACGAAGAACCTCTTGGTAGTACCCCTTGGTGATTTGACAATCCTGCATCACCAGGTTTCTCACTTGGTCAATGATCTCATTTCTGGATGTTGAGGGCCTACCAGAATGTGCTTAACTCTCTACTGATCTGCAGCCATCTCTGAAGCAGTTGTACCACTCCTTTATCTTTGTGGTGCCCATTGCTTCGTCCCCAAAGGCCTGTTGAATCTTGCAGATCATTTCCACTTGGGAATCGCCAAGCTTTACACAAAATTTAATGCAGTAGCGTTGTTCAACTTTTTCTGTAATTTTGTCAAAAATGAAAATCAGCTGGCGCTCACTTACACTTCCTCACTCATTGGCAGTCTGCTGGCGACTGACAGCTTCTGTAGGCGAGAAAAAATTCAAGCATGCGCATTAGGGTCGCCTACATACATGCACCAAATCATGCCTCCCTAGCTTTATTTGTTTATGCAAGAAAAATTAAGGTCTGATATTTTTTTTGAACAGCCCTCGTATATTGTTTACCTGATAATGTAAAATACATCTACAGGGAAAAGAAACTTGCCCCAATAGCCAAAACCCTGGACTTCAGTGCCAGAAACTTTGTTAGAAAATTTGTGCACTACATAAGGGTAAAAGGAATTTGCTGTTAGCTTGATCTCTGTAGTCTCGTGTGAAAATGAAGGATTGGTTCTAGGGCTGGCCAAGTAATAGAAACTGAGGTATAAAACATTTTGTGAAAATGGACCAGCCAAGCCATTTTCACAGATTACAATATCATGCTAATTTAATAAACTTTTACATGTGATAAATTATTTGTGAAGGCTTCCCATAAAACTATTAGTTTTTAAAAAATTTTCACAAAAAGCATTTTGTGTGGAAACCAAACAAAACCCCATTAAGAAAAATGTTGGATTTCTGTACATCAGCCTCTAACATAGTGAAATTGTGGAGAGAAAGAAAGACATGTTTTGTTTTTAATAAAAACTATGAAGTGTTGTCTAGAGCAAATTATGAATGCTTAAAAAAAAAGTCTATTAATGTTAATTAGACTCAACACGATCTGTGTTTCGGCTCTACTGAGCCTGCCTCAGGGGTCAAACAACAATATCTTGTAGGAAGTGTTCACTTGATCAAGAATTCAGAGGTTGCTTAAACTTGATGGAAAGCCAAATCGGCTGTGAACACCGTGCTTCACTGAAAACTGCGGGAAAACCTCAGTGCATGTGCGGCAATTGTCTAGATCAAAGGTACCACCAGGTTTGCACATTTCCTCCACCCGCCTCCCTTGGCTATTTTTCCATGCAAAACGCCCATTAGTTTGAAAATTGTCTTCTTTCCATTCTAACAGTATTTCCTAGCCTGTTTAGTTATAGCTGCAATGTCGCTAAAATCATCTAGTACCTGAAGATTGGAGGGTGGCCAATATTATGCTGATTTTTAAAAAGGGTTCCAGGGGAGTTCTGGGAAATTACAGACCAGTAAGCCTGACTTCAGTGCCGGACAAAATGGTGGAAACCATTCTGAAAAATAAAATTGTGGAACACGTAGACAAACATGATTTAATGGGACAGTCAACATGGGTTCAGCCGAGGGAGTTCTTG
Organism: Geotrypetes seraphini; assembly: GCF_902459505.1. Lineage (NCBI taxonomy): Eukaryota > Metazoa > Chordata > Amphibia > Gymnophiona > Dermophiidae > Geotrypetes > Geotrypetes seraphini. Next base: position 55,928,313 of record NC_047092.1, read on the forward strand.
CCTCACCAATTTGCTTGACTTCTTTGAAGGTGTGAATAAACATGTGGATAAAGGCAAGCTGGTTGATATAGTGTATCTAGATTTTCAGAAAGCTTTTGACAAATTTCCTCATGAGAGACTCATGAGAAAATTAGTGTCATGCGATAGGTGGCAAAGTTCAATTGTGGATTAGGAATTGGTTTGGTTATTGGAGAGAAAACAGAGGGTAGGGTTAAATGGTAATTTTTCTCAAGGGAGGAACGTAAACAGTGGAGTGCCCCAGGGATCTGTACTGGGACCGGTGCTAGATTTAGATTAAATTGACATCCAGAGCTTCCAGGTTTGTATTGGTTTAATGGTCCTGAGCCAAAATAAATTTAGCAGAGAAAAGCTTTTGTCTTATCAATCTTACATTTTTTGGGATAATTGTGAACTGGTCGATACAGTTTATCTGAATCAGTGATCTGTATCAGAAACAATACATTTTTATACATAATCTAGAAAAGGAAATGAACATGTGAAGTAATCAAATGTGCTTATGATACAAAATTACTCAGTTATTAAAGAACAAGCAAATTCTGCTGTATTGTTTGGGGTTGGCTGCTGATCATAACAGGACAAATTAAGTTTAATGTGGACAAGTGCCAAGTGATACACAAAGAAACCTAATCCAAACTATAGGTACATGATACTGGGTGCTATACTAGGAGTCACCATCTTGGGAAAAAAACATTGGCATCACTGTGGATGATATTCAGAAATCCTTCCCTCAGTGTATCACGATGGTCATAAGAAAGCTAAGAGATAGGTACTATTAGGAAAAGAATGGGGAGTGTGTGGCACAGTGGTTAGAGCTACAGCCTCAGCATCCTGAGGTTGTGGGTTCAAATCCCATGCTGCTCCTTGTGACCCTGGGCAAGTCACTTAATCCCCCATTGCCCCAGGTACGTTAGATAGACTGTGAGCCCACTGGGACAGACAGGGAAAAATGCTTGAGTACTTGAATGTAAACCACTTAGGTTATAAGTGGAATATTCTGCATTGATCCATGGCACAACTGCACTTTTGAGTATCATGTACACTTTTGGCTACCTCATCTCAAAAAAACAAAGCAGTGAAACCAGAGAAGGCGAAGAACAGCCCCCTTGTAGAGAAATGCTAAAGAGGTGAGGGCTTTTCAGCATGGAGGGGAAAAAAGAGACAGCTGTGAGGAGATGAGCATTCTATAACATCAGGAAAAAAGGGTAAAATGGGTCACAGCTTCATTCCTTTTCAAATAGTACTAAGGAACCCTCCATGAAGCTAATAGGTAGCACTTTTAACATTAACTGCAAGGAGCATATTTTTCACTCAATGTACAATTAAGTTGTGCATTGCCAGAAGAGGTGGTGTAAGCAGTTACCATGGCTAAGGTTAAAAAGGGTTTAGACAAGTTAATGGAAGAAAGGTTAATAAACCATTATTATTAGCCAAGTAGACTTGTGAAAGCTATTGCTTATCCTTAGGTGTTAGTATCAAGGAACGGATCTACTCCTTGGCATCTTAATCAGATACTTGTTATGTAAATTGGCAGCTATTGTATTTGACAGATCTTTTGTCTGACCCAGTGTAGCATTTCTTACATTCTAATGACTTGTACGGTAGCTCTGTATCATGCTTAAATCATTTTTGGCCTCAGGTGAGTGTCAACTGGGGTACCAACTGCAATTCCGCAGAGCTATGCTTTAATCAGAAGCGAGCTGAAACCACCAGTACTTCCTATGCCCCTAGATTACATATAGGGATGAAAGGCTCTGTATATTGTTACTACTATATAATGTCATACAATCAGTTATCTTGTAGTTTATTACAGAACCAATTCATACTTTCAACATAGGCGTTATCAATGCTTTCTGTGCCAGACAACCAGTTTGTAAAGCCAACTTCTGCTTTAGTTTTATGGTAAATTTAAACCTGACTATGTGATTGTATAAAAAGTATAAACTATAATCTTGTTTTAAACTCCCCCCCCCCCTTTTTACAAAACCGTAATGTGGTTTTTAGCACCGGCTGTGGCAGTAACAGCTCCAACGCTCACAGAATTCCTATTAGCGTTGGAGCTGTTACCACCGCGGCCAGGGCTAAAAGTTGCATTACGGTTTTGTAAAAAAAAGGGGGGGGGGGGTTATGACACTATGGTAGTCATTTTAAAATGAATTCTGATGGGCTCAGTAATATTTTTCAGGAACATGTAGACTTAGAAAATTCCATGGAGTACACGTGTTTACGGTCCTGCGCTATATAAACTGTTGTTATTATTATTATTACATATATCTGAGCTGAGCAGGGGAATTCCTGGGGACAGATTAGCATTTATGTGCATACTTTATGAAACACACATGTCTATACATTAAATAAGCCAAGAAAGTTGGCCTTAGCAGTGTGTCTACTTTCCATGTGAAGACTTATTCTTATTCTTTCTTTGAAAAGTAACTGGTTTAACTTAAGTGCATGCTTGCTGCATAAATTAGGGAAAAATTACATACAAAAATATTTGTCAAGAGGGGAACATGAATAAATTACTAATTTGAGATAAAGAGCATTACAAATAAAGGAAAATAACTGGCTCTTTCAATGGGACATCAAATCATTATTTTTGTGCTTTTGTCATGTGATTTTGGTTGCCCAAAATGTGATATATATTTCATCTTCCGTATAGCAGCAAAGCATAGCTATTTACCTATTAGTATTTTTCAAAATGCAGATGGTCATGAATTAAAGTTTATGGAAATTCTATTGCACATCAATTGCTTCCCTAACTCTGACAATAAATTTCTAACAGGTCACCTATGTTGAGAGGCCAAGTAGAGACCTATTTTGAGGCTAATTTGTAAAGAAAATACATGTCAAAATTGTACCAAATTGTGGTTAAAGCTGCAAGCACATGTGGCTAAAATAGGGCACCATACATTTATACTATCTCGGGAGCTGGTATAAATGTATACAATTGAAGTATGAACTTATAAACAGAACGTGTACAATTTTTAGAATACCTCCATTCACTCTTCACATCCAGTTTTGCATATTTACAGATCCTCAGAAGTACCACCTAGGACTCAAGTATATTCATTGTACCAGGCTTTATGTACTACTCCCTCACCGGATCTTAAAGCTTATATTTATAACTTTATAAATTTTCTAATTTTTTACCCTGAATCCCTGAAAGCAAGACCACAATTTTAAGCTAAGTACTTTAACCATAAATACACAAAAGGTGGTAAAAAATTAGAAAATTTATAAAGTTATAGATATAAGCTTTAAGATCCGGTGAGGGAGTAGTACATAAAGCCTGGTACAATAAATGTACTTGAGTCCTAGGTGGTACTTCTGAGGATCTGTAAATATGCAAAACTGGATGTGAAGAGTGACTGGAGGTGTTCTAAAAATTGTACACGTTTCGTTTATATGTTTGCACTAAATACTCTCACAGAAAAGACCTTTATTTCAATTATAGTGCTGTTTGGAGAATATAATTGAAGTATGTGCATAAATGTACATTGTATTTGTATTTATTTATTTATACCCCGCCTTTCCCAAGGCAGGTCACAATAGAGTATATACCCAAATAGAATCACATGTAGTACATCAAATCGAACATGAATAAAACATAATAGTGATAATGTAAAGCCTGCTAAAATTACAAAGAGGCTATCAACACTTCGCATCAAAAAACTATAAATCAAATCCCATATTTCATCTTACAGAAGAGGTATTTCTTTAGCATTTTCTTAAAACTACTCAAACACGTATACTGTCGTAAATATCCCGGAAGCTTATTCTACTCCCGAGGACCCACACACAAAAATATGTTAGCTCTAGACACAGCTAGCCGCAGCTGTTTCACTGTCGGAATATGTGGGCCATTGTGAGACACCGAGCGCAACATGCGCTGTGGTTCATATGGCAGAATGCTATCTTTCAAATGTTTCGGTGACTTATTGTGTATACAAAGATGCACCATGACCACTAATTTATAAAGGATTCGATGTTCTAATTTTAACCAATACAAAGATGGATAGCATTCTATCACATGCTCACTCTTTCTTAATCGAAACAGAGTTCAAACAATCACATTTTGGGCTACCTGCAACACACTCAGTGCTGATTCAGGTATACCCAGAAGTACCAAATTGCATTAGTCTAAGCATGATAATACCACACTCTGCAAGACAGTCCTAAACATAGAGGCAGACAAATATTGGTTCAAACTGTTCAACAGTTCAAGTGAGTCTCAATTGAAATGAAACTCTTGAATGAGGGGGCATAAGATGAAGGTGAAAGGGGATAGACTCAGAAGTAACCTCCCAAAAAATACTTTTCTCGTAAAGGGTGCTGAATGCAAGGTGGTAGAGAAAGAGATCCAATGTGTTTGTCCTAAGCTAAGGGACAAAAAGGGATAATAGATGGCACGGATGTGGTCTTTATCTGCCTTTGTTTTTCTATGTTTCTATGGAAAAAACTTCTCTTGCAAAGGCAAAGTAAGTATTATGAACGCAGGTATAGGGAAAGAGTAAACAGCAACTGTGAGGTGAATGATAAAAGCTCTTAAACGTAATAGCCTTACTGGGTCAGACTAATGGTCCATCAATCCCATTAGCCCATTCTCATGGTGGCCAATCCTGGTCACTAGTACCTGGCCAAAATCCAAGGAGTAGCAACATTCCATGCTACCGATCCAGGGCAAACAGTAGCTTTCCCCCTTTCTCAATAACAAACTATGGATTTTCCTCCAGGAAATTGCCCAAACCTTTCTTAAAACCTGCTACGCTATCCGTTCTTACCACAACCTCTGGCAATGCATTCCAGAGCTTAACTATTCTCTGAGTGAAAAAATATTTCCTCCTATTGGTTGTAAAAGTATTTCCCTGTAACTTCGAGTGTCCCTTAGTCTTTGTAGTTTTTGACAGAGTAAAAAAAATCGATCTACTTGTACCCATTCTACTCCACTCAGGATTTTGTAGACTTCAGTCATATCTGCCCTCAATGAGCCCTTCCAATGATGGAGGTGGTTCTGACATACTGGTATCGGTAGGACCAATGAGGCTCAAAGAAACTTCCGCTGCATTCCTGAAACCCACAGGAGTAATAGTAATAGAAAAGCTATTGTCTTGGGAACAGGGAGCTTCACCTGCACTATGCATTTCATAGCAAAACAAGGACTGGAGATGACAAAAGTCAAGAGAGACAGCAACACTGTAGAGCAGTTTACTATATCAATCTGCTTAAACTGCCATCTTGTAATCTCATTTATTCATTTTTTTATTTTGTTGTTTTATTATACTGTATTATGCATATTAGCTATAAGTCACCAGAACTGGTTTTAGGAGCAGGTGTCTTATAAATCTAAGTAAATAAACAAAGGGAATGAAGGTTCAATAAGGAAGGATTACTAATGTTCGTATACAGTGGCTTTGATAGTTGTAAAAAAAATTAATAAATAAAGGTGGTGGTAGTGGTAGTTTGCTTTTTTTTTGGGCGGGTGGGGGGTTGTTCAAATGCAGTAAAAATTTATAGCATTAAGGGCTACTTTTACTCAACCACAATAGAGGTTAATGCTCTGACAATCAAAAGAATTCTATGAACGTCGGAGCATTTACCTCGCCGATCCATGGTAGAAACCTCTACCGCAGCTTTGTAAAAGCATCATAAGTTCTTGGATGCCTAAATGTATGTACTGTTGAAGGCAAATAGAAACAAACTTAGAGATGCCTTGATGAAAGAGACTGTTGTGTCACTAATAAATTCAAGGTGGTTGTCTAATTAAGTGTAATTACATAAGACTTTATCACTACTGTAATGTGTGACTACTTTCACGGGGAAATAAGTGATTAAACTGTTTTCAGCTGTTCATCTAATTAGTCAAGAAGTGTTAGGATGAAGTTTTAAGAATGTTAATTTTTACAATGTGTTTGTGCATTAGATAGCAAATTTTCAGTTGTATGTGATTATTCCGAATCATATCTGAGCATGATTTTCTGAGGTAAAATACTTTTGGCCCACCTATAGGAAAATATTTTTCATATTTTTTAGTCCTTGGGTGAAATTGCTTGGTATATTTGGCCTTGTGATGTAAAGAGGTTTAATACCCACAAAGAAGTGTAAACTCCTGCAGAACTGGGACAAATATTTTTTTATTTCAAATGAAAGACCTGACACTGCCAGTGTTTTGGCTCTTGGCCTGCCTCGGGGGTCTTTTAAGTTACCATACAATTTTCTTTTCTTGGAATTGCTCGTCCCAACTTCAAATTAAACTGCTTCCAGCGATCAGCAGCTATGAATGCTTCCCGCAGTCTCTTAGACCAATGCTTCTCTTTAATTTGAAGTTGGGACGAGCAATTCCAAGAAAAGAATTGTTTGATAACTTAAGACCCCCGAGGCAGGCCAAAAGCCGAAACACTGGCAGTGTGTTAGGACTTTCATTTGAAATAAAGAAGTATTTGTCCCAGTTCTGCAGGCATTTACAGTTTCTTTTTGGGTGTTATTGTCTTTTGCAGTATATTTGAATTTCCCTTTTTTTCTGTGTTGTAAAGAGGTTTAATAACATTTTGATTTTTAACATCGGAGGAGATGCCCTTTTTTATTAATGGGTGCCTTTGGTGACAAGTTATGAGCATAGAGTAGATAGATCCAGGGCTTTTAGATAAAGCCATTCTAATAGTGAACTAGAAAGAAACAACCTCTGGAAGGCACACTGTACAAATGTACTGTAGGTGATTGGGACCTGGGTTGGCCACTGTTAGAAACAGGATACTGGGCTTGATGGATCTTCGGTCTGTCCCAATATAGCATGTTCTTATGAATGAGAGAACTATAGCCATTATGGAACTCTGTTTTAACATTTTTACTCTAGCTGAACAATGCTAGTATGCTCATACATATATCCTGCAATTCAATCTGAGTGCATTTCTCCATGAATTTACTGCTTGGTAGAAATCCAGCAATAATTTTAAAGCCAACAACATGCACATGATCAGAATTTTACAAAGGGAAGATGAAGAGCCTAGAAAGGAAGAATGAGTAAAGTAATCACAGCCTCAACTGACATTTTGATACCATGGGGTAATTACTGTGTGAATTAAAAGTGTACTGTAATGTATGTTGCCTTTTTCTAGCAAAAGCGACCATGTTAGCCCCTACTACAAACTGCTTCACTGGCTGCCAATGGAGGCGCGAATAATATTCAAGTTCTCTTGCATATGTTTCAAGCTGATCTGGGGACTAGCTCCTACCTACCTGCTACCTCACTTCGTACTGTACAGCCCTACAAGACAAACCAGAAACAGCAATCTATTTGCATACCCAAGCATTACCGGCTGCAAATACAAAACCTTTCTGGATAGAACTTTTATGTACCAAGCAACCAAACAACAACACAGGTTAGACAACTACATTAATCGAGCAAGACTGACCTATGATGCCTTTAGAAAAGCCATAAAAACTGCCTTATTCGACAGAAATATCACCTAAAAAGTATCTACTCAATCCTCTAAATCAATTTCTAATATTTCAAACATGTCCACTCCTGCGTATAAGACAATAATTTATTCTGCATATTGTTACTCGCTGACTGTCCAGCCCTCTTCAATGTAAACTGCCTAGAAGTCTCATGACTATGGCGGTATAGAAGAATAAAGTTTATTATTATTATTATGGCTTTCAGCTAGGGTCAGACATGTCAAGTGTTTAAGGGGCCCTGTCAAATGTGCTCAGGACTCGCGGAGCCTTTTTGACACTTAAGTCTTCCTAGAGTCATATGTCCTACATGTGTAAATCTCACTCTTTGGTCTTCAGTCTCCATCGTGACATTCCTGGTTTTATTTGGACAGTAGATGTCCAGTTTTCCTAGTTCTCAACTCATTGCTGTAACCCCTAGGTACTCCACTTGAAGTATGTACAGTGATACCTCAGAATCCGAACACCCCAGAACTCGAACAACTTGGAAACCAAACTTTTTTTTTTCTTCATTTTTGCCCCAGAATCCAAACGTTGCTTTGGAATCCGAACATAGCTTCCTGGCTTCCCTCTGCAAATCCTTTCCGATCTTTATCACGTTTTTCTTCTCTCCTTCTTTCTCCTTCCTTCATTCCCTGCTCTCCCCTTTTCCTCTCTGTGTTGGTGCCTTGTCCTCTTTCCCTCTCTCTCTCTCTCCTCTTTTCTTTGCCTTTTCCCTCAGCTTGATGGATGACCCTCTACTGTGCTTACCCATTAATGGCGACATCTTCAAAGGAGCAGACAGACTTCCGGCCCATCAGGAGAGTCCGATCAAAAAGTGACACCCCATACCTCGCCGAGGCCAGGAGCTCCCTCAACCTGGGCGTAGATAGGATGACCTGGTCTTTTCCAGCCTTCTCTTGCCTTTTCTTCTACCCTCCCCCTCCCTGCACATCTTGTTGCGGATCATCCTTGCTCCTTGTGTGCCTCAAGCAGGTGAATTTTTAACACGTTCTTAATCCTCAGAGTTTCCTACAGGACTGAGGGAAAGTGGCATTGAGCTTTGGGCATGATATGCAAAGCTTTTGATAGCCCGATTGGGGAATCTGCTGCAGGGAGCATTGATTGAAAGAACTGAAAGTGAAAACAGGAAGAAGGTTAGGGACGGTTGAAACGTGGTTGATTCGTATAATGATCTTCTAGGCTATGGGTGAATTTATAATAAGATCTCTCAAATTAGATCAGAGAGCTTATTGCTCTCAAAATACTATTTATGTAGCTGCTATAGAGATCTGAAAATGTAAACTGTGTGTTTACTGTTAAATTTATTTGAAAATCTGGGTTTAAGGGACCAAGAAATGAATTAATCCAGTTTCTATTATTTTCAATCGGAAAAATTGTCTTGGAACTCGAACGGGGTTCTGGAATGGATTAAGTTTGGATTCTAGGGTATCACTATATTTACAGAGTCCCCATGCTCACTCAAAATCTGCCATGCTTAGAACTTGGTCCTGTAGTTTTTCTCACATCCCTTCTGGACACAGTAAAGTATGGGTGAAGGCCATGAATGAGGATTGTAGGAGTAGCAGCAGACAGAGAGTGAATGTGACTGACAACGGGTATTCACAAAAACAACAAAATAGAGAAGGAACAGTTAAAAATTCCAAACAAAAGGTTAGTCCAATAAAAATAGAAAGGGGGAAAAATATAAAACTAGAAAAATTAACAATCAGTTGCGCATGTGACTTGTAATATTTATTTATTTTATTATTTATATACCACTTATAGCCTAAGTGGTTTACATTCAGGTACTTTATCATATTTCCCTATCTGTCCCAGTGGGCTCAAATTCAAGCCCCCCTGGCCTCTCGCCCCCCACCCCCTACAAGATCGGGCAGGAGAGAGCCCATCCCCTCCTGCCCTGCGGCCGCCCCGATTACGTTCGGGGCAGGAGGGAGCCCACAGGAGGGGCCTAAGACTCCCGGGCCTATTCTGGTTGGCCCAGGCACCTTAGGCCCCACCTGTGGGCGGGGTTTCAGCCGCCTGGGCCAATCCGGCCCCATTCCGGAGCCGGCGGGCTTGGCACCCGTCCGTCCAGCCAACTTTTAACAGGTATGGGGGGTGGGATTGGGAGTGGGGGGGTTGTGGGGTCAGCAGGGGGTCGCGGGTCGGCAGAGGGGGGCGATGGGGCGGTCATTGGGGGGTTGTGTCGAGGGCAGGAGGGCCTGGGATCCCTCCTGCCCGTATTGTAGTGGGGGGTGGGGGGTAGGGGGTCTGCCTGGGCAGGAGGGGTTGGGCTCCCTCCTGGCCCCATCGGACTCGGGGGGGTTACAGATCGCGGGGCAGGAGGGCTTGAGCTCCCCCCCTGCCCCAAACGTAATCGGGTGGGCCGCGGGGCAGGAGGACTTGGGCTCCCTCCTGCCCTGAATGTAATCGGGGGGAGGGGGGGGGTTGGAGATTGCGGGGCAGGTGGGCTTGGGCTCCCTCTTGCCCCGATGTTGTCGGGGGGGGGGGTGATGTATCGCGGCAGGAGAGATGCCTCATCTCCCCTACCGCGATGTAATCACTCCTCTACCCGAACTGCCACAACCCGCGGCAGGAGAGATAGGGCTTCTTTCCTGCCGCAGGTCGCGGCAGTTCGGGTAGAGGATTGGTGGCATCACAGTAGGGGAGTTGAGGCATCTCTCCTGCCGCGATCATTGCTTTAGAGGGTAGGCAGGTTGCTGGGGCCGCTGAGCTGATCGCAGCAGCCACGATCAGCTCAGCGGCCCCTTTTTCGGCACTTAGACCTGTTTTGACTTCGTCTAAGTCAAAACGTATAAGTGCCGACTAGGCAACCTGCCTAAAATTTTGGTTATACATGCTGTAGGTCTAGGTCGGCCCACCTCCCACCCTTTCCCCTCCTCTAAAAACGCCTCTTTTCTCTCTGAGTGTTTAGAGGCAGAGGAAAGGCCTGCTTGGACGATCAGGCTTTTTGATCGTCCAAGTAGCCATTTAGGCCACTTTTTAGACTTTTTTTTTAATTTATTATGAACCCCATAGTGTCCAGCTTTTGCATCTGTAGTTGACCACTGAGAAAATGACATGTGTGATCTTCGTTTGGAGCAGTGGTCTCAAACTCGTGGCCCGCCAGGTATTGTTTTGAGGCCCTCGGCATGTTTATCATAATCGCAAAAGTAAAATAAAACAGTTTCTTGATCATATGTCTCTTTAGCTATAAATTACAATATTATTATTAAGACTTGGCTAAAAGGAAAGATTTATAAATATAAAGAGTTTTACCTCATGCAAAATTGTCCTTTCTTTAATAAGACATTAACTATTTTTTTCTGAGGCCCTCCATGTACCTACAAATCCAAAATGCGGCCCTGCAAAGGGTTTGAGTTGGAGACCACTGGTTTGGAGTGTTATTTCCTTGCCTTTGAATACTTTGTCAAGAGCCTTCATTGACAAGCAACCCCGTGCTGTTCTGCGGAGTGTTGCTTCTTTGCTTACGAAAGAGCCCAGGAGATTGAAATCCTTTACAACGTCTATTCTATCGCTTAGGAAGGCTGAAATAAATAAAAAATAAATTATTTTCCCATCATAGATTTCCTCACTTTGCTGAATCCTCTGAGATAGAGCTTCCAATAAAAGACTTGTGGTTGAATTACAGGATGTGTGATCCTTTCACTGATTTAGAGGAATCAGTGGTAGATCTTTCACTCAGTGCTAAGATTGTGCCAGTGAGACAAGCATGCAGGCAAGGTTTAAAAAAAAAGTTAATTGCTATGGCTCACTAATGACTTTAAAAAAATCTAAACAGTTAGCTGCTTAGAAGCTGCTGGGTAACAACTTGTTCTCTTATAACGTAATATGGCAAAAGGCCACCAGTAATTATTTACCCCTAATTCTAAAGATGAAGGATTATTTCTCTAGTTCAGTTAAAGGAGAGGGTAATAACCATAAAGCATTTTTAGAACAGCTTTATCTACCAGGCTGTGAGTTTGGCTTAGTATTTTTATAATATGATCACTGAGTTCTAAAATCAGCTACAACAGGTTAGTTATAGTGATAAAGTAAATTTTTACTAAAATCAAATAATTTGTTGGTCTGTTGTGCCTTCATTTGATTGCCCATCCAACTTCCTAAATTCAGGTCAGGAGCAGAACAGAAGGTCTGCACAGATGGGGAATTCTGCGCAAATTCTGTGCTGCGCAGTTATGCAGAATTCTGCCAGGCATATATTATACAGTCTTTCATTGGTTGCTTCTGGCAGCTATAAGTAAACATCAGGACCTTTTGTATTTTCAAAAACTAATGATCCAGGAGTGCTTAAATATCCCATGTATGAGAAGAGCGAAAGGCTCTGTTTGGTGCTAGGCAATTTTCTGTCACTGCTCTTTTGTTGCCTATGATACTTATTTAGACATCCAGTAGGAGTTGAATCTGTTATCCTTACTAAAGAAAGTCAAAACATGAGTGTTTACAAGAACTGTTCATAAGATAACGATTAGTGTGGCCTGTGAATCTGTTTGTGGTTTTTATCTGATCATTGGCTGATTTTTATAGTACACTCCTCAATATTTGCGGAGGTTAGGGGCAGAACCGGCCCGCAAATATTGAAAATTTGCAAATAACATTTGGGCCGACTCTGGCCCATTCCGCCTCTCTCCCGCATCCCAGACCTTACCTGGTGGTCTAGTGGTCTTTCGGGGCAGGAGCGATCTTCCTATGCTCCTGCCCCGTGCAGATCACTCATCCAAAATGGCTGCCATGAGTTCCCTTAGTCTCTTGAAACTACGATGGGAACTCATGCCAGCCATTTTGGATGAGTGATCTGCACGGAGCAGGAGCGTAGGAAGATCGTTCCTGCCCCGAAAGACCGCTAGGCCCCAGGTAAGGTCTGGGGATGTCTGGGAGGGAGGTGGAGGTGATTCCAGTTTTAGGAAATTGCGAATAATCAAAATCGTGAGTCCTAAAACCGTGAATCGGGAGGGGGTAACTGTACTTTTTTTCTCATTTGATTATTTAATTTGCAGTTTAGTACTTACAGTTGTGCAAAATGGTAGTAGCACCATGTTTTTATTTTGTGCTATACTATTGGTTATGCCAGTAGTGCTTGAGGATTTAGCTCATTGTTCCATGTTCTTGTTCATGGTCTGTTTATTACTCCTATTTGTTCAAAATGGTTAATAAATTATAAGAACAATCTTTGGAAGGATTTTTATAAAGGTTTTAATCAATAATTGTTAAATAACAGCACATATCTATAATACACATATGTACATACATACAATAACATAAAATAAGCAACAACAATCCCTTTTCTCTCTTCTCACAAGGTGAAAAAATAAAATTCTGTGTTAGTTCTACCCCCATTACTACCAAGAACTCGCTTCCAGAGGGACAAGGTCCTTTTTGGACCTGCTCTTCATATTTGACAGCAACCAACATAAAAAAAGGCCATAATAATTTCCTTACTAGCTCTTTATCATTCCAGAATCATGTGAGATCAAGACTGGAAACGGAGGTGTATCAGCGGCAGGTCTTGTTATTTCCATTTGTGACTCAGGGCCACACCATTGATGTAATTGGGAGGTATCCCCAAGCCCTGCCAGCTGAAGATATCCTCAGGAAGCCAAACTACTAGGTTGTCAGAGAACTACTAGGTTGTCAGAGAACAGCAGTAATCAGTGGCATTGTACTCAGCAGATGATACTAGGACCCTACACTACGCATATGCTTAGCTCATTCACAAGAAGTGAGCGTGTGCTGGGTGTTGGCATCAGTGATTGGGAACGCTGCTGATGTCTACCATGGTATTCTGTCAGCCCAGGGGTTTGGTGGACTTAGGATGGCTTCATCTGGTGGGGCTTGGGATCCGTATCAGCTGGGCATTTAATTTTTAAGTTTGGTGGTGAAGGGGAGCAAAGAGGAAATGCATTGTGTCCACCCAAAAACTGGTTTCTGGCTAGTCTGCTGCCTAGAAGGAAATGTGAAGCAGTTGAATTTCCCCTAGACTCCATGACTTGTTGAGTAATCTTGTGTAAGTATTTCCAGGCTTCTATAATCCTCTCATAAACTGCCAGGGTTTCTAAAAGAATGTCTAAGGAACACCTTTTAAATATGTGTCTCATTCAAATGTGTCAGTAACGGTTAAACTGGTTGTGTGGTTTTTTTTTTTTTAGATTGTTTCATCTTTCAGGAAGGATCAGATTGCTCGATGTTGGAAGCTGCTTTAATCCATTTCTGAAATTTGAAGAATTCCTGACTGTTGGCATTGACATTGTGCCTGCTGTGGAGGTATTTGGACATCTTTGCGTTTATTTAAAGCAGTTGCAGTACTAGTATATATTTTAAGTGTTTCTTTTCTGCTGCTTGTTACTTCCTGAGATTTTCTCTTCAGCTGTGCTTTCATTGTCATCCTGCCTCTTACTTAACTACTTATAAAAGTCATCTTCCCTTTCAAGTTTTCCAATTTTTTTAAAACTCCTCTAAGAGTCATCATAAGATTTTTCAACATTGGGCCATATGATCTAAAATCCATGTGTAGGAAGGCCAAAGGACTTTTTTTTTATAAATGACCACATGATCATAAATCCATATGTTTGCAGGCCACATGAATATTTTAGCCTGTGATATTCTGATTTATACTCATCAAAATTTATAAATCTCTTCTGAAATTTTGATGTTGCAGCCACCAAATATCTCTGTGATACTTCCAAATCTTGTATGCTAACTAGTTAAGCATATTTTTGCTTAAAAAAAAAATTCCAAGCAGGTCACACAGTGGATGCCCCTAAGCTAATCCTTCTTGATACTAACATATTTCAGTTCAGATAATTGGATTGTTTAGTTTATCCTACTTTTTTTTGTTATCCAGTCCTGTTAATTTCTGTGTTATAATTTGCTGACTAGCCATTTCTGTAACTGACAGAACTTTATGCATGGTTTATTTAAATATAATAAATATCCATATTTTGTGCACATCAAGTAATTCATTAATTCCATAAGTCAGGATTCCTAACTTGCATCCTACCACTAGTAGTGATGTTTTTCTCTGTCATCAGTAGCAAATGAATGCAGACAAATGGGTTGTGTCTTATCTCCTGAGGCAGAGATAGAGAGTTGTGAGATAGATAGATAGATATAGAATGGTATACTCTCTGGCTGTCCAGTATTCTCTATCTCCAGCAGGCAGATGGATGGCTTCTCCCATGCTCCTAGTTTTGTTCTGGTGATGGCCTTCCTCCTGTCTTAGGATACTAATAAAGTGAGCTGGGGGTCCAGGTTTTGGAGTCCCTGGCGTTGGGGTACACCTGGTGGTGCCAAGTCAATTCCCACCACTTCTGCCTAGTATTCCTTAGGTTAAAAAAATAACAAAAATAAAGGGAGGAATTACTTAGCAGCTAACAAGAGGGTTTATTTTTCTTTATTTGAGTGACAAAGTAAAAAAAAAAAAAAAAAAGCAGGATTGAATCACAGCAAAAAACCCAGGCGAGTCGGCATTGACCTTTGTCGGCAGAGTGTTCTGCAGTCAGCATTTAACTTCAGAGATCGGGGCACAGTGTGAGAAGCAGCTGGCAGGGTAAATCCCTTTCTGTTTGTCTACTACTAATAATTTTTTCTATAGCGCTACCAGATGTACGCACCACTGTACAAAATCACAAAGAAGATAGTCCCTATAAAGAGCTTACAATCTAAACAGACAAACAGGATGTCATGGATACAGTTAAGGGGAATGGTTAATCTGCTGGCTGGATTGGGCAGTGGGGAGAGTAGGGTTATGGATTGAAGGCTTCTCTGTGCTTGCTACCATCAGTGCTTATGCTCGACTGTGCAGTTAGAAACATAGAAACATAGAAATAGACGGCAGATAAGGGCCACGGCCCATCAAGTCTGCCCACTCCAATGACCCTCCCTATCTATCTTTGCGGATAGATCCCACATGTTTGTCCCATTTGGCCTTAAAATCTGGCACGCTTCTGGCCTCAATAACCTGAAGTGGAAGACTATTCCAGCGATCAACCACCCTTTCGGTGAAGAAGAACTTCCTAGTGTCACCGTGCAGTTTCCCGCCCCTGATTTTCCACTGATGCCCCCTTGTTGCCGCAGGACCCTTGAAAAAGAAGATATCCTCTTCCACCTCGATGCGACCTGTGAGGTACTTGAATGTCTCGATCATATCTCCCCTCTCTCTACGTTCCTCTAGTGAGTAGAGCTGCAACTTCCCTAACCGCTCCTCGTATGGGAGCTCCTTGAGTCCCGAGACCATCCTGGTGGCCATTCTCTGGACCGATTCCAGTCTCAGCACATCCTTGCGGTAATGCGTCTTCCAAAATTGCACACAGTACTCCAGGTGCGGTCTCACCATGGATCTATACAGTGGCATAATGACTTCAGGTTTACGGCTGACGAAACTCCTGCGTATGCAACCTATGATTTGCCTTGCTTTGGATGAAGCTTGCTCAACTTGATTTGCAGACTTCATGTCTTCCCTGACAATCATCCCTAAGTCTCTTTCTGCTTCAGTTTTTGTCAAGATCTCGCCATTTAGGGTGTAAATCTTGCATGGATTTCGGCTTCCCAGGTGCATGACTTTGCATTTTTTGGCATTGAAACTGAGTTGCCAGGACCTAGACCAGTGCTCCAGTAGAAGTAGGTCATGCATCATATCATCTGCCATTGAATTATTGTCTGTTGTGCTCTTGTTCACTACATTGCTTAGCTTGGCATCATCGGCGAATAATGTTATTCTTCCTCTGAGCCCTTCTGTCAAGTCTCTTATGTAGATGTTGAACAAGATCGGGCCCAGGACGGAGCCCTGTGGCACTCCACTTATCACCTCTGACATTTCGGAGGGGGTGCCATTCACCACTACCCTCTGAAGCCTACCTCCAAGCCAGTTCCCAACCCAATTTGTCAATGTGTCGCCCAAACCTAAAGAACTCATCTTGCTTAGCAACCTGCGGTGTGGTACGCTATCAAATGCTTTGCTGAAATCCAGGTAGACGATGTCCAGAGACTCACCAGCATCCAGCTTCTGCGTCACCCAGTCAAAGAAGCTGATCAGGTTGGATTGGCAGGATCTCCCCTTAGTAAATCCATGTTGGCGGGGATCCCGTAGTTTCTCCTCGTCCATGATTCTATCCAATTGGTGTTTGATTAGGGTTTCCATTAGTTTGCTCACTATCGATGTGAGACTCACTGGTCTGTAATTTGCCATCTCCATCTTGGAGCCTTTCTTGTGGAGTGGGATGACGTTAGCTGTCTTCCAGTCCATCGGGACGTTACCTGTACTAAGGGAGAGATTGAAGAGCGCGGATAGCGGTTCCGCTAGGACATCACCCAACTCCCTGAGCACCCTAGGGTGTAGGTTGTCAGGCCCCATTGCCTTGTTGACCTTGATTTTTGACAGCTCGCAATAGACGCTGCTGGGTGTAAACTTGAAATTACTAAACGGGTCAACTGATTTAACCCTTGTCTGTGGCTGAGGGCCGATTCCCGGCGCCTCGCGGGTGAAGACTGAGCAGAAGTATTTATTTAACAGTTGGGCTTTTTCCGAGTCCGTTTCTACAAAGTCTCCGTCTGGTTTTCTGAGACGTACTATCCCGCCTGAGTTCTTATTTCTGTCACTGATATACCTGAAGAAAGATTTATCTCCTTTCTGGATGTTCTTTGCTAGAGACTCCTCCATGCAGAATTTGGCCTCCCTAACTGCTGCTTTGACGGCCCTTGACTTGGCCAGATATTTTACTCTAGAGTCCTGTGTCCCTGATTGTTTGTAAGAGATGAATGCTTTTTTCTTCTCTTTGATGATGTCCGAGATCTCCGTAGAGAACCACTGTGGCTTGTTGTTCCTACTCCATTTGCTTACTGATTTAACATAGCGGTTTGTTGCTTCCTGTATGGTGGCTTTCAGAGTTGACCACATTTCTTCCACGCTGACGGTGTCTGCTTGGCTTTGTAGCGCCTGGTGAACGAAGTCTCCCATGTCTTGGAAGTTTGTGTCTTTGAATTTGAGAACCTTGGTCATTGTGGTAGATTTCGTGAAACCTTTCCTGAGATTGAACCATATCATATTGTGGTCACTGGAGGCCAAAGTTTCACCCACCGAGACCTCTGTGATACTTTCCCCGTTGGTAAGTACTAGGTCCAGTATTGCCTGATCCCTTGTTGGTTCAGATACCAGTTGCCTGAGTCTTGCTCCATTCAAAGAGTTTAATAGCTTCCTGCTGTTGCCGGAAGCAGAGGAAAGTGTGACCCAATCCACATCAGGCATGTTGAAGTCACCTACCAATACTGTATCACCCCGCAAGGTGATATTCTCTATATCTCCGATTAATTCCTTATCTAGGTCATCTTGATGTCTTGGGGGTCTGTATACTACGCCAAGATACAGGCATTTGTCCTTCCCTCTGGCCAAATTTACCCAAAGGGATTCCCCAGTGTACTGTACATCTGTGATTCTGGTGACCTTAGTTCCTGCCTCTTTGTAGCCATCAGCTTCGGGTTTCTGCTGTGCTTTTCCCCAGGACTAATATTTTTGTTCTCATGCGAGGTCTAGGGTTAGTCTGACTTTGAAATCAAAATAAATGAAAGGGAAGCTGTGTAACTGAAAAAAAAAAAAAAAAGGTGCGGATGGCCAATTAGCCACATTTTTGACGGAAACAAAGTTCTCTAGTGGTAGAGCTTATTAAACACTGTTCCTTCTTGAGAAGCTGAGAGCAGCATTCAGTATTTGCTCCAAGTGTGCTCTGGTATCAGGGGACACAGAGGTGCTCTAGTCACAGCCTTCCACTACAGAGGGCAGTGGAGGAAATGGATTGATAGACCCCCCCCCTGTTAAGGGGAGACCCAGTGAAACCTACACTTTTTACTGGCCCTTCAGAAGGGACCCTCCATGGAGGAGTTTCCTTGGAGTGCCTTTGGCAAAGGGGGCCCCGGGTGCAGAGATCTCTGTTAGTCATGGCCCTGTGTCCCAGGGAGGTTTGGAGGCTTCTCAGCCTTTCTCTCCAGAGTTTGTGCTTCTTCTGCATCAGGCCTTTCTTCTCAAACAATCCAATCCCTCTATGGCATTTTTTCTGCTTCAGTTTCCCCAGGGGGACCCGGTGGTGAAGAGGCATAGATTAGAGTAGGATTTTGGCTATCAGCAGGACTTTCTCTACTTCCCGGTCAAAGGGCATGGGGTTGCTGGAAGAGTCTGTTGTTTCAGATTCCACCACCCAGCTGGACCTCTTGGATGTGAGAGATCTTCCTACTGAAGGGATGGATGATCCCTCAGCATTTCGGGTCTTTTGCAGGAAGATGTTGCCATCATTCATCATTGATGCTCTTGGAGCCCTAAATATTTCAACTTCAGAGTCAGAAAATCCCTCCTCAGCAAATCCTACGATGGCCAGTATGAGGCATTATCCTAGATCTTTCCTGGTCCACGAGACCAGAAAAGAATTGATCTCGTACAGTGGCAAATATAGACAGCAGAAGTAAATTCTCAGAAGAGATGTTTTAATTGCTATAATGAAAATAAATCATTTTTCTTACCTTTGTTGCTCAGTGATTTTATTTTTCTAATCATTTTGTTCCATCTTTGAAATCACTAGGCAACAAAGGTAAGAAAAATGATTTATTTTCATTTTAGTAATTAAAACATGTCTGTTCTGAGAATTTGCTTCTGGTGTCTATATTTGCTACTGTACAAGTATAGAAGAAAATGTGATGGGGGACACTCTATGCAATTAAAAATTTGAATTGCGATTAATCAGTGTGCAGCCCTACTTATTAGTATGCATGACCTCAAACTCCTGACACATAAGTTTGGCTGTGTGAGCAAGTTAGTCTGTTTGACACTCACAAACAAACCCAGGACTCTATAAACTTCTTGTTGGACATCTTCTGTAGTTTTAATTACCTTTTTTAATCCTGCATTTTATTTGAATGTATTTTTTAGTGAGTTTTTAATTAACTTTTACTTAATAGTATGCATGCTACCAGACTCCTGGTACATTGGCTTTCCTGTATGAGCAAGTTAGTCTGTTTGATACTCACAAACCCAGGACTCTGTAAGCTTCCTGCTACACTCTTCTTGTACATTTTAAAACCTTTTTTAAGACACTTATTTCACCAGAATTAGTTCTTTAAGTAGGCTTTGGGGGGGGGGGGGGTTTAATAGAAGTTTTTCATAATTCTTTTTTATAATAAGTGAGTGAGCTTTTTTTTAACTAAACTAAACTAAAACTTAACTTTATATACCGGGTCTTCAACCAGAGGAAGCTCGATGCGGTTACCAATAAGTTAAAAAATAAGCTAAAATACAAGATGTTTAGCAAATAGAAAAGTTTTTAAAGATTTATGGAAAGATTGAAAAGAGCTGGGACACCTCAAAATTAAAGGATGTTCATTCCATAATTGGGGAAATTTAAAAGCCAGAGAGAGGCTAAAATTCTTGACTCCTTGAGTTTCTTTCCTGGACTCCAGCTTTAGGGGTCCATTTACTAAGGCAAACTAATCGTTAGCGTGTGCTAAATTGGCTAGCGTGCCTTAGTGAAAGAAGGGGTTAGTTACTTTTGCAGGCAAAAGCAGATTTTAACTTCTGTTAGGTAAGCCATCTTCTGAATTGGGTCTTGATATGTTCCTTTTGAGGTTTTAATGACAAGTATTTTTTCGTTTTATATTTTAACCTGTTTTTAAGTTGGTTGCATTTATTATTTTTTTTTTTTGTAAATCATGATTATTGAGGTCAACCAGAGTAACAAAGGGCATACAAGATGTATATACAAGAAATAACGGAATCAAGCCAAACTCGGCTGTGAACAGTGCAATACAATACAAGCAACCGCACCATCAAAAAGCACAGGAGTGATGGGAAGACTACAGTATGTGCATTCAAAAAGGCAAAAGAACCACAAACGAGCCAAAATCAAACAAAGAGGGAACTTACTATCCCCCCCACTTAGATGACATCCAAAAAGAACCAGTAGAATGCTACTAAAATATATAAGGCTACAGAGCAGAACAAACTGTTTTATCATTTAGTTATATGCCCCTGAAGATCCCACACAGGCGAAACCTGTTGGGGCGCATTTTCAATAAACTTATTCATCCTCATTTGGTCTACCTGTTGTTCTGTGCTCCATGTATAAATCACTTTTGACTTTAGCTGCAACCTGTGTGTGTCTGCCACATTTGTGTTAGGTCCTGAAACCAGCCGCAAGCCACACTGCCAGAATTCCAACAGAGGGCTTTTTTGAAGGGCTTGTGGTGTACTGTTAGAAAGACTAATGACTCGCTCCTTCAAAGTATGTTAGGTCAGAATTTTCACAGGAAGTGTGTGATAAATTACAATAACATGATCAGCATCGATAGCAGATGGAAGGAACCCTTGGGAGTTTTGTCTCACAGATTTTGGCTGTTCAGCAGCTGGTCCTATGAGAATTACACTGAGTTTACAGAGAGAGGTAGAAAATCTTGAAAATGTTATAAGGCAGTGGTCTCAAACTCAAATCCTTTGCAGGGCCACATTTTAGATTTGTAGGTACTTGGAGGGCCGCAGAAAAAAAAAAGTTAATGTTTTATTAAAGAAACTAGTATTTTAGCCTGTTACATTAACAGGTGCTAGAGTAGACATCTATTTTGGGGTTGTTTTTTTTCTTTGTCTCTTTCTCCTTGGATGCTGTCTGTCTGTCATTCTTTCTGTCTGTGTCTCTCCCTGGCCCCCTGTCTATCTTTCTTTCTGCCTCTGTATTTCTCTGTTGTACCATGCCTGCCTGTCTCTCAGTGGCCCCCTTCCTATGTCCATACTGTCCCATCCTATGTCCTTAGTGCCCTCAGTGCTTCTTATGTCCTTAATAGCCCAGTTCTTCCTTCCCATGTCCTTAGTGCCCCCAGTGCCTCCTTCCCATGTCCTTAGTGCCCCCAGTGCATCCGTCCTGTGTCCTTAGTACCCCCAGTGCCTCCTTCCCGTGTCCTTAGTGCCCCCAGTGCCTCTGTCCTGTGTCCTTAGTGCCCTCAGTGCCCCTTCCTATGTCCTTAGTGCCCCCCAGTGCCTCCTTCCTATGTCCCCCTCACTGCCTTCCAGACTTTGACCCAACCCCACCCCCGAAGCCAGCCTGCCTGCCTCCCTCCCATCCCCCTGTGTAGTAGACCCAATGAGCAGCATCTTTAAATTTTTACCCCCCTCCCATCCCCCCTGTGCAGTAAAACCGGTGATCAGCCTGTTTCCATCTTCCCCCGCCTCCGCCACCGTGCATCCGACCCCATTGACCCTCCCATCTGCCCCTCCCATAGCGAGATGACCTCGGCGTTTCGTTTCCGGCTCCGGGTAGGTTTGTCGGCTGCGCCTCTGGCCGGGTTGGGGGGGAGGGAAGGAGGCGGCCGACATCCGACTCGGGCCGCCGCGCCGCAGGAGAAGCAGTGTCCAACTTAAAACCCGGAATGGTTACCTTAAAATGTTTTCCGGGTTTGGCTGCCGCGGTCGACATCCGCCTGGGGGGGGAGGAAGAGAGAGAGTGGAGAGGCGGCGACCGCTGCGTCTTTCAACAGGGAGCAGGACAGACCGTAAGGCGCGCATGCGCACTTCCTATGTGTCGCTACAGCTCACGGAAAACCGGCGCACACATAGGAAGTGCGCATGCACGGCCTAGCGTTTTATTATATTAGATGACAATTTTGCATGAGGTAAAACTCTTTATAGTTTATAAATCTTCCCTCCCGAAGGCCTGCATGTTCCCCCCTTCTTTGCAGCGTCCTCCAGCTTCTTCCCTGGCCTCCCGGTCTTAGTTTCAGCTAATTACCATGCCTGCAGAGAGGATCGCCAGTGCTGTAACATTCCTTGCAGGCTACCATCGGCCTCCGCAGCATGTTCCCTCTGCCGCGGTCCCGCCCTTCCTCTGACGTCAGGGGCAGGATCGCAGCAGAGGGAACATGATGCTGAGGATGACAGCAGCCTGCAAGGATCGCTACAGCACTGGCAATCCTCTCTGCATGCTGCAGTAATTATTTGAAGGTAAGAGCTTGAGAGCAGGGGGGAAGCTGGAAGGTGCTGCAAAGAGCGGTCAGCACTAGTACAGACCGCGGGCCACAAAATAGTACTGGCGGGCCGCGAGTTAGAGACCACTGTTATAAGGGCTGAAATTTACTTGGACATATTTGTTACCATCATTTATCTTGCTGAGGAATTACTTTAAAGATATACTACAAATGCCAAATTTTGATTTGATATCTATTTCAAAGATGTGTTAAGATGTGTTTGGAAGCTCAGCAGCCAAATCTGGCTTAGAAGTGATGACCCTGCTATTACTAATATATCAGATTTTCTTGAAACTACCTTTCAAGTTACTGTGATTGTGTCCTTTTTTTGTGGAATTAGATAAGATCTATGTACTTTAAAGCTTATCCTGCCCCCCCGCCCTCCCCAAAAAGTCTACATTTTATACATAAATATTAACCATTTTTCCAGCTGTTTTCTGTACTATTCAACTTAGATGTGTACAGTTTCCTCAGTTAAGAATGAGTATTGGTCATAGGTGTCCTTTTTGTTTAATGTCGTATCAAGGAGGAGTGTGTGGCGCAGTGGTTGGAGCTACAACCTCAGCAACCTGGGGTTGTGGGTTCAAACCCCGCGCTGTTCCTTGTGACCCTTGGCAAGTCACTCAGTCCTCCATAGCCTCAGGTACATTAGATAGATTGTGAGCCCACCAGAACAGACAAGGAAAATGCTTGAGTACCTGATTGTAAAACCGCTTAGATAACCTTGATAGGATAACCTAATAAGAACTTGAAATAAAACTTGAAACTGTACAATATTTATATCTGGAACAAACCCTTACTTTTTTGAATAAATAATGTTTCTGAGAACTTGTCTCATCAGAGTTTGTATTCTCAGTATATTTCCTTTAAATATTTTTTTGTTTTGTTTTTTGTTGATTTTCTTTTATATTTTTTAAATACTAATAAAGGAAAAAAAATCCCTAGAAACCATAAACAGAGTATTTAAAGTTCCTAGTGCAGGTTAATGTTAGGTTGGGTGTAGTTGAGATAAGAAACCACTTTATTTGAACAATGCTGTCAGAACTTTGACTGTTCTTGCCCCCCCCCCCTGAAAACCAATCCATATAAGAACTGCACATGGGTAGTGTAAATAAGAAATAAATAAATTTAAACACATCATTGCTAGCAGAGAAAAATACACCTGTATATAATAAATATAAACCACTTTTATTGTGGAGACCCCAAGCGAGACAATATCCACTGGAGTATCACGAGAGTTTATTCTATCCAGAAATCGGTAGCAAAAACAATAAAGACCTGACATAGCTGTGTTTTTGCATACAATTGCCTGCATCAGGGGTCACAACACAACTGGTAAAGTCAGTAATCTATATACATGTGTAAAAGGAATGTACCTTAGGGTCAACAGATGGTTTCTCTTTGTAGAATTAGTCTAGCAGTGGGTTGCATAGCATAGCAAACGCAAAACTGCTTTGATTGTACCACAGAAAGGTGGTATATCAAATCCCATTACCATTTAGTCATTTACAGCCAACATATAGGCACAGGCAAAAATCCCCATTCAGTCTTTAAAGATCCAAAAATGTTTTTTTCTTTTTTTTTTACCTACAGTTCAGAGACAGACACTATGGGCTCCTTTTACAAAGGTGCGTTAGGGCCTTAACGTGCAGAATAGCGCGTGCTGTATTGCCGCACGTGCTAGACCTTAACGCCGGCATTGAGGTGGCGTTATTCTAGAAACGTATTTTGTGTATGTGCTAAAAACGCTAGCGCACCTTAGTAAAAGGAGCCCTATATTCTCAGCAATTAATAGGTACTCCTATCTTACCACTTTTTCCCTTCAGGTTCTGAGAAAAGACTATGATATACTAGTACAATTGCTATTGACATTGGATTTCTCTTTGCAGGCGTAAACTAAGATTTTCTCTGTTTATATAGGCATCTCTTCCTCAAGTTTCAAGTTTAATACAGATTTGATTAATCGCTTTATCTAAATTCAAAGCGATGTACATGATAATAAAATTACAATATAAAAGCAAAATCACAATAACTAAAACTAACAAGGCTAATGACGAATTTGACAAAAACTAGAAACAAAGGGAAAGGATGGGGAAGAAGTTACAATTTAAATAAAGGTTGAAGAAACATGTAGGGAGGGCACATAAGGAGAGGGTAAAAATAATAATAATAATAAGATAAAATGTAAAAGATGATAAAAGTCGAAAGTGAGACTTGAATGAATAATTTAGAAGATTCTTGTGAATGTTATAAGGGTCACATTAAAGCAAGTTAATTTATGAAGGCATCATTAAAAAGGAAAGTTTTAAGTTTACATTTGAATTTTTCTACATTAGTTTCTTCCCTTAAATGACTAGGTAAAGAATTCCAGGTTTGAGGTGCAGTAACTGAAAAAATAAACTGACTGCGCGTATTTATTATTTTAAGAGATGGAATCGTTAATAAATGCTGTTCAGAAGATCTTAGTGTTCTATTAGCTGTGTAGGGGATTAAAAATTTATGAATGAAAGCCGGAGTTTTAAAAAAAAGAGATTTAAAAGTAAGCAAACTAAGTTTGTAAATTATTCTATGGGCCACTGGAAGCCAATCTCACCATCTGTAAGTGCATTCTCTTATATGCACCCATTTGGCTGGTCCCAATTATAAGGGAAATGGAATGGGACTTGTATACCGCTTTTTTGTGGTTACACATTCAAAGTGATTTACATATATACATGGAGGATTAAGTGATTTTGCTGGGTCACAAGGAGCAGCACTGGGATTCAGCAGCTCTACCACTAGGCCACTCCTCACCTCAAGCGCACACTTGACTGGGACTCCATTTATGTGCACAACCCACCTGGTGTGGTGGGTTTTTTTTGAGGGGGGGTTATTGGTGTGCCACCACCACTGTTCTTGTTAATAAATGGCACAACATTGACTTGACTACAGTTATGTGTGATTAGTCAAATTGATGTTTTTGCAAAATTGTCTACTGTTTTATTAAATAACTTGCAGACTATGCTGGTTGTGCAGGTTACAACACATGATAAGAGCTCAGAATGGGTCATTTTGGTTATGTGCAAGTTGAACTTAAGTCCTAAGTCCGTGCACTTGACTAGAGGGGAGAAAACTCCTCTTATAAAACATTTTTTTCTCATGAGAGAGTGACATTTCTCATCTATGTTTGCTGTCTAATGACAGAATTTCAAGTGGACTTGAACAATCTTTTTTTTCCCATCCCCACCCTACTCTCTTTTTATGAATTTTAAATTAATTCTTGTATACCAGTGTGTTGGTTCCATTGGCACTCTACTGCACATGTGAAAAAAAAATTTTGTCTTGGAAAAATCTAGATTAATTTCAAATAATGCATGCAATAGTCAAAATCTGTGTTAATCCATTGAACCGCATGTCACTAGTGAACAAACATTACAAGTAATTTCACCTTTTCATTCCTAAGGTCCTCAAAATTAGATATTCAAAAATGTTTGACTGCTTTTTAAAAATCTTTATCTTTCTCCAGAGTGTATACAAATGTGATTTCCTGAATCTACAACTACAGCAACCTCTTCAGCTTGCACAAGATGCTGTTGAAGCTTTTCTGAAGCAACTGAAAAATCCCATTGACTCTCTTCCTGGAGAATTGTTCCATGTAGTGGTTTTCTCCCTCCTCCTATCTTACTTTCCCTCTCCTTACCAGCGCTGGATTTGTTGCAAGAAGGCCCATGAACTTCTAGTGCTAAATGGTTTGTTACTTATCATTACTCCAGATTCTGCCCACCAGAATCGCCATGCCATGATGATGAAAAGCTGGAAGATTGCTATTGAATCCCTTGGTTTTAAACGTTTAAAATATTCCAAATTCTCCCATATGCATCTGATGGCATTTCGAAAAACATCACTGAAAACTACAAATGACTTGGTTAGCAGGAACTACCCAGAAATGCTGTATATCCCTCAGGATTTCAACAATATGGAAGATGAAGAATATTCTGACCCTCCCTACTATGTCCGATCAGATATTGAAGATGAACAACTAGCCTGTAGTTTCATTGAACTGCCTGACACTCCTTATGACTCAGATTCCGGAGAGAGCCAGGCTAGCTCAATTCCTTTCTATGAGTTAGAAGATCCCATTTTACTTTTAAGTTAATGCAGGTTTACTGCCTTGAAAGTTAAAGCTACTGTATTGCCAAACTAATTTTACTATACTAAAACTTTCAATACATATACACATGGGTTTGTCTAGAAAAACTGTAAAAGTTTACAAAGTTTGAAATTTTTTCCTACATCTGTATTTCAAAGTTTATTCTTATAGGGGGACCTATGCTTAACTACTGAAAGTTTCCTGTAATTGTCTGGCTTAAGCAATTGTAGCTTCCTTGAAGATTTATAGTGCTAACATTTCACAAAAGGTACTTTTTCATCTGTGAAACGTGAACTTTTTATATATTTTGCTGGTGTGCTGTCTGCCTAAAATATTCAGAGAACAATAATTTTTTAAGATCAGTATCTGCAGCATTAGATTTCAGGTTTCTGGTTCAAGAATAGTTAAGACAGCGCCATTGCTGAAACCTGCCAAACCCTTCAGTAAGAAGGTAGACTTTTGGGGCACTCCTTATTTGCGTAGTGCCTAAAATGTGTTTGTAGTTCGCACTTTAGAAAATGTGCAGGTGGATTTAATACCTGATTGCATTGTTGTGGATTTTTTTCTTTCTTACAAGTAAATGTGACTGCCCATTTTTTGAATCCGTTACAGCTCTTTTCTATTGCAAAAAAGCTGTTCTACCCATGGAATCAGTTAATTGAAGTGGGATCTCATTTTGCCCCAGCCTATTACAAAAGATCTTGTATGCTTTCCGAAAGCTAGTTTATAGCATTTTCGACTACACAGTTAAGGGTCATTTACTAATGATTAGTGTGTGCTGACCATAAGTAGATGACCCCTCCACTAAATGTTAGAAGCGGCATGCATTTTTGTTACAAGGTTAGAAATACTTTTGTTCTTGTTTTGCAATTTTAGAAAAAAATTTTAATAGCCTTAATATTTTCCAGAGAGCCAGAACAATGTCTTTGCATATCAGCTTTATGTAAATATTATTTCTGCTAATGAAAGACTTGGTGGCGGAATATAATTATGCTTAATAGAGTAGAGGTGACTCTTATCTTCACTGTGTTACCAATTTGCCATCATTTCAAAAATGAATCTTATTGTAGTATATTATAGACAACAAATTTATAGTGTGGCTTGCTAAAAAAAGTGCGACACACAATGAAGCCATCTGTTCTTGAGAGAATGCTTACTATATCTGCATTATTTCTTTCTTAGCACAGACAAGTTTAGATAGCTACTTTAATCGTACTGAGCAAAAACTAAGCACAGAAAACCATTCTGTTAAGGAGTTCTTTTCAACCATGCCAAAAACTGAAGTCTTAATCATAAACCAGGTGTTACTAGGTAAAATACAGTTTCCACATTGCCACTGTGTGGAGTTGCCTCTAATGATGGTTATATAGTTATACAAGAAATGCCTCATTGTGAGGCTTTGCACTGAAACCTGGTGACTTCTGATTTGCTTCTTTCATGAGTGGCTATTTGCACTGTTTACACTACCAGCTTTTTATAATTTGTAGTAAGTTTCCTTCTTAGTCACTAGCTTTGTGTATTCTACTCCTAACCCTTACATTAAAAAAAAAAATCTCCAAATACAGTACAACATATTTTTGAGGTGCTACTGGCGAATAGTAAAAGGTTCCATTTTATGTGGAAATAAGGAACTGTATAGTAGTAGCACTGTCAATGTAGTTAAAAAAAATAAAAAAAATTTTAGAAAACAATTATTTTTAGCTAATGGCTTTGTGTGTGAAACATGTATCATGATTTCGAAGTATCACCATTTTACTACTGTTCATATAGGTTTGTTGGCCTGATTTGATGATTCAGTGCAGTTGTTATATAGTGGCAAAAGTTCCAGGGTCATCTTTTTTTTTTTTTGGGGGGGGGAGGGTGACTGGAGGGAAATAGAGGGAGTTGTGATAATCAAAAGTGACATAGAATTATTTTCTATAAATGGCGTTTAAAAATCAGCACTGACTAAATACATTAAGCACTAGTCTATAAATAGTGCTCAGTTAGGTGTCGTTTATACAATAGTGCTTAGTGCTGGGATCCGTGCTTAATTATAGGTGCAAAAATTTACACCAACTAAACCCTGGTGTAACTATCCTCATACCTAAATTAGGTTTGGATCTCCCTTATTCTACAACAGCGTGCATAAATGCCCTCAATCTACCTTTAGCAGTGGTCTCAAACTCGCGGCCCGGGGGCCACATGCGGCCCGCCAGGTACTATTTTGAGGCCCTCAGTATGTTTATCATAATCACAAAAGTAAAATAAAACAGTTTCTTGATCATATGTCTCTTTAGCTATAAATGACAATGTTATTATTAAGACTTAGCCAAAAGGAAAGATTTATAAACTATAAATTGTCATTTCTTTAATAAGACATTAACTATTTTTTCTGAGGCCCTCCAAGTACCTACAAATCCAAAATGTGGCCCTGCAAAGGGTTTGAGTTTGAGACCACTGACCTATAGCCACACTCTTTTGGAACCATGCAGATCCTGGCACTTAAAAGTGTGCATGAATTTTAATTGATTCAATTTAGTGCCCTTAATTATTAGCATTAACTAGCTTGTTTAATTAAATTGCATGCAGAAATTGGACACCCCCCCCAAATTTCCACGCAAAATGTTTAGCACTATTTTTTAGAATTAGGCTAGTGGTGACCAAATTAGAGCGTATGACACAAGGCTCCCTACCTCAACACCATGGGAAGTCATAAATACTGAAAGAAAATGAAACAAAATTAATGACAGTTCTCGTCTGGCAACCTAAAATATAATCCAGATAGACCTGAACATCCAGGACAAAGAGTGAGCACAAATAAACTGAAGAAATTCATGAGGTAGCAGATGTGGGAATTCCTGCACGTGCTCAGAAAAACTTTGATCACTCCACTTGTATTGTTGTATCCTGCTATGGACAGAGAACCCCCATTACTGGTAAGCAACTTTTGTTTTACTTAACCTTTACATTCAAACTGGTTGTGCAGCTCCCGTTCCTGTAACTAATAATTATAAAAGGTTACATTTAATTACAGTAGCTTTATTTTTATTTGGTTAATTTCTTTGAATGTCAAGAAATGAAATCTGTGTTAATGTAAGAGTTGGTGATTCTATACATTTAAAAAGGATGTCCAAGGTGGAACATCACCTATAGGCATCCATTTCTCATATATTAGAACAGGCTGTATGTGCCAGGTCCTGTTTTAAAATCAGAATTGAGAAATCGATGTTCATCTGCTGCTTATGTCCAGTATGGGCAACCATTTTACAAACTGTTAATCCCTCCAGTGCTCAATATGAATAATAATAATAATAATAATAACTTTATTCTTGTATACCGCCTTTCTATAACCTAAATTATGCCAGGTAGCAGGTCTAAATACCAACATTCATCTTTTTGGACATAGATATCCCTTTCTCTTCTACAATTGGAGTCGAATATCCATATTTTGGCCTTTACTTAGTCCTGTCCAAAGCACGCCCAAAACACTACCTTGCCATAAGGTCATCCTGCAGTTTTAAACATCCATATCCCAGCTTTATAACAATGATGTTTAAATGTTCTAAAACAGGGATGTCCAACCTTGGCTCTTGTCAGGTCAGGTTTTCAGGATTTCCCAAATGAATATGCATGAGATCTATTTGCATACAATGGAAGCAGTGCAGGCAAATAAATATGCAAATTCATTGGGGAAATCCAGAAAACCCTACTGGATTGTGGCCCTTGAGGACTGTCGTCGGACAACCCTGTTCTTAAACATGATTAGAACTTCTAAAATAAGGGCCATGGCCTGTACTTGTTAGAAACCATGTAGTAATATATCTACTGAAACATTCTTTTAATTGTCTTCCAAAAATGTGAGGTTTTCTATTTTGATAAAGGCAAAAGTAATAGATTGAATTTTAATTAAAAAATAAAGTTCACATTTTGTTTGGCCTGATCAACAGTAACCAAACTCTCGTCTTAAAGAATGTTGCTTTTGTGGTCTTGTATTGATAAACCGCCATTTTAAGCACAATGTAATTCTGAAATCTATATTTTAAGCACAGTGTAATTACATCCCTTCCCTTTGTTCCTGCAAGAATAGGTGTCCATGTTCTTTCCCATAGTGGAGTTGTTATATTTCAAGGCCTTGCTTGTGAAAATTCTTCCGACATCTCCAGAAAGATTCACATACCGTTGAATGTGTTGTGTCTAGTGTCTTTAACATGCATAGTCACCTGTTGAAAAAAAAAAAATTGATTGAATTAATTATGGCATATTTCACAAACTGGACACTAGTAATTCCTGTACAAATTTCACTGAATTGGGAACATTGTGGTTATTAATTTATAAAGTGTCCTTTTATTTTTTTTTTTCCAACTCTGAGAAAGCTTATGCAAAGATTACTTATAAGTAGATGCAAATTTTCAGTCTGGCTACTTTTTATGGTGTATACCAGTGGTTCCCAACCCTGTCCTGGAGGAACACCAGGCCAATCGGGTTTTCAGGCTAGCCCTAATGAATATGCATGAGAGAGATTTGCATATGATGGAAGTGATAGGCATGCAAATTTGCTTCATGCATATTCATTAGGGCTAGCCTGAAAACCCAATTGGCCTGGTGTTCCTCCAGGACAGGGTTGGGAATCACTGGTGTATACCACCATTCAATTTTATAAGGCTTTTCAACATACACATTTCTTTGTTGGATAGAAGGGAGAAGTGGGATGCTAGAGAGCCAAATCCAAGATGGTTGCCTAAACTTTCAGTTCTCTTCCCCACTCCCACCTAAATATTTACTTTTTTTTGTTGTTTTAATAAGAAACCTTTTTGTAGTTTCATTGTATATAGTCTGGTCTGTCACAATTTGAAGCATATTTGCCCCAAGCAACACTCGCAGAATACTGCAAACTCTCACAAGGAAGCATTTACCCAGTGTCTATTACAGCAGGCAATGCTGGTGCTGAAGGGTGTATATACCACTCGGGAGATTTTCTGACACATTGTGATGGTTCTCTGCCTCGATGGCATCATAGTGTAATGTGGTTTTGGCACATTTCTGGGTTGTGTTCTTGTCTAGTTATCTGAAGTAGTAGTGCACCTCAATGAGCCTCACTCTGTTCTGATTGTATAGTCCTCATGGAGGCATTCTACCATTTAAACACCGCTAGAGCCTTACAGCATCATAAAAAGCAGCTAATTGTGGCATTAGTAATATAGTAAATGATCGCAGAAAGAAGACCTCAATAGTCCAGTCTGCCCATTAGTTACATGTATTATAAATTGACGGAAAAATACTCCTGTCTCGAGGGAATAGGATTGGAACCATCATTTCTGGAATAAATATACTATGCTATTGAACAATTAAGTCTTTGTATACAATAAGGGATCTGTCTGGGGAAAAAATTGTTATGGAATGTGATAAGACATTAGGATGAAAGCAGTTTGAAAATGGGCTAAGTCATACTTGGGCTTCCACAGATGATAAACCTCACCCAAACTTTCTAAACACCCTTTCACCATCACTCCATCTGCCTGTAAGTTACTCTACCAACCTGCAAAGTGCCCAGCCCCCCCCCCCCCCCCAAATAACCATCTACAAAATACCTATACCCCAAAACTACCCTACAACTCCCCCCAATAAAAACTAGCCCCCCCCATTACTACCCCTACATGATTCTAACTATCACTCCCAGCTACCTTTCACATGATCACAGCACACGTCCTGTACATACCCACAGATGCACACACTAGAAATAGTATTTCCCTATCACTTTATTTCATTTTCTTTGTTAATTCTACTTTGAAAACTACTACAATAAATAAGCTGTTATACATATTGCTAAGTATCTACTGCTGTGGGCAGGCCCAGATTAAACCATTGACAAACTTTGCACATACTTTGGATTTACATGTTTAGGAGGGCCTTATGCAATGTGCTTAGGACTCAGAAGGTTAATATTGCTAATTGGCTTTTTCCAGAAGTCGGCAGAATTTTGCAGTAATGTCCAGAAGGCAGAATGGTAGGTATTAGATCTGGGCATTTTTCAGTTTAAAACCATTACCTGTAGTTTTCTGAGCCACACAATTCATGTACATACTCTTCACACCCATATGGATTTACATGCAGAGGGGTTAGAAAGAATTCCATGAGCCCTGCTATGCGTGGTTTCCTTACTTGCTTTCAAAGCCAGATCTGCCTAGTTAGCTATCTATTTTGGCTCAGTTCAGGCAATCTAATAAGAAACAAGCAAGAACAGAATATTACAATAGTTGAGCAGTTAGGCAAAGCTGCTACCCAATGAATGCCCAAATTTATCAGAATCACCAGTGATAAAATCAGACAAACTGGCACTAATCCACAAATCAAGAATGGCAGTATATTAAGTTCAGTAAAACAATCAAACATTTTAAGGCTAGACATCACTGAGTGGTCTCAGATCTGAGCTAAAAGCCTCAAGTGACAGTAACAAAATTAATGTAGGGGATCAGCCTATTTTGAAAAAACTAAAACTTTAGAGTCTGTGAAGAACCAATAATAGATAAGCAAGATGACTTGGAAAAAGGTAAGGGGTTATGTAAAATTTGGATTTTGGGACTCATTATTTAACCTTGCCCTAGAATCCCTTTTATCCTCCATACATCTTCAGATATTTAAGGTACAGACAGTCCCCGAGTTATGTTTTTTAAAGCTGTTGCTAAGTCAGATGTGTAAGTAACTCAGAATATGAGAATCTGTGTGCTATTTGTGTATATTTGTACAGTTAATTTGTATTAGACAATTTGAAAAAGGTATATAAAGTTAGCACTAATACATAAGGACAATAAGATGAGTTCCATTCCCTTAATCATTTTGGTCACCCTTCTTTGAGCCTTTTTTTAATTCCACTAAATGGAATGAGCGGGCAGGGAGGTGGTGAGGGGAGCATATGTAGGTAGCTGGTGTCAGGTGCTGGCTGCCTGGGTTGTGTGTCCTGTATTAACATGGGAAGAAGTTAATAGCTGACAAGTAGAAATAGAAAAGTATGAGGCTCTGGTTGATGAACAACCAAATTAAAATTCTTGCAAGTGACGGGTCAACCAAAAATGTACCACAGACAGTGGAAGAAAGAGAAATTGTGTCCAGAAATGAGCTGGAAGAAAATACAGCTTTTGAAGAAACAGAAAATGAAGAATGTTCTGATAATACAGAGAAGGTGATACAGAGACAAGTTTTCAAAAATTAGCATTTAAGAGTAAAGAAAGAAGAAAACAAGAGGAAAGCAGTATCACCTGGAGCAGTTGGAGAGGCACTGTCTGATCCTCCACTCTCCACAGCCTTCCCAAAGTGGTAACAGCTGGCTGCCAGGAGCATTTCTGTTTCTTCCCTTCCCATGGCCTTCGGTGGCTAACTGGCAGGAGCAGTGATGTAAACAGGACACCTGAGGTCAGCCCCATTGGGTCCTTTCCTCTGCCATGTCTGCCTAAAGGAAGTGACATCATAGTAACATCATAGATGATGGCAAATAAAGACCCGAATGGTCCATCCAGTCTGCCCAACCTGATTCAATCTAAAAATTCATTGTTGGGGTTTTTCTTAGTTATTTCTGGGCAAGAATCCAGACACAGCAGAGGAAAGAACCCAATGGGGCCGACCTCGGACATCCTGTTTACAGCACTGCTCCTGTTGGTCAGCCATCAACGGCCACAGGGAAGGAAGGAACAGAGATACCGGACTGTGCTCATAAGTATGAGTCTGACGTAAATTGGATGTTTGTAATCTGGGGACTGCCTGTATTCAGATTGACAAAAGGCAAATAAAACTAGCAACATATGCAGATGATGATCTATTTTTTGTATCTATTCCATCTATCCTAGCTTTTGTTTCTTTGGTTTCCTCTTATTCCAAATATTCTAGATATAAAATAAGTTGGGATACATCTGACATTTTCCTACTCAATTTTTTAGAACCAATAGATTTTTCCCATATTAAGTTTATTTGGAATACAAAAGGTCTTAAATATCTAGGTATACAAATTCATAAAGTGGAAGTAAATTTTGTCTTTGAATGTACAGTATCTAAAGTACATTACTAGTCATCATTGAACCATGCTCGGTAGGGCAGATTGAGTTCCATTAAGATGACTCTGGCTCCTCATATTTTGAATGTTCTTTCCATGTTACCATCTTTATGTCCAAAAATCCTTTTACAAATGATTGGATTGTGAATTATCCTATTTTTTTTTTTCTTTGGCAAAACAAAGAAACTGAATTTTTGGAATGCAATATGTAAAGCTTTCAGAATGAATGTTGACATTAACTTGCTGGATAGGTTCTATCCTATACCATCTTGCTTCCTTAATGAAATATGGAGCATACCGGTTACAGTGAATCTTCGCCTTTAGAATCTCCTGCATGGCTAGAAGTAGAACAGTACATATGCTTCCCTCTTCTAATTTCATTGTTTGGTTCTATGATTAAACTGAATTTTTTGATTTGAGATGGAATAATGTCTTCTACACAATCCGTTATACACAGCTTTGATAAACTGGCAGATGTTTCTCTTTGGTCTGAAAAACAAATGTCAATATGGAACAATCCTAAACTTATTTTTTAAAATGCTGCTCTGGAACAAAATGGCATCATGCTGGCATTTGGACACAATCAATTTATGTTAAATGGTCAGCTCTGTTCATTACAAGATTTATCTACTGTATTCACTCCTTTAACACATGCTACATTTCAGCTTCAGTGGTTTCGCTTATCTCAGACTTTGGCATCTATTTGTTTTATTGAATCTTTACAAGATAAAGCTACAGTTAGAACTTGGTGTGATTTAACCCTTAAAAGGCAAAGCCGTCTCCACATTCTATAACATATTCAAAAATACATTATTTGGAACACATTGTGAAACATAATTGGGTTGGTCTTCTGAATTTTCATGCACTTCCCTACAGTCTGACCGATCTGTTTTCTGGATAAAGTAAATCATCCTTTATTGACTACCATATATACTCAAATATAAGCCAATCCCAATATAAACTCAGGTGACCTTTTACCCCAAAAAAGGTTGATTCAACTATAAACTGAGATTAGAAATTTGGGTGATCCTGGTGAGAGTCTAGAAAGACTAGACTTCTTTGCCATAAGATGTAACAAAAAATTTTAACTTTGGAGATGATGCGGTATATAAACTTAAGGTTTAGATTAGATTAGATTAAATATTTTTTTCTTAGTTCAAAACCCAATTTATTCAAGACTATTCTTAAGGTAAAAAGGCCAAAAACGCAAAATCTTCCAGCAAGTAGTAGCCGGTTTCTCAATGCCTCTCGCTTTTTATTAGGTACCCTAGGCAACCATTAGCCTTACCCCCTCCCTGAGATTTTGATAATTAATCCTGATAATCCAAATACTACCCCCACCCACAACAATCCTGTATAAATGCATAAGTGAACACTATTATTTTACATCTTAAAATGTGTTGTGTGTGTGCTCATGCTCTTGCTCACACTCCCTCTCCCTGCAGATAGCAGTATGTACTAATGACTCTGAGTTTGTGTAGTTGTCAGGATCCATTGTTTGCTTTGATTGCAGCAACTGTGTGCTATCCCAGTCACTCACCTAGTCATCCTGAATGGTTGGACCAGCCCTGTTGCCACTTCTATGTAACGCTGAAACTACAGAAGGCCCTAGCCTCTTACACAGAGCACTGGCCACATATCATCTGGATTGTCAGAACTGTAAAGAGAGCACAGATAATGCTCTCAGCTGTCCTACTCAGGAGTCGCTTAGGGCTCCCTAGGTCCACCTTACCATCTTTACAAATGGCTGAAATCACTGTACAGGTAAGGGAAGACCTCTGGGGTCAGCAGTGGCTGCGGTTTACCAATTAAAAACTAATTTTAAAAAAGGGGTAGCTACATGGCCTCCAGGACTAGCACCTAGGTCCTTGGTGGCTAGTGGCACGTAGTGACATGGTTAGGGGCAGTGGCAGACTTCAGCGTCACTATGTTCCACTAGCCACAATTCTGATGGGACCCTAGATGCTGGAAATATAGACCTGTGAAACTCTTACCTACATTTCCAGCACCTAGAGTCTCATCAAGCTGTGATTCTGGATGAGGCGTCTGTCGATGATTGACACACTGCAGGCACCTGTTATGTGGGTGCCTGCTGCAGCAAGTGCTGCTTGCAGAATCGGCCCCAAAATGGCTGCCAGGAATTACACTGGTACTGCTGATAATGCAGTGGTAAAACTGAAGAAATAGACCTGAAAACCGCCGAACCAGGAAAGGGTGGTGGAGTTTGAGGATCCTTCAAACAGGAAAGAAGAATATCCCCAAACTAACCCAGAGAGTGAAACAGAGATTAAAACAGAAATATTCCTGTGAAATAAAAATATCAA
Organism: Geotrypetes seraphini; assembly: GCF_902459505.1. Lineage (NCBI taxonomy): Eukaryota > Metazoa > Chordata > Amphibia > Gymnophiona > Dermophiidae > Geotrypetes > Geotrypetes seraphini. The sequence continues at coordinate 55,965,247 of NC_047092.1, forward strand.
AAGTGAAAGCATACTTACTTGGCCAAGTTATTCAGTCTAACCACTTTCAAAGTTTCCATAATATCTGATTGCCTTTGCACTAACAGGAAGAAAATAAGGATATTCAGAGGTATTGAAGGGACTAGTAAGAATACATTTCTTACCAAGTACCAAACGGTAATCAGTATGTAATTTATTTCTTATATACCGCTACATCCGTTAGGTTCTAAGCGGTTTACAGAAAATATACATTAAGATTAGAAATAAGAAAGGTACTTGAAAAATTCCCTTACTGTCCCGAAGGCTCACAGTATCTTTGGACAATCTCAAACAGTTCAGTTCAAGGTCTCCAGATTTCCATCTATCAATAACCAATCATCATAGCAAAATATGATAACATTTTATTTTGTCAGCACTGGGAAACAGAGAACCAAAAACCAGATTCTCTGTCCCGAATATAAAATTTCACTAATAAGAACATAAGCAGTGCCTCTGCCGGGTCAGACCATAGGTCCATCCTGCCCAGCAGTCCGCTCCCGCGGCGGCCCAAACAGATCACGACCTGTCTTAATCATCTGAAGGGGCTCCCCTGCCACCTTGGCCTCCCAATTTGGTCCTGCCTTCCCATCGAAGTCCCAGCCCTCCGGTCCTGCACATGCACGACCTGGTTGGTTTATACTCATTACCTGACAACTTTCTATACTTTTGTTACATCCCAGCTCCTCCCTCAGTATCCCATGATCCCTTTATCCCTCAGGAATCCGTCCAATCCCTGTTTGAATCCTTGGACCGTACCCTGCCTGATCACTTCCTCCGGTAGCGCATTCCAAGTGTCCACGACCCTCTGGGTGAAAAAGAACTTCCTTGCATTTGTTCTGAACCTATCTCCCTTCAGTTTCTCAGAATGCCCCCTTGTATTTGCTGTCCCCTTCAGTCTGAAGAATCTGTCCCTATCCACCCTCTCTATGCCCCTCATGATCTTGAAGGTCTCTATCATATCTCCCCTGAGCCTCCTTTTTTCCAGAGAGAAGAGCCCCAGCCTATCCAGCCTCTCGGCGTATGAGCAGTGTTCCAGCCCTTTTACCATTCTCGTTGCTCTCCTTTGGACTCTCTCAAGTACCGCCATGTCCTTCTTGAGGTGCGGCGACCAGTACTGAACGCAGTATTCCAGATGCGGACGCACCATCGCTCGATACAATGGCATGATGACTTCCCGTGTTCTGGTTGTTATGCCCTTTTTTATGATGCCCAGCATCCTGTTGGCTTTTTTCGAGGCTGCTGCGCACTGTGCAGATGGCTTCAGTGATGCATCCACCAGCACACCCAAGTCTCTCTCGAGTCTGCTGTCTCCCATCAATACCCCCCCCCCCCCAATTTGTAGCTGAACAACGGGTTCTTTTTCCCTATATGCATGACCTTGCATTTGTCCACGTTGAAGCGCATTTGCCATTTGTTTGCCCAGTCTTCCAGCTTGTCCAGGTCTCTTTGTAGGTCCTCACACTCCTCCCTGGTCCTAACTCTGCCGCACAGTTTGGTATCGTCTGCGAATTTTATAACCTCACACTTTGCCTCCTTTTCCAGGTCATTGATGAATATGTTAAAGAGTAACGGCCCCAGCACCGATCCCTGTGGCACACCGCTCGTGACTCCCCGCCAGTCAGAGTATTGACCCTTTACTCCAACCCTCTGCAGTCTACCCGACAACCAGTGCTTGATCCATCTGTGCACATCCCCTCCCACCCCGTGGTTCCAAAGCTTCTTAAGTAGCCTTTCATGTGGCACCTTGTCGAAAGCCTTCTGAAAATCGAGGTAAATGATGTCTATGGGCTCCCCTTTGTCCATGCGACTGCTTATTCCCTCAAAGAAGTACAGCAGGTTCGTTAGGCACGATCTCCCCTTACAGAATCCGTGCTGGCTTGTTCTCAGTAGGCCATTCCTCTCAATGTGCTCGCAAATGCCGTCCTTGATCATAGCTTCCACCATCTTCCCTATAATTGAAGTCAGGCTCACCGGCCTGTAGTTCCCGGGGTCACCCCTCGATCCCTTCTTGAAGATGGGTGTGACATTTGCCAATTTCCAGTCCTCTGGTACCTCACCCGTTTTCAAGGATAGGTTGCAAACATGTTGGATTGTGCCCGCTATTTCCTGTCTTAGTTCCTTCAGAACCCTTGGGTGGATCCCGTCCGGGCCCGGTGATTTGCCGCATTTTAACCTGTCTATCTGTTTGAGGACATCCTCCTTACTTACCTCTATGTGTTCTAATTTCTCAGCCTGATCCCCACTCATGAGGTCCTCTGAGTCCGGTATATTAGAAGTGTCTTCGCTCGTGAAAACCGACGAGAAGAACGTGTTCAACCTCTCAGCTACCTCTTTATCCTCCTTAATCACTCCCTTCCTGTCCCCATCGTCCAACGGCCCCACCTCCTCTCTCGCTGGTCGCTTCCCCTTAACGTAACTGAAGAATGCCTTGAAGTTTTTCGCCTCCCTGGCCAGCCCCTCTTCGTATTTCCCTTTTGCTTTTTTAACTTCCCGGTGGCATTCCTTTTGGCATTTCCTGTGCGCCTGACGGTTTTCCTCTGTTGGGTCCTTTTTCCAACTCTGGAAAGATACTTTTTTGTCTTTTATCGCCCTCTTTACTTCTATTGACATCCAAACCGGGTCCTTTGATCGCTTGTTCTTGCAGCCTTTCCTGAAACTGGGGACGTACATTCTTTGCGCTTCCTGCAGGGTGTCCCTGAATAGGGTCCAGGCGCTTCCCACAGTCTCCATCCTAAAGATGTTTCTGAGCTTCCTCCCCACCATTTCCCTCATAGCAACATAGTTCCCTTTCTTGAAGTTCAGCGCAGTTGTTGCGGTCCTCCTAACTATGGGTGTCCCTCTTTCTAATGTGAATCTGATCATGTTGTGATCACTGTTTCCTAGCGGTCCTCCCACTTCTACCCCTCTTGCAGGCCCCCCTAAACCGTTTAGGATGAGGTCAAGAGTAGTACCCCCTCGCGTCGGTTCTTTGACTAGTTGCTCCATGAAGCAGTCCTTCACAGCTTCTACAAATCCTGTCTCCCTCGTGCAGTTGGAGTGACCCGTACTCCAGTCTATCCCTGGGTAGTTGAAGTCCCCCATCACTGTTACACTTCCAGTCCTGCACTCCTGTTTCAGTTCCGCTTCCAAGTCGTGTCCGACTCCCTCTGGTGTACCAGGTGGTCGATAGTAAAGCCCCAGTTTTATGCCCGCACCCTTGTTTCCCGGTAATTTGACCCATAGCGATTCCAGCTCCTCTGCCTTTGTTGCCATATCCATCCTGATCGAGTGGATAGAGTCCTTTATATATAGTGCTATGCCTCCCCCCTTTTTGTGGGTCCTGCCCTCCTGTAGAGCTTGTACCCCGGCAGCGCTACATCCCATTGATTTTCCTCTGTCCACCAGGTTTCTACAATCCCAATTATATCCAGGTCCTCCTCTTTGGCCACGACTTCTAGTTCACCCATCTTGGCCGTGAGGCTTCTTGCATTTGCATATAAGCCCCGCAGGTCCCGTCGTTTTTCTTCCACCTTTGTATTTACCTGGGCCACTTGCCCTTGGATTTCTGGCAATTTTCCCGCTCTCTGTGTTTCTGCTTTGCCCTCAGCCTTTACCCTCTTGGCTTCCTGCTTCCCCACATTCCTGCCACCCCACGTCTCCGCTTTTCCTCTGGGATTCCTAGCCCTACCGTCCCCCTCCTGGGCTATCATCCCTTGAGCCTCTGTTTGATCCCCTTCGCCCTGTGGTACCTCTATATTACCCTCGGCTTTCGCCCTCATGCCACCCAGCCCCGTGTCCCTGTGCCCCTTAGTCTTCTCCCAGCAAGCTCCCTTTACCTGTTGTTTCCCTCGCTGTCTGATTTTGAGATCTTCCGGTCCCTCTGTTTCCTCCCTGCAGTCAGCTCGTTCAGCATCTGTTCTGGATACTGTTTTCCGAAGCGTCAACATCAGATCAGCTGTCGGCTTTCCCCCTCTCCTCAGTTTAAAGCCCTCTCGATCTCCTTCCTCACATTGGCTGCCAGTAGTCTGGTTCCCGCTGTGCTCAGGTGCAGGCCGTCCCGCCGGTAGAGCTTGTTCTTTCTCCAGAAGGACGTCCAGTTCCTCACAAAGCGGAAGCCCTCCTCCTGGCACCATCTCCTCAACCATGCATTCACAGCTTGGATGTCTGACTGCCTCTTTGCATCTGCTCTCGGTACAGGCAGGATCTCCGAGAATGCTATCCTCCGTGTGCTCCGCTTCAGCTTTCGTCCCAGGACCCTGAACTGGTCAGTCAGTGCGTCCATGCTGAAGTTCCTCCGGCTCACATCGTTTGTTCCGACGTGGATTATTACCGCAGTCTCCTCTGTCTCTGCTCCGTCTAGGATCCTCTCAATCCTATCAGTGATGTCTCGTGTCTTGGCCCCTGGGAGACAAGTCACTAGCCGGTCCTCCCTTCCTCCAGCTACGTGACTGTCTACCTCTCTCAAGATCGAGTCTCCCACCACAATAGCAGACTTCCCTTTCCTCAGCCACCTCCTCTGTCTCAGGTCCGTGTCCTCGGTGTAGTGTGGTGTCTCTTCCTCGGGGTCCTGGTGAGTCGCGGTCTCCTCCTCTTGCGTGGTTCCTCCACTAGGTCCTTCCCCGGTGTCCCCTTGTAGATCCTGGGTCTCGTCTGCCGACATCCGTCTGTGCAGCTGCTGGTCCTGTTCCTCCACCTTCCTCCTATAGGCCTCCTCGATGAATCTCTCGAGGTCCCTCACCTGATCCACAATGGGGCCTGCTCCGTCTGTGTCTTCGGTTGACCAGCTCGTCTCCTCTGTGTTGCGCAGTCCCTCTAGTCCCTCCAGTTCCTGGACCCTGACCCTCAATCTTCCGACCTCCATCCTCAGGCTTTCCAGTTCCTGACACCGACTGCATATGTACTCCCGCCTTCCCAAGGGGAGGTAGTCGTACATATTACACTCTGTGCAGTATACCGGAAAGTACCTCTGGGATCCTGGGTCCTCCATTGCTTTCATGAAGTGCTGGTATGTTCCTGCTGTGGGTAAGAGAGAGAGAGAAGAGAGAAGAGAATGTGAGTTACTTGGCGTTCCTGGCTCCCTCTCAAGGCTCCTACGCAAAGGTGATCTCGCTAAGGCGAGCGCCTTTGCCGCTCGCCTTCGCCGTGCGCCGAACGGCTGGGCGCCGTTGGCTCCCTTCTAATTAAAGGGGGAGCCCGGGCCCGATGCAACCTGTGACGCGGGTGGGGGTGGGCGGAGCTAACTCTCGCCTCGACCCCGGTCCAACAGCCTGCTCCGGCTGCTTCCTCCTGCCTTCCCTTCGCTCCTGCAAGGAAAAAAGAAAAGAAAAACGCTGCCGAGGCTTGCCTCGTGCCCTGGCTCCCTTCTAATTAAAGGGGGAGCCCGGGCCCGATGCAACCTGTGACGCGGGTGGGGGTGGGCGGAGCTAACTCTCGCCTCGACCCCGGTCCAACAGCCTGCTCCGGCTGCTTCCTCCTGCCTTCCCTTCGCTCCTGCCGTCCTGCATGTGCTAAAACAGCTAGCATGCCTTAGTAAAAGAACCCCAATGTTTCTTATGTAATGTTACAAGTGTGTGATTTCCAATGTGTACACCCCAGAAAATACATTCAACTTAAATACCTCACCTACTCCCTCTAGAATCAGAGTGCCCATCACTAATGAGTGGTCTCCTGTGGTAGCACCTGTTCTGGGAATCTAGTAAATCACTAGACTCAGCACAAACCATGTGCCTGTTTCTATTCAGACCCCCCTCCACCTCCCCCCCTCCCCCCTTTGTAGGTTAGCAAAGGCCTTCATATAGAAACACTGAATGCTGTCCTCTACAATTCATAACAGTAGAAAACATAGGTTTATAATTTCTTTCGAAGTTTATTTAGGATAGCCTTTTTGGTGCCCTAAGTTAAAAACATAAGAACAGCCTTACTGGGTCAGACCAATGGTTCATCAAGTAGCCAGTAGCCCGTTGTCATGGTGGCCAATCCAGGTCACTAGTACCTGGCCAAAATCCAAGGAGTAGCAACATTCCGTGCTACCAATCTAGGGCAAGCAGTGGCTTCCCCTATGTCTTTCTCAATAACAGACTGTGAACTCTTCTTCCAGGAAATTGTCCAAATCTTTCTTAAAACCAGCTACGCTATCTGTTCTCACCACAACCTCTGGCAACGAGTTCCAGAACTTAACTATTCTCTGAGTGAAAAAAAAATTCCTCCTATTGGTTTTAAAAATATTTCCCTGTAACTTCATCGAGTGTTCCCTAGTCTTTGTCATTTTTGATGGAGTGAAAAATCGATCCACTTGTACCCGTTCTACTCCACTCAGGATTTTATAGACTTCAATCATATCTCCCCTCAGCCGTCTGTTTTCCTTCTGAGTGAGCGAGTGGAAGTCTGGTGCATGTTTGCTGTGGGGTCTAGTATCTGAGGCTGGCCCCCAACTCTTGTCCCAGCAAATAAAATATGTTGTGTACCTCCTGCCAGCATCTGGGCAAAGAGGGGGTTACACAAATACTGAAGAACTTATCTCTGACAGACCCCACCACCCTTAGAATGAACCTTTAACGTGAACCAAAAAATAGGATAAATATGGATTATTCAAGGTTTAACATAGTTGCTAAGTACCTATAATCCTGTATTGCTGCTTAAATTATACCTTAACTATTTTACTGGCTTATATATAACATAACATAACATAACATAATACTTATAGACCGTGTTACCATAAAGTTCTACACGGTTTACAAATGATTCTAAACATTAAACATAATCGTATATTTGAATGAGTCAGCTAGTCAGGTATTTGGAGAAAAGATAGGTTTTTAGCTGTTTTCTAAAATGTCTGTAAGAAACAGCTGTGAGCAACAATGATTGACAATATCACTTAATTGTAAAGAAATATGCAAAAATATGGATAGGATTGGGTCTACTGGTAATACTACTAGGCCAGTTAGTAGAAACATCGAATAGACTTATACCCATCATAGCCTCCAACAGAATTCATTTAGAGCACAGAGCAAACTTTGAATTTAATAATCAATTTTCAAGATGTTTTAAATCAGTGCTTAGGAAGTTAGAGGCAGTTAATGCACCTTAATAAAAGGACCCCTTAGTAAAAGGAGCCCCAAGTAATTATTTTTAGACAAAGAAGAAATAATCTGCATTGGAATATATGAAAAATAGAATAAAAGGGTCAGGGCCAAAGATGGAAATTGAGTATAAAATATGATTGTAGGCAGAAATATCCGTAGTAATTTACTTTCCTATCTATTTTGTTATTTTCTATATTGATCCAATTTCACATGTTAAAAGCAACACTGCCAATTTTTCCAAAACTGGTTCTTGGTTCTATTGAATGTATCTTATTCTTAGTGCTCTTTTGCCCTAATATGCATCAAACTGTCTCAGAGGTTTTAACACAATAAATGGTGTTCACTATTTATTATAGTCATTGTCCTGTTCACATTAGTTCATGTATCAGTAAGTCTGCATACTGTTCTAAAGCTCAGCCCTGGCACACCCTAATTTGCTATTGATTCATGATGAGTGTGATGCTGTGGAAAGAGTTTGCAAAAATTGTAGCTACAGCAGTGCCTGACTGAAAAATAAAATCAGGAGAAAGGGCCCCTTTTATCAAATTGCAGTAGAGCATTTTACCGCAGGCTGGTGAGGTAAATGCTCCGATACTCATTCAATTCCTATGAGCATCGGAACATTTACCTCACCAGCCCACGCTAAAATGCTCTATCGCAGCTTAATAAAAGACAGGAATGTTAATGATGTTTTAAATGTCAATAATAGTGTGTTCTTTTGAATGGCACATGCTTATATAAGAATTATTCAGCAGCTTCCAAGGCAAAGCTATGGAAGTTATTTAATGACTACACAAGTATACAAAGCTTTTTCTATTGAAATTATATGTACATGATAGACAATGTTTGCGCATTTGATAAAATTTTGATAGGGTAATTTTATAACTGGGCGTGCACATTTATGCATGCTAATGTCCAGAATAGTTTCAAGTTTTCTTAATTTTTGATATATCGTTTATCTAAACGGTTTACAATAATATGTAGTAAAAGTTTTAAAAAAAGAATAAAAACTTGGCTAAGTTAAAAAAAAAAAAAAAAAAGGAAATATTTGCACATGAATGCACATGATACATTAGGAAAGAATGGGAAGGAAAAAAATAATAAATACATTGTGATAAAAATAAAAGAGGGAAATGGGAGAGAGAGAGGTACAATTAGGCAGGGGAGGTCACTTCTAAAAAAAAAAAAAAAGTGTTTTGGTTGCCTTAAGAATTCTGTAAAGGATAATTGAATTTCAAAGGAAATAATATTTACAAGGTAAAGGCGTCTTTAAAGAGGAATGTTTTAAGTTACTACCATTTATGTGTGTTAAGTGTGTACTAACCCATGAGATTGCCAACAGGGCACCCAAGTGGTATTCAGTAACTGCACAAATAAGTTGCATAGTGTGTAAATACAAGGTGGGAGGCGGGGCATACACATGGGTAGACCATGGACAGGCCTCTCACTTAACCCTCATAACTTACGTTATGCATGTCTCTACTGCGATCATTGTTATGCTGGTGTAACTGCAGGTGCATAAATGTAAGGAACACTGATCCTGGGTTAGGGTAGCGTTGTATAACAGAAGCTGGGTGCCCAGATGCAGTTACAGAATAGGCTCTCACCCTGCAGCATTGGGATGCCTAAATGAAGGCACCCACTCATCGAATTGCCCCCTTAGTGTGCGCTTAGCAGAATTACTCCTCAGCATAGTTTTATAGTGCCCCTGCTGTTGGTGCTTCACATATGTACAAGTTATTGATTAGTGTGTCTATTTTTTATGAATATGTTTATGGAACTTGTTCTGGCCAGTTTTGTAAAGGGAGGTAAAATATCTAAAAAAAACCCTCCCACCCCTTTTACAAAATTGCAGAAGCAGTTTTGAGCACAGGCCAGTGCACTGAATGCTCTGCGCTGCTCTCAATGCTTATAAGAACTCTGAGTGTCGAGAGCAATGCAGAGCATTCAGTGCGCCAGCCAGCGCTAAAATCTGCTTTCGCGATTTTGTAAAAAAAAAAAAAGGGGGGGGGGTTATTTAGATATTTTACCTCCCTTTACAAAACTGGCCAGATCAAGTTCTATAAACATATTCATAAAAAAATAGGGGAGGGATTTTCTTTATTCCTCCTTTTGTACACATGTTGCTCACAAGAGCTTAATACTGAAAAAGCCAAATTAAAGAAAAGAATCCCATGTATTAAGCTTATGGTTATCTTGTAACACACTGTTTTCATGCTTATCAATATATTTTTCAACCATATTACAAGACCCACCATGGAGTGACTTCAAAATGTAACTAATCCCTTAACCCGAAGCAAACAGCTATAACATCCAAAAGATTTAGACTTTATTGTTGGGACGGCACAAAAAAAATATCCTTAGTTGAAAATATTGACAAAAGACAAACTGATGGAACTATGTTTAATTCCTTCTTATATCAAAGAAGCCATTTATAAAACAAGCTTTGCAAACAAGAATAAAATCAAGATTATACCTTCACAGTTCCTCAGCCAACTAACCCAGGGTTAGTTCTATATCTGGTACAAAAAATCTGGGCTACAAGTGGCATGGAAGGATAAAGGTGAGATTCTAGTCTACACCCCCCTCAAAAAAAAATTATATTAATATTTACAATAGATAGGTGGTCAGAACCCAATAACAATTATTTAATATCTTCTACAAACACAAATTACATTACATTAGTGATTTTTATTCCGCCATTACCTTGCGGTTCAAGGCAGATTACACAAGAGGTTATCTGGACTTTTCCAGGAGAAGCAGAGCGGGTTACTTCAGGGGAGATCTGAACATTGTTTCAGGGTCATTACAAGATAGATAATTTAGTTAGAAGGTTGTGGGATCTTGGGGAGACTGAAATGCTTCCTGCGGTGTTAATTTGTCTTGATGGATTTCTTGAATAGCAGGGTTTTTATTTCTCTTCTGAAAGTTTTGTAGTCTGGTGTCGTGATCAGTAGATTGGAGAGTTGATGGGATATGTTGGTGGCGCTTTGAGATGAACCCAATGAGTTTGGTAGTAAAGTTGCACATTAGGTAAGCCAATCCCTCACATCTCTTTAGTGGAAAACATCAAAACAAATATGAGCTTTTCTAAACATTGCCAAAGAAAGCCTAAAAATGATAAAGGGTGGCAAGATTAAATAAGGGATGGTTGTTTAAACCTGTTAAATAAAACAGAAACAAGAGGACCCTCCAAGAAACTAATGACCATAAGACTGAAAAACTGTGGGAAGTTGTAGAATATGTTACTTGAGGATATGGTCAAGGCAATTAATGTAAAAGATTTGGGCAAGTACATTAAAATTATTAGCTAGGTAGACTTTTTAAAAAGAAGAAATCTCTCTACAAATGACTTCCACAGTAATAGGTCTATCAATAAATTGCTTAATATTTGCTGAAAGGCAAGATCAAATTTTTCCAGTCATTGCCTGAGAAAATAGGTTTTAGCTGTATCAAAAGTATAAAGCTGCTAACAACAATTTGCAATTAACACTTCAGATTTCAGAATTTTCAATATCTTTCATTTAATTTTAAATTTTTAGCTGCCATAACAACAATTTCTGTTGTTTGATAGTTTATAAGGGTATCTTTTGGCCAATTTCATATAATACATCCTCATGAAGTTTCTAAAGCTGGTAACCTATCCCTCATATTGATCAGCTCTTGCAAGACATTGCCATCTTTGCTTCTCTTATGAATAATTTCCAATGTACTCAGTTTTCTCCTTAAAATGCTAATCATCTTAATTCTTTTCTTTTAATAATGGATAAGGCAAGATGCCATCTCAAAACAGCTTTAGTTGCAGGAAAGATATATGGCCACAATTAAAATGGGCCTGAAGATTGGAGGGTGGCCAATGTTATGTCGATTTTTTTTAAAGGATTCCAGGGGAGATCCGGGGAATTCCAGACCAGTAAACCTGACCCCAGTGCTGGGCAAAATAGTGAAAACAATTATAAAAAGTAAAATTGTGGAACTGTAGACATCCCTTGTTCCCTCAACCAAGGTCTGGCACTTCTTTGAGTGAGTAAACAGGCAGATAGACCAGGGCGAGCCAGTCGACACAGTATATCTGAATTTTCAGTTGTTCGACAAGGTCCCGCATGAACGACTACTTCGAAAAATTGTGAGCCATGGAATTGAGGGTGAAATACTCATGTGGATAAAAAAGTTGTTGGCGGATAGGAAACAGAGAGTGGGGGTAAATGGACAATACTCGGACTGGAAAAGCGGCACGAGTGGAGTGCTGCAGGGTTCGGTGCTTGGACCCATGCTCTTCGACATATTTATAAACGACCTAGAAATCGGTATGACGAGCGAGGTGATTAAATTTGCGGACGATATGAAGCTATTCAGAGTAGTGAAGACGCAAAAGGATTGTGAAGACCTGCAACAGGACATAAACACACTCGAGAAATGGGCTGCAAATAAGGTTTAACGTGGATAAGTGTAAGGTGATGCATGTCGCTAACAAAAATCTTAAACACGAATACAGGATGTCTGGTGCGGTACTCGGAGAAACCCTCCAGGAAAGAGACTTGAGAGTACTGGTCGACAAGTCGATGAAGCCGTCTGCGCAATGTGTGGTGGCAACAAAAAGGGCAAACAGAATGCTAGGAATGATTAAGAAGGGGATCATGAACAGATCAGAGAAGGTTATCGTGCCGCTGTACTGGGCCATGGTACGCCCTCACCTGGAGTACTGCGTCCAGCACTGGTTGTCTTACATGAAGAAAGACAGGGTACTACTCGAAAGGGTCCAGAGAAGAGCAACTAAAATGGTTAAGGGGCTGGAGAAGTTGCTGTACTGCGAGAGATTAGAGAAACTAGGCATCTTTTCCCTTGAAGAGGAGACTGAGAAGGGACATGAGCGAAACATTCAAGATAATGAAGGGAATAGACTTCGTAGATAAAGACAGGTTGTTCGCCCTCTCCAAGGTAGGGAGAACGAGAGGACATTCTCTAAAGTTAAAAGGGGATAGTTTTCCACCATTCCAGAGAATGGTGGAAAACTGGAACGCTCTTCCGGAGGCTGTTATAGGGGGAAACACCCTCCAGGGATTCAAGACAAAGTTTCTGCTGTACCAGAATGTACCCAGGTAGGGCTGGTCTCAGTTAGGGCACTGGTCTTTGACCTAGGGGCCTCCACGAGAGCGGACTGCTGGGCACAATGGCCTATTGGTCTGACCTAGCAGCCGCAATTCTTATGTTCCTCTGCCTTCCTCCATCTCCTTCCCTTTTCTCCACCCATAGAGAGACATTCCTCCTCCAGACATGTCCAGTCCCTCTTCCTTTCTCCGACCCCAAGTGTCGAGCGTCTCCCCCTTCACTCTCATACCTCACCCCACCCCTGATTGCTAGCACGCATTCCTTTCTTTCCTCAGCGCCTACCCGATCCGCAAAAACCCTTCGAGTCCTTCGCGGACGCCGGCAGTGGCAAAGGGCTGTCGGAGCCCACGGATTATGCCTTTCTGCAGCGTTCCGCCCGCGCGTAAACAGGAAGTAGCATAATCCGTGGGCCCCCGACAGCCTTTTACGGTACCTCTGTGGACGCCCGCGAAGGACTCGTAGGTTTATTTGGGAGAAGAGAGGAAAACAAAAGAGAAAATGCCACTCTGTGCGCCGGCCCCGCGACACACCTTCCGTCGCTCTTTAAACAGAAAGCAGAATGCCTGAGAGCCGGGGTTACGCGTTACGAGTACATGTAGTTTGTCCCAACCCTCTCGCCGTAGCTGACGGTGACAGATTCTAACATGGCGTCGGAAACGCAAACTTTATAGGAAGAGTGAAGTCAGTTGTAGCGACTGAGTCAAGAGCTCCTCAGCCACAACCGGAAAGAAGCTTCGTTTTCGTGACAGGGCGGAGGTGAGTGTAGGGACGGGACTCGGAGGCTACTACGTACGCCTCTCGCAAGAAGGACCTGGAAGTGAAGTCCTGATGCTTTTATTTCCCGTGTCTGTGACGGCGGTTTGATTCGTGGTTTGTTCGGTACACATATTTTATTTTTGACGCTTTACCTTGTGCACAGGGTAAACATGAATCAGACTGTCATTTTGACTGTAGTGATTGACTGTGGTCGAGTGATTACTTAGTATGGAAGTTGATGACAGCACGAGATGAGGGACACAGATGTGTTGTTGTAAGCCACTCCCCCGATCTAGTTCCACCAGTGTTGTTTTGGGAACCTGGAAGTAATGAAGTTCAAATGGAAGAAGCAATTAGGGAAATAAATAAGGACTTCTCGCACGTCTCTTCTGAAATTTGGTTACTGCTGGAGTTCTGGCATTACTTGCTAACATAAGTAAAAATGTATAGTGGAAATTCATAAGCAAAGTTTGTTTCAAGACTTATTTGGGCAGCAATTTTATACTCTATGGCTGGGAAGCTGTAACAGACTGGTTTACAAAGAGGTCTTTTTACAAAGTGTCAGTAAAAAGTAACCTTAACAATAGGGTTACCATATGGCTCCAGAAAAAGGAGAACTGATGGAGACATCCGGGTTTTACTTCCATTTGTTTCAAAAGAAGTAAAGCCCAGATGTCTCTATCTGTCCTCCTTACTTCCATTGCTTTCAGTAGAAGTAAAACACGGATGTCTCAAGCCGTCCTCCTTTTTCTGGAGCCATATAGTAAACCCTACTTAGTAAGCCCTTATATGGCTCTTTTCTATGCTCTAATGATATTTTTACTGCAGTCTGAAAAATGCTTCTTCTTCTTTTTCTGTTTTCTTCATTGATTGCTATGCACTAATGTTGCCATTAGTGGGCAGCCACTTTTAAAAAATTATCACATGAGCACTTACTGCCACCTACATTTTTAGGTATGTCTAACTCAGCTTAGTGAAAGAATACCAAAGTAATTTGTATTGTTGAAAAAGATTATAAAAGCATAAAATGTTTAGTAGTTAAACAGTAATTCGTGGTCTGAGAGATAGTAAGTGTAAGTTGAAAGACAAATCAAGGAGCCGATGCTCAAGATCTGGTGCTAAAGCTAACAGCACAGACCCCACAGTGCAAGGACAGTACAGAAACTTAGCTCTCCAGTGCTCAAAACAAATGGTATTCAAATTATATGCATGCTATGAAACAGAAAACAAGAGGGAGGAATGTGCCTGGCATATGTGCATAGGAGTTTCACATAAAGTGCAACACTTGTGCTCATGCCCAGGTAAAACTGGAATTGCAAGCATGCATGTGCGCCTTTCTTCTGTGCCTTTAGATATAAGTGGTCCAAAAATTGTTTTCACTTGAAAAATTGTTTTCACAAGTTCATATTTAAGCATGTATTCTTGCACTTTCTGCTGTGCTCAGATTTGCACACATTTATTTCTCACTATCAGCATTTATAGGTTGCACAAGCTCCTTTTGCTTCTTAAAATAAACCAAAACCAGCAATTTAAAATAAGCAGTTTTGAAGATTTTCTCTCTTGAAAACCTTCAGCACCACCTCCACCCTGGTAATAAATTCCCAGAGTTAAGGGCAGCATTTTTTCACTGTTCCCTGAACTTTGGGAGGGAATAGCAGTAACCTCATTAACATCCTTTTGAGTATATTTAAATACAGTTTGCGGCCATCTTTTGTGCACGCATTTGTAGTGTTCTAGAGCCTCTGAACATTCTGTGGACATCAATGCTTGCATCAACCTCCAAATTAGCAAATGGCAACCACACCTTGAAATGCCATAAGCACCCCACTTTACCCTTTTGAAAGCCTTTTCGGAGTCAAAACTAATGAGTAAAGAGAGGTATCCCAGTCAGCATGGATTCACCAAGGGTAGGTCCTGCCAATCCAATCTCATCAGCTTCTTTGACTGGGTAACAAGAAAGTTGGACTTGGGAGAGTCTTTGGACGTCGTGTACCTGGACTTCAGTAAAGCTTTTGACAGTGTCCCACACCGCAGGCTGCTAAGCAAGATGGAATCGATGGGGTTAGGAGAGACACTAACTGCATGGGTCAATGATTGGCTGAGTGGCAGACTTCAGAGGGTGGTGGTTAATGGTACCCTCTCTAAAACATCGGAGGTGATCAGTGGAGTGCCGCAGGGCTCGGTCCTGGGTCCACTCCTTTTCAACATATTCATAGGGGATCTGACTCAAGGGCTTCAAGGTAAAATAACACTATTCGCCGATGACGCCAAACTATGTAATATAGTAAGTGAATGCAGTTTACAGAATTATATGGCGCAGGACTTGCTTACATTGGAAAGTTGGTCCTCAACCTGGCAGCTAGGCTTCAATGCTAAGAAATGTAAGGTCATGCACCTCGGAAGCGGAAATCCATGCAGGATGTACTTCTTGAACGGAGAAACTTTAACTAGGACTTCAGCAGAACGAGATTTAGGAGTAATCATCAGTGCAGACATGAAAACTGCCAATCAAGTGGAGAAGGCTTCATCTAAGGCAAGGCAGATATTGGGTTGTATCAATAGAAGTTTCGTCAGCCGAAAGCCTGAAGTCATAATGCCGTTGTACAGGGCCATGGTGAGACCTCATCTGGAGTACTGTGTGCAATTCTGGAGGCCACATTACAGTAAAGATGTGCGCAGAATTGAATCTGTTCAACGGACGGCCACCAGGATGATCTCGGGGCTCAAGGGTCTCTCGTACGAAGAGAGACTGAACAAATTGCAGCTCTACACTCTTGAGGAACGTAGGGAGAGGGGAGACATGATCGAAATATTTAAGTACCTCACGGGACGTGTCGAAGTGGAAGATGATATTTTCTTTCTCAAGGGACCCTCGGCCACAAGAGGGCACCCGCTCAAACTCAGGGGCGGAATATTTCATGGCGACACCAGAAAGTATTTCTTCACAGAGAGAGTGGTTGATCATTGGAACAAGCTTCCAGTGCAGGTGATCGAGGCAGACAGCGTGCCAGACTTTAAGAATAAATGGGATACCCATGTGGGATCCCTACGAGGGTCAAGATAAGGAAATTGGGTCATTAGGGCATAAACAGGGGGTGGGTAAGCAGAGTGGGCAGACTTGATGGGCTGTAGCCCTTTTCTGCCGTCATCTTCTATGTTTCTATCTATCCTCCTCGTGCACCTTTTCCAGAGTGAGTAAAATACGGCGTATATTTTTAGATACCAGTCTGTGGCAGACAAATCCCACTTGCTATTCCGAAACCAAAAAAGGCAAGATTCTCACCAGGGGATTGGCCAATATTTTTGCCGTTAAGTAAGGAAATAGGCCTATAAGACTTTGGTAGAGTGGGATCCCTTCCCAGCTTTGGAAGCACTTTGATCTGTGCCTTATTGAGATATCTAGGCAAAAAACCTTTGCCACTCCTAAATTAACAACAGACGCTAGGCAATCTCCTCCTGTATCAATTTATAAAATTCTCCTCTGAGACTATCAGGTCCTGGTGCCTTTCCCCAAAGAACTTTGATGAATAGCCCATTCAACCTTACCTGGAATAATAGGTTTCTCCAAGGTAGCAGTGTCTTGAGCCAACATCTGCAGTAAGTCTATACTATTTAAATAAACCACTCCCTTTAAGGTATTATCCTCAGGAGCTACATGAAAAGAAGCAAAGAACCTGCTTAATAATGCAGTGATTTTGTCATTTTTATTTAAGGCCCATAGAGTATGACAATAGTGCCATTGCAACACTGTCACTCTCTGCTCAAGATTCAAAATCTCACAATGGCAGACCTTTTTATGAAAGGCTGTATAAATTAAGATCTCTCCTTGTAGTACGTCTTTCGCCATTTCCCAGAATAAAATAGGGTCATCCCAATGTTTCCGATTAGTGTACTGATAATCTTTCCACTTTTGTAAAAGATACTCCTGAAAACATCATTATACAAATAGCAAGGAAACTGCCAACTTCATCCTTCCAGCTCCATTGTAATCCACGCATTATTGGAGATCTCTATTGACCCAATCTCTGCTGCTTCTACCATGGAGAGAAGATCCCATGAAATCAAAACTATATCTATGCGGGACAGGGTAGCATGAACTCTAGAGAGGTGGTTATAATCATGTTCTAGGGGATGTAATACCCTCCAAACATCCACCTGCCTCAGAGAAGTGCAATAGAAAGACACCCCCATAACTAGTAGATTCCTGACCCACCGAGGTGGATTTATCCAACAAGGGGTCAGGAACCTCATTGAAATTTCCACCCAAATGCAAACAATTGATGTTGTATTTTCCTAAAAACCCAATACTGGGATTATTGGGAACATAAATATTAAATAACAAAGGTTTTTTTATTAATGGAAATCGAAGCTATTACATAGCTTCCTAGAGGATCACTCACAATCTTAAAAGTCATTAATTGAACTCCTAATCAAAATAAGAACAGCAGCTTTATTGTTATGGGCAGGGGCTTCAAAATGAGACCCCCACCCACCAAGTACATAGTTTAGCATGTTCAACAGATGTTAAATGTGTTTTTGCAGTCTGTATGCGATTTGATAACTGTAAGATCATATACCTTTTGATCAGGGAATGGATGCCTTCTACATTCCAAGAGGTCAATTTAATAATTATAAAAGGTCAGTGAGGATGGAACTCCACTGCCTACAAGATAGAGGAAATCTCAATCCAGAAGACGTCCCATCTTCCGCCCTCCAGACAAAAAGGGCTACAACAAATTTCGACATAACCCTTGCCTGGCCACCTGAAAATCCTCTCCCATATAGCCAACCCCCCTCCCTGAAAGAAAGAATGCACACCTAAAGGTGCTACTTCCTGGAAACCACGTGCGTCCGACACAGAGGTCCCATCAGTGGTACCCTCAAATAAGAACTGCACAAAAACAATATCCATGAACTAATAAAAATGAAGTACCCATGCAGATATTTCGTTTTCAAAAAGGCAAAAATAAATTGAGTCTACACCCCTCCCCTCAAAAAACAAAGCCAATAAGAAAGAAAACATACAAGCTCACAATCGCACTCTCCCACATTTCCTCCCTCACACTCTCTCAAGAAATGACCCCAAAATGTCCTTGAGCCAGCCAAGTTCAATACCAGACTTAATACTAAAAAAGAAAATAAGAAACAGTTGGGTACTTTTCCAAAAACTGTCCATGTGTCCACAACCATCCGGTAACCTTGTTATCATACTGCTTCTTCCTTCAAATGATCCTCCACATACTTAGTAGCTTCTTCAACAGTTTCAAAATGACATGCTCTCTCTTCATGAAAAAGTTTAAGCCTGGCCGGGTACAGCAAAGTAAAGGATATTTGGAGTTGTACCAGTTTAGTACATACAGTAGTGGGGAAAATCGGCGCCAGGCTTGGGACATCTCAGCCGAGTAATCTTGAAAGCAAAGCACAGTTTTATTTTCATAATGCAGCTTCTTGCCCGCACACCCCCAATGCCCTTAAAATATCCATCTTCTGTTTATAATTAAGCATTCAGAAAATAACCACTCTGGGTTTCCCGGGTGGGCCCTGTTTCTGACCTAGTCTGTATTCCCGCTCAATTTGGACCTGTTTTCGAGATCTTCAATCTTTGCCCCCAACTCCGCTAGTTTAGATGTATGTGCTTCCTGCTCCTGCGGCAACCTTGTATAGTGTCTTCATTGCCGCCAATCTGTTGTTGTGCCTCCAACATTTTTTACATTAAAGTGGCAAAACGCTGATCCATATTGTCCAATTTATCGATAATACATTGTAGTTTATTGCCAATCATCAATTCCAAAGCTGCCTGTACTTCTGCCGTGACTTCGTCAACCCATGCAGAGCTGGGAGTTAATGGAGATGCTGGAGATGAATGGTCCACTGGCTTGCCTCTCTAACAATCTTTCCTCATAGATTTCGCCACCATTGGACTCCAAACTAGGTTAGAAAATATGCATGAGAAGATAAGAATCACTGGGAACCACAGTCAAAAGGTAAGAGAAGGTAAGAATCACCGGGAACCACAGTCAGAACCGAGCAGTTAAATGCAGTAAAAATGCTAAACTGTGTCGGGCGTATCAGAGCTGCAAGCTCCTGTTGCTCACAGCTCAGTGCTTCCGCCAGAAGTCCCTATTGATAAGCTTTTAATATAAAGGTAATAAAGACTCCCATTTCTTTATTCCTATGTTTATTATCACAACAGATATCACTTATTTAATACTTTTTATAAATCATTATGGAGAGGGAGAAGATGGTTGAGGTGGTGGAAAACCATCTCAGGGATATCTGGCCAGTGAGGTTTTCAGAATATGCACAATGAATATGCATGAGAAATTTGCATGTACTGTCATCTTGGCATGCAAATCATTCTCATGCATAATCATTGTGCATATTCTGAAAACCTGACTGGCCAGATGGTCCCTGAGGACTGAGTTGAAAACCACTGCTCTAGAAGATAATTATTAATGAAAAAGAATTCATAATTAATTTTGGAAACTGAAAAGATCATTAGACTTTAATTTTAAAAAGGCATCTCTTCATCAAAACTCAAACTACTCTGTAGTCTTAATGGCTTCAAAATATTAATAGAATGCAGATAAAACAGGATGTCGCTCTGGAATATCTTTGGCAGCAATGAACTATTTGTAATTTTTTTTCAGTTCAATGTGTTTCTTTATTTAAGAATAAAAAGAACAATTACGAAAAAAAACAATTCAATGAACAACAAGTCACAGATCAGCGTCAAAATCTTCCATACACATCAGAAATTTTCAATAGAGTACAAACCAGCAATAGTGTAATACAAATAATAAATAATATACAGGACAAAACAACCTAATAGAGAACAAAAAATATTTAAAGATCAGAGACCATGTCAGTAATAGGGGCCCAAAGTTTAGTAAATGATGATAAAGAGTTAGTTTTTTCTGCCGCAATTTTCTCAAATTTAACATATAAGCATACTGTATTCCACCATATATTAGAGTGCAAAGATGCTGAGTCCTTCCAATGGGAGAATATTGACTTAAGAGCAAGTTGCAATAAGCAAGACAGAAGTTTAGATTGGTAAAAGTCCAACTCATCTGTTAAGGCTAAGGATCCAAATACCACCACTGGAAAGGAAATAGTCGATTTTATGGGCAGAATATCACATATAATTTCCCACACACAATTCCAATAAACAGAAACGTTAGGGCAATAGTAAAGCATGTGTTCAAAAGTGCCAATGTCTAGAGAACATGACCAGCAAACATTCGTGTGTCTTTTATCTATTTTAGATAATTTATATGGGGTCCAATAGGCTCTGTGCAGTACAAAAAACATCATTTGGGTCATGGCTGATGATCGAAAGGATCTACGAGCCGAGAGCCATATTTTCCCCCAATCAGATATCGTAAATGCCTTATTAACATCAAGATTCCAAATATCCTGTAAAACAGTACATGAAGGGTATTTATAATCCCTTAGTAATTTATACCAGGCCGAAGCCTCACTTTTTTGTCCACTAATCTCCGTAGCCCATTGTATTAAGGACGGAAGAGTAGAATGTAAAGGAGTTGTAGAAGTATATGCAGAGATGCAATGGTGAAGTTGTAGCCAGTGAAAAAATTGATTAGCAGGTAAATTATATCGTTGTAACAGAATAGGGAAAGACGCTAATTTAGTATCATCCCATATATGTGCAACCGAATAAATCCCCAGCTTTATCCAAGATTTCCACTCAATATATTGTCCTTGTATCTTAAATTGAGGATTATGCCATATGGATGAGTGAAGAGTATCATGCCATTTATATTTTCCAATCGCATCAAGTGCCACCAATGCAGTTTTAGTAGAGGTAAAAATGGGATGATTGATGATGGTACCATGAGGAGAAGTAAAAGCAAGAAGTGGTAAGTGTTCAGAAGGGATGATTGTACGTTCCAATAATAACCATGATGGTATCAAATTGTGCGAGGAAACATTAATCCAACGAGCTCCTTGACGATTTAAAAAAGCCAAGTGGTATTCATAGAAGCTAGGAAAATTGACTCCTCCCATTTCTTTTGAAGCTTTTAACTTCTTTAAAGCTATTCTCGGAGTTTTGTGTTTCCAAAGAAATTTAACAAGGTTTGATTCAATCTTAGCATACACTTTGGCAGGAAATAGAAATGGAATCATGGAAAGTAGATAATTAATTTTAGGCATCACAATCATTTTAATAGTATCTAAGCGGCCCCACCATGACAAATTCAAGGGGGACCAACGATCAGTGAGTGACGAGATAATACAGAGCAGGTAATTTATGTTATAATCACTAGTTTCTTCTAAAGTAGGACCAAAATAGACTCCCAGATATTTTAACTTCCGGCCTGCAGATGACAGGGAGAAGTTGCGAAGCATTTCAGGATCCAAATAATTGTTGAGTGTCATTATTTCGGTTTTGTGTCTATTCAACTTATAACCAGAGATTTGAGCATAGTCGTCAATGATGTTGAATATAAAGGTTAATGAATCTGGTTCAGAGTACAGTAACACATCATCGGCATATGCCGATAGTTTGGAATGAAAGTCTCCCCATTTAAATCCTCGTATACGGGAGTCAGATCTAATTGCTATCAGTAATGGTTCCAACGCTATGTTGAATAACAATGGAGAAAGCGGGCAACCTTGCCTGGTTCCACGAGTAGGGTAGAAGGCTGGTGACATTATGCCATTGATCCGAAGAAAGGTTGCAGGGTTGGAGTATAAAATCTTCACCAAATTCAAAAATGTAGCACTGAATCCAAACCAGGATAATACACGGAAAAGAAAAGATCATTCTACGCGGTCAAAGGCCTTTTCAGCATCTAAGGCCACAGCAACCAGAGGTGTCGTAATCTGTTGAGCATAATGAATGATATGTGAAAATAATCGAGTGTTGTCAGATGATAAGCGACCATGCATGAACCCATTCTGATCCGTATGAATAATAGTAGGTAGCACTAGCTGCAATCGCAAAGCCAAAACTTTGGCAAAAAGTTTCGCATCAGTGTTTATCAAGGCCAAGGGTCTATAATTAGCCACTCTTAAAGGATCCTTTTCAGGTTTTAGTATTACCACTGTCATAGCTTCTGTGAACGTTCCCCTGACAGAGCCAGAGTCAATTAGGTAAGTAAAAAGGAGGTACAGTTCAGGAAGTAGGAGATCCTGGAAAGCTACATAAAAGTCCACAGGAAAACCATCAGGTCCCGGAGCCTTGTTTTTAGACATCTGTAATAAAGCTTCCTGAATAGCAGTTACAGAAAACGGAGCAGATAAAGTCTCATTGTCTGATTCAGAGACAGTAGAATGAGGTAGGGAGTTAAGAATGACTCAAACAAAGTAACATCAGGAGAATCCGAGGTATATAATGTAGAATAGAAACCATGAAATTGTAAAGCAATATCTTCGTTGGAGAGCCAGGTATTACCATTATCATCCTGTATTGCAGGAATTAAAGTCTTCTCAGTGCACAGTTTGACATATTCAGCTAACTGATGGCCGCATTTATTCATATTGGCATAGTAGTAGGCCGACTTCATGAAAACATCCTTGGCAGCAGAGGAGCTTAACAGCAAGTTATATTCAAATCTTATTTTCCGAAGGGAGTCCAAGGAGACAGGATCAGAAGGATGAGAGATATGTTGTTCTTCAGCTCTCTGCAGTTTAAGTTGTAATTCCTTCTCCAGCATAGCAAGAGACTTTTTCTTCCGAGCTGCAAAAGAAATAATTAAACCTCGGATGTATGCCTTGAAGCAGTCCCAAAGGACAATAGCGGATATGTCAACAGTTCTGTTAATTTCAAAAAAATCACTAATATTAGTGCACATTTCAGTAAGAAATGCTTCATCTTGTAATAGGGAGGTGTTTAATCTCCAGGTGCCAGTGTGCGTTTTAGTACCCAATCCTTGAAAAGTTAAGAAAATGGGAGCATGGTCAGATACTACTATATCACCAATATCTGCTGTTACAACTCTCGACATCAGAGAATAGGAAACCAGGAAATAGTCTATGCGTGAATATGAAGCATGGGGGGCTGAGAAAAAGGTGAACTTCAAGTCATCATTATGAAGTATACGCCAAGGGTCACCTAATTGTAGTTGATGCACGAGATCTTGTAACTTGAACCAGGCTTTAGTTTTCCTATAAGACACATTGGATTTTCTGTCTAATAAAGGATTCAGTATTAAATTAAAATCTCCACCAAAAATATATTGAGTACTAGAATTAGTTGTCAATAGAGATGCTAAGGTATCAAAGTATGCCGGGCAGTCAGTATTCGGAGCATATACATTGATTATACTCAAATGATTATCATGAATTTGTAAATCCACTTTCACCCATCTTCCTTCAACATCAGCAGCATGAGCCACTATGGAGAAATCCTGACGTTTCCTTATAAGGGTAATCACACCACCCTTCTTATTCAAGGCAGCAGAGTAAAACACTGGATGACACCATTTATAGGAGATCTTGAGAGATTCAGGGATGGAGAGATGAGTTTCTTGCAGTAGTATTATATCAGGGTTAAATTTTGATATGTAGGTCATAATCTTGGTGCGTTTCACTGGGTTATTAAGTCCCTGAACATTAAGGGAAAAACAGGTTATTGACATGTAAGAGCAGTAGACAAGTCTAAAGGAAGGTAATAATGTAATGCAGCGTAATAACAAATATACAGGATGTACTCTTCGAGAACATGAACATAATACTGTAATAAAGAAATGAAAAAAAACATGACACCAATCAGGAACTTGTAAAAAGTCAGCAACAGCTGACAAAAACCCATGGGAGTAGTGACTGCACTAGCAACCCAGCAAGCAAGCCAAGAGAAGAGCAACTGTAATCAAACAAATCAATACAAGAGATAGTTCAGAATTATTCAGCATGAGTGGAAATCAAGAGAGTCAGGTTTTATCAATAGGAGATGGCTGGACTGATTCAATAAAGTCAGCAAGGTTAGCCGGGTCATTGTAATCCTTGGTCGTGTTCTGGTATGTCACACGCATTCTTGCAGGAAATAGGACACCAAATTTAGCTCCCATGTCCTTTAACTGCGGCCGGTAAGCCAGGAATTGTTTCCTGTGTCTGGCAGTTTCTTTGGCCAAGTCAGGCAAGAACAAAAGTTTATTCCCTTCAAACATGATCGGGCCATGTAACTTAGCATGTTGCATAATCAGCATGGTGTGATTGTGGTGAATCAGGCTGGCCACAATAGGTCTGGGGTAACGAGAAGCCTGTTGTCGGTGATGAGGAACCCGGAATGCACCATTGAAATCTAGCTTTATGTGGTCAGGCAATTTCAGCAGCTGAGGTAACAAAGCACGCAGAAAATCCTCCAGGTCACATGCTTCACGACCCTCCGGTAGGCCTAACAGCCTAAAACCATTCCGACGTGCCTCGTTATCTGCATCCTCCAGAGCACATTCCAAGTGAGAAATGCGCGCTGTTTGGCGGCGCAATTGTTTGAGGGATTCATCAGTTACTGTAGATTTAGCTTCCAGCACCTCGATTCTGGAAGTCACCTTAGCGAATTCACCTTTCAGAGATGATAAATCATCCTTGAGGTCCACGATGTCCTGCTTCATCTCCGTGAGCAGTTCTTTTATGCCACGGAGCTCAGATAAGATGGCCGACGTCTCGTCGTCATTTTTTCCGGCGGCCGTTTTTTGAGGCGACGACGGTTCAACGCTTTTGCGTTTACCCGGTTTGGTAGCTGCCATATTCCGCCGCAAGATCCTGTGCGCTGAATTTTATTTAAACAGGATAAGATTACGTTTTGAGGCACGAACCCGTTGCTCTCCTCGGAGCCCGCACGCTAAGCAGCCATACGTGCCAGAGCTCACTAGCGCCCCCCGAACTATTTGTAATTTAAGGTAAAGGATCTTAGATTTGATATACAACCAAAGCAGTATACATTTTTTATTATATACAGGTACTTGCTCTGTCCCTAGTGAGCTCACAATCTAAGTTTTGTACCTGGGATAATGGATAGTTAAGTGACTTGCCCAAGATCACAAGAAGCTGCAGGTATACTGTATGATAAATGATAGTGTAATAATGCAAATGCAACCATGGTACTCTAGCCAAGTAGCTAGGAGACTGACAACAATCACAGAGGAATCCATTTGAATCTGTATTTTAAAATTCATCACAGGTGTCTTTGTAAACCACTCTGAATTGACTCCCCCAGTATATAAGCTCCCAATAAAGATAAAGGTAGGAATTGATTCCAGTTCTCCAGGTTCTAAGTCCTCTGCACTAACCATTAGGCTACTCCTCCACTCCAGTGAGAATTTTTGTTAGTGAGTTAGTAATATGTAATGATGATAGGAATTAGAGAATGACACGGGGAAAAATTCTGTCCCTGTCCCCGGACCACCATCCTCTTTACCGTGCCGTCCCCTTCACCGCCCCGTCCCTGTCTCTGCTGTCCCCTTCACCGCCCCATCACCATCCCCACTGTCCCTTTCACCGCCCCGTCCCTGTCCCCGTCTTCAGCATCTTCTCCTCTCCATCCCCCCCTCAGTACCCTTCACGCGGTCCAGCAGCTCCCTCCCGCCGGCCAGCCGTGCATTTCCCTCTCTCCTTTTCCCTTACATTTTCTTGTTGAAACTGGCGATTTCCATAAGGCTATGAGCTGTATTACAGCCGGAGCCTTGAAGTCGCGTCGGGTTGCCTGCTAGAAAAGTCTCCTCCGATGCAACCTGAAACAGAAAGTTGCGTCAGAGGAAACTTTTCCAGCAGGCAATGCGACACAACTTCAAGGCTCCAGCTGTAATATAGCTCATAGCCTTATGGAAATCGCCAGTTTCAACAAGAAAAGGTAAGGGAAAAGGAGGGAGGGAGGGAGATGCATGGCCGGCGGGAGAGAGTGGGCTGCCGGATCGAACGCTCGTTCACCGCACATTCACACTTGTTCACCGCCCCGTCTAACCATTCACTGCTCCACGGTGAATGGCCTTGTCCCCGATCTCGCGGTGACCTTTTTTTTGGCTAGCCGCGGGTAACAACCACCGTGTCATTCTCTAATAGGAATGCTTTTAGTCTGTACGTTTTTAAATCTCTTTATGGGTAATCTTAATAGTTCAGTTGCTTGGCATACCATATAAAAACAAATGGAAGACATATAAGTATTGCTAATTCAGCTGTTGCTAAATTCAGAAAAGGTATGTAGTCTTTGATTAAACAGAAATGAAATTTTAAAATGTGAACCTCCCATTTGCTTCTGAATGTCTGATGTAACGTTTGTAGGAGAAGCAGATGGTAAGTGTTGAGACAACAGTAGTCCAAGAAACATAGAATGGCAAATAGGCTCTCTGACTCCTCTTCAGCAGTTCATTGTGATGCCCCTGCTAACAAAGGACAAATAGGTGATTGTGTATTTTTCTGTTTCTATAAAATGGTAATATTTTTTTTAAAATACAGTCATGTGAAAAAATTAGAACACCCCATGAAATATTCAGTTCTTTCTTAAGAAATGTTCACATATCGATGTCAAATCTTTTTTTTTTAATCTCTGGAAAAGAAAGTGATGTAATTGCAGGTAAACAACAAAACCTTTCCTTGATTTACTCATGAAACAAAAGATATCCACAAAAATTGTTTATTCTGAGGAATAAATTAGGACACCCCCACAAATCCTCCCACTTAAAGTGGCTAAAATCACACACAGATGCATCACATCAGGTGCACATGATTAGAACATCATTACTCAGCATTTTGAAATAGGTTTACCCTATTTAAACCTCAGATATTTATCCCCTCTTCTACGAAACTGCACTAGCAGTTTTTAGCACAGAGAACCACACTGAATGGCCTGCGCTGCTCCCAGCACTCGTAGGAACTGCTACCTCTTAAAGATCTGATTTCATTAGGATCACATGCTTATCATTAACTCAAAACTGTTTTAACACAATCATGATATACTGTACATAAGGAAAGGAAAGGAATGGCTTAGTGGCTAAAGCAATAGACTATAACCCAGGTTAAAAACCTGCTATTTCCATTGACATTTCATGTGACCTCGGATAAGTAATAATTTTCTTGTTTCAGGTACTCATTTACTGTAAGCTTTTTGCAAAATTTTTTCAACCACCTTAAGCTAAAATTGCAAAGGCAGTCAATAAAATACAAAACACAGAATATTACTACAGTGTAGGAAGCTAAAGTGACCACAAGAAATGTACTTTTGTATGCCTGTAGAGAATTTCATATCTTATGTTAAAAAAAAATTAGTAGAAATAAGACTGCTTTTACTCATTTGTAAAAATATTTTAAGACTGAGGATGGACAATATAAACTCTTTCTGGCTTTTATCTATACTGTGGGGGGAATTCATCAAAGGGTACTGCCACATTTATGGTAAAAGCTAAAGACACTCTTAATGGTAGTGCTTTATAATGAATTTCTCCCCTATGTGTTTTGGTGGTCCTTTCCTACTATGATTTTATCAGATTTTATAACTAGATTGTAAGGGCCAAAATTTATAAATGGCGTCCCGATTGTAGGCGGCCAACTGCTGCCTAACTAGCTAATTGGGATGCACGTTTAAAAAAAACAAAAAAACAAAACACATCTCAAGGCAAGCCACCTACATTGTAGGGGGACAGGTTGCCGCTAAACTTATCACGTCAGGGAGATCCCTTGCTGCAATAAGCTCAGCGGCAACCTGATTTTCTAATCGGCGCCTGTGTTAGAGAATCGGGTTATTAAGCGGGCTTAGGCCCTGTAAAAGAGAGGAGGAACTGTTCCTGTTGCATACTCAGAAAAGCAATCACTAGGCACAGTTCCTCCTTCTGCCTGCAGCTGCCTTTCTCCTACTCTGCCCAACTGATGGGGAGTCTGGAGTGCTGATCAGCTAAGAGCCCGCAGAGGGGAGAGTGGCAACTGCCGGATTAGCTGATTTGAGGATTCCCCTGCCAGCTCCAGAGCCTCAGCTAGTTAAAAATCAGCTGATCAGGGCTTCCCCTGCCAGCTCCAGTGCATGAGCCAGCATGGAAAGCCCTGATCAGAAGATCACGGTTCCAGAGCTAATAGTAGTTGTTGTTTTTTCCCTTTTCCTACTTTGTATAGGAAAATGACTAAATTATTCAGACAAGATATTTTAAATGTATTATATACATATACTAGTGTTTTAGCCCATTACATTAACGGGTGCTAGAGTAGATGTCTGTCTGTCTGTCTGTTTTTGGTTTGTTTTTTTTAATTTGTCTCTCTCTCCTTGGACGCTGTCATTCTTTCTGTCTGTCTTTCTTTCCCTGGACCCCTGTCTATCTTTATTTCTAACTCTATCTTCTTCCCTCAATCCTTCATGTGCCCTTTTTTCTTTCTCCTCCCCACTTCCTTCCAACATCTGCTCCCCCTGTCCTCCACACTTCCATTCAGTGTCTGTCTCCCTCTCTCTACCCCTTCCATCTACTATTCACCCTCTGTCTTGCCCCTTCCATTCACTGCCCTCTCTTCTCTTTCCATCCAGTGTCTGCCCTCTCTCTCTCTGTTCCATATGGCCTCTCTCCATCTCATTCTTCCTTTTCCCTTGGTCTGGCATACCTTCCTCCTTCCCTCCATGCCCTGCTATCTCTTCTTCCCTCCAAGCCATTCTCTCCCCCTCTGCTCCCTTTCCTCCTTGAACTACTTCATGGGGCAGCAGCAGCATTCACAATTCATTGCTGTTGCTGGCTTCAGGTCTTCCTCTCTGGCGGGTCCTGTCTTCATGAAAACAGGAAGTAGGCAGGACCGGCCAGAGAGGAAGGCCTGAAGCCGGTAACAGCAGCAAATTGTAAACGCTGCTGCTGCCTGAAGCACCCAAGGCAGACGCTTCTCTCCCCTCCCAGCCCAACCCCCGCTGACTCTACGACCCTCCCATCGAGATGACTTTAATAACAAACCTCTCTCCAGCGTTGGCAGCCGCAGCATGCTAAACAGGCTGCTTCGCGGCTTTCTTCTACCGTTGAGTCCCTCTGTCGCGTCATTGATGATGTCATCAGTGACGGGGCAGAGGGACTCAACTGCAGGAGAAAGCCGCGAAGCAGCCTGTTTAGTGTGCTGCGGCTGCCAACGCTGGAGGAAGATTTGTGCCGGTATGTGCAGAAGCGGTATGTCCCTCCCCCCTCCAGTACTTGTGCAGCACTCTACGCGGCGCATCCTCCCACGATCCTGAGTTGGCCACAGCGCTTGAGTGTGGGCCCTAACCGCGCATCCACTCTCCTGCCTGCCACGGACCTACGGATCACGGAACACGCAGGCGGGAGTGCGCATGCGCGGCTAGCGTTTTATTATATAGGAGTATTCCTGGTGGAATTCTGCGCAATTGCACAGCACAGAATTCCACATCCATGCAGAATTCATCATGTATCTTTTGATTCTGCTCCTTTTCCCGTCCGTTGCTCCTCCTCCACTGCACAGGTCTGGACTCTCTCCCTCCTACCGACCCCTCCCCCCCCTCCCGTGAGATCTGACATACCTATGGGCCTCCCAAATAAGCAGCAGTGGTGTCAACTGGCCAGCAGAGGCAGAGCCATGAATAGGCAGCTCGCAGCTGGCTCCACTGGGGCCTTTCCTGTGCTGCATCACTTCCTATATATGGATGATGCGGCAGAGGGAAGGCCCCGGCAGGGCTGGCCGTGAGCAGGCTATTCACAGCACTGGCGCTGCCTCTGCTGGCCAGCTGGTACTGTTGCCTTGGGAGGCCGCAAGCATGTCAGATCTCATAGAGAGGGGGGTTGGGGAGAGGCCAGACCTGCGCAGATGAGGGGGAATGCATGTTAGACCACAATTTGAGGGGGGAACATGGATGCTATGCCCACTGGGGAGGGGGAGGAAGGGACTTGGATCTTGAACTGCGAGGGGGGAGGAGGGGACATAGATCCTGGACTGCCAATGAGAGAGTAGAGAAGGGGACATGGATGCTGGCCTGCAAGTGGGGGAGGGGAGAGGAAGGGACATGGATGCTAAACCTGCAGAGAGAGAGGAGGGGACATAGATGATGGATCAGTAAGTAGAGGGGAAAGGGGATGAGAAGGAAACCCAAGTCAGAAAGGTGGGTGAGATGGAAGATGCTAGACCATGGGGAATGGGGAAGGGAATCAGGGTACAAGCTAGAGAGGTGGCGAGTGGAGTGAGGGAACATGAATGCTGGACCTGCAAGGAGGGGTTGGGAGGGGTAAAGAGAGTGACCAAGACCAGAAACACGGGTGGGAGAGGGAGGAAGAGATTCTTAGCCAGTGGAGAGAGGGAGAGAGACATGCCAGATTATGGGGACCAAGGAGGGGATTCAGAGTGCAAGTGAGAGAGAGGATGTAGTGGAAGACAGAACTGAAGAGACTGGAACCTGAGAGAGGAAAAGGCAGGAAAGAATTTCAGGCCTCAGGATAGGAGAATTCTATGTATAACACTACAAATAAACTTTTCAGAATTTAGAAATATTGTGCACAGAATTTTTGTGCAGAATTCTGCCAGGAGTAATATGTGTTCTTGGAATTAATTATATTAATGATGAAAGAGCTGTAAGCAGCTCAGTAATATTACTGAGCAAATTTCATAGATTTTTGCAGAGTGGAGGGATAGCCTAATAGAAAGAACAGCAACTGAGAATCAGTGGTTCAAAACCCACTTCTGCTCCTTGTGATTTTTGAGCAAGTCTCTTAATCCTCCATTGCCTCTGATACAAATATGACGTGGGCTTATTGTGTCTTTACATGGGACTTTCCCACACTTTAAGTCCATTTCTACCATGGCCATAAATTAAGCGTTTTCTAATTCTTGAACATATAGCTGTATGCTAATGTTAGGATTAGAATGTGTTATATAACAAAAGTAGAAAAAAACTGATGGTTACCTATCAATTAAATATAATATATAGAACCACCAAAATAAACCAAAATGACACTGGAGATAAGTTCTTTTTATCTTTTTTTTCTCTATTTATAGACAGGAACAAGCCTCAGAATATTGAGTATTAAATTTCCACCCATTCAGGGTTCTTTCAAAGAGAAAAACACTTTTCTCTTACTCACATTCACATCACTGGCTTGAACCCATCCTCCCTACCATTTTTCTAACATTAAATATAATTTTATTTCTTCACTGATTTTCAATAAGGCTACTGCTTAATACTATTTACTACTAGAGGGACTGTATACTGCATTCATAATAAAAACTATTTAAACCTTACAGTTCATTTCAGAGATTCTGGACTGACAAAGTGCACTAGTGCTAAAGTGTACTAGTGCTTAAAGTGCCGTTTCATAAAGTGTCATTCCAAAAAGTGCATATGTGCTGTAAACTTTTAAACCTCATAGAGCTTAAAGTACTTAGCTTTGTTCTTATGCTCTTTA
Organism: Geotrypetes seraphini; assembly: GCF_902459505.1. Taxonomy (NCBI): domain Eukaryota; kingdom Metazoa; phylum Chordata; class Amphibia; order Gymnophiona; family Dermophiidae; genus Geotrypetes; species Geotrypetes seraphini. The sequence goes on from NC_047092.1 coordinate 55,996,520, forward strand.
AGGACCAGGAACGTTGCTTGCTACTCTCAGAGAAAAAAAGATAAAAAGAAATTATCTCCAGTGTCATTTTGGTTTATTTTGGTGGTTCTGTATATTATATTTAGGATTAGCATGTGGTCATTTAAAAAATCTAATTAACACTTAAATCTAAATCTTATCTCTTTCCCCCTCCTTTACAATTTTTAATGTCTGTATATGGGATGGTGTTTCTTCTGTATATGGGATAAGTCGTTTGAACTCTGTGCTTATTGTTAAGTTTTTGTGTTTTATTTTTTTTCCAGGATTTCCACAGTTGAAAAAATGCTGATGACTCTGTGGACATGACGGTGTGAGGCATGTTCATCAGTGCATAAGCGCTCAAAGATTTATTTTCCTGGAGTGGATCGTAGTCATTTTTAGCTAGTTTACATGTGCAGATCACTACGTTACTGTGTCAGTCATTGCCTCTTTGCAACAATGACAAAACTAGAAGAAGCAAACAGAGAAGCGAACATGCATTCTTCAGTCCGGTATTTGGGCTATCTAGCCAGAGTCAGCCTATTGATGGCCATCTGTTTAGGCCTATACGTCAGATGGGAGAATACAGCTGAAACCTTAATCCTGGTCATCTTCATCTTGGGACTCTTTGTTCTTGGGATTGCCAGCATTCTCTACTACTATTTTTCAATGGAAGCAGCGAGTTTGAGTCTTTCCAATCTTTGGTTTGGATTTCTGCTTGGCCTGCTCTGTTTTCTTGATGAGTCTAGAGACAAGAAAGACATGAAAAAAGAAGCAACCAAATATTTGCTGCTTTCCTCCATGGTGATCAGGATGCTGTGTTCTCTGGTGGAGAGGATATGTGGCTGTGTTCGTTATCGACCAATATTGTTGACCACAGTAGAATTTTTAGAGCTGGTCGGATTTGCTATTGCCAGCACAATGATGGTGGCGGAAAGCTCTATAAGCATCATTCTGTTGGTTGTAGCATTGGCCATGCTGATCATTGACTTGCGGATGAAGTCTTTTCTTGCAGTTCCAAACTTGGTGCTATTTGGTGTCTTTGTACCACTGCAATTTTTCCCTTCTCTGGTCATTCCGGCAAACCCCTATGCCTTGGCCTGTTTCTTCAGCTGCCTAATTTGTGATCCTGTTCTTGATGTATACTTCAGTGGACTTTCAGTTACAGAAAGATGGAAACCTTATTTATACCAGGGTAAAATTTGTAGAAGATTTTCGGTCATTTTGATTGGGTTCACTGAACTCAGCTTTTTTGTTCTGTCAGCCATTAAATTAAGTGACATGCAACTCTGGTATTTTGTGATACCGGGGTTTTCTATTTTTGGCATTTTCTGGCTAGTCTGTCATATCATTTTTCTGATAACACTCTGGGGATTTCATACCAAACTGAATGATTGTCACAAAGTCCATTACTCTCAAAGGGGAGAGCACAACAGCCTTGACAGAGTCATGGCATCAAAAGGAATGCGCCATTTTTGCCTAATTTCAGAGCGACTAGTCTTTTTCAGCCTGCTGGCAACAGCAATATTGGGTGCAGTGTCTTGGCAGGTAAATGAAAAGTTTGTTTTCGTTGTATATAATATATCATGCTGAAAATTTTAATTTGAAGGGTTACTTGGTCAAGGAATAAGTTTTTGATGATTCATCTTTGTTGGAAGTGCTCTGTTTTTGAAGTAGATGCCCATGTGACACAGTGCAATTCTAGAACTGGGAACCAGCATTTATGCACACCATGTACCCGTTAGTGTTGAGAAAATTGGTACTTAGGGCTAGATTCAGTAAATGGCGCTCAAACATCGATTCCGAAAAAAAAAATCAGTACTCGTTGCTGTTCTATAATGGGCACTGAAAGATGAGCACTCGGCATTCCATTCCAATTTCAGTGCCCAAATTTGGACACAAGAATTTACCTGTTGAAACCAGGTGTATTTACCAGCACCCAATTTGGGCGTATATCCTCAATACACAGTATCACTGGATGCAAATTTATGAATCTCCCTTAGCCGCACCCCTTTTTGGGTTGCACACAATGGGATTTAGGTGCATATTGTTATAGCGGATTGCAAAATGTGTGTACAAATTCAAATTGTGCCCATTTAGCACCCAGTTGTCACTAAATGGCTTGGATCGGCACACAATTTTGGGTGCCATATATAGAATCCCAGGGATTAACGCGTAATGGCACTATATTCTTTAAGGAACTGCATAACTGCAAGGTGGCTGACTGTAACCCATCGCTTCTAGGTCAGCCACATGCAGCATGCTTTGATATTGGAGGGAAACCACCTGGGACAGCTGCGGCGGAGGGGGGCATGCCCAGCTGGACGGCCCTGATGGGAACAAGTAAGGGAGAGAGGGGATATCGACATGGGAGAAAGGAGGGGGAAGGAACACATTGGGACATGAATTTGGGATAGTGGAGGGGATATTTGTGAAGGGGAGGGGAAGCAGGGGTTTTATTGGTCCTTGCTCTGTATTTTTGTGTTTATAAAATGACAATTGTACAAAATATTTTTTCTTTTATACTTTAATAAAATAAGTTCAATATAAAATCATAACTATTCGAGGCTTGTTCGGATGGGATCAGGTGGGGACAGGAACAGAGATGGGGACAAATTTTTTTCCCCCCTGTCATTCTCTAGCCCAGAGTCACAAGGAGCTGCAGTGGGAATCAAAATCTCAACCTCTGAGGCAGCTGCTCTAACCATTCCTTCATAATGGGATTCTTAGCATTTAGCATGCACTAATTCCACTAGCACATACAGCTTTAGCAAAAGGGCCCCTCTATAAGTTGTGTGTTTCATGGTGTATTTTAGCACGTGTAAGTGGGCATTAATTAGTGCTGCCCGATTCAGGGGAAAAAAATCTTTCAATTCGATTTTTGCTCATTGAATTGATTTTTCGATTCGATTCACTTTTTCTGCACAAATGGGTGTTTTGGTTTTTGTTTTGTTTTTTCAAACGTCCTGGCAGGTTTATTTTTTAGCCTCTTCATCCCATCCCTGTTTGCCCTCTCCAATCCCACACTGGCGCTGTAGTGTAAACAAAATTAAAAAGACTTTTCCTCTCTTTGTTAGGGCCTAGCTCACGCTCGCTGTCTTAACACCAGCTCTGGTAGGATACACATTTCAAATCTGACATATTGTAATCACAAAATAGAAAATAAATTATTGTTTCTATCTTTGTTGTCTGGTCACTTTATTATTCAAATCATGTTGGTCCCAGGCTCTGTCTTCTGTTAACTCACTCGCCAGGGGCTCCTGCCCATTTGATGTTTTCTTCTTTCTCCATGCTCGCCATCCATCTTCCATCTCTGTGCCTTCCCTTCCACTACCATATCCAATATTTATGTTTCTTTCCCTGCCCTCCACCCCCACCCTAAGTCCAATGTTTCTCCCTCTCTCTTCTCCATGCTTATATCCCTCCCCTCCACCATCTGCAGGATTACTTCCTCTCACTGCTTTCTACCTTGTTGCATCACTCCCTTACTCTCCTCCACCCCATGTCCAACAATTCTTCTCTCCTCTCTCCCTCCATGCACAGCAGCTTTCTATCCCATCCCCCTGTGCAATAGCTTTCCATCCTTCCCTCCCATTCCCCTTTGCAGCAGCTTTCCCTCCCTCTTTTCCCCCATGAGATCTGACATACGGGCCTCCCAAAGCAGCAACAGCAGTGGTCAGTGAGAAGAGGCAGTGCTCTGAACAGGCTGCTTCTGGCCTGCCCCACCATTTCTTCTGCATCGTCAGTGACATCATCAGTGATGTGGCAGAGGAAAGGCCCCAGCAGGGCAAGGCAGGAGCAACCTGTTCTGTACACTGCCTCTTCTGCCAGCCACCACTTCTGCTGCTTTAGGAGACCCAGAGGTGTCGGGACTCACAGAATCAGTGAGACAGATATATATATATATTTTTTTTTTTAAGCGAATAGATTTGACTCAATTCACCAGTGTGAATTGGCGAATCGGACAGCACTAGTGGGCATGTGTAAATGGTTATGCCTAAATGTAGCTATACCAGTTCAGGTTTCTTTTAGTATTCTATAAGTTATCTTGGTGCACAGATATTGTTTATAGAGTTGATTCTTGATGCGCAGCAGCATCATACCTATCTGGAGACGCCATGGAGTAAAATTGCCCCCTGTACTCTGAGGCCCCGATTCAATAAACGGCTTTTAAAACTTAGGTACCAAGTAGTGTGGCACTTAAGCATGATTCTATAAAAACTAGTTGCGTTTTATAAAATCACGCTTAGTGGCACCTAAAGTTGGCTTATGTTACACTAATCACAGTATTCTAAAATTTAACATCTCTCTTGCAAAAGAAAAGTCTGAGGGGTATTTTCAATAGCATGTATAAGTCTGAGGTTGGATATTTTGGGCAGGATGTCCACAAACCCAGGAGACAAAAATGTCCATTTTCAAAGCTGCCAGACATCTATCTTTTATTTTTGGGAAAATGACCTAGGTATAAATTTTGGTCCTTAGGACGTCTACCTTTTTTGGCCATTTTCAAAAATAAAAACATCCATGTGGAAAATGCACAAAATCAAGTTTTATAGACATACCCAACTACCTTGTCTAATCATAGCAGAGAAATCCCCATCAGCTGAGCCAGTTTCGGGGATTCCCCCTGCCAGGATCAGCTGGAGCCCTACACCCCACACCCCAACCCCCACCCAGGCAACAACCTCCACATCAGCAGACACCACCCGACACGAGGCAACATCCCACCACCCACATCACCAGACACCACCCAACATGAGGCATCATCCCCCCCACCCACATCACCAGACACCACCCAATACGAGGCATCATCCCCCCCACATCACCAGATACCACCCGACATGAGGCAACATCCCCCCACCCACATCACCAGACATCCCATGTACCTTCCAGTGCAAAATCGGCAGTAGGGAAGCCCACTCCATCCTGCCTACAGGGTTGAGTGCAGCAAATGATGGGCCTTCCCCCTCCCATTGCATCTTGGGATGCAGTGGGAGGGCTCCAAATATCAGGGCCTAGGCCCCGCTACTGCATCCAAGATGCATTGGGAGGGGGAAGGCCTGTCATTTGCAACATGTGGCCCTATAGGCAGGAAGGAGTGTGCTTCTCTCCTGCCAATTTTGCATTGGAAGGTACGGGGGTGTTTCTTGCCTCATGTCGGGTGATGTGGAGGGGAAGGGGTGTAGGGCTGCAGCTGATCTGGCAAGGGGACTCTCATTTAGGAAAGGTACAGATAGTGTTGAGCTTAAGTTGGATTTACCATTAACTTTGATTAATTTTATTTTTGGACTAATGTTAAAATAAGCCTAAGTAATGTAGTACAGAGAAGCCTTTAAAACCACTTAGCTGTGTTCTTCAGATATGACTATAAAATGTTTCTTTTATCATTTTATTTTCATTTGGAAAAGTCTGACTTGGTAAACTCTTTATTTTAACAGAAAAATGGAATCTTTATGAGTGTGTTTCTAATGGTCTTACCATTGGAGTCTATGGCTCATGGGCTTTTCCATGAACTGGGCAACTGTTTGGGTGGAACATGTGTTGGATATGCAGTTGTGATTCCTACCAGTTTTTGCAGGTACAGTAATTTTTCTTTATCCATACACTTATGCATTACTTTTTTTTTTAAATACTATCACCTGTATTTGATCCATATTAATTGCAATCAGTGCCATAATATCCTATGAACTGGCAAATTGTGTTTTGTGGAACTGGTACAGAGCACTTATGACATGGGTGTAGGGACAAGAAGAAATAATTGGACCAACATAGTAGTTCAAGGTAACCTGAAATATAAGGCAAAACTATTTTATACTGTGGGTCAGCTTAACTGCACTGACTGAATATCTGTGAGGACCCGGTAGCCTGCAGAGGTCCAGTAAGCCACTAGTATTTCATGCTGGTGCTCAAACTTGGCCTGGCATTGAATATCAAGGTCTAATTTAGCCAGCAACAGTCGGTGTTTAAAATAACTACTGTCCACTGCTGGCTAGATAAAGTTTAAAATATAAAACGGGGGTGGATACTAGTGCTGCCCGATTCAGTAAAAAAAAATTTCGATTCGATTCAGCCTATTGAATCGATTTTTAGATTCGATTTGATTTTCCTGCCCAATTGGATGTTTTTTTAAAAAACATCCTGGTGAGTTTATTTTATAACTTCTTCACCCTTTATAGTCTCTTCACCCCCTTTGCCTTCTCCTAACCACACTGGCGCTGTGGTGTAAACAAACAAAAAAAGACTTTTCCTCTCTCTGTTAAATCCTAGCTCATGTTTGCGGTCACCAGCTCTGGCAGGATACATGTTTCAAATCTGACATATTGTAATCACAAAACAGAAAATAAAATAATTTTTTCTACCTTTTGTTGTCTGGTCATTATTCAAATCTTATTGGTCCCAGGCTCTGCTTGTCTTCTGATAACTTGCTTGCCAGGGTCTCCTTCTTTCTTCTTTCTCCTTGCTAATCATCCATCTGCCATCTCTGTCCTCCCCTTCCATTTCCCTTCCCTAGAGGTCCGGCATCTTTCCTTTTTTTCATCTCCATCCACAGATCCACCTTTTCTCAACTACCCTTTCATCCAGCATCTCTCCCTCCTTCCCAACTACCCTCCTATCCAGTATCCCTATCCCCCCTCCACACCATCTCTCCTTTTCTGTTCCTTCCCTCCCTAAATCCCATTGGCCATCATCTCTCTCCCTCTAGACCCATTATTTCTTCCCCCCAAAGTCCAGCATATGCATATCTCTTTGAACCCCCCTTCCCTCCCTCCTTGTACTTTTACACCAGGGCCCATTCCCCTGAAGGTTTGTCCCCCCCTTGAAGGTCTGTCCCCCCCTTGAAGGCTTGCACCCAAGGCCTGCCTGTTCTCCCTAAAGGCCTGCCTGTCCCCCCTGAAGGCTTGCACCCAAGGCCTGCCTGTCCCCCCCTGAAGGCCTGCACCCAAGTCCTGCCTGCCTGTCCCCCCCTGAAGGCCTGTACCCAAGGCCTGCCTGCCTGTCCCCCCCTGAAGGCCTGCACCCAAGGCCTGCCTGCCTGTCCCCCCGTGAAGGCCTGCACCCCCCTGGAAGACCTGTACAACCCCCCCCCCCCACACGAAGGACTGCACCCCCCCCAGAAGGCCTGTACACCCCCACCCACGAAGGACTGCACCCCCCCGGAAGGCCTGCGTGTGCCTTCTAGCCTCAATTTACCTAAATCCATCAGCCTGCATAAGATCGCTAGTGATCTTTGCAAGCTACCATCGGATCTTCCGAGCTGTCTTCTCTCTGCCGCGATCCCGCCCCTCCTCTGATATCAGAGAAGGGGGCGGGACCGCGGCAGAGAGAAGACAGCTCAGAAGACCCCACGGTAGCTTGCAAAGATTGCTAGCACTAGTGATCTTATGCAGGCTGATGAATTTAGGTAAATTTGATGCCGGGAGGCCAGGGGGGAAGCCGGACACTGCAGCACTTGCCGACTGACCCTCCCCCCTCGCCCTCTAAAGCAGGAGCGGCAGCGGCCGGCCGGCCAGCAAGAGCAGCGCTGCCGCTCCTGCTTTAGTGGGCAAGGGGGGAGGGTCCGAATCGGGAAGCCAATTTTTTTATTGTTTTAAATCGATTCGAATCGGTTCACCCGAAGTGAATCGGCGAACCGATTCGAATCATGAATCGGGCAGCACTAGTGGATATGTTAGTTAGTATTGCTCATTCTGGACCACCAGTCTATGCACTGACCTTCCTTTGAGATTCAGTGCATAAAATTTTGTGTGTTTTGAGATTCTAGACCTCTGTGTTTGAGAGAGAAGTTGGATTTGTATAAGTCCAGGCACTGGCAATGGCAGAGTCAAAGGGTCCTAATCGTGGTTCTCGGTGGATTGTATTAAGGAAATAAGAGCCAGTAACCAAGTTGCATGTGATACCTTTTAATTGAACTAACCTAATATAACACCATAAACTACTACGTACCACATAGTTGGGTTTCAGAAAACACTACAGCACTGAAACACTACTCAGTGCCTGACATCTGAGATTGGAGCATGCCTGAGCACTGGACAACAAGTCCTTGTACTACAATTTGACTTAGCTATTACTTATCCTAAACTTTCTAGAGATAAGCAGTAAAAGTGCACACTTGGCTAGAAGGATTTCTAACAAATAGAACAGTGTAAAAACGAATGGAGAAAGATCAGAAGAATGTCGAGTATTGAGCAGCGTAACCCAAAACTTACCATGCTTCCCAATACTTTTCAACCTACTGATGTCAACACTAGGACACTTCTTAAACAAGAAAGACCTCGCTTACTTCTCCTATGCAGATGATATTACAATATGCATTCCTTTCTACAAGAAAGAAAACAAGATCAACAAATCAGTAGAGGAAGTCGCTCATCTAGTTGTTGACTGGGCTGACAACATGAAACTGAAACTAAAGAAAATTTTTTTATTGAGAATCCCACCCAGAATAACCAACGACAACACTCAAATAACACTGCATAATGCCCTACTGAAACTGGAATTGGAACTGAGAATCCTAGAGATTATATTCAACAAGAACCTATCCTGGGAAGCACAAACGTGAATGTTAACTAAGAAAATATTCACAATACTGAGAAAACTGAGAATCTGGCATTGCTTTACCAAAAAACCTTTCAGATCTTGGTTCAGTCACTGGTATTGTCCCAGATTTGATACTGTATACGATTTGGGCCAACAGGAATCTTAGGCCTCTCTCGCAGTGCATTCTGGAATGCACTGGGAATGGCTTAAATTCTATTTGGTCAGATCCCTTAAGCCACTCCCATGGGCATCCCTTCTGCGGGGGGATGTCTTGAGGTGGTGGTGGCAGGAGGAATTGGGCATTCCTGCTGCAGACATTTGGGGGTAAGGGGGGGCGGTTCTGGCAGGAGGGACTGGGCATCCTTCCTACCAGTAGTCTTTATGTGGGGGGAAGGGATGGGTTCCCTGCCACTTAATTGATCGTGGCAGAGAGAGTCCCTTACCGCGATCAGCTCAGCGGCAACTTGATTCTCTAACCGGCATCTGTGACATGGACGCAGGTTAGAGAATCGTGGTGTTAGGTGGGCTTAGGCATCTGTCCATGAGGACAGGTGATTCTATATAGGACACCTGTGTGCGATTCTCAAAAGCCACTTGTCTCTAATGATCTTACAATGTTATACAGTTTTTATACCTGGAGCAATGCATGGTTAAGTGACTTGCTCAGAATCACAGGGAGCTGCAGTGGGAATTAAACCCAGTTCCCCAGGATCTCATCTTACTGCACTAACCGTTAGGCGGTTCCTAAATGTTGGTGACTTCTCAGCTGAAAATACCCAAGTGAAGCATTGAGCATATTTTGAAAATCAACCATAGTGAGTATAAGATCTCTTTTTCTTCCCCTTTAGTCCTGATGGCCAGCCAACGTTGCTTCCTCCAGAGCATGTACAGGAGTTGAACTTAAGGTCCACGGCCATGTTGAACTTAATCCAGAGGTTTTTTGCTTACCACATGGTAGATACCTATGGCTGTGACTATTCTACAAGTGGATTTACTTATGATACGCTGCATTCCAAACTAAAGTCTTTCCTGGAGCTCCGGACAGCAGATGGACCTAGACATGATACTTATATACTGTACTACAGTGGGCACTCGCACAGCAGTGGAGAATGGGCGTTAGCAGGTAATCCATGGTTCAGATGTTAGTAATATTCTAGTAAAATTCATTTAGGGGTCCTTTTACTAAGACGCGCTAAATGCTAACACGCCCATAGAATATAATGGGCGCCTTAGCATTTAGCGTGCGTTAAATCAGTTAGCGCATCTTAGTAAAAGGACCCCTTAGTGTGGTTGTGTCCTAAAGATTATATGCAGTTATGAAACTTGAATTTGAAAACTTAACGAGAGATTGATTACATCCAAGAGAAACAGAGTTGGTTTATTTTTTTATCTTTGTGTGAGCTAGCATTATAATAATGTCTCTCAGACGAGAATTTACAAAGCTGGTCTCAGTATTATATTGGGAATAATTTCAGAGCGAGAATCTAGTATAAGGTGAAAAAAATAGAATTTGGCAATAGATAACTAAAGCATTAAAGTGGTGAAATAAACCATCTTTTCCCAATCATTTCTCTCCTTCCCCTGTGTCTCATTTCTCACTATTCCAGCTCTTAGACATTAGTTGAGCCATACCTCTTCTCTTACCTTTAACTCATTCCTCCTTGTCTTCATTATCCCCCTGCCTCCCTCTTATTCAGCACTACTTCCCCTACCCCTTCGACTATTACTACAACATTATTTGTTCTATGTCATTGCTAGCCTTAATTATTAAATAGATACATACAAAAATAGTTTCTGTTCTTCTGTCACAGGGGTAGGCAATTCTGGTCCTCGAGAGCCGAAGTCAGGTCAGGTTTTCAGGATCTCCACAATAAATATGCATGAGATATATTTGCATCTCAAGGAGGCAGGGCATGCAAATCCATCTCATACATATTCATGGTGGAGATCCTGAAAACCTGACCTGGCTCCGGCTCTCAAGGACTGGAATTGCCTACCCCTGTTCTATCACATAGTATTTTCTTTGCTGTCACTAACTCTACTGGCTTTTCTTCCACCTAACCGTTCCTCTTTTTCTCCTTTTTCCCTCCACTGTCTCCTAGCAGTCAATTAGCTGAGTTATGCATCTGTAAACAGAACCTGAATAGATTTATTCCTTCCTGAAAACTTGCATATTTATTTCCAAGTACCTAAAAGGCTGCCTGGAGGCACCAGAGATGCTTACTGCTTTGAACTTAATAGAAAGTAGAGAGTATAAATCTTCACAGGACGGAGCTGAATGCTTTTGGAGCTATCCTAAATGTCATTTCTATAGTATGAGCAAAATAAGTCTTAACCAAATCACTCCAGTTACGTGGCCTTGTACATGTCTGTGGAATTTGAGTCGCGATCTGAATGAGAAAACAAAAAAATTAATTTGACATTTGGGTTTCAGGACTGTGCAGTCAGAGTCAGAAGCAATTTTGAGTGGCTCCAAATTCAGCTTCAAAATAAAAATTAGAACATTATAATATATGGTAAAATGTATAATTTTATTCTTAAATTTTTTTTTATTTAGGTTCTTTGTTCAAACTTCAAATAAATATATTTTATGGTTTGGTGGTCCTAATTTTCTGTTAAATAAATATCATCAGAGATTTACTAGTAGGAGTTGGGGTTGGACAGTTAAAAAAAAAAAAAGGGAGTCAGAATTGAAGATTTGGTGTACCTACTCCATAGACTTGCTGGACTTTTTGAAATGGTCAAGCATTCTTTTTTTTTTTTCTTAACAGATATTCCTGTCATGATAGCTCACTAATGCATAGTTTGCAGTGAAGATTTCACTTTCTGTTCATTAGAGCTCCTAGAATCTACAGGAAGCGATTTTTGCTGATACAGTTCTGCATAGTTTTATCAGGAGTGATATTCTGTGACAGATGGAACAAACAGTCATTAACACCTCTAATCTGTGCCATCCCCTGACCTCTGGAGAGGATTTGCAGAGGTGGCAGCAATCAAACATTGACACTCTATGCTTTAACAGAAAAGCAGCATTGACGGGAGGCCTCGGCCCTGATGTTGCACAGCGGCCGTGCTGTAATCTTTTCCTGGTAATGATATCTGTAAGGGAAACATGCTGTTGATATCAGATCAGTAACAATCTCTCATCCTAGTTGGAAGCTGGGAAGTAACGCAGCAGTATATGAAAGAAGCTGTTAGCTGCTCATGCATATAGTATGAGCTGCAAAATAGCCAGGAAGTTCATGTTTACCGAACCCCTTTTTTTAAAGTGTAAAGCTTATCTGTTATTGGAGCTGTCAGTTTCAATGCTCATGAAGTCTACCAAGAGTCTGATGCTGGCTGTCTTTATTCCAAGGCTGAACATTTAGGTTCTCTTATTACCATTCCTGCTGTGTAGCTAACTAAAGAGTTGATTAACCAATTTGTTCATGGAAGTAATTTTATTACAGGATGTTTGTTTGAGAAGTCCAAAAGGCCCTTATTTTAAGCCTATTTTATAAAGGCAGTTTCTTCTAAAATCACTTAAATAGTATGTTCTGTTATGTCCCTTCCGGATTCCATATGCTAGGTGTTCAATCCCAACCCACAGTCTGGATATTACAGAAATCCACAACTTTTCTGAGTCTGTGCTCCACCCCCTTAGCCTGAGAGCTAGTAAACAAATCCAGTTACAATTTCTGCAAGGAGTCCGAGCAGAAGGCGTCTTATTTTTTCCCTTCAGTGCCTTGAGACATCTTCCCGGTGGTCCACTATCAGAGGAAAGGATGCAGTCCCACGGTGCCAGATTGCTGCTTCACAGAGAAGCTCTAGTGGATCTGTGGAGCTAGCCTGCTGTGTGCCACCATTTATAGACTCCCCTGGGAGTCTGCTGGCCAGTGCCCTTGTCATTGGTTTCAAGCGCAGGCTGTATGCATCTGGAGTGAAATCCACCCGGGTTTCAAGGTGCAAGCTGCCTTTCCTGCCCCCGTGGATGGGGATCGAAGGTCTTAATTGGTCTCTCTGGCTGGCTGGCAGTCCAAAGATGTCAAGTCTGGATCCATTTGGAGCTGTTTCTGAGGCAGAAAATAATTTTCCTCCATTCATATGCTGTTTAAAGCTGCTGACAGTCTGGCACTACATGTTGTGAGTAACCCTCCATTATTTCCTACATGGGAACTTAGGAGGTGGCTTATAAAATGTTTTTAAAATAATTTTTCACAGCTTCTGAGGGTAGGGTTCAGGTCCCCCTCATCCCCAAATTCCAAATCACAATTTTTTTATTTTTGTTTATTTTTGCCATTTTTGATGCAAATTTGTGACAGTGGCCATCTAGATTTTAATTTTATTTCTGCCTCAAAAACCCCTTGATTTGACACAAAATCATTTGGGACGGACTCCCTAGCCCCTAATTTGTTGAATGTGGAAATTGATTGCGCTGGATAAGCAATTGTGTACTGCATGCCATAGCGCACTGGGAGAGGGACGGGAGCTTTGAATTTCACCTTCTCTAAGTAATCTTGGGCTGGGGAGCTGGCCTGGGTCCATACCTTCTGAAGAAAATCTCACCCAGAGGCTAATCTGGAATCTGGCACAAAACATCTGTGTTCCGAGTATGGGGATTCTCTCTTTTAGCACAACGCATGTACCTCAACAGAGCCTTGCCATAGTTGTAGAGTGGGCCTTTTCACTAGATTTTATTTGGCTCCTCTGAAAGGCGTATCCTCGGAATCTGCTCGTTTGATGGGCGCATCAGGGTTTTTCGATTTGTTGCATCTGTGGCGCAGTTTCCTGTTCAGGAGACCTCTTTTCTAGCTATGCCAGACCTTGATTGCATAGTTGCCATGCAAATTTTATGATTCTTCTGTTTCCTGACACTGTATTTAATTTGGATATGGCTGATGCCTTTGCTGAGACTGGTCTCGGCTGCCCGGAACGCCCGGATTTGGAGTGCTGACTCTTCTTCGCATTTTAAGCAGGCTTTTGTCGGTCTCTCTTTATGGATGATATTCTGAAAGAGCTCCATTTGGATTTTCCACCTTCCTTCTCTGGCTTCGGTCCTGTGTCCTATTTTTTCCATTCAGTCCACAGGTCCTTGGTCTGGTTTCAGAACAATGTAATACTGGAAAGCTCTGTCTACACTTTATCACCTGGATCCTGATTTTTGTCAGGTTTGCACAGCCTGAGGTAGATTCCGCCATGGTGTAGGTTATGTAGCAAGCAGATTTTAGATGTATTACTCCTGGCAGAATTCTGCACAAAAAATTTAAAATTCTGCACACAAATATGCAAATTCTGCAAGTTTGTCAATATTTAAACAATATTTTTGCTAATTATTATCCAGAATTTCAGTACAATTCATTATTTTCATTAAATTATACTAGAGAAACAGCCTTCAAGCATTTTCTCAGGGCTCCTTTTACTAAACCATGGTATAGCTTCTTACCATGGGATGATGAGGTAAATGATCCAACGCTCATCTGCAGGTTTCCCTCTACCGTGGTATGACCGAAGAAAGAGGAAGTGACATCATTGAGGGTGGGACCACGGTAGAGGGAAGCCTGTAGAACCCACACAGGCTGTCCAAAGCTTTTGTGGCCCGAATCATTGCCAGCAGAGAGGGAGTGCTTCTTTTTGGTCATGCATCCCTGGAGAATTCAGCGCAAATTCTGCATTGTGCAGTAGCGCAGAATTCTTCCAAGAGTAATGTGTGTGTGTGTATATGTATATCTCAAACTCCCTTCCAGACAAATTGGCTTGATATAGAGGTACTCTTGCTTCAATCACTGTACCCGTTGTGTCAGTAAAGCAGTTGGAATACCAATGATTTCTGAGGGCTAACTCGATAAAAATAACAAAATGGTTAAACTCAAAAATACGAGTATAAAATTAACCCTCGTCATGAAAAAGGATTGATTGTCTTTCTTAAATATCGGATTCATTTAAGATAGCTGGTTTTTCTAATTGATTCTGCATTCTTTCCCAACAACAGAAGTTTTGCTTAATACTTAAAAATATCCCTTCTACATGGATACAGGGCCATATTCTATAAACAGTGCCGTAATCGATCAAAACCGCCCTATTCACAAAATTTGTTGACTAAAACGGTCCCCCTCCTCACTAAGACCCTCCCTCACTAGGACTCCCCTCCCCGTAAACGCCTTTCTTCCTCTCAAGAAGCTCCTCATCTATTCAGATATCCTCTACTCATAGAACTCCTACTCATATGTAAGCTCTAAAGTATTCAGGTATTCATTACCCCTAGAACTCCATTTAGCACGTTAGTTTCCCATTAGACTATTATATTGTATTAGACACATTGTATGGTAGTGTATCTAGTCCTATTGCATTGTATTGTATTTAGACTCACTGTATTGTTCTGTACTGTATTGTATGTAGACTTATCGTTTTGTACTAAGACCTCTTGTTATTCGCTGAATGTCCAGCCTTCTTACAATGTAAACCGCCTAGAAGTCGCCAGACTATGGCGGTATAGAAAAATAAAGTTATTATTATTATTATTATTATTATTAAGTTAGGTGACGGTAAGCACCCTACTATTGCCTATCTTAATTGTTTTAATTGGCTTTAATCAGTGCAGTAACTGATTGTGAATTTGAGATATACTTGTTTTTTCTAAATCCCCCCAAATGTATATTTGTTTATAATTTTTAATTTTTTGAGCTGTTTGATTCTACTAGCTCAATATCTGAGGTTTAGTCCTTTCTGTTGACTAAGGACTCTGCATTTTAATATAACATAGTTTTTGAAAATAAAGCACACAACTGTTCATGCATGTTTGCATTGCTTGACACTTGTTGGCATTGTATGCTGGATAATGGTCAGCCATATGATAATCCCAAGAATTTTGTTTGCTCTCTATCTTTGCCAGTGACTATTTACTGCTTCACTTCAGGTAGGGAGGAGAATAACTTGCGATCACTAAAGCGAAGCAGCGTCTTTAAAGTGCTGGGGACGCTGCTGGTTCCGGAAGGTTTTTTGTTGTTTCGGAGTGGATGGGAGGCTGAACGGGGGTTTGGGTGTGGCGGGGAGGGGGGGGCCAAAAACGATAAACTGCTTCCTTATAGTGAGTCGAGGGAGGGAGTAGAAGCGCGCATGCACACTCTTGCCGGCGGGGACCTACAGGTTCATGGAAAATGGAACACGTAGGTAAAAGTGTGCTTGCGCGCTTAGGGTTTTATTATATTAGATACAAATACATATATACATATATACAGTGTATATATATCTAATATACATATATATACACATATATACGTTAGATAGATAGTGAGCCCACCGGGACAGATAGGGAAAATGCTTGAGTACCTGAGTGTAAAACCGCTTAGAAAACCTTGATAGGCGGTATATAAAATCCTATTAAACTTAACTTATATATATACATACATACATATATATATATCTAATATAATAAAACCCTAAGCGCGCATGCACACTTTTACCTACGTGTTCCATTTTCCATGAACCTGTAGGTCCCCGCCGGCAAGATTGTGCATGCTTGCTTCTACTCCCTCCCTCGACTCACCATAAGGAAGCAGTTTGTCGTCTTCGGCCCCACACAAGGCGCTCCCTCCCTTAATACTTGCTACTACATTAAAGCTAAGTATTACCAAATTAACTATCAATTACAATATGAATATATGAATTTAAGAAAAAAGGAATAGAAAACATTAAAAAAAGTTTTAAAACTATTTTTAAAAAACTCATAAAAACAAATAAGTTATTGTTGATCCAGTGAAGATCGGGTTCTGTGATCTGTTTCACACGAACCATTGGGGTGGTCTAGCCCTCTGAGGATCATTAATATTTTGAAATTATTAATTTGGTTTGATCTTAATTGATCATTATTGGTTTTAAGTGCTGGAAGCCACTATATATATTATCAAGCATGCATTAAAGGGCTTAATAGAATTTGACCATAAATTTAAAATGAAGAAATGTACAGTGAATTAAAATAACTTGTAGAGTGCATGTTCTAAGCATTATATAGTTGTGCATTTTACTACTCTCCGATGCTGAGGTATGGGAGGGCGTGTGAATGATAGGGGTGATTAGGCCTATGAGCTGGTGATGGGGTTTATGTCAGTGATAATCTGTATAGGTAGCAGGTGCTATGGGTGGAAATATGGGGGATTTATGTCACATTCTTCCCTTCTTCATTTTTCCTTCCTTCTGTTTGGTCATGCATCTTTTCTTTGGTACCCATGGCTTACCACTTGAATACTGGACCCTCTTTGCTACATCACTGCTTTCCACCAGGGCATATTTAAAAAGCAGCAGAATGAGAAGGGCTACAGGCTGCAACACTTCATCCCCTATCTTACATGCCATGTGTACTGCTGCTTTACTAAAGTGGCATAGTTGCATACACACATTTGCGCTACAGACAATATCAGCATGCCTAAGGATGGACAGACTCAGCATCAGGTGCTATTGCTGGAGCAAAATGCATTTAAAAATGGGCAGTTAAGCATAACTTTAATCATAAATGTCAGGTATACTGTGTGGACTATTCATATCGCTCCTGTCTTTTCCTTCCCTCCCCTTTTTCTTCTTCCACAGGTGGTGATACACTGCGCTTTGATTCACTCTTAGAATGGTGGCGAGAGAAGAACAGTGCTTTGAGTTCACGGCTTATCATTGTGTTAGACTCTGAGCATGCTCAGCCCTGGGTTAAAGACGTTAGGAAGGTCGGAGACCAATACATTGCTGTTCAAGGAGCAGAAATGTCTAAAATTGTAGACATCGAAGAAGCCGACATGCCACAGCTGGGTGACTTTACAAGAGAATGGGTGGAGTACAACTGCAACCCCGACAACAACATTAGCTGGTCAGAAAAGGGGCGGACTGTGAAAGCCATGTATGGGGTGTCAAAACACTGGAGCGACTACACTCTACATTTGCCGACTGAAAGTGATGTTGCCAAACACTGGATGATGTATTTCCCCCGCGTTACCTATCCACTGGTACATTTAGCAAACTGGTGTGGTGGTCTCAACCTTTTCTGGGCTTGTAAAGTCTGCTTTAGATGTTTAAGAAGGTTTAAAATGAGCTGGTTTCTTCCAGCAGTTCTGGACACAGGACAGGGCTTTAAACTTGTCAAGTCTTAATATGGATACAAAGATATATGCAGATAGGAAATACCTGGGAGATTTCTTAAATGTGAAAATTATCTGTATATATCAATATATCTATATGTGGCATACTGTATAGCTAGATATATAGATATATTTATTATTGTTACACATCATATTTCCTGTGTTTCAGAAATGATGCTACTTCAGTAGCCATGCCCCTACTGTTCAACTTCAGCGGCTGCTGTGAAGACTAATAGGGAAAGGCTTCATTAAGGCAGTAAGCTAGAACAGTGGGTATGTGATTGGAGGATAGTGCCATGTCATGTGTGCATGCTATGAGATTTAATATCCCACTGCCATGTGCTCTCTGGAAAGTGTTACTACCTTTATTATTATTTTGATTTATTTGTTTTATTTTAAAAACTGTTTTTTTAATGTTCTTTTATGAAAAAAAGATCTAGTAGCAGAAAGATGTAGTTCCACCTCTACACATTCTTCCAGATGAAGTCTTCCACACACCAGACATTTACTCCTAAAATAGAAATGAAACCTAGTTTCTGCTACTCGTGCTGTTGTGGTCTGCAGGGTCTCTGCTTTCTCCTTGTGGTGACATGTACTAAGCAGATTTGAGATACACAGTTACCTGGATCCATAAGGCACCCACAGAGTTGTGATCCCTGGACAAAAGCTGTCACGTGATGGCTCGCCTACATGGGAGTGGGTTATAGAAAGGAGGGAGACAAATCTCATGTAGTAGTAAAAGGTGCAGGAAAACACTGTCGGGTAGAAAATGAATTACAACCACGTAAATGATTCAGCCTCACAAGCAGAGCAAGCACCTACCATGGGTCCTCTGATTTTCTTACTGTAGCCCAGGGTTACTTAATATTTTATATGGCAAGAGCCAGCTTTCTGCCTTTCTAAAATGGCGTGGATCAACGGCAAGAGTTGAGAAGGAAAGCGATCAGAATAAGGAAGGAGCAGTCAGTTCCTCCACTCACTGTGTCTTTGTCCTTCCCCATATTAAATTGTTCCCCTTCCACCAGCAACAGAGAAAAATCCTCGCCTATTATTCCATCAGCCAGTCAGACATGCTAAACAGCTTTTCATTCCCCTCCCCTAGCCTCTAGTATCTCTTTCCTTCCTGGCGGTCCCCCCCTAATCTTCACCCAAAAAGACATCTATCCCTCCTCTTCCTCCTGCTAGCCTCAATCACTCTTGTTTTTCCCCCTTTCTCACTTTGCTTAAAGTAAAGAGGCCACAGGTTAGGCAATACTCCCCAGCTGTAATACAGAGTGCCCATTGTGTTCTCCAGGCTCATCCATTCAGTTTGCAGTAATGGGCTTAGGAGGGGCATATTGGAGTTAGAACTTGTATAGTCACAGCAGCAGGCAATCGACCAAGGACTGCCAGTTTTTCACAGAAAGAAAGAAAAAATTCCATATGTTCTCTCCATTTCTTTTTCTTTCCTCCCTGCAGTTTCCCATATTTATTATTATTAATAATAATAAAACTTGATATACTACCAAATTTTAGGGCATAGGTCAAATTCATTTTATTGTCTGGCTTGAGTCTATTCTGAGGTCGGATTGTGGTGTTGGTGGCAGCTGCAGCTCGGTATAAAAGAACACAGGCCAAAGAAAGCATGCACTATGTTAAAACCTTGGCCTCTCCTGACTTAGATATGAGAGGTGGGGCCTGGGAGCCAAGAACACACTAGCTTAGCCCATTGGGGGTAGTTAAGAAGCTCTACTAATCTGCAGGCTATTCATTCACGTCATGATGGGGTGCTTAGATCATTCTCTGCATCCTGAAATCACCATTCTTCTGCAGACTTAATTCCCTCATACTCCTGTGTGCTGGTGGTGCAAGAAATGTATGAACAGATACATTTGATCTTATCTGAGTCTTGCAATCAAGATATTCATTTTTCTCTAGACAAAGGTACATGTGTTTGTGGCATCTAACAATCCCAATGTGCTGGAGACCAAAAGTACATTGTTTTCTAATTATTTCAAATAAAAATGTAAATATATGTGCTGAAATGACGAAATTACAAAGAGCCACATCATTTAACCTAAATTAAAATGTTCATGAATCTGTTGAGCTCAGAATGGTTGAAGAGCTGAGGTACAGGACTGATGTTCCTTTTAGGGAGGATTAGGTACACAGGTGTGCTTTGAACCTGGAAGCAGGATTAAAGCTCATTTCTTTGGTGGCAGAAGTCATGAAACATTCCAATTTTAGATGTACCTTGGTTTTTGGGAGGGAGGGAGGGGGGCCTGATGCCTGGCCCCCTATTATCTGCTACTCTCTATCTCTTTAGAGAGAGAGCTTTGGAGGATTTGCCCATTACAATTTGCTTTCATATTTCTGATATAAAACGTGGCACTGTCATTTGATTCTTTGTTACTATTTTATGTACAAGGGTCTATTTCAGCTATTAGCGTACCTATGCACAAGTGATTAATTAAACCTTTTAAAGTGATTTAATTAAAAGACCAATTAAATCCATATATGCATTTATTTAGGGGGCTTTGAACTACATAATGTAAGATTAAATATATACATATATTTTAATACTTTACTGTCAATAAACATTATTTTTCCTCTCTTTAGGTATTATATAAAAGTATTGAAAAGAATTGCTATTGAGTAGGTAATGTAAGTCCATCTGTCTGTGGCCTTGCTTCAGTGGCTAAATTACAGGAGGTATGAGCTTGAGGTTTTAGGATTTAGGGTCTCCCTTGTCAGGGTTCCACATCGAGTTTCAGGGTAATGTGACCTCTAATCTATCATATCACAGAGCTAAATGTTGAAACAGAAGAGAGAGTTGCCAGTATCCAAAAACAGATGGACGCACTACAGCAAGAGAGATATGAGAGAGAGTAGCTGATGGAAGAAACAAAGGGGAGCCCCTTTTATTCTTGTGATTCACACGTTTGAAACTAGCACCTAAATGAAAGAGTTTTGTTCAATAAATAGTTGTTCCTGAACCTGTAAGTATTGCACTATAAGGCAGTAGCTGTATTCTCTGTCTTGGACATTGCTGGCATTTTCTTCAGCACATTTTTTTTATTGGGTTTCTCATGGACATTTTCGTCTGTTTCAAACCTCGATTTATATAGCATCAAACCAGCATTTTGTGTAAAGCAGGCATAAGTAAAACCTAGACTACCAGTCTAACATGAAAGCACAGTGCCTTCATTGGTATTTTTTCACTATTTACATTTTGCCTACATTTATGTTGGAACTTGGAAATAAAGGATTACTGTTTAAAACAAAAAAATGTATTCAAATTTGACTCTGTGAACATTGGTCTTTTAATTTTCTACAGTTTTCATTTTCCCACATAGCTACAGCAAAGTTTTTCAGATTAACTCGGTGGAAGAAATAATAGCATACCAAGTTTAAATCATGTATTCGTGGGACAGAAATAGCTACTTTCCATTCTCATTGCCTAAGGCCTGAAATATAAGAATTTAAACCTGTTGATTAAATGTGATCAGTTGGAGAATACATTTACAGTCATATATTCGTAAAGATGCTGTCGACCATGAGCTTGCTGGACAGGTGCCACAATTTATTCACCATTTTTCTGAGCCCTCTAAAGAAGATAAACATAAAATTTCATAATAATCCATCTTTTTAAAAAAAATGCTACATTACATCGTTTCCAGACAGCGAGGGCTGCCACCTTGGTGGAAAATGCTATTAAACTTCTAGTACGATGGTATATTACCCCGGTTTTAATTAGAAAATATACCAACCAGAGTGATGCTAGCTGTTGGAAAGGATGTGGTGAAAGAGGTACATTTTATCATATGTGGTGGAAATGTCAAAAGGTCCAGAAGTTTTGGGAACAAGTTTTTGAGTATGTAAGCAGACTAATTCAGACCCCACTTAAACCTAATCCTGAAAGGGCACTATTGGGAGTAAGAATAGAAGGTCTAACATCTTCTCGATCTAAACTTTTGGACCTGGTATTTATAGCTGCTAGATTGACATTAGCTCAGCAATGGCATACGTTAAATGTACCTACCTTGAGAGATGTAAGGAAGTGCTTAGGAATAGTGTGTGAAAAATATAGACTTTCGGCCATTCTAACTAATCAATGGGTAAAATTTCATGATATATGGGGGCGCTATATTGAATTAGAAAAAGAAACTTTCAAAGGATTTATCTGATCATTTTGGATTTGGAATCAGGTCTCTTGGGAGAGGGGGGGTGGCGAGATAGGGAAAGGGAATGTTTAAACGGTAGCATTGATAAGATGTTTTATTTTTATTAGTTCAACAATATTATGAGGCATATTCAACTTTAATTGTGTTTTGTATTGAGTTTATTGTATTAAAAATATTAAATAAAGAATTTTTAAAAAAAATGCTAATCCTGAAGAAATAAACCATATGTACATATCAGAATCTGAACGTCAAACATTTATACAGTACTTATAAAAATAGAAGCTGTAAAACATTTGTTCTTTATAAAGATGATGATATGTACATAAGACTTTAGTGCAGATTGATCATGGTTCTACATTTAATCTACTACCATCACAAATTGTCTCGCACAATACTCTCAAGCATGTGGTGTGTATAATCTCACTACCAGAGCAGGTCAGTCTGATTTAGTATGCTGTGATATGTAGGCTTGGAGATTTCTAGTGGAGCTGTTTAATCAGTTTTATGATAGCAGGAGTAACTCTGCATATATTTTTGCCCAACACTGACCTGACAAAGCCAGGCTGAGAAGCGCAGCCAAAGCAAACATTTCCTACTACTGCAGTAGCATTAGTAAAAGCAACCGCAGTGTAATTAAACAAAAAAAATTAACTTTATTAACAGTAATAACTAGGGTTGGCAGTCTGTTGTAGTTCTTTTATTGTGGCATTAACTCCACTAATTGCAAACTGTGTTGCAGACTGATGGTGCTTTTATTTTCCAAATTTCATGTGCATTGGAAACTATGATCTTTCCTTTTCTTCCATACCAGACCAGTCCAGACAAGTGGGTTGTTTCTCTCTACCATTGAATGGAGACAGAGAAAAAAGTAGTCCCAAGTATCAGGCCACCTAGAATGTTCAGTATTTTTTCTGTCTTCAAGCACATGATAGAATAGAACATGCTGCTCCTCCATGGTTCTTTTTGTTAGCTCCTAACCAGATTCTTTAAGTCAGTTGAGCAGGGGGCTTACTGGGCAGTTTTGGCTCCTTTTTTTTTTTTTCAGCTTAATATATTTGAACCAAGATGACATTCGGTTGTACTAAGTCCTTTATCTCTCAGGTAAAGTGACACCTGATGGTGCCAGGTCCCTCCCACTCTTCACTCTTGCCATCCTCTGTAGGTGTACTTTGGGTGAGGCGAATATACCGGGGGGGGGGGGGGGTGTTATTTTTTAATTTTTTTTGGGGGGGGTCTGTGATCTATTTTGGGTTATTTGTTCCAGATGTGTGTGCTGGTATGTGAAGATATAGCATGGGCTAAAATGGTGATACAGTACCACCTACTCTTGGGCTGCACAATGGCAGCATGTCTTAAATTGTACAGTTGCAACATTGCTTGAGCTGCAGTGTGGCAGCATCTCTTGGGTTGAATGAAGGTGGCAATTCTTAAACTGCACACGGGCAACATTTTGGGGCCTGCTCAGGGGCAGCATCTCTCGAGCTGCATGGTATACCACAAAATTTCAGCAAGGATTCACTATGGTTTATAATAAGATTTGAGGTCAATCATTACAGTTGAGAGGAGTCTTAGGCCATGGGCAGGTACAGGTCATGAGGGATTATAAGGAGAAGTATCTCTTTTTAACATTTTTCTGAATTTGTAGTAAGAAGGGAGTTGACACAGACATAGAGGCAAGCTATTCCAAACTTTAGGACCCTGGAATTCAAAGGTAAATTCTAGTTTCTTCCATTGGACTTGTTGAGGTGAAGAAAAGTTTAGCTTAAGGCATTGTGTTGTTGAGTTATAGAAGGAGCGTGGCCATGGAACCCTAATATCTGATACTAGTCTGTTAGAGTTTTCTCCATATATCGCCTTATCGGCCATATATGAGATCTTGAATTGAAACCTTTTTTTTCATTGAGAGCCAGTGTAAATCTCACAATAGTGAACTAGCCTTCTCAAATTTGTTTACTTGAAAGACGTCTTGCTGTTGTGTTTTGGAGTAGTTGCAATCTCTCATCTTTTTTCTCAGTGATACGTAATACAGAGAGTTATAGTAGTCCAGATACAATTGTACAATTGTTCTAAAGCTAACCTGGCTTAAAGCAGGTCTTATTGATCTTAGTTGTCTTATTCTGAAAAATATATATTTTTTTTTTACCAGTGTATCAATCTGATCTCCAAAGATTAGACAAGAGTCTAGAGTTATGCCTAGTATTTTTGAAGATTTTTCAAATCTTGAGTTTCTCCTATAGACAACTTCAGATCTGCGGTTGTGCAATGAGACCACCTGTTGAGTTTATAGTGGCAGGGCCTTCTTTGTCTCAATACAACCCTCTCTGGGATTGCATGGAAGAAGCATTCTCCTGAGTTGAGCAATATGTGGCTCTTTTGTTGCACTTGCGATGACCTAATGTTGGCGCAGTATCATCTGCATTCTGTATTATGGTGTCCTCATGTGTGGTGTAGGACCAAAGCTGCCTCTGTTTTAATTTTTGCAGGAATCTTCAGTATGGCCTAACTTTGTCAACTTCTTCTTTGATTCATCTATATGGCTGACTGTGTTCCTTCATCTTGAAGAGGCACTCCTTACCTCCTCACTGTGACTCCCTCTAAGGGAATGACCATGCAGATGTGCAGTGTATTTCACAGGAGATAATACATTTATTGTTCAAAGCCGAGTATATAAAAAAAATAACACAGAATCATACCACAAAGCTGTATTATCACCCAGAAATGACAGTGGAGAGACGCATACAGATAGAGGCTAGCAATAGTCTATGCCTAAACCCAGGAAGGGAGGCTCTTTATATAACCTTTATTTGGTCCATGCATCCTATGTCACCTGAGGACTGTTCCAGTTGGTGCAAATGTGATACTACGCTGCTCTATCCCCATCACTTCCTTGCTCCTTTGCCCATATCTGGAAGGTTGCTTACTGTGCTCTGCAGTTTTCCTACAGTTGCTGATGTGCATATGATTTCTCTCTTAAAGCTATGTCCTCTTTTTGAGCAATGAAACTTAGGCTCATGACCACAAGTTCATCTCCAGGGCAAACACAGTAGAAATGGATTTTAATCTTTTAGTTCAAAATGGTTGCAGCTTTCCATGGGGGTCCATGGACCCTTCCTCAATCCCCTCTTGATGGGTCCGAGGACTAGAGGATGAGGTGCCCGCCACTTTGGCAGTTGAGGCCTGTGTTGCTGGTTCTTTTGAAAATGGCACAGAGACAGATGAAGGTAATGCACAGGATGATGAAAGAGCAGGATGCAGTAGCAAGCAGCAAAGGATGTCCATGTGGTTTGGGCCTAGGTCAGGGAACTAGGAAGTGATAGAGGATCAACCCTAACTAAATATATCCCCTGCAAAGTCCTCAATTGACACAGGCTGCATGGGTATAAACATTAATGACAATAATATCAAAGGAAATCAAACTGAATCAACAATAAGCTTGTACTCCAACATCTTCAATAGTGCGGACAGGCATATAGTGTGTATGTGATAACATAAATTGACTGGTTATGCTCTCCATAGTAGATTTTAAAAGTTTAAAACAACAGGGTAAACAACATGGGATCAAAATGAAGATTATACAAATGGCTGCCAGAAATATAGGAGAGTCTATATGCCCTAATGTTGGGGAACCAGGAGTCAAACCAACCATATACATTGAGACCATTCCAAGTTTGGACAGGGACATGAGCAACTTTACGTATCCTATCTGTGATTTCTTCGATGACTTTCAAATGGTCATCAATTTCAAGGCAAGAATTAGGTTAAATTTTCTGCATACACCTGCTGCTGCCAGGAGTTAATCTGTTTTGATATATGGCTGTATGCATTTTAGTATTCTGTTGAGCCAGGAGATTAAGAGCAAGAGCAGTTTCATTAGTTATAATTTCCACTACAACTTGTAGTCTAATGATGCAATTGAGCATATAAATTGAGGTGCGGTATCCCCATGACCCATCTTCGGCTCAAGTAGCAGGGCCATAGTATTGGATTATGCGTTCAGGGGGCCATTCGTTATCTTTCCAATTGCCAATTTGTAGATCATGTTTAGTATGCCGGTTTTCAAATACAGGAAAACCTAGTCTTTCGCCCATTCAAAGCGATATCAAGAAAAAAACTAGGATGGATGGTTCCTAGGGTACAGGACCCTTTCCAGAAGGCTGGAAGGGTTCTCCAGCCCCTTTGGACGCATTTCCAATAGAATCCATCAGGGGCATGCCAACAAGTCTATAAGTCACAAGGGGGTCATAAGGGGAATTTACAATTAAAGAATGAAAGCTATGGTTTAGAGGGGGACTGTCTAAGGGCCAGTTGTCCCACTGAGATGACGTCTTATTCCACTCATTGGTAAACTGACAAACAGAGAGTCCCACAGATGTGGCAGACTGGAGAATAGAGTGGTAGAAACAATATTTGGGAATGATAGCATTATTTAGGACTCTCAGGGGGTAACCAGTGGTGTAGGATT
This sequence comes from Geotrypetes seraphini, assembly GCF_902459505.1. Taxonomy (NCBI): domain Eukaryota; kingdom Metazoa; phylum Chordata; class Amphibia; order Gymnophiona; family Dermophiidae; genus Geotrypetes; species Geotrypetes seraphini. The sequence continues at coordinate 56,022,772 of NC_047092.1, forward strand.
AGTGAAAATTAAGTCGATAGGTGAATCAGCTCCTAGATATTGCTCCTTGGTCTCCCAGGCCAGCGCTCACCCATGTTAGTACCTCTACACACATAACAATTGAAGACATTAAGGTTAAGTTCTATTGTTTCAGCAAGGTTATTGAAGAGATTTTGTGCAACGGAGCCATAATCAATTTTGTTGGATATTTCCTCAAAGAACTGCTTAAACACTAGGGAGTGAACAGCCCTTTTTGGAGCAACAGGTACTAACTGAATAGAAATAAAGGCACCAGGGTCCATACCTATCTGTGAGCACGAATGCCATAGGCACGGCGTTTAAGGAACTGTATAGGGTTATAGACAGATTTACTGTTGTATAGTGGCTTGTTTCACAGGGAAAAGTAGGCATAGCTAAAAAAGAAAGAACTGGGGTGCGACAATGAAATTCCAGCCCAACCTGATCATACCACTGCGAGGCATCAAGGTACCGATACCAGTGATCCATTGGAGCATCAAAATACTTTTCAGGGATCTATGAGGCATCACGGTTCTATGTCTCAGCGCCGATCTTCCTCCAGGCATGGTTCTTCGCATTGAAGTTCTACTTCTTCTCAACTATGCTCCCCTTTGAGTCTTAGAGCTGCTACTTCAGGTCGTAAGTCCTCTTCTTTTGTGAGGCATTCCAAACCAAGACATCGGAGTTCCTCTTTTACTCAACCTCATCTTTCGAAGAGGCATCAGGAACTTCATCAATCCACTTCCGCATCTTCATCGGACCAGTACCAAAAACATCACAGGACAACTTCTAGACATTTTTTCCCAGTTTTTTCAGATTTGAAGTCTGACTCAAGTATGGGTTTTCCTTCTCTGAACCTGAGTCTGTTGGTGTAGCTATCCCCAAAAGAAGATCTTTTCCTGAAGAATTCTCCTTTGCCACTTATATTAACCAACTGTGCAAAGATTTGTCTCTTTCAGTGGAGACTGATGTCTCATTTAATGCTGAAGTCCAAAATATATTGAACTTTTGTGGACCTTCCAAAGATGTATTTATTTATTTATTTAGTCTAATTTGACAAGTTTGGCTGTTGCCTTTATCAAAACTCTATGCTGTTGAGCAGAATCCTTAATTACACTTTCTACATGTCTTTCTATCTTCAACATAGAAAACAAACAGCGAAGGAAGACTCTGGTGTTGGTAAAGTAATGTAATGTCTAATGCCTTCTCAAGAATTACACAAATAACACTGTTTAGAAATCAGCATTGCAATTGGCTCCCCGTACAGACATTGCGCTTTTCAAGTACGGGGAGCCAATTGCAACGCTGATTTCTAAATAGAGTGTTACTTGTGTAATTCTTGAGAAGGCATTAGATATTGCGTTACTTTACCAACAGACTCCTGAGGCAGGCCCAGTTGGGCTGAAACATGATCATGTCGAGTCATGTTATACCAGTAAAAGATATTGAACATGATAGTCTTCTGTCGCTGTTTGTTTTCTACTTTCAGAGCTTTGAAAAGTAACCATCTCCTGTTTTCTTGTGTTTGTATATTCAACAACATGTTCAATGGTTGACCAATTTAAAGCAATACATTCCTTCAGAGCATCTTCTGGAATTTCAGCAGACTATTCGTACTCTGTCCCAGACTGTGACGTATCTACCAAGATCACTCTCTGATGCTTTTCAACTGTCTTCCAAAGCTTCTATGTCAGTAGCTATGAGACACCTAGCTTGGCTCAGACTTTCTGATATAGTCCTCAATCTTCAAAATAGATTAGCCAATATTCCATGCCTAGGAAAGGAGTTTTTTGGTGAACCCATAGAGGTTGCTGCACAAAAATTAGCTCAACATGAGCACACTTGGAATACTTTAAATAGAGTACAGTCTAAGTCTCTTTCGTTGAGGAGATCTACTAAACAACCTCCTTCACATCAGAGGCATACTTCTTCAGTTTCTGGGCAGCAACAGCAATAGCAGCAAATTTGCCAGCGGTTTTCAACTGATTTAGGGGCAATTCAACAGGAGAAGTTGTTCGATTCAAAAACTAAAACCTTAGAAAAGAGGAGGGAAAATCAAAAAGTAAAAGTTACCAGGTCCTCCAGTCTCCAGGGGACTTTGCTCAAACAGCATATTCAGTTGTCCATGACAAGTAGCTCCTTAAAACACATATGGTCACATGACTCAAAGAGGACTGTGCAGTAAAAGGTTTATAAATAAATAGATTTTGGAGCTCAATCTGCCTATATCAGAAAGGGTCCCTTTTATCAAGCTGCACTAGAGGTTTTTAGCACGGTAAATGCTCCAACGCTCATAGAATACCCCCATGTCATGCCCACAGCCAGCCAAGGCCTCCATGCATCACTGACTCCCCCCTAACCAATCCCCTCCCCTTCTCCCAAAATAGGCAGGAGGAATGCCCACTCCCTCCTGCTACAGGATACCCCCGAACCTCCCTCATACCTTTTTAAAAAGTTGGAAGCAGGACGCCTGCTCTGAGGCTCCTGATTCATGCCCGCCAGTTCTAAATGACGGGCCTTCCCCTTCCTGATGCATTATGTGATGCACGGGGAGGGGCCAAAGACCCTGATTGGTTCAGTCACTTAAGGCCCCTCCAAGGGCCATCTGAAATCAGGCCTTAGGCACCTCCCTTTGTATCTAAGGGGGGGGCTTAGATGACTGAACTAATCAGGGCCTTTGGCCCCTCCCTGTGCATCACATGATGCACGGGGGAGGGGAAAGATCATCATTTAGGACTGGGGTGTGTGAACTAGGAGCCTCAGAGGAGGTTCCTGTTTCCAACTTTTTTAAAAGGTTTGGGTCTGGGGGTGTTCCGTGACAGGAGGGAGTGGGCAGGCATCCCTCCTGCCAATTTTCTCTCATGCTGCATTTGTCAGGGAGGGCCGTCATCAATGGTGGGGGACTTTTTCATATTTTATATGGGATAGATATTTTTAGTGTCTAACATACGCAAAATATCTGTGCCATTGAAAAAAAATGAAAGATAAAACAGGCAGACCTATCGGTAACACAGTCAGTAACCAGTCGTTTTTTCCAATTGTTAAAACCCCCCCTTTTTTTTTTTTTTTGAATAGCCAAACAATGCTAGTGCATCAATTGCTTGGTTACTTCGCATGGAGTCCTAACTAATTTGCTTGGCCAGATCAGAAAATGGGCGATCGAGGAAAAAACACGTGGTGGGCCATTTTGTGAATCGGGTCAGTAAAAGCGATAGTCACTAAAGCTGTGCAAAAAAGGTTTTGCGACGATCACTGATTTTAGTGCATCTAGCCCATGGTCTTCTTGCTAATTCTTCCCCCCCCCCCCCCCCCCCCCCGGCAAGCTTTCTTCTCATTTATCTTATCAGCTACATTTGCTTGATGATTTCTTTCCCTTCTCATCTCTCTCTGATGTTGATTTTAACAGCTATTCAGATTTTTTATTTACATCATTCTTTATCACCTCTCTCATGCTCTCTTTATCATTAAAAAATCTTCTATTATTTAATATTCTCCAGCATCAGACTTTGGAAAATTGTTCTTTAAAAGATCATCAAAATAGTCCCAGTGGCTGAGCACTTGCTTGAACTGCTTTTCACAAATTGGAATCAAATGTTCAGTGGGACCTTTTGGTTCCTTCAGATGTGAAAGATCCAGTATTTAACAAGTTTTGTTGTTGTGGGGGTGTTTTTGTTGTTGTTTTTTTTACATTGGAGCAGTCTGAACCAGATTTTCCACTGTGGCAAATACCAGTTCCTGTGAATATTCTTGGTCAATTAGCTTAATGTATTCTGTAATTGTCTTGTTAATTTTTAATGAAAATAATCTTCTAATTCTCCTTTCTAGGGTGATCCTGAAGGGGGTCTTTTTGCAACTCTTCTGTGCTTGAATGTAATGGCCTCTTTATTACTTTTCTCTCTGAAGCCCTTAATTCAGCTAAATATACCTCTTTTGGGTCTATGGATTTAGTACTTGCAACTGTAGGGTCCCAAGCCAGTTTAACATGTGAGGTTGTTGGCACAGTTTCTGCTGAAACTCCCAATGTTCTTTCAAATGGAATTTCCTTCCAAAAAATCAACATAAGGCCATGCACATACAGGTACAATACCTGCCAAGATGCTCTTCATACCTTCCTTGCCCTTTAGCCTTTCATTTCAACAAGTAGAATATATTTCAAGAAAAAGCATAATGAAACAGGGTCCAGCATCACACTGGGGCAGGGGTGTAGCTGTAGCCAGCCCTCTGATTTTTTGGGGCACCAGGGGTGAACTGGAACAACTCATTCCCTCCCTCCAAGTGTGTTTACTACTACTACCACTATTTATTCTATAACGCTGAAAGGTGTACACAGCGGTGTTTAAAAATACTTTTGCTAGCGGGGAGGCCGAGACCCTACCACTTAAAGAAATTTGCTGCCAAGCCACTCCCCTCCTCTTACTGTTGCAGAAACCAGGAAGGCAGCGGCATGTTCAGTTCTTATGCAAAAACTGAGCATGCAAGAGGAGTCCCAGTAGCTTGGCAGCAAATTTCTTTGGCTACAGGTGCTTCAGCATCCCAACCAATCATTTAATGAGAGCTGTAGGGTTGGAAGGGCCTGAGTCCCCAAGGCCCCCAAGGCTAAGCCACTACATTGGAGTATGTTTATATTGAAAAGAAAGGACTGGCTTTAAAATACACTGTGGTACATATTTCAAAAGCATTATCCAGCTAATTTTAAGAAGTAACCAATCAAACCTCTGCTTTTAGAGATTTTCTACAACTAAATAGCTAAATATACTCACCTAAGGGCAGTGGTATAGTAAGGAAGGGGGGGGGGCGGTCAGCCCTGGGTGCCATCATGGTGAGGGCACTGGCACTCCCCTCCCCCCACATCTACTAACTCCCTCCCCCGCCACACATGTGCCCCCCCCACCTTCCCTTCCTTTCCCCTATACCTCTGGTTCACCACTGCAAGTGACAACTTCAATGTGTTCATCACAACTGTGTCAGCTCTGGCTGATGTCACTTCCAGGGGCCGCACATAGGAAGTGATGTCAGAGGGAGAGGACACGGTCGCAAGGAGTGTGTTGAAGTTGTTGGTCATGGCAGTGAACAACTAGAGGTATGGAAGAAGGGAAGGGGGTGTATGATTGGCAGGGGCATCAGGGAAGGAGCAGGAGGGTGGAGATGAGGGCGGGGCAGGGGCGCCTCCACCATGGGCACATCTGTCCCTCGCTATGCCACTGCCCCCCTGCTACACACACGCCCTCCCCTTCCCTTTCCCCATAGCATCTTATATTACTTTTGACATTTGTGCGCAGTATTTATTTTTTTGTAATTTTTTGAGGTCGTGTGTCAGCGTGGAAAGTGGGCATGGAATGGTAACGAGTTATGTGTACATGTATAAAACCGATTTCATGAAGGTTTCCAACAAGAGAAAATTTCCTATAATTTTAACCAAAAGCATTTTTGCATGATAACAATACTTCTGCATCCATTGGTAGATTATAAACCTGATAAATGTAGAGAACAGAGACCTATTAAACTTTAGCATATATAAAATATAAATCACAGCACTTAAAATATGGCATTAACTTTTTTTTTTGTATTATTTTTATTGGAAATTTGTATCTCCGAAGAGGACTATACAATCAAGAAGAGACAAATCAACCAGCAAATAAAGGTTAGTAGCCAACCACGAAATTTGCAGTCAGTGATATAACATAAACAACAGCTTAGGCATGGCCCCGTGAATGGAGCACGTCCAAAGATAAAACAGAGCAGAATAGCCTTCAAAGTACAAATATTTTATGGTAATATTATTATTATTATAGGGTATATACCCAACTACTAAACTAAACTTTAAGTTTGTATACAGCATCATCTCCATAAAGATAGAGCTCGACACAGTTTACAATTACCCCATCCCCCAACACATAACATATATAGTAGCAGCATGCTCTTCTCAAGGACCTCGTAAAATACAAATAGTCAAAATAGCAGGGGATGGAGGGAAAATAATCCAAAATTAAATCAAACACACTCCATAAATGCTTAGTAGTGCATCAAAGCAATAATTAACCAGCGAAAGAAAAAGCCTCAGAGCGTTGGAGGTGTGAGTGAGTGTGGGATCAACCTCCAACGCTCTGAGGCTTTTTCTTTCGCTGGTTAATTATTGCTTTGATGCACTACTAAGTATTTATAGAGTGTGTTTGATTTAATTTTGGATTTCTCAAGGACCTAACATTAAATAATCATGTTATAAAGTCCAATAAGGTTTATTTCTCAACCGTTGATCCTGGCGTTCACTCTGAAGTTCCCAAGCAGCCATTTACTTCATAGAGGCGAGCCATGCCTTCAGTGCAGGTGGATGGTCAGTCGACCACAGTCACATAATCTGTGTTTTGGCCAGCATAAAGGCAATGGCTATAAAGTGACATTGGGAGAATCCCTGTTCCATCAAATCTCCTTCATAACCCAAGATCAAGTAGGACCATTGAATAGTCCGGTGCAGTAGTTTTCCCAGAATGTCCAGCACTCCATTCCAGTAAGTCCTCAAAATCTCACACTCCATCAACATATGCAAAAGCATGCCCCATACATACTTAGAAACATAGAAATAGACGGCAGATAAGGGCCACGGCCCATCAAGTCTGCCCACTCCAGTGACCCTCCCTATCTATCTTTGCGGATATATCCCACATGTCTATCATCTTACACATTCATCAGACAACTACAATCTAGCCCTGACCTCCTGACATCTGGTAATATAGGTCCTGTGTAAGATTTTAAATTACATCTCCTGCAAAAGGGCGTTATGAGATCTACGAGCAGCAGATAGAAAGCAGTCCTTCAAATTATGTTCAGAAAGGGCAATTCCTAAATCCGCTGATCAAGTGTGCACCAGAGAAGTCAGGAAGGAAATAGTACCATCATCTCTGCCCAGTTTATACCAAGTAGATACAGAATTGCTGGGAGAGGGAAGATGGAAGAAGAATTGATCGATCTTCAGAAAAGAGCCTCCCTGAGGTGATGTAAAATAATTACTGAGATAATAGTGACGGAGTTGGAAGTAGATAAAGAAAGGTAATTGAGAAACCCCCCAGTGTTGTTGGAGGGCAGCCAAGGTAGGAAAAGAGTCCTCCAAGGGACAATCTGTACAGTAGCTGAGGTAGTAACCCCACCCCCATTCTTCCAAGAACCGCATATGCAACTCCCAGCTCTTTCATGATACACTCCCAACCAACAGTCATGCTCCCCGAAACACTCTTTCCATCTGGTGAAAACTCACCCCCACTATCCATACCCTATTCCCACCCCCACCCCCACTCCAAAAGCCAATAGATAGAAAACATTCCTGCAGTCCCCACTCCCTCCTCCCACCCTCACAAAGACATAGAAATGGCATGACAAAATTCCCAATTTAAAAAACAGCAAGAAAAATAAAAAAACAAAGAATACAAAAGACCGCCAAAACCTGGTGAGCGAGTGACACTTATAAAATAACAAACGATACTGCCCATCATGTCCAGAGCAGTCCATATTGGAAATGCCGGATGCATTGTATCCAGATCTCAGAGAAGGACCCCATCCAATCCCTGCAGTCATGATGGGTCGGTGGCCAGCCGCAGACGGCCCCCCTATAAACCACTGGCTTAAATGTAAAGGAGCATGAAGCCGGCATGTCATTAGGGCTTCCATGTTAGCAAGCAGATAAAAAACAACTGCAGCAAGAAAGGCACATCAATCCAACCATGTAAAATACAAAAAGTCTCTAGGGCGGGCTGCACTAAATTAGAGGGGCCTGTGGCAAGCCAGCCACGAATCTCTTTAGATCCTCCAAAGAATCACACATTTTCGGCCCCCCCTTCAGTGTACATGCACACCTTTACCGGAAAACAGCACCACAAATCATATTCCTCTATTACGCAGCCCCAAACAGTATGGAGTGAGTGGTCTGTGGCTGGTAGTGATAGCTTGAGAATAATTGCTAAATAGAAGGAGTTTGGTGCCCTCATACTCCAGAACTCTAGTTTTACGGTACAGAGTTAAGATTCTGTCCTTGTCTGCAGCATTTAAAAAGCACACTATGACCAGTTGAGGTCTGAGATCTCCCGCTCCACCACCACTTACCTCCAGGCCTCAAGCCCACGCGCTCTGACAGCCACATTTCTACCAGGGACCACAGCTCAGGATCCTTCACAGATTCAGGGAGTCCGATGATGTGCAAGTTGTTTCGTTGCTCCCCTGCCCCCCCCCCACCCCGATTCTCTTGATCCTCCAAATGGGCCATGAGCAATTTTCACTGAGCCTCCAGGGCCTAGAGTCAGGCATCAGATTGGCCCATGTGTTCCTCCTGGATGGATACATGATGTTCCAGCTGGGAGAGCTGCAGCCCCTGTTGCAACACACAATCCTTAATCTCGTCTACCACCACCTGGAACTTGGAGGATTTATCATCTATGAATGCAGAGAGGTGCTTGGTAATTTCCCTCACCGTGTCATTGTGGAGTGTGATGGTGGGCCTGGAAGGGGGTCGCCTCTGCTGCCATCTTTGGTGATAATGAGATCTGTTTGATCTTAGCTAGCCACAGGCATAACTCAGTATTGGCCCTCCGATGGCCCAATAAAACTGCTGCCATCGACGTTGGAACTCGTGCACAAGTTCCGGTCACTTAAAATGTCTAGGTTTTTGCAATTGCCACAGAATAATAAGGGAATAAAGGCTCAAGAAGGACGGAGCTCAGGCAGGGAGCCACTGCTCAGCCAAGCATCATCACGTGACTCCCCCCCACCATCATTAAAATTAATGTCTATATTCTTGGAGGCCCTATTTTACTAAGCCGTGGTAGAGGTTTCTATCGCAGCCCGGAGTGCTAAATGCTCCGAAGCTGCTCCGATGCTCATAGGAATTCTTTGAGTGTTGGAACAGTATTGGAGCATTTAGCACGCCAGGCCCTGGTAGAAACCTCTACCGTAGCTTAGTTAAAAGGGGGGGGGGGGGGGTGTCATTTTTTTTATTTAAAAATAAAGACATAAAATGTATTCCCATCCAAACCAGAATCCAAGTAAAATTTCCTTATGCGTCTTTTTAATTAAAAATCCATGAATAATGGATAAAGCTCATTCAAGATGTTTGATTGCTTTTATGGTGTAAAGAGAGGAATCTTATGCAAATACAATGTCTTAAAAATGGTCTCCTGTCAAATACACATCATTTTCTCTTTCTCTGTTGTAAATGTAATTGACAAAACACTCGATACTAGTGATTATCCGTTTCTTGTAAACCACTTATTTTATGGGCATAAGCAGCTGTGTTTATGCCTCCATGAATTTCTGATTTCATTATGAAGTTGTCACCATGCTGTGCGAGAGCAATAGGCAGTCATAGATGCTCCAGTTACCAGCTGGTAAAAGAAGCTCTTCAGTAATAAAGGTGTAATTCAATCAACATTTGTACATTTTTAATAGTTTCAGGAAATGGTTTCCCTTTAAACAGCTGAACCCATAAGCACTGCGACTATTTTGCAAAAGTAGATGAAAAGGAAATGTTCAAGGTCCAGAAGGATCATGGCAGCCTGTTTATTACTCCACGAATCAAATCATTTCAGCTGTAGAAAAAAAATTAATGGACATACAATTGCTGAAAATCTATATGTTGATACTGGATTGGCAAAGGCATACCTCTCTGCGATGTACACAGTTAATGAAGTAATCTGCACAGCGCAGCCATGGTTAGAACATTGTCATCATGCATGGGATGACCAGATGTTCAGACAATAGCATTACTTATTATAATAACTACAGTATTTGGATAATTACAAAGCATTGTTCTAAGATACAGGAAGGGACCTGAGTTCCGAATTAACCATGGACTTGCATGAACCAAAAGGCAGGATGGCAGTTTCTGCAATTAGCTTCCAGTGGAGGTGATAGCGGTCAGCATTGTTACATAATATAAACATGCTTAGGATAGTAGCAGTAGTAGATTTGGCAGACTGAATAAAATTACTTTGGTGATGGGTGGGGAGTTTTGGCTTTTATATGGAAATTGTTATCCTCATTGATTCAAAGTGCTAGAGAACCAGAAAGGACATCTGGGCAAACTGGGTGGATGAACTGGCCTTTCCCTGCCATCATCTGTTTCATTGCTATGATACAGGATCTTTAGAGGGGGACAGAATTGTGCCAGGGACCTGATTCCTTTAGGCACTTCTTCCATGCTAAATTTGTGGGAAAAGATCTTGATGAATATGACTCAGTTTGCTTTTGGAACTTGAGTGAGACTTGAGGACAACCCATAAATTTCTGTCTGAGTAGTTTTTGAATAACTATGGGGGAGGTTTACTAAGGGGCAGTAAGCAGCGTGAGCGTTAGCTAATGTCTAGCATGAGTTTAAACAGTCTGTGCAATTAAAATCTGTCATTAGCTGCTTAGCATAAGCTAGGGTAGTGACTGGGAGCTAGATGCATTAAACAGGATCAGTAAGACTGCGTGGGTCTGCTCCGCTCTGATTTTTGGATGATTCAAAAAGTGCTTTTGATGCACTAAAAATTTTGCATGCAAATGATTTGCGTGGAGGTTTGTCGCAATTCCCGTCTCTCCCGTCTGATAGATCACTGTGACAGCAATTCTCCCACATGTACAAAGCTGGCAGGGGATGCCCAGACAGCTGAGAGGCAGTTGAAGCCTCGGTCACTCAGCTGTTCGGGGCAGGAAACCTTTGGGTTTTGTTTTGTTTTGTTTTTTTTAATAGAAAGATGTAGGTGTGTTACAAATGCACAATATCTGTCTCATTTAAAAAAAGCCTCCCCCCCCACTGATGATGACCCTCCCCGACATCCCCCAATGAACCGGCACTGGGGACTCACACACACACACCCGTGGCAGCAAAAGAGGCAGGAGGGATGCCTCTTTCCTGCCATGTCGAAACCCCCTCCCCCTTCCCCTTCGTGGTAAAAATTTGTTAGGAGGGATGCCCACTCCCTCCTGTCTATGGAGGGCCCTCCTGAACCATCCCCTACCCTTCCCCCCCCAAAACAATAGGCAGGAGGGATGCCCACTCCCTCCTGCCACAGATGCTTCACTGAACCTCACACCCCCCACCCCCCCAAGTACCTTTGTCTGAAGAAAGCAGGCAGGAGGCTCGATCCCTCCAGCTGCAAGGCCTGCTGATCCAAAATGATGGGCCTTCCCTTCCTCGGTGCATCATGTGATGCATGGGGGGGGAGGGGACAGGCTGTAAAGGGTTGATGGGAGCCTTGACAGGAGTTTTGAGGGGCATGGGGCAATGGGGAGCCTGATGTGGAAGTCTGAGGGCCTGTTTTACAAAGCCACGTTAGCAGCTGCTGCACGGTAATGGCCCCGAAGCCCATAGAGATTTAAAGGGCTTCAAGGCTGTTGCCACGCGGCAACCGCTAGCATGGCTTTTTAAAACAGGCAGTGAGTGCCTTGACTGGGCGTAGAGAGGCAGTTTGTGTGGGACTTATTTTTAAAATGACACCCTAGAGCAGGGGTGTCCAATGTCGGTCCTCGAGGGCCGCAATCCAGTCGGGTTTTCAGGATTTCCCCAATGAATATGCATGAGATCTATTAGCATACAATGAAAGCAGTGCATGCAAATAGATCTCATGAATATTCATTGGGGAAATCTTGAAAACCCGACTGGACTGCGGCCCTCGAGGACCGACATTGGACACCCCTGCCCTAGAGTTTCAGGCTCTGTGTCAGGGCTCAATGCTCCCAGGAAGAAAAATAACACCAGCTCAAATTTGGCATTAATTTTCCAAGCTGCATTATTTGATTTGCATAATAATGAGGTATTTCCTGAGCTTTTGCATGCTTTGCATATCATTGTTATGCAAAACTGAATTACTGCAAAGTAGCATGCATCACAGCAAAAGTGCAAAGTGTTTTGATTGCTGCCATCAGAGGGCCCACAGGCAGGCTGGAAGTACTAGCAATGGCACAGGCAGGCAGCAGTTGCAACCACAAGGGTAGCAAGAGGAAGAGGGTTCCAGCATAAGCCATGATATTGCAGGGCTGGTACAACCGGTAAAACAGTGCTTCACTTGCGGCAGCTTATGGCATTCTCCTAAAGTCAGCACTCCTCCACCCCCCACCCCCATCACATTTACCACAGGGTTTATGCTGGCCCTGCAAGCTTTATTCCTTTGAGATTCCATTTATCTCCACTCTTTTGTGTACTTTCTGGTGTTGCCATTGTGGAACCATCTCTCTTTCTCTTTTACGTCTAGAATTGGTCCAAAGTGTTTATAGTCAGGAATAATGAGTACTATTTCTTTGATTAGATAGAGAGCATATGCAGTGGCGTACCAAAGGGGGGTCGGGGGGGAGGGCGGACCGCCCCGGGTGCATGCCCCGAGGGGGTGCACAGCTGGCCTGCCACCGGGGAATAGGCTGCCGCCGGGGAAAGGCTGCCACTGCCGCCATCGGGAACAGGCCAACGTCGAGTTCTCCCTCCCTGCTTTTCTTCCCCATGGGGCTGACCAACTCTCGCCATCCAATCCTGGCTGGCCCGGAATGTCCTCTCCGACGTTAGAATTGACATTGGGCTGCGAGCGTTGGTTGGCCCCGCGGGGAAAAGAAACAGGGAGAGAGAACTCAGCACCGGCCTGTTCCCAATTGTGGCAGTGGTAGCCTTTCCCCGGCGGCGGTGGCAGCAGTATGTTTCCCAATGGCGGTGGCATGGGGGAGGTCAGGGAGAAAGAAAGAAAGAAAGGGGGGGACAGGGAGCCAGAAAGAAAAAAATGGGGTACGGAGAGAGAGAAAGACAGACATAGAGAAAAAAAGGGGGCATGGAGAGAGAAAGAAAGAAAGGGGCAGGGTGAAACAAAGAAAGAAATGGGGCACGGAGAGAGGGAGAGAAAGACAGACATGCAGAAAGAAAGGGGGCATGGAGAGAGAAAGAAAGAAGGGGGCAGGGTGAAAGAAAGAAAGAAAGGGGGCATGGAGAGAGAAAGAAAGAAGGAGGCAGGATGAAACAAAGAAAAAGTTGGGGGAGGGAATGAGGTCTAGAGGAGAGGAAGCATACAGGAGGCTGAAAGAAGGGAAGAAATATTGGATGCACAGTCAGAAAAATAAAGTGCAACCTGAGACTGATGAAATTACCAAACAAAGGTAGAAAAAATGATTTTATTTTCAATTTAGTGGTCAAAATGTGTCCGTTTTGAGAATTTATATATGCTGTCTATATTTTGCACTATGGCCCCCTTTTACTAAACTGCAATAGCGTTTTTTAGCGCAGGGAGCCTATAAGCGTCGAGAGCAGCGTGGGGCATTCAGCGCAGCTCCCTGCGCTAAAAACCGCTATCGCGGTTTAGTTAAAAGGAAGGGTGTATATTTGTCTATTTTTGTATAGTTGTTACTGAGGTGTCATCTGCCTTAAACTCTTTGAAAACCTGCGGAATATAAATGATAATTAACATTTTCTCTGCATACAGTGTGCTTTGTGTTTTTAAAATTTTATTGTTGATAGATCATTTTTACTTGGCCACGAAGGTAAGGGGGAGGGAGGGAGGGGAGCTGCTGAAAGACATCTAGTAATCCTTGCAGGCTTGACTGTGCAGGGAATTATTTTTGTAAAATTATGTTTTGTTATGGCATTATTTAGACTTTAATTTCTATGAATGAATAGAATGAAAATGATATAAAATTACTTGCTTGTTTTTATGTGCGTGCGCTGAAGGAAAGTGGAGAGAGAGTGGGCTAAGGATGCTGAAGGGAAATGGGGAAGAGAGAGTGGGGAGAAGACGCTGATTTATAAATTGACAATTGTACAGAATATTGTTTCTTTTTATACTTTAATATAATAAGTTCAATATAAAACAATTCAAGGCTTGTGTGGATGGAATCAGGTGGTTTACGGGGATGGGGCCGAGCTTACGGGGATTAGTCCAATAAAATGGTATTTTCTTATTTCTAATTATTTGTTTTATTTTTATTTGTTAATTTGTAAAGTGGTGATTGTTATGTATCAGTTTTTTCAAATTTACATCTACTGTCTTTATATTTTGCACAGTATTAGAGGACATGTGTTACTGTTTTTGTGGTGTTGTGGTGTTGCATTGTATGCAGAGTCTGGTTTCATGGCGGTTCAGTTTAACTTTTGTCAACATATTTCTATTTTTAGTTTGTGATTATTCCATATTGGGCGAGGGTGTATCTGTCTGTGTGTATGAAAGGTACATGGCTTTCTGATAGCATCGACTGTACAGGATCGATTGACTGTGCAGGATCTGGCTTGTTTAGTTTTACAATGTATGTGTTGGTGTTTAGTGCTCACTGCAGTGTTTAAGATGCTGCCTTTTCCTAGTTACACTCTTGTTGTGCGATATGTGCATTGTTACTAAAAATCATATTTTTCATATAGATGGGGGGGGGGGGTCAAAAAATGATGGGCCCCGGGTGTCACATATGCTAGGTACGCCACTGAGCATATGGGCTTTATTAAAAAAAAAAAAAATCCACTCATGAATTAATAAAGGAGAAATATAAGAACATTTTTGCTATTAAAAAAAGAAGAAAACCCATTAAGAGTAAATGAAATTATGAAGCTCAGTCAAAAAAATCATTGAATGAATTACAAGAGACTTCTCAGCAAATGCTTTCAGATAAGTTGTGTATTAGCTTTTCATAGCATGTAAACCAGGAGTGTCAAATGTCGATTGTCAAGGGCCGCAATCCAGTCGGGTTGTCAGGATTTCCCCAATGAATATGCATAAGATATATTAGCATACAAAGAAAGCAGTGCATGCAAATAGATCTCATGCAAATTCATTTGGGAAATCCTGAAAACCTGACTGGATTGTGGCCCTCAAGGACTGACATTTGATACCCCTGATGTAAACTAATGCCTTGATTCTATAAACGGTGCCTAAAATATACACTTCTCCCTCCGTATTTACGGTGGATGCGGGCAGCCAATAGGTGCGAATATGGAAAAAACACTAATAACTTTTTTATATGTTATTTGCAGTTTTGGGAAAGTGCTATCGTTTTTACTATTGAAACCATGAATAACTTTTCAATTGTTATTCGCGGTTTTTTAAATAAGCTGCCACTATTACTACTATTGAAATTCTCAAATTTTTATTACTGTATACAGTACAACAATACCTGTACAGTCATATTTCCGATGCAAACAAAAAGTTCAGGGCAGGCAAGCAAGCAGCGATTTCTGGGCAGCCAACCAGCGATTTCATGCATGCTGGGAAGAAGCCTTTCTCTCTAGGGATGCTGGGAAGCAGCGTTTTTCTCAGTGCACACTGGGAAACATGGAAGCAGCGAATTTGTGGGAGAAAGCATGGAAGCAGCGATTTTCAGAGTTACAGTACAGTACAGGTAAGTGATAAACTTTTTATCGGTACTGTACAGTAAAAGGAAAAAACTTTAGTGATGACGTTTTTGGGGGGCAGAGTCAGCAGCCGAAAAATAGCGAATAAGCAAAACCGCAGATACGGAAACCGCGAATACGGAGGGAGAAGTGTAGATGCCAAGGAATATGCCGCATAGTGCGAGTCAATCTTAAGTTAGGCACCATTTATAGAATCATGCCTAGCAGTGCCTAAAGTGGGCTTAGGCCCTGGTAGATGTCCAAACCTTAAGCACACCCTATTTATGCCAGGGTTTTCTTGACCTAAATACCGGCACCTACCAACGCTTAAGTCCTAAGCACACCTACTTTCCGATAGGCTTCTAAGATTAGGGGCTAGATTCACTAAGCAAACCGATCATGTACCGATCGGTTTGCGAGCCCTTAACGACCAGATTTCCATCCGGCCCGATTAACTAAAACCTGTAGTGATCCTCCCATGCAAATTAGTAAAACCCCATGCAAAATAACCAAGCGATTGATTCACTAACAATTGCTTCGCTATTTTGGGTCGGGTTTTACTATTGCCAAACCGACTGCTGCAGACCTGTCGTTAACTGACTTACCGTCAGGTCTGCAGACTTTTTGACAGGCCTGCCTGTCTTTTTTTATTCATTTTATTCCATGGCACAGATATTTGGCGTGTGTTATACACGCAAAATATCTGCCCCATAAAAAAAAAAGAATAAAAAAAGACAGGCTGGTCTGTCAAAAAAATATGTACCCCCTCACTAAAATGCACCCACCAAGCATGGCCGCCCCCCACCCCTGACCTGCTCAGCTCTCGTCCCCCCTCCCCCCCGACCTGCACAGGCCACCCCCGGCACAAAAAAGTTGGGAGCAGGAGGGGTGCTCAGTCCCTCCTTCTCCTAGTCCTCCCACCCTCGGGCCCACCCCTGGTCGGCCCAGGTAATTGTTATATGAAATTTGGCCTGTTGGAGAAGTGTAAGTGACCACTACTTGGTTTTTTTTGGTGTCAATATCACCAATTTTTTTTAATAACTTCTTTATTCATATTAAAACTACTTTTGTGCACAAAAATGATACAATTATATAAAATATTAATATTATAGCACACTAGTCTTTAAGCCCGTTACATTAACGGGTGCTAGAATACTGTTCACCCTCTATGTTGCCCCTTTAATTCACTGCCATCTCTTCTCCTTCAATCCAGTATCTGCCCCCTCTCTCTTTGTCCCATATGGCCTCCTTCCTTTTGCCTTGGTCTGGCATACCTTCCTCCTTCCCTCCAAGCCATTCTCTCCCCCTCTGCTCCCTTTCCTCATTTAACTACTTCATTGGTCAGCAGCAGCATTCACAATTCATTGCTGTTGTTGGCTTCAGGTCTTTCTCTCTGGCCGGTCCTGTCTTCATGAAAACAGGAAGTAGGCAGGACCGGCCAGAGAGGAAGGCCTGAAGCCAGCAACAGCAGCGAATTGTAAACGCTGCTGCTGCCTGAAGCACCCGAGGCAGACGCTTCTCTCCCCTCCCAGACCAACCCCCGCTGACTCTGCGACCCTCCCAGCAAGATGACTTTAATATCAAACCTCCCTCCAGCGTTGGCATCCGCTGCACGTTAAACAGGCTGCTTCGGCTTTCTTCTGCAGTTGAGTACCTCTGTTGCATCATTGATGACGTCATCGGTGACGCGGCAGAGGGACTCAACTGCAGGAGAAAGCCCGAAGCAGCCTGTTTAACGTGCAGCGGCTACCAACGCTGGAGGGATGTTTGTACCGGTGCAGAAGCAATATGTTTCTCCCCCTCCAGTACCTGTGCAGCACTTTGCTGCGGCGCATCCTCCCATTGGGGGGAGGGGGTTGCACAGTGGGAGCGGGTGAGAGCGCCGATCTCCGGTTGGGTTTTTTTTTGTTGTTGTTGTTTTAAGTTGAAAGCCGGCGCTGCAGCTCCTCTCTCGATCCTGGTGCAGTTCGAGAGAGGAGCTGGTACCATTCACGGTGAGGAAGGCCACCGCAGCTGTATAATTTTTTTTAAAATTATTTGAAAGTCGCCGCGAGCAAGTGGTGACGTAAAACCCGCGCATGCGCAATCGTGTTTTCGCGACGGATCAGGGAACACGATTTTTTTAGTGCGCATGCGCGGCCTAGCATTTTATTAGTATTAGATTACACTTTCAAAAATAATAGGAATATTTATTTTCCCCCCATTCAGTTGAACAAAAATACATAAAAACAATCTAAACATACCTTCTAATAACATACCCCCCTCCCCCCACCAAAGGATGTGTATATAGTCCTCATTAAAATAAAATAAAAAACAAATCAATCTCTACAATATTTAGTTAATGATTCCCAAACATCCAGAAACGTTTTAAAATATCCTTTTTGAATAGCCATGAACCTTTCCATTTTAAAAACATAACATAGGGATTCCCACCAAAATGAATAATTTTATCTATCCCTTGGTTTTATTTTTGATTTTATTCTTTTTTGTTGAAAGAAGGCAATTTCTGCCTTTCTTTGCATGCTATATAGGCAGCTTATTTTTCTTCTACTCACGCAGCCCCTCTAAGATCAAGACGTCAACCGGTCCCTACACCCTCTGACATGAAGATGTCAACTTCCTGCACAATGCCAGGATGAAAGGGCTGCTATGCGATGAACAGATGCAGCGAAAAAAAAGGTAGAGCTGTGAATTGAAACTCTATTAAATTTTAAGGGAGCAATGTGAACTTTTAGGGTTACCAGATGTCTGAATTTAAACAGACATGTCCTCTTTTTAGAGGACTTGACAGGTGTCCATATGAGTTTTCAAAACCCAGGGCACTTTGTCTGGGTTTTGAAATGCTTTCCTTCACTTAGTAGAGTATCTGCACATGCGGGGATATGACGCAATGACATCATCACAACGCATCCCTGCATGTATGGATGCCCTGCCTGATGAGAACAGGCAGTGGGGGGTGGGGCTGTGGCAGGATTAGAGGCGGTGCTGGGGTAGGACCAGGGTGGGATTGGGTGCGGGACCAGGGCGGGGATGGGTAGAACAGGCCTGGGGGCGAGCCTAGGGGTCCGAATTTTCCAGATGGAAAATCTGGTAACCCTAGGTGGAACAGGGTGGGGCAGTGGGTGGAATGGGGAGGGGCTTGAGCAGAACAGGGCGGGGCCATGCATCCTCTTTTTTTTGAGGACAAAATCTGGTAACCTTAGAACTTTAAAGTACTGTGAAATCCAGAGCTGTGAACTGAAACTCTTTTATAAGAGTGATGCATTTTTTTTAAACATTGTGAAACCCTTTCGATGCATGGGCCATGAATGTGGAAAGGTTTAAGGGCTATATTCACTAAGCAAACCGATCATGTACCGATCATTTTGCGACCACTTAACTATCAAACTTCCCTCTGGCTTGATTCACTTAACTCTCCTGCGATCCGCTTGGAATCCTTGCATTCAAATTGGACAGCGACCCGATTCACTACACCAAATTTCCAATCTGACTGGGCTGGATGATCACCTGAAGAAGCGACTGCTGGGGACCATTCGAAAATGTCTTTCCGACCGGAAGCCCTGCTCTCCTGCCTGCTCACCCCGAATGCTTCCCTGCTCTGCCCTGCTATCTCTGCTGCTCGCCCTCATGCCGCCCTGCTCTGTCTCGATCTTCCCCTGCCGCATCGCCGTTCTCCTGCCCTTCCCCGCCCAGCGAGCCCATGGTTTTAACCCACGGGTTTAAAGCGGGTTAAAACCAAAGGCTCCATTTATCTTTTTGTGAGGGTGGCAGCTGGCAAGAGCGGGACCAGCTTTTAGGAGCCACGCGGGTTGGGGTCAGTGGAGGTGGTGGCGTTTCCCCGAAGTCAAAAGTTTAAAAAGTTAAAAAAAAAAAAAAAGATCGCTGCTCCTATGGTCTGCTCATGCGTGTGGAGCCGTGCAGGCAGATGAGGGCGTTCCTCCGATTGCCCTCATCTGCATGTTTAAATTTACTGAATCAGTCGGACCTGCCGGGATTGGGACCCAATCGGGCCTGATCGGGCAGGTTAGTGAATCCAACCCTAAGTTTGAAAAGTTGTAAAATGGACCATAGAGCTGTGAAGTGAAATTTTTTTAAAAGTAGCGATGGACTGTTTAAGGCAGCGATGTGAACTCTTGAAGTGCAAGGTGCGATGGATCCGACAGGGCTGAAATGGCAGTGCTGAAACGGGCAAGATGGAAAGTCCCGTGACGAAAGGGCCAAGCTGAACTGATGGCCCTTAAATAGCCGCGATGATTCATCCTAGCCCTGAGTTTAGAGGGCTCTGACAGATGCACTCAAAATGCAGGAGACTGGGATTGCTTATCCATGAGGTGATGAATTCTGTCACCGTGTCATTCTCTAGTACGCAGCGTTGTACCACTCCATCCAAAGCATGTGCTTGCCTAGTTCCCATGCTAGCTCATAGGGGTACGCATTTAGTGCACTATTAATTCAATGAATTTGTTAACATTTTAGTTATGTTTAAATTTTTTAACTTTGACCAAAGTTTTTAACTTCTCTCTGTTGTCCAGCATTGCTTTTATTCCACTTGCCTATCCCGTGGTCCAACATCTCTTCTCCCACCTCCCCACAGTTACCTTAACAGGCCTGGCTCTTCACAGGCCCACAGAGGCAACAATTCCTACACGCTGTTTGCGGAAAACTCAGAAGCCTTCCCCCTGCTGTGTCCTGCCCCCTCCCTGACACGACTTCCTATTTCACTTTCGCATACCATGATTATTCACGATTAATTGTAGGATTAACTTTTTTAATCACATTATTAATTGCGATTAAAATTGTTAACCATTGCCCACCCTTACTAGTTCACAAATTACAGCTAGTTGCTGGACTTTTCCCTGCTACTTCTGGCTAAGGGAAATGTGAGGGGAAGTTTGGAGGAGGGAATGTGAATGTAATGTAGGGTGGGAGTAAGAAAAGAAGACATGGGGACTCGATGGTAGCAGGGCTCACCGATGCATATTTCCCTAGGGCCCAATAAAGAATTAATCCAACCCTGCTTTCTGGGCATTTTCCAGCTAGCACAGCCGAAGCACAAGCTACATTATAAAATACTTTCTTTAATTCCTAATTCAGAGCATTCATTCAGAGATGATACAGCATCAGATGTTTGGCAGCGAGTTGTACTGTGAGACAGGGGACTGGAATAAATCTTCCTCTGCACATCGATATTTATTGCAGTGCCACACTTAATGTGAATTAAAGTCCAGCCACATGTAGTAATCAATAGTGCAAAAGAAATGGGGCTTAAACGCGCAAGGCTCCTGGAAACTACAGGCTTCATAAATCATGTTAGTGGTAATGGACACATTTTAACTTTGATTCAGAATCCTCAGCAAGGTGACTCAAACAGAACACAGGCTTCCCTTGTCCAATGGCTGTGTCCAATCAGTGGACAGGTCAGAATGGAGGGCAGATAAATTTATTCGGTCCTTGATGACATAACCACATACAGCTGCGCGCAAGTACTTGAGGATCTTGGAAACACAATTGGTCACTGAGCCGCCCTCATAGCATGCCAAGTGAGGTACTTAAGAGGCCTAAAGGTTCTACATTTGATCCTGTACTCTGCCATGAAACATCATAGGGTTGAATCCTCACTGTGTGTTGCTGACTCAGTGGCCTAGTCCATCCAAAGAAGCATACTGAAAAAAAAAAAATTCTGAATAGGTGCAGCGTGGCAAATACGCCGAAGTGAATGGGCTTCCGTGCATTTGCCACGTGGGACTTGCTACCACGGCTTGATAAAAGAGACTCTAAGAGGGGAAGTTATCAACATGAGCTACCACTAAGCCTTATTATTTTACTGTTAATGCCAGTTATTACATAGTAACTAGGTTTTTCTGAATAAAATGGGACCTGTGCTAAAGTAGCACCAGTTAGTGATAACACAGTTTTGTTTTTTTTAAATTGGAATTTAATAGATTTACAATATCATAAAGATATCAGGGAAAAAAGGTTTCATACAAGTTCAGTACAACAAATAATACAAAAAAACAATCCTTTACAAGCCCACTAAAGGGGAGACAAATTACTTATATCAACTAAATTTTTAAAGAAAAATAAGGAAATGAGTTGAGTTCCAATTAACCCAAATCCTTCCCAACTAAATTAGGACATTAGACATTCCTACCCTAGTTCTCATCGATAAATGAAGTAAGAGAAAAGAAAAAGAAAAGTGATAACACAGCTTAAGGATAGCCCACATGGATAACTACACCCCTAAATTGAAAAATAGGCTGAAACTGGGTTTTTTTTTTCCTGTATACATCCTTAGTATCCTCCCAAACCTGATTATAACCAGAATATAAACACTAATATTTACAAATAGTAAACTCCTAGAATAAGAAGCCCTGTTCAAGAGGAATAGATCTATTGACAGGGCAATTGCTGGAAAACATGGCGTCTTACAGAGGCACTTAGAGATCCAGGGCTTGGCCCGTTATATCTTCAATGACTTCTTTCTGCTAGATTATTTCCCTTTCACATGGATGGAGAGGTGACACGAGAACGTTTCTCCTCTGCCACATCAGATAAATGCTGCATGCCATAAATCTGGGATAGTCCCTACATTTTCATAATTGACCTTAATATTGTAACATAACATAGTAACATAGTAGATGACGGCAGATAAAGTCCCGAATGGTCCATCCAGTCTGCCCAACCTGATTCAATTAAAAAATTTTTTTTAATTTTTTCGTCTTAGCTATTTCTGGGCAAGAATCCAAAGCTCTACCCGGTACTGTGCTTGGGTTCCAACTGCCAAAATCTCCGTTAAAACCTACTCCAGCCTATCTACACCCTCCCAGTCATTGAAGCCCTCCCCAGCCCATCCTCCACCAAACGGCCATATACAGACACAGACCGTGAAACTACATAACATCCAAAAGAAAAAAGAAAATGATTTCTAACAAACGTATCATGTTCTCAGGAGATTACTTCTCTAATTGAAATTAAATGCACATTTGCTTTATTTTTTTAAGCTACGGATAGGAGCTTTTTTTCGTGGCATATGACTCACTAGACTGATATCATTTGCTATCCGCTTTGCGTCTTGGCCATGCTGGGATCTCATTTTGTGGGATTTAATTACAAGGAATCGTTCAGATGTTTCATCAGCCTAATGAAATTATGATGACTGTGTTGATGATATCCAGTAGGGTCATGGCTTGTGGATTGTACTGTAAAAAAGAAAGTTTTATATAGCAGGGAATGAAGCATACACAGCCCTTGTATGGAAAAAGCAGTATCTCATGCACACAACATAGTTTGAAAAAAAAAGAAAGAAAGCATAGATCCTGAACAATCCCATGTTTTTTTCGTGCTACGTTCTTAGTAGGGGGTATGAAGACTCGTCTCTTTAACACAATTTGAGTTCTCTTCCACTGACAATTCTGTATCCCTGAAAGCTGTTTCTCTTCCCATCACCCCCCTTACCCCCATTGCATGTATATTGTTGTAAACCCATTCTCATTACATGTATCTTCTTGTAAACTGCCCCGAGCTCATATACCCTGTTGTAAACTGCTCTGTACTTCTGTATCTGGCTGTAATCATTGGTTGCTTGTTGCATACATCTCGTATTTTCATTGCATGTATCTTCTTGCAAACCGCTCTGAACTTATGTATCTTGTTGTAAACCGCTCTAAATTTATGTATCTTGTTCTAAACATATGCTTCTTGTTGTAATCGCCGCATACTCTCATTGCATGAATCTTGTTGTAAACCGCTTTGAACTTATGGTATAGCGGTATATAAGAAATAAAATTATTATTATTAATATACAATACAATGCTCTTTTATTTCCCAATAGGATTTCAAGAAAAGACCTGGAATATATGTTGAAGACTGTCCTTTCTCACTGGCCCTTTACATGTATTTATTTATAAATCTATATACCGTATATTACCTATGGGCTCCTTTTACAAAGGTGTGCTAGCGGTTTTAGCGCACGCTCAGCGTGCGCTAAAATGCCGCATGCGCTAGCTGCTACCGCCTCATTTTAAGCAGGTGGTAGTTTTTCGGCTAGCTCACGCTAATCTTGTGCGTGCACTAAAAAAAGCTAGCGCACCTTCGTAAAAGAAGCCCTATATGGTTTACATCAGTGTTCTTCAACCACCGGTCCATGGACCTGTGCCGGTCCACAGAAATTTCCTGCCGGTCCACAGGGCCAGCATGTGCATCAGGCCCAAAACAGTGTTCTTCAACCGCCGGTCCACGGTGCGATCAATGTGGCATTATCTTCGAGCCAGCTCCCTCTTCCTAACTGATTCAGTGCACAAAGCCATGGACAGTGGCTCCTACGGGCATCCTGCGCCTGAACCGGAAGCCTTCTCTCTGACATTGCAACGTCAGAGGGAAGGCTTCCAGATGAGGCACGGGACGTGCAAGGTGCAATTAGTACTATTATGGGGGCGGGGTCTGGGGTGGAGATTGGGTAGAGATGGGCGGGGTCTGGCCCACGACTTAGCCCAGTGTTCTTCAACCACCGGTCCACGGACTGATGCCGGTCCACAGAATAATTCTTTTATTTCTGCCGGTCCAGAGGTGTAAAAAGGTTGAAAAACACTGGTTTACATAATAACAGGCATAAAATATGAAACAAAACATACCTATTTCAAATATTACAAATGACCATACTTTAAAAAGCAGTCAGCAGGACAGAAGACATTTTCAGATCATTCTAAATATATACCCCCCCCCTCTTCTATGAAACTGCACTAGCGGTTTTTAGCACAGAGGGCCACGCTGAATGGTTCGCGCTGCCCCTAATGCTCATTGAGTTCCTATGAGCGTAGGGAGCAGCGCAGGCCATTCAGCGCGGCTCCCTGCGCTAGAAACTGCTATCGCAGTTTTGTAGAAGAGGGGGTTAGTCTCAACACAAAAAAGCATTACCATACAGTTGGGTTTTTAACATTTTCGTAGGGCTAGATTCACCAAACAAACCAATCATGTGCCGATCGGGTTGCGACCCCTTTGCGACCAGATTTCCCTCCTGAGATCCGCTTCGAATCTGTGCATGCAAATGAGGAGAAACGCATGCAAAGTAGACAGGGACACGGTTCACCAACCAAATTTTTAAAACCGACTGGACTGGACGATCAACCCAAGAAGCAACTGCTGGGGACCAGTCAAAAATGTCTTTCCGACTCTCCAGCTCCATAGAAGCCCTGCTCTCTGCCCTGCTCTCTGCACGCCCTGCTCTCTGCTGCCCCAAATCTCTCCTGCCTGCTACCCCGATGCTCTTCCCCGGATCTCTGCTGCCTGCTCTTCCCTGAATCGTTGCATCGCCGCCCTGCTCTGCCCGGATCTCTCCTGCCTGCTCGCCTCGAATCGCAGCCCTGCTCGTCCCTGGTTTTCTCCTGCCTGCTGCCCCGAATCTCTCCTGCCCTTCCCTGCACTGCGCGCCCATGGTTTTAACCCATGGGTTTAAGCGGGTTAAAACTATGGGCTCACTGGGCTAAATTTTTTTTTTTTAAAGTCGCGGCTCAGACAGGTCTATAGATGGTCTGCACATGCGTCAAGATCGCACACCAGCGATCAATGCCAGCAGATGGGGCGTTCCTTCGATCGCCCCCATCTGCATATTCAACTTTGAATAATTCATCGGACCTGCCCGGATCAGGAACAGGTCGGTCCCAATCAGGCAGGTTTGTGAATCTAGCCCTTTAAATTCATCCTAGCAGTATATAAACGCAAGATTCCTGGCAGGGCATCCATTAATCTCAAGTATCCTTACCATATCCTGATCAAAGTTCAAAAGCACTTATGCTGGTATTCTATGAGTATAAAGGAATCTGGGTGCCCTGATATTGTTACTTATTTATTGTGATTTATTAACCCCCGTTATGAAGAGATTCACCCAAGGGGGTGTACAGCAGCTACAGTTTAACATAAAACTTACAATTTTGTTAACGGCATAACAATAGAACAATAGACCAAATATAAGCATAAATACCGTTAGTGAGGTAAACTTGAAAAATGCAAATTGAAACCTAATATTAGAACTCCCATGAAGCAGAATCAAAAATACACACATTTTACAGCACTGCAGAACAACCATGTTACAGAAATATGTTAAATATCAGTACAATACTATAACAAGCAGCTTGGAAGATGTTTCATCGGTATTATGCTGACATTGTACTATATACTCATTTATCCCCTTCCTTTACAAAGCCGCGCTGGCATTTTTAGCGCCAACCACTACAGTAACAGCTCCAATGAGCGTCCGAGCTGTTACCACCGCGGCCGGCTGTTAAAACACAAGTGCGGCTTTGTAAAGGAGGGGGATGATTGAGTATATAGTACAATGTCAGCATAATACCGATGAAACATCTAATAAGCACGCATTAGACCACTCAAATAACTTAGATATGATCTTTAGGAACTGGTGAAGTTTGCATTTTGTTTTCAATTTTCCCGTAAGATTAATCCTGCTGTTGGAGAAAGTCTATATTTGACTTCAAAGTATGTTGTTCCAAAATATATTCACTGAAATACTCATTTGAACCTACTCCCTCTGAAAGTGCTGTCAAAATAGTTTTAGGGAAAGGCAGATATGATGCTAGGCAAACCTCTCATTTCAAGAAATGTTACAAGAAATATACTTTAACTAGTCTTTAAGCCCGTTACATTAACGGGTGCTAGAATAGATGTGTGTGTCCGTCTTTCTTTCTCTCTCTCCTTGGCCGCTTTTTTTTTAGCACACCCCTTCTCCTAAAGCAGCCCCCTTTCCCTCTCTCCCTGGCCCTCTGTTGTGCCATGCCTATCTGCTTTGTAGAAGAACCCAGCAAACAACACCCAAAATGACTGAAGCATGACAGTTCCACCCACCTACCCTAAACCCACCAGCTCCCCAAAATCCAACCCACTCCCCCCACCGCCAACCAAACCCCCACCCCCCCTTACTCCCCAATACCAACTCTCACCCCATCCCACCTAGGGAGACGAAGCGATGGAGTCACTAATGATGTGAGCAGGGCCTCCAGCTTCCCCCCCCCCCGCTGTCCCCCTCCCAGGAAACCACCCCCGGCCCAAGATGAAAAAGTGCATCCATACTTCACCCAACCAAGCATTCCACATACTCATTCACAGTCAGCTGCATGTCTGTCCATCAGCAGGGGGAGAGAGGGAGAAGGAACTCCAAACCACTGAATATCCACAAAGGGCTACCAAATCCACCACCGACACACATACCCCTCGCCCAAATAACAAAATAACATGCTCACCCAAACAGGCACTCTCTGAGCCGATGCGCCCGATTGAGCCTGAAAGGCCCCATGGCCGCCGATAGCGGTAGCTCAGTGTGTGAGTCAGGGACCATTTCAGGTAAGCTGATCAGGGACAGTCTTCAGCGGTTCAGAGCCCTCCACCCGGTAGCCGCCGCTAGCGCCGCGAGAGGGAGCGGGGCCTGGGCGGATGAGAGGAGCCGCTGCAGCGTGTAAAGAAACTTCGGTCGGTAGGGCCTTTTTGCATGAGGTGGAGAGCACCACAAACTCCACTGAATCTCCAGCTCCAATTCTAAGTATTGTTTTTTGTATCTGTCAGCCGCCGCGTCCTCCTCCTGGCAGCCGCCGCTCCGCACTGCCTTGCCGCGGCAGCGTCTAAAGACACTTTGGCCGGTAGGGCCGTATTGTGAGGTGGAGAGCAGGGAAGCTTGTCTGGCGTGCATGCGCACTCGTGCCGCCGCGACAGATCAGGGAACACGGGCGCGAGTGCGCATGCGCGCTTAGCGTTTTATTATATATGATAGGTCACCTTTGACTTGTGAATCTTGGTCCAAAGTCCACACAACTTTAACTCCACCTAAGGGCCACATTTACTAATAAATTTTAAATCATGCAAGCCCCAAATATTCTCAGGAAGGTTATTTGCTTCTATGTACGTAGCCTGAATTAATGTTTGTTAGGTCACAATACTTTTCATTACACTCAACAAATAGTTAAATTGTGTAACTCATTGTTGGAGGATATGGCATAATGGTTACTGTAGTTGGATGTACAAAAGGTTTGGACAAGTTCCTGGAGGTCTGCTATTGAAACATACATGGGGGGAAGCCACTGCTTGCCCTGGGATCGGTGGCATGGAATGTTGCTATTATTTGGGTTTCTGTCAGCTATTTGTGGCAACTATGGAAGCAGGATACTAGGCTAGATGGACTGACTGACTATGGCTATTCTTATGTTATATGCACTGTGCCATATTAAAACATGATCAATTAAAAAATGAATAAATGGGTAAGGCACAGTAGTACAAGATCACATAGTTCCCTTATTCATATGTCAAACAATTATTGAAAAAGGGATGGTTAACAAGACTAACGGCCTCTTTTACAAAGCCGTGCTAGAGGCTGCCCCCGAAGCCCATAGAGATTTAAAGGGCTTCGGGGCTGTTGCTCCATGGTGCAACCTCACCTAGAGTATTGTATTCAATTCTAGTCTCCTTATCTCAAGAAAGATATAGCGGCACTAGAAAAGGTTCAAAGAAGAGCGACCAAGGTGATAAAGGGAATGGAACTCCTCTTGTATGAGGAAAGGCCAAAAAGATTAGGGCTCTTCAGCTTGGAAAAGAGACGGCTGAGGGGAGATATGATTGAAGTCTACAAAATCCTGAGTGGAGTAGAACGGGTACAAATGGATCGATTTTTCACTCCATCAAAAATTATAATGACTAGGGGACATTCGATGAAGTTACAGGGAAATACTATTAAAACCAATAGGAGGAAATATTTTTTTACTCAGAGAATAGTTAAGCTCTGGAACACATTGCCAGAGGTTGTGGTAAGAGTAGATAGCATAGTTGGTTATAAGAACGGTTTGGACAATTTCCTGGAGGAAAAGTTCACAGTCTGTTATTGAGAAAGACATGGGGGAAGCCACTGCTTGCCCTGGATCGGTAGCATGGAATGTTGCTACTCCTTGGGTTTTGGCCAGATACTAGGGACCTGGATTGGCCACCGTGAGAATGGGCTACTGGGCTTGATGGACCCAGTAAGACTATTCTTATGTTCTTAATATCAGAAACAAAACAGGTACATATATGTATCTCAAACACTAATACAGGGGTACTACAACAAGTGCCCAGAAAAGCAAAGCAACCATTAAAATGAGAAAAAAAAATGAAAAGGAAAAAACCTAAGATCCCAACCTCCACCCTACAGAGACAGGTGACATGTATAGGTAAACAAACCTCATAGGCATAAAAAAAAAAACCTCCTCATCTATCAATTAAATTGGTGCTCTGTGCAATGCAAGTAAATCCACTGAAATTTCAGAGATTAACAAATAAAAGACTTATCTGCGTTAAGAAAGGTCTGTCACACACCGATGGCCAGCGTTTCACATTCATGGCTGCTTCAGGGTGTGAACACAGACCTGTATTGTCAGAAATCACCTCAGTCATATCTTGCTGCTTCCCAGTATTTTTCTGTTTTCTTTTGTATTGATTTATATTAGGTTAGAAAACATCTCTGTGCCACTGTACTTTCAACATACAATGCCATTTGCTTTGTTGGTCCAAAGACTTACAAAGGTTCCAGGTAACAGGAATGACATCATAAGCCATATCAGTCTTGTTTATCCAACAGAGGATGTTGACTGTTTCTTGGACCCAGCCAGCCTACCACTTACAGTAAGCGGTTGAAATAGAATTCACATTCCAAAGCTATAGATCAAACAAGTATTTTGTCATGCATATCTGAAAGCTTATATTTATTCACTAAGGCTTTTTGCCCATTCTATTTCTAAGGGGGGTGGGATTTAGTAAACCAGGTCTTTAGTAAATAGCATGACAATTAAGGGATCCTTTCTGTTTTCTAGTTAATTCACAAATCCTCTATTTAAATGTGATTTTCCTTCATTGGTATGATTCATGTCTCATTTTTGTGCTCAACTTAAACTCACTTTAATCACAGCAAGTCAGCGAGTGGATATAGCACAAAGTGAGTTAACATGATAAAAATGATCAAAAAGAAAAAGAAATCCCATTAAGGAAACGGACAAGGCTTTAATGGAACTGGGTAATGGAATTGTCTTAAAATATGCATTCCACTCGAGAAAATTATTTTAAAAAACCCCCAAATTCTAAACTGAAGAAATCCAGACCCTCTCCAAGGCAGATATGTGGTGCAGTCCCATTCCATTTCAATTACAGATGCGGAAAAATCCATTCTTGATTAATTAGGTATTTATTCTGAATTCTCTTTGTAGGCCTGTTGCTAGGCACCATATGCAGTTAAAAAACACTTGAGTGATAAAGAGTTGGTTACAATACAAAGACATGCACAGCTTTTAAAGAGAATTCTAAGAAGGAGTGCACTTGAAAATCCAGACATGGATGCATTGAAGAGCCTTTTGAGACAGATTATAAAGGTTTGGAAATAAACTGTGTTTAAGTTACACTATTATGGTATTCAGCTAAATAGAATGGTGATGCTGCAGACGATCAGCATTTCTTTAATCCAAGGCCCTGAGTTCCAAATCTGGTCCCGGAGATACCCCAGGCAGTCAGGTTTTCAGGATATCTACAATGAGTATTCATGAGAGATATGTGTGTGCATTACCTCTATTGCATGCAAGAACATAAGAACATAAGAATAGCCTTACTAGGTCAGACCAAGGGTCCATCAAGCCCAGAAGCCCATTCTCACAGTGGCCAATCCAGGTCACTAGTACCTGGCCAAAACCCAAGATGTAGCAATATTCCATGCTACCGATACAGGGAAAGCAGTGGCTTCCCCTATGTCTTTCTTAATAACAGACTAAGGACTTTTCTTCCAGTAACTTGTCCAAATCTTTCTTAAAACCAGCTTCGCTATCCACTCTTATCATATCCTCTGGCAACACGTTCCAGAGCTTAACTGTATTCTCTGAGTGAAAAAAAATTTTCTTCTATTGGTTTTAAGAGTATTTCCCTGTAACTTCGAGTGTCCCCTAGTCTATGTAATTTTTGACGGAGTGAAAAGGCGATCCACTTGTACCCATTCTACTCTACTCAGGATTTTGTGGACTTCAATCATATCTCCCATCAGCCGTCTCTTTTCCAAGCTGAAGAGCCCTAACCATTTTAGTCTTTCCTCATACGAGAGGAGTTCCATCGCCTTTACCATCTTGGTTGCTCTTCTTTGAACCTTTTCTAGTGTCACTATATCTTTCTTGAGATAAGGAGACCAGAATTGAACACAATACTCCAAATGAGGTGGTACCATGGAGCAAAACAGGGGCATTATGACATTCTTAGTTTTGTTAACCATCCCTTTTTTAATAATTCCCAGCATCCTGTTTGCTTTTTTGCAAAAATCTCTCATGAATATTCATTGTGATAGCATGAAAACTTGACTTGTTAGGGTGCCTCCAGGACCAGGTTTGACAACCACTAGTCCAAAGGTTCTCAACTCAGTATTTAGGGGACACACAGGCTGTAAGGTTTTCAGGATATCTACAACGAATATTCAAGAGAGAAATTTGCATATAAAGGAGGCAATGCATGCAAATATCTCTCATGAATATTCATTGTGGATATCCTGAAAACCTGACTGATTGGGGTGTATCCAGGACCCCATTTGCATACAAAGGAAGTTGTGTAGGCACATCTCTTTAATACATATTCATTGTGGATACTCTAAAAACCCAGGGCCGGATGCTCTAAAATTGCCGGTATAATCCTGTGTAAACTATGGTGCTGGTAAATTATCCTTTTTGAAAATGGAAATCAAAAATTTCATATGCAAATGATTTTTGTGGAGGTCTGCCGTAATCCTATCTGATCAGTCTTTGGAGAAAGTGACTGACGCATGTGCAGAGCTGGCAGGGGAAGTCCCGAGAAGCTGAGCAACAGGGCACGCCCTGAAGCAACCTCCTGCCACTCAGCTGCTCAAGACAGGAAGGGTAGGTTGTTGTTTTTTAATGGGCACAGATGTGCGTGTGTAACAAATATATAATGTGCCCATTAAAAAAAAAAAGGCATGCCAGGATCTCCCCCGATGATGGTCTCACAATCCCTTGAACTTAAAAAAAAAAATTGGTAGGAGGGAAGCTCATTTTCTCTTGTCTCAGCCACCCAGACCCCCCCCCCAACCCACTCCTGGCCCCTCACCTTTATATTGAAGATTGGCAGGAAGGATGCCCACTTCCTCCTGCTAGCAGGCCCGCCTCTTCAAAATGGCAGGCCTTCCCCTTCCCGGTGCATCCTGGGATACATTGGGAAGGACCTAAGACTCTGGTTGGCCCACCATTTTGAAGAGGTGGGCCTGCCAGCAGGAGGAAGTGGGCATCCCTCTTGCAGATTTGGGGTTTCTGGGGGTCAAGGGTGGTTCATGGCGGGCCCCAATGACAGGAGGGAATGAGCATTCCTCCTGCCCATTTTCAATTTAGAGGTACAGGGGTTTATGGCGGGGCTAAAGTGGCAGGAGGAAGTGGGCATCCCTCCTGCCGATCTTCAATTTAGAGGTACAGGGGGGTTTAGGGGTTCACAGGGGGCTTGGGGGTTGGTGGTAGGACCCTGGCAGCAGGAGGGAGTGAGCATCCCTCCTGCCAATCTTCAATTTCGGGGCATGGGGGGGGGTCCAGATGGCCAAGGCAGGAGGGAGTGGGCTTCACTCCTGCCAATTTTTTTTTTAAATTTGGAGAGGGGGGATTATGGACATCATTTGGGGGGATGTCCCAGCACAACTTTTTTAGTATTATTATTTTTAACGAGAACAGATATTTTGCAACACACACACACAACTTCTGTGCCCATTGAAAATTAAAAAGCTGTTGTTTGGGGTGCTTTTTTTACACTACCAGCACCTCCAACTCTTCCTTATAAACAGTGGGTTCCACACAATTAACTGTGTGCTTATCTAGCTACTTTGCACCATTACAGTGAGGAAATTGGAAATGTTAAGACCTGGATCAGCAACAGATTAGGTTAATTTAGTAAATGAAGAGCACAGACAGCTGCAATATCCCACTTTATAATGATATCGGTACGAGATGTATTCTGCCTAAGCTAACGCCATCAGTATCACATTATTGAACAGAAGCCTGCGCAGGAATGAAATATACAGTATATCAAACTTTTTATTCCACTATGCCACATCATATTTTACGGGTGGTGAAGTCCTCATTTTTACAATTGTGGATGCTTTCCAGAATTAAACCATGGCTGGCAGTGTTCAAATCCAAGCTAAAGGCCCCCTTTTTTTGAAACTGCTTTCAACTCTTAAACTCTCCCCTCACTGCTGTCAGATACCTATACCTACTATAACATCCCCAACCCTGAAATGTCCTGTCTAAATTAGATTGTAAGCTCTTCTGAGCAGGGCCTGTTTATTGTATGCTAAAAATGTACAGCACTGCATACGCCTTTCAGCGCTATAGAAATAATAAATAGTAGTAGTAGTAATGTTATCTATATGTGATTTTAGGACTGTGATTCAGAGTTTGGTGATTTGTAAATTGAACTTTTGTAACACCCTCATGTTTGGGGATAGCAAAATCTAAGATTCATGCTCTTCGGGTGATTCAAAACGGTGGCGTAGCGAAAGTGAGAGGCGCCTGGGGTCGTGGCGCCCCTCCCCTCCCCTCGTCTCCACATCCCCCCTCCCGCTCCTTCCCTGACCCCCCTTCCGCGCGCCCACCCCTTCCCTCCCCCTATACATCTAGCTGTGCACCGCTGCAGCCAGCAACTTCAACATGCTCCTCACAACTGCGTCCTCTCCTTCTATCGTCACTTCCTATGTGTGGCACCTGGAAGTGACATCAGTGGGAGCCTACACAGTCACAAGGAGCATGTTGAAGTTGTCACTTACGACGGTGGACAACTAGAGGGATGGGAAAAGGGAAAGGGGCATGCATGTGGTGGTGGGGAGGAGTGGGAAGAAGCAGGGCAGAGAGGAGGAGGGTTGCAGGTGCCCCCACTATGATGGCGCCTGGGGCGGACTGCCTTCCCCCCCCCCCCCCCTTGCTATGCCACTGATTCAGAACATGACTGCAAGAACGATTATGAGAGCTTCATACTTTGATCATGTGATACCTTTGCTGAAGCAGCTGCATTAGTGGGGTTACCATAGAGCTCTGGAAAAAGGAGGATGGATTCAGACATCCGGGTCTTACTTCCATCCATCCTCTTTTTTTCTGGAGCCATATAGTAACCCTATGCATTGGTTGCCTATAATATACCAAATAAAATATAAAATCTCAATATTTCATCAGGTAGATGTATGATAAGTCCTCATGGTACTTATGTACCTGGTAGATGTTTGCAGACCAATACTGCGATGAGATTATCTACTGAAAAACAGGGGGAAGTGACCACTCAGGTATCAGCGATATCTGTTGCTGGTTCACGATTATGAAATGCTTTACTAGGGATACTTACCCCCCCTCTTGTACGAAACTGCGATAGCAGTTTTTAGCGCGGAAAGCTGTGCTGAATGGCCCAAACTGCTCCCGATGCTCATAGAGTTCCTATGAGCGTCGGGAGCAGCGCGGGCCATTTAGCGTGGCTCTCTGCGCTAGAACTGCTGGCGCAGTTTAATAGAAGAGGGGGTTAGGTTGTATATCCTTTTGAAAATGTTTAAAACATACCTTTTAGTTCAGGCCGTTTTTGCAATTGGAGCTGGCAGTAGGCATAAGAGAATGATGGACAGTTGGTTTTTAATTTTTGTGCTCTTTGTATCATCCCGATATGTATGCTTTTATTATAATCTGCTTAGGAGTTAAGCGGAATAAAAACTTTTTAATTGCATTCACACTTTCAATTAATAGTAAATGACTAAATTTTTTAAAAGTGATCGTAGCCAGTAAAATGTGAGCAAATAATCTGGAAAATGCAAATAGAGTAGAAGATCTTTTGCTAGAATGCTTTTGCAGTGACACCTCTGCTCAGCAAAGCATGTAGAAACTAAAATGTATATCTGCATTAATATATGTAAGAAGCTAAATTGTGAGTATAAATATTGGTATCTGGAAAAATCATCCTAAACTTTTGCATTCCTTCTGGAAAATGGACAATAAAACTTAGGAGATGCATGCAGCTCACGCAGTCATCAGCGTTCAAATGAAATGTTTTACAGGGATAAAATAGCAAACAGAGGCAGCAACAGAGAAGAATACAATGTTCAACAACAAAAGCACTTAGCTACTTCGCTTGTTTCTCTTGTTGACTCCTTAGTAAAAATGAGTTTCAAAAAAAAAAAAAAAGAAATGTTTTATGCCACTGCGTTTTCGGCGATCGATTTTCAAAACTGTTTAAGGGTCTAAATCAGGGGTGTCAAAGTCCCTCCTCGAGGGCTGCAATCCAGTCGGGTTTTCAGGATTTCCCCAATGAATATGCATGAGATCTATTAGCATACAATGAAAGCAAATAGATCTCATGCATATTCATGGGGAAATCCTGAAAACCCGACTGGATTGCGGCCCTTGAGGAGGGACTTTGACAACCCTGGTCTAAATCAACCGTCTGAAAATTGCCCTCCTTCAATGTAGCTAAAACTGCAGGCTTTGTTGCATAAGATGTCTATTTAGCTACATAAAGAAAAGGCATTCTTGGAGGGGGGTGCTGGTCAGGGAAGAAAACCATTTGTAAAATGCACATTCTTTCTTTTCTTTTTTAATATTCAGAGAGGAAAACCCATGTGCCTAGAACAGGGGTAGGGAACTCCGGTTCTCGAGAGCCGTATTCCAGTCGGGGTTTCAGGATATCCGCAATGAATATGCATGAGATCTATGTGCATGCACTGCTTTCAATGCATATTCATTGGGGAAATCCTGAAAACCCAACTGGAATACGGCTCTCGAGGACCGGAGTTCCCTATCCCTGGCTTAGAATCTCCAGACAATATAAGCAAAAAATAAAATTAAGGATCATTTCAGACAAAGCTTCGGAGCAAAAATACCCCAAGCAAGAAACATACATTGGGATTTATTAAGTGCCTTTATGATGAGATTCACCCAAGGCAGTATACAGCAGTTACAAATTAACATAACAATAGCAAAATAGCCAAATATAAGCATAAATATAATCAATAAGGTAAATCTGGAGACAAAGTAGATTCTAATAATGGAATTACTATGATTCAGTGTCAGATTCAGTGACATGATTCAGTGTCAGAAATATGCACATTAAAAAAGTAGTGTAGAACAATCATATAACTGAATATTATACTGTATGTCAGCAGGGAATAAATGATACATCGTAATAGGCAAAACAACAAAATCCAAATAGCACCAAAAGGTTCCACAAAGGAAATGAAGCAGCAAAACAACCAAAAGATTGTGGAACATAAGATCGGATGTACCAGTTTGTAGTTTAATAAGCGTTCACATAAAAACATTCCACAAAGGGTGTTTACAGCCACAAGTGATCCACACGATAAAAAACAGTTAATGCATAAAGTACAAGTGATCCAACACAAAATAAAAATGCCTTCCTCAGGGGTCTTATATAATCCTATACAAAAAGGAAAGAGAAAATATTTAGAAAAAATATCTATTTATTATTTAAAATAACCACCACATGTAATAAACACATGTAATAAAAATGAATGTGTGAATGATGAAAAGACAATGAGGGTAAAGCAGGACAAATTAATTAATCCACAAAAAGAAGGTGTGGTAATGGAAACTCTAAAAGAAGTGACACATGATGTCAACGTTGTGGAAAATCCTCAGTGAAAATAATCCACTGGTGCAGATTAAAATTAGCTATAAAATTAGAAAAATAACACCCAAATATACATTCTCTACTCGCCCTGATAAATATAACATTTCTGTATTTAGAATATTCACCTCCTGGCACCCAGCCAGAAAACAGTTTCTGGCTGGGTGCCAGAAGGTGAATAAAGGCAAGTAGCGAATAAAGGGATCCTTTTATTAAGGTGCGCTAACTAATTTAGTGTGCGCTAAATGCTAAGGCGTCCATAGAATATAATGGCTGGCTTAGCATTTAGTGCGCATCAAATCGGTTAGCGTGCCTTAATAAAAGGACCCTAAATTTAGTAAAATTGGAGGATTCTAATTTGAAATGTCTAATCTGCCAAGAATCAAGCTGTTTCCATGCCACCACAACGTATCACAATTTAGCCTGTCAGCGGCCCTGTTTCGCTCAATGCTGTTTCAAGGGCAGCGGTTGCAGCCACAAGCTAGCACATCCATACATTATAGGTAGACACTCTAAAAGGTTCAGTCTTAACATCCAAACTGTTTAGTTCAATGCAGTTATACTTTATAAGGATGTGCCAGCCGGTGGCTGCAACTGCTACCCTTGAAACAGCATTGAGCTAAACAGGGCCGCTGTCAGGCTAAATTGTGATAAGTTGCGGTGGAATGAAAGCAGCTCGATTCTTGGCATTTAGCTAAGTATTTGAGACTTTAAAATTTATCTAATGAAATTGGAAAATTTTGCTCTTGTGAATTTTGCCAGTGCCTCACTTTTGCCACTCTAATTTTAGAACCTATGCACAGACTTTAAAAGTGGAGTTTTTTGGCCTATAATTGCAGCAGCTCCTTAACTGACAAATGCCCCCAGCCGCGCCAGCCACGGTGGTAACAGCTCAGATGCTCAAAGGAATTCTATGAGTGTTGGAGCTGTTACCGCGGCAGCCAGTACTAAAAATGCTAGCGCGGCTTTGTAAAGGAGAGGGATATAGAGTTAATGAAGTTTAAAAGGTGCATAGTTTCTGAGGTCTATTTTTGCCACAATCATTGTTTTGTGATATTCTATAGATTTTTGAGTTGCTTATGTTCTGTGGTAATTTTCTCACGATCCCCCCTCCCCTTTTACAAAAGCATGGAAGAGGTTTTTAGTGCCAGCCAGCGCACTGAATGCTCTGTGATACTCCGACGGTCTTAGAGCACCTATGAATGTCGGAGCAGGACAGAGCATTCAACGCACTGACCAGTGCTAAAAATCTCTTCTGCACTTTTGTAAAAGGGGGGTATATATTCTTTTTTGGATGATCACAAATTATAACATATAATACAATATATAAACTATAAATGGAGACAGCCCAACCTTCCTAAACGACCGCCTCATCCAAACCACCTCTACCAGGCATAGAAAAACACACACCCCATTCACTTACCCCCCAATCAAAGAAGTAAAACGGAAAAAACTATACAACAGACTACTGGCCACTCAGGCAGCAAAGATAGACAACCAAGTCTCCAACCTATTGACAACAATCCCAGACTACAAGATGTTCAGAAAGGAAATAAAAACTATACTCTTCAAGAAATCCCTTAATAAAGCTTAATTCCATGATAAAGCTTAACCCCCCTCTTACCATCCCCTCCCTAACCCCAGATCCTACTTTTCCCTCTCTTGGAAACCTTCTCTGATCTAACATTGTAACCCTTTGTGATACGAGTGTGAAACGGATGTTATGAAAGAATTATTAATATTGAATGACACTGCCTAGGATCCATGAAAGCTGTCACAAGGATGAGAACGAGCCAGGCCAGGAGTTTTCAGCACCTGATGATAGGTGCTTAACAGAAACACACTCTCACCACATGAGATAAGCACGCGCTTGTACATCCAATCTGGCTAAAGGGGGTAGGGGAAAAAGTATCCAATCCATAAAGAGGGGCTGGGTATACAACCCACGAGCTACCCCACGAGCTAAGCCAGATGTTTTCAAGACATACTGATTGGAGATTACATTCTCAACATGAGATAAGCACGCGTTTGTACCTCCAATCTGGCTAAAGGGGGTAGGGGAAAAGTACAATATAAAAAGTGCTTGCCAAGAAAGGTAAGCAGGGACATTTTTTCCATTGCTGAAGAGCTATGTGATGACAATCTGAATAAGCCTCCTAATCGTGGTCCCTCCGATGGAGTGATGATAACCGGTAATGTATTGATTCAAACTCTGTACTTAATCAATGGTTATGGCTAGAAATATTGTATATATGTAATAAAACTTAATTTGTATACTATTTTAATTTCCTGGCATTCTGTCCAGTGCGGAAAGTGACTGAAGGTCTTAAGTGAAGCCTTTTTAAATAGTAATACATTAATTGGCGTAGTCGGCAGGATTTCTCTAAAGAAAACCTGAGCACTCTTGTGATACAGGAATGTTCAGGAAGAGAGAAAAATCCTCAAAAGAACCTACAGAGGTACCCGGCTGGACCGAGGCACCGTATAATTTAATAGCACAAGAACTAGCTAATAATCATGGATTAGCAGAGTCATGGGAAAAGGTTCTGGGAAGTGCAGAACCAATTGATCTTGTACAAGCTTTAGGAAAATGCCCCGATAAATCGGGTGATGTTGTTGCTTTAGCTCGAAGAAGCTGGGTATTAACTTCTGCATACCGAATAGTGCACATTCGGTTGCAGACAGCAGTTCAGGAACAAATTAAAGCAGAACGGGCGCAGATGGAAGCAGAGAGGCGTTGTCTTATGCTGGAATGTAGTGGTAAGCTTTTAAGAGACAAGTTAGATCACTATCAAAAGATAGCTGAGGAATCTGCAGTTTATATTGCTGCCACAAAATATAAGAAAAGGCGCGGTCGCGTAAATAGAATAAAGGTGCAGAAACATATTGCGACCGCTACAGTAAATTGGGACCCTAGTAAGTGGGATGGGGATGTTTGGGATAGTACTGACTCGAATGATGAATGGGTTTGGGATGATTGTCCAGGAGGACCTCGGTGTCCTGATACTGAAATAGATCCCCCCGTTGGTGTAAGTAACCCATCGGTAAAACCAGTAACTAGGCGAAAACATCAGACCACTTACGGACCTGATAGGCAGGATAAAAGAGGGGGGGATGGACAAAGAATCCCAGTACGGAATAGAGATGGGGTGGTATTGAATGTGGATGGGACACCCGCAGCAGAGGGGGATCAGGTGATGTATGAGACTGAATTGGTGCCCCATGTGCAAGCAAGAGAAAGTTTAGAGGATTTCACTCAGGCAGAAGTGGACGATATATTGGGAAGATTTAGGCAAAGAAGTGGGGAAGGAGATATGAAATGGGTGGTACGATTAATGGATACGGGAGCAGCTGGGGTAAGTTTGGATAAAGGAGATGTACACAAATTTTACACTGTAACGCGAGACCCTATAGTAACACGGGCGATGCGTACATACTTTGAAGGAAGAAATGGGGAAAATATTACTTTGGCGGGGCTCATTATTTATGGAATGAGGGATAAATATCCAACTGAAGGGGATATTCCTGCTAATGATAGACCTTGGTTTGCTTTGAAAGATGGGATTGAAAGGGTGAAAGAGGAAGCAATGCGCAGTTCCCTACACATTCTAGAAGTCACTGAGGATCCTTATGTAATCCCTGTAACTGCAGGATTTAGGAATAGGGTATTAAAAACTACACCCCCAGCATACAAGGCTGTGATGATGACCCTGTTATTATCATTAACTGGGGATCAAGTCTCTGTCTTATTAGATAGAATGATAGAATTGCAAGATATGGGGGGATATGGTACCATCACAGGTACTTTAAACACATTTGATATTGAAACATTGGCCAATAGATTACATAAGGCGGGAAGTAATATTAATGATGCTTTGACTATAGCTGCAAAATGGATGCCTACCATATGGCAATCTGCATTGTTACAAACAGGGATTGATAATCAATTACTTAACCTAGCAAATGCCACAGCAGATATTGAATATATAATTGATCAGAAGGTTTCCAACATAATTAATTGGACTCTATGTACGTTACAAACCATGCAGCAACAACAACAAAAAGGAATTTTTCAATCTAAATTAATGACTGGAAATGAGCAGATATGGAGGACCGTGTTTAATAAAACTATACCAAAAACCTTTTGGATACAATTTCAAGCACCAGAAGTACAATGTAATGATACTCACTGCATAGGAATGTTTAAAATGTATAATGTTACAAAAAAAATTATTATGTGTAAATATGTAGTGTTACCCCTCATACTAGGGGAACCTCAGAAACAATTTTTCTGGGCACCTAAATTCAACGGACAAATGATTGATATGAATAATCAAACTCATGATTTAACATTTTGTGACTCCACATTGCAAGGACGTATTTGCAAATTACAATCAATAGTATATGAACCATGTTTATTACAAAATACTGTAAATGTGTGTGAATGGACCATATTACCGGTAACTTATCAATATATGATTGAAATAGCACCACGTGTAATATGTGTGGTGACTAATGAGCCAATAATACCAAAAATGATAGTACCGTTTGTAGGATGCTTACACAATATGTCAACACTTCTTTGGCAGAATCAAACTTATGTTTTAACTCCTGATTTAGGACTTAAAACAAATGTACTCTGGGAAAACAATTTTTCCGTTCCAAATTGGGATTTGAAGTTGGAAAAGTTAAAGGCAATAATACAAGGATCCCGTAGGATAAATCAGTCCATAAGGAATTTGAACAAAAGTATATTAGAGCACCAGATTAGTACTACCATTGTAGCAGATCAAATTATTCATATTGGATCCACAATTGCGGATGCAACTTCGCATCACTGGTGGGATGTGTTTCTGGGCTATGCACCATCAGCTACTACCACTTTGAATTGGCTAATTCACCCTTTACTTATTCTAACCATAGTAGTACTTGTTTTGTCCTTGTGGAATTGTTACGTGGTTTATGGACTATGCTGTAAATCAACACGGCCCACGATGGTATCCTATGGCAGTATCACTCAATAAGGACCGAATGTGATACGAGTGTGAAACGGATGTTATGAAAGAATTATTAATATTGAATGACACTGCCTAGGATCCATGAAAGCTGTCACAAGGATGAGAACGAGCCAGGCCAGGAGTTTTCAGCACCTGATGATAGGTGCTTAACAGAAACACACTCTCACCACATGAGATAAGCACGCGCTTGTACATCCAATCTGGCTAAAGGGGGTAGGGGAAAAAGTATCCAATCCATAAAGAGGGGCTGGGTATACAACCCACGAGCTACCCCACGAGCTAAGCCAGATGTTTTCAAGACATACTGATTGGAGATTACATTCTCAACATGAGATAAGCACGCGTTTGTACCTCCAATCTGGCTAAAGGGGGTAGGGGAAAAGTACAATATAAAAAGTGCTTGCCAAGAAAGGTAAGCAGGGACATTTTTTCCATTGCTGAAGAGCTATGTGATGACAATCTGAATAAGCCTCCTAATCGTGGTCCCTCCGATGGAGTGATGATAACCGGTAATGTATTGATTCAAACTCTGTACTTAATCAATGGTTATGGCTAGAAATATTGTATATATGTAATAAAACTTAATTTGTATACTATTTTAATTTCCTGGCATTCTGTCCAGTGCGGAAAGTGACTGAAGGTCTTAAGTGAAGCCTTTTTAAATAGTAATACACCCTTCTTCCATAACTCTTTTTGTAATCCGCTTTGAACCGAAAGGTAATGGTGGAATAGAAATCTGTAATGTAATGTAATGTAATAATAAGAATTATAAAATCATAATCTAAAATTTATCCTACAATCTGTTATATGCAGGAGTTTTCCTCTATAGATAAAATGAGGAAAATTCTAGCATTCTTACTCCAAATGTGATTTGTAAATGCTATAGAAAATGGAGGATGGGTCTGTAAGTACATCACTGGGCAGTAAGTTTGGCCTTGTAAGATTAGAGGGAATTATTTTAGATTATGTACCAGGGAAATCAAAAAGTAAAGGGAAAATACATTTAATGGCTTTAATAGAAGTAACTGTCAGCAATTGAACATATCACTTTACAACTTAGGGCTCCTTTTACTAAGCTGCGATAGAGTTTTTGGCGCACGCAGCATTTTAGCACGTGCTAAACCAATGCTACGCGGCTAGAACTAACGCCAGCTCAATGCTGGCATTAGCATCTAGCGCGCGCGGCATTTTAGCGTGCGCTATTCCGCGTGTTAATTCCCTAACGCAGCTTAGTAAAAGGAGCCCATAGTCCCCATGCAAGACGACACATTTGTTGTATCATTCAATTAGCTTCAGCATTCCTGCAGAGAAGAAGTTTTTCGGCTGCTCCCGAAGCCAAGTGCGCACCACTTCCTTTACTTCATCATGTTTTGTCTTTTGCTCTCCAGGTCCAACCCATGTTTTCTTGTCAGTGACAATTCTCTCCAGAATACTCAGATCTTCTTCATACCATCTCCGGAACTTGGTCACAATTTCCACATGCTGTTGCTTGTGCAGATCAGTAAGCTGTTTGGGAACCCATCATGCACAGACTTTCCTGTATCCCAAGTCATCATACATTATGGCAAATGAAGATCCATAACTGGTATCCAAATTTGCAGCCAATTGAGACACCGTTATCCGTTGATGTTATTTAATCAAGGCATCCACCCTATATGCTCTTGTGTGTGCAATTTTCTTCCCACTTTAAACCTTTTTACCCACTCATAAACCTTTCATTAATTCATGGTGCTATGTCCATACTGAGTCAATAGCCAACAGTTTATTTCCACAGATTTCACTCCCTCTGCCCAAAGAAAGCACACTACTGCACATTGTTCAATGGCGCAATCTTGCAATGGAGCGTCCATGTTTCTGACCTCATGACTTCCACATAACTAAAGGCTGAGTGCTGCACTGTATGTGGACGAACTATCCAACAGGCAATGTACGAGTACATATGTTGCATTTTGCATGTTGCATTTTGCATGTTGCATTTTAAGGTATTTCTCTAATGAACCAACTGGATAAACCAACTCTATTTCCATTATCGTGTAATTAAACAATTGCCTTTAATTTTTGATTTGTCCTCATATATTGAGGCTGGTGGTTTTTATGGTCATGGAGGTTTGAGATGTGAATGAGCATCAAGGAACTACTTCTCTTCATGTCTTGATAGGCCTTGTACAGGGAGAGAAACCACCTTAGGTCAACTTGACATACTGAAAGGAGGAGGTTTGAAGAGGTATAGACCCAAATGAAGATCTGAAGAGAAGAACTAGTAACATTTTAATATTCCTCAGGAGATGGCAGGGACCAACACAGTATATCCCATCTCAATTCTTGGGAAATCTAGCATGAGGAATCAAACCCCAGTATAACCCCAACAAAAGTGTTCTGAGAGACTTATAGAAATTTTGTCTTTTGGAGAGGAGAGTAATTTTGTTTATTTTCTATCTCTCTAATGGAGGCATTTTTGAGGAATAATTTCAGCAGAGGAAGTAGGGAGGAAAAGAGAAAATGACAGCCACATGTGGGGTCATTATTCAGCCAGGATCAGCATAACATGCTTATGCGGTTCCTAGCTGAATATTGGCCTGGACCCACATAAGTGTGAGCAGTCAGCAGCAGTCCAGTCAGACCCGCCAGCTGACCAGAATCAATCCCTCCATGAATTTACTTTTTTAGGATTTAATGATGTAGTAACCATGATAACCAGCTTGCATAGACATAGAAGCATACAAATAGAAACATGATGGTAGATAAAGACCAAATGGCCCATCTAGTCTGCCCATCCGCAGTAACCATTATC
The DNA here is from genome assembly GCF_902459505.1 of Geotrypetes seraphini. Classification (NCBI taxonomy): domain Eukaryota; kingdom Metazoa; phylum Chordata; class Amphibia; order Gymnophiona; family Dermophiidae; genus Geotrypetes; species Geotrypetes seraphini. The sequence goes on from NC_047092.1 coordinate 56,066,555, forward strand.
TCTTTCTCTGAGAGATCCCACGTGCCTATCTCAGGCCCTTTTGAATTCAGACATAATCTCTGTCTCCACCACCACGAAAGACTTCTGAGGAAACTACAAAGCCATGGCATAGAGGGAGATATACAAAGATGGATAGGCAAATGGCTGGAAAACCGAAAGCAGAGAGTGGGCATAAATGGGAAGTTCTCCGACTGGGAGAAAGTGACTAGTGGTGTACCCCAGGGCTCGGTACTTGGGCCGATCCTTTTTAATATTTATATCAATGACCTGGAGGAAGGAACATCCAGTGAGATCATCAAGTTTGCAGACGATACAAAACTATGCCGGGCAATCAGATCGCAGGAGGATAGAGAGGAACTCCAGAGCGACTTGTGTCGGTTAGAAACATGGGCGGAGAAATGGCAGATGAAGTTCAATGTGGAGAAATGCAAGGTAATGCATTTAGGCAATAAAAATAAGGAATACGAGTATACAATGTCAGATGCAACTCTGGGGAAGAGTGAACAAGAAAAGGACCTGGGTGTACTGATAGATAGGACCCTGAAGCCGTCGGCACAATGCGCGGCAGCGGCAAAGAAGGCAAATAGAATGTTGGGCATGATAAAGAAAGGAATCTCGAGTAGATCGGAGAAAGTTATAATGCCGCTTTATAGGGCAATGGTCAGACCACACTTGGAATACTGCGTCCAACATTGGTCTCCCTACCTAAAGAAGGATATAAAACTGCTGGAGAGGGTGCAGAGACGAGCAACAAAACTGGTAAAGGGTATGGAGAAACTGGAATACGAGGATAGACTTATAACACTAGGATTGTTCTCCCTAGAGAAAAGGAGACTGCGTGGGGATATGATCGAGACCTTCAAAATACTGAAAGGAATCGACAAAATAGAGCAGAGAAGATTATTTACATTGTCCAATTTGACACGGACTAGAGGACATGTAATGAAGCTAAGGGGGGACAGGTTCAGGACTAATGTCAGGAAGTTCTGCTTCACTCAGAGAGTGGTTGACACCTGGAATGCCCTCCCAGAGGAGATTATTGCGGAATCGACCGTCCTAGGCTTCAAGAGCAAACTAGATGCATATCTCCTTAAGAGAGGCATATAAAGATATGGTGGACTATAAATTACGCCAGGTGTACACCTGGCAGGGCCTCCGTGTGTGCGGATCACCGGACTTGATGGACCGAAGGTCTGATCCGGAGATGGCAGTTCTTATGTTCTTATGTTCTTATTTACCTCTTCCGGGAGACTGTTCCATCTACCACCCTTTCTGTAAAAAAAAGTATTTCCTTAGATTACTCTAGAGCCTCTTAACTTCATCCTATGCTCTCTCATTGCAGAGTTTCCTTTCAAATGAAAGAGACTCGACTCATGCGTGTTTACATTACGCAGGTATTTAAACGTCTATCATATCTTCCCTTTCCTGCCTTTCCTCCCAAAGTATACAGATTGAGATCTTTAAGTCTTTCCGCATACGCCTTAGACAAAGCTGCTTATCCCTACAGGGAAATTTAGACTTAATGATAGTATCTCAGAAAGAAACTCTTGCAGCAGATACAAATCCTAATGGGCCTGTCCACTTCAAGAGTTTGCAAAATGCATCACTACATTGCAACCACTGCTTAATTAGGCAGGAACTTTTTATTTTAAGAAATGTATCCCATCCATTTCCCTTTCGTAGCATGTATTGTTATTTATATATTGTATTCTGTGTTGTCATTTCCCCATTTTTACTTATTACATCACAGATTTCTATTCCGCCATTACCTTTCGGTTCAAAGCAGATTACAAAAAGAGTTATGGAAGAAGGGTTACAAAGTTAGATCAGAGATCATTTCCAAGAGAGGAATAAGAAGGAACAGGGGTTGGGGAGGGGATGGTAAGAAGGGGTATTCATGGTATTAAGCTTTATTTAAATTTTGTACAATGTACACCGCTTTGGTAGTTAAAGCGGTGTATCAAGCATAAATAAACTTGAAACTTGAACTAATCTTGTAAAAAGCTTGTCTGAGTGACTTCACTGGGATGGCTTTGGTATAATCTGCTTAAGCACAGTTGAATAGTTATAATAGTGGATCAGCAAGGATCTTGCACTGTAACAATGTCAAATTTATCCTGAAAACTGCATATTATGTAGATTCCTAGTATGTGTCAAATTAGGATAAATCCAGTGCAAATCGTAACCTGTTAACTGTATATTATGTGTGTTTAACCTGTAACCGTTCTGAGCTCCATGAAGGAAACGGGATAGAAAACGAATTAAATTAATATAAAGAGAAACAGCACCTTCCTTAAGTTTTTTCGGTGTCCAGTCAAAAGGACGTGAGACAAACGCGCGCGGACAAACCTGCCCAGACAAGCATGCGCAGGATGTCAGCGCACTAGACTTCAACAGTATTTTAAAGGGTTCCAAGGGGAGTGTGGGGGGAACCCCCCCACTTTACTTAGAAATGTTGGTGGGGGGGAACCCCCGCCCCTATTAAAGAGGAAATAGCTTTTTCCCCTGTTTTTATGGGAAAAATGACTGTTTCCTCTGTAATGGGGGGGAGGGTTCTCCCCTCCCAACGGGAGCACCAACATTTCTAAGTAAAGGGGGGGTTCCCCCCCCCACACACCCCCTCGGAGCACTTTAAAATACTGTTGAAGTCCAGCGTGCTGACGTCCTGTGCGTGATTGTCTGGGCGGGTTTGTCCGCACGCGATTATCTCACACGGTTTCATTTATGAGCCTTTTTTTTTTCATATAGTGGTAGCCATTACATTCTGGCATTACAGCTCACTTAAATGGCAGCATCAACTTTTGGGAAACGGGCAGAAGCAGCAAATGAGAGCTCTGGCCTATCTAACACAAAAAGGCAGGCTACTTCCTGCACAAAATAATTATTGACTTGATTATTTAACACCAAAATATGTCCGTGAGTTTATTGTATATTGTGGTAACGTACTGTGGAGGTTGTACAACAATGTCCATACGTCCCATGTTAGGATAGTGGATACATGGAATGGACTCCCAAAGGAAACAGTGGTGAACTTCAAAAACCCATAGGATAAACACACACACATACACATATACAAACAAATTCCTTAATAGCAAGAGAATGCTAGAAAAATAGTGAGATAACCTTCACAGAAAGCAGTTCATCCCAAATCAGCTTAGCACTGCATCGGGTGGTGGTTGCACAACATAATCACTGTCTGCAATTGGTCTTTTCAATATCTGAACATTAAATCCTAATGGGCCCCCATAACTTTGCATGCAGATTTATCCCCATGGAAAGTTCCTTCCTGTACACATTAACGATGTCTACTTCAAAAGTTTGCAAAATGCATCACTACATTGCAATCACTGCTTAATTAGGCAGGATCTAATCTTGTGAAACAGAGGCAGGCCAGTGTCAGTGTCAGTGTTGATTTAAACGCCAGCCATGGCAATTAAAGTTGCACCGATATATACAGCACTGGTCACACTACCTATGTTCCCTCATACATTCTAGGAGCGTTGCTCACAGATTTTACATGGTCACTCCCAAAAATATTTGCAAATCTGGAAAATTGCTGGTTTTTAGAACTTGCTGCTCATATGTAAAAGAATTTGTAGAACTTGCTGCTCACGTGAGAGACAATTTGCACGCACCTGGCCAATCCTTAAAGGGAGCATTGGTCACTACCCAGGTACTGGTGCAGAATATCAGGGTACAGACTGACTGTTGAAGTTAGTTGAGTACTGCCAATATTTAGAGCTTATACCCCCCAAAAATGATCCTGGTATGTTTGGACAGATATCTGGGTACAGTTGCTGAAAATTGACAGTCCTCAGATACCTCAGACACACATTTCCCCGCAAAATAAAGTTGCGTCTTATGGAGCGAATACCCAACCCCAACCCCTCTGCTACCTTATTTTAATTCTGGCACCCTCCCTCGCTGGACGCGGCTGCCTCTGAGACTTCTCTTGCGGAAAGTGACACACAAGGCTGCCTGCCTGGTCCCACGCAGCTTCCCACGAGAACTGATGGCTAACGCTGCTGCCTCTGAGTCCTCTTTTCTTATGGCAGAGTGGCGCACAAGGCTGCCTGCCTGGTCTTGCACCGCTTCCCGTGATAACTAACAGTTCTTACAGGAAGCAGCGTGGGACCAGGCAGGCTGCCTTGTGCATCACTCTGCCGCAAGAGAAGAGGACTCAGAGGCAGCCGCATCAGCTGTCAGTTTTCAAGGGAAGCGGCAGGGACCAGACATGCAGCCTTGTAAGCCGCTCTCCACAAGAGAAGAAGACGTGGAGACAGCCGTGTCCAGCAAGGGAGGATCCCAGAATTTTTAAAAGGTACGGGGAGAGGTGGGCCAGGGAATGCCTGCTGAATTAAAAATAAGTACCTGGGGGAGGCCGGGGCCTGCCTGCCTGCCTGCCTGGGAGGAGGCCTGGGGGGGTGGGAAGGCCTGCCACTAGACCTGCCCTGTGCCCTGTCCCGGCCTACCACTAGACCACCAGAGGGGGGACAGAGGACAGGGCATAGGGCAGGTCTAGTAGCAGGGTACACCATTTGGCTCAGAATTTTTTTCTTGGATTTTCCTCCTCTTCATGTAGGTGCGTCTTATGGTCAGGTATGTCTTATAGAGCGAAAAATACAGTAATGTCAACAAATCTGGCTTCAGAGTTAAAAAAATGAATATGGGTCAATATGATTCAATTCAGTGTTCACTGTAATTTCTTTGGAGCATTTCATTTATGTGAAGTGTCAACCACCTCAAGAAAGGCAGACAGGCACTGGATTGAGGTTTAAGGACACATACAGAAGAATGACAGTCTAAAGATAGTGATTAGGAGGTCTAAGATTTATCAAATAAGTAAGGGTGAGACAATCTGTCTGGCAAGGTCATCAGACAGGAGTATTTATCCAGTTGGTTCATTAGAGAAATACCTTAAAACTGAGACTGCCAGATGGCTGAATGGCTGTTTAAACATTACGATGGCAGTTACCTGTCTGGGCTTCAGTTCAGCAAAGTCCTGGAATTAGGTTTAATCGTGGCAGGAATGAAAAAAATGAGGCTACACATCTCATTCATTTAGAACTGGCACAGTAACATTGGCAGATAGATTAGGGATGCCAGGCCAGCAGACAGTAAAATAGGACACTGGAGATCCAGGCATTATGCAAATTACTGTATATAGGGAAATAAATCGTTTCAGTAATATATGGTTATGTCATTACACAGAAAAAAAAGAAGATGATGTGGATCACTGGACATGCATTTATTTATTGGAGAAAAGACTGAGCCAAAATAAAGAAATGGGGAACTCAGTTGGGCTTTCCAAAACAATTCAAATTAATTTGTTGGATGGGTAGGAAGGGGATACAGTGTGACCAGTCACTACCCGTGCTGTTTGCCAAAGCAAAAACAGAAGATACATCTGGCTTGTTATTGCTGCATGTTGGGTACAATGACAAGGTAAATTGGAAGAATATTGACTTCATTATTAAAATTGAAAGACATTTAGCTTTAATTAAAATCACATGAATACAGACAGGTATTTGTAGACTGATATTCCCCTGCTATGTTAGGTAGGTACTAAAAGTTATTGAGGTATCAAAAACTGTAGGAAGAAAGTGAGCAGGAAAATAAGGAATTTCACCTTTGCATTAGATGGATAGGTGACCATGCAAAATGGAATTTGCACAAGTTGCAGGGAATTTTATCACATTCTTGGATACACTTGAATAGCATGGGAAACAGTGTACTTCTAGCATCAACACAACAGGAGTGCAGGTTAACTAATCCAGCTTAAAGGAGTGGAGGGGGGTAGGGTTTAATCAGGCAAAGTATAGAGGAACTGAGCCCTTCTAGTAGCTGGAGCTCACCAGGCAGGAAGTAAAGGTATCACTGATAGGGAGAGACCCAGGCACCAGAAACTGAAAAGGTACTTAAGTGATTTGAGAGCTCAGGCACCTAAATAAAAAAATAGGGAGCTCACGCGATCCAAAAGGGAGCTTGATGAGAGGGGTTAGGAGAAACATGGGCCTAGATGTTCATGTTATGGGTGAGCTGAGGCAAATATGTATTACGGGGCCACATAAGTAACATGGAGCATTTCCTAGAGAGGTCGGATACGGAGAATCAGGTCCCTGCTACATTAATAGTACAGTTTGCAATTGACTCAGACAGGGATTGGCTGCTTAAAATGTTTTTTAAGCATAGAGATGTTCCATTCATGACTAACATAATTAGGATGTACCTTGATGTATCTCGCTCGACCCAGAAAAGAAGAAAACAATTCTTAATATTGAGACCACAGGCTGTTCAGCTAGGGGCGACCTTTGTCCTAAGATATCCCTGTAAATGCGTTTTGACATATGGGGGGAATAGATATGTATTTTATGATTCACAGCATTTATCTAAATTTATTTCTGATAGAGAGTCTTCATGAGCTGCCTTGTTCTCTTGTTAAGCTCAAAATATTGGTTCAAGAGCACTCAAAACGCCTATCTTTTTGCCTTATACTAATTGCCTTGATGACTTATTTCAGTCTTTTTCATTAGCCTCGTCTCCAAAATTGTGGACTAATAATGCGATGTATATTGTGATATTCCTTAGCTGTTTGGAATTCTGATTTAATTTCAATTTACAATGCATGTTTTCTTTTATTGACTTGTAATTATTGTCAATTATTAAAAATTATAAATAAAGAATTAAAAAAAAAAAGTAACATGGAGCAGCTCTACTTGTTTGAACTATATGACAGGCACAGATACAAAGCATTTTGAGGCTGAAGGTAATGACCAAGCAAAACATCTAATAGAGGCCCCTCTTATCAAGCTGTGATTAAAAAAAAAAAATAAAAAAACACCTAACAGCTTGAAAAAAGGGGGCAGAATGTTTACAGAATAGATTTGAATGGCACCTTCCTCCTTCTGGAATTCTGCTTGTTTGTGGTTCAATAGTTTGAATTTTGGTGCTAAATCTTTTTTGGCCTGAGATTTTAGAAAGCTAGGCTGTTGTATTTCTACAAAGCAAGTTTGATATTAATTAATGTCAACAAGCAAGGTACTTGGCAAGGGGAGAGGTAGGAGCTATTTGCAAACCATGTGCCTTATATCAGGGGTAGGGAACTCCGGTCCTCGAGAGCCGTATTCCAGTCAGGTTTTCAGGATTTCCCCAATGAATATGCATGAGATCTATTTGCATGCACTGCTTTCAATGCATATTCATTGGGGTAATCCTGAAAACCCAACTGGAATACGGCCCTCAAGGAGGGACTTTGAGATCCCTGCTTTAAATGATGGTCTATAGCAGAACTGTCACTACTTTGGCAGAAGATTGTGTTCAACCTTATGATTACGTTTAGTCTTTACTGAAGAATTTAGTGACCCCTGATGAAGATTATTGCGGAAACCTGACAAAGTTGAGTCTTTCTTCAATAAAATACTGTATGCACATCACCACCAGTTGTTCCTCCTTCCTTGGACTACCTTTGCTTCTTCTTTGTTCATTTTAGTTCTGCAGAGGTTACACTGGTGTTTTAGTTAGATTGTGAGCCTTTTGGACAGATAGGGAAATTTTAAGCACCTAATGACTATTACTTTTGTAACCTGTTCTGGGCTCCCGGGCAGGACAGGCTATAAAAATTCTGTATTTTCATAGCAGTTCTTTTCGCTCTCTTAAGGGTTTTTCCCTGAATCCTTGACATTTCTGGAGAGGATGTGTTTTTTATATATATTGCAACTATTTAAATGGGAAAGATAGCACTCTAAGAACAATTTTTCACTTGGAAAAAAAAAAGAGAAAAAAAGTGGAATCTGAATACACACCAGGGCAATTACATTGACTGGAGGAAAAAGCCTCAGACGTCCTGTTATGCACAGTTACAATGTTTCAATTGCTGGTATTATTCAAGACTGTTTTCTTTCATCTGCTAAAAAAAACCCCAACCTAAACTTTTACCATCTTTTATAATTTAAAGTGAGGTAATTGTTGAATCACACATTTAATACTGTGTTTCAAATGCAAAGCACAAAAGCAAGCATTTATCTCCACTTGTCCTGGCAGGACCTGTTTCACTAAATGCTTTGTCAGGGGACTTAGTTATCATGGTGAATCTGATCACACTTTTGTGTTCATACATCTCCACTTTTTTAATGTATTGGACATTGTTGCTGTGGATTCTCTACTTTCTCTGTAACAGGAGGATGGTCAGTTGGTTGAGTTGCCACGGGTACAGATGCAGATCTTGCCACGGGTACAGATGCAGATCTGAAGTGGGATTCATCTTTGGCAAAGTCAAGTTATCACTTCAACCTAATCATACCATTCCACATTTAGAATTGCACAGCTATGGACTTCCTGGTAGAATTACCATACATTTTAACTGGCTTCTCATTCTGGAAGTAGCCTGGCTTCCCTACTTCAGCTACATCATCCTGGAAACTAGGATCATTTCCTTTTTTGCCAGTTTTCTGATAAACTCTATGAAGACTGTAAATGGAGAGAACTTCTCTTGATTGTCCTCTTTTGCATATCTATAGATGACCATTTTTCCTTGATAAAGCTATGGCCGAACATAGACTCTATGTCTGAGAAAGATCCCCTTACCATTATTCAATTGACACAGATGAGTATTCTTTAAAAATACTTAATATAAGTTGGGATTAAAACTAAGATTGAATTGAAATTAGATGAACCACTTGTATATGACCGATGAAGAGTTTGGTGTATTAGACTTCAGATGAGAAAGTTTGCTTGATGCAGTGATATTGGCTGAAGTCTGAAGTCATTAATTCAGAGAATTGTGGTGGATCACATTTTTCTTTGACATCATATGGCAGCTTTGCTGTAAACTTTTTTATTCCATAGAATGTATCTAGGCAGCTTAGGCCTGGAAGACTCGGTTCAGCTTTGATTGCTTCCAGTTCTTGGAGGTTTCCTAGATCCAGTACATTGTTGTTATCTTTGCTTGTGATTTTTGGAAAAATTTCTATTCTCCTCATCAAGGCTCACTGGATGGTTTCTGGGTTGTCATATTGCCACTCAAGCCTCTCCCATGTTTCTTGCAGGCTTCAGGTGACATCATGCTGAAATGCATCTTTCAATCTCTTTATCTTCTCTGATGATTCAGGTCCCAACCAGCTTATCATTAGATTCATCTCTTGCTGTGGGCTTCATGACAGCTATGGCATCTTTGAAATCAGCTTTCCACTATCAATACTTTTCCAGGTGATTGTTACACTGGGTGAGCCCCATGTTCACCAACTTTTTGTGTGCCATGTATTAGAGAATCCAGAAATATGGCAGTAGTAGTAATTTGTTTTACCAGTCCTCAATGTTAGTATAGTCAATAGGTAGCTGGACTAGTATAGAAAAGTTAGTTATCGCTCATGAGTAAGCCTCAGTCCCACCACTCCACCGCTGTTCTATCTCATGACTGCGGGGAGAATTATGTGGCACTTCATCACTGGCTGCTCATACCGATTCTGTTTAGCATGTTTAATAATTTATACGTTTTTCTAAAAAGTGCTACAGTGCTGTCTTTATTATTAAAGTAGTGTGTATACTTAGCTTGTCAGCCAACGCCTGGGAGTCTAATCCGACATGTTTTGCGCCTATTTGAGGGCCAGATTCGCCCAACGTGGATTCCTTCTCCAGGAGGGCACTACACCTCAGGATACTGAAAATGAGATATTGACCTGTGTGCTTCCCTATTCTAGGGCTGTTAGTAAGGTGGTGACAATGATAAAACGCCATTGGTATATCGTACAGATCACCAGATTCTGCAACCATTCCCTAGGATGGCATATTCTAGAGGTACCACGTTGGGACAGAAATGTAATTTTCAAAAATATGGGGTGGCACCTAGTCAGGAAGGGGGGCAGCACAAGAGATGTGGCAGATGCCAATGGTGTCCACTCACCATTGAGGGAGAATCATGGGAGGTTCCCGGGAGAGATATGATCCTGTACTCTAAGACTAACACGGATTGTACCTCCCAAGATGTGGTGTATGTCATTGTTTGCCCCTATGACCTGGAATACGTGGGACATAAATCGAGACCAATCCGTGTCAGACTCACGGAACACAAATCACATATTGTGAATGGGGTTACTCAGGCCCCTTTGGTAGACCATTGGAATGCTTATAACCATAAGATTGATAAGATGAGATGGTGTGTCATAAACAGAGTAATCGGGAGGGATGGTGGGAAAGATAAAAAAAAGCTGAATGAAAGTGAACAGAGGTATATTTTTACATTGGATACTGTTGAACCCTATGGATTGAATGGGGAGATAGAGTGGATGTCGGTGATTGGTTAGAGGTTTGTCCAATCAGACCCTGGGGGGAGGGGCATAGTTATGAATGAAAGTTGACAGTATATATTTCCCGAGGTCAGACGCCACCGCCATCTTACTCTTGATATTAACATGAGTCGGGTGACAAGCGCGACCTCGGTAAGCACCTATAAGTTTTAACTTGTTAGGAAGGTTAAATATTAGGGGCGGTTAGACATTAAGTGATGTTAACGGCTTCTTTTTTACTGTACTTAGGGAGACTCTTGATACAGCGCCGGTAGGCGCGAAACATGTTGGGTTAGACTCCCAGGCGTTGGCTGACAAGCTAAGTATACACACTACTTTAATAATAAAGACAGCACTGTAGCACTTTTTAGAAAAATGTATAAATTATTAAACATGCTAAACAGAATCGATATGAGCAGCCAGTGATGAAGTGCCACATAATTCTCCCCGCAGTCATGAGATAGAACAGCGGTGGGACTGAGGCTTACTCATGAGCGATAACTAACTTTTCTATACTAGTCCAGCTACCTATTGAATGTATTAGAGAATGACATGGGGACACATTTTTCCCTGTCCCCACAGGAACTAAATTCCCCCATCCCATCCCCACAAGTCACTATCCCTGCCCCTGCCCCATTCCTGTAAGCTCTGCCTTAATTGCACAAGCCTCGGACACTTATGATTTTAAAGTGTTTCAGGCTTGTGCAGATGAGGATGGAGCTTGCATGAAAGCTGCAGGGACAGGAAAAGAACTCACGGGAATGGGACGGGAAAATGAGTTCCCTCGGGAATGGAGAAAAATTTGGCCCCAAGTCATTCTCTAGTCTACCATGTATGTTGCTAGATCTTCTTTCTCTAAGATCTCTAGCATGCTGGCAGTAGGTATCTGTGGCTGACTGCTTGTTGCTGTCTACCTGGAGTCAGGTGTGGAGTATGGTGTGTCAGGCACCTCTTGCTTAATCACAGTTGGGCGTGTTTGAGCCCAGTTCCTGTATAGGGCCAGAGTCTGTGTTTGAAATGAAGTGTTTTCCTTGGTGCACTTTCCTGGAGCGAGAGCAGTTGGCAGTAAATTTGTGTGCTTACTTGCATATGGATCATTGGAGTGGTATTTAGTTTCCATGATGGCGTGCAAAACTTTAGACTTACTTCTCTCAACCAAGATGGACTCTGCTGAAGAAGAACATACTTTCTCTGATATAGTGACTCCCCTGAGTCAGACTCTGATTGTTTGCTCTCTTGTGCTGAGGCCTGGGTCTATGGCTAAGCTGATTCTCCCCACCTTCAGCCTTTGTGAATTCTTCCAGAACCTTAATCTGAGACTCAATGGAGACTGCTTCTTTCTCTTGCTGGAGCACCTCCAAAATGATGCCTAGCTTCTGCTTTCCTGCATGCAGTGGCTTCAGCCTTGTCTGCTACCCTGTGTGCAGTTGCCTAAGCCTCTGTTTTCTGTTGTTCCTCTTCTATTCTAAGTTTTTTCCTGCTGGCTATACAGAACCTTTGTTTTCACAGATTCGGTCTCTATTCGCAATTTAATAGCCAGGGATGCTATGGAGAACCTACTGGATTGGCTTGGTCTCTGCGATCTAGAGCAGTATTTCTCAACTTCTTCAAGCCAAGTACCCCCTAAGCCTAACATATACCAATCGAGTACCCCCGACCAAGCTTCACCTCTGACCCCACCCCATTGTAACATAATTTCTTCTATCCATTTTTCATATACACACAATATAATCTTATTAATACATAATGGTAACCACAAAATTTAAAAATACACAAAGAACACTGTATGCACAGAAAATGTTAATTATCATTTATATTCAGGGTTTTTTTTCAAAGAGGTCAATGCAGATGACTTAAAAATATAGAAAAATAGACAAATATAGAGCAAAATATAGTTAGCAGATATAAATTCACAAAACTGACACATTTTGATCACTAAATTGAAAAAAAAATTATTTTTCCTACCTTTGTTGTCTAGTGATTACATTAGTCTCTGGTTGCATTTCCAATATTTCTTCCTTTCTGCCTCTTGCACACTTCCTCTCCTCCAGACCTCATTCCCTCCCCCTCCCCCTCCCCCAAAGCTGACCTGGAGCTGACTCCCTCCATCCACACCCCCCCCCCCTCCAGCAGCAGCTCCAGGTCATGGCGCGTGCAGCAGCCGGCCCACAAGCCTTCCCCCCTTGACATCAATTCTGACTTCAGAGAGAAGGTTCCGGGCCAGCGAACCATGTGTAAAATAAATTTTCTCTGATTGCTAGGAAGCAGGTTTTGCCTATTTCCATTTGCACGTGTTTCAGATGGGGACTGTAAGTCAGTTGTGTTCTCAGTGCCATGAGAAGAGCCCATCAGACATAAATAATTCTTGGTGCATTTTCCGAAACATGGACTTGAAATCCCTTTCGCTTTGATCTTACATTCTGCCCGCCATTTCCAGTTGTTATCTATATGGTACCCTAGTATGTGATACTTTCTAGGAACAAAGAAAAACAATACTGCTAGGAAATGTACAGGGTACAGGAGTTTATTAAGAACACAAAAACAAGAAATGTGAAAACAAAATGCATAAATTACATCAAAAATATGTATCTAAAACAATTGGTCTCAATATTCCTGTGGATCAGACCTGACACGGTCTGTGTTTCGAAGGAACCCTCCTTCCTCAGGAGTCCTTACTGATGGTTCACAGAATATCAGAAAACCAAATTAAATATGGTAAGCAAAATCGGTGGTGAACAGGCATAAACAGCTCCTGTACAATGCGCTGCAGTCTGTAAATCAGATTGCAAAGGAGAATACTTTCTAGTACCCCTGAGGAAGGAGTGTTTCTTCAAAACACGGACCGTGTCAGGTCCCGGTTCATCTACCTATTGGTCATATGTTGGATACAAACTGTTTTTTGTTCATAATTATGTTCATTGATTAAAGACTTGGTATCTTGTACACCATTCCTGCAGTTTATTTCCTTTTTTCGTTAAAATCTAAGCACATTGTTGAGCAAGGTACATTAGAAGGTTGAACTTTAATGTCTTTTTCGTTGTGCTGCTACTATGCATTTATGATTTACTCCCTGCTAAGTCTACATCATCATAAGGAGTTGCCGTATACAATGCATAATGGATATGATTTAGAAAACAATTACATTTCAGATCAGGAGCATCAATGCAAAATGAACATGGCAGAGAACTCAGTGTGCTTCCTGTCTAAGAGGAACCTGAAAAACAATGTAGACTGAACCTGGTAAGAAGAGAAGCAATAGGAAAGATACGAATTAAAGTATAATGGAGAACCAATATGTCTCATGCACTGAGGCACGGATTCTGTAAACTGCGTCCCAATTGTAGGCAGCTGTAGGCGTCCTACAGTTGTCTAATCAGCTAATTGGGGTTCTTTTGGCAGGAGGGGTTGGGCACCCTCCTGCCGTGATCATCGGGGGTTGGAGGGATTGGGGGTTCTACCAGCAGGAAAGGTTGAGCACCTTCCTGCCGGCGATCGTGGAGGAGGGGGGGTCTTTTGGCAGGAGGGGTTGGGGACCCTCCTGCCTCGTTCATTTAGGGGGTGAGGATGAGGGGAGACTGGTGGCCGTAGCCATGGCTGCTATACTAATCGCGGCAGGGAGATTCCTTGCTGCGATTAAGTATAGCGGCTGCATCTAGAGTAACCCAGTTCAGTAACCGGCAGCTGTAACATGGACGTCCTTAATCCCACTGATTAGGGAAGGACATGCTGACAATATACCACCTTGTTATTTGGATGTATTATAGTGTTGAATGTCCCTTTTCTGTCTTTGCAAAATTGGTACTTGGATATTTCAAGCACATACATGTTTATTTCAGCCTTTTGAGACGTCTATACACTTTAAAAATAAATGTCCTAGTCTCTCCTTCATGATATTTTTTTCTCCTATATATTCATAGTCTTATAAACTCACACTTTCTTCTCCAGTGTCTCTCTAACCAGCCTCTCTCATTTTTTCCTCTTCTTCATTCTGACAGATGTGATAGGCTGACGCCCCAGCTACTTCTATTTCGGTAGCAGGTCCAATTATTTGGAATAAACTCCTTGGACCATTAAGGCCCACCGCTGGGGTGCATCCATTGAAGAGGCTTTTGGAAAACAATTTGTTTATGCATATTTTTTTGATTTCATGAGTGCATGTAGTGGTGTTTGATTATAAATAAGATTTTAGGCCCTCTTTTATTGATCCACGGTAGAAGTTTCTGCCACGGCCCAGGGCGCTTAAGATGCTCATAGAGGGGATTAGTATTTTATATGTTTTATGATGTATGTTTATCTAGAATCCACTTAGGTATGTAATTGGGGTACACATTTTAAATTAAATAAAAAGCCCAGCCTTTTATCTTTTCCTTCAGTGCCTGTCATCCTTCCTTCCAGCTAGTCACTTTTCACTCCACCTTCCTTAAAGATGTCTCCCTTTTTCTCATCCAAATGCTTTTTTTCCCCCTAATTTAACCTTCCACATCATTTCTCCTCGATATATGAATACTCAGAGAGAAGTAAAGGGATAGTATTTGGATAATGTGTGCACGGACAAATTATCTGCCCCTTTCTTTCTCTGGAATATAACTCAAAGGGCTCCTTTTACGAAGGCGAGGTAGCGGTTTAACGCGCGTAATATACCGTGTGCTAAACCGCCGGCCGCGCTAGCCACTACCGCTTCCTCTTGAGCAGGCGGTAGTTTTTAGGCCAGCATGGGGGTTAGCGCGTGATGAAAAGTCACGCGCGTTAAACCACTAGCGCGGCTTCGTTAAGGAGCCCAAAGTTGTTTCTCTAACCCTTATTCCTATGACTATCTCAAATGCTTTTTTTTACTTCATGATACATTTAGCATAAGAAACGCATACCCCCTTTTACTTAATGGATCAGACTGTAGATGAGATTTGCTTGAGAAGTGCTGGAAAACCCTGCGCCGTAATGTACCGAGAAGTAATGCTTCCAGGTGATTAGGTTTATAAAGCAGCAGCCTCTCTTCTCAACTTCTGCTTGTTGTGCTGACATTAGTCATAGCGTGGCTGATGCAAAACTCAAAACGAATAGTGGAAATCATTTATTTAAATGCTACTGCTCTTTCCATTTTGGGCTATGGATTGGAGTCACACATTTTTGGCGTTCCTGATTTATCTTGCATGTCAGCCAAGAGCCATTAGCTGGACTAGGCCTCAGGCGCTGATTAGCCATCAAAGCACACTGGCACTCTGTTATTGGCCCAGGCTACTGTAGTGGATTATCTTTCGCATAATTCCTATTAGAAATTTCTAGATTAAAATAGGAAAGCACACTTTCCTGTTAGATAGGCATGGTTCAATCTGCTGTATCATATTGTTCATCAACATTTTGAGATTCCTTATTTTGAGAAGCTTATTTGTATCTTGCCTTGTTAACATTTACTGTTCTTGCTGTATATTGAAATCAATAAAATCTTTGAACTGAAAAAAAATAGGAAAGCACTCTCTGCAATTTCAATTTAACATCTAAAATGTATATATTTCTTTAGGAGTATAGCGATTTTTTGTGGGCTGGTGTAACTGTGGACATGTTCATGTTGGCATGTCGATGCCAGGTTACAATAGTATTCTATAATGGAATTCAGGTTCCCAGATGCCATTATAGAATAGGCCAGTGTTCTTCAATGCAAGGCCTGGAGGCCAATGATGGCTCTTGGAAACCTCTGGAGCAGCCCTCATCATCATTCTGACTTTTTTTCAGGACAGGAAGAGGGAAGTAGATGGCAGGATGAGCTATATGCTTGAAGACAAGACATTTCTCAATAGGTGAATAAAATGCATTTGGAAATGCCCACCTCCTTGAGAATATATCCAATATACAGTTTAAAGGTGGGTTGGTAGGGTGTATATCATTGACACACACTTGTCAGCAGTGTTATGACCTCACATGGGAAGGTATTTGGCAGCTTTCCTTCAGCTCATTGGATCCAAATTGGCCCCAACTTAAAAATTTGTGAAAACCACTCGAATAGGCTGTCACAGTGTGGTATTTGGGCGCCTAAAAGGAGATTCCCAGCATCCAGCAAATGCTCTACTGCTCTTTAGTACATCCAGACTAGAGAAACTACTTGAAATTCCTGTGGCATCACAATCATGACCTCAATCAGGAGGTTATGGAATACAGAATGAAAGTTCATGTCCTTGGCAATAGTCCATTACCTGCAGTGGCAAATATGGGCTTAGGAGGACAGCCCAAGAAGGAGAGAAAGACTACAGAACAGATACCAGATGCTTTATTGAAAAAGACTTCTACCTAGATGACTGCTTGAAATCCTTGCTTACAGCCGGAGAGGCAATTGATCTGCTAAAAAGAGCACAAGTAATGTTGGCAGAAGCCAATTTGTGATGGGGTGTATGTCCCATCACCATAAGTAAAGGAATTGTAGAAAGGATCCCTTATAGGAAACCCATATCAAAAGACAAGCTAGGTTTAAGGAACAAAAGAACATAAGAAGTTGCCCCCGCTGAGTCAGACCAGAGGTCCATCTTGCTCAGCGGTCCGCTCCCGCGGCGGCCCATCAGGCCTAGTGCCTGAACAGTGGTCCCTGATTAATTTTGTAACTTACCTCTAATCCCATCCCTATAATCTACCTTTACTCTTATCTGTACCCCTCAATCCCTTTGTCTTCCAAGTACCTATCCAAAGCTTCTTTGAACCCCTGTAGCGTGCTCCTGTTTATCACATCCTCTGGTAGCGCGTTCCATGTATCCACCACCCTCTGTGTGAAAAAGAACTTCCTGGCGTTTGTTCTAAACCTCTCCCCTTTCAATTTCTCTGAGTGCCCCCTTGTACTTATTGATCCCCTTAATTTGAAAAATCTGTCCCTGTCTATTTTTTCTATGCCCTTCATGATCTTGAAGGTTTCTATCATGTCTCCTCTAAGTCTCCGCTTTTCCAGGGAGAAACTGACAGAAGGTTCACTTGGAGGAGGGGAATTAATTGAGGCTCATTTGCTTACTCATATGCTTATAGCAAAGGTGACTGGCTCTAGTGTCCTAAGAGGAGAAGCGTAGGACACTAGGGAGAAGTTTCGACCCCTATCTCATAATAAAGGAGAGAAAGATACACCCCAGCTGATTAGAAAAGGAGGGGGGGTGAAGAGGTTCACTCTAACTCAGGAGGTAGTGACTAGGACTCTGGAGGCTACAAACTAGAGAATGACATGGGGACAAATTTTTTCCACCTCCGTGGGAACTCATTTTCCCGTCACATCCCAGAGAGTTCTTTTCCTATCCCTGCCCCATTCCTGCAAGCTCTGTCCTCATATGCACAAGCCCCAAACACTTTAAAATCATAAGTGTTCGAGGCTTGTGCAGTTAAAGCCAGAACTTACAGGAATGGGGCAGGGAAACTGAGTTCCTGCGGAGACAGGGACAAGTTTGTCCCTGTGTCATTCTTTACTACAAACTTGGAAAGATAGAGTTGCACTGGCTTTCAGGTGACCCTCAGAGGGAGGAATGTTGGCTTTTGCCTAACCCTCCATAAGTCAGAGTGACCAGAGTCTTTCGCACAATCTCAGACGTCACAAAATCACTTCTAATAGTCCAGAAGTAAGGACAGAATTTCCTGCAGAGGATCATGCTAAGGATTTAAAAGATTTAGATCTCAGAGTAGATACCCATCCACTTCAGAGAAGTTTTGATCGGCATTGGTACCTAAAGAGAGACATTTTCATGTTAAATAGTGCTGAATGTCAGGTAGCCAGACTTAAAGTCCTGTCTTTCAGAATTCAGTACAATTGGGCCAGGTTTGGCCCTACACTCCAAAATTACAGTTTAAGCAAGGTTCCAAGACAAACTTGACCTACCTAAGTAGAGCTTCTGCAACTTACACTTTTGCAGTGGAGGTACAGGGACATACTTGAAGATCTAAACATTTATACTCTGTAAGAGAGGTGAAAACAGGGTTATTAAGATTCTTCCAATGTATAAATATGTAGAAGGAAGGCCTCTTTCTGTGGAAAGTAATCTCTGGCATGAGGGATGCATAGGTTGAGGATAGGAAGGGGTAGACTTCCAAAGCAATGTTTCTTTACAGAGAGGATAGTAGATGTATGGAATAGCCTCCCAGTGGTAGTGATGGAGACAAGGAGAATAACCCAATGTAAGCAAACTTGAGAAAAGCACGAAGAATCTTCAACAGAGAAAAAAATGATTATAAAGACTGGGCTATTAGTTTGGATGGGCTGCTGCCTGTAGATTGTTCCCTTATAGTTTTCATTGCCTACAATATATGTAAAGTTACTGTACCATTTCAGAAATTTGCTTAAGAACATACGAATTGCTGAAGGTCCATCAATCCCAGTAACCTGTTTCCAACAGTGGCCAACCCAGGTCCCATGCACCTAGCTAGATCCCAAGTAGCAAAACAGATTCTATGCTACTTATCCTAGGAATAAGCAGTGGATTTCCCTAAGCCATCTCAATAATGGCTTGGGGAATTAATTGACTATGCATATTCTGCCAGATGTTTTGGAGGCAGGCATAAAGTAGTTGTAATTTGCATGCTGCTGAACAACCTCTAATTCTATTTCAAAAGCAAAAACAGTGGGTTATGCTCGTAGGCAGTGATGCATTGGATGGCATGCCGTTTCAATGTCAGTTACAATTAGAAAGATTTCTGTGGGTGGAATGATAGAAATGGAAAGGAAACTGATAAGAATAATTATTGTTATTTTTAAAGATATTTTTCTAGCAGAAGATGTATCATCATGTAACATAAAGGCTTCTTAAATCTGGCCTGATAACCCCATGGTCAGTCAGGTTTTCAAGGACAGATGCTCGCCACCGCTTTGAGGCTTTCCCTTTTACGCTCTAAGGTGTGTGTGGGGGGGGAACCCCCCACTACACTTAGAATCCCTCACGTTCCAGTTGGGGGATGGGGGGCAATCCCCCCCCCCCACTACACTGAAAACTCCTGAAGACCAAAAATGGGAAGGAGAAAGGGAGTTTTCAGTGTACTGGGGGGGAGAGGTGTCCCCCAACCCCCCCCCCCCCCACACCAACAGGAGCACGAGGACTTCTAAGTGTAGTCGGGGAGTTCCCTCCATACCCCCCTCAGAACGTAAACCTGAAGGCCTCAAAGCGGCAGAAATGGCCGCGTGCATTTCTCCTGCACTCAAATGTTGGCTCAGGATTGTTGGCACACCGTTGTCCTCCGTGCTTTTTACGGTGTACCTTTTCCCATGCCCTAAGTCCACTTGTGCTTTGCCAAAAAATGACCAACTTTCCCACTTTCCTAATTAATGGCCACACGCTAATTTTATCATTGGTGTGCCACCATTAAAAAGAGTTGCTCCAATTACTTTAGCTTCACCAGAAAGAAAGACAGGTTAATAATTTATTAGAAAATCCAGTTGCATTATCGTATGATACCATTTTATTTGGGACGTCTATGAGGGCAAAAAGTCAAATTTCGGCAAAAAATAATAAACTTTTGTTTATAATGACGGATAAATTGGAAAAATTGGAAAAATTGGGATAGATTAAGTTATTCATTCTGGTGGGAATCCCTATATTATATCTTCAAAATGGAAAAGTTTATGGCTATTTCTGAAGGGTTATTATAAAAAATTTATGGAAGTGTGGGAACCATTAACTAAATATTGTAAAGATTAATCTAATTGTATAATTGTGGAAAATGTGCACATACAGGGTGGGGTTAGGGGTATGTTTTGGCATTTGTTAAGAAGTAAAGAAGGGTTGATTATAAGTATTTTCTGAGATGTTTTTAAATTGGAAGGGGAGGGGAGAAAATAAGTCTTATCTTTCGTTTATTAAGGGGTCCTTTTATCAAGCTGCGGTAGGGGTTTAACGCGCATAATACCACGCGTTAAACTGCCTGCCACGCTATCCGCTAACGCCTGTATTGAGCACGCATTAGTTTTTTAGCCAGCCGCAGAGGTTAGCGCGTGATGAAATGTCCGACGCGCTAACCCCGCTAGCGTGGCTTGATAAAAGGAGCCCTAAGTATATTGTGCTATAACGATAATAATGTATGTAAATGCATCATTATTTAATTGTTGTGCACAATTAAAGTTTCAAAAATGAATAAAGAATATTTTTTTAAAAAAGAGTTGCTGCATGAGCATTTATCAACACTTACTTTAAAGATGGTAAGGACCCATACCCCTCATTAATCAATTGGGCCCATATTCTATAAACGGCATCTGAAGTCAGGCAGCGGTAGATGCCCTACTGGCGCCCAACTTAAATGACAAAGTCATTTTTAAAATGATTTTAAAATCATTTAAAAACAAAACCAGTTGCTAGATCACGTTTACAGGGTGCCTTAGAATGCCTGAGGTCAAAGTAGACATGGCTAATGCCAGAAATGACCTTAGGCATCCTTAGGCACCTCTGTAGACATGATTCACGTCACACATAGGTGCCAGAAACGTAGGACTCAAAAACCTTAGCCTACATTTCCTGTGCCTATGTTTGAGGTAGCTATGATTTGACAAACGGCGCGTTTGTGTGATTGTCACGCGATCGGTGGCTGCCGATACTGGCACTGTTTTGTAGAATCCGGCCCTTAGTGCGCAGCAATGCCTCACACACTAACTAATTAGCGCCATCATGCCCATCTCCAAATATGCCCCCTTAGAGAAAAATTCAGAAAAGTTAGTTTAGCACACGCAGATAGACAAATGTGTACAAACATAGATAGGCAAATTCACCATGCGATAAGTCCTTTTAATGTGCAGTAAGTGCATGCTAGCACTTACCGCAGTTTAGAAAAAGGATCCCTCAGTATAGGCAAATGTTTTCCATGCATATTCATTGTGGACATCCTCAAAGCCCTGGGCAGGTTTAAGAAGCTTTGGTTCAGATTAAACCCTTTATTTGGCATTATTACTCAGAAGCAGCATGTGTTTTCTATGGCTCTTATGGGAGATCTGCATCTCCAAATGCCTGCTTCTTGGCACTGTTGCTCTTGTTCAACATCAAGTTATGTAGAGCAGCCGTTTCACCATCTGCCAATTAAAGGGTTAATACAATGGGTTAACACAAATAACAAGTATCAAGTACAATAGACAATAGACAATGGCATTCCCTGTCCTCAAGAATTTATAATCTATGAGAGAGGAATGAGAAACACACAGGGTCAGTTTAACCATTATGCAGACTAGATGGTCATCTGGAATGGCAGCTTCTGGGAGATTGCAAGGTTCTGCTGCAGTCAAAACAAAACAATAGATCCTGCAATCTGGGTGGAGTGGAGAGGAGAAAAGTGGTTGGAGGGGAGTCAAGAACAATGAGGATTACACTAGAGGTTTGGTTTTGAAAAAAGAGGGGAAGGGACAAATATTTACTATGTATTGAGAGGCCTAGATCTAGGGTTTTCTTCAAATAATCAGTCATAGACGAATAACCCTACTGTATATGGATGTCTACAGGACCAAGTTGATTACTACTACTTTGCTTAGTACTTTTGTTTTATTTTAATGCTTTGTTAGGTATTTTCTATGGGGCAGAAAAAGACCTCAAGTGCCCACAGCTGCTTATTGTTAGAACTTGTCTTAGTAAGTCAGCTGTAAGCGGGCTATCACCGGTCAAAACCCCCTTTAAAAAAAAAAATTAAAAAAAATTTAGCTTTTGAATTTAATACCTTTTATGATTTTTTTTTCTTTTATCGTTTTCATTTGTTCATTATCTGTATTTTTATTCAAATATCTATTATAGGAACCCTTTACCCACGACTCACATTGTCTCCCAATACAAGCAAGAATACACTTCAAATTAGAGAATGACACGGGGAAAAATTCTGTCCCCATCACCGCCCCGTCCCTGGACCACCATCCTCTGCACCACCCCATCCCCGCTGTCCCTTTCACTGCCCTGTCCCCGTCTCTGTCATCCCCTTCACCGCCCCATCACCACCCTGCTGTCTCTTTCACCGCCCCAGCCCCGTCCCCGTCTTCAGCGTCTTCTCCTCTCCATCCCCCCACCCCCAGCACCCTTCACCGGACCAGCAGCTCCCTCCCGCCGGCCAGTCGTGCATTTCCCTCCTTTTCCCTTACCTTTTCTTCTTAAAATGGTGATTTCTATAAGGCTACGAGCTGTATTACAGCCGGAGCCTTGAAGTCGCGTCGGGTTGCCTGTAGAAGTCTCCTCCAGTGCAACCGGACACAGGAAGTTGCGTCAGAGAAGACTTTTACCAGCAGGCAACGCAACGCGACTTCAAGGCTCCGGCTGTAATACAGCTCATAGCCTTATAGAAATCGCCATTTTAAGAAGAAAAGGTAAGGGAAAAGGAGGGAGGGAGATACATGGACGGACGGCAGGTGAGAGTGGGCTGCCGGTTGGAACACTCGGTCACCGCATGTTCAAGATTGTTCACCACCCCGTGCTACCATTCACCGCTCCATGGGGTGGTGAATGGCCTTGTCCCCGAACTTGCGGTGACCATTTTTTTTGGTCACCGTTTTGGCGGGTTACCCGCAGCTAAACGCGGCTAGCCGCGGGTAACCGCCACCGTGTCATTCTCTACTTCAAATTCTACTGCCTACTTTTCAAAGCTATTAATGGAGAAAGCCCATCCTACTGGAACAACCAACTAACTCAATCCACCTCAACCAGGCACAGAAGAACCCACTCACTATTCATACACCCACCAACCAAAAATGTCAAACGTAGAAAACTATATGACAATTTAATGGCCACCAAAGCAGCAAAACTAGACAGACAAATCACCAATCTGCTGTCTTCGACCACAGACTACAAAACCTTCAAAAAAGAAACTAAAACCCTACTCTTCAAAAAATACATAAAACCTATTTAACACAACCAGTTCCTTCCCAATCTCCACCTACTACACTCTCTACCCCTTTCAAATCTAAAATGTTTCTAATTGCCCAATATGTATCACATCAAGTTCCCGTAAATTTTTATGTAATTCCTATGCAATTCTTATGACAATTCTTATGTAAAGTTACAATTCTTGTAACCTCCTGAGAAATCTTATGTAATCCGCCTTGAACCGCAAGGTAATGGTGGAATAGAAATCACTAATGTAATGTAATATAAAATGTACTTAGCTTGGGATGTTTAGAACTGGGCGGGCCTGGGAGTGAGTCTAAGGGGTCTGAATTTTCCGAATGAAAAATCTGGTAACCCTACCCAACAGTTTCTGGAATGTTTCATATGCATCATGAGCTGTTGTCTTTTTGTGGGATTACCATATAACTCCCGAAAAAGGGAGGATGGATTGAGACATCCAGGTTTTGCTTCCATTGAAAGCAATGGAAGTAAAACCTGGATGTCTCAATCCATCCTCTTTTTTCTGAAGCCATATGGTAACTCTACAAGTTTGGGGGTCAATATTCAGCATGGTTTAAGGTTGTAGGAGAGGCATCTGTCCACTTAAATAATGCTGAGCTGCCACCAATATTCAACAACAGTTAACTGGCAATGCCACTGAATATTTGTTTTGACTGCCCCGACAATCCAGGCAGGGGCCGATCCGAAAGTAATATCCAGGTCTAATTCATCCCATGAATGTCTGTGGCTTTAAAATCACTGCCCACCATGAGCTGAATATTTCCCATTTTCAGTTTAATCTCATTAGAGATAAGACTGATTAGGACTTAGCATCATATTTTGTGTATTTTTCATTGATTTTTAATAGTTTGTTGTCTTATTATTATTTACTGTGGGGTCCTTTAACTAAAGCCATGGCAAAAATGGCCTTAGGCTTAGTGCACACCTTACATGGGTCTTTCCCAAGCACTAAAGCAGGGATAGGGAACTCCGGTCCTCGATAGTTGTATTCCAGTCGGGTTTTCAGGATTTCCCCAATGAAAATGCATTGAAAGCGGTGCATGCAAATAGATCTCATGCATATTCATTGGGGAAATCCTGAAAACCCGACTGGAATACGGCTCTCGAGGACCGGAGTTCCCTACCCCTGCACTAAAACCTCGTGTGCTGCAGCCAGAAAAAATCACATTTTCCCATTTTCTGGATGAATGGCCATGCACTGATTTTGCCATTAGCATGCAGCCATTAAAAAATTACCACATGAGCCCATATTGCCACCTATTTTGTAGGCAGTAAGGTGAAAATTCTATAAACAGCGTCCCGATTGTAGGCAGCAGTAGGCATACTGCTGCTATCTAACCAGCCAATTGGAATGCACGTTTAAAAAATAAAACCACCCCAAGGCAGGCTGTAGCCATTTTTCTGAGCCTAGGGAGGCACGTAGGACCGCTTAAGCTCACCCAAGGCCAGACATCAGCATGGTTTCGCTCAGAAGTGGCCTTAGGCGAGCTTAGGCAGCCTTAGACATCTCCCTTGTGCCACAATAGGTGTCTGAAATGTAGGCCAGCAAATTGCTGGCCTACATTTCAAATACATGCGGCTGCTCAGCTGATCATGGCAAAGGAAACTACCCACCTCCCTGGCAAAGTCAACCAGCAGGAGGGATGCCCACTCCTTCCTGCAAGAACCCCCAAATGTCCATGGAAGAAGGAGTGCCAAATCCCTCCTGCCGCCATCCCCTGAGACATCCCCTGGCAGGAGGGATGCCCACTCCCTTCTGCCACCACTCCCCCCAAAGATCACCTCCTACCGGTGATCTTTGGGGGTGGGTGGGTGGCATCCCTCCTGTTGGTGATCTTTGGGGGGGGGGGCCGTTTCCAGCAGGAGGGACTGGGCATCCCTCCTTCCAGTGATCTTCAGGAGGTAGGGTGGGGTGGCAGTAGGAGGGAGTGGGCATCCCTCCTGCTGGGGGATGTATTGTGGGGGTGGCAGAAGGAGATATTTGGTACTCCTCCTGCAGCAGACATTCGAGGGTCAGGGGCTTTGGGGGTTCCGGCTTGTCAACTTTGGGGAGGGATGAGTTTCTTGCTCTGGCCGCTAAACCGATTGCAGCAGGGAGATTCCCTTGCTGTGATTTGTTCAGTGGCTGCGTCTGTTTGAAATGGAGGCCAGCATTTTGCTGGCCTTCATTTCAGGTGCCTATTGCGGCCCTAGGGAGACACTTCCAGGAGAAACCACATCCACACCTAGCATTGGGCGAGCTTTAGCAGCCCTAGGTGCCTACCTAGGCTTGCGAAAATGCCTACAATGTAGGCGGCCTGCCTTGGGGTGTTGTTGTTTTTTTTTAAAACATGCATCCCGATTGGCTGGTTAGTCAGCAGTAGGACACCTACTGCTGCCTACAATCGAGACACCATTTATAGAATTTGCCCCGAAGTGTATAGCCCTTGATGGAGACTGCTCCAAGTTTGTTGGTTAGGCTGAGAACTTTTCAGTGGCCGCGCATATAGGCTATCTTATATGGGAGTACTCATACTCTGATAGCCATATGAGGTTCCACATAAAAACATTATAGAAAATTAGTTTGCTTAGACTGACTGATTGAAGTGTGGTGAGTTTTTTTTTTTTTTTTATGGATTTATGGTGACACCGTGTACCTCTGCTACTTCAAACACCATGTTGTAGTCTTTGTTTTCCTTTTAAAGGAAAGGATGACATAACTGACAGATGTGTTCATCGCTGTCCTGATAGAGCTAGTTAGTTGGCATGCTATCAGCTTTCTTGTAGTGACTACAGGCAGAGGAAGGTCATATGATACTTTACTTCTACATGATGAATGACAATATAATTGAAGTTAGTGTTTTCTCTTCAGCTTCATTATAAAAACAGAGCACACTGCTATGGTTGCTATGTTACTATATGCTGTATGATGTCTTCATTATGCAAGAAAATGATGCTTTCCTTTTCGAACTCTTTTCCCCCTATATTAAAGCAGAAGCATGCAACAGGTGAAGGGGAGCCTAGTGGAGAGGTGGGCCCATTCACTTTTGGATCTACCCCATCTCCAGCTAGACTACACCATACAGTTCTACTGCAGT
This sequence comes from Geotrypetes seraphini, assembly GCF_902459505.1. Taxonomy (NCBI): domain Eukaryota; kingdom Metazoa; phylum Chordata; class Amphibia; order Gymnophiona; family Dermophiidae; genus Geotrypetes; species Geotrypetes seraphini. The sequence goes on from NC_047092.1 coordinate 56,092,721, forward strand.
AGCTAGAGGGAATCCCCAAGCACCACCAGCTGAAGAAATGCAGAAGCGGAGCTGGGTCAGAGAATGGCTATAGCCGTGACTACACTGAAAAAGTGCTGGCAGTAGTGTAAACTTCTATTGCAACACTGAGAGCACTTTCGGTACTAAAGGGAGTACTTCTTGATGCTATCTCAACATGTTCATTATGCCGTGATTCAGCTGTAATGTTCGATCTTTAGAAAGCATCCAGTTGATCCATCAAATACACGCAGGACAATTATACCCTATCAAATGCGCACACTGACAAGTGCATGAGGACAAAGGCACCCCATCGACTGCATACCATACAGCGGATACTAACCCTCTTTTTATGAGGAGGGGAAACACCCCCACATACACTCTACACTTAAAATATTCACTTGGTACCTAGTGTTAGGGTAAGGTTTAAATGAGGATTATGGGAACCAAAGGGTTTCCATAATCCTCATCTAAACCTTACCATAACACTAGTGTGATTGACAGGGCGCCATTGTTCTGCACACACTTCTCGGGGCACGCATTTGATGGGGCACGATTGAAGGGGCGCAATTGTTGTGTGCGCATTTGTCGGTGTACCAATTGACCATTCCTTCATCCTATATGACTAGACTTTCCACAACTCATCACGTAGCTTTTTTTCTCTATTATCCCTACGCTTTGGAACTCACTCCCTTTAGAACTTGAATTTTCTTATGTGAAGTTACAGTCCCTTTTGTAAACTCATCATATCTCCCAGGCTTTTCAGTGGTTCCTTAAAGGAAGCTAGATGGTTATAGCACGCTGGCAGTGGTGGAGGTTTTTTCTCCTTTTCTATTTTTATTGTAGTTTCTTCCATTCTAATATTTTAACTGTAAACCGCTCTGCTGTTAATGTGAAGGGCAGTATATAAGAGTTTTAATAAACAAATATATTGACAGCTGCAAAGGTGCTCCAGTCCAACTCCATAACCATTTCTAGATTTCTTCTGGCAGAGCTTGGTGATCTCCTCCATCTATGGTACAATTAAGTTTTGATGGAGGGGATGCAATGGGAGAGGGGACAGATTTGGGGAGAGTGGTGAGGCCCACCCATGTTTACTTTGGAACCTCCAAACATCATTTCTGGCTACTCAACTGAAATAAAAGCCTTCCCTTTTCTGGACGAAGCGTCCTTCACTGTACTGACATGTCAGTGGTTTACATCTAAAGTATGTCAATTAGGGCATTTTCTGTTATGCCTTTTGTGATAATAACAGCAAAATGGTTTACAAACAAAATAAAATATTAAGATGAAATCAAAGAGGGAAAAGAACTCCAATTGCCCATTGCATATATAAATGTTTAGAATACTAGCATATATGTTCACACAGAAACTGTTGGTGCGTATTTGCCTTTCAGAACTATACTGGTTCATGTTTATTATCAATTCATATTGCAGTTCATTCCAATACCTTACTAACCCTGGACCCCTGAAGAAAGCGTGTTTACCGAAACACGGACCGTGTTGGATCCCTAGGTTTGTTTAAAGGGTGGTAATACTAACCACATTTAAATTTGATATAATAAACATAGCCTGTATCTTTGTACATTTGTCTGCAGTTATTTCCTTGCTGTCCCTCACATCACTCCCATCACCTTGGTTCTATTTTCTTTCTTGGGGCTTGTAAAGGGGCATTTGTGGTTTTCATAGCTTTGCCCACATAGTTGCATAGTTGTTGATTTTCTCTGACTTTTTGTTATATCACAGAAATGTCTTTTTTTTTGAAAACTGTAATCTGTTTTGTTCTCTGACTTCTTGTGTTCTGTTTTCTAAGATTAATAAAAATTATTCAAAAAAAAAAAAAAAAGAAGAAAGAAATGGGCTTAGTACACTCGAAAGGACTGCGTTAAGGACATACTAAGCCCATTTACTAGCACAGCTTAGTAAAAGGGCCCCTTAGGAAGAATAATTTGTTTAGGTTTTGTTTTGTTGTTCTTCTGTACCCAATACTTAGCAAATACTTTGATGATATTCTAAATATTTCTTCTTCAGAGAAAATGGCATTTTCTAAATTGTATGATGTATCTCTCAGTCTCAACTGAGGACTGAGGCAGAGGGTGGACTTGATGTTTCAGTGAAAAATATAACTGTTTTTCCAGAGAATTTTGCTAACACTATATCGGCTGAGCCACCCTTGCTGTCATTTTCTCTGGGAAGGTTGATAAAATGTCAGTGATAAAAGCTTTCTTTAAGAAGAAAAAGCAAGGAATCTGTCGTTGAAAGCTTCAGATTTTCCTGGATGTGTCACAAAAATCCTCAAAAACAGAAACTCCACCTAATAGAAGTATGCTATGAAATCAAATTTTTTGCTTGAATATTCAAAACACAGCTATTAGATTAATATTTAATATTCATAAATTTGATCATATAACACTTTTTTTGAAAGCAGCCCAATGGCTTCCCATTCCATTTCGTATCGCCTATAAAATACTTCTATTGATCTTCAAAGTATTAACGACAGATGAACCCCTGTATCTCTCACGTTTCTTGATCCTATATACGCCTTCTAGATCCCTTAGATCAGAAACTCAAAAACGCCTTATAGTCCCAACATATCGAGAAATTGTTCATGAACATATTAGAATGGCTACTTTTTCAGTAAAAGATCCACAACTTTGGAATTCTATGCCTGAAGATCTCCAACTATTGAGTACAATTGATAAGTTTAAAGCTAAATTTAAAACATTTCTTTTTTCAGATGCTTATCGTAACAAATAGTGGCATTTGGTTTTTGAGAGTTTTCTGCAAGACACAGGAAGTTCTAACCTAATGTACAGTATTTTCCTCCCTACGTTCCTGTAACAATTGTAGTTCTGCTTTTAACCTTATTTGTTTGTTGTAATGTAAATTTTTTTTTAATTTTGTAACTCATTTTAGATTGTAAACTGCCCAGGTCTTTACCCTTGGAGTGGGATAGTAAGATATGAATAAATTTGGAAACTTGGAATATAAAAAAGATATATATTTATATAATATTTGTATATGTGTGTGTGTGTGTGTCTGTCTGTCTGTGTCTGTTTCTGATGTGTGTGATATAAGGGATGACTTTCACTATTCATGCCTATCCATGTTAAGCTAACATTGGGTGCACCATTCCCAATACATCAAGATATCAGAGCAGCCCAGGACACATCACATTGTCACTGGCCCTCATTCACCAATAAAGTGTGTCTGTGTTTGTTTACACCAACTTAAATATAACCCTTTCTCCCCCGATATTGAGAATGAGTTAACCAGTTGACTACGACCACTGACTGGTTAATTTGTGTCTCAGTGGTTTACTGGCCATTTTCAGCAGGAGATAACTGGCTAAAAATCTTCAAATACTGCCGAAACACTAGCTGGCAATCCTTGGGATGTTATGAGGGCGGGTCCAATAGAGGCCCCAATTTTCAGCACTAACCAGTCAAGGTTAGCGCAGAGATAGGATCACATAAATAGCAGTCCTTCCTTTATGCGCTAACCAATGGCTAGTTAGCACTGAATATAAGCTAACTGGATATTGGCTAGCTGCCTTTTTAAAAATCCAGATATTCAATGCCGGTCGCCAGAAATGATCCTGCATTGAATATCTGGAGTCAGCCCCAATGTCAGACTTTAAGTGTGCTGCCTGCTGCCAGCCGAATATCATCCCCAAAGTGTCCACCAAATATAAATAAATAAAAGGAAAGGAAATTTATCTGTAATAACCAGGCAATCTCAGCATTCTGCTGCTACTAATAAAAACTGCCATGGAAGATGTTCAGATGTCATTCCGACTAACATAGTCATATTTCAGTTTCTGCTTCAGTGACTGGCAATATTTCCACAGTCTAGGCCAGGGGTGTCCAACCTTTTGGCTTCCCTGGGCCGCATTGGCCGATAAAAATGTTTCTGAGGCCGCACAAACGCGCAAATGCTGCAGCAAGACAGAGAATGGAGCTGGCAAGACAGTAAACACCCGGGGGAAGCAGAGGAAAACACTGTATCGCCGTCGACGGAGCCGCACAAAATACTTCACAGGGCCACATGCGGCCCTCGGTCCGCAGGTTGGACACCCCTGGTCTAGGCACTTTGACATTTCATTGGTTATCAGTCTGTCCTATACTATAAAGTAAGCAATAATTGTATGAGATGGGGTTAATCTAGGGTTTGGGGATATGAGAAAGCGATTTAGCTAGGTCTGGATTTTGTCAAAATTAATTGGGGGGTCATTTGGGAAATTTTTCAATGGTCTCGCCTCCCCCTGCAGCCAAAACACAGAGCATTTTGGATCATGTTGACATGTACTAATAGACTTTTTTGAACCTATCGATTTCTCCGCCTGGAGCATTCCTTCAGACTTACCCAGTGCTGGACATAATAGGCTCATCCTTACTTCCTTCTTGACTATCTGAATATCTACTCCACTGTTCCATAATTTACATGTGTAAGTGTGTGCCATGTCCCAGATTCTGTTTATATGTTCATCCCCCTTCAAACTATGTGCCATTGCATTTAGGTTTCATTTCATAAAATTGCACATAGCAGAAATATTGACATGTATGCATCTTGTGACAAACCCATAGCCAGCTTTGTCCCTGTAGTGGATAAAAGCAGAGCACGGTCCCTGGTCAGGAGAGCTGACCAGGTTGAAAGTAAGGATAAGGAATTGGCTGACTACCCCTCAGACAGTGAGGTAGAGCAGGAAAGGTATGAGCCTAAGAATATCCAGCAGAGAGTGCTATAAGTTCATCAGAAAGCCTGATAGGACTTTTACTGAGAAATGGAGACCTAGTCCTGCAAGGTATGCACATTATCAGCCTAGGAGAAACCAGAGTTATTTCCCTAGGGATTTCCTGCCCAACCCACCTGCTCCTAGGGAGAGGGGCGGGGCTATGACACACGTAAAAGCAGAGCCCTGAATTACAGAGGGGAGAGCAGGAACAGAGGGGAAGCTGAGGAACCAAGGCAAAGACACGACCAGCAGCAGTGCAAACAGGCAGATGAGGAGAGAAGTCTCCCTCCTCAACCCCACAGTAGTGAGGACATGGAGATGGCAGAGGACTTCCCAAGCTTGAGCCCAGCTGCTGGAAAAGAGGAGGCAATGAACACTGCTGAAGTGAGTCCAGAAGCTGACTATAACCCAGAGGGAATGGAGGTTAGTCCATAAACTGAAGGGAAGCCGAGTATCTGTCTCACTAAACTGCGTTTGATTGCTGGCTCTCTGCAACCAGAGCACAGGTGTCACTGATTAGGGAGAGAAGTAAAACCTCTCACTCTGGGTCTGCCAGGAGATTGTTGTTTGCTAAAGGGACTGTATCTTTGATAGCATGAAGCCTCTGGGTTAAAGCCTTTGTAAACCTACCAGCTTATCTAATATCCTGCTGTGCGCCGTTGGCTGGGAAGCTCAGCTGATGCTAATGAGCCTAGGAGTCTGCTCTGAAAACTATACACGTTACCCAGCTAGGTTAGCTGAAAAGCCTGGAACTTTATTTCTAAAGTTTACCACTTCATTTATCTGCTTTGTGATGCAGTTTGCTTTCATTGTTTGGAAGTTTATTTTCATGGCATTTCTGCTTATTTGAACTCTGGTGAAGAGGACTATCTTTAAAGCAGAGAAAGTCCAGGGAACTGCAATTGTATGCCATACTTGAACTTTAAGCCATTCTGACAATTCTGACTGCTGTATGATAATTTTGTTTTATGCTTAATTTTTGCATTCCATGAGGGTGGCTGAAAGTATTCAGACCCCCTGTTCAATAAAGCCTAAGTATGTGAATTTGAACAAACCTGAAACCGTGTCTCCTTTTTGGCAAAGTATCTCAGTGTGGCCTGGCAGACTAGGCATTTGCCTAGGTCTGTTTTACCTGAAAAGCCTTCCTCTTTCCTGGGGAAGCCACGCCGACAGGTCAGGATTCGGCACAGCAGGGGATAGCTGTGTGACAATCTATGTACATATATTTGCATATATATGCTGGTATTCTGGTTATTTATACACATTCTTGTTGCCTAAATGTTGACACCTTCTTTATAGAATTACTTTCTATGTGTTTTTATAAAATAATGAAAAAATAGGCATTTTCCTGCCCAATTAGCCTAGGCTCCCTATTCTAAAATTCTCTTTTCATTATTACTGCATGCTAATCCCTGTGTTAAACAGCTAAAACAGCCATTCCACGCCGTAAAATAATGTTTGCTGTGCAGTAGACGATGTGCGAACACTTCTTGAAGTGACGCTAACTGCTCTGCATTACCAGATATTAACTCTTAATACTGCAGAAAATGGCCTCCGCATTAAGAACCAAATTATATAAATGGCGTTGAAAAAGCAGTGCCGACTAAAAAATGCACTGCACGCGATTCTAGAAACCGTGTTCAAAGTTAGGTGCCATTTATTGGAACGGCGCTTGGTGCGGGGAACTGTGCCTAACTTAAGGTGCAATTATTCACACCAACCAATCCCTGGTGTAAATCCTAATGCTTAAATTAGATGCAGATCCCCCTTATTCTATAACAATGCGCATTAATTACAGGAATGTCCCCAATCCGCCCATGACCCTCCCATACTCACAATGTTTGTGTCATTTATAGAATTCAGGAGTACGAGAATTGTAAGGCGGAAAAATTGTGAGCAAAAATGTGACATTTCGCCCAATTTGTACACGCAATTGAATACTAAGCCAATTAGCACCAGTAATCAATTGTCAGGACTAATTGGAATCAATTAAAAGTTGGGCATGCATATATATGTGCCCAGATCCTGAACTAAAATTTGCACAAGGTACCAAAAAGAGGGCACAAACATGGGAGGGTCATAGGCAGATTGGGGACATTCCTGTAATTAATGTGTATTGTTATAGAATAAGGGGGATCTGCATCTAATTTAAGCGTTAGGATTTACACCAGGGATTGGTTGGTGTGAATAGTTCTTTATAGTATAAAATTTTCAGTAAAACCATTTTAAAATGAAGAAGTGTTCGCACATTGTCTACTGCACAGTTAATGTGATAACCTTTTTTCTAGACTAACTGGAAGTAGCCCTCCTAAAATTTCTGAGAAGGTCTCCAACGTGTAACCACAGAGATTTTGCAATTACTGTGTGTTAATTGTGGCTATTAGTGGTATTATTATAAAACTTTTTTTATTGGCAAATGGAATAACATCTCACAAGCATAGAATACAGACAAGGATTAGAAACATTTCCAAAAACAATCAAATGAGGACCCCCTCCCCCCAAAGAGGACTGGACTCTGATGTCCTCTTCAGGAAACAAAAAGGCCCAAACTCCCCCCAACTAGCCCCAACCCCCCCCTGAGCCCCCCCCACCCCCCTCCTCCCCCCACCCCCACAGAAAATGTCCCAGGTCAGATAGGTGGTGCAGAGTACAGTTGCAATCTATTCACAATTTGACTACGACTGCGTGGGGGCAAACAGTCCAAGTAAGGAGACCAAGTGCAGATAAAATCACGGCTCTTACGAGCAGAGGAACAAGCCAGCCGGGCCTCCCAACATACCAACTCATGTATTTTGTGGCTATTAGTGGTAAATGCAAAACCGTACCACATTTTAGTATTTCAGGGCCAACATGATTTAGCGAGGACAGGCATTTGCTACCAACAAGCACTGAAGAAGAGGGTCTCCGAGAAAAAGAAATTTCATTTTGATACAGTGGAAGATGATCCCCAGAAATTCTGTCTGTTAGTGCTCTATCTGATTTGTTTATGCAAAAGCCCTGCAATTTCTATGAATGGAAGATGTGGCACACAGCCTCAGCAGGGTTAGTATTTTGCAAATAAGCTGTTCTCAGCTTAATTTGGTAATTTAACAGTTTTACTGCCAGCATCAGAGTATCTTAGGAAGTGGCTTCATTATAGAAGCTCTGCACAACTCATGTCTATTTTTCACCAATTGGTAAATTTATTTTTTGGTAGGGGAAGGGGTGCAGGAAGAACAAACAATTGTTCTCATTTACAATACACAGATTTTATCAAATAAATCAAGACATGTAACAAATGCATAAGGCAGTTTGATAGAGAAGCTGTTAGAATCTGACATTTCAAATGATAGGCCTTTTGTACAGGCAGTGTAAGAACCCCCTTTTAAAAGAAATTGTCCTCTATTTTCTTTTCAAAAACGTCAGAACCTGTCAGTGACATTTTTACCAAGTATAGTATTAAGCATCATTTTCTATCATTGTCCTTTCTGCTTACAGAGACCTCAGTTTGGCCAGTGTATACCAGGTTATTATAGTTCTTTCCCATCTTAAATTAAGCTTTCCTTCACAATTAAGTGAATTTTGTTTTATTTTACCAACCGAGATGGTGGTAAATTTCTACCATCTAGTGGATGAACTCAGCATTCGTTACTGAGAATCGCATGCACTGTATTTTTGTTCTCAACTGCACTACAGTACATCTTGGTTGGGAGAGGCCTGTAGTTGAGCCTTCAGCATTACAGACCACGTAACATGAACATGGGGGACATTTTTGAAAGTGTCAAACACCAAAAAGTTAAAGAGATGGAAATTGAACCCCCTTGTACACCACAGCTCCAACAAAATTGGGTTCTTTAATACAGCTACTGGAAGCTCCTGCTGGTATCATATAATCAAGAGTGGAAAAGGATCTCAGAAACCGACATAGTGTATAAGTAAACTTATTCTGAGGCTTATCGGTTCCTGATTTCAATCACTGATCCTTAAAAACCACTCCGTAGGTTTTTTTAAACCATTTTTTTCTTTGCTGTGAAATTAAATAATGCACCCAATATAGTGTTTCAGTGAATAAACTGTCACTATTCAAATTCAGTGTGTTCCAAATTCAATATGTACAAAAAGTTTTTTAAAAACTATAGAACATATGCATTGCTCTATTAATATAGAGAAACTCTGGATCAAGTAATTCTTGTTCACAACACTAAGGCAATGTATTGGCCACTGTTGTCACAATCACTCAATGCAAACTCTTCAGAATTACGGACAATAGATCACTTATCTTATAGTCACCAACAAAGAGTAAGATTCACTACCACACATAATCGGCATGGCAGCTGACATCGTAAGTGATCTGTAGAAGTGCAGCACAATAGCTGAAACTACACAATAATGACATTTGCATTAACAAGATAGGTATAGACTCCCAATACTCCTTCTCCCCAGCATTCCCTGCCTCTCAGTGCTGATTTCTGCATTAAGGGCCATACTCTATATATGGACGCCCAAAAAATCAGCACTGACTAGAAAGATGCTTAGCGCGATTCTATGAAAGGAAAGTGCACCTCATAGAATGATAGACATCATAACATTTAGGAACAGTGGCATAGTAAGGGGGGATGAGGAGGGCTGTCCGTCCCAGACACTATGTTGGTGGGGGCACTGACACCCCTCCTCCTCTCCGCCCCCCCCCTGCCTCTTCTCATTCCTCCCTCCACACGCACACCTCCCTCCCTTCCCCATACTTCTAGTTGAAGTTGTTGCTTGTGGCAGTCAACAACAACGTGCTCTTCGCGACCCTATCCCGCCGATGTCACTTCCAGGTGCCTCACATAGGAAGTGATGTCAGAGGGAGAGCTGATGGAGTCGCGAGGAGCACATTGTTGACTGCTGCGAGCAACAACTTCAATTAGAGGTATGGATAAAGGGAAGGGGGCACGCGTGGCATGCAGGATCGGGGAAGGAGTGGGGGGTGCACACGGCAGGCGGGAGTGAGGGGGCAGAGAGGAGGGTGTGGGAGGGGCGCCTATCACCCTCACTATGCCACTGTTTAGGAACAATCAATTAGGTCAACGAAAGCCAGGTCTAAATCCCTGCACCTAACGTGTGTGCACATTGGTCATATTCTATAACAGCGCGCATACATTCTAGGAATGCTCACGATCTACACATGCTCCTCTCCTGGGCATGCCCCCTTTTCAGATTCACACACTAGAACTGGTGCACAGCACTTTATAGAATATGTCACCTATTTGTGGGCATAACTTTTAATTAGTGCCAGTAATGAGATAATTGCCCACTATCGACACCAATTAGGCTTATTACACAATTAAGTTGTGCGTGCAAATCGACTGTGCATAGTGATTTGTGCACAGAACATAAGGCGTCATAAACAAATTTGGGGGATAACTGTTTAACATACCTATCAACACACACTAAGGGGTCCTTTTATAAAGCTGTGGTAAAAATTGGCCTTAGAAACCCTTATTTAGGTATTTCCTGCGCACCAAAGCCATTTTTACCACAGCCGTAAAAACACAAAAAAACTTTTTTTTTTCCACATTAACGGCCATACATTACTGTTACCATTAGTGCATAGCCATTTTCAAAACTTTCCACAGGAGCACTTGCTGCTACCTACTTCGATAACAGTAAAGACTCCTGTGTTATCTGGTGCTAATGTGATAATAATATAGATGCACTATCAGGGATCTCAAAGTCCCTCCTTCAGGGTCGCAATCCAGTCGGGTTTTCAGGATTTCCCCAATGAATATGCATTGAAAGCAGTGCATGCACATAGATCTCATGCATATTCATTGGGGAAATCCTGAAAACCCGACTGGAATGCGGCCCTCAAGGAGGGACTTTGAGATCCCTGCGACTAACTGATTTGTGCAGAAGCGCTCACTCTCCACATCTGACACACCCCTCAAAAACATGACAATAAACTTATTTAGCGCATACAAATGCCAAAAATATCACCTGGCACTTTAACGCATCCCACATCAATGCATTTCTTTTTTTTTTTTTTACTGCATTAAGCGCATGTTAGCACCTATTGCAGCTTAATAAAAGGACCCTGTAAGTTCATAGGAACTCTATGAGCGTCAAGAGCAGCGCGGAGCATTCAGCAAGGAGCATCCTGCGCTAACAACCACTATCGCGGTCTAGTAAAAGGGGGGAGGGGTTACTGCATTAGCTTTTAATGCAGTGCTATATTGTTAGTATGGATTAATTAATATGTTAAACAGCTAACGTAGCTTACTAAAAAGGCCCTTTAATGCAATAATTGTTTAATTGGCACTAAGTATATGTAATAACTAGATGGAAACAAAATTTTCTAGTACAGTCTGTAATTTACTTTGTGCTTTTTCCTCTTAAACAGTAACACACATTTTGTAACAGCTCCTTTAGGTGGTGAAAAATGAATAATAAAGGCATAGCTCAGAACAGGCATTTTTAAACATTGAAACAGAAGAACTCAGAGTACTGATCTATATGAAATAAAATCTCCCACTGCTACTGAACAAAATGTTTTATTTAGTGTGTGATAGAGCTTTAGCTTCTGACAACATAATGGGCCTAGCAGGGAAGTACTCAATTCTTATGATAGCTCAAGACCTGCCTATGTTCCCTCTAAGCTGAGCATATGAGCAATCGCTCATACGTGGTCACTCACAAAAATGTTTCAAATCTGGCAAATTGTTGGTTTTTAGAACTTATTGCTCACATGAGAAACAAGTCACACGCACCTAGCCAGTCCTTAGAGAGAGCATTGCCGATGACACACCTGAGTTGTGCAAGCCTTAAGGACCATATTCTATGTATGGCGCCTCAAAAATTGGCGCAGACCAGAACAGCGCTTAGTGTGATTCTACAAGGTGACTGTACCTTTTATAGAATCGTGCTTAGCCCTAGTGTGCAACATATAACTTAGGCACAAGCATTTAGACCAGCTAAACCCGGGCCTAAATGCCTGCGCTTAAGTTGTGCACACATTGGGCATATTCTATAACAGTGTCCCGCAAATTTTCTCGAGCCGCAGCACGCTAAATGTAGAGGCTGCGGCTCAAGGCATCTGGAAGTCCCCGAACGTCGCTGTGATGACATACGCACATGCCCGAAGGCCCTCCGGACAGGCCCTGAGATGCCAGAAGGGGGTGCCAGCAGGGAAGGAGAGGCACTAGCACCAGCTGATTGTTTACAGGACGTGCCTCTTGCCATGAGAGAAATGTCCTGTAGGCAGTAGTTGGCACCAGTGCCTCTCTTCCTCCTGAAATCTCAGGAGGCACACTAGTGTGCCATGGCACACAGTTTGAGATACACTGTTCTATAACAATACACCTAACTTGATGTTCAAACAATGGCATAGCAAAAAGGGTGCGGGGGGTCCGCCCTGGGTGTCGTCCTCCTAAGGTTGTGGCACCCATCCTTCTCTCCACCACCCCCACCCCGCTCTTTTCCTTGCCACACCCGTGCACTCCATGCCTTCCCTGTACCTTTTTTACTTCCCATGTGCGAGGTTGCTGCCCTTGTCGGCATCGGCGCTCTCTCTGACAACACTTCAGGGACCTGTGTCTAGGAAGTGACATCAAAGGGCGAGCGGACACTGACGTGGGCATGCTGTTTACGCCGGAGAAGTTAAAAAGGTACAGGGAATGGGAAACATAGAAACATGATGGCAGATAAAGGCCAAATGGCCCATCTAGTCTACCCATCTGCAGCATCCACTATCTCCTCCTTTCCCTATTGCATCCACTATCTCCTCCTTTCCCTATTGGCTAAGGCTTTTAACATTTGTACCTCCTCTTCCTATAGGCTAGGCTCTTTGCACCTGTATTGTGAGGTCATAGAGCTGCCCATCCGCAGTAACCATTATCTCTTTCTCTCTCTCTGAGAGATCCCACGTGCCTATCCCAGGCCCTTTTGAATTCAGACACAGTCTCTGTCTCCACTACCTCTTCTGGGAGACTGTTCCATGCATCTACCACCCTTTCTGTAAAAAAAGTATTTCCTCAGATTGCTCCTGAGCCTATCACCTCTTAACTTCATCCTATGCTCTCTATTGCAGTTTCTTTTCAAATGAAAAAGACTCAACTCATGCGCATTACATTAAATAGGTATTTGAACGTCTCTATCATATCTCCCCTCTCATGCCTTTCCTCTAAAGTATACAGATTGAGATCTTTAAGTCTGTCCCCATACACCTTATGACAAAGACCACGCACCATTTTAGTAGCCTTCCTCTGGATCGACTTCATCCTTTTTAGATGTTTTTGAAGGTGCGGTCTCCAGAATTGTACACAATATACTAAATGAGGTCTCACCAAAGTCTTATTCAGGGGCATCAATACCTCCTTTTTCCTACTAGCCATACCTCTTCCTATGCATTCTAGCATCCTTCTAGCTTTCGCCATTACCTTTTCAACTTGTTTGGCCACCTTAAGATCATCACATACCATCCTACCCAAGTCCCACTCTTCTGTCATGCACATAAGTTCTTCACCCCCCTAAACTGTACCGTTCCCTCGTGTTTTTGCAGCCCAAAAAAAATGACCTTGCATTTCTTAGCATTAAATTTCAGACCATTCTTCAAGCTTCGCCAGGTCTTTCTTCATGTTATTCACACCATCTGGCTTGTCTACTTTATTGAAGATTTTGGTATCATCTGCAAAGAGGCAAATCTTACCGGACAACCCTTCAGCAATATCATTTATAAAAATGTTAAAAAGCACAGGCCTAAGAAAAGGGCAGGGGAGTGGCACCACCACCCCAGACGCCTTTCACCCTTACTACGTCACAGTGTTTAGCATCTGGGACAACTAGAGGACCTATCTAAGAAACTCTTCAAATATATTCCATCAAGGTCACTGTGCTTTTCTCAAAAAGATCATTTCCAACTACCTGGTCTTAAAGAGGTCAAACTTTCATTCACCAGCAGTAGAGCCTTTTCCTATGCTGGACCTGCACTTTAGAATTTTTTATTTGACAATTTTTATAGTGATCTTTCATATTCAGCTTTTTGCAAATTAATTAAGACAATTCTATTTCAGCAATATTATGGGTCGATGATCATTGACTCTGGGTAACATTAGTCATTTTAATACATGCCCTGTAGTTTCTGGTATATACATTTGTACCTTTAGCCTTGATGTTTCTTGTAATTGTTATGAAATTTTTGTATTGTGTGCTATATCAAAATGAATAAACCTAATCCAAGCGAGGAATGCCCCTGATCTGCTCCAGCTATGTCCCCTTTTCAAATTACGCATTGCAACTGGAACATAATTTTTACAGAATCACACTTTCTGAGTTGTGCCTGCAACTTTAATTAGTCCCAATTAGCACCAATGACAAGGTGTTAAATGCCAAATATTAGTGCTGATTAGCCCAATTAATCAAATTGTACACATATATCGGCTATGCACACCGATGTACATGCACAGCTTTGGGCACCATATACATAATTTGGGGGTAAGTCTATATCACATATGATCATTTGACTTTAGTGACTAAAACATTCATACCGCTACTCTGTAACACAAAGCAAAATTAATTTGCTAAATATTTATACAGCCAAAGCCTCCATGCTCTCATTAAAGGTGACAAAGCAAAGCCTAAACTGTTAATATATCTAGGGATCATCAATTCAGGTTTGAACCCAGTCCCATTCCATAGTTTGTTTTCCTGTAGCAGTAAATAAACACCACAGCCTGACATGTCAAGCCATTCTAATAAAGCAACCTATGTGGATTTACTCAGTTTTCTATACCGTTCTCCCAAGGGAGCTCAGAACAGTTTTACATGAATTTATTCAAGTACCCAAGCATTTTTCCCTATCTGTCCCAGTGGGATCCCAATCTAATGTACATGGGGCTCTGGGGGGATTAAGTGACTTGTCCAGGGTCACAAGGATCAGTGTGGGTTTGAGTGAGGTGCTGAGGCTGTAGCTTTAACCACTACACCACACTCAATCCAGACTCACTGCATGCACTTAGAATATTTATTGATTGAAAATGATATTTATTGATATTTATTTGTTAATTAAATGATAATTATTTTTCCTGTCCGTGTTTCAAAGCTTGGGCAGGGTCTTGGTCTTCAAAAGGGTTTTCTCCTGGTCTGTATCTTTGTACACAACCCTAAGGGAACAAGAACCTTGTTCATGGAGGTTTGCAATTGATGTTGAAGGATAACGGAAGCCTTCCTTTCATACTCCTGTTTGATTGAAGAATTTTAACAGGGCACTGTTCATTTCATAAAGCTCCTCAATGTCCTTTCCTCCAGATATTACTTTCTTGTATACTTCATCCATCTTGTCTCTTGTCTGAACTATAAATAGAAAATATCATATGTCAAGTAGATAACAAATCAAACCTTCACCATGTAACAAGGCCAGGGGTCACATGAAAGGCAGAAAGGCTGGCTAAAATAGAGAATAAAAAGCAAGAGAACTTGCATTTGTTACATGGTGATCACATATTGAGGAAATTCTCTATATCAGTGTTTTTCAACCGCTGTTCCGCGGCACACTAGTGTGCCGCGAGATGTTGCCTGGTGTGCCATACAATCAGGGCCGCCATCAGGGCAGTACCACCAGTCCTGCATTCAGGGGCCCGGAGCTGACAGGGGGCCCGGGCTCCCCCAGGGTCCTAGGCCACAGTCTAGGGAGAGGGGCGGTCCACCCCACGTGGACAGGAGAGAGCTGGAGGGGGACCCGCGGAGTTCAATACATCCCGAGCCGCGAGGCTGGTCTTCTGTTCCTGCCTGCCCTGCAGCTAACATATAGCCGATCGCAAGAGTTCCCCGATGTCAGCGCTGATGTCGGAGGGAGGGCTTAAGCAAAGCCTGCCCTCCGACGTCAGCGCTGACGTCGGAGAATACTTCCGTTCGGCTATTTGTGCGCGGCAGGGCAGGCAGGAAGCAGAAGACAAGCCTCGCGGCTTGAGCTTCATTTTGCTGAGAAAGTTGCAAAGATGGGCTGGGAGGCAAACACGGAACACAAAAGGGGGGAGGGAGTGCGTTTTGGACACAAGGCATGAACTTGGGAGAGAGGAAGGGAGGGAAAGAGATGCTGAGGTGGGGGAGGGAATGGGTTTTTGGACACAGAAGGCATGGACTTGGGAGAGAGGAAGGGAGGGAAAGAGATGCTGAGGTGGGGAAGGGAATGCGTTTTTGGACACTGAAGAAATGGACTTGGGAGAGAGGAAGGGAGGGAAAGAGATGCTGAGGTGGGGGAGGGAATGAGTGTTTGGACACAGAAGGCATGGACTTTGGAGAGAAGAAGGGAGGGAAAGAGATGGTTGTGTACACGGGGAATAGAAGAAAGGAGAATTTTTGGTCATAGGGAGGGAGTGAGGTACAGATAGTGGCATACCAGGGTGGGGGGGCGGTCTGCCCTACCCCGGGTTTACATCCCAAGGGGGTGCACAGCTGGCCACCCTCCAGTGTTGTCCCTAGGCCGGCAAACTGCGGCTATTTAGCCACTTGAGTGCCACCGCCGCCATCGGAACAGGCCGGTGCCAAGTTCTCCCTGCTTTTCCCTTTGGGGCCGGCCAACTCTCGCCACTCGCGTCAATTCTGACATCGGAGAGGATGTTCTGGGCCAGCCAATCGCTGCCTGGCTGGCCTAAAACGTCCTCTCCGATGTTAGAATTGACGACGGGTGGCGAGAGTTGGTCGGCCCCGCGGGGAAGAGAAGCAGGGAGAACTTGGCGCCGGCCTATTCCCGATGGCGGCGGTGGCACTCAAGTGAATTACTTTATATATAGTCAATATAGGCACAGAGTTAAATTTTTTAACATTTTCTAATGGTGGTGTGCCTCGTGATTTTTTTCATGAAACAAGTGTGCCTTTGCCCAAAAAAGGTTGAAAAACACTGCTCTATATGATGTCCAAAAAATCAGCACGGAAAAACTGCTTAGCGCTATTCTTTAACCGTGCCTAAAGTTAGCCTTTAAAAACACCTTTTTGAAGCTCCTGTTAACTCTTAAATCCCATTTCCCCCTGTTCACAGCCTTAGTGATTTCACCTTGTTTGTTATTAGAAATAAATTTTCCAGAGCTTCTTATTTGTCTTGTCTATGTTGTAAGCTCTTAGGAATAAAAGCTATTCCTTATATGAGCACTGTGTACCTGTATATATTGTAGTGCTAAACAGAGTAAAGAGGATGGGACTTGATGTACTGCTTTTTCTGTGTGGTTACAATTAAAGTGGTTTACATATTTTAAATATGTACTTATTTTGTACCTTTGGCAATGAAGTGTTACGTGGCTTGCTCAGAGTCACAAGGAGCTACAGTGGGAATTGAACTCATAACCTCAGTGTGTTGGGGCTGTTGCTGTAACCACTAGGGCCTAGATGCACTAGAAGATCAGAAAGACCATGTGGGTCTCTCCGATCCGATTTTTTGGCCAATTCAAAAAGAGCTATTGATGCACTATAAAGATTGCATTCAAATGATTCATGCTGAGGTTTGTCATAATCCCCGTCTCTCCGACTGATTGATGGTTGTGAGAGCGACTCTTGCACATGTGCTGAGCCTGTAGGGAAAGCCCGCACAGCTGTTCGGGGCAGGAAACCTTTTTTTTTTTAATGGGCACAAATGCAACCTGTATAGAATCCAGCTGATAGGAAAAAGGCAGTCTGTTATTACATTCAGAAACATTTTCCAGATAGTGCCTCTGAATATCCTGGTCAGCAGCACTGATTGAGATGCTTTTATCTGGATAAGTGCTTTTGAATATTGACCTATAAGGGTCCTTTTTGTTACCTTAGCATTTGAAATACCATATTTTTCGCTCCATAAGACACACCTGACCATAAGACGCACCCTAGATTTAGAGGAGGAAAACAAGAAAAAAAACATTCTGAACCAAATTCTCCCTGCCAGGCTCTGCACCCTGTCCCCTCTCCCTGTCACGCTCTGCACCCTGTCCCCCCCTTTGGTGGTCTAGTGGTAGGCAGGGACAGGGCACAGATGGCAAGGCAGATGACTTTTTAAAATATGTAATGTCACCTCAGTAAAAACTATAGAAAAATAGACAAACATAGTGCAAAATATAGACATCGGATATAAATTATCAAAACTGACACATTCTGATCACTAAATTGAAAATAAAATCATTTTTCCAACTTTGTTGTCTGCTGATTTCTTTCTTTCTTTCCTTCCTCAGGCCCAACAATTGTCCCTTCTTCCCTCCCTCCTTCCTATGTCCTCCTCAATGCCTTCCAGCCTTTGTCCTTTCCTCACCCCTTTGTCTGGTGATTTCTTTCTTTCTTTCCTTCCTCAGGCCCAAAAATTGTCCCTTCCTCCGTCCTATGTCCCCCTCAGTGCCTTCCAGCCTTTGTCCTCTTCCTCACCCCGTTGTCTGGTGATTTCTTTCTTTCTTTCCTTCCTGAAGCCCAAAAATTGTCCCTTCCTCCCTCCCTCCTATGTTCCCCTCACTGCTTTCCAGCCTTTGTCCTCTCCCCCCCCTTCAACTCAGGCCCAACAATTGTCCCTTCCTCCCTCCCTCCTATGTTTTCCTCACTACCTTCCAGCCTTTGTCCTCTTTCCCCCCCCCCAACTCAGGCCCAACAGTTGTCCATTCCTCTCTCCCTCCCATGTTCCCCACATTGCCTTCCAGCCTTTGTACTCTTCCCCCCCCCAACTCAGGCCCAACAATTGTCCCTTCTATCCTCCCTCCTATGTTTCCCTCACTGCCTTCCAGCCTCTGTCCTCTTCCGCCCCCCTCCCTCAAAGCCTGCCCGCCTGCCCGCTGGTTTTAATTGTCTCCTGCTGCTGCCGCTGTGAGGACACATCCACGAAGCAGCAGTGGTGGTGGGGGGAACTCCTGGCTAAAGCAGTGGGTTGAACTCGTCAGTGCGACACCGAGAGCAACCCAAGGAATGAGCGACGAGCCAGCGGTGCTTCACTCCCTACGAATAGAACAAATTGCTGGGAAGAGCCAGGTGGGTGTCTGACATCAGAATTGATGTCGGGGCTAAGGCTTCTGGGCTGGCAGCGTGCAATCGCTGCACCCGCCTGGCCCTTCCCTTCCTCTACTTGCAGCGAGTGACACAGCGGGCGAGGGGCAGGTGCCGGTCTAAATAAGGTAACAGGCAGGGGGATTGGGTATTCGCTCCATAGGATGCATCCTTTTTTCCACCCACTTTTTTTGGGAAAAAAGTGCGTCTTATGGAGCGAAAAATACGGTAGATCTATTTATGTCCTTTTTTACCCAGCACTCCCAAGTTACCCAGTTTTTGGAGGAAGACTTTTTGAACAATCTTGGTTGTAAACTTATATCCCATACTTGTGTGGTATTTGATTCTGCCCCTTGTTATCAGTGCTGCAGGACCCATAATGCATCAGGATGAAGCTGTCAAAAATCTAGAACTGGGTAACTTTGAAGCTCTGCTTACCTTTGAATTTTCTTTCCTTCTGGATCTTATCACCAGAAAAAGAAAATTTGAACATGTGACACCACTTTTAAAATCAACACACTGGCTACCAGTGTGTTATTGATTTACTTATAAAATATTGCTTTTGGTATACAAAACTCATCAACCACGAGCCCTCCCCCCGTACCTAAACAATCCCCTACATACCCTCCACTTACAATAAAATATTCTTACTATACTCTCTTCCAGACAAATAACTTATGACTCAACTCACAAAACTATCATCTCAGCAGTCGGACCCACCTTATGAACTCTCTCTCCAATGAACTTAGACAGGAATCTAACCAAGACCACTTTAAGACTACGCTCAAGACATTTCTTTTCAAGGACACTTTTACTTAGCCCTCACCTTCTTTAGAAATTTGTAAATGATACATTAATTTGGATATGTTTAAAGTGCCCTGGGAAGAGGTTGGCACAATACCAATGCTCTGACCTCAATTTCATATATTTTCATGTTAGCTTTATGGCTACTATTAATTGTTTTGGATTGTAAGCAGCCATGAAGGTTTTCCCTAGGTGTCGGGGTAGTAAAATTTTAATAAACTTAGATCTTTATAAAGTTAAACTGACTGCCCTGTTGTTTCCGGTTTACTCCTCTCTTTCCCTCTCTCTCTCTCTCTCTCTCTCTCTCTCCCTCTCTCTCTCTCTCTCAAGATGTCAAATGTTTAAGTGTGTCAGTAATCAGCTCTGGTCTGGAGAGAACAGTTGATAAAATCTTTCCTACTCATTTTTATTTAGGGAATTATATTTATATGCTTCAGACTGCTGTAGGCAGTATACTGTCTCATCACTGGGAAGAAAATTCTAAACACTATTGTGACACTTCAATAAATATGAAACAATTGGCCTCTTCCCTGGAAAGCAAGGGAAAAACAACACTTGTGAAATAAAGTCCTTCAGCAAAATGTGAGCATGGAATCAAAGCATGTTCAGTGCATTTTGCAACCACCCACAATTCTATAAACTGAAATGACTGTACCTAGGTTTTATGATAAATTACAGATTGTTTAATGTCTATCTAAGGTTCGGGCAGTCAGTCCATGACTGTGTGAAGGTGATAAAATGGGTTGGAAAGTTAAACTTGAAGCAGAGGTTGCGTTCCCAGCCTTGGACACTGTAGATAAGTTGGCTCCACAGTCGCTATTCAGTCTACTGTAGTTTCATGTATTCCAGTGGAATTGTAGGTCACATGGTAGTACAGGGAATTTTCAGCCAAGGCCCAAGTCATATCCAGGCATCCAGGATTTCAAGATATGGACAATGAGCATGCATGTGATAGATATGATTCACTGCTTTCATTGCATGCAAACCTCTTTCATTCATTGTCAATGTGAACTTGTAGCTTGAAAACTTGACTGGCTCTAGAGAGCCCCCCAGGACAGGTCTGAGAACCACTACACTAAGGTATTTTTCTTTGTGGTCTAAGCATGCTTGAATTCTGTCATCATGTTGGTTCCTTTGTTTTACTTACTTATTTGGAATACTGCAAATGATGCAAGTGCCAAACTAAGAACCAAAGCAGTGATGAAGAGCAGAAAGCAGATATATTGACTTTTTTTGCTTTGTTCTATCGGCAGAATAGACTCATCGGCCCTCATTCCTTCTTGGGTATCTAAGAAAAACAAATAACAAATAATCTCAGGTTTAGCACTTTACCAATCAGTGATATAACAACTGTGTTTCACTGTGAGTACCATATTTTTGTACATATTAGTTGTGGTTAATATTCATTTTTACATTTTAACAAGACCGTTCACAGCTAATATATGGGTGCAGTTTATATATATTCCTGTTTATTTAATTGTGTAGTGAACCATACAATGTAAAGTCTTAACCTAAGAATGAAGCAAAACACAGTAACACAGTTTAAACACGTGGAGGGGCATAATTTAAAAAAATGTCTAAGTCCCCTTTTGGCATAAGGCCTTAAACGTTGAAAATAAAAGCAGGGAAAATGTCCATTATCAAAAAAAACATCCAAAAGGAGGTTTTTTAAAAAAAATAATGGCCTGCCTCTACGTTCAGCTGTTTAAACGCCCAGACCACCACTACATCTAATCTATACCATATAATCAACCTAAAAAAAGCCTTAGCCCCAAACATCGAAAACAAGGGCTTTTAGGCAAAGGAGGAGCCAGTCCTTTGCCTAAAAGCTGGATTCTGTAACTGGTGTCTGTCAAAAACAATACCAGTTACAGAATCCACCCCCCCCCCCCCGGCAACATCGGGGCAAGAGGGAGTCCAAGCCCTCTTGCCCCAAAGCACCCCCGACCTCCCCGACTACAATTGGGGCAAGAGAGAACCCAAGCCCTCTTGCCTCATAAGAACATAAGAACATAAGTAGTCGCCTCCGCCGGGGCAGACCAGAGGTCCATCCCGCCCAGCGGTCCGCTCACGCGGCGGCCCATCAGGCATATTGCCTGAGCAGCGGTCCCTGACTAATTTTATACCTACCTCTACACTTATCTCTAAACCTTCCACTGCTCTTATCTGTACCCCTCAATCCCTTTGTCCTCCAGGAACCTATCCAGGTCTTCCTTGAAACCCTGTACTGTGCTATTTCCTATCACGGCCTCCGGAAGGGTGTTCCATGTGTCCACCACCCTCTGTGTGAAAAATAATTTCCTTGCGTTTGTTCTAAACCTGTCCCCCTTCAATTTCATCGAGTGACCCCTTGTTCTTGTGGTTTCTTTCAAATTGAAAAATCTGTCCTTGTCAACCTTTTCGATGCCCCTCAGGATCTTGAAGGTCTCTATCATATCTCCTCTGAGTCTCTGCTTTTCCAGGGAGAACAGCCCCAACTTCTTCAGTCTGTCAGTGTATGTAAGGTTTTCCATACCCTTAATCAGTTTAGTTGCTCTTCTCTGGACTCCCTCAAGCATTGCCATGTCCTTTTTGAGGTACGGTGACCAGTACTGTACACAGTATTCCAGATGCGGGCGCACCATAGCCCGGTACAGTGGCAGGATCCCCAACCCCCCCCTGCCGAGTCCAATGGGGCCAGGAGGGAGCCCAAGCCTCCTTGCCCTGCGTTTTCCAACTCCCCTCCCCCCCATGATCCGGCCAGGGGGGAGCCCAAGCCCTCCTGGCCACGTGACCACCACCCCATACAAGATCGGGCAGGAGGGAGCCCAACCTCTCCTGCCCAGGTGGATCCACTACCCCCCACCCCCACTAAAATATGGGCAGGAGGGATCCCAAGCCCTCCTGCCCTCGACTCAACCCCCCCATGACTGCCCCTCTGAACCCCCGATCGGCACCCCCCGCTGACCCACGACCCCCCCTGCCCATGTGCTTAAGGCCCCGCCCACAGGAGGAGCCTAAGGCTCCTGGGCTTATTCTGGTTGGCCCAGGTGCCTCAGACCCCACCTGTGGGCAGGGTTTGAGCCTCCTGGGCCAATCCAGCCCCATTCCTGAGCTGGCTGGCCTGCCGGATGGGCGGGCTTGGCACCCATTTTTCCAGCCAACGCTTTCAAGGTATGGGAGTGGGATTGGGGGTGGGGGGGTCGTGGGTCGGTGGGGGGGCCAATCGGGAGTTCGGGGGTGGTCGTGGGGCAATTGAGTCAAGGGCAGGAGGGCCTGGGATCCCTCCTGCCCGTATTTTAGTGGGGGTGGGGGGTAGGAGGTCCACCTGGGCAGGAGGGGTTGGGCTCCCTCCTACCCGATCTTGTAGGGGGTGGGGGGTCACGTGGCCAGGAGGGCTTGGGCTCCCTCCTGGCCTGATCGTGGAGAGAGGGGGGTTGGAAATTGCAGGGCCAGGAGGGCTTGGGCTCCCTCATGGCCCCATCAGACTCGGCGGGGGGGGGGGGGTTTGGGGATCGCGAGGCAAAAAGTCTTGGGCTCCCTCTTGCCCCAATCATAGTTGGGGAGGTCGGGGGTGCTGCGGGTCAAGAGTGCTTGGACTCCCTTTTGCCCCGATGTCATCAGGGAGGTTGGGGATCACGGGGCAAGAGGGCTTGGGCTCCCTCTTGCCCCGATGCCGGGGGGGGTGATGTATCATGGCAGGAGAGATTGGCCATCTCCCGTGCCGCAATGTGATCACTCCTCTACACGAACTGCCCCACCCGTGGCACGAGAGTTTGGGTATTTCTCCTGCCTCGAGTCGCGGCAGTTCGGATAGAGGGGTGATTGCATCGCAGTAGGTGAGATGAGGCATCTCTCCTGAAGCGATGGTTGCGGTGGGGGGGGTAGGTTGCCGGGCTGCTGAACTGATTGCGCCAGCCGCCATCAGCTCAGCGGCCCCTTTTTCAGCATTTATACCTGTTTTGACTTGGTCTAAGTCAAAACATATAAGTGCCGACTAGGCAACCTGTCAAATGTTTTGGTTATACATGTTGTAAGCCTAGGTGTAGGTCGGCCCACCTCCCGCCCACCGCCCGCCCTTTCCCCTCCTCTAAAAATGCCTCTTTTCGCTGTATGCGTTTAGAGGCAGGGGAAAGGCCTAAGCTAGTTTTAGATACGTCTAAAACCAGCTTTGATCATGGGTACTTGGACCATCAGGCTTTTTGATCATCCAAGTAGCCATTCAGGCCACTTTTTAGACGTTTTTTTTTATTATGAGTCCCTTATTGTAAAATATAATTATGTAAATTACTTTAAAAAAGTGTCATAATGTGAATTCAGTGTTTTGATTTTTATCATTATCATCACAAGACAAAAATCCTTCGAAATGTTCAGAAACGTCCAAATCCATTAAATGTTTCATCGGAAACTTTTCTACTTGATCAGTTTCTTGCAACAATCCCTCTTCTGAATTATACTCTGATTTTTCCAGCAAAGGTGGATTATCATAAACAAGAATCTGCACCTTTTTGAACCCGTTAACCATTGTTCCAGCCTTGTTGGCGTCCCATGCAGCCAACACTTATTGCACCACTTCAGCATAAGTTCACACCACTGTTTCCCAGAAAGAGTTGACATCCATCATTCCCACTCCTTTTTAACAAGTGTCTTAAATGGATAGCAATATCTATAAGCTGAAGTTTACAAGTGAGGTCCCCCAGGTATCATGGCATTATAAGCACCAAGATAATATCTTGGAAGTCAGGACTTCCATATGGAAATCTGTAGCAAAAATATTTACTAACTGAAACAAAGGAAATAAATTCCAGAGTGATTAAGGGTCTGTTTTGGAAGTGAAACAGGGTTTTGTTTTTTTTTAGCACTTGGTGATATGTTTCTAAACATGCTCTTTTTTTCTGGCATATACAGCCAATGAGATGATCCTCTGTTTAGACAGCGAAGGCTGCCATCTATGCTTGTTGAGTCTATGAGGCTGCTTTAAGTAATTTTTCAGTGTATAGGTGGTTCCTGCAGCAGAAACAGGTACTGGTATTGTAATATTATTGTTTTCACACTACATTGAAGAGTGTGAACCCCTCTTTTTCATAGTACTTCTAAAAAATTTTTTTAATTCTATACAAGTTATCATACAAGTAATCCAAACACATCCAGATCTTATAAAGTATAATGCCCTCTAAAGCATTAAGGGCATTGAGAAACTGTGGATCCAGGATCTTAGAAAAGCTGGATCAGTGTATGACACAGTTGAATTATGATGAGTAACCTTCATGCGGACAGGATTTAAAAAAAGGCCATACTGGGCTCCTATGTCCTTTAAATCCTGGCAAAGATTCAGAAATTCCATGCGTTTGGACACAGTTGTAGGCGATAGCTCAGGTACTATGATGATTTTTTTCCCTTGAAAAATCGAAGAAGCTTTAGTCTTGGCCGCCATCAAAATCTGCAGAGCATGTGGGTAGCGCAGCAATTTAGCAATTATAGTGCCTGGATGTTTGGCGCCATTAACAGGTTTTGATGGAGTATGGTGGGCCTTTTCAAATTTGAGTGTAGGGGCAAATTCGATACCTAGAAACTTTGGAACCCAGATCAGCAGAAAAGATGTTAAGTCATTGCCTTCAGCACACTCAGGTATTCCCAGAATACATATGTTGTTGCACCTACTTCGGTTTGATAAGTCTTCAAAGCTGTCTTACAATTTAGTAATGTTGTCGGTATTAGCAGTGATTTTTGGGACCATTTCCTCTAGTTTAGATGTTCTGTATGGGAGTAAAGTCATTATTTGTTGAGAGGTCAATAACTGGGCATGAATGCCCTCCAGTTTGTCCCGCATATCTCTGGAGATAGCCATGTGATTGTTTAGAAGTTCTTTAATTGATTTAAGCTCTGACATTATGTTTTCTTCAGTAAGCATGGAAGGATCCGGCCTTCCTGTCTTCTCTGGTGATGGTGGGTTTAACGTGAGTCTTTTTGAGGTGGAAGGGAGAGTAAAATTAGCCTCTGATTTGCTTTTCTTCATCCTCAAGACGCAGACATACTATTTAGATATATATATCTGATGAATATGAGAGACGGCCGTTCAGAAAGGAAACCGTTTTTCAGAGGAACGGCAGGAGTTGATGTCCGCACCAAGAAACTGTGACCATAGCTAGGCTACAACCTTTTAATGAGCTTTCTTAACCAAATGTGCCTTTAATTGTTATTGAAATGAGACTAGATTGGAAGTGAGCCATAATTCTAAAGGCAACGATTGACCCAGTTACATAGAAAACTGAAGAATGTTACTGTTCCCGCCTAATCTGCAAAAAAGATGGCACATCTAATAAACATTTGTTTGAGGAATGACGTGGTCTCAAAGGGCAATAGATCCTTAATAATGATGCAGCTGGGAAGGTGCATCATCATGTAATGCCCGATGTGCATGTGTCAAAATTTTGAGCTGTGTTCTAGACATTTCCTTTAACCTTGCAGTGAAGCTGAGGAATACAATCAAAATGACAACAACTACTTTAAAACCCCTTTTACAAAACTGTAGTGTGGATTTTAGCACCGGCCACAGCAGTAACAGCTCCAACATGCAAAGAATTCCTATGAGCATCAGAGCTGTTACTGCCATGGCCGGCACTAAAATCCATGCCACAGTTTTGTAAAAGTGGGGTTAGTTTCTCTGTGATTTTAGAAAATCTGTGACATCCCCTCATTAGGTATCAACATGTTCATACTAGGGAGCCTTTCTGTTTTGATCACTCTGACCCTTAATTACTAAATTTTAGCTTGTAATAACAGCATTATTGTGCATTACCTGCCACAAAGCTCATTATATATAATAACACTGTTATCACACACAAAAGGTTAGATTCAGCAAATGGTGCCCATAATTAGGTGCTGGGTTATTACATATTGAGTGTTAATTCTATGAAAGCAGTTCTACATGGAACTATCTTTATAGAATACTAGCTTAAGTCATTTTTGCACCTAACTTTAGACAAGAGCTTTTATGCCTGCCAAAGGCTGACGTAAATGCTCGTCCCTAATTACTTATGATTCACAGTTTATAGGTATTCAAATCATTTTCATACTCAGTGCATTAAACTTACATACTTTGTGCTTGTTACAGAGAATGAATCTTGAAACAGCTTTCTGGTGAAACATGATGTCATGTTGGGAGTTCCCCTTTGAAGCAGCTATTTAAGATGAATTACTAAATTAAAAGTATATATATTAAGAAAAAGTTTTTTTAAAGTTTAAAATAAGCTATTGAAAGGACTGTTGAAGATATTTGGCTATAAACTATGAGTCATAAGTTGTGTTGTATTGACGTATAGTGGCTCTCACAGGATATAGTATACTGATTTATTATTTACTGTGTCCCTGATTACTGAAGGGTACAGAAACGGAAGCATTCTATAACTCTGCACCTAAATCCTGGAAATTCCTATGCCCTGCCCTTGCCACTCCCTTTTCCACACTCCCTTTGGAGTTGCACATAAGAGAAGTTAGACACTCAGATCCTGATTCTATAAACAGCATCTAACTCCTAGAACATAGAAACATAGAAACATAGAAAATGACGGCAGAAAAGGGCCACGGCCCATCTAGTCTGCCCTCACTAATGGCCCACCCCCTAACTACCTCCATGAAGAGATCCCACATGCCAATCCCATCTTTTCTTAAAATCTGGCACACTACTGGCCTCAATTACCTGTTGTGGAAGATTATTCCAGCGGTCAACCACCCTTTCGGTGAAGAAATATTTTCTGGTGTTGCCATGAAATTTCCCACCTCTGATTTTCAATGGATGCCCTCTTGTTGCCGTGGGTCCTTTAAGGAAAATGAGATCCTCTTCCACCTCGATACAGCCCGTGACATATATGAACGTCTCGATCATGTCTACCCTCTCTCTGCGTTCCTCAAGTGAGTACAGCTGCAACTTACCCAGTCGTTCCTCATATGGGAGATCCTTGAGTCCTGAGACCATCCTGGTGGCCATTAGCTGAACCGACTCAACTCTCCGCACATCTTTTTGATAATGCGGCCTCCAGAATTGTACACAGTATTCCAGATGGGGTCTCACCATGGATCTGTACAACGGCATTATGACCTCGGGCTTACGGCTGATGAAACTTCTATGGATACAGCCCATGATTTGTCTAGCCCTGGATGAAGCTTTCTCCACTTGATTGGCAGTCTTCATGTATTCGCTAATAATCACCCCCAAGTCACGTTCTGCTACAGTCCTTGCTAGGATTTCACCATTTAGGGTGTAAGTCCTGCATGGATTTTTGCCGCCAAGGTGCATGATCTTGCATTTTTTGGCATTGAAACTTAATTGCCAAGTCTTTGACCAATGCTCCAGCAGGAGCATCATACTGTCGGGCATTGAGCTTTTGTTGGGCACTGTGCTTTCATCTGTTGTGCGGTTGCCTACTATGTTGCATAGTTTGGCATCATCGACGAATAATGTAATTTTACCTCGAAGCCCCTCAGCCAAGTCTCTTACGAAGATGTTAAATAGGATCGGGCCCAAGACCGAGCCCTGCGGCACTCCGCTGATCACCTCCATCGTATCGGAGAGGGTACCGTTTACCACTACCCTCTGAAGTCTACCTCTAAGCCAGTCCCTAACCCATGCGGTTAATGTTTCACCCAGTCCCATCGAACCCATCTTGCTCAATAACCTGCGGTGTGGGACACTATCAAATGCTTTGCTGAAGTCCAAGTACACGACGTCCAGGGACTCCCCTATATCCAGCTTTCTTGTTACTCAGTCAAAGAAGCTGATCAGATTTGATTGGCAGGACCTTCCCTTCGTAAAACCATGTTCATGGGCGCCCTTCAGCGCGGTTCTCAATCAGCCACTAGGCACCATTTATAGAATCACTTCTAAAGCTACTTAAGCATTCTTAGACACCAGTAGGGACTGAATCCTTAGACGCGCTGCCATTTAGGTCAGGGTTTCGTGGCCTAAATGAGTGCACCTAAGTTAATCCATGCCCAAACTCTGCCCCAGATCGACCTTGAATCAATCCCTAACCCTGCCTACTTGCCTGTAGGTACCTCAGTATCGATACCTATCTCAAAGTGGTAGGTGCCTACCAAGCAGGCACTTACCGGCATTTCAATGATCAGAGCTGATTAAGCCAATTAGAAAAATTTAAGTTAGGTGCCTAGATCGGTTAGACCTGCTGATCTAGTTGCCTAATTATAGATGTATTTTATAGAATCAGGGCCCCTGTTAATAGAATAAGAATGTAAGTACCATGTGCAACTACCAATTAGTACTAATTAGTGTTTGTTAATGCCAATTAGTACTAATTAGTGTTTGTTAAATGCCATCTATTGGTACTTATCTTCAATTACGTGCCAATCTAGTACTAATGAACTAATTATATTACATGCGTAACTGATCCTATTCTATAACTGGGCATGCATTTGTTTATTTTTATTTATTTATTTAAAAACATTTATAACCCGCCTATCTACAAATCTAGGCGCGAAACAATAAACATACAAAATAAACAACTAACAAATGACAAAATACAAAAATAAAACATATCAACAATATCATAAAAACCTCCTAAAATATCTAAGCATCATTGCACAATTACAAAATATATCTTCAAAACAGTTCAGTGCTAATACAGTCACAAACTGCATGCATTTGCATGCACAACCTTAGGAACTATTTATAGAATTTGGGGTAGATGTTAGCAAATAAGAACCTCTGAGCTCTCCAAGCAATTAATTTTTTTTAAGAAGGGGGAGACAGATGATGTAGCTCCTTTCTGGTTCCACCATTCTCCCATACCAACTGCCAGAATGTTTTTGAATGTCAATTATATTACATTACATTACATTAGGGATTTCTATTCTGCCATTACCTTGCAGTTCAAGGCGGATTACAAAATAATTATCCTAGATGTATTACAACAAGAACTTACAAAAAAAAAAAAAAATTGGTCATTTTAAAAAAGAGTAAGAAATGGGTAAGGTTATTTGTTTGGGGTAGTTGGCTTTAGTGAGAGGTGGAGTTTGAGACTTGCGGTATTATTTCTTTTTTCAGAGTTTTCTTGAAGAGTATGGTCTTTATTTCTTTTCTAAAAGTCTTATAGTCGAGGGATGCCATCAGTAGATTGGTGATTTGGTTGTCTAGTTTGGCTGCTTGAGTGGCCAGGAGGCCATCATATAGTTTTTTCCGTTTGACCTCCTTAATTGGGGGGTATGAGAATGGGGTGTGAGTTTTCCTATGTCTGGTTGCGGTGTTGTGGATGAGGCGGTTATTCAGGTAGTTTGGACTGTCTCCGTATAAAGTCTTAAATAGTAGGCAGTAGAATTTAAATTGTATTCTTTCTGGGATCGGAAGCCAGTGCGATTGGAGATATGCTTCTGTGATGTGATCATGTTTCTTTAATGAGTAGATGAGTCTTAGTGCTGTGTTTTGGATAGTTTGTAGTTGTTTTGTTATGGTTGTAGGGCATGGGAGGTAGAGGATATTACAGTAGTCAAGTAGGCCTAGTATTAAGGACTGAACTATGAGCTGGAATTGAGTTTTCTCGAAGAATTTTCAAACTTGTCTTAAGTTTCTCATGACTAAGAATGACTTTTGTATTGTTTTATTGATTTGCGGTTGCATGGTGCAGCATCTGTCGATAGTTATTCCTAGCAGTTTTAGGGTGGTTTGTATGGGGTAGTTGATTGCATTGATTTCAATGTTGGTTATGGTTGGTATTTTGCTGTTTTCTAGGAGGATGAATTTAGTTTTTTCTGGGTTCAATTTCAGTTTGTGATCTTTCATCCAGGTTGCTATTGATTTTATTGTTTGGTATATTGTGTTCGTCATGGAGAGTTCAGGTTGATCGAAGGGTATGAGAATGGTAATGTCATCGGCATAGCTGTAGGAGGTTATGCCTTGTTTGTCCATGTGAGAGTTGAGGGAGGCTGTATAGATATTGAAGAGAGTCGGGGATAGAGGGGATCCTTGGGGAACTCCGCAGGGGTTTGACTGAGGTTCAGATTTTTGTTTGTCTGATTTTACTCTATAGGTTCTTGATTTAAGGAATCCTTCAAACCATGTGTATACTTTATTTGTGATACCTATTGTATCCAGGATTTGTAGTAGAATGTTATGGTCCACCAAGTCGAATGCAGTGGTAAGGTCTAGTTGTATGAGCATCATTTTTTTTCCTGTGCTGAGATGTTGTCTGGCTGTGTCCAAGAGAGATCCTAGTAGTGTTTCTGTGCTGAAGTTGTTTCTGAAGCCGGATTGTGTGGGATGGAGTATGTTATGGTTTTCTAGGTAATTGGAGAGGAATTTGGCAACTAGTCCTTCTATTATTTTGACGTAGAGTGGAATAGAGGCAATGGGTCTGTAGTTGGCTGTTTGGTCTATCGGTCCTTTGGGGTCTTTGAGGATCGGGGTGATGATGATTTCGCTGAGGTTGGTAGGGTAGTGGCCGTTTATTAGCGAGATTTGTATCCAGTTTAGAAGAAGAGCGCAGAATTTTGTGCTGGATGTTTTTAGGAGATATGGTGGACAGTTGTTGAGGTCACAGGATGCATGGCTGTATTTTTTGTAGTATTTGTTGAATTTGGGCCATTGTATGTTGGGGAATTGAGACCATATTCTATTTGCTGCAGTAGAATCTCTATCTATGGGGAGAATTGTGAATTTGTTAGGATGGGTAGAGGTGTCATTGAGGGTAGCTCTTGCATTGGTAATTTTATTTTGGAAGTGTTCTGCTAATAGAGTGGCTGAGGGGGGGTAGTATTGTTAGTGGTCAGGTAGGGTTTGGTGTCGGTTAGGGTTTTTAGAATTTGGAATAGTTTTTTGGTGTCTTGAGTTTCAGTGCCTATTAGGTTGGTGTAGTGTGCTTTTTTCTTGTCCTTTAATTGTGATTTGTATTGTTTGTTGATTTTTTTCCAGGCGGATTTTGTATGATCCGAGTTCGATTTTCTCCATTTTTTCTCTAGTCATCTACATTGTCTTTTGAGTTGTAGCAGTTCGGAGTCGAACCATTTATCTGATCTCCTGCTGTGTCTGGATTTGGTTAGCAATGGGGCTAAATCATCAAGGGTGTTGGAGCAAAGTCTTTCCCAATGTAAGATGAAGTCCTCGGGGTTGTTTTCTAGAATAGTTTCATCTATTTTAGACCAGAATATGGAGGGTTCAATGTGTTTGCGTGAGGTGTATGTTACTTTATTGAGTTTTGTTATAGTTTTTTGGTTGTTTTTGGTCCAGTTGATGTTGAAAGTATAGGTGTAGTGGTCTGACCAGATGGATCTGGACCATGTTCCGTTAGATGTATGAATTTCTGTTAAGGATGGTTGGTGGGTCATGAAGGCTGCAATATCCAGTTGGTGGCCTTTTTCATGAGTTGTTTGTGGATTTAGCATTTGGAAGGATAAGGCTTTGAGAAATGAGAGAAAGTTGTCTACTTGTTTGGATGACTGATCATCTAGGTGTAGATTTAGGTCTCCTAGGAGTAGGTTGTAGGTTGCTATTAGTGAGTTTTGGTATATGAAGTCTTCCACTTCGGTTCTTGCTAAAGACCAGTTTCCCGGTGCTATGTAGCAGAGCATGCAGTTTAGTGTGTCTTTTAGTGTGGTGCTTGAGAGTTGGCAAGCTAAAAGGTCCATGTACGGGTTAGATGTTTTCTCAATTATATTAAGGTTTAGATCTTGTTTGATTAAGATTGCTAGGCCTCCGCCTCTTGTTTTCTCTGCAGACCACTGTAATTTTGTATCCTTGTGGGCAGACTTCAGTTATTCTGGGGTCTGAGTCGGAGGTTAGCCAGGTTTCTGTGAGGAAAAGACAGACCAGGTTTTCTTGTGTTATCCAGGTTTTTATAAGCTCTGTTTTTGGACCTAGCGCTCTGATATTTAAGTAGGCGCATTTGAGTGTGGATATCTCTGTGTGATAGTTGTGGGTTGTGTTTGGATATATAAGTGATTTGGTGTGCCGGTGTGGTTTAGTCTTAGTGTGTGTTGGTCTTCTTCCCCATGTTGTGGTAATGGAGTGTAGAGTGTTAGATTGTAGGTTTGAGTTTCTGTCACTTGATGTTCTCCTATTTTGGAAGAGAGATTTATTTATATCTGTAGCAGGTGTAGGGAGGAGGTTATTTGCTGCTGTCTTCCCACTGGTTAAAAGAAGGATTAACAATATGAAGTGCTGGGCTCGTGAGGTTAGCTTCATTTGGGGGTTTTTTTTTAATTTTTTTATTTTTTTGTTTGGTGGTTGGTGGTTGGTGAAAGGTAGTAGAAGGATCTTTGGTGATTTGGCTGCTGTTTTCAGTTGGTTTTACGTTTGGTAGTGTTGTGGGGGTGGATTGTTTCTTGGTCGCTTCACAAAGGTGCTATGAGCGTCTTAGACAGCGTGCTGTTAGGCGCTGAATCTTTTATTGGTTCAGCGTAGTCCTGTCGGGTGGGAAGGAGGGGCGGAGTGCACTCCCACGCTGGCAAGCCTCCCTGCCTGCTCCTGGGTCCAGCGATGTGGCCACAGTGAGTTTCAAATGAGAAACAAGAAGTAAACAGAAACTAACAGAAACACGGGTGCTGAGAGACTTCCTGAGCCTTCCAACTGGCTCAGTGTAGTCTCGTCGGGTGGGGGGAGGGGCAGAGTGCGCTTCCATGCCGGCAAGCCTCCCTGCCTACTCCTGGGTCCAGCGATGTGGCCAAAGTGAGTTTCAAACGAGAAACAAGAAGTAAACAGAAACACGGGTGCTGAGAGACTTCCTGAGCCTTTCAACTGGCTCAGTGTAGTCTCGTCGGGTGGGGAAGGGGCAGAGTGTGCTCCCACGCCGGCAAGCCTCCCTGCCTGCTCCTGGGTCCAGCGATGTCGGCCCTGTGCAGTCCCGTCGGGAGGGGGGAGGGGCGGAGTGCGCTCCCATGCCGGCAAGCCTCCCTGCCTGCTCCTGGGTCCAGCGATGTGGCCAAAGTGAGTTTCAAATGAGAAACAAGAAATAAAAAGAAACTAACAGAAACACGGGTGCTGAGAAACTTCCTGATCCTTCCAACTGGCTCAGTGTAGTCTCGTCGGGTGGGGGGAGGGGCAGAGTGTGCTCCCACGCCGGCAAGCCTCCCTGCCTGCTCCTGGGTCCAGCGATGTGGCCAAAGTGAGTTTCAAACGAGAAACTCAAAATATATCACTTTCTGAATCGTAAGAACATAAGAATTGCTATACTGGGACAGACTGAAGGTCCATCAAGCCCAATATTCTGTTTCCAACAGTGGCCAACCCAGGTCCCAAGTACTTAGCTAGATCTGAAGTAGTAAAACAGATTTTATGCTGTTTATCTTAACAATAAGAAGTGGATTTCCCTAAGCCATCTCTATAAGGGCCTATGGGACTTCCCTTTTAGGAATTTATCCAAAACTTTCTTAAACCCCGCTAAGCTGATTTTACCATATTCTTTGGCAACAAATTCCAGAGTTTAATTCTTGGGAAGGGTAACATTTTTTAAACTGCTTTCATTACTATATAATGGTATAGCATGCGTTACTTTGAATGAGAACAAAAGGAAGAATGGATTTACATTCCATATATGTTATATTACATTAACTGATTATAATTTAATTGTTGTACCTCTGTTCAACAAAGAAAGCATATTAAAGCTGAAATACTAAAAACATTTTGCCTTATGGCCTAAAGCACTATTAATCCTCCACTCTCAGTCACTCTCCCCTTCCTCCGCATCTGATATTGTAGGATAACACAGTAACATTTTGTAATAAATATACTTTTGAATCTTGTGTTTCTACTATTTTCACTTTCCCAGATATCTCCTATTTTTGCTTTGTGCTTTTCTCTCAGCATCTTTCTTTTTGTATAAGTCCTATTCTGCAGGGAATACCATGTAGCAGGCAAGGGGCTACCTCTTGGTACAGCAGTCTGGAAATATTGTTCACAGCTCTAGGAGAGGGATTCTCTAGTGAGGACAGAAAACTGCACGACCCAGGAGGATCAAAAGCACAGTTTTTTTTCAATAAAAGCCTCCGCAAGATGAATGTTGTTCCAAAACAACAACATAAAAAGTATATTTTATTGAGGCCCAAAATCAACTAAAGTAATACGGGATGCACCAAAAATAAAGGCTGTAGCAGATGGTCTCTGAGGACAGCGGGTATATATTAATACATGTGGGTGATGTCATCCACAGAACCCAGTATGGACACTGCCAAGTGCACTGTCACTTTAAATCTTTAGGCAGTGCCCATACTTCACGCACACCGGTGCCTTCCTGCCCGAGGTCAGCTCACAGAACCATCAGTTCAGTAAAAAAGCTAAGAACCCAACTAAGGAAGAGCAGGTTGTGAGAACATATACCTGCTGTCCTTAGAGAACATCTGCTACAGGTAAGTAACTTTGCTTTCTGCAAGGACAAGCGGGTATTATATTCCACATGTGGAACTTCCAAGCTGCAAGGATCATGAGTATGAAGAAAGAATATTTTATATATAAACATGAACCTGTTAAAACCCTAAAGGTTGGAGGGAAAGTTGGCATCTAGGAAGAATAATAGATTTTGCAGAACTGCTTGCCCAAAATAATTGTCTCCAAATGACATGGAATGTTGCCCAGAAACAATCACTGCTATAGATCTTGTCAAAAAATGCAAAAAAAAAAAACCCATTTCAAGTCTGACTTAAATATTACTGGGTAGATCCTTCCTCGCCCTAACGCCTGCTACCACCAGATCAGCCCACAGACATAAACTATCCTTCCCCTCTCTACATGGCATCCTCCACGCAGGTAAACTGGGAAGATCCCTCCTCTCCAAAATCACGGGCCTTTGGAACGATCTCACTATCCCACTGCGGAACCTGGGCTCCCTCCAACTGTTCCGAAAACAACTGAAAACCTGGCTTTTCTCTAATATATAACATCTCCTGCTTACTTCCCCTCTTTTCATATGCTCTTGTAAATTCTCTCTCCCTTCTCTTCTTGTATTTTTAAGCTTTGTAAACCGTGTCGAGCTCCACTTCCGTGGAGATGATGCGGTATATAAACTTAAGGCTTAGTTTAGTTTAGACTTTACCTCTCGTTGCCTTCCCACCCTCCCACCCATTCACTCTACCTTGGTATATCTAAAGATCAGGTGAAATTCCTGCAGCACTTTTTGGACAAGTTTTTCTTTCTGCAAAATTTTTGTGAAATCATTGTTTTTCATTCAGAAACTGCAAGAAATCAAAGATTTGGCCAAAAAGATAATCTATTTCCTTCCTGCTCACAAAAGGGCTGCCATGAACAGCTCTGCCATTTCAGGGTTCAGAAGGAGAACGTATGTAAGGAGGCTCAGGATTGGGGGGGGGGAGGGGGGAGAGGAAAGCGAAAAGGAAATAAGGTGACGGTCTAGAGATTTTTTTTTTTTTTAATTCTTTATTCAATTTTATAACTTACATCAAGTGCATCAAAAGGTATCAACCATTTTAACTTAAATATATCACTTGAAATTCTACAATTCTTCATAATAGAATTATCCCTTTCCCTCCCATCCTTTCAACATCTCATAACGCTTATACCATATAATAAAATCCCCCCTCCCCCCACCCCATTCATCTGGAATCATTGGATGATTTCAGGAATACGTGTATTAGAAGACGTTATTTCCAATAGTAAACTGCTTGAGTTTTCACAGTTGAAACATAAATATAGCCTTAATAAATCACAAAGTTAGATGGATACAACTGAAGCAGGCCATTCAGGTGGGGTTCCCTGAGTGGAAAAATCTAAATAATCAATATAGTTTGGAGTTCTTATGCTTTCATGTGGACTTCCTAGGACACCAGGCTGCTCAGTGGTACAAATTAATATCTGGATTTATGAATAAAAAAACCAAAGACTGGTCTTAGAGACATTTGGAGCATTGAGATTAAGCATCAAATTACTGTGTCTCAATGGCCACGAATTTGGTCTTGGAGGATGAGATGTACAATGTCTGCATCTATGAGACAAACATGGTTTTTTCTGTTGCATAGAGCATTCTGGACCCCTGTTCGTTTACAAAAATTAAATTGCTCTAAGTCTGATAGATGGCATTGTCATCTTGAAGCAGGGACTTTAGACCATTTATTGTTCTATTATCCATTTATTATGGATTTTTGGAAATCAATTTGGGGCCAAATTAATAGTTTATTAGAAAATAATGTGGCATTATCTTATGATACAGTACTATTTGGAATGTCTATGAGGTCTAGAGATGATTTGATGAGGGAGGATTCAGATGACCGATGAGATAGTTGCATCAAAATTTGGAAATGCCTAGGTTAAGAAAATCAAATATGTGTGCATCTGGTCATTATTAAAAATCCTTAGTAGCAAGGTTTAATTTATTGAAATGCTACTTTCGTTACCTTACAGGAGTATTCCCTATAATATTAAAGTTTAATTTCTAATTATGCAGATCAATTTCTGGTGATACCAAAAAACATCAATTACTCTGTCTTTGGCTTTATTGTCTTTTTTATTATATATGTTAGAATTGAAGATAGCATGGGCTATAAATTTTTCTATAATTAATGAATAAACAAATAAACAACCTTTTACATATTACCAGCATTGATATTCCCCCTCCCCCCTCCTTTTTATTAAGCTGCACTAGAGGTTTTTAGCGTGGGCCAGCAAGGTAAGTGCTCCGACTCTCATAGAACTTCTAAAAGCATCAGAGCATTTACCATGCCAGCTAGCGCTAAAAATCTCTAGTGCAGCTTGATAAAATGGGCACATAGCATCTTATTTATTTGTTCCTCTTTGCTTGTATTACATCATTTCAATTACAAAAGTCTGCAACAAATCACAAAGAGGGCCATTTTTGATAGGACATCTGGGCCCGATTTTGGACGTTTCCCACAAAACAGGACAGGTCATCCAAATAATAATTTTTTTTTTTTTAAATCCCCAGGACGTCTAATTTTATTCGCCATTTTCGACCAAAAAAGTCCAAGTTAGAAATGTCCAAATAGGCAACATGTAGAAGTGGTAGAGGCCAGCATTATGATAGACTGGCCACATAGACATTCCAGTAGAGCAGTGGGGTACCTTAGAAGGCACTTCTGTGATTATTGGACGTTTTTGTGTTCTGAAAATATCCCTAAAAGTCAACATTTAACGTAGAATACATAAAATAGACACACACCTAAATTGTAAATTAAAATACAGACTCATAGCATTAAACATATATCTTGGGGGGGGTCCCCCCAGAGAATTCTGAGTAGTCTCTTTGTTTGAGCTTCTATAAGTAAAGAATTCTATAACATGGGTACAAAAATGGAGAAGGCTTGGTCATGAGTCACTGCCAAATGAGAGGATGTAATCTCAAATACTATATGAGATCCAAGGATCTAATGATTAAAGAGAATGAATACTGACCTGAGGTGTCATCATGTCTTTCAAGTAGTGTGGCCTTCACCTTTCAAGGCTTTGAAAGTCTTTACCACTTTTTTAACTATGGGGTGATATGTTTGTGCAGGTCAGCATTGGTATGCAGTCCAGCCACTGCATTTTGAACTAGTAGCAGTACATGCATTAACTAATTCACTGCATCAACATATACCACGCTACAATCAGCTTGTAGATTGGACACTGGCTGACTGAATTACCATCCTAAATTCTTCAACAGGAAGATATTTCATGTCATATTAATGTAAGCATGTGCAAAATGGCTTTAGCAGTTATTTTAACTTGATTTTCAATGAATAATTAGCATCAAACAACATCCAGATTTCTAATTTCTAACAAGAATAGGAAAGGAGATAGACAAACAATTTATCCAGGGAACTTCTCTTTGTACAAGAGTTAAGGCCAATTTCTTTTGAGAAAACCACTTTTGACCCATAGGCATGCAACTGGAGATAATATCTAGCACAGAGAAACCATTCATTGGAATTAGGAAATGCAACTGAATATCAATGTTTAGCCCTGGAAGAGTAAAGTGATAATGCAGGGTACAGGGACAAACATTGAACAAAATGGTTAATAGCATAAATCCCTGAGCTATCCCTGTCACAAAAGATTTCCATATTGAACATCTGTTCTTAACCATCACTGGTTGCCTTCTCCCAGACAGAAAAGAAGCAAAACACTTCAAGACTCTTCCATTAGTGACCTTAGACTAGAGAATGACACGGTGGCAGAATTCATCACCGTTCCTGTCCTCGTGGATAACTGCGGGAAACCATCCCATGTCATTCTTTACTGTCTATCTCAACCTTAGTCCTTCTACACCAGCATTCTTTAATGCAAGGCTTGAGGGTCAATGGTTGTGCCCATTCATGCTCTGATTAGTCCCTCTCTCTTTAAAGAATAGTTTCTAGTTTATTTATTTATTTATTTATAATCACAAAATCATATACATATTATACATAACAAGCATCCATACAAAATCAGACAACAAAAAATGCATCTTTCTTCACTACAATATCCACTATTCTACTATAGAAAATAAACGAGATTTCAACACCCATATTTCATTTCACAGAATAAATACCGTTTCAACAATCTTTTAAAAGCCTTTACATTTCCTTGCTGCCTTATATACTGTAGGTCAGGAGCTTGTTCCATTCTGCGGGGCCTATGCACGAGAAAACGCTCGCTCTTGCTGTTTGTAATCTTATTTCCTTCCTGCAGAACGTAGTTTTTGGAGGGGAGCATAAGATGAAATGCTATCAATCAAGTATGTTGGTGCTTGCCGATAAATACTCAGATAAATTAGCAGGAACAATTTATATTGAACCTTGTGTTCCATTCTAAGCCAATAAAGTTTGATGTAATAATCTGACACGTGATCATATTTCCCTACTCCAAAAAGGCTTCAAATAGAATTTTGGGTAACCTGTAAGACATGCAAAGCTGTCATAGAAACCCCTAAAAAAACCCAAAATTACAATAATCAATGCTGGACAATACAATTGACTGGACAGCATGCTTATATTCATTTCCGGAAAGGTACGATCAAAGATTATGACATGGGGATGGTTTCCCGTGGTTATCCGCGGGGACGGACAAGGATATCTAGTTATAAGCACGGCAGGATTAACCAATAGGTCAAGTAGGCATGTGCCTAGGGCCCGAAATGGTCAGGGGGGCCCGATGAAGAAGGGCATCAACATTGTTTTTTCCAAACGGCGATGGAACCCTCCAGCATCGATCGGCAATGTGGGCCCCCCAATCGGCAACACGGGCCTCACCCCGATCAGCAACGCAGCCCCCCCCCCCAATCGACGGAAAGTAAGCCAAGCAAGCAATGCGGGTAAGAAAGGCAACAGGAACTGTAATTGTGCAAGCGGTGCTGCTTGCCCAAAGCTTCCCATTTTCGCTTGAGCGTATGGTGGGGTGGGGCAGGGCAGGGGGTCCCAGTGTACTTGTGTGCCTAGGGGCCCTCGACGAATTAATCCTGTCCTGGTTATAAGGAATATCATGACAGTGGCATCTTCACTGTCAAGATCTTGTTGCAATGAAATCTTGATGGCGGAGTATCTGAGGAATTCACTAACTGCTACTGATGGATTAAACAAGCTTATTGTGAGGGAAAAGTATAGCAGAGACTTCAGCAGGTAGTATAGAAATAGTCATTTTGTTAGGTTTTCATGGCCAGAAAATCTTTCTTACTGGTCATTACATGAAAAAATGTTCTCATAATAAGTATGCAATTATTATTTAGCTATTTTTTCCAGGGTAAATTCTTCACAATCAATATAAATATAAATATCCCCCAGATACTCTCATAGCCTTTTTTCGATCCTCAGCAGGCTCCTTTACGGTTTATATTGATGTATTCACCTCATGGGCTTCACTTGTCATCGGATCAAACTTTTTAAACTTTTCTTCTTATACTCTAATCCAGGGCTGCCCAAGTCCGGTCCTCGAGATCTACTGGCAGGCCAGGCTTTCAGGATATTCACGATGAATATGCATGAGAGAGAGATTTGCATCCCAAGAAGGCAGTGAAGGCAAATCTCTCTCATGCATATTCATTGTGGATATCATTAATTTATATTTATAATAAAAGTCACTTATCTGTTTAGGCTTAATGCAAGGAGTGCCTCTCCCGATGCAATCAAGTTTCAATTTTACTTTTTCAGGGTCGAGGTTTCTGCAGCGCTCTGCTATACCAACTCCCAAATATATTTTCCATTATGTTAAGATTTTAACCGCGCTTCACAGAGTTTGTTGGCAAATGTTATTTCATTTGGAGACGCCACAAAATGAAATAACAGTTGCGTGTCAATCTTCAGTTAGGCGCTATTTAAAGAATTACACCAAGTGGCGCCTAAAGTGGATTTAGGTGCCAGCAAGTGCCTGAACCTTAGGCATCCCTATTTATGCCAGGGTTTTCGTGGTCTAAATACCAGTGCCTAAGTCCAGTTTAGGTGCTTACATGCAAATCACACCCAAGGTCTGCCCACGATCCGCCCCTAACCACACTCACTTTCTGGTAGGTGCCTTGGACTAGGAGCCTACCTGAAAGTCGTAGGCGCCTACCATCCAATTAATTGTAATTTTTGCCAATTATGAGCTGCTAATTACTCATTAAAAGCAATTAAGTTTATTAAATAATTAAGGGCTAGAGGCAGAAAACTCTGATCATGTACCAATGTGCGCTAAACCAGTCTGACTGGTTTAGCGACCGACGGAATTTGCCGACCTGATTCTCAAAACGGCTCACCATGTGGTTTTTCATGTGGTCATACATTCTCCAATTCTGGAGTGCAAACGACTTCATTACTATTAAAATGAGGTCATTAATATTAAAATCAAACATCCAGTCAATCGCATAACATTGCATGCCAGAATCTGTAATACTGACCTGAAAAATAAAAGCGATAGCTCTGCCTGTTTTTTCTTTCTGTTTTTATAAGCAAAGAGGTTGTGTGTGTGTGTAACACACACACAATATCTGGCCCATTAAAAAAAAAAGTGGAGCCAACCCCCCCAAAATGATATCCCCCTAAACCCCTGGAAGCAAAATAGAAAAAAGCCCCAGCAGCTGAGTGGCAGGAGGCTGCTTTGGGGCTTCCCCTGGCCACTCAGCTGTTTGGGCTTCTCCAAACCGGCTCTGCACATGTGTCAAAGGCACTTTTACAGTGACCAATCAGATGGGATTACAGCAAACCTCCAAGAAAATCATTTGCATGCAAACTTGTTGGAACATTGGTCGCTGTTTCAGAATCGGCCAAAACAATTGGCCCACAGTGACCCACATGGTCTTAGCAACCGTGTTTTGTGCATCTAGCCCTAAGTTAGGTACCCAGATCAGCTAGGCGCACCATCTAAGCGCCTAACTTCAGGCATCTTTTATAGAATCAGGGCTCCTTGTACTAAGGCGCGCCAGCATTTTTAGCGTGCGCAAAAGATTAGTGCGTGCAAACCACACGCTAAATGAAAAATACTAACACAAGCTCTATGGAGGTGTTAGCATTTAGAATGCACTAAAATCACTAAATTTTGGTACCCTTTCTTAAATCCACCCCTTTATGTCTGTGAAATGAGTATGATTTTATAGATTCTCTCTCTAACCCCCTTTGTTCTTTTACATCAATTATTTTCACAGATGAAAACATCCTTTTTAAGCATATGTACAGGCAAAAAATTAATTGGTTTTGTATGGATTATTTCTTGACTGTAAAGTGTATTTTTTTTCAGTTCATTTCACACATATATTTTAATAGAAATTTAATATGCACTAATTGACTTAACTTTGAGATCTTGGCATGCACACCGGTTTGCATTTCATTTGTACTTACTTAAATGGTCCTGACAATCATCGGTGCAAAGGTTTAGCTTATTTAAGTTATTTAAGGAGTCAACTGCATACAGTTTCCCTTCCTCACTGAAGTCAAGGAAGTCAATTTCCAGGGAAGAGGTATTCATTGTACTCTATCTGAAATAAAAATGAATGCACTATGAATCACAGAGCGATGTGTTCATTGCTAGTCATTGCGATTGGACACATATGAAATTCACTCCAGACAAACTTAATTGTTCATAGTCTGGAGAGTGTGGCATAGTGGTTAGAGCTTCAGCCTCAGCACTCTGCGGTTGTGGGTTCAAATCTTCCTGTGACCCTGGGCAAGTCACTTAATCCTACACTGATGTAAACTGCTTTGAGTGTGGTTGTATAACTACAAAAAGACATTATACAAGTCTCAATTCCCCTACTCTAGTATGAAATTGAATCGATAATTAGGAGGAACAATGCCAATCTTTCAATTCACACAATGTGACTTGTACACTTTTTCTGGCACAATTTAATTATGTCAAACACCTTTAGCGTGCTGTTTTAAAACCCCTACTTGAATCGCAAAATTCATTATCAAATGCAAGACCTTCATTGTCCTATATTGGACATACGCATCCAAGCACATTCCCACTATGTTGGCTTCAACTAGGAGCCAAGAAGCACAAAGTGCTCTCCCACACACTTCAGTCAGCATGCTGCATCATTTAAATATGATCAAAACCATTTGCACTGCCCTAAACAAGATGATTCGTTTGGGGGGGAGGGGGGAATAATAAAGAAACCAACTAATATTTTATGAGGAAGCAAAAAATGGATACACAAAAGATAAGAAAGGGTCTTGTGCCTGATGCTGTAAAAAAAAAATTAAAAGAAAAGAGTAAGGCCATTGTGTATTCTGTTTGTACATGAATTGGAGAGGTCACAAGGGTCTGCTACCTGCTATAGCATGCTCATTGTATTGTACGCCCCTGCTCGATGAGGGCTTGGCCCTTCCACCCTCCCCCTATTCTTTGCTCCCTCCCACTCTCCTTTTCCCCTTAAATACTAAAGTCGAGACCAATGAATCTTCTGCTAGAAAAGCTGCAGTATGGCTACAGATGTTTTTTTCATACCTACAATTACAATAATTATCAGGGTCACAGACATTGTTTCAAACCTAATTATCCTACCCAATTAAGAACTGTCAAAAGAGCATTCCTAACTTATGCTAACCTTCACCTGGCTACACAAACTCTAGGTAGACCTGAAGTCATAGTGCACATTGAAGGGACCACTCCACTAATGCAACTTTGCAATAACCCAAAGTGTCTTCGGTGATCGATAGGCACTGCCATATAAGCAGATCGCTCTGAGTCCATTTAGCCCGGGTCACCATCAAGCTTCCCAGGCCCCATTGCATGTCCCCTTTTATCTTTCCCCCACCATCCAAAAGAGGGTAGGGACAACTGTTCACGGTTCGGGCAGGCCCCTCCGTTCAAGGGGGTCATCAGTTGCAATGTGGAGTATGAATCCTCCCTTATCCCACCATTGTGAGCTTCTGGGTCGCCCTCACTTGCCCATGTCACCTCTCGTCTGTGCCTGCAAAATGGCTGAGCCAGGAGGGGACTGCAACTCATGTCCCCTGCTACTTTAATCAGATCCCTCCCTGGCTTCCATGATTGGACCCCCCCCCCCCTTCCCTCACATGCCATACCCTCGTCCCTGTGGCATGCCTCCCTTTTCTAAGTCCTGTCCTTATTTCTCTCCCTCCGGTGCTTGCCCCGCCCCCTATTTTTTTTTTTTTTTTTTTTTTTTTACATTTTAGCCCTGCAAGGTCCTTCTCTCTGTGGCCAGTCTCCATCAGTGCTCCAGCTGACAGCTTTCTGGCAACCTGTAATGCTGCAATTATTGTCCTGAGCCCTAGAGTTTGCTCTTGTACATCAGGAGCTATAGCAGATGCCCAATGAATTTTGCTACACTGACTGGTAATAAGAACATA
Source organism: Geotrypetes seraphini (assembly GCF_902459505.1). Taxonomy (NCBI): domain Eukaryota; kingdom Metazoa; phylum Chordata; class Amphibia; order Gymnophiona; family Dermophiidae; genus Geotrypetes; species Geotrypetes seraphini. The sequence goes on from NC_047092.1 coordinate 56,136,888, forward strand.
ATGAGAAAGTTATTCAGTGTTTGTCGATAATGATAGCTTTTTTGGTGTTTAGTCGTTTATGAATTTGCAAGTCAGCAAATAGCAAAGGGCAACCAAGATAATAAAGGGGATGGAACTCCTCTGTGAGGAAAGGCTAAAGAGACCAGGGATCTTTATCTTACAGACGAGAAGGATAAGGGAAAACATGAAAGAGATCTATATAATAAAAATGGAGTTAGACAGGTAGATAAGATCATTTGTTTACTTTTTCCAAACGTACAGGAAATAGGGGCATACAAGTGAAGTTAATCAGAGAAAATACTTCTTCGCTCAGTGTCTAATTTAAGCTGTGGAATTCATTGACAGTGAATGTGGTAAAAGCCATTAGCATAGCAGGGTTTTAAAAAGGTCTGAACAAGTTTCCGGAAGAAAATTCCATGAACCATCATTAAGGTTGACTTGGGAGCATCCACTGCTTATTCCTGGGTTAAGTAGGTTAAGGGCTCTTTTACTAAAGAGAGCTAAAATCTGGGCTTAACTAATTGTAATGCAGGATTTTACCACATGCTACTATTACTACTATTTAACATTTCTATAGCGCTGATAGGCATATACAGTGCCGTACAACAATGTATTTAAGAGACGGTCCATGCTAAGGCCAGATTTAACGTGGCACCTTTTGGGGTCACGCCCTCAATTTCGCATTGCAAGTTGTGAATTAATAGAAACATTAGCACGCAGTACCTGCTGATGTTGATTCAGGACCATTTACCACCTCCTGTTTAGGAGGCACTAAGTTGTCCTGTGTTAACGCTGCATTATCCAGTGAGCTTGCAGTAAGCATAATGGGTTATGCTTCCATGCCCACTCTCTGCCCATGCCATGCCTCCTTAGAAAATATTTCAGAAAAATACAATAATGCAACATTGTACGTATGGCAAAAGTCAAATAAGCATACAACTCCTCAACACCTTTGGGTGGTGGCCTGTTACTGCATGCTAACCACACATTAAGCCCCAGACTATAAATGCACAAAATTGCAAGCTGTCATGAGATGCACGTGCAACTAAATTGGCTAATGAGCCAATTAGCACCAGTACATCAATTATCAGAATTGGCAACAATTTAGATTTGCAGGCACATCTTGCTAAGCATTATTCTATAAAGATCTACATGCAAATCTTTTAGCATGTGACTTAGAAGGGGGCATGGCCATGGAAGTGATCGTCATATCCATAAGGGATGTCTGCTCCAGAGGCTCATATGGCAGATGAACCAGACCATGGAGAACTAAGTTAAGATTCCAAGTTGGACTTTCTGAAGTTGATTAAACAGCCCAGGTGCTGCAACAACTGTACCACCTGCTGAACACCCTGATGCCCCTCAGATTCCGAACATCCTTTAAGGCCACTCTCCCGTCACTGTGGAGAGAAGTGCAATTGGTGACCTGCGCCTCCGAGGAATCCACCTCCTGAGAAGCAAAACACATGTTAAAAGACATCTGCCATGGGATAAAGCCATGCCATGGTGTGAGCACATTTCAAGGGACCCTCAGCAGTCTCCCAGATGTCCGTAAGAATCCGAAAAAGGTCAGGATGATCAGGAAAAGAGGTAGATTGTGGCCTCTGGTCACTCATGAGGGAACATTCTGCAGTGACAGGCTGCTCAGACTGCAGCTTTAATTTCTGGAGAGATTCAGAAATCAAATCCACAAGATGTGCTTGCTTGAAAAATCTGCGCACAGTGGGATCCTCCCCCAAATCAGGGGCTCCACACTGGTTCAGATCCTGGAGATCCACCAGATCCGCCACATCTGCAGATGCCCTTCTGCAAAAGCAGAGGTATGGAAAGCATATCTAGTGCAACCTCAGGCACTACCAGCTTGGCACCTGCCGGCACCCCTAAGGAGATGCAAGAGAAAAGACCTTGGTCCAAAGGAGCAGGGGGTCCCTGTGACTGGCATAGAGGCCGGTGGAAGGGAGACAGGCATAGACTTTTTAACCAAGTATGCTTGATACAGCATATTAACAATCTGGAGAAAACTCATCCTCTGTAGCAGGAGCTGAATTCTGTGTACCAGATTTGGAATGTTTGGAGGATTTATGAGGTTTATCTCCCAAGACGCGCTTGCATTTTGCCATAGCGTTGCCTGTGCACTCCCCAGGATCCCCAAAGCCATTTTTGTGGGAGTCAGGGCAGAAGGCACTAGAAGACTCTTTGGAGTTTGAAGGCATCGAATCTGGGCAAGCCTCACACCCTCTTGGGTCGCAGCATATGTGGAACACGGCTGCACATCCGACAGCCATCCACCACCTCCTGTCCTAGGGAGGCCATTTATGTGGTTTTCTTTCAAAAACAAAGCTGGCAAGTGCAAAAAATAACTTCAAATCAGGAAAAATCCAAGATGGCCACCAGAGGTGCCGATTTTGATAAAAATAGCCTGGGAAAGCCAAAAGAACTCTCAAAAAACATCGATTTTAGGATTTTAGGGGTGGGTGTAGGGCATGCAAGGAAACCCCCCAAAAAACCTTTTTAAGACCCCCCCAAATCACTGATTCAGGCTGTCAACCTGTACTCACAGAAACATGCTGACTGGAACACACTGCAGACAGAGCTGAAACAGCTCACAGGGATATCCTCTGTCTCAAATAGCTAGAAAGCTGGACTTGGATTCTTCTGACTGCCCCACCCTCCATAGCCAGGTACCTCCACCACCCTTGGACATGCCACGCCGGTATCTGGAGGAGGAACACTGTCTGGTTCCGATCCCGGGGTGCACCTCCACAGAGCCACGCAGACTGCACTTGAAGCTCTAGCGGACGAACCTGGTGTGAGCAAGCTCCCAAGGGAACGGTCCCTAAGCCCCGATCTGATGTGCAGGCTGTCCAGAGAGTTTACTTACAAGCAGGAATCCCCTCCAGAAGCAGACTTTTCCAAAGGTCTGCAATCTCCTGCAATCAGAGCTGACCCCGCAGGGAACCTCCGCAACACAAGGGCAAAAACCACAAACTGAAATTACACAAAATAAAACACAAGCAGAAAAGATAAACTCCTACAGTCTGACTAAAAGGAAGGAAAACTGATGTTTACAAGGACAATAATGAGGTAAAAGGGAGAGGGGTTTAAGTCTCTGAAGTTTGAGGCTTCCTACAAAGTCTTGGCGAGTAGACAGAAATAACCCACTGGTCCCAAAATAAAGTGGAATAAAGTGGGATTGTACAAGAATTTACCCTTATGGGATCATTTTCAAAGCACTTAGACACACAAAGAACCATAGTAACCTATGGTAATTTGTGTGTCTAAGTGCTTTGAAAATGAGCCTCCAAATGTCTTAAGAGCATCAATTTTCTGAAATCATGTATATATGTTATAGAATACTATGCTCAATATTATTTTACCTTTAATTATAAGTAAGTTAGAAACACTTTTTGTCAAGAGTTCAGCATCTTATTTAGCATACATGTAAGCAACAGAATGGTGCTCAACAGTCAATTATATAGATTTTGCTCCTGCTGATAATTCAGTTTTTATTTTCTTGCACTTCCTTCTCTTCTGTGAGCAAAGTTCAGAACCACGCTGTATGTGATTATTCAAAGTAATTGAAAGGTAAGGCCTTTATCTACCCTAAACACTAACAGCTCTAGCCTGCCAGAGATTCAGTATTAAGTATTTGATGTAATTCACAGTACCAGGTAGAGATCAAATATAATACTCTTACACAAAATAATTATGGTGAGAGTTATATTATTTGATAAACATATTTTTGAGTGCTGTACTTTGCTGCAGATCCATCATGTTAAGCTAAAGGAAAATAACAGTAGTGGGGCTCTGTGGGCTCAGAGAATGGAGAGAGGCCCTCAAGAAAAGAGATTAATTGGTTAAGACAGAAGGGGGAGACAGCAGACATGGAAGCTCCTTGCCCTACTGGTACCTTACTGATAGATGAGTAGAGGGAGGGAAAAATGCAGATGCAGAAAGGGAAGGGTTAATATGGAAAGAACAGCATGTTTCTCCTCCCTGGCTCCCCTGCTTGAGCAACCAAAGCTCAAGAAGGGGGAGAAGAAATGAAAAGAGAAAAGACTAGCAGGAAACAGGGTTCTGCATGCAAAGCACATGTTTTTATGCTGAACCAGAGGCTATTTCCTGATCCACCATCCCACAGTAGAAGTCCAACCAGCCATAGCAGCAGCATGAAATCTGTACCGCTGGCATCTCCTCCACATTCCACTTATTTTAATTTTTTTTTCTCTTGTAAGGCTATCTTATTGATGCATTAATTCAGCAATCATTCTTCTGAACTGGGAAAATTAATTAGAGACATTTGCAAAGAAAAATCTCCATTTAATCCTCAGTTAATGAAATGATGATCACAGAGGCTGAAAATAGAGACGGAACAAAATGGTTAATAGTGTAAATCCCTGTGGTATCCCATCACAAGATGCTACCATCCTGAACAACTTTCCTCAGTCCAGAATCATCTTTGACAACTGATCATTCATGCACTTGCTGTCCTTTCTATCTCTGCGACCCAGTGGTCTGACCAGGATTAGTGATTGTACCTGGGCAAATTGCAAGCTTAATTTTCATATACATCTGGCACCCACTCTCTTGCCTCTCTACCTGTTCTGTCACTCATGCAATTGCTCTGCCTGCCTGCTTATCTTAATGCCATGACAATTTGACCTACTAGAGATTTTTGCAGTCTCTACCCTCCCATTCTTGCTTCTAGTTTATCTCATTCTCATATCTCATTAGCCAGTGGCATACCTAGCAAATGTGACACCAGGGGCCAATCATTTTTTAACATCCCCCTCCTCTATTTGAAAAACACAATCTACAACTCGCACCTAAGAAAAGGCACCATTTTATACACTGCAGTGAACACTAGAACATGGATACACCCATCGTAAAACTAAACAAGCTAGATTAGTACAGTCAATGTTAACAGAAAACCATGTCTTTCATACACACAGAACACAGAAACACCATCGCCAAGTATGGAATAAGTAATCACAAACTAAAAAACAAAAATATGCAGATAAAAGTTACATTGAACCACCAAGAAGCCAGACTGCCATACAGTGCAACACCAAAGAAACAGTGATGCATGTCCCCTAATATTGTGCAAAACACGAGGGGGTGCTGAAAAGTTCTCAGCCCAACCAGAAGGGAATAACGTGGAACCATGAAACTTACAAGTTATTCTACATATTCACCCCTAAGTTCCACACATTTGGCACATTGTGTCTGAAGTTTCTGTAATCCTTCCAAAAAAATACTCCGATGTCTAGTCACTGAAATACTGCTCTGCATCTGCAAACACCTCTAAATCACTTGAAAATTGTTGCCGTTTCAAACTCTTCTTAAGGTGTGACACCAGGGGCCAATCATTTTTTAACATCCCCCTCCTCTATTTGAAAAACACAATCTACAACTCGCACAACAAGGGTGTACCTAAGAAAAGGCACCATTTTATACACTGCAGTGAACACTAGAACATCGATACACCCATCGTAAAACTAAACAAGCTAGATTAGTTGACTTTGTTGGAGAGGGTGCAGAGGCGAGCCACGAAACTAGTCAAAGGTATGGAAAATTTGAGCTACAAAGAACGCCTCAGAAAACTGGGACTATTCACCCTCGAGAAGAGAAGATTGCGAGGGGATATGATAGAGACTTAAAATATTAAAAGTATTTGATAAAATAGACCAGGAAACAGAATTACTAACATTTTCGGAGGTGACACGGACGCGGGGTCATAGCCTGAAACTGAGTGGCAGCAGGTTTAGGACAAATGTTAGGAAGTTCTGTTTCACACAGCGAGTGGTTGGCGCTTGGAATACTCTCCCAGAGGAGGTTGTGGCGGAGACTACTGTTCCGAATTTCAAGCGCAAGTTGGATACACACCTTCTTGAATATCAACAGCAGAGAAGGGCGGGAAGTGCCGACTGCACCCCTTTAGTGCTTGTAATCTGGTTGACCCCCTTACACTCCCCCCTTGGTACACCACTGCTTCTAGCTTCAGTATAGTGGTTGATCTATGATTTTCTTTGTAATGCCTCCTTGCTAGTCAATTTGTCTGTCAGCCTCATGTGTTTGCCACTGTTGTTGCCATCATTTGCTAGCATGTGCCTGAGTTAGCTATTAGTGCAGGCTGAACTCATAAATAAATTACTACTAATAATAATTTTTGTAGTGCAGCTGCCCTGGGCCCCACAGCTCCAGGAGTCCCCCCCACCCCCATCCAGGCATGTCTTCCTCTTTTCAGGCCATCTCCCTCCCTTCCCCTCTGATCTTCTTTCAAAATCAAAATTTTCCTTCTGAGAGGGACCCCGGTATTGGCAGCCATTCTAACAAGCTGCCAGCAGCTGCCCGAAGTTTTCCCTCTGCCGCAATCTACTCCCACCCCAACATAATTTCCTGTTTCCACCTTGGTGGATTGAGGCAAAGGAAAAGTTTCAAGGCAGCCACTGGCAGCCTTTGAGAATGGCTGCCATGCCAAGGTCCTCAGAAGGAAAATTTTTATTTTGAAAGACTAGGAGGTGAGGGTAAGAGAGGAAGATGGACCAAGAATGGGAAGACATGCCTGGACCACAAGGCCCCTGTAATTCTTTTAAGTTAGCCTAGGAATGGGGGTGGTTAGGGATGAGAAAGAGGGGGAAACACCAGACCAAAGGTGGAGGAGGGACTAGAAAGAGGTTATAAAATGGGGGAGGGGGAAAAGAGAAATAGTGGTCAATGGAACAGAGGGAAGAGAATGCCAGAGATGTTGGACCCAGAGGAGGAAAGCAAGTCTGGAGAGGGGAAGATGCTGGATGGAAGAGCAGTCGGGAAGAACAAGAATTATGTTGCAGCGGGGTATGAGAGGGAGGGAGAGAAAAAGAAATGTTGGACTGGGGGAGGGGAGCAGGTGTGAGAGATGCTGGATCATGGGAGGAGAGGAGGAAAGAACAGTAGGGAAGAGAGCAGGAGCAATGTTGGACCATGAGGGAGAGGGGAGAGAGGAGGTGAGGTGATGAACCATGGGGGGGGGAGGGACAGGAGGGAAGAGAGATAAGACAGGAAGATGGTGGAGGAAAAAGGATAGGGAGATGTCAGACCATTAGGGGAGAGGAACAGGAGATGCTGGGTTGCAAGAATGAAGGGAGGATTTATACTGGAAATTGTGGAATCATGTGGGAGAGAACAAGGGAGGTGGCAAAGAGATGAATGAGAGGATTGCAAGTACAAAGGTAGAAATGTGGTAATGAGTAGATGAAAGACAGAAGGCTGGGGAAGGCGTAAGATGGGAGAGCTAGAGCATGAGAAAGGGAGATGGAAAGTTGTTAGGTAGCTGAAAAATAAAAAGAAGGCTGAAATTTGAGTGAACAGAGAGGTAGAAAAATAATAATAAAAAAAGAGTAGGAAGAGTTATAAAGGAAAGATCAATATAATCAAAGACAGATGCAGCGAAACAATGAAACAAGACAGGAGAGAGGAAAAAAGGCATGGACAGCAACCACTGGAATGGGAATTATTAAAAGATACATGAAAGCAGAAGAGACAAAATGGGACCAATATGATGGAAAAATAAAATGTCCCCCATCCCCAGCTACGTTCCCCACAGACACAATCCCAGTGTCCTTCTTGTGACCCTAAAGTCTACCATAGTTAGATTGTGGGTCCACTGGGACAGATAAGGAAAAAGGCTTAGAGTACCTGACAAAGAAAATGTATGAACCACTTTCACCTTGATTGATAAAGCACAGTTACTTACCGTAACAGGTGTTATCCAGGGACAGCAGGCAGATATTCTTAACGTATGGGTGACGTCACCAACGGAGCCCCGGTACGGACACTTTTAACTAGAAAGTTCTAGTTGACCGCACCGTGCATGCGCGGGTGCCTTCCCGCTCAACGGAGGAGAGCGTGGTCCCCAGTTAAGATAAGCCAGCTAAGAAGCCAACCCGGGGAGGAGGGCGGGTCCTAAGAATATCTGCCTGCTGTCCCTGGATAACACCTGTTACGGTAAGTAACTTTGCTTTATCCCAGGACAAGCAGGCAGCATATTCTTAACGTATGGGTGACCTCCAAGCTAACAGAGGGGGAGGAGGGATGGTTGGCCATTAGGAAAATAAATTTTGTAACACAGATCGGCCGAAGAGTCCATACCGTCTGGAGAAGGCATACAGACAGTAGTGAGTAGTGAACGTGTGAACTGAGGACCAAGTGGCAGCCTTGCAGATTTCCTCGATGAGCGTGGAACGGAGGAAAGCCACAGAAGCAGCCATAGCTCTGACCCTGTGGGCCGTGACAGCACCTTCCAGTGAGAGACCGGCCTGAGCATAACAGAAGGCAATGCAGGCAGCAAGCCAGTTGGAAAGCGTCCGTTTAGAGACAGGACGACCTAAACGGTTAGGGTCGAAAGATAGAAAGAGCTGAGGGGATGAGCGGTGAGCCCTGGTGCGATCAAGATAGTAAGCAAGGGCACGCTTACAGTCCAGCATATGCAGCGCCTGTTCCCCAGGATGAGAGTGGGGTTTGGGAAAAAAGACAGGCAAAACAATGGACTGGTTGAGGTGAAAATCCGAGACCACCTTGGGAAGGAACTTAGGATGGGTGCGCAGAACCACCTTGTCATGGTGAAAAACAATGAAAGGTGGGTCGGCAACCAGTGCATGCAGTTCACTAACCCTCCTGGCAGAGGTGATGGCATTGAGGAAAAGCACCTTCCATGTAAGAAATTTGAGCGGAGTTGTGGCAAGAGGCTCAAACGGGGGTTTCATGAGGGCTGATAAAACCACATTCAGATCCCAGACAATTGGAGGAGGCTTCAGAGGTGGTTTGACGTTGAAAAGGCCTCTCATGAACCGGGAAACCAGGGGATGAGCCGTGAGAGGTTTTCCGAGGATAGGCTCATGGAACGCAGTGATGGCACTGAGGTGGACTCTGATTGAGGTAGACTTGAGGCCAGCGTCGGAAAGAGAGAGCAAATAGTCCAGTACAGTTTCCACCGCCAAGGAGGTGGGATCGTGGTGATGTAGGAGACACCAAGAGGAGAACCTGGTCCACTTCTGATGGTAACATTGGAGGGTGGCCGGTTTCCTGGAGGCGTCCAAAATGCGATGGACAGGCTGAGACAGATTCTCTGGAGAGGTCAGCCCGAGAGAAACCAAGCTGTCAGGTGGAGCAAGGACAGGTTGGGATGTAGTAGAGACTGATGCTGCTGATGCTGTAAGTAGAGTAGGAAACACAGGAAGAGGAATGGGCTCCCTGGAGCTGAGCTGGAGCAGGAGGGAGAACCAGTGTTGGCGAGGCCACCGAGGGGCGATGAGAATCATGGTGGCTCTGTCCTTGCGGAGTTTGAATAGCGTCCGCAACATCAGAGGCAGTGGAGGAAAGGCATAGAGGAACCGATCCGACCAGTCAAGCAGGAATGCATCCGGGGTCAGACGATGAGGAGAGTAGAGTCTGGAGCAGAACTGGGGCAGCTGATGGTTGTGAGGAGCTGCAAAGAGGTTCACCTGAGGAGTGCCCCACTGAGCAAAGATGGAGCGGAGTGTGGGAGGATCCAGAGTCCACTTGTGAGGTTGAAGGATGCGGCTGAGATTGTCGGCCAGGGATTCTGTTCGCCCTGGATATAGACAGCCTTGAGGAAGAGACTGTGGGCCGTGGCCCAGGTCCAGATGCGGATGGCCTCCTGACAGAGGAGTGGAGATCCGGTGCCGCTTTGCTTGTTTATGTAGTACATGGCGACTTGGTTGTCTGTGCACAGGAGAAGAACCTGAGGGTAGAGAAGGTGCTGGAAGGCCTTGAGAGCATAGAACATGGCTCTGAGTTCCAGGAAATTGATGTGATGTAGACGCTCCTGAGGGGTCCAGAGACCCTGGGTGCGAAGATCTCCCAGGTGAGCTCCCCACGCATAGGGGGAGGCATCCGTGGTGATGATCATGGAGTGAGGGGGCAGATGAAAGAGTAGACCCCTGGAAAGATTTGAGGAGTTCAACCACCATTGAAGAGATTGCTGAAGGGACGATGTCACAGAGATGGGATGAGAAAGAGGATCCGTGGTCTGTGACCATTGGTTGGCCAGAGTCCATTGAGGTGTCCTGAGGTGGAGGCGTGCCAGAGGAAGCACATGGACTGTCGAGGCCATGTGGCCCAGGAGGACCATCATTTGCCGAGCAGGAATAGAGCGACAAAGGAGCACCTGATGGCAGAGATGGAGCAGGGTCCGTTGGCGGTCTGAGGGGAGAAATGCCCTCATCAGAGTGGTGTCGAGGACGGCTCCAATGAACTGAAGTCGCTGTGTGGGAAGCAGATGCGACTTGGGGTAGTTGATCTCGAACCCCAGGAGATGGAGGAAAGAGATGGTGTGTTGAGTGGCTTGTAGCACAAGCGGAGATGTAGGAGCTTTCACCAACCAATCGTCCAAGTATGGGAACACCTGGAGGTTGTAAGACCTGAGGAAGGCCGCCACCACAATAAGGCACTTGGTGAACACCCTGGGCGATGATGCGAGGCCAAAGGGTAGCACTTTGTACTGATAGTGGCGGTGCTGAATCTGAAATCGGAGGTAGCGACATGAAGTCAGATGGATTGGAATGTGAATGTAGGCCTCTTTGAGGTCTAGGGAACATAGCCAGTCGTGTTGAGAGAGAAGAGGGTAAAGCGTGGCAAGGGAGAGCATTCTGAACTTTTCCTTGACCAAACACTTGTTGAGGTCCCTGAGATCGAGGATGGGACGTAGGTCTTCTGTCTTCTTGGGTACCAGGAAGTACCGGGAGTAGAATCCCTGACCCCTTTGGTCTTGGGGGACTTCTTCGATGGCATTGAGAAGAAGGAGGGATTGGACCTCCTTGAGGAGGAGGAGGGTTTGAGAGGAGTGAGAAGCAGACTCTACGGGAGGATTGTCTGGTGGAAGAGTCTGAAAGTTGAGAGAGTAGCCGTGGCGAATGATGGTGAGGACCCACTGGTCTGATGTGATGACCTCCCAACGGCTGAGAAAAAGTTGTAGGCGTCCTCCGATAGGTTGAGGAAGAGGTAACGCTGGTGAGAGACTGGCTATGCCCTGGAGAAAGGAGTCAAAAGGGCTGAGCAGGTTTTGACTGAGGAAGAGGCTTGGCAGGTTGATGAGATTGGGAGCGAGCCTGAGATTGCTGTTGCTGACGAGGTCGGCGAGGTTGTTGCGGAGGTGGGTGAAGAGGTCTGGCTGAGAATCTGCGTTGGTAGGAAGACTGCTGTCTATAGGGGCGAGCAGGCGGAGTCTTCTTCTTCGGTTTGATGAGAGTATCCCACCTGGTCTCGTGAGCCGAGAGTTTCTGGGTGGTGGAGTCTAGGGACTCTCCGAAAAGTTCATCACCAAGACAAGGTGCGTTAGCTAGGCGGTCTTGGTGGTTAACGTCGAGGTCGGAAACTCTCAGCCAGGCCAGACGTCTCATGGCGACCGCCATGGCAGATACTCGAGAGGTGAGTTCGAAAGAATCATAAATGGAGCGCACCATGAATTTGCGGAGTTGGAGCAGACTGGAAATGTGTTGTTGGAAAAGAGGGACCTTACGTTCAGAAAGATACTTTTGTAATGAAGAGATTTGTTGAACCAGATGCTTCATGTAGAAGGAGAAGTGAAAGGTGTAATTATTAGCTCTGTTTGCAAGCATTGCATTTTGATAAAGGCGCTTGCCAAATTTATCCATCGTTTTGCCCTCTCTGCCAGGAGGGGTAGAAGCATAAACACTGGATCCCTGGGTTTTCTTCAAGGTGGACTCGACAAGAAGAGATTCATGGGGCAGTTGGGGTTTGTCAAACCCCGGGATAGGGATGACCCTGTAGAGACTATCCAGTTTTCTAGGGGCCCCCGGTACCGAGAGAGGGTTCTCCCAATTATTGTAGAAAGTTTCCCGTAAGATGTCGTGGACGGGTAACTTTAGAAATTCTTTGGGGGGTTGCTCGAAGTCTAGGGCATCTAAGAAAGCCTGTGACTTCTTAGAGTCAGATTCTAACGGGATAGAGAGAGCTACTGACATTTCTCGAAGAAATTTGGTGAACGAGGATTGTTCAGGCTTGGAACCGGTATCGATTGTGGAGGGTTCCTCATCGGATGAAGAAGCCTCATCATCGGTACCGGGTTGGGATTCTTCCCAGAGGTCCGGGTCCCTGACGTCGGTGTGTATAGGACGGGACAGTGGTGTGGATGGTTCTGCGTGGCGAGTCTTAGAGAGAGATTTGCCAGAACGCATGGAGATGGTACCGGGGGAAGAAGAGCGGTGCCGGTCTCGGTCTCGGGGGGCTTGGTGCCGGTCCCGATGTCGGAGAGGATCGGCATCAGAGTGTAGTTGCACGAGAGGATTAATTGGTTCCGCCGAGAGCACCGGCATAGACGTGTTTAATGGTACCGATGGAGTCGACTCCGGTGGTATGGTGCGAAGCTCGGGCCGGTCCGGTACCGGAAGGAGTGGGGCCAATATTGTTGGTGTTGTAGTTGTTGTAGTTGTTGCTGTAGTTGCTCCTGTAATTGAGTTTGGAGTATGGCCGCTATGCAGTCGTCCAGAGGAGGCACCGGTACCGCTTTTTTCTTTTTCGGTACCATAGGTGCTGCTCTACGCCCCGGCGATGAGGAGGCCGATGACGAGGCACTCACCGAAATCGGGGCGGAGCGTTTACGGGGTCGGCTTGATGCCGGGAGGACAGGTGTCGCCGCTATGGCAGGAGGGCGCTCAAGGGAAGTGGGAGGCTTCTTAGCCGGCTTACCTGACGCTATCGACCCCGAGGAAGGATCAGGCGGTGTCGAGGTAGTCGGTGCCGATTTTAGCGGCGCCGTCGATGGTGTGGCAGACTCCATGGCAGATCCGGTACCAAAAAGGATGTTCTGCTGGATCTGCCTATTTTTTAACGTACGTTTTTTAAGAGTGGCACAGCGGGTGCAGGTGTCAGCCCGATGCTCTGGACCCAGGCACTGTAAGCACCAATTGTGCGGGTCAGTGAGAGAGATCGGGCGTGCACACCGCTGGCACTTCTTAAAACCCGGCTGAGGGGGCATGAATGGAAATACGGCCTCCGCAAAATCAAACCCGGAGGCCTGTATGTTGGCAACAGGCTCCTCCGGGGCCGGCCAGAAAAATAAAGGAAAAAACAAATTTAAGATTTTTTTTTTTTTAAGACGAAATAGAAACCCGAAGGGAAAAAAGCAAAAAAGGAAGAAAATTACACGAGCGGGAAGGCAAAGTAGGATATTTCAACAGCCGTTGAAAGCACATGCGTCTTCTTCGCTCCGCGGAAACGAAGAAACTGGGGACCACGCTCTCCTCCGTCGAGCGGGAAGGCACCCGCGCATGCGCGGTGCGGTCAACTAGAACTTTCTAGTTAAAAGTGTCCGTACCGGGGCTCCGTCGGTGACGTCACCCATACGTTAAGAATATGCTGCCTGCTTGTCCTGGGATAAAAGTATATATGTATGTAAGTTGAGTTTATTTGATATACCGCTTTTCCTCACAATCCTTATTTCTTTTTATTTTATTTTATTTTTTTATATTGTGAAAATTATGTCAAGAATCAGTTTTCTTATTAGTTGTTCTTTGTATTACCAAGTAACATCTATTGCCATGGGTAGAGCCAGATTAATTTTGTTCATGATCTGGGTGCACATTAAGGGGACTTTTTGAGATGTATTCAGGACCAACTATCTGGCTTTTTTTTCAATAAATCAGCAGAATTTTACATAAATATCCAGAACATAAAAAGATAGTTAATAGGCTCGAGCATTTTTCTGAGTTTAAAACCACTATTGGCATTGACAGTTCTCTCTTTCTTGCCCCCCCCTCCCCCCGTGAATGATTCTGTCCTGTCTGCTTCCAATATATCTAACAGCAGAAATGGTGAGTAGAATCCAGCCAATGGGAAGGTAGAGAGCGATCTGCAGAAAATTTCTGTGCTATAGCAGTGACATTTCTGCAGGTGGTGGGACAGAAATGAGCCCCGTCCATTAATTTTTTATGAGCAAAACAATTTGGACAGCTGCAGTATATGTATACAGTACCTGATTCACTATAACACAGTGAATAAAGAACAGCACCTTTTCAACTGCTCTCCTCTCTCAGCTTCTCTCCTGAGCCCAGACACACAGAATGCAAGTACACAAACACCCTCACTAACCCCCTTCCCAACATATGCATTTGCATACAGAGAGGTTGGAAAGAATTCCATGAGCCCTACTCTGCATACTTTCCCCAACAGTATACTGTATACAGCATAGAAAAAGCAGTTTTTGGAAAAAGCATACCAATTGAAAGCCACACACACTACTTACAATCGCTTGACCACCAGCTACATAGAATGGAAAGGGGGGGGGGGAACCTATCAAACTCCAGCAGAAAACCAAAAACACTAATACATTGCTCTGTTTCCTTATTGTAGCATTACTGACGTCCTGGGCTTTTCCAGTCTAGCCACACTATGAAACTGATGCACTCAGCAAACCTATACTTAGATTACATTTTAACCAAGAGATTCAGTTTCCACATTTTGAACTACTGTATTTGAATACCCAAAATAGAATATGATACAGAAATTTTTTAAAAAGCCAGCTTACTTAACTTTAAAGCTAAAGTAAGCTCTCAAAAAAAAATTAATTTAATTAAAAAAAAACAAAAAACAAGCCACACCCTCCTTAACCAGAGGCTCATACGTCTGGTTTGTAGATTTGACTGTAACTATGCTACTTACATATTAGCACTGGAAATAATTTATTTGTACTCAAAACTGATTAGGAGAATGCAACATAGAACTAGCTTTTTCTGTGGTTGTCCTTCCACAATTTAGGGCTGCTTTTACAAAGCTGTAGTAGCTATTCCTCGCCTCCCCCCCCCCCATAGCAAATGCACAAAAGCCCATTCAATTCTTATGGACTTCAGTGCATTTGCCACAGGAGAATTGCTACCACAGCTTTGAAAAGGGGCCCTTAGTTAAAATAAAAAATGGAGAATATCCTACCCATAACTCAAGCCTACAGATTTCTAATATGTAACCTTTTTTTGTCTTTTAAATCTGAAACATAAAACATTTGTAGTAAATTCAAGTGAAAGTCATTTAGACCCTCCTTTACAAAGCCACGCTAGCGTTTTTAGCGCCAGCCAAGGCGGTATGACTCTGACACTCATAGAAATTCTATAAGCGTCAGAGTTCTTACTGCCGCAGCCGGCGCTAAAAACACTTGTGCAGCTTTGTAAAGGAGGGGGTTATTTATTTATTTAACCTCCCCCCTCCCTTTTATAAAACCATAGCGCCTTTTTTAGCGCTGGCCACAGCGGTAACTGCTCCAACGCTCATAGAATTCCTATGAGTGTCTGAGCTGTTACACACTACCGTTTCGTAAAAGGGAGGGTTAGTTTTAGATCCTGTCCTTCCCAGAAAGCTCAGAATGGATTACAGTGTAACATTCACAGTGTTACAATATAACATTACATAGGGCTCCTTTTACAAAAGCGCGTTAGCGGTTTAACGTGCGTAATACCACGTGCTAAACCGCCAGCCGCTACCGCCTCCTCTTGAGCAGGCGGTAGTTTTTGGGCCAGTGCGGGGGTTAGCGCCTGATGAAAAGTTACGTGCGTTAACCCTGCTAGCATGGCTTAATAAAAGAAGCCCATAGTGTTACAACCTCTCCAACCCCACGTAGACACTAAGGCCCTGATTCTCCAAAGTGCATCCCGATTTGTAGGCATCCTACAGCTGTCTAATCAGCCAATTGGGATGCACGTTTTTTTTAAAAAAATGCTCCCCAGGCAAGCCTGAAGGCGCCTCTGGGAGCCTAGGGAGACCCGCAAGATGCCTAAGCTCGTCTAAGGGCCTTAGGCGGGCCTTAGGCTGAACCTAGGCGGCCCTACGCGTCTCCCTAGTAGAGGAGAAGCTTAAAATGTAGGCCAGCAAAATGCTGGCCTACATTGTAAGTAGACGCGGCCGCTATACTTATCGCGGCAAGGGATCTCTCTGCCGCTAAAAGTATAGCGGGCCGCGGCCCCCTGACCAGGAGCGTGCCCAAACCCTCTGCCCAAAGACGCACCCCCCCCCCGACACTACCGACCGCCCCCCTGACACTACCGATCTCCCCCCCCCCGACAATATCGATAGCTGGCAGGAGGGTGCCCAATCCCTCCTGCCCGAAGACGCACCCCCCTCTCCGGCGCTAACAACCCCCAAACCTCCACTCCACCAAACCTGTTCTTAGATGGGTCTTGCACGTCTTGAGCCGGCAGTCACGCCTCGTCGAAATGAAGCGGGCACGCCCCTTCCCGGCCCATCCCGCCGAAGCCTAAGGCCTGATCGGCCATAGGCATAGCGGGTCCGCCCATCCCCACTTAATCTAAGGCCTGATTGGCCAAACAGACCTTAGACTTAATCTAAGGCCTGATTGGCCAATCAGACCTTAGACTTAGTGGGGATGGGCGGACCCGCTATGCCTAAGGCCTGATTGGTCCAGGCTTCTAGAGCCTGAGCCAATCAGGCCTTAGGCTTCGGCGGGATGGGCCGGGAAGGGGCGGGCCCGCTTCATTTCGACGAGGCGTGCCTGCTGGCTCAAGACGTGCAAGACCCATCATCTAAGAACAGGTTTGGTGGAGTGGAGGTTTGGGGGTTGTTAGCGCCGGGGAGGGGGGTGCGTCTTCGGGCAGGAGGGATTGGGTACCCTCCTGCCAACTATCGATATTGTTGGGGGGGGATCGGTAATGTCGGCGGGGGGGCGGTCGGTAGTGTCGGGGGGTGCGTCTTCGGGCAGGAGGGATTGGACATCCTCCTGCCAGCGAAAGATATTGTCGGGGGGGCGGTCGGTAGTGTGTGTGTGGGGGGGGGGGTGCGTCTTCGGGCAGAGGGTTTGGGCACCTTCCTGGTCAGGGGGCCGCGGCCCGCTATACTTATAGCGGCAGAGAGATCCCTTGCCGCGAAAAGTGTAGCGGGCCGTGTCTAATCTATCCCGTTTCTCTAACCCGCGTCTGTAACATGGACGTCGGTTACAGAATCGGGGTTTAGTTTAGGCCGATTCTGAATAGGACGCCTCTCCCGGGCGTCCTATTCAGAATCAGGGCCTAGGTGTCTTGCGGGCCTCGCCTTCAGTATAGGCGGCCTGCCTGGGGAGCATTTTTTTTAAAAAACGTGCATCCCGATTGGCTGATTAGTCAGCTGTAGGACGCCTAAAGCTGCCTAAAATCGGGACGCACTTTTAGAGAATCAGGCCCTAAGAGGCAAATTCTATAAATGGTGTCCCAATTTTAGGCAGCCTACTACTGTCTAACCACCAATCTGAATGCATGTTTGTTTTTTAAAAAATTATCCCCAACAGGCTGTATGGAACATCCTGAAAGAAGCCTTTTGTTTGGAGGCACAGTCTCCGATCCCACTCCATTTTCACCATAAATTTTTATTGGAGTCAACATGCAGCATCGATGTTGCTTCTTGGGGGGGGGAGGGGTCAGCGGATCTCAGCACTCCAATTTCAGATACTCTGTTACAAACTGCCCTTAAAGCTGCATCACAACGTTGGACCTCAGCTCCTCTGTTTGAATTACGATATAAGTTGATACTGCGTTTATACATCTCTCCATCCAGAGCACACCAAGCTACGTTGCGCCTGGATTCTTGTTGTCCCAAATGCCATCAGACGAATGTGACGCTGGGCCATGTTTTATTCGTGTCTGAAGATCTTGTGCTTTTGGAAGCTTATATGCTCATATTTCTACTCTATTGAGGACTAAGTGCACTCCCCAGCCCAGGCTTTTTTTCTCACTTTCTTCATTGACACAGGCGATCCCCAAAGGCCTGAGGAGTTTCATGCGGCGTGTCCTCTTGTTTGCCAAGAAACTGATACTGTTACACTGGCTGGACTCTCCCCTTCCCAGTTTCAGAATGGCATATGCTGATGTTTCATCAACTGAAGATGAAACGCATGAACGTGACCGATATGGATTCTGTAAAGGGCCTCCAGCTTGATTGGGAACCTTATTGGTCTTTTTTAACAGCATATGCGCGTAGTAATGTTCTGAATTAGAGAATGATACTGTGGATGTTACCCGTGGCTAGCCGCAGGTAGCCTGCCAAAATGGTGGAGGGGGAAAGGTGCTCACCGCAGGTATGGGGACAAGGCCATCCACCGCCCCGTGGAGCAGTGAATGGCCTTGTCCCCGCAGTTAAGGGAGGGAACAGGCACAGTCACCGATCACGCATGGCCCCCTCCCTCCCCCTCATCTTCATGGCACGTTTTAAAGTTTGTCTTGTTGAAAGCCGCCGGAGCGTGCGTGCAATCGCGCGTGTGGGGGCGGAAGCTTCTCCTCTGACACAACTCCGGTGGCTTTCAACAAGACTGAAACCTTAAAACGCGCCACAAAGGTGAGGGAGGGAGATGAACGGACTGCGCGAGGGGTGCCAAAGGGCAGTGAGGTGCTGAGAGGGAAGGGTGGATGCTGTGGGGACGGGGCGGTAAATGGGATGGTGGCCCGGTACTGGGGCAGTGACGGGGACAGATTTTTCCCCCCGTGTCATTCTCTATTCTGAATCTCTAATTGAGTGTTAATACTCGTTTTCTGGTATGGTTGCCCTCTCTATCTCACCTCCTTCTTCTATACTTTTTAAAAAATCTTTTTAGGTAGGTAGGTGAAGTTTGGATTACTAATATGATTTGTTCAAGCAGATTCGGTGCCTGTTCAGTTTGTACTACTTGTTTTGCTCTGTTTGATCAATAAAATATATTTGAAATAAAAAAAAAACTTTTACCCTATAGCAGCATTGAATTCAAAAAGCCATAGTTCCAGGATTAAGATGAAGCCATATTAGAATCAGCAGTCACAGTAAAATGGCTTTTTCAATTTGATATAAAGGAGCCAAATTGTTTCCTGAACCTAGCCTAAGTATTATGACGCTAACCTCTAGCCCTGGAACACTTTTACTAGATTCAATTATGTACAATCTAAATACACCGCCTATTGTATCAATTTTTAGTTCAAGGGTGTTTATAAACAAATTTTGGCAAGGAAAATTGTAGACCAATGTTATGTTAAATACTGACTAAAGTCCTCATGTCAAGGGTAACAATATACATTGTGGGCAGGGCAGTACAGGTAAAAAGTATTAAAGTTTTGGAACAATTGACAGTATAAACATTCAATCGAAGGCATACAGCACATTTCCCCCCTAATTTTATGGGATGCACTGAAGGTTAGGCACCAAAAGTGTACTGCTGGTAGTTAAAAACTTAAGAATTGCCATAATGGGACAGACCGAAGGTCCATCAAGCCTCCTGTTTCCAACTATGGCCAAGCCAGGTCCCAAATACCTAGCTAGATCCCAAGTAGTAAAGGAGATTTTATATTGCTTATCCTAAGAATAAACAGTGGATTTCCAAGCCATCTCAATAATGACTTATGAACTTCCCTTTTAGGAATTTATGCAAACCTTTTTTAAACCCTGCTATGCTAACTGATTTCACTACATTCTCCGGCAATGAATTTCATTGCGTGAAGAAATGTTTTCTCCAGTTTGTTTTAAATCTACTACTTACAGCCATGTGAAAAAAATTAGGACACCCCATTAAATATTCAGTTCTTTCTTAAGAAATGTTTACATATCAATGTCAAATCTTTTTTATTTTATTTATGTCTGGAAAAGAACGTGATGTAATTGCAGGTAAACAACAAAGATTTTCAAATTATTAACAAATTATTGCAATGAATAGGTATTATTTTCCCTGATTTGTACAAATGAAAGAATGGGGTGGAGGAGGGGGACTTTTATTATATGGTATGAGATATTGAAAGGTTGGGAGGGAAAGGGATAAATTTTATTTAATATGAAGAAATGTAGAATTTCAAGTGATGTATTTAAGTTAAAATGTGGTTACATTTTGATGCACTTTATTCATTTTTATAACTTACATCAAGAACTTAAAAAAAAAAAGATTTTCCTTGATTTACTCATGAAACAAAAGATATCCACAAAAATGTGTATTCTAACTGAGGAATAAATTAGGACACCCTACACCCTAATTGCTAGTATTATCCCCTTTGACTGAAATAACTGCAGTAAGACGCTTCTTACAGCCATCTACCAGTCTCTGACATCAGTCTGAGAAAAGTTTGGCCCACTCCTCAATGCAGAATTCTTTCAGCTGTGAGATGTTTGAGGGGCTTCTTGCATGTACAGCCCATTTCAAATCACCCCACAGCATCTCAATGGGATTAAGATCAGGGCTTTGTCTCAGCCACTCCAGGACTCTCCATTTCTAAGTTTTCAGCCAGTCCTTGGTGGATTTACTGGTATGTTTTGGGTCATTGTCATGTTGCAGGGTTCAGTTCCACTTCAGCTTTTTCTTACAGATGGTCTCACATGTTCCTCAAGCACCCTCTGATACATGGTAGAATTCATGGTGGATTCTACGATGATGAGCTGGCCAGGTCCTAATGCAGCAAAGCATTCCCAAACCATGACCCTTCCACCTCCATACTTCACAGTCGGTGTGAGGTTCTTTTCCTGGAATGCTGTATTTGGTATTCACCAAACATGTCCTCTTTTCTGGTGTCCAAATAATTCAATTTTAGACTCATCTGGCCATAGCACACCATTCCAGAAGTCCTGGTGTTTGTCTACATACTCTCTGGCAAACTTCAGTCTGGCCTTGATGTTAATTTGCTCTTTCGTCAATTGCTCTTTTGTCTACTTTTATTTTACCTATTTATTTGTCCTTCTATTCCAGTTGTGTTTTACCTTTAATTGTTGATTCTTTCCTCTCTAAGATTGTATTTCTATCCCACATGTCCTATTGTATTCTTGTCTTATCTTAATTAGTTTGTTTTGTGACTTATCCCCTTGTTAATTATATGGTCTATTTTATGTATATTTTAGACAATTTATTTTACCAATTTGTACATCGCTTAGAATTTGGAATAGGCGATTAATCAAATAATAAATAAACTTTAACTTGAAACTTTCTCTTAGAGAGCAAAGGTTTCCTCCTTGCACACCTCCCATGCAAGTTAAATTTGTGTAGTCTTTCTTATTGCAGAGGCATGCACTTTCACAACAACAGTAGCAAGAGCCTGCTGTAGGTCCCATGACGACATTTAGGGTTTTTGGAGGCTTCTTTTAGCATCTTGTGGTCTGCTCTGGGGGGTCAACTTGCTTGGACAGCCAGGCCTGGGCATGTTGGCAGTTGTTTGTAAAGTCCTCCATTTGTACACTATTTTCCGGACCATGGAATGACTAATGTCAAATTCTTTTGAGATCTTTTAAAATCCTTTACCAGACTTAGAAGCTGCTATAATCTTCTTTCTGAAGGCCTCAGACAGTTCTTTTGATCTCACCATGGTGTTTACTCTCACCACAGCAGTCATGAGCACACCAAACTAAATGTCTGAGGTTTAAGTAGGGCAAAACTCCTTCAAAATGCTGAGTAACGATGTTCTAATTGTGCACCTCATGCGATACACCTGAATATTTCATGGGGTGCCCTAATTTTTTCACATGCTTGTAGTAGCTTCATCACATGCCCTCTAGTCCTAGTATTTTTGGAAAGAGTAGACAAAATATTCACATCTCCCCTTTCCACTCCACTCAGTATTTTATAGACCTCTATCACCCCTGAGCCATCTCTTCTCCAGCTGTTTTGGCACAGTAGGTGCAAGGGGGATGTGTTCTGACCATTCCAACACATGCTTTATAGAATACTGTCAAGCTGCATGTACATGGTGCTGCTTTTGTTTATTACAAGTAAACATAGAAGAGGCTGCCAAGTTCTGAGCTCACCCTGATGGGAAGGGTTGGGGAGAGAAGGAAAGGGGTCAGAAGCTGGCACCACCAATCATGCCCAAGGACAATACTAGCCAGCTGAACTGGGAACCAGTTCACCAACTGGACCAGAAGCAGCCTATCCAGCACCCAGAGCTTATAGCTACGACTATCCACCTGCTTGGAGATAGAAAATACCGAGGAGCTGTGAGGGTCAAGTAGTACCTATACAGTTCTTATGTTTCCTATCTTCTCCTGCTGGTCAATGGACATTAACTATCCCGATGGTCTGGAATAGTGGGAAGGATGCTATGGAATTTAGAGTATGTCCTTACCAACTTGTGCTAGTGTTCTAGAATGGCTTTGTGTTCAACTCGGCATTCAAATTTCTTTGGTACCCATTACAGAACTACCTCCTATTATATACAAACAAGGCTGTAGATGACTATTGTTTATTTGGATCATAAGGCATAACTACTAGTCTTTAGTTATAGAATCCTACAACACATTACATGTTAATCACAATGCATTAAAAACTCCTATTTGATCATAAACTAGCAACAAAGCCACCACCATATGAGAAAACATCTTTAGCAAGAATTCCGCTCCATGCAAATTCACTTGCTGTCACAGCCCTGAGAAGTTTAGGCATGGGACTGTCATCAATTCTCTCAAGTTGACTTGTTGCAAAATAGTTTTAAACTTTGCAGTATGACCCGAAGTTGATTTGAGATGCTATACCCCAGGGGAGTCCAACCTTTTGGCTTCCCTGGGCCGCATTGGCAGAAAAAAATGTTTCTGGGGCTGTACAAATGCGCAAACACTGCAGCAAGACAGAGGAGGAAGCCAGCAAGATGGTAAACACCCGGGGGCAGCAGAGGAAAACACTGCATCGCCCTCGACCAGGGCCGCACAAAATACTTCACAGGGCTGCAGGTTTGGACACCCCTGCTATACCCCATTAACACAACAGTTGACCTTTTTATGTTGGTAAGTAAAAGACCGCCTTTTTAGAGGAAGGGGTGAAAGTCCTTTATTTCAAAAATCAATACATGCTGTGTGTAAAAGTCTAAGATGTGCACTTACTATAATGCAAGAAATTTTGGCAGTTTCATTGTGCATGTTTATTGTAACATCCCAGTCTTCAGAGGTTATCAACTCAGATTTTCTGAGTAATCATTAACAATGTAGATATAATTGCATACAGACAGTACATGCAGATGTCCTGATGACTGGGTTAAAAAAATACTGCTTTAGAGGGATGTACACTAATTCAGTGCAGTTTCTGTATAAGTTTGGTTAAAAAGACAGGTCCAATTAAATTCCATTGAAGGTAAAAAGCAGCTTCCAGATGTTAACACCATAGAATCTGCAATATATATATATATTTTTTTATAACTTAGCACCTAGATTCAGGAATAGATTCAGGAATTTCAAATAGTACGCTTGACAATATGTCCCAAACATGTCTTTCCATAAAGGAATGGATCAGATATACGAGCAATGTTGAGAATTCATACTTCAGATTATATTAACTACTCCTATTTCTACATACATAAAAATATATTTAGTAAAAAAAAAAAAACATGCACTTCCAATTACTAGACATTAGGAATTAAAGCTCACTGAAGTGTAATGTTAGTATATGGAAATCATATTTGAAAATTAAAAAGACACAAAAACACGGAATTGTGAAAATCTAGAAGAATTCCCCAACATCTGTTCTCTTGTCACGAAATTTGCTTCTAGCCTTTGTTCGAGCTTTGAATGCTGCAGAGTTGTACAAGTGCTGAAAGAAAAATAAGCGTTACATCATTTACTATGATATCTCTATCTGCACCTTCAGCTAACATGGTTGTATATAAACAGTTACTACAAATACTAGTGAATCTCTCAATTACGGTATTACCATGATTAAAATTGCCACACAGCAACAATAAATATTCCTACGTAATGCTTTAACAGCACAGGGAATTGGTTCACAAAACAATCATTCTGGTGCATCTCTGCAAGCGAGAACAGTTAATGTCAACTGATGCTGGATTTAAATTGGATTAACACTACAAACCCAACACAAAAACTACACACTGTGTTCATTAAGTTCTATGTACTATGTGTTAGTGTAACCTGCCTAGACACAAACATCAGCTTACCTTTTCAAAACGTGAGATTTTCATAGTCTTAAGACTGCCTGCATCAACCATCATAGGTGGTCCAAGTTCAAACACGTTCCGAAGAAACTCATTTGCCTGTGTAAGACATTGTATAGAACATTTGCTCTTGAGCATTACAATGCACATTAATTGCTATATTACATTTCTTTCATATTTATTTATTTATTCAATTTTCTATACCTTTCTCCCCAGGGAGCTCAGAACAGTTTACATGAATTTATTCAGGTACTCAAGCATTTTTCCCTGTCTGTCCTTGTGGGCTCGCAATCTATCTAATGTACTTGGGGCAATGGGGGGATTAAGTGACTTGCCCAGGGTCACAATGAGCCGCATGGGTTTGAACCCACAACCTCAGGGTGCTCAGGCTGTAGCTTTAACCACTATGCCACACACTCTCCTCAACCACTGCATCACTCTCCAGAAAATTCTACACATGTTAAAGTAAACATCTATCCTACTTAAACAGCTCCACTGAACTCTGATGGGCAAGCTATGTGCAAGTCAGCTTTACTTTCTGCTAAAAAGCAAGCCTGGGGTATAAACTTCTGAAAATATTAGTACAAAGTTTAGGAGCCACAAAATGCTTTTCTGATCTTTTGGTGGGGGGAGAGAGATCAAATTTATCCCTCTTTCATTTTCTATTCTTGTACACCAGGCCCTGAATTTTAAATGTCCGATACGTTTTGTAGCCCCGGCCTGTGGCCATTACTGAAACTAGACTCGGATGCCTTAAAACAGGGCTGGCATTAAGGGGGGTACAGACTTGGCATCAGTCTGCCTTGTGCACCCAAGCTTACCTGAAATTAAAGGTTCAGCTTGCTGGTGGGTTTACTAAAAACATGCTGGAACCAAGGATAGAAATTAACGCCAGCCTTGCCTTAAAAGCAGCTCCTGATTGGTAAGGCCCGACTTTAGTGCAGGAAGAGGCGATCAGAGCATACGACGAGTGATTGCCTTCACTCGCTGGCGCTCCAGCTGCTCTCTCCTGCCTCTCCCACAAAAAACTGTATTCGCAGTTTTACAAGATTCTCAGGGGTACCTGAACGGAACCGCTGCAAATATTGGGGGAGGACTGTATACCAAAAAACAATGCTCCTTGGGCCAAAAGTACTTCGAAGTGGCTTGAAGGCCAAAAATTCAAAGACTGAATTTAACCTCTAGAAAAATATACTGAAAGAAAAAAAACAAAAAACAACAACCCAATAAAAATAAATTGAGAAGAAAATATTGGGAAGGCACAAAAAAAAAAAAAAACAACAAACACACCCCACACCCCACTTTCAAAGTTTGATGTGCTGAGAAGGGATTGGGACTTATACCTTTTTGTAGTTTTACAACTACACTCAAGGCAGGTACTTCAAGCATTTTCCCTATCTGTCCCAATGGGCTTGAAATCTATCTAATGTACCTGGGGCAGTGGAGGATTAAGTGACTTGCCCAGGGTTACAGGGAGCAGTACAGGGTTTGAACCCACAACCTCAGGGTGTAGAGGCTGTAGCTCTAACTACTGCGCCACTCTACTCTACGAAAACTTAGGCCCGTTGGTCCCGTGTTCTGATGCTGGGTAAGACGGTACCTGCATGCACACAGTGTGGGCACTGCCCAAAGATTTAAAGTGACAGTGCACTTAGCAAATGTGCATACCGGGTCCTGTGGATGATATCACCCACATGTGACAACGTTATTCTTGCTTGTCCTTGGAGAAGCCTTTATCAGGAGCTCTATTGTACAGGAAGAAAAGCAAGCAGCTGTTTTTGAAAATCAGTTATATTAGTGTCAAAGTGCAAATGATCATCCCGAAGGCATACCTGAATTGCTTACCTGCAAATGGTACTGCATCCCTGATCCCAAGAGCTCTTTAAAGGTGTCATATGTGCGCTTCTTAACCCAACAGTCAATATACATTCGCTCTGGTCCAAATTTATAGTCTCTGTTGAGAAATCGCCTTCCTAGGAAATTAAAAAAAAATAAATAAAAAATTAAATGTGGCTTATAGTTCAGTTGTTAAGGGGCTGGAGGAGTTGCCGTACAGTGAGAGGTTAGAGAAACTAGACCTCTTCTCCCTTGAAAAGAGGAGACAGAGGAGACATGATTGAAACATTCAAGATAATGAAGGGAATAGACTTAGTAGATAAAGACAGGTTGTTCACCCTCTCCAAGGTAAAGAGAACGAGAGGGGATAAAAGGGGATAGATTCCGTACAAACGTAAGGAAGTTCTTCACCCAGAGAGTGGTAGAAAACTGGAATGCTCTTCCGGAGGCTGTTATAGGGGAAAACACCCTCCAGGGATTCAAGACAAAGTTAGACAAGTTCCTGCTGAACCAGAACGTACACAAGTAAAACTAGTCTTAGTTAGGGCACTGGTCTTTGACCTAAGGGCTGCCGCGTGAGCAGACTGCTGGGCATGATGGACCACTGGTCTGACCCAGCAGCGGCAATTCTTATGTTCTTATAATTCTTTAGAAATATAGAGTATATACTATTGGGGGTATGAGGGTAGAGCAGGAATGTTTATATACAAGCTTCTCAGTATTCAGAAGTACTTATCTGAAAGTCTTCTCTAACCACCCTGGCACCATCTAATGTCATGCTAGGACAGAGGTGAAATTATCCAGGTTCTGCTGATTCAACGCTGGTGCCTAGAAAACTAAACAGCTGACCCAGGCAAATTATAGTGGCTGTTCTAAACCACCTGGTGCTTAATTTGGGAATAGCTTTAAATGCTGTGGTTAGCATTTTAAAACAAATGCAGCAATAGCATTTTAAATATCAGGAGGAGAAGCTTTACTTTGGAAACAGTAGCTTTGATTCCCATGTGTCTGCTCATCTCATTCCTTCCTTCCCTATTGCTCCCTTTTAAACTTGCTTTCTTGTTTGTGTTTTTCATGCTCCTCAGCTATAGAACTAAGGCCTTGATGCACTAAAGATAGTCGGTAATACAGACTGGATTGCTGTTGGCTAATTCTCTGGCCGATTCTGAACTAGCAATCAATGCACTACCAAGACTGCATGCAAATGATTTACACGGAGGTGCAAATCATTTGCATGCAAACTCAACAGATCAAATCGCTCAGTGTAACACAGGCAAAATATCTGTGACATTGAAAAAAAGAGAAATAAAAACAACCCAGGCTGACCCGTCAGGTTTTTCCAACAGCTAAACCCATTTTTAGGTTTTTTGTTTTTTTTTCATAGTCAAGCAATGTTAGTGCATCAATCGCTTGGCTACTTTGCATGGGGTTTTAACTAATTTGCATGGCAGAATTAGAAAATACACGCGGTGAGCCGTTTTGTGAATCGGGTTGGTAATAGCAATTGTCACTAAAGCTGTGAAAACAGGTTTAGCAATGATCGCCGACTTTAGTGCATCTAGCCCTATGTTTTCCCGTCCAGTATTTCCTTGCACTTTACTAGGGATTTTTTTAAAAATATACAAGTCTGGTGAGAGGGATGGGATAAAACCAAGTTCACCCTCTTAAAAATGCTTACATGTACACACCTTCAAGATATGACACTATGCAAGACTTGCCTGAACTATGGCTTTGACTAAAGATAGTCTTACAAGAATTATTGAGATGCTTAGGGACATGTTGTGTTAGTGGTGCTTTCAAACAGTTAAGAGGATGCACAGGTATGAGTATTAAGCAAGCTTAATCTTAAAGAGCAATCATCTAGTTCAGTGTTTTTCAACCTTTTTAGAACTGTGGACCGGCAGAAATAAAATAATTATTTTGTGGACCGGCACACTACTAGGGCTAAAATTAAAAACTCCCAAATCATTTCCGCCCCATCTCCGCGAGCTCGGTCACCTCAGTAATTATAGAAAAATAGACAAATATAGTGCAAAATATAGACAGCAGATATAAATTCTCAAAACTGATACATTTTGATCACTAAATTAAAAATAAAATCATTTTATCCTACCTTTGTCTGGTGATTTCATGAGTCTCTGGTTGCATTTCCTTCTGTCTGTGTATCCTTTCATTTCTTTCTTTCTGCACTCAGGCCCAACAATTGTCCCTTTCTATTCCCTCCCTCTTTCCCTCCCAGTGCTTCCTTCCCAAGTCCTGAATGCCTCCTTCCCATGCCTTTAGTGCCCCCAGTGCCTCCTTCCCATGTCTTTAGTGCCCCCAGTGCCTCCTTCCCATGTCTTTAGTGCCCCCAGTGCCTCCTTCCCATGTCTTTAATGCTCCCAGTGCCTCCTTCCCCATGTCCTTAGTGCCCCCAGTGCCTCCTTCCTATGTCCCTCTCACTGCCTTCCACACTTTGTCCCACCCCCACCCCCAAAGCCAGCCTATCTGCCTATCTACCTCTCTCCCTCCCTCCCTGGCCAAAGCCAGCCTGCTTGCCTGACTACCTCCTTCCCTCCTTGTCGGAAAAAAAAAAAAAAAGCCTTCCTCCTTCCTTTCCCCTGCTCTTACCGCCCTGCTGCTGCTAAACCCAACAGGAAATCTTCTTTCCGACGTCAATTCTGATGTCAGAGAGGATGTTCTGGGCCAGCCAGGCAGTGATTGGCTGGCCCAGAACGTCCTCTCCAACATCAGAATTGACGTCAGAAAGAAGATTTCCTGTCGGGTTTAGCAGCAGCAGCAATCTTGCCGGCCCTCCGCAGACTGGCAGAAATTTCCTGCGGACATGCACCGGTCCACGGACCGGCGGTTGAAGATCAGTGATCTAGTTCTCTGCACAGGAAAAACTACGCCATAATCATGTAGCACAGTAATTTGTACACAGCCTTTCCAATTTATAGAGAACCTCTCCAGGAAAGCAAAGCCATTTTCACATAAATTAAGTTTTGTAAATGACAAGGAACAACCAGTCTCAACATTTATCTATCTACCAAGTTTACCTCCACAGCTCTGAGGACATCACGGAAAACAGAGCGCTGTTTTCTTTTGTCTACTTTAGCACGGTGCTTGGTCCCATCTGTAGCCAGTGCTCTCAGTGTCTGAGCCAGGGGTTCAATATCTTCATAAAGAAAATCCTATCAGAATACAAGAACTTCTTAAATACCATTGAAGGATGTTGTAAGAGTGTCCATCAAGAATATTAAGGGTGTCTGCACTTCTGTCCCTATGACTATGTCAAATGTTAATATGAAATGCATTCTAGCTGAAAGCTAAGCTCTCCAGTCACTCATTTTATATACTCTTCCTGACATGAAAAGGAAACAACTGCCCTTTAAACTTGATTTACAGTCAACCATTTCCACCCAGATGAAAAGAATAGGATCTTGCATCCCCCAATGCACTACACAAATTATCCGTGTCCTAAAACTATGTCTAACCTTTTCTACAGTACAAGCACAAGTTTCAGATACATTTGTACTATTGATTCTAGTTTTTATTTACTCAAACACAGTTCTCTGCTTCTCGGATCATGGCCTTATCTAGTCAAGGCTGAGGCACTTTGCCAGAGCCCTTCTGACAGTCCTCCATAAAAAGTTGAATTAAGAAAGACATTAAGCATATACAAGAAGCCAGAATGACTTGGATTTTTTTTTTAAGTCATGCAAGTGTTGAGCCACATGCAAAAAGGTTTATACATTTTTTACTGCTGATTCTAAAGTTGGAATAAAAACAGGCATGTTAAGTTGGTTATTTTTATATGGGGCTCTAAAGATTTCCAGCTCCTATCTAGAAGGCTCTAATAGGCTATGCTCAAGTGTTTAGTGTATCTGCTTATGGTTTAAAGGCTCCAAAGACTGCATATATTCTACAAAATTCTCAACAGACCCAGGCGGTCACTGTTGCTCTTATCAAGAGCAAGATTTTTGACCTGGTTAACCCTTTTGATTTAAATCAAATTAAACATTCTGGTTCCACATTAATGCATATCATTAGACAACCTATATTAAAACTAGACTTACAGCATCAGTTTCTCTTGCTAGTTCAAAAAGAAGAGCCAAAGTTTCTCCAGCAGCAATTCGCATTTTCACATCATCACAGGAGAGCAGGCTTGGAAGCTTTTGCAAATGCCTAGGAAGAGGCTTACTGTTATTTACATTTAGAGCAGGTGTCCAAAATGCTTTGAAAGGGACTGCCACATGGCTTACAATTTCTCGGCCCAGACAGATTTAAGAGTAAAGGAGAAAAAAAACTGAAGGGAAAAGGTTTTGGAAGACATCACACATTTATAAAATGAAGTTACATTATGAAAATATATATAAACTAATATGTATTTTGACATTGCTCAAGTAGCAAAACTCGACAACCAAATCTCCAAGCTACTAATTATGACCCTAGACTACAAAACATTCAGAAAAGAAATAAGACCCTACTCTTCAAGAAATTCCTGCAAACGACTTAATACCACTAGCTCCTTACCACTAACACTCCCTAATACCTTCCCAATTCCCCAAAGCAACCTCATCTACTCCGTATCTCCTTTAGAAATTACCAGATACCTTCTTCATGTAATACCTTTAGTGTAATTCTTTTGTAATCCGCCTTGAACCGCAAGGCAATGGCGGAATAGAAATCTCTAATGTAAAGTAATTACAACCACATGAAAATCATGGCTGCTTTGCCATAAATGTAATATAGTTATCCAAGCTAAAGGCTTCATACTGACATGCACACCCTCCCCACACCCTCCCACTCCCTCAAAATGAGCTCAAGGACTTCAGAATTAACATAAGGACTTTGCTTTCTCATGTTCATCCCTAATTTTTTTTTTTTTTTTAATTATTATTATTAGGATTTTTTTTATATACCGCCTATCAAGGTTATCTAAGCGGTTTTACAATCAGGTACTCAAGCATTTTCCCTATCTGTCCCGGTGGGCTCACAATCTATCTAACGTACCTGGGCTATGGAGGATTAAGTGACTTGCCCAGGATCACAAGGAGCAGCGCTGGATTTGAACCAACAACCCCAGGGTGCTGAGGCTGTAGCTTCAACCACTGCGCCACACACTCCTCCACATATGCACTAATGTGTTACAATAATATAAATTTTACAAGTTGCTATACTATAAAACACTCAGATATATTGTGTTACTTGTGAAATCTAGAAATCCAGCCAGTGAGTTAGCGTATATGTAAAGTTACGTAAACCTTTTAGGTTTAAACGATATAGAAATTTTTTAAATAAATAAATTTTCAGAACTGTCGTACTAAGTGGGATCAGTCATAAATCTGGTTTAAGATTGATCTGCCACAAGCGGCAAAATGTACTTAAAGCACATCTATGGGGTCCTGCTCTACCACTATTCTACTTCCCTTCATGAGATAGCTTCTTTACCTTCCAACACCAATTCCACTGGTATGCGAGTAAAACAATGATTTTTAACATTGACAGCTTTCAGAATGGCTGCTTCCTATATCTTAATACCTGGAACAAAAGTCTTCTTCCCAGGTAAGGAATCAAAGTAATACTTTGGCCTTCTTAGCAAGTTCACCTGCCTCAATCCATAATTTCATTCAAGCATATTCAAGTCTCCAAATACTGCTCAGGATCATGATTCATGCTTTGACTGGATGGCCTTAGACAGGTAGTTTGCCTTTGGTGTCCAGACAGCTGCTGTTTACTTTACTTATTCTGGTAGAACACACTGAACCCCTTATCCCCTCTTTTGCTACCTTATCCCCTCTTTTGCTTTGCTCGTCAGATATTAAGCCTTTTGTTTCTTTGCTCCTGCACATCTTTACATTATTTGTATTCAGTTTACCCATTCCTCTCTACTCTTAACAAATTTATATCAAGCATTATCCAAAATATCTAAAGTAGGTCTCTCCTTAAACAAACATAGGTGGCATGTACCCATTTCCTAGTCTTTCTAAAAGACTTACTGTCCTGGCAGAAATACCATGATATGAAAATGATCACAATTCTTCAGAATCCATATGTAGTTACTTTTAGAAGCTTCTATGTATGTTGATTACAACTGATCAACCCAAGACAGAAGCAATGTAGTTTTCTAGGACATGTTAAGATTTATATAGTTTGACCACTTCATACATACATTTCAAGTTTCTTCTTTACTTCAGCAATTGGGCAGATTGTTAACAGGAGTGCCCATGTAAGGAGGGAGTGCGTGTGAAGGGATGTGTTTGTTGTCACCTTCTCTTTCTGATAGGATTTAGTGAACAGATTCTCCAAGCATTCCATGGTTGTATACAAATCCTAAATATAAATGGGGAGGGGAGAAAAAATAGAGAGAAAGGTTGGACAGATTAGGTTCTTCCCTCTATAATCTGGGTTCTGTGAGAATACACAGGAGTCCATACTTGAGCTGTTGATTCCCATTTCCCGTGAACTACAGAAGGATAGCCATTTAAGAACTTGAGAATTCCTCCCCTTCTGCAGTGGAGCTCAGCACCCTCCTCAGCTGGTACCAAAGCAAATCAAACTCCACTGAAAACATAAGAAAAGAGAAGGAGAGGAATGGGTAACTTCCCCAGCAAGAAATATATTCTGCTCTGAAACTTAGAATTCACAGCAGGAGCAGAAGACACATGTTAGACCTGTTCCTGTCCTTCTAAGACAGGGGGGAAGGTAGACTAAGGCCACAGGCAAAATGGCCACACTTCCTGCCAAAACCAAGGGAAGGCTCGCCGACAAAACTGTCTCCTGAAAGAAGCGGCAACGAGGCATGTTCCTTGTTTTGGTTCTCGTTAATTATTTTAATTTTTATCTCTTCAATATAAAATTGTATTGTATATCGCCTAGAATGTTAATAGGAGAGTAATCAAATTTTTAATAAACTTTGGAACCTTGACTAGACCCTGTCACTAAGGCAGGACCACCTGCATCGGAAAAGGAATCCCCAGCACCCCTGGCAGTCAGCTGAATCTCCCCAACTGCTGGCAGGGTGGCAGGGGAAGCCCGGGCATCTTAACCACTCCCTGCTGATGAGTAGTGCACGTGCAAAGGGAACCCCTGCACAACGACACCTGAACCCGATGCCGGCTCCCACTCGAAGCAGCCAGAACACATGCCGATGGCATCCATCACTTGGCGCCCACAAAAAACGCACTGCTTTTTAAGAAGTGCTCGTAACGAACGCACCAGAGACCCACGCACAACAGCACTGTATAAAAATGTCCCTCAAGCCCTTTTTATGCTCCTTTTATTTCTTGTTCTTTATTTTCTTCTTTTTCTTCTCACAGCTTACCAGCTGTATCAAGAGAGCAGACCTCACTGGCTCTCTAAACTGTAGTCTGTGCCTAACAGGTGGCCAGGCTCCTCTACAGCAAAGACATAAGGGGAGGTGGGGGAAATGGGGGGGGAGGGACTCAACCCTTCCAAGTGTGGCACCCCTGAGGTCAGTAGGACCCCATGAGGGACAGCAAAAGGGACAAGGGATCTGATTCACTAATCAGATCCAACAGGCCCTAACAAACCTCAGAACAGACCCCTGGGATTCCTCACGTAGTAACGGGGAGTGGGGGGGGAGAGAGAATTATGCAGCCGGCTCCCTGATACCCTTAGGGTTCTTACTCAGGGGCCACACAGCCAGCGCTCAAGCCTCTGACCAAATTAGCAGGTGAGTCACTCCAGGGGAATGGACCCCGAGATCTTGAAGGGACCCAGAGCAGGCTGACACTGCAGGAATCTGAGATTGTATTGGGAATAGCAGTCTTCCCACATGGGACTGCGTCCTTTCCCCAGCGGAATATGCCGAGTGGGGGACCTCCGAGTACCAAAGCCACTAGGAACTTCAAAAATCCAGCAGAAAAAAAGTGAAAATAAAGAAAAAGAAAAACAGAGCAAAACACACCCGAGTTCACTTGCTGAAGGAATAACCGAGGAGGGTTCTATGCTTCACTCAAATTCTTAAAGAGGATATCCTTCTGCAGTTTGCGAGAAATGGATATCAACAGCTCAAAGTATGAACCCCGCAACAGAACCTCAATTGCAACCCCCCTCCCCTTCCACAGGGCTGTAGATTATACATAAATCATACTTACAGTAATATCATCAGTAGCAATGAAACAGCAAAGTCCATAAGCTGTTACACACTGGAAAAAAAAGAAATATTTCATTTAAAACTTGATTGGCAAAGTTCTGATTAACTAATGGCATCAAGTATTTAACTTGCTTTAAATACTCTGTGGCTGATGCAGAAAATAACTGCGGGCTCAGCTGTGGCATCACTATAGGTAAATATGAATTGTACGCCAAGCAATGCAAAAAAAAAAAAAAAGAGGGCTTGGGCACAGAGGTTGAACATTCGTAAACAACCATAGGTTGTATTAAAGTGTAGGTTAACAAGCTAATTAAAGTATTCCATGCCATACAAAAGAGTAAGACACTCACTTGACAAAATAATGTAAGAATCTTTCTGCCAGGGCTGTGCAAAAAGGTTTTGCAGAGGATTTCTTGGCAATCCTTCACATTTAAGTGCTGGTTTCATTTTGCATGCAAAAAGGGAAGCCCTTGCAAGTTCTAGACAGGGGGTGGGTAAGCAGAGTGGGCAGACTTGATGGGCTCTAGCCCTTTTCTGCCATCATCTTCTATGTTTCTATAGGAAATTGGGTCATTAGGGCATAGACAGGGGGTGGGTAAGCAGAGTGGGCAGACTTGATGGGCTGTAGCCCTTTTCTGCCGTCATCTTCTATGTTTCTATGTTTAGACACACATGGTAGCATGTCTGAAAAAATACCATTTGTGAAAGTGTGCTGTAAAATTAGGCACCTATTTCGGAGGCGCCTAACTAGATAGGCGCCTATCTAAATTGAATAACAAGCTCAATTAAGCTTTTTAATCAGCACTGATTGAAACATAGGCGCCTATCAAGAAAGCGCGATTCTGTAACAAGGCACCTCTAAAAACTTAGGCGGCCTTCAAAAAAATAGGCACTCTGCATGTTAGGCGTCTTGTTACAGAATCACTGCTCTTAAGCATGCTTAAGTGCTCAACTAGGCAACTAACATTTAGTTGTCCCTAGAGTTGGCCTATTTATTGGGCGCCTCCAAAATAGGTGCCACTCAGCGCAATTCACTAAACAGCACCCAATTTTACTTGAATCGCGCTGAACAGTGCCTAATTGGGCGCTTCTTATAGAATTTTACCTTTAGTTCTGGGCCTAAGTGAGCCTCTCAAATTTCAAAAGCTAACAATTTTTTTGCAAGGCTCCTCCTATTTAAGCATGGAAGAGCAAGCGATGGATGCTTAAACTTACAGCCTCTTTTACAAAGCTGCGCTAAAGGCCCCGAAGCCCATAGAGATTTAAAGGTCTTCAGGGCTGTTGTCGCACGGCAGCCGCTAGCACGGCTGTGTAAAAGAGGCCGTTAGTTTTGGTTTCAACATGTGCACAAAAAGCCACACTTACCACAAAACCTTTTGGACGTGTATCTAGCATACTCCCTTCCCCCCACATTTGCTGCAGGGTATCTGCCTAAATTTACTGCATTTTGTGATATTACACTTTCAGTAGAAGCCACAAATTACTCTAATGCGAGTCTTCTGCATCAGCCCCTCTGTCTGTACATGGGCAGTTTTTTCAGACTAACAGAATTGTCTTAGAGTTCCTCCTAAAGTTTCCAACCTTTGTTTGGAAACCAGTGTCATCAAGAACTGGAAGAGTTAGCTAAACAGACGTTATAACTTCCATGGTCTATTTGTACCAGCCACCCTAAACACATGGTCCATATAGGTGTAAGTTTTAGCATTTGATCGGTGGCATAGCGAGGGTAGGAGGAACCCGGAGCGGTAGAGCCCCTCTGCACCCGCCTCCCCATACACCCATGCCACACTCGTGCCCTCCCTTCCCACCCTCATACCTCTTTAAAGCTTCTCCAGCCTGCTGCTCGTATCCTTGTCGACTTTCTCTCTGATATCACTTCCTGGCCCCACAACCCGGAAGTGATTTCAGAGGGAGTCAGGCTGCCGTGAGCAGCAGATCAGAGTAGTTGCTCGTGCTGGTGAAGATTTTAAAGAGGGAAAGGGCAGGTAGAGAAGCGTGGCAGGCAGGCCCCCACCAAGACAGTGCCCGGGGCGGTCCACCCCCCTCCCTACACCACCACTGCATTTGATATAGATATCTTTTGCTAAATTTGTAATAAAGTTCTGAAACAGATGTGCCAGCTAGGATTAAACATATTTTTAGTAGTTGAGCTTATGCATTACTCAAATTGCAGACAAGAAAAAATTCAAAACCTATATCAAAACAGTTATTTATAAGTTTTGAAATCTCTTTAGGTATTTAGAAGGAATGGGCATGCTCCCATGAATGTATGTTATATAGCCCTAGTATCAATTAATACATGATGCTTATAACAAATCTTAGGTTATCACCTTCTAACCCAGTGGCTCAGCTCTAACAAAACCTCAGGTTTGGTTCTCCAGGACATTCATTCTATTTCTGTGCTCTAAATAGTTATTCTGAATGAGTCTGTTTAATGTCCACAGAAACCAACAGTCTAGTAACTAATTGGTCTATCAGGAACAGCTGTAAGGGTAACTGACTTGTTACAGGAAACGAGAGACAGAAAGAAGGCATGGTATCCTGGCAAGTACCCAACCCAAGAACGGGAAACTAGGCAACTGGAAAAAGTTAATCCCATGAGTAATGTCTTGCCACAATATGCTCACAGGTAACGTGTCACCAAAGTCCGTTTTAGAATTTGAAGTCCTTCCGTACTCAGCAAATAAGTCGGGAGAAATACCTATATTAAACATGGCCTTGACTAAAATGGAATTTAGAGTTATTTCAAGCAGGCATCTTAAGCTTTCCTATTTCTTTTGCAGTCCACCTGTTAAGTGTTAATTTTTAAACCTACATAAAGCAGCATACTCCCAGTTTTATTTTCAAGACCACTCTTTCCACTGTAAAGTCAGCAGTGGATTTTTACCAATTCACTTTTATATTCCACAAAACTCAATCAAGTTCTATGCAGGTAATTTTACAAAGAGAACTAGACTATCAATAAAAAACTAAATCAAATTCTCAATTCAATTAAGTATTCTTTAAAAATTTCTTGAAAAAGGCCTTCAAAATGTTTTCTAAACAAACCATATTTACCCTTTTATCAAGCCGTGATAGCGGGGTTAGCGCAGATATTTCATCACGCGCTAACCCCCGTGGCCAGCTAAAAAACTAACGCCTGCTCAATGCAGGCATTAGCGGCTAGCGCGGCAGGCGGTTTAACGTGCGGTATTATGTGCATTAAACCCCTACCGCAGCTTGATAAAAGGATCCCCAAGTGTTCTGAATTGAATAAGGAGGTTGTTCCAAATCTGTGCTCCAAGATAAGCACAAGTAGATGCAAAAAGAGTAAGAACAAAGGCCCTTAGGGCTTCAAAATTTTAATCATAATGGGTTTCTAGATATAGCAGCTCTAATTGAAGCAGGAAATCTAAACTATATCATGCAAGAAAGGGGTATTTCCATCATTATTAAAAATTGTAATGCCTAATTTAAAATGGATACATGCTTCTCTAGGTAGCCAATGTAATAATAACAATAACTTTATTTTTATATACCGCAATACCACAAACAGTTCATATAAGTTTACAGAGGGAAAGACTGTATACAGACAGCGATATTACAAAAAGAACTTTAAAAATTACATTGTAATGATCTAAATAGGCCACCAGGATGATCTCGGGGCTCAAGGGTCTCTCGTACGAAGAGAGACTGAACAAATTGCAGCTCTACACTCTTGAGGAACGTAGGGAGAGGGGAGACATGATCGAAACATTTAAGTACCTCACGGAACGTGTCGAAGTGGAAAATGATATTTTCTTTCTCAAGGGACCCTCGGCCACAAGAGGGCACCCGCTCAAACTCAGGGGCGGAAAATTTCATGGTGACACCAGAAAGTATTTCTTCACAGAGAGAGTGGTTGATCATTGGAACAAGCTTCCAGTGCAGGTGATCGAGGCAGACAGCGTGCCAGACTTTAAGAATAAATGGGATACCCATGTGGGATCCCTACGAGGGTCAAGATAAGGAAATTGGGTCATTAGGGCATAGAAAGGGGGTGGGTAAGCAGAGTGGGCAGACTTGATGGGCTGTAGCCCTTTTCTGCCGTCATCTTCTATGTTTCTACTGTTTTGTGTATGCCCATCAGTTGACTGGGCAGCTGTATTTTTGTAGAAGCTGAATTTTTTTCCACTAGAAATTTAGAACCTATGTAGATACTGTTACAATAATCCAATTGTCCTAGGACAAGGTTTGAACAACCATTTTTTTAAATACATTTCACAATAAAAATACATGTTCAAATTCTACAAATGCAAGGCATTAGGATCAAGGGTGTCCAACCTTGGCCTTTGCCAGGTCAGGTTTTCAGATTTCTCCAATGAATATGCATGAGATCTATTTGCGTGCAAATTCGTTAGGGAAATATTGAAAACCGACTAGATTGTGGCCCTAAAGGACCAAGGTTGGACAACACTGCATTAGATCAAGGAGTCTGCTTTAATATCTATAGTCATTTCCTCTCCCTATAAAGCAATGTTACTTACCGTAACAGTTGTTATCCAGGGACAGCAGGCAGCTATTCTCACTAGTGGGTGATGTCATCTGACAGAGCCCCGATACGGACATCTTGCAAGCATGTCTTGCTTGAAGAAATTCAGAAGTTTCGAGATGCCCGCACCGCGCATGCGCCAGTGCCTTCCCGCCCGATGCTCCGGGCGTGTCTCCTCAGTTCAGGTAGCTAGCAGAGAAGCCAACCCAGGGGAGGTGGGTGGGACGTGAGAATAGCTGCCTGCTGTCCCTGGATAACAACTGTTACGGTAAGTAACATTGCTTTATCCCAGGACAAGCAGGCAGGTATTCTCACTAGTGGGTGACCTCCAAGCTAACCTCAATGGGATGGTGGGAGAGTTGGCAACTTAGGAGAATAAATTTTGTAACACTGTTTGGCCAAACTGTCCATCCCGTCTGGAGAAAGTATCCAGACAATAATGAGAGGTGAATGTATGAACCGAGGACCAAGTGGCAGCCTTACAAATCTCCTCAATCGGTGTCGATCTGAGGAAGGCTAAAGAGGCTGCCATTGCTCTGACCTTATGGGCTGTGACCTTACAGGGAAGGGGTAATCCAGCCTGGGCATAGCAGAAAGATACAAGCCGCCGTCCAGTTGGAGATGGTGCGCTTCGATACAGGTCGTCCCAACTTGTTTGGATCAAAGGAGACAAAAAGTTGAGGAGCAGTTCTGTGTGGTTTGGTGCGATCCAAGTAGAAAGCCAAAGCACGTTTACAGACCAGAGTGTGAAGAGCTGATTCTCCAGGATGAGAATGAGGCTTTGGAAAGAACACTGGAAGCACAATGGATTGGTTGAGGTGAAATTCAGAGACCACTTTAGGCAGGAATTTCGGGTGAGTGCGGAGGACCACCTTGTCATGATGGAATACTGTGAAAGGTGGGTCCGCCACCAAGGCCTGAAGATCACTGACCCTGCGAGCAGATGTGAGGGCCACCAGAAAAACCACTTTCCAAGTGAGAAACTTTAGTGGAGCCTTGCTCAGAGGCTCAAAAGGAGGTTTCATAAGCTGAGAAAGGAGAACATTTAGATCCCAAACCACTGGAGGCGGTTTGAGAGGAGGATTGACATGAAAAAGTCCTTTCATAAATCTGGAAACCACAGGATGAAAAGAGAGAGGTTTCCCTTGTAGAGGCTGATGGAAAGCCGCAATAGCACTCAGGTGGACTCGTATAGATGTCGACTTGAGACCAGACTGAGACAGATGTAAAAGATAGTCCAAAACAGAGGATAGGGAGGCTCGCTGAGGCTCCTTAGAATTGGAAATACACCATGAAGAAAATCTAGTCCATTTTTGGGAGTAGCATTGACGAGTAGCAGGCTTCCTGGAAGCCTCCAAGACATCCCTCACCGCCTGTGAAAACTGGTGCGGAGTTACGTTGAGAGGAACCAAGCTGTCAGGTGGAGAGACTGCAGGTTGGGATGAAGCAGAGACCCCTGATGCTGAGTAAGCAGTGAAGGAAACACTGGAAGTAGGTACGGTTCCCTGCTGCTGAGTTGAAGTAGAAGGGAGAACCAAGGTTGCCTGGGCCACCGAGGAGCTATCAGAATCATGGTGGCATGGTCGGACTTCAGCTTGACCAGAGTCTTTTGAATGAGAGGGAATGGCGGAAACGCATACAGAAAGCGATTCCCCCAATCCAGCAGAAAAGCATCTGCCTCGAGGCGATGAGGAGCGTAGATCCTGGAGCAAAACTGAGGCAGCTTGAAATTGTGGGGAGCCGCAAAGAGGTCTATCTGAGGCGTTCCCCACTGAGCAAAGATCTGATGAAGGGGCTTGGAATGGAGTGTCCATTCGTGAGGCTGGAGAAGACGACTCAGTTTGTCCGCCAAGACATTGTCCTTCCCCTGAATGTAGACAGCTTTGAGGAAGGTGTTGTGGCGAACCGCCCAATCCCAGACTCTGAGAGCTTCCTGGCAGAGGGAGGCCGAGCCCGTGCCCCCTTGCTTGTTGACATAATACATGGCGACCTGATTGTCGG
Source organism: Geotrypetes seraphini (assembly GCF_902459505.1). Classification (NCBI taxonomy): domain Eukaryota; kingdom Metazoa; phylum Chordata; class Amphibia; order Gymnophiona; family Dermophiidae; genus Geotrypetes; species Geotrypetes seraphini. Next base: position 56,177,203 of record NC_047092.1, read on the forward strand.
TGCGAATGAGGATCACCATGTCGTGAAGCAGATGTTGAAAAGCTTGAAGAGCATTGAAGATGGCTCTGAGCTCCAGAAGATTGATTTGATGGAGTCGGTCCGCACAGGTCCAGAATCCCTGAGTGCGAAGCCCATCCAGATGAGCCCCCCAGGCATAGGTCGAGGAATCGGTAGTGAGAACCTTCTGATGAGGAGGAGTGTGAAACAGCAAACCTCTGGATAGATTCGAAGAGGTCATCCACCAAAGTAGAGACTGCCGAAGAGCAGGAGTGACTATGATGTGTCGAGTCAACGGGTCTGACACTTGAGTCCATTGAGAAGCTAGGGTCCACTGAGGAATTCTGAGATGGAGCCTGGCAAAGGGCGTCACATGAACTGTAGAGGCCATGTGGCCCAGGAGGACCATCATGTGTCTCGCTGAGATGGACTGGCGAGAAGATACAGACTGGCAGAGACGAAGAAGAGCATCCATGCGCTGAGGAGGAAGGAATGCTCGAAGCTGGATGGTGTCCAGTACCGCCCCGATGAAGGGAAGGGACTGGGTAGGCTGCAGATGAGATTTGGGAAAATTGATCTCGAAGCCTAGGCTCTGCAGGAAGCAGATCGTGGTCAAGGTCGCCGAAATGACCTTTGGAGCTGACGGGGCCTTGATGAGCCAGTCGTCAAGGTATGGAAATACCTGAAGACCCCTGTTCCGGAGTGCAGCGGCCACCACCACCAGACACTTCGTGAAGACTCTGGGAGACGAGGACAGGCCGAATGGAAGCACTCGATACTGCTGATATAGATGTCCCACCCGAAATCTGAGGAACTTGCGGGAGGCCGGATGAATGGGAATGTGAGTGTAGGCCTCCTTGAGATCCAGAGAGCATAACCAGTCGTTCTGCTCGAGGAGAGGGTAGAGAGAAGCAAGTGTCAGCATGCGAAACCTCTCCTTGACTAGGAATTTGTTGAGGGCCCTGAGGTCCAAAATGGGTCGCAGGTCGCCCGTCTTCTTCGGAACAAGGAAGTACCGGGAGTAAAACCCCTGGTTCAGTTGGTCCGTCGGGACCGGCTCCACGGCACGAAGCCGGAGCAAAGCCTGAGCTTCCTGGAGAAGAAGGGCGGTCTGAGTCAAGTTGGAAGGATACTCTTGGAGGATGGTCCGGAGGGACCCGATGGAAATGAAGAGAGTATCCTTCCTTGATGATAGTAAGGACCCAGAGGTCAGTTGTTATGGCCTCCCAGCAATGATAAAAATGATGGAGGCGCCCTCCGATGGGAAAAACAGGGGGAGGCAGAACGAGGTTGGTTATGCCCTCGACGAGACAGTCAAAAAGGCTGAGTGGTCTTAGGGACAGCAGGCGATTGAGACTTAGGCTGACCCTTTTGGGGAGGCTGACGCTTCGCCGGTTGCCTCGCAGGAGGAGTTTGCCTCAGCTGATAACGCCTCTGATAAATCAACGGCGGACGAGAAGGTCGAGACTGCTGAGGCTTAGGCTTCGGCCGAAGGATAGATTGGAAGGACTTTTCGTGGTCAGACAACTTCTTCGTGACAGTCTCGATGGATTCGTCAAAAAGATCCGCCCCAGCACACGGGACGTTTGCCAGGCGGTCCTGAAGATTCGGGTCCATATCAATGGTCCGCAACCAGGCCAACCGGCGCATCGCCACCGAGCAGGCCGCCGCTCGGGCGGAGAGCTCGAACGCATCATAGGCAGATTGCATTAACTGAAGCCGAAGTTGGGACAGCGAAGCAACCACTTCCTCAAACTCAAACCTAGCCTGGGATTCGATGTATGGTGTGAACTTCCGAAGCACAGGTAGAAAAAATTCCAAGTAGGCTGCAAAGTGGAAATTGTAGTTCAGGACTCGAGACGCCATCATCGAATTCTGATAGATGCGTCGACCAAACTTATCCATGGTTCTGCCCTCGCGGCCGGAGGCACTGAAGCATAGACCTGGCCAGGATGAGACCGCTTGAGCGAGGATTCGACCAGGAGGGACTGGTGAGAAAGCTGAGGACCCTCGAAGCCTTTATGATGCACCGTGCGGTACCGCGCATCCAATTTGCCAGGGACCGCAGGGATAGAGTAAGGAGACTCGAAGCATCGCATGAAGGTCTGGTCGAGGAGCTTGTGCAGGGGAAGCCGCAAGGACTCTGCCAGAGGACGAGGCAAGTGCATGGTATCGAGGCACTCTTTGGAATATCGAGACCCAGCATCGAGAGTAATGTCCATGTCATCCGCCATCTGCCTGAGGAACGATGAAAAGGACAGTTGGTCTGCTGTCGCCGGTCTGCGAGATGGACTAGAAGAAGAAGAGGCTTCAGGCTCCAGAGAGGCCTGCGAGCAACAGGACGAGTAGAAAACCTCGGTGTCCTCGAACTCCGGGCCCGGAGGAGGAGACCCAGTCGAAGCCGCATACCCCAACTGAGGCAATTTCTTTTGAGGCGAAACGGTCGAGTGTCGAGAGGAATGCTTCGAAGAATGTCTGGATCGATGCCCCTCCCGATGCCTGGAAGGGGATCGAGCCCGTCTGTGAGAAACTGGGTCAGACGCCTCCAAGGAGCAGATTGGACTCGATGCCGATCGCAGAGGCGGCGCCTCCCCCGACGACGCCCAGGTTTGATAGGGGGTTCGGAAGAACTCGTCCTGCTTCCTGCTATGCCCAGGACTGGGTGGCCCCGAGGTGGACGCCATACTGAGTCATGGGGCGGAGTAATCGGTTCCAAGGGAGGCAGGTCACTAAACGAGGCTTTCCTCGAGGGGATGGGCTCCAAGGGAGGCATATCACTAAGGGAGGCCCTCCTCGAGGGAATCGATTCCAAAGGAGGTACAGCGCTAATGGAGGACCTCCTCGAGGACCCGGACACCGCTCGCCGCTCCTCCTCGCCAAGCAACGAGGTCGTGCGGCGAGGAGGAGGAGGAGGGGGCGGTCCGCCCCTCAAAGCCGAAGCTGGAAGGTCACCCTGGATGGTGGCAATCAGCCGAGGCCCCATGGTCTGCATGAGCTCCACGAACTGAGCCTCCAGGATGGACCGCAACGAAGCCGATATGGAGGGATCCGCACCAAAAGGGGGCCCTTCCGCACGGTCTCTGCGCTTCTTGGGTGCTGCGTGCTTCTGCTTGCCAGCCTTCGGCACCTTTAGCACCACTGGTGGAACAGTCGGGGTCGATACCTGCTCCGAGGAGACGGATGAAGGCACCGGCGCCGAAGTCGGGGCCGAAAACGGTGTGAACGATGCCGGCTTCAGGAGGCCCGAAGCAGCCGGGGAGGCAGAGGGCTTCGCCGAAGGAGTCGAAACACCCGTCGATGTCGACGTCGAAGCTGCAGGATCCGATGAAGCTTCCATCTTGAACATGGACTCCCACAGCAGACAGCGACGCTTAAACGCTCTCGCCGTCAGAGTGGAGCAAGGCTGGCACGATTTCGGGAAGTGATCCGGTCCCAGACACTGTAAGCAGCGTCGATGAGGGTCCGTGAGCGAAATCGCGTGCTGGCACTTGCTACACTTTTTAAAACCGGTAATCGGCCGGGACACAGGCCGGAAAAGCTCCGCCGCAAGGTCGAAGGCGCGGGGCCCCAGCCACGCGGCCGACCCGGTATCGGAAGGAAAATTTTTTTTTTTTTTTTTTAAAGAAATCAAAGAAAGAAATAAATGCACAGGAGAGCCAAAAGAACTCAACCCGCGGCAAAAAAGAAGGCAAAAAAGAGATTCAATGGGCGCAAATTGAAGATAGACTTCTCAGCTCCGCGGAAGAAAAAGAACTGAGGAGACACGCCCGGAGCATCGGGCGGGAAGGCACTGGCGCATGCGCGGTGCGGGCATCTCGAAACTTCTGAGTTTCTTCAAGCAAGACATGCTTGCAAGATGTCCGTATCGGGGCTCTGTCGGATGACATCACCCACTAGTGAGAATACCTGCCTGCTTGTCCTGGGATAATAGCTAATACTTGGAGAGACCTCCCAGGAAAGGGACTTGGGAGTTCTGATCGACAAGTCCATGAAGCCATCTGCACAATGTGCTACGGCGGTGAAAAGGGCGAACAGAATGCTAGGAATGATCAAGAAAGGGATCACAAACAGATCCGAGAAAGTTATTATTCCGCTGTACCAGGCCATAGTGCGCCCTCACCTGGAGGGCTGCGTCCAGCACTGGTCGCCGTACTACTCGAAAGGGTCCAGAGAAGAGTGACTAAAATGGTTAAGGGGCTGAAGGAGTTGCCATACAGCGAGAGATTAGAGAAACTGGGCCTCTTCTACAAATGTAAGGAAATTCTTCTTCACCCAGAGAGTGTTAGAAAACTGGAACACTCTTCCGGAGTCTGTTATAGGGGAAAACACCCTCCAGGGTTTCAAGACAAAGTTGGACAAGTTCATGCTAAACTGGTGAGACTGGACTCATTTGGAGCACTGGTCTTGACCTTGGGGCCGCCGAGTGAGCGGACTGCTGGGCAGGATGGACCACTGGTCTGACCCAGCAGCAGCAATTCTTATGTTCTTATGTTCTAATTCATCAAGATAATGTTGAATTAACAGGACACACTAGTTGTGGCAGATGTAAATATTGCTGCCATTCTTTGATTATTAATCAAATCAAAATACCTAATACGAACAATGTTTATTATTTACGGGGTCATTCGGATTGTAACACCTCTCAAGTAATATATGGGATTTTTTGTCCTTGTAATAAGATGTACATAGGTCAAACCAAAAGAGCTATTAAATTGAGAATAGCGGAACATCTGAGTAGTATTCGTACCAATAAATTAGAAGCTCCTTTAACTGATCATTGGCATTCAGCTGACCATTCTCTTAATGACCTCAAATTCTGTGTAATTAGGCATTTTGAATTTAATAGACAGGGTGATATCTCTCATACTCTTCTTTATCACGAACGTTTAATCTATACTTGGAATACAGTAATTCCTAATGGTCTTAATAAAGAAATAGAATGGACCACTAGATAATTGTCATGTATTATTTTCCAACTATATATAACAATATATCATCAAGATATCACTTATCATGTGACTCTTTGACGGTCTTTATATACGTTGATACGTTTAGACGTCATACGTTGATTCGATTTTCCTGTCGAAATCTTTTGTCGGCGTGATCTCTCCATTGTGAGGTCCGAAGGTAATTTACTTTCTAGTTTAGAAGTTACACTTTTTGAATATTTTTGATTTTTGAGAACTGTTATATTTTTTGTTGTTTTATTTATTTTCAGTTATTTCCTCCTGATGACGCAAATTAAAGTGAAACACGATCGGTGTTGAGGAAATGTTGGATTGTTTTCACGTTAAGGAGTTCTAACTACATGTTGAATTTGATAAGCTTTTAACGGTGGATTTGGGGACTCACTCATTTTATGTTACCAATTCTAAACCAACTACATAAGAAGTACTTCATTGTACGACTCCCAGTACCGACGAGCAGATCTCAAGAACACTTTTGATTATCTTGAGACGACATATTTGATAGTGGAGATTTTCATGTTTTTCATCAATCATATTCAGCTAAGTATTCATCTATATATCTTCACCACTACAAATTTGCTTGAACAACTTAAATTTAACTAAATGTTTAGGGTTGGTAGGTAGGTGAGTGCAATGATGCAATGTTAATACATCTTCATTCTATTAACCTGTTGGTTTTGAATAAGATATTACACTGAGCACTCTATAATTATTTTTAATATTATAGTATATACTTTAAATGATTTAATTCACTTTATTTGTTACATTATTAAGTAGGTGAATAAATTTATAAAAAAATTTTCTCCCATTTATTTAAACTTATGTTCTAATAACCAGGATTCTGCTTAGAAATACTGAGCACTGAGCAGAGCATGTACCACAGAGATAATGTGGCCAGGACTTGGAAGGGAGGGGATGGAGGGGCAGCACTGTTATTTTGGTAGTCCCTCTTAACCAGAGTAATGCCAAGAAGGCATCTCCAGCCCTCAGGCTAGCAAAAATATCCAGTGTTGCCCAAATTTAAGTGAAAGGAAATATGACCAGAAAGTTAACCTAAGGGCACTGAAGGGAAAAAGTTTATCCCTGAATGGAAGCCTCAGCTCTATGAACTAGGCTCCCCACACTATTCAAAATACCAAGGATAATATTTTATTAGAGAATGCATTACCACACCAAAGCAGCATTAATTGGCAAGAGGTGGTTAAAGGGCTTCCAAAAGCAGGAACTTTTGTAGCCCAAAGTCCACTTTCTCAGATGCAACTGGAAACTTGTATGATACTCCAAAAGTGCATGCTTCAAATAGACCAGGGGTGTCAAACAAAAAAATACACAGTGGGCCAAAATTAAAAACTTAGACAAAGTCACGGACCAACCAAAACAAATGCTATGTTTAAGGACAAGGTTCGGCAAAAGAAACTAAAAGAGTGTAAACATAAAAGTGGCCAAAGAAGCATCGCGGGCACATAATAAACTAAAACCCAACAAAACCAAATAAATAAATAATATAAATAGTGAAAATAAACAACAAAACCTTGCGTGCGTAAAGATTTAAAAATGCATAAATAAAAAAGTCTCTGCTGCAGAGCGTGAAAAAGTGTAGCTGTCTTGCATTAACAAGCGTCGCAATGTGGCAATAGACTATAGAAAAACATAAAAAACATCAGCTAATATTTCATGGGAACTTAAGATAACTTAAAATAACTATGTGCAAGTTAAAAATAAAAAGGAAGAATGAAATAAAGCCATGGTGGCTCTTATCTAGTAGAGACAATCTGTAGCGCTCTGAGCTGAGCAAACCGAAAGTAAAACCGGCTCGAAAACACCTGCAATTTAAAAATGGGGGGGGGGGCACATGACAAGTGTCGTAGTCACAACCATAATCATAAGCAAAAAGTGGCACAAAAAACACTTTAAAAAAAATAAAAAAAACCCACCCAATGGTCACATGAATTAAAACCCGATTAAAAACAACCGACACGCATCATGAAGATAGTACACTTCCCCCTCCATGTTCGCAGGGAGTTAAGGGCAGAGCCGGCCCGCGAATATGAAAAAAAAAATCACAAATAATATTTGGGCCGGTTCTGCCCTTATCCTCGGCTTCCCACAGCTATTTTTAGCCCTGTAATCCTCCCCTTAAGCCTTACCTGGTGGTCTAGCAGGTTTTCAGGCAGGAGCAATCTTCCCACGCTCCTGCCCCGTGCAGATCGCTCACAGGAAATGGCTGCCTTGAGCTCCCGTAGTCTCTCGAGCCATTTCCTGTGAGCAATCTACACGGGGCAGGAGCGTGGGAAGATCGCTCCTGCCTGAAAACCCACTGGACCACCAGGCCAATCGGGTTTTCAGGCTAGCCCTAATGAATATGCATGAGAGAGATTTGCATATAATGGAAGCGACAGGCATGCAAATCTGTTTCATATATATTCATTAGGGCTAGCCTGAAAACCCGATTGGCCTGGTGGTCCTCCAGGACAGGGTTGGGGACCACTGCGCTAGACCACCAGGTAAGGCTTAAGGGGGGGTGGGGGGGATTACAGAGCTACAAAATGCCCGAAAAATTAATATATATTTTTGGTCAAAAATCACGAATAACCGAATCTGTAGATATGGAATTTGAATATGGAGGGGGAAGTGTATAGCTGTCCTACATTGACATACCCAGCGGGCCAGCTCTAGTAGACATTTGGCATTTTCTCGTGGACCAAATATAATTACATTGCGGGCCAGATTTGGCCCATGGGCTTGAGTTTGACACCCCTGAAATAGACTGATTTAGCTAAGGTGCCACTTGCCTCTGTCAATTATTATACCAACTACCATTTAGTCTTTTGTTTATTTCAAAGCAGTAAGTGTCAGAAGCAGGTTAAGAAAGGAGTACATTGAACAGCACCACTCATTTTCCAAAATCAAGTTGAATTTGATATGCAAAGTTGACATTCTGCTCCTGTAATACTTACAGCCTGCCGTGCCTGCACACTAGCTGTTCCATCACACACAATGTTCTTCAACACTGGCTGTAGAGTTCGAAACACCTCCTCACTCTCAATTCCTGCACCTAGCTGAGAACAGAGGAGACACGCCAGTGCAGCTGCAGTTCGCTGCTCATCACTCTTACCTGAGACAAACAAAAATGATTTCATGCAGAATGAGCAAATACAAAAAGGTCAAAGTCATGTAATATGGGAGAAACTAACATATACCTTCTGTACCTGAATGGATTTAGCTCACACCTTTTGGAGTAGTTAAATGACAAAAAGCTGATGTTTTGAAAACCCTAAAAATAAATTCAGGAATTTTAGGAATGGCACAAATGCTTCAGGCTGCATCCTGAAATAAAATCAGCTAGAGCAGCGGTGGGCAAACTTTAACTCGTGGGCCACAACGGGTTCTTAAATTTGACAGAGGGGCCGGATGCTGCAGGAGGAAACAGCAATGATTAACAACAAAGAAAAGAAAGAACCCCCTTCCCAAACGGCAGACAAAGCAAAGCTCGTTACAAGGTGCCTCCTGCAGCATCAGCCCGACATGTATTCGTCCGTTGCTTCTCTGGCCCGGGTGAATCAGTTCAGCACCCTGCATTTCCAGTTGACTCAGGATAGCGTGACCGCCCACAGAAGCAGAGTTTCATGGCCGCCGCAGAATGGAGCCGCCCGGTACTTTGCAGCAGCCATTGCGCACGATGATGGTAAGAGAAAGGGCTAAGGCAGACATGGGCAAACTACTGCCGCCTCCGCAGGCCGGATTCTAAAACTAAACGGGCCGGATATGGCACGCGGGCCGTAGTTTGCACATGTCTAAGCTAGAGCCCCACATATACTCGTAAGTGTAGCAGATTTTGGCTCATTTTCTCCAAAAATGGAAAATCCATCTACTTTTGATTATTTTGAAAAACTACATGGACAAACTTTCTACCCCCTCAGCCCTTTTTTCCATCTCTGAGGGACAAATCCAGGTAATGCATTAAGGAGCTCTTAGTGCTATCTGGCAGAATCCAAACAAAGAGTAAAGTTTCCCCTAAACCAGAATTTAAAAAAGCTGTTGCCATTTGCTAAAAAAAAAGCCAATAAGTTATAAGGAACAGAGATTCAAGACAGGATGAAAATACATAGTTTTCTAATAAAAAATTATATCCAGTAAAAACACATAATTCTTTCAATTGGCCTATCATTGTCTTGTAATTTCACAAACTAATAATAATTCCAATAATACTTTTAAACATGTCCTCCTTTAACCTGAAAAAAGGAGAGGGGCTGATGACAATAATAGTAGTAAGTAGGATATGGGGGTGGGGGGTCCATAACCCAATATGTGCGAGACACCCCTTGCCTTAGATATACAGTTAATAAAAGATGGAACTGAATGATATAAAAATGCTTTAGAGTTACAGTACAAAAGAATATTGCTTGGTTAGAATCACTGGCAAGCTGTTACTTAAAGCTTTTAAATAGATGTTTTGGCCGGCTATTACTTCCTGTAGATTGGGTAATGGATGAGTCCTAAAACAGGGAACAGGTCACTGTGCCCTAAGCTAACACGTTGTTACAAGATGTCCAATGCATTCAAAAGTAAATGCCGGCAGGAGCGAAACAAATAGCACATGATGATATACAAGTCATTATAGAATTGCTAATGTTAGGGAAAATTACTAATGACAAGAAATCACATGACCAATGAACCAAATATGGACTAGTGGCAAAATACAGTCATAAGCAATTTATCATTGATCTTAATGAAGTAATTGTATTGTAGTTGGAAGACGTACTAACTTGCATATGAATAATAAATGAAATAATGTCGAAGCTAATAAAATGGGCTGCAGCCCATGGCTCAGGGAGACTCTTGGTTTGCATTTTATCAGTTAGCGGATCACTAAGAGCTCTAGAATTTGTCTGCTTGTTATTCTTTGGTCTCCCTCAGGGATGAAGAATGGGCTGAGAGGGATAGGAAGTTTGTCCGTGTAATTTTTCAAAGCAATCACTCTGAGCATCCTATCACAGATAAACATTACTTGCCTAAACTGCCTATTACTTTCATGGACCTTATTCACTCACACCTCCTCCCCCGTCTACATCAGCTTCCACAATGCAACTTCAGAAAACCTAAAAAGAAAGACTTCCTAGAACCGAGATAGGTTAAAGCTTCACATTCAAATCCAGTATACCTATTAGTAGTATGGAGCTAAAGACCAATAGTTCATGCTGTGTTCTTTCACTCATACAGGAATCAAAAGCAATGTGTAGTCAGACTTCAGTAACTGGTCACCTCCCATAGACTAGAAAATTCACAAAGACCCATTGAGATAGATCAATATACACTACTTTTCCCAATGTAAAGTAGCATTTTTCACCTAGGACCAAAGATTATGTCATTAACAAGTTACCAATTACCTTTCTTTAGACAGCGTTCTATGCTATCTGTTAAAGTCATTCTTCGCTCCAGAATAAACTCATACAGAATCTTAGTTGCCAGGGCATTTTTGAGACCATCAAGGGCTGCCTGCCTTGTCTTTGCACTGTTAAACAAAAAGAAGAAAAAAAAAAGCAATCCATTTAAGTACCTCAAATCCAAGTTCCTAGCAGGTTGTCATATACCACCCACCAGATGGGATGTTTTAGGATGCACCATTTCAGCTTTGCTTGTTAACACCTAATATGTAGATTTAATCTGAGTACTTTTGGCCTGCTTAAAACGAGTTTGAGGGGGGGAGGTTTATACAATCAGAATGCAGTGAAATTATAATTTACCTTACAAAAAATTCCCACCTCAAAACAATTTGGTGACTGGATTATTATACCATGATGCCATAACCTCTAAAGAAAATTACCCCCTAATAACTTGTGAATTTAGTAGTTAACCAGGTCTTCACTTTTTACATCTAATCCTTTTATAATCCACCTCTATTTCAAAAGGCAATAGTCTCTGCATTCAAGAATAATCCTGAACGAGTTGAAAACTCTGGTTCACATGCCTCATGAAAATCATGTATATCTCAAAGACCTAAAAATCAATATTTTAAGCATATTCAAGAAAGCCAGGCCATTACAAGTTTTAACTTGCATAACAATTCTGGCTTATTAGCAACCAGTAAAAAAACAAAACAAATGGGGATGCCCTAACCAGTTTCTCCACCTAAAATCAATTTGGTTGAAGTGTTTTGTAAACTACCCAATTTTGAAGCTATAGCTAGATAGGAATAGATAACACAATATTTATAAACCGCATAACTGTAAGTTCAACACAGTTAACTAAAGATTAATAATAAAATAACTTAACATAAGAAGCAAATAGATTATTTCTCCAGATACTTTGAGAAAAGGTAATTTTTAAATTGGGTTCTAAAATGTTTGCAAGAACAAGCGCTATGCAACAAACAATCTGCTGCAAACTTGGAATTAGAACTGCACTTAAGACGTTAGCCTGTAATTGACAACCACTTTGCTCTTCCATAAGACTACAAATAGGAATACAATATTGAAGGTAACTACTAAAGAAATAATGATGTCCACAACTGTAAGAGAAGTTTGGCAGAGACTTCTCAGTGTTAAATTATCCAGAGCAAGTTAGAACAAAAATGTGTTCAAATGAGCCTTTGACAATTATGTAAAAACCACTACAGCACTGGCCATTTGTATAAATCACTTACTATTTTGAATCTTGAGCATTACAATTGCAAATGGTAAAGTTTGCTCTTACTGCTAGACCAGTCCAGACTGATGGGTTATGAAGGCAGAGTAGCAGTCTTGACGGAAAAGGGGATTGTGGGAATCCCATGGGTCCTGCGGGACTCCTCCCCCTAGGTCTATGGGACTCCCACAGGGACCCCCTCAGGTCTATGGGACTCCCACAGGGATCCCCTCAGGTCTACAGGACTCCCACAGGGATGGAACTGGGGTTCCTGAGACCTGGAATTTGTAGAAGATAGACAAAAGCAGAAACTGGGACCAAGATGATGGAAAAACTAAATGTCTCACCAGCTACAGCAAGGGAGATGTTCATTTTGAGTGGGCTAAGCCCAAAGTGGGAGGCCCAGCCCCCTCTCATGGCTATGCCATCAATTGTGTTTAGTACAAAATGAAGTACTTGCTGGGTTTGTTTGGGGGATTCCAGTTCAGTTTTGGTACCTGAAAAGTGTTTCTCTCAAATCTGCTTTAAATGATTTTGATGCTGTACTGTTTGAATTTTTACTCATTGTTACATTAAAAATCATTTGTGGATCTTGGAAGGACCTCTCACAAGTTACCTATGCCAGAGGTTGGAACCAGATTTGTTTGCTCTACAGATATGAGCTTTATATTGCCAAAAGATCCAACTCTTATTTAACAAGAAATGGTCGACCCTACTGTCGCATGACCTAATGTCTATTCTAATTCTTTCCGGTGATGTATGCTTCTCTTATTTGTTTATATTGTATTTTATTATTGGTTTAAATAAACTAAGACTTAAATCAAAACTGTCAGAAGTAATTGCTGCTTTTTATGGGGACAGGTAACTTATGGGGGGACAGAGGGAATTCCTCGTGGGGATGGAGGAAATTCTGGTGGGGAAAGGTGGGAAACTGGTAGAGACAGGCAAGATTTTTGTCCCTGTGCAACTCTAAGGTAGAGACATAACACCAGACTAAGGAATGTGCAATCTGAACTAGCCTACATTGCACCAACAGTCGAATTGGATCTTTGTGCAGAAGCCCTGCCTGCCCTCCCCCCCCCCCCCCAAATAATAGCAGGGTATGACCCAACAGGAAAATCAGGTTGGCATACCATGGTCTGTGAGATCTAGGGCTTCCAAGATGGTCAAAGAGGAATGCATGGCCATTCTGAGGCCTCTAAGGAAAATATACAGAAATCCTCAAGTTTCATCCAACCACCATATTTAGAAATCTTCAGGCTATTGACCCTTATACTCTCCACCACCGTCACCTCTTTCACATATTCTTATCCAAGTACATCAATGCTTGCCTCTAACTCTTGCAAACATCTTTCCCTATACTGAACTCCCTCCTCAAAATACATCTTCTTCCAATCCTCTCCCTTCCCTTTCTGTCCAGACTATGGCCACATAAGTTGTGTGTGTTCTTTGCCAGGTCAGCTTCATTTCCCTTGCCCCCTGTCCCTGCCACCCTCTTCCTTTTCTAAAAATTAGGAAAGAGGCTGCATCTCTCCTCTCCAAACTCACTACCCCTTCCTGATCCCATTAATTTACTGAGCTTTATCTGCCCTGCTGTAACCCCTTTCCATTTAAACTGTTTGACACTTTCAAAACAAGCAATTACACCACTCAAGCCTTCATGTAAACCAGGGGTGTCAAAGTCCCTCCTTGAGGGCTGCAATCCAGTCAGGTTTTCAGGATTTCCTCAATGAATATGAGATCTATTAGCATACAATGAAAGCAGTGCATATAAATAGATCTCATGCATATTCATTGGGGAAATCCCGATTGGATTGCAGCCCTTGAGGACGGACTTTGACACCCCTGATGTAAACCCTACCTGCCCTTTCAATGACTGCCCCATCTCCTTCTTCCCTTTGTATCCAAGCTAATGTTCACTGCCATCTTGCCTTTGTCTAAAACTATTAAGTCACTATAATCTGTCTTTAAATCTACTACATTCTACAGAAATACCCCTTGCCAAAAGAGACTCCAGTGACCTGTTCCTAGCCAGATCTAAGGAAGCAGGGTCAGGGCCTGGCTAGTACCTGAATGGGAGACCACCTGGGAATACCAGGTGCTGTAGGCTGAGGGGCCCTATGTTGGGCAGCAGCAACAAAGTGGAGCCGCACTCACAGGGTGGATTCCTCATTGCACGTGTTTTCATGAGCCAACTCAGTGGCATGATCCATCCATCCTTGAGCTCTCTGCTGCTTTTACATCATTGGTCACCACTTGAGAAGATGTCCTCACTTGATTTCATGGCTCTGTTTAGTCTTGAATGTCTTCATCTCACTCAACATACTTAGGGGTTGATTCAACAAAGGCTGCCTTAAATTAGTGCATGAAATTAAAGTCTAAAGTGCAAATTCTATAATGGCAATTGAGCAAATTGCCATTATAGAATACTAGTGTAAGCAAACATTTAAACATTTACAGTAGGTGTGACCATGTCTATAGCAAGATTAAGTATGTGCACCTAAACACTGTGTGCAGAGCGGACAGTATTCTATAACAAGTGTGTTCTAGAATAATCAGATACCTATGGAGTAGCCTAGTGGTTAGAGCACCTGCCTCAGCACCATGAAGTTGCGAGTTCAATTCCCACTGCAGCTCCTTGTAACTCTGGACAAGTCACTTAACACCTCATTGCCCAATATAGCAAGTTTCATCCCCTATGCCCCTCCCATCTGAATGCCTCTTTGCATTATGACAGAAGTGTGTAATTGCATGCATGCGTATACAATTAACTGCAAATTAGTGCTAGTTAAGGCCAGCTGATAGCAAAGGGGCCAATTAAAGTACTTACATTACATCCTTAAGTGGGTGAACTATTTATAGATTGAAAGGGTTGGTGTATGCTCTGATGATCCTCTTCCACTGTTATGCCACTATCAGTTAGTGTACCTCAGGGCTTTGTCTTGCGACATCTTTATATGCGTTCCCTTGATGCCATCATCCCCTCCCATGTTTTCACTATCATCTTGACACCAAAAACTTCAAGATCTACCTCAACATCAGAAATTTCACCAGGAATCTAGGCCCAAGTCTGTCTGCTTGTTCCAGCTGCTGCCTAGATACCCCACTAACATCTGAAACAGAACATGACCAAGACTGAACTTTTCATCTTTCTCCCTAAACCAATCTCTCCTCTTCCCCCCCATTCTTTATTTCTGAGGATGTCATCCTTCCAGTCTCCTCAACTTGTAACCTTGTCCTCTGCACAGATAATACTAAAACCTGTTTTACTATCAAAATTTACCTTTTTCTGAACACTACTAATACCCTTACCACCACATCCGCTCCCACTTGCTCCTCACAGCTCTCCACTGAATCATATTTCCCTTTCACAGGTCTCCTATATGATTTACCTTCCACTCATATAACCCTCTCAAAGTCACTTTGCTGGCTCCCTAAGTTTTCATATATTATTCAAAACTCCAACATAGAGCATTCATGCAATACCTCAGTATCTTTTACTTGCCTTAGGCATCTGAGCCAATCAGGGCCTTAGGCCCCTTCCCTCCTGGCAGGCCTCAGAGCAGGAAGGACTGAGCATCCCTCCTGCTCTCAACTTCTAACAAAGCAGTATTTGGTGGCAGGAGGGAGTGGGCATCACGCCTGCCTTTTTAATTTTTTTTTTTTTTTTTTGGGGGGGGGAGGCCTGGTGCGGAGTGAGGTCACCAAATGAGACCACATTCCAGGAAGACCAAGAGCTGCTGCTGCTACTACTATTTATTATTTCTATAGCGCTACCAGATGCGCACAGCGCTGTACAAACAGAGAGTCCCTTCTCAAAACAGCTTACAGTCTAAATTATGAAAGATACATTGGCTGGCTTGGCTTCTCTATAGATTTACTTAGGCTTCTGGAAAGTGCTGGAACTCCTGTTATAGGTTCCTGGCAGATTCAGGGGTACCTACTTGTCTGCACATAGTCTGTGGTTGCCATGGAAAGTCAGGTGCATAAGCCTTTTTTTTTTTTTTTAACTCCCTAGGTCATAAGTTCACTCTCTAGATGTTATCCATTATTCCAACTGCCAAACTGTGAAGGCCAGAGCTGCCCTGCACTCCAATACACAGCATTAGAGAATGACATGGGGACTTCCCTGTCCCCCAGCGGGAATTCATTTTCCCATTCTGGAGAGTTTTTTTCTGTCCCTTCCCCATTCCTGCAAGCTCTGTCCTATCTGCCCAAGTCTCAAACACTTTAAAATCATAAGTGTTCAAGGCTTGTCTAGTTAAAGCAGAGCTTATAGGAATAGGGCAGGGACAGAGACAAACTCGTGGGGACAGGGAAATTGAGTTCCTGCGGTGACAGAGAAAAATTTGTCCCCGTATCATTCTCTACACAGCATTGATATGTTAAAACTGTAAGCCTGCAGCTCTGGGAAATAGATGCACCCATCCCTATAACTCCTTACTTCAGTGCATACTATTTGCCCCGGGCTACATATGTCATACAGCTCCATATATAGTCTATACATGCAAAGAGGCCCTTTTCTATAGCACTTAATTCATGCTGAAGAAGCCTTGTGTGTACGTACCTTGGATAATTTATTGCCCTAATCTAAACAAGGAAGACTGATATAAAACATACCCTCAAGCTAGAGCTGTTCATCAAAAGATTAAGGCACTTTAAGACCATGTTTGTATATTAAATGAAGGATTTGTGAGCCAGTTATGCGTCTGTATCCAAAACAAATTTTCAGATTGCAAGATGAAGTATCACTTAGTGATAGACATGCAAAGCTAGTTTCTAGATTAAGGTTCAACCCTATGTGTTAACTATAGTCCAATGGCTGCACAGTGGCCTACTTTGGCTGTACACCTATGCTCTGAATAGCATTTCCTTACCTCTTATCTAAAGTAAGGTCTACAAATCCCTTCAACTTGTATTCAAAATCTTCTTGAGTTACTTCCTCTTCAACTTCAGGTCCTGAAACATGAAGCAGACTTTGGTTTGAATGATGGAGACCAGTTTGCTCAAAGTTCTCTTCATCTATAACCTACTACATGTGTGCTATCA
This sequence comes from Geotrypetes seraphini, assembly GCF_902459505.1. Taxonomy (NCBI): domain Eukaryota; kingdom Metazoa; phylum Chordata; class Amphibia; order Gymnophiona; family Dermophiidae; genus Geotrypetes; species Geotrypetes seraphini. The sequence goes on from NC_047092.1 coordinate 56,193,840, forward strand.
TCCCCAACACAAACATTTGCTAACAACCTGAATGACTAGTGCCTACCTTCATCCGTAAAGCTAGCAGCGTCACTGAAGCTGCTGCAGTGACTCATGGTTTCGATAGATGCATCCTCATCACTAAAAGGTTGCACATTCCTTTGCTGGCCACCTGTAAAATAGTTCACAGAATTACCCAAGGCAATGCATTCCTCAAGATCACTATCATACCTGAAAGAACACGTAGAACCAATAAGTCTCTAAAAATACTAGTCGGGTACAAATTCCAAACAGTAAAAAATTTTGTAAAAACAAATTGTGACATTAAATCAAACATATATAGGGAGATAATTAATGCATACCTAAACTAAATACATAATACACAAAGGTACAACACAAATTTTCAAATCTCAGTTTTCATAATTATACTATTCTTTATTCAAACAATATCACATACTATATATCTTATATCATTTTAAAACCAACTGCTTCAACCTCACCAAACTCTATTCAAATATAATTCTTAAACACTCATTCAAAACATATCACATTACAAAAGATAATCGCTAACAAATGAAAAATTACACTCCTTTATGGGGGGGGGGGAGGGGTAGTCAAAAATGTGACCTTAGGCGAATATGCACAATAAACGCATCCCCCACATGAATAACAGGCCAGAGTTTCATCATACTCCACTACTGGATGTGATAAAATTTTCAGAGATTGCGAATCCTCTTGAAAGCGAACCCAGGATATTGTTTCAACCGAGGATGCATACCAACAATGTACCAATACTTTCTAATTATATTGCATACCCGATGTGAACCAGAAGTGTACACGAGTGGCTTTATGTTCATTCTTATTCAATCTGTTAGCAAGTGTGAATTCATGACTACAACTCATATAATCTTCCCATTCACTATATCAATACTTAGCCTACTTAAATGCTCTTTTTATACCATGTAGAGATAACCCCTTGCCATAAAATCACAGATTCATTCATTTAGCTTGATTTTTAAATTTGTGGTCACAAAATTCCCCCCAGTTGGATATCCTTGATCATCAAGGTTGGGCATGAGGCCTTTTAGCTTCCGATTTCAATGTCCTTACTGCATTTGCATAAATACAAAAAAAAAAAAAATGTATGGTTAATGTATCAGCTGTAACAGTACGTTAGCTTTTGTGTGTTATTCCTCCTGAGGAAGCCGTTTGGCGAAACCCAGGCCTAGGTTTTGAACTTATGGTATGGGAAGTGGGTTGTTATATACTTGATGCAACACAGAGGGCATAATTGTTCCTGCTGAGCTGACTGAACAAAGTGTATTGATCAGGCATTGCAGAATACATTTGGATCCTGATTGCATTTATTTAACCAGATACAGCAAATGATTTATCAAACATTTTTGGTCAATTGGTGGTTTACCAGCAGGGTCTGGCAGGAACGTGAAAGTGAAGGATGGTTCCTTAATTATACTCTTGCAGCTCTTATGATCCTGTTTTTTATTATTATTATTTATTTTTAACATTTAACAATCCGGTTTCAAAGATAAGCACCTGTATCGCTGCAGTATGTTAAAGACTAATGTCTTGCTTACTAATTTCCCCAGGATTCAGGCCTGTGGAAACAAAACTATTGATCAGATACTGGCAAAAAAAAAAAAAAAGAGCACCAAGTGCCATTAATGAACCAGTGACAGAATGTAACCACCCCCATGGATAACCATAGAACACCATCTCCTGTCATTCTTTAAGGAGAGAGAAGAATCAGAGTATGAATGGGCACAACCACTGACCCTCAAGCCTTGAACTGAAGAATGCTGATGTAGGACTGAGGTTGAGATAGACACTAAAGAATGACACAGGATGGTTTCTCACAGTTAGCCACAAAGACAAATGGCCACAGTGTCATTCTCATTCCAGAGTTCTCGCTCGATGAACCTGGCACAGGCTGTGTTTCAGCACAACACCTAGTGTCAGGGGTCAGAGTGGATAATCCAACCTCTCAAATAGTTGGAAACCAAAGTTTTAAAATCACAGCACAACATATGAAGTTGGCATCCCAACTTGGTACACTGTGCTACGATTTTAAAACTGCTTGGTGGTTTTATGGCTTCAGTTTCCAACTACATGCCCCTGTCTGTTTGTGACTATCTTTAGGGCCAACTGACCCAATCCCACCTCCGACTCTCCTTAATTTATTTTAAAAAGGCTGGTGGTCTAGCAGTGAAGCAGGGCAGGAGTGATATTCCTATGTTCCTGCCCCATGCAGAATCACAAACAAATATGACTGCTGCAAGCTACTGTAGTCTCGCAAGACTACAGCAGGAAATCACAAAAACCATTTTTTTCACAGCTCTGTATGAGGCAGGAGCTTAGGAAGATCGCTTCTGCTCCGCTTCACCACTAGACATCAGTCTTTAAGAAGTTGGAGGGGGGGGGGGGTTCCAGGAGGCAGGGTTGGGTCAGTCAGCCCTAAGTTGGGGAGGCTTTAAAAAGTAAGTTATGGCGAGGTCCGGGAGGAGGGATAAACCTCAAATAATCAAAGTCACGAGTGCCAAACCCATCAATAAAGGATGCTGGCCGATACCTTGCCACAGCATACTAGTGTGCCTCCGGAGATTTCAGGTGTGCCACAACACACTGGGGAGGAGAGGCACCAGCTGACTGCCTACTGGACGTGCCTCTCGTGGCAAGAGGCACATCCTGTAGACAATCAGCTAGCGCCAGCACCTCTTCTTTCTGGTCCTCTTTCCTGCTGGCACCCCCTTCTGCCATCTCAGGGCCTGTCTGGAGGGCCTTCATGCGTGTGGTTATCATGACGACATCCATACACTTCCGGATTCCTAGAGCCACGGCCACTACGTTTAGTATGCCGCGGCTCAAGAAGCTTTGCGGGACAGTGTTTTATTGTATTAAAAGAAAAGAAGCACTAGGGGAAACATTAAGTAGCCGAATGTGAGCTGCACTGGCCAACAGTCACCCTGGTTATTTTCTTCTAGCATACAGCTGCTGTACCAAAGTCAGTAAGCAGCTCATTCCCCCTCACCCCCCTTCAGCAGGGGAAGTTAACAGCAAATCAAGTGCTTTAATGGAAGGGAAATCTTAGATCTTCTGTGCCAGGTCATGTTCCAGCCTTGCTGAAGCCTCTCAAAGTAGGGAGATATTGAACATAACTATTGATTTCAATGTTTAAGCATTCAGAGGCTTATTTTTTCTAGTCTTTAGACACTACTGAAAGGTTCCAACTTTTCTATGAAATGTTTTCATGATAAAACTAAATGTATTAGATAAGTACTGCATTGTTACTACAACAATATCTTAAAATAATTGCTGTTAAAATGACCAGTTGGGAGTTTTGTTCTGTATATATTTAATGATGCAGCATTGTATAATCAGTATGTTTGGTTAATCAAGAATGTGTAACATCAGATATTCTGTGACCTTTAAGTCCTAAGCCACAGAATATCTACTGTCCCTAAATATGTTACCTGCAAGCCAAGAGAAGTAGTATACATCCAGGTACAGTGGGTAGGCTGCCTTCCTGAAACTCAGTTACCACAACAATCCTTTATTTTGTATGTGAACCTAAATTGCTTTGCTCACAGCCAACTGTGCACTAACCACTAAGCTCACCCTGAAATCTCCATGAACACCAATGTGGTCATTTTCAAAGAATGCTGCTACAAACATCTATGTTATTGTCCCCCTGTTCATAATTAAGACATTCCAGTCTCTAAAATGGATGTTCATATTGGCTATTTCCAGCATATGATATCCACTTCACTTTTTGAGCAGAAAATCTTGATGTATTTCCTGTTCAAAACCACAAGTGAAATAGATATCCATTTGACAATGATTTGGACATCACTATTCTAACTTAGATGTGCTTTCAAAAATGCTCCTCACTAGTAACAGATCACCTGCTAGTGCCAATAGGGTGGCCCCCCAAAAAATTAACACATTTCATTTGTCCACAAGGCTAATTTTATTCCTTTACTGTACTGTATATAAAAATGAACACTACAAAATTTTACTTAAAGTTTAGGGGTCACCCCACATCTTTTTTTTTTTTTTTAACTACTGCTAAGTTTTTAACAGTTACCATAATTCTTGTGCACGCAACAAATCAATGGTCTATAACACAAAAGCTGCCTTTGATGCAGAAAGAAGCTTCTTCCGGTGGCTGGCCACTAGCCGAAAACCAAATTGCTTCTGTTCTTCATCATTTGTCAAAGTATTCTATTTTTCAATGAGGCTTATTCCTTATTCTGCTGCATCATTAACAGTCAGTTTGGATGCCCAATTCCAAAGTTCCTTGAAAACTGGATCGTCAGTCCATGCTGCGGAATGTTTATTCTGGAATATTTTCACTTTTGCTGATCCTCCTTCAATTAAGAGATCAAAAAATGACTTTCTGCATTACAAGACTTTCTTTTTTTCTAGACCACAATACCTTCCAGATCGATGCAGTCTACATCAATGCTCTTCAACCGCTAGTCTGTGGACCAGTGCCGGTCCGCAGAAATTTTCTACCAATCCATAGGGCCGGCACTTCCATCGGGCCCAAGAGATTGTTCTGTAGCCGCCAGTCCTCAGTACGATCAATGCAGCATCTTTGGGCCGGCTCCCTGAGTGTTGCAGTACACAAAGCCGTGGGATAAGGCTCCTTCCCGCGGCCTGCGCCTGACCCGGAAGCCTTCTCTCAGATGTCACATCAGAGGGAAGGCTTCCAGATGAGGTGTGGGACGCACGCGAGGAGCTGCTTCCCACAGCTTTGTGCAATGCAGCACTCAGGGAGCTGGCCCGAAGACTCTGCGTTGATCGCACCGTGGACCGGCCTGAAGCTAACATCAGGGGGGCAGGCCAGAAGGCAAGGCACATGGCGGGAAAGAGACAAGGGGAAATGCATTTATTTTTTTTTATTTAGTGATTTTACATCTGCCCTAATTGTTTGTTCAAGAAGCAATGTATTTGTTTGTTTTGCTCTGGGGGTTGTACTGCTTGCAGGGTCTTGCATCTTAGGGTTTGTTTGTAGAATATTAGTACTTTTAGTTTTTGGTTTTCTGGTAGGAATGAATGTTGAAAAGCATACATTGTGCTTTGTGTATTTTAATTTTGTGGTTAACCGTTATGTGTTGTTAATATGATTATATTGTATGTTTGTACATCTGAAAAATGGATGGAAAAAATGGTGTTACTACTAGTACTATTATGGGGGCGGGATCTGAGTTGGAGATGGCAATGACTTAGCCCATTGTTCTTCAACTGCCAGTCAGCAGACCGGTGCTGGTCCACAAAATAATTATTTTATTTCCACCGTTCCATAGGTGTAAGAGGTTGAAGAACACTGATCTACATCATCAAAAGACTGTACATCACAGTGAAATACAAAAGAAATATCATCTTCCTTATTTTCATAAGAATCTTACAAAAAGGAATCCAATAGTTTTTGGTTTCATCTATACACGAGACATCGTGGAATGTCTGGCAACGGTGGATGCTGTAAGTTTTGCACCATTCGTAGCTTTGTTTATGGTGCAATTCTGTCATCGAAAATGGCAAGTGCTGCTAGGTGCTCAGACAGAAAACAGATGTCTAGAAATGGCTATAAGCACCTTGTTTGCAACAGTTTTATTTGAATATGTATTGATGCAGAGTACTGGTCACCGCAGTAGACACTGATTTCATAGGCCGATACTCATCTCCATTTTCAGACTCATCAGATGTTGAAGAAAATTTAGATGCTATATGGGTAACTGCTTTGGTCTACTTTTCCTCATGCTTCGCTTTTGTCATGATTTTCTTTTCCTCGAGCTGCCTCTTTCTACTTTCTTTTGCAGTTCGAAGGTCAACTCCACTTATACAGCAGGAAAACACGTTCTGCCTTTGCTTCTGTAGGAATTCTCGATCTTCATTTGTGCAATCACTTACATACATGACACAAGCAAACCGTGCATGCTGGGGTGACCTCTAAATATTGTCTAATTAAGGTGCCTCAGCCAATCGAGGATTTCCTTAGGGAGGAGGCTAAAGAAGTCCCTGATTAGACTCCTCCCTAAGGAAGTTCCTGATTGGCTGAGGCACCCCAGGTCTCTCCCAAAGGAGGAGCCAGAGGCGCCTCAGCCAATCAGGGCCTTAGGCCCCTCCCCGTGCATCAGATGCACTGGGGCATGGCCTAAGGCCGGTATGGCATAGTGGCCCGGCAGAGCAGCAGGAGGACTTTGCACTTCCTCCTGCTCCCAAAAATCAGATCACGGAGGCCTAAGGAGCAGGAAGGACCGGGCACCCCTCCTGCTCCCAACGATTTTCAAGGTCCGGGGAAGGAGGGGGGTGGGTGGGTCTGGCCAGGCCTGACCCGACCAGGGGTGGGCCGGTCGGGGGTGCCGGTCTGGGGGGGTTTGCGGTGGGCCAGTCAGGGCCATGCCGATGGCAGGAGGGAGACCTACGGAGCAGGAGGGACTGAGAACTCCTCCTGCTCCCAACTTTTATGTAGGGGGCCGGGCCAGTGGGTGGGCAAATTTTGACTCTCCTGCTCTCTGCCACCCTTCCCCGCAGTGCAGCCCCGCTTTAAAACCACAGGCTCGCACTGTGGGGAAGGGCGGCAGAGAGCAGGAGAGTCGGGGGAGCCAGATAGTCAGGGCAGGCAGAGAGCAGGAGAGTCGGGGGAGCCAGATAGTCAGGGCAGGCAGAGAGCAGGAGAGTCGGGGGAGCCAGAGAGCAGGGGAGCCAGAGAGAAAAGAGTCACGGCAGAGCAGTTTTTTACACAAGCGACTGGTCCTCACCAGTCGCTTACTCTTGATCTGCCAGTCAGTCTGTGAGTAGGGGAAAAAGTGTAGTGAATCGCGTCCTTTCTGCTTTGCATACCGATTCCCCTCATTTGCATGCATAGATTGGGATGGGATCACTACACAGGTTAAGGAATCGGGTCAGAGGGAAATCGGGTCGCAAAGGGCTCCCAAACTGATCGATACACGATCGGTTTGCTTAGTGAATCTAGCCCTAAGAAGTTTGTAATTTTTTTTCCTTTTAACTATTTAGCTGGAAGCGGTACCATTAAGAGCAATGGCCAGCCCAGCTGTGACCTGGGCTAGGTTTCTATATAGATAAAACTGTATATAATAAATTAGGTGTAGTAGAATTACACCATAGCTTAAAATTCTACTAGTCAATCCAGTCTGGTAGGTTACAGTCTTATCCCATAAGAAATATATTTAACCATCACCCAAAGCCTTAATTAGGGGGCACTACCCAAGTTTGCCAAATTTAGTACAGTCGTGTGTTTCAGGCACTAGTCTTATATTTCCTTAGCTAATCCATTACTTGGCACATAGCAAAAAAAAAAATTAAAAATTAGGGGGTGCTAAGCCAATGTATTACATCTACATGAACAAAGTTATTGAAAAATATTTGTACTGCTGGGTCTACTTGAAAGATTTTGCATGGTGGAACAAAGCTGCCAAGATGATTCTGGACAGGGCAAAAGTTGATTCAACATTGGCTTCCAGTAAAGGCATGAGTATTAGTCATAAAAGCTATTTTTAAAATGTTTTTATAGAAAATGTCTGCTTTATTTAACGCACATTGTTAAGTGGTCCACTGAAACTGATGGTATGTCAAGTGCCTGTAAACACCAACTTTCAAGTCAGTTGAGCTCCCTCAAAAAAAAATTTGGCTTGAACAGTTTACATTCCCAGTCTTACAATTGTGCAATAAGACATTTCAGATTACAGTGTGTTGGTTTGGAATGCATTAACATCCAAAATATGACATTTGTCCTCTTATAAAGAATTCAAGAAAACTTTAAAACATGATTTCTTAGGTTATTAATAGAATCGACTTTAGTTTGGATTCATAAGTATTTAACCCTAGTTGCTAAAAGCTATTGTATAGGATGGAGACTAATCTGAAACTCCAAATAGTTTTTGGCCATTGCTTGTGATCACAGCTTCAGTAATTAGTTTGCAATGGTATCACAAGGTGGATATTTTTATTTGTATTATGCCTTTCAGTTACAGTAATTTCCCTGTCCCCAAAGGGCTTACAATCTAAACTGGTACTTGAGGTTAAGAGACTTTGGCCAAGGTCACCGACAGGAAGGGGGATCTGAACCAGGCTTGCCCACCTGCCTCTTAAAACCATTAGGCTACTATGGCTATACAGACCACTTGCATATAGACAGTTTAGTAATTCTCATTGAGCTGGAAACCAAGCAGATTGGAAGTGCCAAGAACATATTAAATATAATGAATAAACTAGGTTGGTGTGTCCAGAATGTACTTTCACAGAATCTTTACTTGTGAGTCGGATGACAACGGCGGCCTCGGGAGACCCTTGAGACAGCACTATATGTGCGAAACATGTCGGGTCCGACTCCCAGGTTTGGCTGTGTGTAGAAGCTAAGTATACAAGTTCTTTAACTTTTGCACTTACTCTAACTTATTGAACTATTTAAATCAGATATATTTTTATTAATGAATAGAATAAATAATACACAGCATTAAAAAATGGATGACCTATGATGAGGCACCACATAAATCTCCCGCTTTCTGGAGTTGGCTTAGCGGTGGAGTGGTGGGGCTGAGGTATCCTAGTGAAGAAAAGTACACTCTGGACACACCAACCTAGTTTATTCATTATATTTAGTGCATTTGAGAGGGTTGGTATTATCAATATACACTGGCCATTGTTATATAAGAACAAATTAAATAGCACCCACAGAGCATGCTCATATCCTTTGATACAAAGCAACTATGAACCAGTCAGCGGTTTTATTCTATCCCTAGGATACAAACGCCAGCTTCTAGATGTCTAGAAGCTCGAGTTGTACTAGTTCTTTAGCCACAGCTCCCCACGACGACCACCACTCTCTTGAAACAAGAGGAAGCCCCTGCCCTTCAGTGACGGGCACGAACTTTCACCATCTTCCCAGCAGAGGACGTGGCCGAAAGCGTGACATGCGCGCGGCAGCCACACATATGTGGACTGAGGCAAGGCTGTCCAGCCGGCTAGGCTCCACAGACGTCATCATGTTTGGCAGCTAAAACCTACTATAAGGCTCCCACCCCACACTAGAACTGCTCAGAACCAGAACAATTAGGAAAAATATGTAACAGCTCATGCTACCGACTGAAGGCTAACAAGATAATTTCTTAAGTAGCGAGCAGTAAATATTCCACGTCGCAGGACTAAAATGATAGCGGGGCTCCAATGGGCTTCCAAACCCGATTCCAACACTACAGTTCCCAAACATTAGGCCCTCACTACTGAGGTGCGGCTTAAGCCACGACCACAACCATCTCCTCTGCTGCGGTTGTAAGGGCCGCAAGGTATCTGTGGAATGGTAGTTTTATCGGATCCAATTTTGCACGAGTCCTACAACAGGATGCTTGGCCTTACCTACAACTCCCAGAATGCGTCACTTCTGCCACGCATGCCTAGTGACGCGGCCTGGCTGCCAGCTGGTACCTTACCTGCTCGGCTGTTCCTCTTCTTAGATTTAGGCATGTTTGGAGCTTAGGAACAATAAGAATCAGCCGATAGAAGAGCACTTTTTACTAAAACGTCTTTCAGGAATCAGATGTAAATCTCCTAACGGCAGAGGCGCGAAACGGCGGGAAGGAGAAGAAGCGAAAGAAATTCCGGTGATTGCCTGCGAACGAAAACGATACATTTTCCCTCTCGAAAACTAGGGCTGAAGTAAATGCCGGTGGCGCGGGGCTTATATACCAGGCGACTGCAAACGTCAAGGGGCGGGTCGTGACGCAGCAATGACAAAAGAACTGACCAATGGTTGGACTTTGGAATATCTATCATCGCTCTCCGTTGACTCTATGGTTGGAAGAGGGATGGGTGGGTGGGTAGAGGTTGTTGTAGTAGGGTGAGGCAGTGAGAAAGTCGGCATTCCTTTCCAGCGTACTGCAGTGCTGTCAGGCACTTACATATACTGTAGTAACACAGTAAATGACGGTAGATAAAGATCTGACTGGTTCATTCAGTCTAATTCATAGTCACATTCATAGCACTTGATGGAGGGGAGCACCTAAAACTGGAGAAATTTGGTTTACCTCTTATACCCAAAGCATTAATTTTATGAATTCGTGTGGCTGTATTTTAATTTTAACCATACAGATATGAAAAAGCTGCTGATACTGAAAAAATAGTACTTAACTATTCTGGGCCAACAAGAAGTCAGATTGGAGATTAGAATTTTGCACCTGATTACTGAGCAAAAGTTGAGAAGAAACAGTTTTATATGAACAAGAGAGAGTAGGGGTTAGCCAGGGTGTTGGGTTGCTTAGAGGTGGGACCTGAACTTAACTAAGCCTTTACTATTCCATTCTGGATATTTGAGGTGAGGGGTTTTGACAGCTTGGCATGAGAAGGTAGGGCAGCAGACTGTGCTGGGCTGATTTACCGACAGAACTTTGCTAAACTAATTTTGCTATGGAGCTGGCCTGGAAACAAATAATTATACCTGTTAAATGTAGTTATGTCATTTTTTTAATTTTACATGCAAGTTTGTTTATAAAAATTGTTATAAACTCTCTCCTTGGAGGATGGTATACATTTAAAACATATATATATATATATGGAAAACAGTAGGAACAAGCTTGTTCACAATGAGTAAAAAGGAGAAAAAAGAATCCCTTTATAAAACAAAAATCTTTATTATATGTCCAGCAAAACCTTTTGTGACATATTCAACAGATGAAATCCAAAGTTTTACAAAGAATCAGTCTATATAATATGTCCCAATAGATAAAATCCAAAGACTTGACATGGGCCATGTTTTGATGTGATGTTGTTGTCAAGAGTTACAAAATCTAAAAAGCATACGAGAAAATATATATGTAATGCAAGAAAAACAATATATACAAGTACACTTTAAGTCTAGCATCTTTCAGTCTTGCAATAAAAAACTGTATACATACATATATACTTTTATGATTAATACTATATATTTTGTATATTGTTGGTTGTCACTACGTATCATAAGAACATAAGAATTGCCTCTGCTGGGTCAGACCAGTGGTCCATTGTGCCCAGCAGTGCACTCACGCGGCGGCCCCTAGGTCAAAGACCAGTGCTCTAGATGAGCCCAGCCTCACCTGCTTACTTTCCAGTTGAGCGGGAACTTATCCAATTTTGTATTTATGTATATACAACATAGAAACATGATGGCAGATAAAGGCCAACTGGCCCATCCAGTCTGCCCCTCCGCTGTAACCATTATCTCTTCCTCTCGCAAAAGATTCCACGTGCCTATCCCAGGCTTTCTTGAATTCAGACACAGTCTCCACCACCTCTTCTGGGAAGCTGTTCCATGCATCTATCAATCTTTCTGTAAAAAAGTATTTCCTCAGATTACTCCTGAGCAGTGGCGTACCTAGCATATGTGACACCCAGGGCCCATCATTTTTTGGCAACCTGTACGAAAAACATGATTTTTAGTAACAAGCCACACTTTACACATGAGTACCTAGGAAAAGGCAGCATCTTACATATTGCAGTGAGCAGTACATCAATACACCCATTGTAAAACTAAACAAGCCAGACCAGTACAGATCAATCCTACATTGTCAATCCTAACAGAAAACCATGTCTTTCAAACACACAGAACACAGAAAACACCTTCACCTAGTATGGAATATGTCATCACAAACTAACCCCTCCCCCTTTTACAAAACTGTAGTGTGGATTTTAGCCACGGTGGTAACAGCTCTGATGCTCATAGAATTCTGAGCATCAGAGCTGCTACCACCACGGCTGGTGCTAAAAAACGCTCCACAGTTTTGGACTCTGCATAAAATGCAACACCACAGAAACAGTGACATATGTCTTCTAAAGCAATAAATAAATAGAAAATGTTTGTTCTACCTTAGTCTTCTCTGGTTTCTGCTTTCCTCATCTTGTTACTGTCTTCCTTCCATCCACTGTCTGCCATCTCTCTGCCCCTCCCTATATGGCATCTTCTCTCCTTCTAAGCCCCTTCCAGAAACTGTATGCCTCCCCCTTCCATCTCTCCTCTAGACCCCTTCCCCCCTTTGGTCTGGCATCCATCATCTTCCCTCTGTTCCCTCATGGTCTGGCATCTTTCTCCTTTCATCTCTCTTTCCCTCCCCCCTGTGGTTTTTAGCATCTCTCTCTTCTTATTTCCTCCGCTCAGATCTGATATCTCTGTATCATTCCCCGTTCTCTGGCATCTCTCTCTCCTCTCTCTCTTCCCTTTCCTTCTCTGGTCTTCCTTCTTTATTTTCTGCCTCCATCTAAATTAAATTCTTTCTTACTATGTAGTCCTCAGTTTCCCTCTTTTCACTATGTCTACCCACAGCTTGCCACCCCTTTCCTTCACCCCTCCACTATCTCACTAACTCTATCTTCTTCCCCCATCCAGCATATGTCCTTTTTTTTATCCCTCCTTCCATCCAGTATGTGTTCTCTTTCTCCACTTCCATTCAGTATTTGCTCTCCCTTCTCCCCACTTCCATCATCTACCCCCTTCTCTCAATCTCTCCATTCACCACAGGCCCATCTTTCTCCCTTCCTCACCTTTCCAATTTTGGCAACAAGATCAACACCCCCCCCCCCCCCCCCCCCCGGAGAACAGGCCCGGTCCGACAAACCTCCATGACCTGTGGCTGGCGATGTCTAAACTGCCTTCTTACAACAGCTGGAGTGTTGTAGTTGCATATGGCTGCTGTAAAGGTCGTCTCTGATGCAACTTCCGGTTGTGTCAGAGATGACCTTTACGGCAGCCACACGCAGCTTCAACGCTCTAGCTCAGGGGTGCCCACACCTTTTGGGCTTGCAAGCTACTTTTAAAATGACCAAGTCAAAATGATCTACCAACAATAAAATTAAAAAAAAAAACACAAAGCACACTGTATGCTGAGAAAATGTTAATTATCATTCCTATTCTGGGTTTTTCTCAAAGAGGTGAAGGCAGATGACTCTATGCACTGTCACTTCAGTAACAACCATACAAAAATAGACAAATATACCCCCTCCCTTTTTACTAAACCACAATAGCAGTTTTTAGTGCAGGGAGCTGCGCTTAATGCCCAGGGCTGCTCTCGACGCTCATAGGTTCCCTGCGCTAAAAATCGCCATTGCGGTTTAGTAAAAGGGGGCCATAGTGCAAAATATAGACAGAAGATATAAATTCAGACACATTTTGATCACTAAATTGAAAATAAAATCATTTTTCCTACCATGTCTGGTGATTTCATGAATCTCTGGTTGCACTTTCTTCTTCTGACTGTGCATCCAATCTTTCTTCCCTTCTTTCAGCCTATATGCTTCCTCTCCTCCAGACCTCATTCCACCCCAAACTGTTTCTTCCTCTCTCCCTGCCTCCCTTTCTTTTTTCTCTCTTCATGCCCCCTTTCTTTTTTTCTGTTTCCCTTCTGTCTCCCTACCTGCCCTCTTTCTTTCTTTCTCCCTGCCTGTCCTCCACCAAGCCACTGCTGCCACCATCGAGGAACAGGCCCCAAAGCCACCGCCGCCGCCGCCCCAAGATCTCTCTGCTTCCCTGCGTCGGGCCGACCAGCATTCCTCTCCCCGACATCAATTCTGCTGTCGGAGAGGAAGTTCCGCCCAGCCAGACAGCAATTGGCTGGCCCGAACTTCCTCTCCGACGGCAGAATTGACGTCGGGGAGAGGAAGGCTGATCGGCCCGGTAGATTGGCAAGGCAAAGTGAGTCTATGCGATCGACTCACTTTGACTTGGCGATCGACCATTTTCCGGACCTGGCCGGCTGTGCATCCCCCCCTAAGGCTGCACCCGGGGCGGACCTCCACCCCCCCCCCCCTTGGTACGCTACTGCTCATGAGGCTATCACCTCTTAACTTCATCCTATGCCGTCTCATTCCACAGCTTCCTTTCAAATGCAAGAGACTCAACTCATGCACATTTACATCATGTAGGTATTTAAACGTCTATCATATCTCCCCTCTCCCGCTTTTCCTCCAAAGTATACATATTGAGATCTCTAAGTCTGTCCCCATACACCTTATGATGAAGACCACACACCATTTTAGTAGCCTTCCTCTGCATCGACTCCATCCTTTTTATATCTTTTTAAAGGTGCGGCCTCCAGAATTGTACACAATATTCTAAATGAGGTCTCACCAAAGTCTTATACAGGGGCATCAATACCTCCTTTTTCCTACTGGCCTTATCTCTCCCTATGCACCATAGCATCCTTCTAGCTTTCGCCATCACCTTTTCAACCTGTTTGGCCACCTTAAGATTATCACATACAATCACACCCAAGTCCGCTCTTCTGTTGTGCACATAAGTTCTTCACTCCCTAAACTATACCATTCCCTCGGATTTATGCAACCCAAATGCATAACCTTGCATTTCTTAGCATTAAATTTTAGCTGCCAAATTTCAGACCATTCTCCAAGCTTCGCCAGGTCTTTCTTCATGTTATTCACACCATCCTGGGTGTCTTCTCTATTGCAGATTTTTGGTATCATCTGCAAAGAGGCAAATCTTACCCAACAGCCCTTCAGCAATATCGTTTATAAAAATGTTTAAAAGAAAAGGCTAAAGAACAGAACCTTGAGGCACTGGTAACATCCCTTTCCTCAGAACAATATGGCATTTTTTCACATATACATATATATATTTTGCACACAAATATAGTGGAATCTAAACATGTATATGCATAATCATTGTGTAAATGTTAGCGCCTATTTGTTGCCTGCGTAAAACTGGTGCACATTTTGATGTTTTAATAGTTTGCCTGTTATATACTGTAATTGCCTGCCTAATTTTTAAGGAGAAACAATGTAAGTAGTTTGTCTTTGAAAATTAGTGCAACATATGTACACTTCTCCCTCCATATTCGCTGTGATAGGAGATTAACAGAACTGCAAATACAGAAAAACTGCAAATAACTTTTTCATATGTTATTCGCTGGTTTCTGTTAAAAACCATTGTGAATATGGTGAAACCGCGAATAACATGGTGGGAGACCTGGCCTGTTCTTGAAGGAGAAGCAAAACATAGTGAAGAAAGTGCTGGTAATCAGCGATTTCTCTATGCAAGCTGAAGTAATTTGGGGAGGGAGCCAGCAAGCTAAAAACCGCGATTGATGAAACCGCAAATACAGAGGGAGAAGTGTACAATCAAACCACAAAAAATGCTTATATTAACATACACTTCTCCCTCCTAATCCGCGTTTCAGCATCTCACGGCAGCCATTTCCTATGAGTGATCTGCACGAAGCAGGGGCGTAGGAAGATCGCTCCTGCCCCGAAAACCCACTAGATCACCAGGTAAGGCTTAAGGGATTCCAGGGAAAGCGGGAGGGAGGTGGGGAAGGTACGAAATACAGGTTTAATTCCGGGGGAAAGCGGCGGGTGGGTCAGAACCAGCCCAAATATTATTTGCGGTTTTTTAATATTCACGGGCCGGCTCTGCCCCTAACCCTGGCGAATATTGAGGGAGAAGTGTATTAGATTATGGCAGATAAAGACCTGTATGGTCTATCCAGTCTGCCCAAAAAGATAAACTCATAACATGTGATATAATTTCCATTTTCAGGGCACAGATTGTAGTCTGCCCGACACTGGCCCATCTGTTCAGCTATGATCAGGACACAGACCGTAGAAATCTGCCCAGCCCTGGTTTTGTTTCTCAATTATTAATTTTGCCATCTAATCACCACTAAGCTTATTTGGTTTTATGCCTTACATACAAGATTTTCATATGTTTATCCCACACATTTTTGAATTCCATTACTAAGAACATAAGAACATAAGAAGTTGCCTCCGCTGAGGCAGACCAGAGGTCCATCTCGCCCAGCGGTCCGCTCCCGCGGCGGCCCATCAGGCCCATTGCCTGAGCAATGGTCCCAGACTATCCCTATAACCTACCGCTACTCTTATCTGTACCCCTCAATTCCTTTATCCTCTAGGAACCTATCCAAACCTTCTTTGAAGCCTTGTAACGTGCTCCGGCCTATCACAGCCTCCGGAAGCGCGTTCCATGTGTCCACTACCCTCTGGGTGAAAAAGAACTTTCTGGCATTTGTTTTAAACCTGTCTCCTTTTAATTTTTCCGAGTGCCCCCTTGTACTTGTGGTTCCCCGTAATCTGAAAAATCTGTCCCTGTCTACTTTTTCTATACCCTTCAGGATCTTGAAGGTTTCTATCATATCTCCTCTAAGTCTCTGCTTTTCCAGGGAGAACAGCCCCAGCTTTTTCAGTCTGTCAGTATATGAGAGGTTTTCCATACCTCTTATCAGTTTAGTTGCTCTTCTCTGGACTCCCTCAAGTACCGCCATGTCCTTTTTGAGGTACGGCGACCAATATTGGACACAGTACTCCAGATGCGGTCGCACCATTGCACGATACAGTGGCAGGATGACCTCCTTTGTCCTGGTCGTGATACCCTTCTTAATGATACCCAACATTTTGTTTGCTTTTCTTGAGGCTGTGGCGCACTGTGCCGACGCCTTCAAAGACGTGTCCACCATCACTCCCAGGTCTCTTTCAAGGTTACTTACCCCTAGCAGTGATCCTCCCATTTTGTAGCTGAACATCGGGTTCTTTTTCCCTACATGCATGACCTTGCATTTCCCTACATTAAAGTTCATTTGCCATTTTTTGGCCCATTCTTCTAGCGTCGTTAGGTCCCTTTGCAGATCTTCGCAGTCTTCCATGGTATCAACCCTGCGGTAGAGTTTGGTGTCATCCGCAAATTTAATAACTTCGCAATTTGTTCCTGCCTCCAGGTCATTAATAAATATATTGAACAGGAGCGGTCCCAGCACCGACCCCTGCGGAACTCCGCTCATGACCCCATGCCAGTCCGAGTAATGGCCCTTCACTCCAACCCTCTGTTTCCTGTCCGCCAGCCAGTTTTTGATCCATCGGTGGACCTCCCCTTGCACCCCGTGTCTCCACAGCTTTTTAAGCAGTCTTTCGTGCGGTACCTTGTCAAAGGCTTTTTGAAAGTCAAGGTAAATGATGTCAATGGATTCCCCTTTATCCACCTATCTGTTTACCCCCTCAAAGAAGTACAATAAGTTTGTGAGGCATGACCTACCCTTGCAGAAGCCATGCTGGCTCGACTTTAGCTGTCCATTGTTTTCTATGTGTTCACAGATACTGTCCTTAATCAGTGCTATTTTCATTTCCACCATTTCCTAGAGGAGATTTCAAGTATCTACCACCCTCTTCATGAAAAAGTACTTCCTGATTGTGACAAGGTGAAGTTCCTCTCTCAGGCCAGCAGAGGAAGCTTGAGAAGTGAAAGAAAAAGCTAATCTGCATACCATCCTGCAAGGGCTGGTGGGAGCTGTCTGCTCACCCTTAGGGAACAGTGGTACTGAAAAAGACAGGTCCCAAGCAGAGAGCAGAGAAAACCAGAAGGAGCTGGAATGCTGCCTTCATCCTAACTCTCAGTAAAGTCAGTGCTGACAGAGGGCACTGTACCAGAGAGAGATCCTGCCCTATATTGCCAACCAGTAGAGGACCCAGAGAGAGAGCATCTGAGGGACCAGGAGAGTTAGAGATAGGGATATTGATAGGCCAGCAACCAGAGAGACCAGTAATAGCCCAGAGTGAGAGTCTACTTGGTAGAGATTGGAGAAACTGGAGAGCCCTCAAGGTTGAGGGAGGACCAGTGAAAGAGCATCTGAGTGACTTGGAGAGTGCTCAGAGAGATAGAGAGTGCCTGAGGGATCCAGTGCAATGCCTGAAGGACTTCTATGAGTTTAATCCAGTATCATTTCCATGATCCTCTTGTTGCATTTTTCTGTATTTCTTAAACACAGACTCTTTTGCCCTTATTTTTTCAGCCATTTGTTTGGAGAAGCATATAAGCTTCCCATTTCTCTTGTTTTTGTTTACTTTCCTTGTATAAAGACCTGTTGCCATATTTATATCTGATGCCATAGTTATTTGTTATTCAGTAAGATGTTCAAAGCACAATGTCTTCCAATGCAGCTGGTAGCCCTTTAAATTGAAAGTTTCACAATTGCTCAGAGTAATGTCACAAGTTGGAGAAGCAGTGGCTCCCTCGCACCCAGTTACAGGTGAGCACACACTCTGTTATGGAAAGTTGGCTGTCTGACAGGTTTCCATAGGGAATGGTTCTATTATTGTTCTTCTACATAGTACAATCTAAGTTACTGGGCGATAAGGTAACTTGTCCAAGATCACATAAAGGCAAAGGTATAATAGAATTAACCTGGAATCATAAGAGTGCCCTTGATTTAAGTCAAAAAAGCACAAACCAATAAAGTATCTCTCCTTCCACATCTCCCCTTCAGATGTCCTGCAACTCTCTTCCCCACCCCCTTCAGATGGCTAGCATTTTCTCATCCTGCCTCTTACCCCCACCCCACTATCCCTTCACATTCCCTTCCCATGTCTCGCATCTTTCCTTCCCTACTCTCTCCAGGTATCCAACATCTCTGTCCCTTCCTTACACCCCCACCAGATGTTCATCACATACCCTACCCTTCCCTTCTCTTCCCTCCTCCTAAGTCAGGGATAAGCAATTCCGGTCCTCGAGAGCCACAGGCAGGTCAGGTTTTCATGATATCCACAATAGATATGCATGAGATAGATTTGTATCTCAAGAAGGCAGTGCATGCAAATTCATCTCATACATATTCATTGTGGATATCCTGAAAACCTGACCTGCCTGTGGCTCTCGAAGACCGGAAATGCCTACTCCTGCCCTAAGTGTTCAACATATCCCCATTTCCATTTCTACCCCTTCACCTATTTCCAGCATTTTATATCCCCTTACCTAACCCCCTCCCCTTCCGTGTCAAGCATATCCCCTTCCCTCCTTTCTTTCCTTTCCCCTCCCTCCAGGTATTCAGCATTTCCCATTTCCTTCTTTTCCCCTTTGTCTGTGTCAAACATCTCCCTCCTGACAGGCCTGCCGGCACCACCACAACCACAAACACCTTATCTCTGCCAGGGCCAGAAGATGCAAAGATAGATCAACATGAAGAAAAGTCTTCTAGTACAGACCTGCATACAAGTGCTACTGCATCCTTCCCTTTCTGATGCAAAGTTTCTTTTGGAGGGGGTGGGATGTAGCAGGAATCGACTGTGGGCCTGTTCTGAAAGGCCCAATGCCAAGCTGATGGATAAAATAAGATAATATTTGAAATATGATTTTCAATGTGGTTGCTCCTAGCCTAGACTATTACATGATCATCCTGCTATAATCATCGGATCCTTCAACTGCTTTGTTGTTCAGTTGGCTGGTGCCGAAGTCTTGACTGGATTTAATGGCAGGCCTCTCCAGAGACTACTGTTTCTTCAAGACTATTTTCTGAGGGTTTTTTGGTTCTTTTTACATTCATTTTATTCTTTTTATTTCTTTTATCTTTATTCTTTATTTCTTATTATTGGACTTTACACATCGATGTCCTTTATACAATAACTCCCAAAGGCCTTTGTTACAGCTAAATAGAACTCTTAATATTTGAATTGTAACTTTCCCTCACCATTCTTGGAATTTTGTTAATATCTTTATCTTTACTATTTTAATAATTGTTTATTTACTCAGGTACTTTAGCTAGATTGTGAGCCTTTGGGACAGATAGGTAAGTTCTAAGTACCTAATTTTAATTTTATTTATTGTAAGCCACTTTGATCTACTGCATTAAGCAGGATATCAAATGTACAATAAACTATGGAATAATTTTCTAATCCAGCTAAGGTCTGAATTTTGCTTGAATAAATTTCAGTCAGGACTAAAATCATTTTTAACTAAAGATGCATTCTCAAAGTTGATTACAGAACATTTATACTATTCATTGGGGTTTGAACTGGTAGTAGGTCTGGGGATCCCAGCAGGATGGTACTTACTGTCAGCATAGCTATTGCTAGCAATTAGCATTTTTGGTTGCCCTAACCAATGTCAGCAAAGGCCTATGGGAAATTATATCAATCTGACTCTGGGATGTGGATGCAGATAGACCCTAAGGCATAGATTCTGTAAAGTGTGCCTAACTTTAGGCGTGCTTTAGGCGTCCGATTTAAGTGGATAATGAGCGATTTAAGGGTCTTAACAAGCGTTAATTGGAACTTAGACGGACTTAGATGTCCTTTAGGCATCCTTAGACATCAGATTACACTTAGGCATGCTTAGTATAAGAAGGTCCATCTGAGCAGTGTTTTCTCTTTTAGGACATGTATTCTGTGTTAATGCTTATTTTTGAGTCTTTACTTTTCTTGATTATTTTTTTACCTTTTCATTTCTATATCTGCCACAACTCTCCATTTCATAGGACCATTAGCAGCTATAGTAATTTGCCATTTTGATGTTTGTCTAACCTTTTTCATCTTTCCAGGAACAAATCTAGGTGAGAATTATATATTGCTAGCTATTTAGGTGTCTTTATTAGATAAGAGCTCAGGCAGAACTGATTTCATCTTTTGGACTCCTTTTGGACTCCTTTTGGTGATTCTCCATTAACTTTTTCTCACCCTGAAATCTTCCACAATTCTCTTCATTCCACAGGGTCATTAGCAGGTCTGAGAATTAGTGATGATAATAATTGGTTCCAGGAATCTTGGCTGAAAAAAACCCATGCTGTTTGAAACTTTGGTGCCAGCAAAATAGATATGCAAGTTACATGAATATGTGGAACCTATAGCAGTGCTTTTCCTCTTAGAGCTAAAGGTAAAACTTTTTAGAGTCATAATTGTTGGGTATCCTTTTAAAAAAAGGAAGTGTTTCTTATGCTTCTGTTCATTCTAGCTGTTATTCTGAGACAGTTGGATTATATTTTTCCATATATGTCTTGACCTTTTCCCCTTTTTCTCCTGATTTCCTGTTCCCAGGTCTGTTCAAACTGGGTTCAGCACTAGAGCTTGCACTTGGACAAAGCTCAAATACTAAAACAGACAGAATAAGTAAGAATGATGTACTGAAACCTTTGTTTGCCCTCTTGATGAATTATCTACATTTTCACAATACTAACATGTTTCACACTTTTTTTTTCCTTCAGAAGGGTATAGTTATAGAAGATTTTCTGAGAAAACAGTCAATTGGTGAGTTTTACAAAGGTGCGCTAAATCCATGCATGTGCTAACTACTAACGTGTACATAGGATAACATGCACGTGTTAACCTTTACCATATGCTAACGGCGCCTAAACGGTGCCGCTTCAGCAGACGGTAAAAGAAATTTCCCTTTCCTGAACCCATGTTGACTGGGTTTCAGCAAGTCGTGTGTATCTAGGTGCCGGACTATGCTATCCTTGATCAGTGCTTCAACCATCTTTCCAGGGACAGACGTAAGGCTCACAGGTCTGTAGTTGCCCGGTTCCCCTCTCGATCCTTTTTTGAAAATTGGCGTGACGTTCGCTATCTTCCAGTCATCTGGTATCTGTCCAGTTCTAATTGTCAGATTGGCAAGTTTTTGCAATAACTCTCCGATTTCAACCTTCAATTCCTTTAAGACTCTCGGGTGAATTCCATCCGGTCCAGGGGATTTGTCACTTTTAAGTTTGTCGATCTGGTAGTATATCTGGTCCAACTCCACTTCAACTGTGGTGAGGCTGTCTTCTATTACTCCACTAAACACTTTCACTGCTTCTGGTATTTTTGCAGTATCCTCCTCCGTAAAGACGGACGCAAAGAAGGAATTTAGTTTGTCTGCAATTTGTTTATCTTCCTTGATGTACCCTTTTCTTCCCTGGTCGTCCAGGGGTCCCACCGCCTCTTTTGCGGGATTTTTCCCTTTCACGTATCTAAAGAAGGGTTTGAAGTTTTTGGCCTCTTGCGCTATTTTTTCCTCATAGTCCTTTTTGGCATCCCTCAATGCCTTGTGACATTTCTTCTGATCATCTTTATGTTTTTTCCATGCTTCGGTTGTTTTCATGTGTTTCCATTTTTTGAAAGAGTCCTTCTTTTCTTTTATGGCTTCCCTCACCTGTCTGGTAAGCCATGCCGGTTCTCCCTTACCTTTTGTTCTCCCCTCTTTGGAGATCCTCGGAATGTGGAGATTTTGTGCTTCTGTGATAGTATGTGGTAAAGGTTAACGCATGCATTTTATCCTATGCACACATTAGTAGTTAGTGCATGTGTGGAGTTAGCGCACCTTCTGTGAAGGTATTGAACTTGGGACATGGCGTTTGTAAGGGTACCTCACATAACCCCACTAACCTTAGTGTGGGGCCGCTAACATCCTTACACTTACCCCCTCTTCTATTAAACTGCGCTAGCAATTTTTAGCGCAGAGAACCGCGCTGAATAGCCTGCACTGCTTCCGATGCTCATAGGAACTCTATGAGCGTCGGAAGCAGCGTGGGCCATTGAGCGCGGCTCACCGCGCTAAAAACTGCTATCGTGGTTTCGTAGAAGAAGGGGGTTAATCTTTTAATCTCTGTTTTCCTATTATTAATGGAGTTCTTTTTCCTTTTTGTTTACATTTTTATACCAATATTTTTTGCACTGCTCAGAAGGCATTCAATGGATGGTGTGAGGGGCATTTTCAACAGGATGACTAAGTCCAACTTTGGACGTTTCCTGCAAGATGTCCAAAGTCAGAGGTAGAAAAACACCATTTTCGCAACTGGAAAAACTGCTAGACATCCAAATATATATATATATATAAAATTGCCTATTTAGATATCTTGGAGCCAAGATTTCCAGTCTTAAGATATCTAACTTTGCTATTTTCAACCACATAAATGTCCACATTCAAAACATCCAAATCAAGACCATTTGGAC
This sequence comes from Geotrypetes seraphini, assembly GCF_902459505.1. Taxonomy (NCBI): domain Eukaryota; kingdom Metazoa; phylum Chordata; class Amphibia; order Gymnophiona; family Dermophiidae; genus Geotrypetes; species Geotrypetes seraphini. The sequence goes on from NC_047092.1 coordinate 56,216,541, forward strand.
ATGGGAGCGGCTAGCATTGTAATGGACTAGCCACATAGACATGCTCATGGAGCAGTGGGGTACCTTAGAGGGCACTGCTATGAACTTCATGTAAAGGGTGTCAGATGTGCCATAAGCCTCCCAAAACTTACTGTATCCATCTGTCTCCCACTCCAGTAGCCCTTATGGTTGCAGGTGGCACCTATATGGCAGTATAGTAGGGGTTTTGTGGATTTTCATGTGCTCCCACTTTCTACCATAAATATAGTGGTTAGAGTGTCTTATGGGTCCGGATCCTCCTCTCTAAGGTTCACTAGCCCACCCACCAGGCTTCTTAGACTCCTATGTGATGCTCTACTAAGCTTTCCCATACCAGGTACTGCTGTTGTAGAGACAGGTATGTATTGTTTCTTTCAGATCTTTGTTGGGTAGAAGGGGGGGGGGGGGTCAGTGACCACAAGGGGAGTGTGGGAGGTCATTACTTTATCCTTCCAGTGGTCTTCTTTTCAGTTTGGACTCCTTTTTGGCACTTAGACGCTTTTAAATCAGGTCTAGCTCCAGACGTCTAAGTTCCATCCAGGACGTCTTGGGGAAATGTTTGATTATCACTGCAAGACGTCCAAGTCTAAGCACGTTCAAAGCCTGCCCAGAACACACTTCCTACACGCCACACACCACTTTAGTGTTGAATACACAGCAGCTATGCCGTCTCACAAGACGTCCAGAAGGGCTGTTTTGAAAATCGGCATTTCAATGTCCTGGCAATTAGGACATCCAAATGTTGATTGATTTATTTTTTCAGTTTTCTGTACCATTCTCCCAAGGGAGCTCAGAACGGTTTATATGAATTTATTCAGATACTCAAGCATTTTTCCCTGTCTTTCCCGGTGAGTTCACAATCTTTCTAATGTACCTGGGGCAGTGGGAGGATTAAGTGACTTGCCCAGGATCAGAAGGAGCAGCATGGATTTGAGCCCACAACCTCAGGATGCTGAGGCTATAACTTTAGCTTTAACCACTGTGCCACACTCTCCCATTTTTTGGACGTCATACTGTTTCGAAAATGCCCCTAATAGTAAGAAACTAATATATTTGAAACTCTACTGCCACACAGGAGTTGCATACCCCTCTCCCCAAATTTGTTGTCATTACATTGAAACATTTCAGTTTATTGTGTTCATCTCCTGATTCAATATATTTCTTGTATCCCTCTCTTTGGCTCTTTTTATATTTAAATTGATTTTTTGATGTGTCCAAAATATATATGGAAAGATAACCTGACCCCAAATGTTTGAATTGCAACTTTTTTTTTTGTTGTTCAGAAAGGATTGTTACATGAAAACATATGTTTATAATGTTTACAGATAACTGACTACATATACCAGAGAAAGCTTGGGTTCATTAACAAAATTGACTCTAGTAATCCCTCTTTACTATAATGAATTAATCAGGTAATGAAATGGCATTTTAGTGAAAAGCAGAAGCATTTTACATTCATAAATCAGTTCATACTTCAGCAAACAGCTTAACGAGTTAATTACCTTCTTACAAAACAGGAATGTCAGAAAGCTGATGAGAACCAACTTCAACATCAGGATGTGCACTCCATAGTCTGACTCAAAATGTTTCGTCCAAGAACAGCATAATTATTTTAACTGTTATGAAATCACTTTTGCTTTTTACAAGGGTTGATTTTCTCTCTAACCTTAAAGTGTCTTGAACTAAATACTGAAGTTTTTAAGCAGTAATTCCTTAGGCATAATATTTTTCCCCTACCAGACTTAGGGCTCCTTTTATTAAGATGCGCTAGCGTTTTTAGCGCAAGCAGAAAATTACTGTGCACTACGCTTCTAGAACTAACGCCAGCTCAACGCTGGTGTTAAGGTCTAGCGTGCGTGGCAATGTAGCGTGCGCTATTCCATGCGTTAAAGCCCTAGCGCACCTTAGTAAAAGGAGCCCTTACTGACCTTTTATGGTAAGGGTAGGGGGTGAGCAAGGACAGTGGAACAGCGATACAAGGCTGATGTGACAGGCTTTCATTTATATAAATAACATTCATTGATGCCATGGTTTTTCCCTTGATTAGATGCCCCTGCGCCCACATAGTTTGGTCATTGGATTAATGCTGCTGTGAAAAGCAAAAATACAGTAACTATTGAGAATACAAATATGAGAAAAGTCCAAAAAACCTGATTTCTTCACCAAAACTAATTTACCCCCTCCCCTTACAAAACCGTAGTGCAGTTTGTAGCCCAGACCGCAGTGGTAACAGCTCTGACACTCATATGTGTTTCGGAGTTGTTTCCACCTCGGCCATCACTAAAAAACACACCACAGTTTTGTAAAATGGGGGGAGGGGAGGTAATCTTTTACTAGTATGTAGGGAAGGAAGGCTTATTATGTACTAGAATCAGTTTGTCACTTTAAGTGAATTTAAGAAATCTGATTCATGTTGTGTTTCAAAAATTTTAGTCGCTGTGCTCTGGCTTTTCATGGCATAATAGTTCAGTAAGGAGCACTGACCAAATTTCCCTTTGTAATCCAGTACATGTGCAATCTAAATCTATAGGTGTTACTATACTGCAGTAGCTTAGATCCCCCCCCCCCCCAATCTAAGGGCATAAACACTTAGGAGGCAATTCTATAAATTGGCGCTTCAATCTAGGCACTCCAATGCCCTTTAGAAAATTGGTGTTAACTTAGAACCACTTATACCATATATACTACTTATACCATATATACTATATATATATATATATATATAAATAGTATATATGGTATAAGTGGTTTATATATAAACTAGTGTTTAAGCCCATTACATTAATGGGTGTTAGAAAGCAGCCCCCTTTCCCTCTCCCCCTCCAGTTCCTCCCTGACTGTCTCTCCGTGGCCCCCTTCTGTCTCCCCCCCAAGCAAAGCTGTCTGCCTCCCAGCACACCCTTTCACCCAAAGCAGCCTCCTTTCCCTCTCCCCCTCCAGTTCCTCCCTGACTGTCTCTCCATGGCCTCCTTCTGTCTCCCCCCCAAGCAAAGCTGTCTGCCTCCCAGCACACCCCTCCCCCCAAAACAGCCTCCTTTCCCTCTTCCCCTCCAGTTCCTCCCTGACTGTCTCTCCATGGCCCCCTTCTGTCTTCCTCCCCAAGCAAAACTGTCTGCCTTCCAGCACACCCCTCCCCCAAAGCAGCCCCCTTTCCCTTTCCCCTCCAGTTCCTCCCTGACTGTCTTTCCATGGCCCCCTTCTGTCTCCCCCCCCCCCAAGCAAAGCTGTGCGCGCTTAGGGTTTTATTATATAGGATTCCCATTCACCAAATATAGAAGAAGGGATCCAAAATTAGAAATAGAAACATGAAGACTAAAATTTAACTGGAAACCCAAAAAGTTAAACTTGGCAAATATTGCAACACTGAACAAATAAAAACAGAAAAGCACTCCCTTTGTACTGAACATAGTTGGTGGTATACCAACAGGTAAGCCATGAGTTCAGGCCGCCCAAAATTTGCCATCACCCTTGCTGTGATTGACAGGGAACCCCAAGCTGCATCAGTTGAAGACCAACTCCTCCTCCAATCTGGTGGCCAGAGCTTTCCAAGCTCTGCAGCTGATGGCTGGGTCAAGGTGTAGCCACCGCTGCTGGCCTCCCCCATGCAAGCTCAGTTTTTATTCATATGCAAAAACCAAGTATGCACAGAGGAATGAGACTGACAGCAGCAGCTTAGGTACACTACTGGTGGCTGCAGAACTTGGGAGTTCTGGCTGCCAGAGTGGCAAAGGAGGATGAAAACTTCAACTGGAAGTGCATGGAGATTCCCCACTCAGGCATTTATATTTTGCATTTGGGCAGGGAGAAAATTTGGTGGCCATCCAACTTTGTTTTCAGCACTGCCCCTCCCCTTCTACCCAATCAATCATCTAGGTATGCCACTTTAGTGTACCAAGGACAGGGCAGTGGGGGGGGGGGGGCATGGTGACAGGGGACTGGTATAGCTGAGTCATGCATATGTGGACCATGGCCCTGTGAATCCTTCATGCGTCCCTGGAGGAGTTTTTGGTTTATGAGGATCCACTGCAATTTTGGTTTCAGCTTTTGGACAGTTTTTGTGGCAGTTTTAGGTTGTCTCTAGTTGTTTGTTTTATTTATGGGGAGTTGCAAGATCTATAAAAGCAACAATTGTGCAATTTTGCTTCTGAATACTGTGATATTTTTCTGGAGTCTGGGAAAGCCATGTCCATAGAAGCAAACATTGTGTGTAGGTCTGAGTTTGATACTCTTATTCCTGTTATATTTGGACATTAACACCATCTGGAAATGTATTAAAAGCCTATTTCTGCTAGCAAAAATGATTTCATCTGGAGAAATTGCCTTCTTAGTTAGGATGGAGGCTTCTCTAGGCTTGGGGTGTAGGAACTTTGGCACCTGCTAAGAGAAGCAAGAGAGAGCGAGTTACTGTGCAGAGAGGGATTCCTCGTCAGCTGCTTTGAAGAAGAGCCCTTCTCTTAATAACCCCTTTTTGCAAGGGTTGGTGCGGGCCGGAGGTCCCAAGAGGGTTGTAACAGGCAGTGCCGAGTTTTCCAAGGCAGAGACGGAGGCGTGGCCTGTAACCAATACAGATCATCAGCTTTGCCTGCCCGGCAACAGGAGCTCACAGCTCCGAGCAGCTCGGAATACCTAGATCCACGGATCCCCAAACTCCCAGCACCGGGATGCACAGACTCAGGTTGCTCGCCGGACTGTCAGCATCCAGGTAGCGCCTTCTTCCCCCTCATTCTGCCGGTGCATGAGAATTCTGCAGCCTCTGCTTATTGATTTCAGCCAGGTTAGTGGGCTCACACGATGGGTTGTTTTTGTTTGGGGGCGGGGCGGGGCGGGGCTAGTGCAGCTTTCTTGATCTGTCAGTAGTTGTACTTTTTTTTTTTTTTTTTTTGCAGTTTTACATGGAACAGATTGAAGAAAAGAAGCAGTGATTTTCCTTTCGTTGTATGATTTATTTGCACTTTTTTTTGTTAGGGACTGTGCTCTATAAAAAACGACAGATATACATTTTTGCTATGTAATGCCTAAGATGTTTAATATTTTTGTGGATTCTGGAAAAAAAACATATACTGTAATGCCATGATCAGGGTTGCGGAATGAGGAGCGGTAATTAAACAGCCCTAAGAACAACTAAAGACTGCATGTGAAGTTAGTTCTTTTTTTTCTGTTGTGCTACTCAGCACTTCGTCTCTAATTTAAACCTGTTTTGATAATTTAAATAAATAAATAATTTATATTCTGCATATCCTACAATTCTATGCGGATTACAAATTATTCAGGTACTCCCACTAGGGATTAAGTGACTTGCCCAGGGTCACAAGGAGCAGTGCAAGATTCAAACCCACAACCTCAGGGAGCCAAGGCTATAGCTCCAATCAAGGTTTTTACTTATATGATAATTCTTAATCCATATTATCGTGGATATTTTGCTTCCAGGTTAAATAGTAGGATTTTGGATAACAAACCAGGACAGTTACTAATTAATGGCAACGTCATTTCATACTAAATATTTGTGCTGGTGGTATTGGAGAATTGTCGTACTAAAAATATGCAGACTTCAGTGTAATATGTTTGTATTTGTTGCAGCCAGTAATGTCCATAGCTCCATGCATTTTGTGTAGGTCTGAATTTGATGTTCTCATTTATGTTACATTTGGGTCTTTACGTCAGCTGGAAATGCATGTATTATAAAAAAAAAAAAAAATAAATCACAAATCAAGCCTGTAAACTTTTGCCAAAGCATTTCTTCTATATTCATAATCTCCTCTGCTACCGATGCAAACCTGTCTCACTTTCTGTTGCCCAATAGTTATAATAGGCTTTTACTGGACAAGAGAAACACTGAAGTCTCTCCAAATTTGTGTCCTTGGGAGGGAGGAGAAACCAAGCAGATACAGTATTATAGTTTTGAAGATGAGGCAAAAATGCTGGGTCAAAAATGCTGTTCTTATGGCAACAGGAAATGTGCATTGCCCAGGGCACAGACTGCGAGGATTCCTTGAGCTTGCATACAAAGCCATCTCTACATTCCCTTATTTGTAAGATGTACAAAGCTTGGAGCCACTCGTGCCTCACTGCTTTTTCACATGTGATGACGCTGTGAGTAGAGAATGGCACGGGGGACACATTTTCCCCCGTCCCCACAGGAATTCATTTTCCCGTCCCGTCTCAGCAAGTTCTTTTCCTGTCCCTGCCCCATTCTTGAAAGCTCTGTCCTCATCTGCACAAGTCTCAAACACTTTAAAATCATAAGTGTTTGAGGCTTGTGCGGTTAAGGCAGAATTTACAGGAATGGGACAGGGATGGGAAAAATTTGTCCCCGTGTCATTCTCTAGCTGTGAGTTAACCTTCTTTAATGACCCCTCTTCCCATAATTTGCCTGAATAGGTTCTAGTGGTGCCTCACCTGTGTGCAAATAGATTCAATTAAACCGAGAAAACACACGTTTAGAAGTCTGAAGTGCTTCTCACAGATCACAAATTTTATTCTTAAAATAAATCCTGTATGATATTTGCATCCCACTATAGTCAATTTACCACAGATAGTGGGCTTTTTTTAAAAAAAAAAAACACTTATTTTTCCCACTTGTCCACTGCCTTTAGAGCCATTCTTTTCCAAAATGCTAAGAAGCCCATTTTATTCTTAAGTGTTTCTTAGCATTTATCATGTGCTAATCATTAGTACAGTGTCTCTCAAACTGTGTGCCATGGCACAGTGATGTGTCCCAAAGATATTCCAGGTGTGCCACGAGAGATTCCAGAATTTTACTTTATTTTTAAATACAGTGGAACCTTGGTTTATGAGCATAATTCGTTCCAGAAGCATGCTCGTAAACCAAATTGCTCATATATCAAAGCGAGTTTCCCCACAGGAAGTAAGGGAAACTCACTTGATTGGTTCCACCTCCCCCTCCATGAAGCCACCAGCGCTGCTCACACCCGTGCTTGAAGCAGCATCCCCTGCCTGCCCAAAACAAGCTCCTTCCCCCATATAGCACCAGCACGTCCTGTGGGTTGGTGCTGCGTGCCGTTACCAGTGAACGAAGATCTCGCCAGAAGGCCTTGAGCATGCGCAGATGCTCAAGGCCCAGCCCAAGCAAGAGGCGGGATCTTCGTTCACTGTGGGTTGGTGCTTCGTGCCGGTGCCAGATGGGGTAAGGGGCTTGTATGGGCAGGCGGGGGATGTCGCTTCCAGCACAGGGGTGCGATGCAGGTTCTCAAGGGGGCGTTCGCAGGCGGGAGCAATGTTGGTTCGAGCGGAGGGGGTGCGATGCCGGTTCTCGGGGGGGGCATTTGCGGAGGGCAACAATGCCAGTTCGAGTGGGAGGGGTGCTTGCAAATCGAGTCAACGCTTGGTTTGCGAGTCATGATTTGCGAGAATGTTTTGCTTGTCTTGCAAAACACTCGCAAACCACGCTACTCACAAACCGAGGTTTGACTGCATTCCCTTCACAAGTATACACTAGAATAGATGACATGTATGTTGTGTACACAAGAATCTTTCAATTTTGTGAGTGTTTGCATGCGTAAGGATACAACCGCCCAGACAAGCATTATTCATTGACGTGATTGGTCCCTGAAAAATTACAAGTAATTTTATTTTTATTTTTTATGCAGTAGTTATCCCAACTTGAGCAACAAAGCAATCTTATCTTTGCAAACATAGATTTTCAACTCTTACAGAAATTAAATTGAAAAAAAGCAAATGGCTGCAGATGGTGGATGATGAAATGCGTGTTTGCTTGTCGACTATCGAGCCATGTTTTGAGTCAATTTGCACTCATAAACAAGCACATCCATCGCATTGATTAGCAATTCTATCTATTGTAGTTTCACCGTTGTTATAATTACCCATCCATAGCTTAAAAAAACTGTAAATTAATAACTCTCAAATTACATTTTTTGTTGGATTTGCAATTTTATAATTTCAGTTATAATGTGCCGTGAAAAACATTTGCTCTATTTAGTGTACCGGGGCTAAAAACGTTTGAGAGACACTGCCTTAGTAAAAGGAGCCCATAGTAAAGAACTCCTTATGAGAAGATTATATCCATTCATCTGTCTCCAACCTCATATCACATGGGTGATGGTCTTGTGCCTTGATGTCATTTAGCAGTGTGGTGTTCCAGTTACAAGTGCTGAAATTCATGCTAGTCAGGTCTGTAACTGCAGAGCTTAGATAGTGTCAGACATACATTATTACCAATCCTGCCAGAGTAACCTCCTTTGCTTGATCCCTTAACTCCCTTTTGCTAAAGATGGAGCTATTTGTGTCTTAAGTCCAAGGAAACATACTGAATGAGTTTCCCAAAGGGTGGTGTCAACCCTGCCTTAACTTGCTGGCCTTACCAATGTCAGTAAAAGCCTAAGGGAGGTCATATCATTTATGTCTGACCTTAGGGGATGTCATTGCAAACAGCCTTAGCCAGCCTAAATTAAATCAGTGCTTAGAGGACCTGGCAGTAAAGAGGTGCAAAGAGGTGTTCTCTCTGGAACCCGAAGCTTGGAACATTACCCTCCCCACCCCCCTTTCTCTCTCTACCTCTCTCTCTCTTTCTTTGTCTCTTTCTAAAGATTGCCTTTCTGTATTTCTATATTATATTCTTTATGCAATCACTTCTGGCTGTGCTTGTCATTTGATTTTACTTCCTAATGAATCTTCTGTGAGGATATTGAACCCGGGACCTGGCGGATTGTAAGGTCACTTCAACCTAACCCCTCCAAATCTGACCTTTTGGAGGGTCTAACCCAGAGGTCTCAAAGTCCCTCCTAGAAGGCACTGCTTTCAATGCATATTCTTTGGGGAAATCCTGAAAACCCGACTGGATTGCGGCCCTCAAGGAGGGACTTTGAGATCCCTGGTCTAACCTTACAGGTGGCTTGGCTACCAAATCAAGTAGGAGAGGCAGTTTAGTTTATTAATTTTTTTAAATCAAGAACTAACATTCTAGGATAAAGAAACCCAGAGTCCTTGGGGTGCGATAGAAGTGGTATCATAATTCTTTATATTAAAAACTTCTGTTTTGTATAAGCATTTCTCTTACATATCAGTGATGCTTTTAAAGATGTTCTATCCATTTAATTATCATGAGCTTCATGTTTGGCAGGAATACATGTTCTACTGTTGGTTGGTTGGTAACCAAAACAATCTTCTGCAGAACGGTTAACATCCAATGCAAACTTATACATTCCCAAAGAAGAAAGATCAAAATTCAAATGGTAAATTTGGAATTAACAGGATACTGCTGTAAGGGATGACAGATTTGTAATAATAAAAAAAAATAAAATAGATAGCTAACTTAAAAAAGAAAAATTATATGGTGCTCTAGTCCAGTGTTCTTCAACCTTTTGACAGCTATGGACTGGTGGAAATAAAATAATAATTTTGTGGACTGGCACCGGTCCGCGGACTGGCAGTTGAAGAACACTGGGCTAAGTCGTGCCCATCTCCACCCAATCTCCGCCCCAGACTCCACCCCCATAATAGTACTAATTGTAACATCATTTTTTCCATTTATTTTTCATATATACACACACACACAATATAATCGTATTAACAACACATAATGGTTAACCACAAAATTAAAATACACAAAGCACACTGTTTGCTTTTCAACATTCATTCCTACCAGAAAACAGATAATCCCATGCAAATGCAGGACCAAAAACTAAAAGTACTAATATTTACAAACAAACTCTAAGATGCAAGACTCTGCAAGCAGTACAACCCCAGAGGAAAAGAAGCAAATTAATTTCTTCCTGAACAGACAGCAGATGTAAATCAATCACTAAATAAAAAAATTAAAGCTTTCCCCCCTACTGTTGTTGTCTATCTACCTCCATGCTGTGCCTTGCCTTCTGGCCTTTCCCCCGGTGTTATCTTCGGGTCAGTCCATGGTGCGATCAACGCGGTGTCTTCGGGCCGGCTCCCTGAGTGCTGCATTGCACAATGATGTGGGCAGTGGCTCCTCGCACGCGTCCCACTCCTCATCTGAAAGCGCTCCCTCTGATGTTGCGACGTCTGAGAGAAGGCTTCCAGTTCAGGTGCAGGCTGCGTGTAAGAGCCTTTTCCCATGGTTTTGTGTACTGCAGCACTCAGGGAGCCGGCCCGAAGACGCCGCGTTGATCGCACAGTGGGCTGGCGGCAAGAACACTGTGGACCGGCAGAAAATTTCTGCAGACCGGCACCGGTCCACAGACAATGGTTCAAGAACACTGCTCTAGTCCAATATAAAACCCCAAACTACCAATATTGCAAAAATGGTAGAAAGGAACTGGGCACTCATTAACTGAATGCAGGGCCAGTTCAAGGGGTTACGGTACCCTGAGCCAACTTGCACTCCCCTCGACGGTGCTCCCCACCCAAAGCATAAATTTTCTCCCCTTTTCTCTCAAGCCTCTAGTCCAGCACTGCTCCCTCTCCTCTCTCCTCCTCCCCTATAGCCCTCTAAAAATTACCTTGCTTGTCACTAGCAATAGCTTGCATAGCAAGCTGCTTTCAGCCAGCCTTGGGTCTTCCCTCCACTGTGTTCCACCAACAGGAAATTGCAGGTGGAACATGGCAGACAGAAGACCCAGGGATGTCCAAAAGCAGCCTGCCTTGTATACTATTGCTACTGGCAAACATGCTAATGTTTAGAGAGCCGCAGGGGAAGGAGGAGGGAGGAAGAAAGAAAGAAAGAAGAGGAAACAATGCCAGACTAGGGGCTGGAGAGAAGGAGGAGAAAGCTTTAGACCAGGTAAAGTACTGACAGTGAGCTCAGGGACCAGGGATTTCAGCACCCTGTATCTCTGGTGCCCTGGGCCAGAGCCTCACCTAGTCCAATAGCTGAGCCAGCCTTGAACTTAAGTCAGTAATGTCAATCCTTTGGGGGATTAAAGAAATCATTTTCTCTTTGATAATATAAAACAATTCTTTGGGTTTCTTTTGCAACCTGAAGCACTTACCACTTTGCTTATCAAAAGGACTTTAAAAAAAAATTGACATAAGAACATAAGAATTGCCGCTGTTGAGTCAGACCAGTGGTCTATCGTGCCCAGTAGTTTGCTCATGCAGCGGCCCCCAGGTCAAAGACCAGTGACCTTCTAACCAAGACCAGCCCTACCTGCATTCCTTCTGGTTCAGCAGGAACTTGTCTAACTTTGTCTTGAATCCCTGGAGGGTGTTTTCCCCTATAACAGCCTCCGGAAGAGCGTTCCAGTTCTCTACCACTCTCTGGTTGAAGAAGAACTTCCTTACGTTTGTACGGAATCTATCCCCTCTCGACTTTAGAGAGTGCCCTCTCGTTCTCCCTACCCTGGAGAGGGTGAACAACCTGTCTTTTATCTACTAAGTCTATTCCCTTCATTATCTTGAATGTTTCGATCATGTCCCCTCTCAGTCTCTTCTTTTCAAGGGAGAAGAGGCCCAGCTTCAGAAGAATCCTCTTGTACAAGAAAAACAGAAAGAAAACATAAAACTAGGAATTTCAGCAATAATGCTAATTAACATAAAGTAAATAAGATCAATCTTTCTCAGACCACTACTTATGGAGGAGGAGGGTATGATAGAGTAAAGAGAGACTCAAAAGAGAAAAAAAATCTAGGAATAGGCTTAATAGCAACGATCCCATAATCGTAACTACTGTTCTGATCCTTACCCAATGCCAGGTTCTTCAAATCCACAAAGGATCATAATTGTTCTGGTATAAAGAAGACATATTTAACTCCCAGAAACTTTACTAAACATTTGCAAGGATATGCTAATTGGAATGTTGCTCCAAGAGTTAATGTCTCATTTCTCATAGCAAGAAACAGTTTCCTCCGCTCCTGTGTAGTTCTTGTGACATCAGGGAACATCCAGATTTTTTTCCCATGAAACAAGCATTGAGAGTTACGAAAATATAATTTCATGATTCCATTCACATCTTGTTCGAAAACAAAGGATATTAATAGAGTAGCCCTCTCTGTATTTTCAGATACTGTGGTTTCCAACAGCATGGTAATATTTAAGGAATTATCTTCTTTTTGTTGTATCTCAGGCGTTGCTCCCATAGCTTTTTTATCAGGCAAATAATAAATTTAGTTTATTGGAGGTATATGCTTGGGGGAAATTTTTTATATTTCTATTAAATATCTCTTCAACATATCCAAAGGAGCTACACCATAAGCTTTAGGAAAATTCAAAAGACGAATATTCAGTCTTCGGTTATAATTTTCTAATTGTTCAATTTTCCTAGCCAAAAGATTTCTTTCTTTAACCAGGTTGTTAATTACAACCTGAACATCTGCCACATTTTTTTAACTTGTTTAATTTCATTAGAAAATTCTTATTTCTTAATTTTAAGAAATTTCCCAAGACCATCTACAATACTTACAAGGTAAGCGATTTCCTGGGAAGACCTGGACATTGAGGAGTTCAGCCTCTCGAGAGCGTCCCATATGGTCTCGAGAGTAATCACCTTTGGTTTTGATGTTCACAAGCCGCATTTCAAATCTCCCTGCCGTACTTGAACTGTCGCGAGCCCAGCCCCTTGGTCTGGGGTTTCCCATGCCTCTGACTCCACGCAGGGCTCCCCTGGCAGGACCATGATCACGGCAGGGTGCGGTGGTGGAACAGCTCTTGGAGGGGAGAGTGAAACCTTCAACTCAAAATCTCCAACCGTTCTCCCGGGTGAAGACAGCTCGGGCACTCCTCCAGGTACTCCTTGGGAACTAGTGGTGACGGCGGTAAAATCCAGAATTGATCGCTGGGCAGGGTTAGATGTCCTATCAAAAGGGCTTTTACTAAAGTGCAGTAAAGATTAGCAGTTATTGCAAGGTACATGGCCAGTTACTGTGCATTAACTGCAAAGCCTCTGTGGTAACTGTTGGGGGCATTACAAGCATTTGACAATGTAATTACCACAGACAAACTTTTACTACCTGTTAAGTGCATTGGCAGAGAGCATGGATGCACTTATCACTTGCTATTACTACTATTATATTACTACTATAATATATAATATTTAACACTTCTATAGCACAGCATCAGGCAAGAGGAGTAGAAGCAGCAAGGGAGAAAAGCAGTTTTAGAAGCAAAAACGAGCAGAGGAGGGAGACAGAGGAGAGCAGGAGGCTAGGGGCTGGGTGAGAGTTAGCTCCGCCCACCCCCACCGCGTCAGAGGAGTCAGCACCCGAACCCCCCATAAAAGGGGGCGGAGCCAACGACGAACGTGGTGCACAGCATCAGGCAAGAGGAGTAGAAGCAGCAAGGGAGAAAAGCAGTTTTAGAAGCAAAAACGAGCAGAGGAGGGAGACAGAGGAGAGCAGGAGGCTAGGGGCTGGGCGAGAGTTAGCTCCGCCCACCCCCACCGCGTCAGAGGAGTCAGCACCCGAACCCCCCATAAAAGGGGGCGGAGCCAACGGCGCACAGCCATTAGGCGCGCGGCAAAGGCGCTCGCCTTAGCGAGAGCGCCTTTGCGAAGGGCCTCAAGAAGGGCCAAGTCACTACACCCAAGAGCACAGGGAAGGACTGAAAGGTAAGGAAGTGGCAAGCAGCGCAGAAGAGACGAACACACAAGCAGCAGTAAGGTAAGGAAGAGAAAAGACAGCACACACAAGAAAGCAGCAAGGCAAGAAGCAGATACAGAAGGAACAACCACACACAAGCAAAAGTTAGGCAAGGTTGTGCAAAGGCACCAGGCACAGAAAGAACAATCACACAAACAAAAGTAAGGAAAGGTAGAGCGTAGGCAGTCCATACAAAGGCAGAAGGCAGTAAAGCAAGAAGCAGGTGCAGAAGGAAGCAGGCACCGAAGGAACACGTAAACTTATCTGTTTTCTTAAAGTAGTAACCCCGATGGAAGCAGAAGGTAACCAGAAGATGAGCTTTCCAGTGTTCTGCGCGGACTGTCATATGTATGACTACCTCCCCTCGGGGAGACAGTCATACGTATGCAGTCGGTGTCAGGAGCTGAAAAGCTTGAAGAAAGAAGTCAAGCGACTTGAGGACAAGATACAGGAGCTAGAAGGACTTTACACCACGGAGGACCCTACCAGGGCATTTGAAGACTTCAGGAGTGAGAAACACATCGAGAAGGAAGTCAGGGAACTCGAGGAATTCATTGAGGAAGCATACAGGAGGAGGGTGGAAGAGAACGAACTCCAGATGAGAGATGATGCAACACCAACTTGGAAGGGGGAGCAAGAAGCAGATGACCTCAAAGAAGACACCCACAGAAGAATACCACACGAGGGGGAAGAATTGGCTAGTCGATGCCCAGAAGAAGAGAGAGCTAAGCACACCGAGGACATTGACCTGAGACCGATAAGAAAATTGAAGAAGGGAAAGTCAGCGATCCTGGTGGGAGACTCGATATTGAGGCATGTGGACAGCCACATAGCAGGAGGAAGAGAGGATCGACTGGTGACCTGCCTCCCAGGAGCGAGAACCAAGGACATCGTGGACAAAATTGGGAAGGTCCTGGAAGGAGCGGAGACGGAAGAGACCGCAGTAATGATCCACATCGGGACGAATGATGTCAGCAGGAGAGACTACAGAAGAGGCACGCTGATAGAACAGTTCAAGATTCTAGGAAGGAAACTGAAGATGAGGACCCAGAAGATAGCATTCTCAGAGATCCTACCGGTACCAAGGGCAGATGTGAAAAGGCAGGAAGAACTACAATCAATAAATGCATGGATGAGGAGATGGTGTGAGGAAGAAGGGTTCCACTTCGTGAGGAACTGGACAACGTTCTGGGGCAAGAGCAAGCTCTACAGGAGAGATGGACTGCACCTGAGCGTGGCGGGAACAAGACTTCTAGCAAACAACGTCAAGAGAGGAATAGAACAGGCTTTAAACTAAGAGAAAGGGGAAAGCCGACAGTCGACCTAGCGTCGATGATTCGGAAGAAGGTATCCCATGAAGATACTGAGGGGAAAAAAGGCAGGGAAGAAACAAGAGACAAATTACAGGAGTCAACTAACCCAGAAGAGGAGGTTAGAAAGATTGTAGCAAAAGAGAAGACACCAAAGACTGAAGCACAGGGAAAAGAAATGAAGACGACAAAATGCCAGGATCTAAACTGCATATATACTAATGCAAGGAGTTTAAGAAACAAAATGGGGGAGCTAGAAGCCATGGCCAATGCAGAGGACATAGACATCATTGGAATCTCTGAAACGTGGTGGAATGAGGAAAACAAATGGGATACAGCACTGCCGGGGTACAAGCTCTATCGCCGGGATAGGTCAGGTCAGAAAGGAGGAGGAATAGCCCTATACGTAAAAGAAAGCATACAATCGACAAGAATGGACACAGCAGAGATGATCAACAAACTGGAATCGCTATGGGTTAAAATACCGGGTAGGAAAGGGCATGAAATAAAGATGGGCCTATACTATCGTCCACCCGGGCAAACCGGAGATAGCGATAAAGAAATGGATGCCGAGATGAAGCGAGAATGCAAAAGTGGTTACACAGTTGTTATGGGAGACTTCAACTATCCTGAGATAGACTGGAGTCTTGGAAGCTCAAGATGCGCTAGGGAGACAGAATTCCTGGAGGCTATACAAGATTGCTTCATGGAGCAGCTTGTTAGAGAACCGACGAGAGGAAATGCCACTCTGGATTTAATCCTAAATGGACTAAGGGGACCTGCAAAGGAAGTGGAAGTAGTGGGACCATTGGGAAACAGTGATCATAATATGATCAAGTTCAAGGTTGAAGTAGGCATACCGAACGGAAAGAGAACCATAGCGACATCTTTCAACTTCAGGAAAGGAAACTATGAAGCAATGAGGGAAATGGTAAGGAAGAAACTTAGGAACACTTCCAAAAAATGGCAAACAGTAGAACATGCCTGGTCTTTTTTTCAAAGACACAGTGAGCGAGGCACAAAATCTGCACATCCCCAGATTCAGAAAGGGGTGCAAAAAGGGTCGAACAAAAGACCCAGTATGGATGACTAAAATAGTGAAGGAAGCGATAGGCAATAAGAAAAATTCATTCAGGGAATGGAAAAAGGACAAAACTGAAGGGAACAAGAAGGAGCACAGGAAGTATCAAAAAGAATGTCACCGTGTGGTTCGAAAAGCCAAAAGAGAGTATGAAGAGAGGCTAGCCAGGGAGGCACGAAATTTCAAACCGTTCTTCAGATATGTTAAAGGGAAACAGCCAGCTAGGGAGGAGGTAGGACCGCTGGACGAAGGAGACAGGAAGGGAGCGGTGAAGGAGGAGAAAGAAGTCGCAGAAAGACTCAACATGTTCTTCTCGTCTGTATTTACAAACGAAGACACAACTAACATACCGGAACCTGAACAAATCTTCAATGGAAATCAAGCAGAAAAATTAACATCCATGGAAGTGAGCCTTGATGATGTACACAGGCAGATAGAAAAACTTAAAACTGACAAATCCCCGGGTCCGGATGGAATCCATCCCAGGGTTCTGAAGGAATTAAAGGAGGAGATAGCGGAACTACTGCCGCAAATTTGCAACCTATCCTTGAAAACAGGCATGATCCCGGAGGATTGGAAGATAGCCAATGTCACGCCCATCTTTAAAAAGGGATCAAGAGGTGACCCGGGAAACTACAGACCAGTGAGTTTGACCTCGGTTCCGGGGAAACTGACGGAAGCACTGATTAAAGAACACATCAATGAACATCTGGAAAGAAACGAACTTTTGAAAACAACCCAACATGGTTTCTGCAGGGGGAGATCGTGCCTAACGAACTTATTGCACTTCTTCGAAGGAATTAACAAACGGATGGACAGAGGAGACCCCATAGACATCATATACCTTGATTTCCAAAAAGCCTTTGACAAGGTGCCTCACGAACGTCTACTCCGGAAACTGAAGAACCATGGAGTGGACGGAGACGTACATAGATGGATCAGAAACTGGTTGGCGGGTAGGAAACAGAGGGTAGGGGTGAAGGGCCACTACTCGGACTGGATGGGGGTCACGAGTGGTGTTCCGCAGGGCTCAGTGCTAGGGCCGCTGCTATTTAATATATTCATAAATGATCTAGAAACAGGCACGAAGTGTGAGATAATAAAATTTGCGGACGATACAAAACTATTTAGTGGAGCTGGGACTAAAGAGGAATGCGAAGAATTGCAAAGGGACTTGAACAAATTGGGGGAATGGGCGGCGAGATGGCAGATGAAGTTCAACGTTGAGAAATGTAAAGTATTGCATGTTGGAAACAGAAACCCGAGGTACAACTATACGATGGGAGGGATATTATTGAATGAGAGCAACCAAGAAAGGGACTTGGGGGTAATGGTGGACATGACAATGAAGCCGACGGCACAGTGCGCAACAGCCGCTAAGAAAGCAAATAGAATGCTAGGCATAATCAAGAAGGGTATTACAACAAGGACAAAAGAAGTTATCCTGCCATTGTATCGGGCGATGGTGCGCCCGCATCTGGAATACTGCGTCCAATATTGGTCTCCGTACCTTAGGAAGGATATGGCGTTACTCGAGAGGGTTCAGAGGAGAGCGACACGCTTGATAAAAGGGATGGAAAACCTCTCATACGCTGATAGATTGGAGAAACTGGGTCTCTTTTCCCTGGAGAAGAGGAGACTTAGAGGGGATATGATAGAGACTTATAAAATCATGAAGGGCATAGAGAGAGTAGAGAAGGACAGATTCTTCAAACTTTCGAAAAATAAAAGAACAAGAGGACACTTGGAAAAGTTGAAAGGGGACAGATTTAAAACGAATGCTAGGAAGTTCTTCTTTACCCAACGAGTGGTGGACACCTGGAATGCGCTTCCAGAGGGAGTAATAGGGCAGAGTACAGTACAGGGGTTTAAGAAAGGATTGGACAATTTCCTGCTGGAAAAGGGGATAGAGGGGTATAAATAGAGGATTACTGCACAGGTCCTGGACCTGTTGGGCCGCCGCGTGAGCGGACTGCTGGGCATGATGGACCTCAGGTCTGACCCAGCAGAGGCATTGCTTATGTTCTTATGTTCTTAAGAGCGTACACAGTTCTGTATATTTTGACATTAAATAGACAGTCCCTGCTCGGAAGAGTTTACAATCTATCTTGGACAGACAGACATGACATAGAGGATTGGGGATGCAGAATCCAAGGTGAGAAGAATTAGGTGTTGAAAGCCAGAGACGGAGCCTGCTGTAGGGATTCAGGCAGTTTGTTCCAGGCATATGATGCAGCAAGACAGAGTCTGGAGTTGGCAGAGGAAGGAGTGTGTGGCGCGGTGGTTGAAGCTACAGCCTCAGCACCCTGGGGTTGTGGGTTCAAACCCTGCACTGCTCCTTGTGATCCTGGGCAAGTCACTTAATCCTCCATAGCCCCAGGTACATTAGATAGATTGTGAGCCCACCGGAACAGATAGGGAAAATGCTTGAGTACCTGATTGTAAAACCGCTTAGATAACCTTGATAGGCGGTATATAAAATCCTAATAAACTTGAAACTTGAGGAAGAGAAGGACACAGATAGGAGGGACTTATCCATTGAGCAGAGCTCACGGGGGGGGGGGGGGGGAGGGAGGGCATAGGGGTAATGCGAGTATTGCGGTTCTCACAGAACATGAGTCATACAGCTGAATTCTGGATGGATTGGAGGGGAAAAAGATGGCAGAGCGGAAGACCTGAGAGTAGCAAGTTGCAGTAATCTAAGCATGAAGTAATGAGGGCGTGGATAAGGGTTTTGGTAGTATGCTCAGAGAGGAAAGGTCATATTTTGGTAATATAGAGGAAGAAGCCACAAGTTTTAATGATATGTTGTATTTGGATGGAGAAGGAGAGAGAGGAGTCAAAGATGACCCCAAGATTGTGAGCAGACAAGAAAGGGAGGATGAAAGTGTTGTCCACAGAGACAGAGAATAGGGAAAACGGGGAGTGGGTTTAGATAGGAAGATGATCCGCTCCGTTTTAGCCATATTCAGTTTTAGATTGCGGTGAGACATCCAGGCAGCAATGTCGGACAGACAGGCTGAGACTCGGGTTTGGGTTGCAGTAGAGATGTCTGGTGCGGAGAGGTAGATCTGGGAGTCATCAGCATATAGGTGATACTGGAAACCATGGGAGGAGATCAGCACTCCAAGTGAACATTTTCAAAAACATTTGGGGGTCCTTTTGCTAAGCTAGGGTAAATACTAACGTGAATCTACTGTAGGAAAAAAGGGCTTACTGCAAGACACGCTTAGGCGTGTTCATGTGATACCCATGTCCTAAAAACTAAAATTTACTTTTTAGTGCTGAGAGTGGATTGGGAGAGGGGAGAGGGGGCAGTTCTACACTAATCGGTTAGCACAGCTAGATTGCTGACTGTAACCAATTAACATGTGGTTAATGCATGAGCTCTTACAGCTTCATGAACCAGTGACCATGGGAAAATTAATGTGTGGTCATTAATAGGGAAAAAATAAAAATTGGCCATTTTACCCCAATGGTAAAAATGGCCTTAGAGGGAAGGAATGCACTAAGAATACTATCACTGCAGTTTGATAAAAGAAACCCTTGGTGTCCTTTCTGTGAATATCAGCTCACTCTTCTGCTTAAGTATTTCTGATATGTCCTATACTCAGCTAAAATTCTGAAAGACTATGACAGACTCCGGAAGGCCTTTTTTTTTTTTTGCTGTGGTAAACACATGTTAGTGCTGACTGCAGCTTACTCAGTTGACACCTAATAAAGCTAATACAAATTTATATAAATGTGCATATTTTTCTTAGGGGGAGATATTCACACTAATGAAAGTCAAATGAGAGACTATACTTTAATTACAAATGTTTGTTATACTGAATATATCTTTCTTTTCCAGATCTAGTTAAATGTTCATCAAGTTTCCCCCACCTTTACTGAATAATTTTACATGTGGAGACAAACGTTCAGTAAGGAATGTGGAAGCTGGCATTTTGACTCTGTTGAAATTTTAAAAACATGGGAAGTGGAGCATCAAAAAAACAGCTGCAAGAGACACCTAGAGGCACATCAGAAGTCAAAAACTCCAGCACAGGTCCTTCCTCGGCCATTTATGATGAGACATCCAGTGGAAGAGAGATAGGCCTGTCTAAAGCAGAGGAAGATGAAATACAGGAAGAAATTGAGCGGATGGCACAACGGTTTAACAGAACTGGAGAGGACATTAATGATGTGAGTTTTATGATGCGCTGTGCTTCGTTTCACTTTTGATATTTGTCTTGTGTTAAAGCAATTAGGAAAAAAGTGTCAAAATGCACCTATTGTATACTTGCTTTATAAAGGCACTATCAGAACATTCTTATTAAATTGTACACTTCTCCTTCGGTATTCGCAGGGGATAGGGGCAGAGCCGGACCGCGAATGGAGAAAAATTGTGAATATCTTCTTGTCCGGCTCTGACTCACCCCTGCCTCCCTCCCGCCTTCTCCCCGGCATCCCGGCCTTACCTGGTGGTCTAGCAGGCTTTTGGGGCAGGAGCGATCTTCCTACGCTCCTGCCCCATGCAGATCGCCAATAGGAAATGACTGCCGTGAGTTCCCGTAGTCTCTCGAGACTACGGCGGGAGCTCACGGCAGCCATTTTCTATTGGCGATCTGCATGGGGCAGGAGCGTAGGAAGATCGCTCCTGCCCCGAAAGCCCGCTAGACCACCAGGTAAGGCCAGGATGCTGTGAGGAAGGCTGGAGAGAGGCGGGAACGTTTAAAAATATGGGGGGTTTTCCTCCCCCCCAAAAATCACGAATTTGTGAAACCGCGAGTGTGGAAACCGCAAATGGGGAAGGGGAAGTGTAATGTTGTCTTAATGGATATTTTCATACACCATCATGGCTTCTCTTCTAAAGACATGATATATGAGTTATTATGGCCTACGAAACTAACTATTAAAATATTACAATGAATGAGTGTTTTGAAGTTCTTTTGACAGATCTCTCATATTTTTAAAATATCAGTGGTGACTGTTTTATAATGACTGCACACCTCTACATAACTAGGGTTACCATTTTTTGGGGCGCAAAAATCCAGACTGCATTCCTGATCTGTAGTGGCAAATACTGATTGGACACAAAGCTTGCAGAAAGAGTATCACTTCAAACTGCAGCCTTGGAGTTGGAAACGAAGTTGTTTATTTATAGCACATGGAGCACTGGGAATTAAAGATACAGTTCAAATTAACACTGTAGTTATTTCCCTGAGCACTGCACAGAAAATTTATCTCATCATATTGCCTTGACTGTGCAGACAATAATAGTTCTGGGGAGAGGAATCTAGGCACAATGCTGCATTCTCCATTTCATTTCCCAAGGGTTCCAAAGTGGCTTACGATTCCAATAATTATGGATAAAGACCTATCTGCTTAAATTCCATGGTATCAGAATAATTGAAAGTAGCAGTGCAGCCACAGGTGGGCCTAAGTGAACAATAGAAACATAGAAACATAGAAAGATGATGGCAGAAAAGGGCTATAGCCCATCAAGTCTGCCCACTCTACTGACCCACCCTAGTAAGTCTAAATGCTAGTGACCCAGTTCCTTAACTCGACCTTCGTAGGGATCCCACGTAAATGTCCCATTTACTCTTGAAGTCAAGCACGCTGGTGGCTTCGACCACCTGCACCGGAAGCTTGTTCCAGTGATCTACCACCCTTTCCGTGAAAAAATACTTCCTGGTGTCACTACTAAATTTCTCCCCTCTGAGTTTAAGCAGATGCCCTCTTGTGGTTGAGGGTCCTTTGGGAAAGAGGATGTCATTTTCCACCTTGACACGTCCTGTGATGTAATTAAATGTCTCAATCATGTCCCTCCTCTCCCTGCTTCAGGCCCACCCAACAGTGGCGCATCCTTACGGTAGCTCATTGGAATCCCCAAACTGAAGATCATTTCTGAAGGCCCTCAGAACTCCCTGCTGTCAAGCTCAGCAGTAGGCATCATTCCTGAGCTACTGACGCAGGCATTGCACACATAGACACGTGTAAAAACTTAAGTATGTACAGAATGTCTGCAGAATTTTTAACTTTCTGTGTGGGCTGGACCAGCGAATATTAGACCTTTGTTTTTTACAAGTTAGACCTAGCCAGGCGGTTGTTGGTCAAAGGTGAGATTATGGCCCTTATTTTAGAAACATTCCCATGTGTAAATAGTAGCATTGTAACATCTGGAAAGGACCAGCCATATAAATGCTATTTCAGAACTAGGGTCATTCATATGTGGAGAAGTTAACTACAGGGTGTCCCAAAAGTTATTATACACATTTAATAAATTCTTAAAAATTACACAAGAAACTGAATTTAAAGTCATTGCAATTTTACTTGCTAGGCTTGCCATCACGTTCCAATGCCTCAAGGACTAGTTGTATATCTCCACACGAGTGCCTCCATTTTCAATAACTTTCAGCCACCTTCAGATGCAAGCCTCCGACGTTTTGCAGCATCTCTTCCCTGACCTCGCTGCAGGCCATGTGCATTCTTTCCTCAAGCTGTGACAGGTTATGGGCTTTGCTTTTGATATACTCCCACAAAAATAAGGTCACAAGGTGTAAGGTCAGTGGAGCGCAGAGCCAATTCGAGGGGACCCATTTGACCAATCCATCAGTCAGGAAACTTGATATTCAGGAAATCTCTGACTAACCTTGCAAAGTGGGGAGGGGTTCCGTCTTGTTGAAAAAAGATATTACGAAGGTCACCTCTCGCTTAAAGTTGTGGCACAACAAATTCTTGCAGCATATTCAGGTAATTTTCCCCTTTAATGGTGGTCTTGTTACCGGATATATCATGGAAGAAAAAGTGTTTTCATCGGTGGTGGTAGTAGCAGGCCTTCCGCTGCGTGGTTTGTCAAAAACAGATCCTGTTTCGAGAAACTTGCCATGGATAGCGTAAATTGTGTCACGTGTTGGAGCAGTATGACGGCCATAAAGCTTCTCAACTCTCGCTGAACTGCAGTCGGAGACCGAAAAACTTCTTACTAAGTGGAAATTTTGCAATGCTGTTCTAATGTCTATTGGCGAGCCATGGTTAAGTGATGATACGCTTAAAACTTGCAAAGCCCAACTATTCTTTTGTTGATGGCCTCAAGTTTCTCTGAATGATACCTGGAATGAAATAGAAAAAAAAAAAGTGTGTAGTGACTTTTGGGACACCCTGTATATACAGATCTGAAAGGGATGTGGGTAGGGCTAGGAGAGGGAGTGTCCTGTTCAGGTCTTCAATACAGACGTGGATTCCCCATTTCACATAGGGAATCCATATCTGTACTGAAAAAGATAGACTTCAGTATTTACAGATGGTATTGTATTTATTATATTTGATAATACCACTTGTACGTGAGAATTAAGTGGTTTACAAAACTAAATACATTAGGCCCTTTGGACTTCACTCTGTCTCGAACAGGCTCACAATCTAAACTAAAGCGCTTAAGAGAAAAAGAACATCATTCATATAGTAAAGATAAAACTAGAAAGAAGACGAGAAGGAAGAAGGAGTCCCAGAGATGACCCAAGGCATGTATAAGTGCCTGCTGTAAGGGCAGCAGTAAATCTCCACATCTGCACCCTTTTTAGTAACCCTCTCCCAACGCCCATACCCCTATGATCAACCCTCTTTTCAACATCTGATCTCTTCTTCCCTCCCAGTTGCTACAATCACCCTAATGCAGCAACCCTCCAAAGGCCAGCCCCTCCTGTGACAAACTTTCTCCATGTGTGGGCAACCACCCTTCACTTATTCCCCATCCCCCAAGAAGTCTGATTGAGCGGTATAAAATTTTTTTAAAATAAACTTGAAACTTGATCTAAGCTTGCAAGATGCAGCCCTGGCAGCCCTGCCCCACTCCTCAATCCACTCAATCTTACTATGTCTCCGGGATCTAGTGGAATAAAAATGGCCATTGAAATCTCTAGTGGTAATACTGCCATCTCTATGTAACAATATAATCCATCTTTCAAAGTAATTGCATCAGCAAGTTCTTAAACTCAGAATGGGGTCAAAACTAGGGTTACCAGATGTCTGGAAAACTGTCCAGGTGCCCAGATGAACTTTCCAAAGCCCGGCAGTTTATCCGGGTTTTGGAAAGCCCCAATAAGCTCCGGACGCATCTGGAGGGCTACTGAGCATGCGCGGATGACGTGAAACACATCCTTGCATATTCTAGGCCTTCCAGACACGGCCGGAGCTTGTCAGGAAAGGCTTTGTGGGGGTGGGGCTGGGGGAGGAACAGGGCGGAGCCAGAGACAGAACAGGACGGGGCCATGTTTCCAGGGTTTTGCAGCCCAAAATATGGTAACCCTAGTCAAAACAATTCCCACTATCAATACCTATACCCACATTCCACATCAAACTAATAGAGTAGCATTTGAGAGAATCTTATCATATGGAGAGATTCAATCTCAGAGGCCATTGCTTGGCCATTTTAATGGAGGTTCAGAAGAGATGAGAGCCTTCGGGACAGTAAGGGAATTTTTCAAGTACCTTTCTTATTTCTAATCTTAATGTATATTTTCTGTAAACCGCTTAGAACCTAACGGATGTAGCGGTATATAAGAAATAAATTACATTACATTACATTACTGGTGCAATTTTCATTCTAAAAACTGAAGCAGAGGGAATAAGCTCTTGTTTGGCAAAACATGAATTCACGTTGGGCTCCTGTTTTCTGCCACAGCTTCTTCTAAGACTGAATCTCTGTATAAAGTAAGTTGAATGATTTTTGGAGTAATGAATGATATCCAAAATTAAAAAGAAGGATCAAGGAAGAATATTAGAGACTACTGCTTTTGAAAAGCTCTGAAAGGCTACAAGACTGATAATCATATCTATCTATATACACACATATAGAGGACCCAGTTCTATATGTGGGCCAAAACAAGAACACTATCCCCAAAATTATAATTGGCAATTAACAACTCATAATTGGAGTTAATTGAAAGTTATGTGCACAACTTGGTAGGCACATAGCACAAAGGGCTAGATTTGCTTACCTCCGATTCAAGTTACAAGTTTATTAGAATTTGATGGATCGCTTAATCGGTTTGCTAAGCGATGTACAAAATTATTAAAAGAAAAGTGTGAATTACAAAAAGGACAAACCAAATAACAAAATTCTTAGAGACAAGACAAACTTGAGTTGGGAGGAAGGGGGGGAAAAGTTACAATTCTATTTAGAAGAAAAACAAAAAAGGAAAAGAACAAAAGGAAATGGGATAGTTAAAATTTAAAAATATTAAGCAAATCTAAAGTTCAAGTATTATAAGCATCTTTAAAAAGATAAGATTTAAACGATTTTTTAAAGGAGGAGAGGTCTTTTTCATTTTTAATATAATGTGGTAATGAATTCCATCATTGGGGGCCCATTACAGAGAACATATCGGATCTTCTTGTGCCTACTATTTTCAAAGAGGGTATAGATAAGAGATTTTGGAAGGATGACCTGAGTGGACGTATTGTCTTATGGGGTATTAACATTCTGGCTATGAATTGAGGTTCATTATAGGTTAGGGTTTTAAATATTAGCAGCATGAGCTTAAAAAGGATGCGATGATTGATAGGGAGCCAGTGAGAATCGATCAATAATGGCATGACGTGGTCATATTTCTTAGCATTATATATTAGTTTAATAGCTGTATTTTGGACTAGTTGAAGCCTTCTTTTTTCTTTTTGGGAGATGTTAAGTAGTAGTGAGTTGCAGTAATCCATTTTAGCTATAATCAGTGAATGTATCAGAATATTAATCGATTTGGGCTCAAGAAATTTGGCGATTGATCGTATTAAACGCAATTTATAAAAACATATTTTGATTCCGTGTCTGATTCGTGCCCGATTGCATGCAGGCCGACAAATTCACAAAAGGCCTGCATGCAAATGTGGAAGATCGTTGACACTCCCCCCCACCCACTGCACGGATCACTAGTGAGCGATCCCGATGCATGCATAGACCATCTATAGATGATCTGCGCATGCATCTAAGAGCCGTCAAAGCCGCAATTTTATTTTATTTTTTTTAGTTTTACTAACCCAGCAAGCCCATGGTTTTAACCTGCTTTAAACCTGCGGGTTAAAACCACGGGCTTGCAGTGCGGGGAAGGGCAGGAGAGATGCGGGGCAGAGAGATAAATATTTGGGACAGCAGAGAGCAGGGCGGCAATGGAGCTTGAGAATAGGAAAGGATGTCTGCGACTGATCCCCAGCAGTCGCTTCTTGTGTTGATCAGCTAGCCCAGTCGGTTTGCTAGATTTCTTTAGTGAATCAGATCCTTGCCTACTTTGCATGCTGTTCCCCTCATTTGCATGTGCGGATTGGAATCGGATCAGCAGAGAAGTAAGTGAATAGGGCCGGAGTAAAATCGGGTCGCAAAGAGGTCTTGCTTAGTGAATCTAGCCCAAAGTGTTAAGCGATATGTTCAGTGCACATATTTAAAAGGGGATGTGGTTAGGGGGTGGATCATGGGTTTCTGCAGCCGCCTAAGAAGTGGCTGAGAATTGCACACCAGCGTCCTATACAGAATCACATCTGCCCTAAGGGACAGACGCCTAACCCCACCTAACAACCCCGATTCTCTGACCGGAGCCCATGTCACAGCTGCCGGTTAGAGAATCACGTTGCCACTGAGCTGATCACGGCAAGGGAATCTTCCTGCTGCAATCAACTGAGCAGCAGCGACCCCCCTCCCCCCAACACTGTCCATGGCAGGAGGGTTGCCCAATTCCTTCTGCTGCAATCCCCGAACCCCCCCCCCCCCTCGAAGTCTCCTGGCAGGAGGGTTCCCTGCCGTGGCTCAGCTGATAATGGCAGAGAGATTTTCAGCGGCCGCATCTATTTGAAATATAGGCCCGCATTTTAAAGGCCTACATTTCAGACATCTGTCAAGGCTCTAGGGAGATGCCTAGGGCTGCTTAAACTCACTCAAGGCCACTTCCAGGTGAAACCACGCCCAGCCTTGGGCAAGCTTAAATGTTCCTATGCGCCTCCCTAGACCCGCAAAAACACCTACAGTGTAGGCCGCCTGCCTCGGGTAGGTTTTTTCTAAAACCATGTGTCCCGATTAGCTGGTTACACAGCAGTAGGACATCTACCACTGATAAAACTGGGACGCCGTTTATAGAATTTGCCCTAAGTTCTTCATTTATGCGGCAATGTGTGCACAACTTAGGCACATTAATTAGGCCAAGTTTTCCTTGGCTTAAAATGGGTGCGCCTAACAGTTATGATGATACCAGCGGAAAGTATGATTCTATAAAGTGTGCATAACTTTTATAGAATCGCGCTTAGCACTGCTCTAGTCAGCACTGATTTATTATATAGAATATGGCCCTAAGTGTTATTCAATAAACGGTGCTCCGAGATTATCGAACAGTGCCTAGCACCGGGGTCTCAACCTAAATTTTAGGCATAAGGATTTGCATCAACAGAAACCTGGTGTAAATCCTCACACCTGAATTAGACGAAGATCTAGAGTAGTCTATAACACAACCCAAATCCCTGGAATGCTCATGACCCACCCATACACCTCCCATGGTCACGCCCCCTTTTTTGGATCCACGCACAAGAATTTACACGGGCATCTATATAGAATAGTGCATAACAAAATACACATGTAAATTCTAATTATTGCCAATTAGCACTGATAATTGATTATTAATGTCCAATTATCAACAATAATTAGTTTGTTACACAATTAAATTGTACATGCAAATTTGTACATACAATTTTATGTGCCTTATAAAGAATCTGGGAGAAAATGCTCTCAAATGCTACTCTATTAGTTTGAAGGGGAATGTGGGTATAAATATTGATAGTGGACAATATACTATCTCCCTCTCCTACAAAGCCATGCTAGCGGCTGCCACGCGGCAACAGCCCCAAAGCCCATAGAGATTTAAAGGGCTTCGGGGCTGTTCCCGCACGGCAGCCGCTAGCGCAGCTTTGTAGAAGAGGGGATATATGTCACATTACAATATCAATAGGCAACTGCATTCTATATACTGCACATTCATGCTTTTTGTTGCAGGCTACCCAGCTTGTGATTTCCACTAAATAGAAACCACATTCCATAGTTTTCAGCCATCTGGCAGGTACAGAGGAAGGTTAGATGCCATCTGTGTAATAGGTTTGGATGAACTTATGGTACAAGAGTTCACATGAGTCATTGGCTATTAAGAAGATTTGTTTGTCTAACAATTCTATTGAAATATATCAGCAAACAGTTTTAATCCTAAGAGATATTTGTATTGAAAATTCAAGTCGTTGAAGTTGTTTTATTTCTGGTATATTATTTTAAATTGCTTCTAGGCAGCTATTATATGACAATATAAGGGGGTGCTGAAAAGTTCGCAGCCCAATCAGCTAACTTCTTAAATTCTGAGCATTATTTTGCCATTGTGGCTGAAAAGAGTTTTATCTTATTTCATTACGCGCCAATTTGCAGAAACAAAATTCTGTGTTTTGACATTGTTTCAGGTCATTGATTGAACCCTATCCATGTCATTCTCTTCTTGGTTGGGCTGAGAACGTTTCAGCACCCCCTCATAAAGTATGATCACAGGTAAAGGGTAAAAGGTTAAAGGGTCAAGGACTTGATATATCACCTTTCTGTGGTACAACTGAAGCAGTTGATATATATTACAGGCAGGTATTTTCTCTGTCTCTAGTGGGCTCACAATCTAAGTTTTTTTCCCTTCGCTTCTTTCTTTGTTCTTTGCCTGAAAGGATTCCGTAGCTGTGAGTAGCACTGCACAGACAGACGAGGTCTCCCTGGCATTTGAGAGCTTCCTTCACAAGAATGGCACCCTCTATACTTGCTTCACTCAGAATGGCACCCGACTTTATTTTGATGAAGAAAGGGTAAGAAAATCCACAGAGTGATCTCCCAGCAAGGCTGCTATATATTTCAAGCTAGAGTTTTGTCTGTACGGCTCCCTCACTACCTAATGTGTGTGTATTTTATTTAGGGTCTGATACCATTCCCTCAGGAGCTTTACAACCAAGGAAGATTCATCGATGTGCAGAACTGGGTATGGTGTTTCCAAATCAATATTTCCAGTGTTTATATAAACATAGGAGAAAGCAATAGATTAATCATTATTTAAGAGCGATCAGTTTGCTTCACACACTCATTAGGTCTGCCAGGGTGCTGAAACAGGATGGAGATATTGAGGGCTTCCTACTGTCCATTTTCATCTTCATTATAATAACTCAGGCAGTTCTCAGCTGAGAGTCTTGAATCAAATATACAGGCATTTTATTTATTGAATATAATGAAAAAAGTCCAAAATGTATCACAAAATTAAACATGCAAAGTGGCATTGTAGAAAAGATGTGCAAATCAGCATTGAGACGCTAACATCAGATTGCCTCAGGTTCTTCTAGATTTTTAGAACAGGATCTGCTGACATTTATACTGTGGTTATGTGCAGCAGAAGCAGGGCCAGTGGTATATAGGCTGGGACCCAGGGCATAAATTAAGGAGGGGGTCTTCTTCAATTCCTCTCCTCTCTGCCCCTTCCCCCGATTTTCCCATCCACCATC
Organism: Geotrypetes seraphini; assembly: GCF_902459505.1. Classification (NCBI taxonomy): domain Eukaryota; kingdom Metazoa; phylum Chordata; class Amphibia; order Gymnophiona; family Dermophiidae; genus Geotrypetes; species Geotrypetes seraphini. The sequence continues at coordinate 56,245,991 of NC_047092.1, forward strand.
TTTCCCTTTTTCCTGCTAACTTCCCCCCCTTCATTTTAAAAATCAGCCGCTCCAGTGGGCATTCATGGGCCAGGATGCCTTTCCCTTCTCCCCATCAAGTTCCAAAGTCCCCCTCACCTGTAAAAATGCAAGGAGGTTGCAGGCGCGGCAGCAATTCTCTAACGCTGTCCATGACCTCCTTGGTGCTGTTCCTTTACCACGGCCTGCCCCTTATGATGCAACTTCCTGTTTCCGCTTGGGCAGACTGTGACAGAGAACAGTGCTAAGGAGGCCACGGGCAGTGTTAGAGAATTGCTGCCACGCCGATGACTACCTTGCATTTTTACAGATGAGGGGGGCTTCGGATAATATTCTACTTCAGTGCAGTAAACCAATGAGATCCAAATTCAAAGTGCACAAAACTTGTGCACTAATTGGAAAAAGGTTTTTGGACACGTTCACAACGGTTCTATGGTATGGGTAGCTTCACTGTCAGCAGTCTGAAGAAAGTAAAAGTGCAAGCACATTTTTGCATGTTATTCAGGGCATAAATATTAGCTTCAAAAAAATTTATTGTAAAATTTTTTTTTACCAGGCTTATATTTATTCACAAAACAACATGGTACTTTCTTTTTCTTCAGACATGCACACAGTGAAGTCTTTGTTACCTCCATCCGCAGATGTTACTTCCGTTCTGCATAGCATAGCATAGCGGGAGGGGCCTTAGGTACTTGGACCAATCAGGCCCTAGGATCCTGTGGGTTGGGCAGGGGAGGGGCGGGCCCGCCTCATTTGGACGGAGGCAGGCCTGCTGGCCAGACGTGCGAGGAGCTGTCCGGTCCAACTTGAGAAAGTAAGTCTAAGGGGGGGGTCCGGTGGGGGGAGGTTCGTTGGGGGGTGTCTGGCAGGAGGGGTTGGGCACCCTCCTGCTGGCGATCTTAGGGGGAAGCTGTTGGGGGGGGGGCTGGTAGGAGGGGTTGGTCACCCTCCTGCCACGATTGTCGGGAGGGCCGTTGGGGGGGTCGGCAGGAGGGGTTGGGTACCCTCCTGCTGCGATTGTCGGGGGGGCAGGTTCTGTCAGCATGAAGGATTGAGCACCTTCCTGCCGGCAATCTTAGGGGGGTGTTCGGGGGTCCGGCAGGAGGAGTTGGGCACCCTCCTGCCGGCGATCTTCGGGGGGCCGGGGGGGGTTTGTCATGTTAAACCCTATTCTGTAACTGACGTCTGCAACATGGACGTCGGTTACAGAATCGGGTTAACTTTGGATGGGTGTAGGCCCGATTCTGTATAGGACTCCCGGACCGGCATCCTAAACAGAATCCGGGCCTAAGTGCACATGCGCGCTTAGGGTTTTATTATAAAGGATAATTTGAATTAGTCATAGAATATTGAAATGTCTGTCTAAAAAAGAAAGACCACTGGCAGTTGTGTAGCTCCTTTCCTGCCTCCCCCCCCACCCTTCCCCATACCTTTTAATCATCACCAATACGAACAGTTTCTCCGGCCTGTTGCTCACACTGGCGTTGGCTTTCCCTCTGATGTCACTTCCTGGCTCTGCGACCCAGATGTGATTTCAGAGGGAAGCCAGGAGAGTGTGAGCAGTGGGATGGAAAAGTTGCTCATGCTGGTGAAGATTTAAAGAAGTGGGAGTGGAGGCTAGGATAGGGAAGGGAGGGTGCAAGCATGGCCTGGAGGGGCAGAGAGGTGCCGGCGCTCCCGCAAAGATGGGAAATGTATGGTGCTAAATGTTATGCATTATTTCTACACCATATTTTCAGAGCAAAAATGCATTCTAATAGATGCAGGGCACCCAAATGGGGCAAAAATGGCAGATCCATGCAAAAACACGTGCCCATTTATAGAATAGTGCATGTTTCTGTGCAGATCTGTAAAGGGGGTATGGCCATGGGAGGGGCATTCTCTTAAAATGCGCTGAATGTTACAGAATTCAAGGGATCCACGCCCAACTTGCATACTAGGATTTATACCTGGTTTCAGTTGGTATAACTCCCATTGCCCAAAGCTGAGCACGAATCTCGGTGCTACATGCTAATCTGTAAAGTGCGCCAATCTCGGGACACCTGTTATAGAATACTGTTTAGAGCTGATTTTTTTTTTTTTGCACCAAATTTTAAGCACCATTTATAGAATGTTTCCCCATATCCACAGTACACACAGTCACAATGCAATCATGTGGCCTGGTTTTTTAATTGTATAAAGGAAAGCTGTGTACTGAGCAGAACCTTGAACCATTACTGGTCCCTGAGAAATCTGCACCTACCTATTTGTTATATCATGAGTTCAATGATTGATGTCTTCATTTACTAAGCAAGTTTCCAATAGGCACACATGTTAATAGGCCCCCAAGAATGGGAAAATATTTACTAAAGCCAGATATGCCTAAACATTGTCTGAGTTAAAAAAAAAAAAAACCCCAAACAAACATAGAATACATTGTGATTCTGCTAATTAGCAACAACTGGTGCAGAATAAACTCTAAAACTGAGCTACCTGTGATAAACTGGTATAAATTTTAGACCTCTGAGGTTTGGGAATTTATGCAGTTGTAAAATATTACTCATGATTTGTCATTTTACTTCTATGAACCAGTTAACCAGCAGCTCAGACAGCATGGAGAATGCTTTGGTTCCTGAGCCCAGCTATATGGATAATGAACGCACTAGTGGATTCTATCTACCTGGAAAGGGGATGGTCACAACCTATATTTTTGAAGTAAGATTGTTTATTACATGATTTATAATGCAAGTAAAGCTGTATACCCTGATAATATAATATACCATCTAACAAAAGAATCCTCTATATAATAAAGGCTGATATCTATCTGATTGTGCCAGGTGGAATTTGGCAAAAGAAATCTCCATATTGGTCAAACCAATGCTTTTGTGTTACACTGCATATCACCTAGGTTAGCACTGTCCCTACAAATTGCTGAGTCATCTTCTGTCCTTCTATGCTCCTTCCAGAAAGTATGCCTCCCCCTTCCATCTCTCCTTTCACCCCATTGGTTTGGCATCTCTCTCCTCTCCTTCCCTCTCCCACACCTCTCCTCTGCAATCCCTTTCCCTTTTTTCCCTCATTTTCCTTTTCAATTTATTTTCTGCATCTGTCTAGATTATGTTCTTACTACCATCTCATCAATTTCCTTTTTTACTGTCTACCTAAAGCTTGCCACCTCTTTCCCTCACCCCTCCAGTGTTTCCTTAACTCAATCCTTTTCTCCCCATCATGTGCCCTCCTTTTATTTATCCCCTCCTTCCATCATGTACCCTCTTTCTCTAACCCTTCCATCTAGTACCTTCTCCTCTCTCTGTCCACTTCCGTCCAAAGCCTGCTCTGCTCTTTCTCTCCTCCCATTTCCTTCCTGCATTTGCTCCCTTATCTCTCCCATCTGCACTTCCATCCAGCATAGGCTCCCCACTACCATCCAATGTCTGCTCTTTCTCTCTCCATCCACTCCTCTTCAATCAGCATCTGCCCCCTTTCTTTCCCTCCAGTATCCTTCCCCCTTATGTCTCTCCCCTTTCTCTGTACATCAATTCCATCAGCACCACCCTTCCATACCACCCTGCCCCCTTTCTTTCCCTCCACCACTCTTCCATTCCAGCAGTCCTGCTCCTTTCTCTCCCTTCATGCAGCAAGGTCCCGCAATGATTGTAGCTGCCGGCTGGCAGTCCACCCCACTCCGACATACTTGCTCTGGAGCAGACTCGGCAGCCGCATGCTGGAAGGTCCCACGATGACTCGTCTGCTGGCTCTGCTCTGGAAGAAGTAAGTTACGTCGGAGGGGGTGGATCTGGCAGACACAGGGAGTTGTTGCAAAGTCCCGCAATGACTGCGTCTGCCGGGTCCACCCCTTCCGACGTAACTTACTTCTTCTGGATCAGAGCCGGCAGATGAGTCATCACGGGACCTTCCTGCACCTCAGCGCAGCTGCCAACTCTGCTGCAGAGAAAGTAAGTCAGAGGTAATGTGACCATTTATTTTTTTCATCAAAAGGGGACATCTATTAATTGACTGTGTATCCTTTCTTTCATTTCTTTCTTTCTGCACTCAGGCCCAACAGTTGTCCCTTTCTATTCCCTCCCTCCTTCCTTCCCATGTCCTTAGTGCCCCCAGTGCCTCTGTCCCGTGTCCATAGTCCCCCAGTGCCTCCGTCCCGTGTCCTTAGTGCCCCCAGTGCCTCCGTCCTGTGTCCTTAGTGCCCCCAGTGCCTCCTTATGTCCCCCACTGCCTTCCAGATTTTGTCCACCCCCAAAGCCAGCCTGCCTGCCTGCCTGCCTACCTATTTCCCTCCCTCTCTGCCGCACTAAAGCCAGCCAACTTGCCTGTCTACATCCTTCCCTTCCTGCCGCAGAAAAAAAAAGCCTCCTTCCTTCCTTTCCCCCGGTCCGCGCCGCTGCTAATCGCCAAGAAGTCTTCTTTCCAACGTCAATTTTGACGTCGGAGAGGATGTTCCGGGCCAGCCAGGCAGTGATTAGCTGGCCTGGAACATCCTCTCCGACGTCAGAATTGACGTCAGAAAGAAGACTTCTTGTCAGCGATTAGCAGCAGCAGCAGGGAGGTAAGACTGCAGTGGCGCAGACCGGGAGAAAGGAAGGAGGTACAGGTCCAGTTGCACAGTAGGGCAGGAGACCCGGACCTGGCCGGCTGTGCACCCCCCCAAGGCGTGCACCTGGGGTGGACCGATCCCGCCCCACCTTGGTACGCCACTGATGCTGATCTAGATGCCTAACTATGGGCATCTTTTATAGAATCTGGGCCGTTCAACCCAGGTGGAAAAGTCTGTGTTAAACCACCAATATTTTAGTGGCATTGATAGAAAATGCTCTAATATTAATCACCATACCCTTTTCCCATTTTGGTCACAGGAGAGGACAAATGTCTGCAAATACTTTGATAGCCACTCTGGTGCCTGGCTTATTTTGCCACTGCAGTGGGAAATGAATTTGGATTTTGTCAAATATCGTGTGCAACAGGTTAAGGTAAGGAAACAAACAGACCAATAAGTAATGGTTACTCATTGAAAAATATTATTGATGCAGCTAAGCCAGGGTGAAGAAGTCTTTCAAGACTTCGGTTCTGACTCAGTGGGTACAGGACCCTGTTCAGATCTTGCCCCAAGCTTGTTTGTTAGGAGCTCATAATCAGAGGACCTGGCCCTGGCAGACTAAACTGGTGCACATGGGTCTAGCGGGTGCTAAATGTCTTATTGCCCAGTATTGAAAACGTTCTGTTGCTCCTACTAAGGAGGAATAGATACTTAAGTGTAGCAAGTTAGCCCAGATGGAATGCTTGGCAGCTAAACATTTGGGTTTTTATGAACAACAAGAGAGTACCCGGCATAAAATATTTCAGTGCCTTGAACATTCCGTGGGTGGGGGGAGGGGATTGGGGAGGGGAGCTTTGGTGGGTCCTCTGAAGAAACCACAGAGGGTTCATCTTACGGGGTTTATGAGTGTGAAGGGTTGGGAGGTTGGTGGGGATTTTGCTGCATGATTGTGGGGTTGACAAGGGGGGTAGGGGTTGGTGATTTTCATAGAGGTTTCGTTTTGGTTTTCCGTTGCAATATCTGGGGGAGTTATTCAGTTTTTACTTTGCATTTTATGGTACTGTGTATAATTTGAGGTGTTTGTTGGAAGAGACTGTTATGTTCTATTATTTTTCTTGCAGGGAGTTTCATTTGTTTTGTATTGCAATTCTGCTTGTTGTTATTATATACAAAAATTTCTAATAAACATTTATTGAGAAAAAAAAAGAAGTCTTTCAACTGTCTGATAAGGTAATAAACAGAAATAAAATGAAGCATTAAACAAGGAAAATAAGATACCTTTTATATTGGACTAACATACTACATTTTTTTGACTAGGAGGCTGTTTTACAAAGGTGTGGTAGTACTAACACGTGCTTAACGCAGCAAAAAATGGCTTACTGTGGGGCGCTGAGGTGCAGAGTTAGGCAAGTAATATATTACTAACCCCACTGAATGGCCTGCTCCCGACACTTATAGGAACTCGAGCGTCGGGAGCAGCGCAGGCCATTCAGCATGGCTCTCTGCGCTAAAAACCGCTAGTGCGGTTTCATAGAAGAGGGAGTAAGTAACATCTTATGGTTTACTAGTGTTTAAGCCCGTTATATTAACAGATGCTAGACTATATGTCTATCTGTCTTTCTTTTTTTCTGTCTCTCTCCCTCCTACTATCTGTCTGTCTGTCTCCCTCCCTCCCGTTGTCCGTCTTTCTTTCTGTCTGTCTCTCTCTTCCTGGCCCCCTATCTGTCTGTCTTTCTTGCTTTCTGTCTGTCTTTCTCCCTGGCCCTCTGTCTGTCTTGTCTTTTTTTCTGTCTCTCTCCCTGCCCGCTGTGTTTCGTTCTTGTGTGCTGCCTGCCTGTCTTCCTGTCTCTCTGTGGCCCCCTGCTTGCCTTCCTTTCTTTGTCTTTCTCTGTGGCCCCCTTCTGTCTCCCCCCCAAAGCAAACCAAGATTGCTCCCTGCCCCCCAGCACACCCCTCCCCCCAAAGCAAAGCAAGTTCGCTCCCTGGCCCCTTTTCCATCTCTCCCACTTCCCTGTGCAGCAGTAGCAGCAGCATTCCCTTCCCCTCCATTTCCCAGTGCAGCAGCATTTCCCTCCCCCTACCTCACTTCCCTGTGCAGCAGTAGTATTCCCTCCCCCTCCACTTTCCTGTGCAGCAGCAGCAGTATTGCCCTCCCCCTTCCCTTCCCTGTGCAGCAGCATTTCTGTTTGTTTCTGGCCGGCTCCCTTACAGTCCTTGCTGAAGTTATTTTTGAGTTTAAAGCTGCCATGGCAGCTCCTCTCATGATCTGCGCCTGCGTCGGAAGCCTATGCTTATAGTCTTTCTTATGACTAAGAATACAGTCTGAGTATGCATTATAGAATATTGTATTTACCCTATATATATAATCATCTTACATAATTATACCCTAATACATTCATTCTATGTATATATACTATAATTCTAGTTTCTGTATTTTATTTATCATATATCCGACTATCTTTATATTTTTCCGTGTTCACCCTGTTGTGTTCCAAGTGGGAAGTAGCCTGCTATTTCCTCCAGGTTGCTATTCCCCCTGAATATTTCTTTATTTGTTAGTGTTCTGTGAAAAGGATAGTCTTTATTCCTTTCTTGAACTTTCTGGTGTCCTTTTCTAGTTTTAACTTCTTCAGGAGGAAGTTTCGCCACACTGGAGCCATCACTGAGAATATTCTAGTCCTGACACTTTTGTATTTGATGTCTCTGAAGGAGACATATTCCAGTAGGTATTCTTGGCTCGAGTACAGGACGCGTGTCGGTGTATGGTTGTGTAGTCTGGTTGCTAGGTATCGCGGTTCTGAAAGATGAATGATTTTGTGTATCAGCGACATGATCTTGAATTTTATCCTGCTTTCAATTGGGAGCCAGTGTAACTCAGTAGCGGGGTGGCACTCATCTGCTTCGATTTTCCCAGCAAAAATCTTGCTGCTGCGGTTTGTACTGCTTGGATCTGTCTGATCATGTGTGACTTCAAATCATTTCGAAAAGAAATCAAAACCCTGCTATTCAAAAAATTTATCTAGATATCAAAACTCATCCCCATGTCTATCCCCCTCTCTTGTAAACTTCCCTTCAAAGTCTCATCCACTCTTGTAATTTTCCCTTCAAAATCTCAATCATGTAAACAGCACCCTAAATTGTAATTTTCCTGGAAATGTCCAGCTATCTTCTTTTGTAATCTGCCTAGAACTGCAAAGTACTGGCGGAATAGAAGTCACTAATGTAATGTAATGGTTATGAGCAAAAGATGACAGTATCAGAAATATATAAGTGAAACATGAAAGCACTGCAATGACAGTCTCAAGAGGAAAGGTGGGGAAGGGGGGAGTGTGAAACATAAAGTGATGGATGATTGGAAGATAAAAATGTATAATTTTATGGTTTATACTATAATAGAAATGCCAGATCTTTATTAAGTCCTCTCTTGGTGTTGAAGTATTTCATCTTCTTAACCTCAAAGGTTTTATTTTCCTGGATTATTTTAAAATTTCCTCTTAGTATTCTGACTATAAAGTTATTGATTCAATTCTCTGGCCTTTGAAAGCTTTTTTTAAAAAAAAAAAAAAATATTAATAAAAAGTATCATCATATTTTCCTTTTTTGTCAATATTAATTCTATTTATTACCTTTAAAGTGGACTAACATGGCAACCACATTACTTTAACTGCCCAATAAATAATTCACCTTATAATAACAGTCCTGCAACAGTCCTTTAGCTGCTTCTTCCCATATTTATAATTAGCCTTTGAGGAGCTGAAGCAATAAACAAAGCTTAGCAGAACCTGCTGTAAACACCAAGCTACTGCCTCATGCCACACAGGACAGTTGCTGAATTCCTAAGGGAGGATCAAAGGCTTTCACTTAATAAGCAACCGATGAACTGCAGGTCCTACTGCAGTACTTGATACATAATTTGGTTATTATAAATTTATTACCAGGTCATGTAGTATGCATGTCGTTGCAAAGGTACTGCTATCCAGAAGAAATTTGTATGAAAAAGGTTTTAATTTTTTTTTTTAATACTAAGCAGCTATAACACAGGAAAATCCAGGACTGCCAAGTCTCCCACATTCAGCGGGTCATCTCCCCAACTCCCATTAGGGAGCCAAGAACTCCCATTGACAGTAGGAGATATGTTAATAGGATAACATCTCATGCTGCTAAGGGAACAGTATTGCAATAAGAATTGCAAAATTTCACAGATCTCATTGTGAGAATAGTCCTACAGCTACAGGCATTTGGCATTTTAATAAGGTGTCTCCTGCTGCCAGAAGAGGAGGTGGCTTATTGGTGCTGAGGGCCACGGAATTGAGGCATGCTAGGGGGTGGAGCCAGGAGATAAAGTGGGTGAGGATATAGGCAGGACTGGGCAGAGTTGAGAGAAGTAGAAAGGGAGGGGGGGGGCTGTATTAAAATCTTCCTGTCAAAAATTGGGCCCCCTTGGCAACTCTGAAATTCTGTCATTTCAAGTGCCATTGTAAGGGATGAGACTAAGGGAAATGTGTATTAATATAGGGAACTGTAGTGTTGAGATGGCTTTTTCAAAGACTGAAAGTCTAAAACAAAATGTCTGATTATTCTATTGACAAGTAAATTGACACTAAAAGAGCAATTAAATTGAAACAGATTGTTCAGATTCTAAGAACCTCAGACTCCCATGGTGCATTGCAGGTGATGATGTCACAGAACACAAGGCCGGATGAGGCATTTATGAGCTCTATGTACTGTAGGACAGAAAAGAGGGGAAATAATAAATACTACTAGCAGCAATGATGTACTTAGGGTGCAATTAAAGAGAAAACATAATTTTTAGACGTTCCATTTAAGATTGCTTGGCGTTATTTTTTCAAGTAAAGATCCTTGCTTGTAAAACAATAACATATGGAATGACAAATGGAATATGGAGCCTTCTCCTATGATGAGGTCTGGTATAATTGTATTTTTAAAAATTGTACAAGCTAAGGTAATGGTTTATTTATGATGAAATCCAAAACGCCTGAAGAATTTAGGTGTGCCTAATGCTCTAGCAGTGGAGCCATCCGAGTCACAGGTGAGCTGACAGCCCAGCTGGTTTCATCAGAATGTCCTGAACTGAAGTTCTCTGTACAGCCCTGTAGAATAGGGTTATTTTCCCAGGTCAGAGAAATGGTTTATCACGGTTTGTGCTGGTGCTGCAGGTGACATAGAACAACATGTTTCAGATCAAAGTCATGGCAGCAATCTGTCATTTTTTCTGCCAAAAGATCGCTAGTCCAAGTAGCGATGTGAGTCTGGTGGATGTGGGAGATTTCATTTCACAGTTTGTCAGAGAAACAGCAGCACTTTTTTTGATCTATTCAGATCTATCCAGTTCTACCAGAAAACCAGGTGAAAGACTGGCACACAAATGAGAAATTTAGTTTGAGTCAAACTGATACTTTTTCCCCCCCAAAAAAGATAAGGTTGCTGTTGCTTTAAGTGATGTACAGTAGTTCATAAATATCTGCCTGTGATCCATGAATCTACAAGACAGGGGGTTCTGTTTGATGGATTCACCCTCTCCCCCTCATTCTAGCAGCTGACCTCATAAATATATTTATGAGCTCAGGGGCCCTATATGCTAACCAGTGAAAATATTTTCAGGTTAAATATCAGTGAAATTTAGCTATGAGATACAAATGAGCTCTTGATTTATTTATATTCTTAACTTATGTTCCCAGAGAATTTCTCGCACATTCTAGGGTGTGTAACATGTGAGAAAATCCTAAAACAGGCTCCTTCATATGAAGGAACATAAGAGCATAAGATTTGCCGCTGCTGGGTCAGACCAGTGGTCCATCGTGCCCAGCAGTCCGCTCACATGGCGGCCCTTAGGTCAAAGACCAGTGCCCTATTTGAGTCTAGCCTTACCTGTGTATGTTCTGGTCGAGCAGGAACTTATCCAACCTTTTCTTGAATCCCTGAAGGGAGCTTTTCCCTATAACAGCCTCTGGAAGAGCTTTCCAGATTTCTACCACTCTCTGGGTAAAGAAGAACTTCCTTACGTTTGTACGGAATCTATCCCCTTTTAATTTTAGAGAGTGCCCTCTCGTTCTCTCTACCTTGGAGAGGGTGAGCAATCTCTCTTTCTCTACTAAGACAATTCCCTTCAATATCTTGAATGTTTCGATCATGTCCCCTCTCAGTCTCCTCTTTTCAGGGGAGAAGAGGCCCAGTTTCTCTAGCCTCTCATTGTACAGCAACTCTTCCAGTCCTTTAACCATTTTTGTCGCTCTTCTCTGGACCCTTTCGAGTAGTACTACTGCCCAAATTGGAGGACCCCAGAGCTTCTTCCCTGGAGGAGTGGTCTCTAGTCCCTGGCAGCCTAGTGAGCCCAAAGTCTACCTCCTCAGCCCCAGTGCAAGGCTAAAATGTTTTAAACTTCCCATATTGAAGCCCTTACCCTGACCAAAACTATATTGAGGGCTAGACTACCTTCCCCCCAGTGCACCCCCACGAGGTCCTGGAGAGAGGGCAACAGGGACAGAGGCGACCCCTACTCCTGCTCCTGCAACTGTCTAGATGAAAATAATGCTGGCTGACCTCTATCGACAGACTTACGGTACTTAACCCCTAGAAGTCAGACTGCCGAGAGGTAACCCTTAGAGGTCAGACTTCCGAGAGGTAATATAATGGCATTCATAGGGTTGCTTTGATAATTATACACCCAAATGATTTTATACATTCAAGTGATTTTACAAGTGAGTGATTTTATGATTTTGTACAAGTGATTTTGATTTTTGTGTCAAGGGCATGCCCTAACAGCTCTCCACCATTTCCTGTAAAACAATGTGCTAACCAGCGTGGCTTGATTATTATTCCCTCACTTGCTTTCACTTTTAGAATAAAAATATTACTCTGAATACAAATCGAATATTCAATAGAAACCCACATTGACCATGGCTTTCTAGTTGCTTCTTCCATTGCTGCTTTTTTGCAGGAGGCCCTGCCTGGAATCACAGATTATAAAGAAATAACTGCTGCTCTTCGGCAGTGCAATTATAACACAGATGAGGTCATATCCGTCTACCTGGCCATTTTTGGTGAAAGTTTGGAGAATTCATTTGATGATCAGAGTTTTGAAGAGACCTTTCTTCACAGGTAGGAACTATTATTGTATTTGTGACAAAAAGGCATCAATATTTTATTTTTCTAAGATATAGAAGTACCTGTAGTATTTTTTTTATAAGATTGATGGATATTATGATATACAGTACTAGATTTCAGGGCTTCCTGTGTTAGAACATTTTATTAAAGTGCATTTTCAACATGCTTTAATTCCACCCACCCTATGAATGCCAGATTCACCAAAGGGCATTAAGGGGTTAATTCTATAACTGTTCTCTTATATAAACACCCAAGGGATATCTGATTGGCACATATTCTATAAAGGAAAGTAAGCTTATGCAGATAAATGCAAACACTTATACCAGCCATACATGCACTTCAGATGTAACCTAAAAACCCATTTGTACAATAAGTTCCTGATAGAACATTGATCTAGGCATCTGTACTGTATACTTCTCTGACTTTGCCCAGCCTTTAGATCACTGTTCTTGTACTATGTGCTGGTTCTGTTCACCTTTTAGATAATTCTGTTAACCACATCAAACTACCAGATGTATAGCAATATATAAATAAAATCTTATACAGAATCAGGCCTACACTAACCCCGATTCTGTATCGCGGCAAGGGATCTCCCTGCCGCAATAGGTATAACGGCCACGGCCGCCTGTCGTCGTCCCCCTGCAATCGCCGGCAGGAGGTTGCCCAACCCCTCCTGCTGGAGGATGCCCCCCGTCGCTCCCAATCGCCAGCAGGAGAATGCTCAACCCCTCCTGCCGGAGGACGCCAACCCCTCCAGACCCCCCTGCTAACACCCTCCCTGCGGACTCCCCCCTAACCTTCCCCCCCCCACACTAACCTTTAATTATTGGCCGGCCGGCCGGGTCTTGCTACTGGCCCGCCTCATCAGCCCATCCCTGGTATCAGGACTGGCTCAAGGTAGGCATGGATCAGGTGAGGTGCTGGCTCAGGGTACCAAACTTCAAGGGCATCAAAGGCTGCATCACTTGTTCCCCTGCAATATCCAAAATCTTTGTCCCCTGATTTGGCAATCCCCTTCTCTTTTAGGCCGCCCTCCCTGCCTACCTTTATATGCGATTGTTTCCTCCTATGCACCGGCAACATTTCACCTAAGGTTACCTGTACCAGCCCCAGCATCTTCCCTCTGCCACTCCCCTGCAGAAACAGACATTGCATCAAAAGGGGAGGGGTGCAGCAGAGGGAAGACGCTGGTGCTAGTGCTGGTAGCTTTAGGTGAAATCTGCCAGTGCTTGTGAGGAGGCAGCCATATATAAAAGTAGATGAGGGGAGGGTGGCCTGAGAGAGGGGTGGTGCCGAACTGAAAGTTGGCTCAGAATGCCACAGTCCCTTGAGCCAACTGTGCTGGCAGGAGCCTCTCCTACCTGGTAAAATCATTTTGAATATCAGACCCTATGGGGCATATAATCAAAACTTCAACACTTCAAAAAACCTGCCCAAGTCGGCACTTGGTCGTCCTAAAAGACCGGTCGTCCAATTACCGATAATCAAAACGGCTTTTTGGATGTATCCAAGGACTTTTTAGGCCTCTAAATCCCACTGGAGGAGTGGTTTGGGCAGGATGTGGGCCGACCTAGACTTAGTTGTCTTGCAGAGATAATTGAATGTTTGACGAGACTTCCTAGGTGAAACTTATACATTGTGAGATGATGTAAAAGCAGATATAAGTGCCAAAAAGATATCCGAAGTGACTAGATAACCACTGCAGGGACAAAGTAAACACCCCCACATACTCACCCTGTGTTCACTGACCCTGTTACACCCCCACAATGTTCAGAATAAAAACATACAGTACATACCTGCCTCTAGAACATCAGCACATGCTATAGGAAAGCCTAGTACAGGTGGCTTAAGTAGTGTGTGGGTGTATGTGTGTGTGTGGGGGGGAGGCTACTGAACCACAGAGAGGAGGACCCAGGCCCATAAGCCACTCTAACCATTACATTAATGGTGGAAAATGTGAGCACACCAAAATCTCCCAAACTCTACTGTACTGCTATATAGGTGCCACCTGCAGCCATAAGAGCTATTGGGGGTTGTAGACAGGTGGGCATAGTGGGTTTGGAGGGTATTTTGAGAGGCTCACCCTTTTTATGAAGTTCATGGTAGTGCCTTATAAGGTGTCCTTCTGCTCGGTTGCCATGTTTGGGTGGTCAGTGCATCACAATGCTGGCCCCTTCCATATCCAAAAGATCTTGTTCTGGGCGTTTGGGACTTGGATGAAGTGTTGGTCGAGAATGTGGTATAAAGATAGATGTACCTGCAGTCTGGACGATCAAACATCTGGATGTACAGAGAGATGATTTGGGGGAAAAAAAATTAGACTTACTTTTCAAGAATGGACAGTTTGCAGCTGCCAACATTGGGTGGCTAGCGCCCTATGTCCAAATCGGACTTAGATGTTTCTTTTGATTATGACCCTCCACATGTTTACACATGGTTTCCCTATTCACCACTTTGTCACTTTAATTAATTTTATTTATTTAATTTTTCGCTATGTAAACTCCACCTGGTTTAATAGGAATGTGAATGAGAAAAGTTTTCACTTGGTTTTCAGATCATTTTCAGACCTTTTTCATGATTTTAAAATGATTGTAAATAATTTTTTTTTTCTGGTAAACAAGATTTTAATGTGCCTTAGTGCATTTAACATACGGAGGCCCTCTTTTATCAATCAGCGTTAGGGTTCTTTATCGTGAGTCGCTGCGGTAAAAGCTCCGACGCTCACTGGAATTCAATGAGCATCATAGATTTTTCCACAGTGACTCATGATAAAAAACCCCAACATAGCTTGATAAAAGGGGGCCAGAGATTGCTTTTGCATAAACTAAAATAAACTAAACCTTACGTTTGTATACCGCATCATCTCCACAGAAGTAGAGCTCGGCACGGTTTACAGTAATTGGTATAGAAAGAAAGTACAATGAAAAGTAGAAGGTCTTAGAAAGAGAGGTTTAGAGGGAATTAGTAAATCGATGAGGGAGAGGTCATTGCATTTTGGAGAAGAGCCAAATGGATTAATTTGTGAGTTAAGACACTTTAAACTGAATTTGCATGCACTAAATTGTTAAAGGTGTACTAATGAATCAAACATGTGCTATTATTGTGCAGCCCTCTTTCTTAAGTAAAACCAAAGACCTGAAAATCTGTGAGATGCTTTTTAAATATTATCATGAAATGTGAAATTAGAATATTGGCATTTTGGAATTTTATTACATTATTTGCATTATTTTATTTCTACCGGAGGAAGTGATCAGGCAGAGTACGGTACAGGGATTCAAACAGAGACTGGATGGATTCCTGAGGGATAAAGGGATTGTGGGATACTGAGAAAGCTAACCAGAAAATAAATGTAGAAACCCAACCAGGTCGTGCAGGTGCAAGACCGGAGGGCTAGGACTTTGATAGGAAGATAGGACTCAATTAGGAAACCAAGGAGGCATGGGGGCCCCTTCTGGTGATTTAGACAGGTCGTGACCTGTTTGGGCCGCCGCGGGAGCGGACTGCTGGGCAGGATGGACCTATGGTCTGACCCAGCGGAGGCACTGCTTATGTTCTTATGTTCTTATATTTATTTAAAAGTGTTTTGATATACTGCCAATCACAAAGACATCATAGTGGTTTACAATACCAAATTAAGGCCCTTTTTTACTAAGCCGCTTTAGAGGTTTCTACCGCAGCTTGGGGTGCTTAAATGCTCTGATGCTGCTCTGGCACTCAAGCTTCAAGTTTCAAGTTTATTATAAAATTTGATTAATGGCTTATTCCAAATTCTAAGTGATAAACAGATCGATAAAAAACAAAATTGGGGAGACAAACAAAACTAACAAAAAGACTAAATCTTACAAAACATAGTAAAAACCGACTTTGTAAACATAGTACAACACAAGGAAAGAATAGGGGAAGAAATACAATCTGATTAATAAAAAGAAGGACAATTAAGGTCAAAAACAATAGGAAGGGGAGGGACAGAAAGTCTCAAAAGATAAAAAGAAACTCCTAGGCAATTCATTTAGTCATTAAATTCATCTTTAAAAAGAAAGCTTTTGAGTTTGCTCTTAAATTTTTCCAATTTTTTTTCCTCTCTTAAGTAAATTGGAAAGGAGTTCCATGTTTGAGGAGCTGTGTAGGAATTCTATGAGTGTTGGAGCAGCATCGGAGCATTTAGCATTCCGGGCTGAGGTAGAAACCATTGCCGCAGCTTTGTGAAAGGGGCGGGGGTAGGAATAGTTTAAACATAAATGATGTTCCATAAAATCTGAAAAGTTAAACTAGACAAAAACATTGAGCAACAGGAGAATTTGCACAAAAAATAATCAGTGGAGAAACAGAACCCAAAAGGAGGGGTGAGAAGGCTAAATTAAAAGAATAAAAACGCAGGGCTCCTTTTACTAAGGTGCGCTAGCATTTTTAGCGCACGCAGCAGATTAGCGTGCTAACCCCGCGCTACGCGGCTCGAACTAGCACGTCTAGCGCACGCGGCATTATTCCGCTCGTTAATGCCCTAACACAGCTTAGTAAAAGGAGCCCTCAGTGACTGGAAAGAAATGCCTGTCAGAGTAATAGTGTTTTAAATGCTACCTTAAACTTTTCTGAAGATTCAGTTATGCAATTCTAAAGACAAAAAAGCTCCATAAAACTGAATTTTTAGGTCAAAGCAGAATATAAATGTAAAATGAAATGAAATGAAATTGTGTGTGCTAGATAGCTACTGCAGATCCTTTTCTTATGAACTTAAGGGGTTTTCCATTAGACGGTATAAGCCCTTTTTCACAAAGTCGATTATCACGGCGGCCCATGGTAATTGCACCGAAGCCCATTGGGAATTAATGGACTTCGGTTCCATTGCCGCACAGCAGCCGCTAACACAGCTATGTAAAAGGAGGGAATAGAGGGGAATTCTATAAATGGTGTAGAAAAATAGGCACAAAAAAAAAAAAAAAAATCAGCGTAAAGCGCTATTCTATAAACAGCTCTCAGGGTTGAGTGCTATTTACAGAATAGTGCTTAGAGCCAAAAGTTGGACACTGGTATTTACACCAGCTGAAACATGGTGTAAATGCCAGCACCCAACTCCTCAATACTTAAACGACTAATGTCTCCACTGTCTCATCACCTCTATAGTAGAAATTTTTTGATTGTTAACGGGCTTCAGACATGCCATTTTTTGTACGCCCACATTTTTTGGCGATACAAAATGCTCTTAGTAGCTATGACTGCGGCTTCTTCATTCGCCCAAATTTTTTATATTTTTATTTTTATTTTCTTTTTTACTTTTAAAGTGCATAGTGCCCTCATAAATATTTGCAATAAAAATATTTTGCAATAAAATTTTACTTATCTTAAATATCTGTTGGTTCCTTAATAGGATCAAATATCGGGTAGGGGCTTGTCAAAAAATCAATCAAAAAATTTCTACTATAGAGGTGATGAGACAGTGGAGACATTAGTCGTTTAAGTATTGAGTATTGAGAGGTGACTAATGTAGAAGAGGAGACTGTGATCTTTACTTATACGGTGTGATTTTCAGCACCCAACTCCTGGCATTTGTGCGCAGAAATGGAGCAATTCAATAAACCCTGCCTGACTTTTTGGAATGTCTCTGCTCCTCCCCTGTAAAATATCTACTACTAGGGAGTCAATTAATAGTATTCTGTGATGATTAAATAATAATAATCTTTATTGTATCACAGCTCTATCTCAACTTACAAAAATATATGTTAAAAACAAATGACTCAATAACTCCAAAAGTACACTGATTCAGTATCCAATAACGCTGAAAAAATTCTTAAGGCTAGATGTTAAGCCAAATCTTCATAATACTCCTGCCATCAAATAATGAGTGGCAGAGATGATATAAAGTCAAATATCAGCGTTAATTGGAATATTGTGCAACTAGTGCAATTTGTGTAAACAATTTTTGATGTGCAAAAAGTGCACTTAAAGTGCCTTGTACATATTGATTCAATGCCTGGCCCCCCGACCCGGGTTTTGTGTTCTTCATCAGGAGGGGTCTGCACAGGCGAACTAAACCGGGAATGGCACCAGAACAGGAACTGTTCGCCTGTGCAGACCCCTCCTGACGAAGAACACGAAACCCGGGTCGGGGGGCCAGGCATTGAATTAATATGTACAAGGCACTTTAAGTGCACTTTTTGCACATCAAAAATTGTTTACACAAATTGCACAATATTCCAATTAACGCTGATATTTGACTTTATATCATCTCAGCCACTCATTATTTGATGGCAGGAGTATTAAGAAGATTTGGCTTAACATCTAGCCTTAAGAATTTTTTCAGCGTTATTGGATACTGAATCAGTGTACTTTTGGAGTTATTGAGTCATTTGTTTTTAACATATATTTTTGTAAGTTGAGATAGAGCTGTGATACAATAAAGATTATTATCTGCTCCTCCCCTGGCCAAGACCCCCCCTTTGAATTACACACTAGGGTATTTAGGCATGCAGGATTATTTGATGTATTATTGTTTGTGAACCGCTGTGAACTTCGAAGAGGTACTGGCGGTATACAAATAAAAAATTGTATTGTATTGTAGATGCATGTGCAAATCCTAATTATTGCCAAATAATTGCAATCATTAATAGTTACCGTCAACTATTTCTTAGTTAATGGCTCATTTGCTCATTAAGCTGTCTCTTGGATCCATGTTCAACTTTCAGCACATAAATCTTAGCACCATATATACCGTAGAACCCAGGGGATAATGTAAGACAATCTGTCCTGAGGCTGATGGCACCACATAAGCTAGCCAATTTAGGGGTCCTTATATTAAGGTGCGCTAAAGATTAGCTCTTGCTAAATGCTAAAGCGCCCATAGAATATAATGGATGCCTTAGCATTTAGCATGCGCTAATCATAGCGGTTAGCGCACCTTAATATAAGGACCCCTTATTGAGGAATGAACTTTCAAAGAGTCCACAATGAAGAGGAGGCTTGACCTCAAAACCTAATTCCTCAATAAACTAGTTAGTCTATAGGGTGCCACCAGCCTCTCTTATTTTTTTTTTCTGAAGACTAATACACCTGCCCTCTTAAAGTTTTCTGTCAATGCTGAAATAGCCTATGAACGTGCAATAACAATCCCTTAATTACCAGAGATTTTATTATGGAGCTAAGGTAAGAGTTGCTACTTCCTATTACCAGCACGATAAAGTACCTGAATGTAAAACCACTTAGGATATAAGTGGTAGATAAATACATTTATTAATCATTTTGTTGTGGTATTATCCAAAGGGACCTCTTTGAAAGGGATTCAAGGATCGAAAGCTTAAACCACAAACTCCAAGAAAGAGAGAAAGAAGTGGAAAACCTCCAGGTGAGGTGCAGATGCATGCAAGAGGAAAATCAGCGCCTGACTCATATGACCCAGTTTTTGCATGCCAGAGTGGCAGAGATAGAAGCTGAGCAAGAGAGAATCCTGGAAAAGATGAAGGCTCTGCAGCGCACGCCACCGCCCCCACCCCCTGTCCCTGCGCCTACAAAACCAAAACAGCTGTTCGAACCAAAGAAACTTTCACGACTCTCAAAGGCAGCTCGAGATCTGAACATTTCCAACCAACAGCTCAAAGCTACCGTACGCCTTAGTCTCTCGGAGTTTGGACAGCATATAAGTAAGCTAGGAAGTGTCATACTAGAACTGAAAGATTTTGAACTGGGGTCAACGAAAGAAATTGAAGAACTGAGAACTCTTTATAAGAGGGAAGCTCTGGAAAGGAAACTGCTCTACAATCAGCTCCAAGAGCTCAGGGGAAATATCCGTGTCTTCTGCCGCTGCCGGCCAGATCCCCAAGGCCTCACACTAGTAGAATTTCCCTCAGATGACCAGATCATAGTTAACCAAAATGGAAGCAAGAAGAAATTCCAATTTGATCACGTATTTGCTCCTCGTTGCACTCAGGTAAGCATTCCTTTCAGCCTATAAAGATCATTTCAAAGGCCATGTTTGTGCAACCATTAATTAAACTTCCAGAACAAATTACATGCATGCAATTCATTTGTGTTTTGAGCTTTTGGTATGTTTAGTTTAGTTTACAATTTGTTATACTGCTTATCGTACTTCTAAGCGGTGTACAGAATATAAAATAGTGAAAAAAAGAGGAATTACAAACTAATAATATAAAACTATACAGACAAGACATTACAAACATATTGGAGACAGAAGGATATGGGGGGGGGGGAATTCTTAAAATATATAGAATAGTAAGACATTTAAGGGAAGTACAATAGGGAGGGAGGATCTTGTCTGAACAGTATTTGAAGGATTCATATTTTAGTTTTTTATCTGAGCTAGCCCAGAAGAAAAGATTTCAGATTTCAAAAGCATTAGTGAATAGGAAGGTTTTTATTTTTGATTTGAAGAGGTTTAATTGGTTTTCTTCTCTTATATAAGTTAAAATAGAGTTCCAGAGTGAAGGGGCCGTTACTGAAAAAATAGAGGATCAGGTTGTATCGTAGTTTATGTGGCGAAGAGAGGGTATTGTAAGTACCGTAGATGTTGGGATTGCGATCTGAGTGATCTGGATGGTGTGTAGGGGATCAACAGTCGGTTTATAACAACAAATCATCTCTAGCCAATTAGTTCAGAGTGACATTATTGAACCAGTTGCTGTCAGAGTGGTCAATAACAAGACATAACAAAGATGCACACAGGTCAGACTAAAACGCCTAAACCAGTGGTCTCAAACTCGCGGCCCGGGGGCCACATGCAGCCCGCCAGGTACTATTATGAGGCCCTCAGTATGTTTATCATAATCACAAAAGTAAAATAAAACAGTTTATTGATCATATGTCTCTTTAGCTATAAATTACAATATTATTATTAAGACTTAGCTAAAAGGAAAGATTTATAAACTATAAAGAGCTTTAAAATTACCTCAGGCAGAATTGTCATTTCTTTAATAAGACATTAACTATTTTTTTCTGAGACCCTCCAAGTACCTACAAATCCAAAATGTGGCCCTGCAAAGGGTTTGTGTTTGGGACCACTGGCCTAAACTATCTTATAACTAATTTAGAAGCAGAGAAAATGATGCCAGAAAAGGATTATACAACCTTTCCAGTGTGCCCATCCAAAGCAGCAGCTCCTTATTTAAGAGATCCCTGGTTCTTGTCCCATGCTTTTTTGTTTTATTTATTATAATGAATTTTTAGACTGCTAATTGAACAGGTTGTTTAAAAACATTTTTTTTAAAAAACACCCCAAAACAGCTAAACAGCAATATTCACTTGAAGAATCCCCAGCAAAATATACAATCCCTTAAGAGCGTGTCCAAAGAAAAACTTTTCATACTATTTTTGTCTGTACCACCTGCACCTCAGTCAGAAGACCCTGGATCCCTGGAAGTGGTCACTGTTTCAGGAAAGCTTCACCTACATTGTCAATCGGTGGGGCGCCCGACGTTCGATCTGCCATCTGATGTTATCGGCAGCCAACAAAAAGGCAATTCAGTCCGAAGATACGAGCCAGGAAGTGAAGGCCTGAACGCCCTGGTGCAACCCTGACCAAAGGCAGATCTTCTTTATGCCTTCCCTTCATGGCCCATTGTAGGCCCATGAACATACAGTATATGTATTGTCTTGATGAGAGGAAAAACAGGCGGTCTACACTGTTGTACTACCTATAAGCGAGCACTGTGTAGTAGAGGACTACGGAGTCTCTATCTTTAATTCTTGGAAGGATTCCATGATCATCTGCAAAAGCGCTGAAGACTTGAATAGCCTGTGCACAGTCAGGTCCTCTACAAGATTAGGGGCTTCACCAGATCCAGCCCCCCCTAGAGATGATATAGCATTTCCTGCTACAGAGGATTCTGACTGGATTTCCCTGTCTTACGCATGGCATTGTCACTGGGAAATTGTGCTTTTGGGAGGGGGACCCCAGGTGCCAGCATGGCTGCAGTCCCTCAGGGTTCCATGCAGTCCTTATTATTCCTGAAGGCTTGAGACATTATATTGATGAATTTAAAAGGGAACCCCTGCGAGGACATCCAGACAGCCCCTGTGGATACTCTCAAGCTCCCTTCTGGGGTTTTGCGGTAGTGCCAAAGCTGCACTTTGCCAGGGATGCACTTATATTGCTCCCTGGCTCAAACCTGGCACTCACACCATTGGGGCACTAACAAACCCTGAGGGACTAGAGGGGGCTTAGCCAATGGCTTCTGACCCCATGCATTGCCTGGCACGTGGAAACGGATGATCCTCGGATGGCCATCCTTTGCAAATTTGGCATGAATCCAAAGTATCCTGGCCTGAGGAGTCCATTACACCTATTTTAAGGCAAAACCGAGGTGTTTTGAAGCAGATAGAGGTTTTTATTTTCAAATTGTGAAATCCAAGATGGCCATCGTGGCAGCGGTTGTAGCACCAAAAACAGCCCAGGGAGCTAAAATTGGGTCTAAAAACTAGCAATTTGGGGATTTTAGAGATGGAAGAAACCTGACTAACTCCAGAACCCCCCTCAAAACAATTTTAAACCACCATTTTCCAATTTTGTTTGTCAGGCTGTCAACCTGTAACTCACTGGGCCATGCTTTGTGCTGGGAGCTGCAAGTGCTGAAACTGCAAACAGCTTACAGGAAGAACTTCTGCCTCAACAAGCCTGGAATCTAGACTGCTTGTGTCTTCGGACTGCCTCTTAGGCCTAACAAACTGATCGGAGATGTCAACTCCCACCGGACCTCGCGTACACAAACAGGAGGAGGAAGCATTTGGCCCCAATCCTGGAAAACCCACCATGGAGCCACTCAGCCTGTGCTCAAACCCACTGCAGACAAACCTGAGGCAAGCTATGCTCCCAAGGGATCAGCCCCCTGAGCCCCCCTGAACTGTAGTGCAGGATGTCCAAGTGTGTGCACTGTAAAGCAGTGTGCCCTTTGGAAGCAGACCCTTGACCTTAGAGTCTGCACTGTCCTATAGCCAGAGATGTCCTAAGAAAAGCCTCACAAACGGTAATCCCCCCCCCCCCACCAAATATAATTGAAAAATAAACAGAAACAGAAAAGACCGGCTCCTACCATCTCGCTTGTAGAGAGACAACTGAGGAATTGAAGAACAGCTCAGAGGGAGGGGAGGTGGAGCAAAAGAATGCTGATGAAGCTCCCTATAAGAATATTTATGAGAAGGGAGTGACCACCCACAGGTTCAGGAATAGTGTCTGTCATACCAGTTATATTTAGCTGCTTTTGGATTTGTCGATGGGTGTGGTACCTGAATTGTACTTTTAAGATTTCTTTCTCCTTTCTTTTGTTCTGTGTTAGCTTTTAAAAGTGGAGTTCTTTTATGCCATAGATTTTTGTGAAGCACCCTACTGATTATGCGAAGGGCAGTATATAAGCCTCTTTTAATTAAACATTATCCTTGCATAAACTTAGTTAGATCTGGGAGTTATTATTGAAAACAAAAGTATAGGACCAAAGCAGATTCTAAATGTAACAAAAACTGCTTTTCTTAGATAAAAAAATGTGTGATGTACAGTAGTCCAGTCTCTATTAAATAAGTGTCCTGGATTACTATAATGTATGTAGAGTAATTAATATAGAAAAAAAAAATTCAGATTATAAAAAATTAATCTGACAGGTATTGATATAAGGGAGAAGATGGGAGAGGGCCTTTCCATTGTTATAAAGATTACATTGGCATCTAATCAAAGAATATTTATTTAAATTGCTTTTATTGACTTTTAAGGTGTTTCACAATCAAACCCCCCTATATTTACAGTAAAAGGCTAGATAAAAAATTAAGTACCTAGGAGACAGCAGAGATCTCAAGTTTTCAGAAAGTGATGTGTAGAACTAAAGTTGCCTCTGGAGTTAAAAACAGCACATAATTTAGGGGTCCTTTTACTAAGGTTCGCTAGTGCGTCTTAGCGCACGTTAAATGCTAACGCGTCCATTATATCCTATGGATGTGTTGCCACATGTTAGCATTTAGCGCGCGCTAAGACGCACTAGCGCGCCTTAGTAAAAGGACCCCTTAATGTCATTTAGAATTGGTTAGAGATTACGCTCTTTCCCTCAACTTGAAGTGATTTCAGAGTGAAGGATGAATTATGGTATGTTGTATTTGATTATATCTGAGGACATGAATATTTGTTTTAGGAGAGTTTATAATTATGTTTATTTTGACTCTTTGATGTGAATTTTGATGATTATGGTTAATATTTGGACTATAATTATGTAAGAGGATCTGCTCTTTCTCTGTTATATCATATTTTTGCTCTGTCTTTTATTGTATTTTGATCAAGTGTAAACCTTTTTCAATGGACTTGTTCCACTAAGATGGTTTAGAACAGGGCTGCCCAAGTCCGATCCTCGAGATCTGCTGTCAGGCCAGGTTTTCTGGATATCCACAATGAACATGCATGAGAGAGATTTGCATACCAAGAAGGCAGTGCAGGCAAATCTCTCTCATGCATATTCATTGTGGATATCCAGAAAACCTGGCCTGCCAGTAGATCTCAAGGACCGGACTTGGGCAGCCCTGGCTAAGAACATAAATACAGTGGTACCTTGGATTACAAGCATAATCCGTTCCAGGAGCATGCTCATAATAAGTGTTGTGAGTTTGATTCCCACTGCAGCTCCTTGTGACTCTGGGCAAGTCACTTCAACACTTCATTGCCTCAGATACAAAATAAAGACCTATCTAAAATATGTAAACTGCTTTGATTGTGTAAACCAGTGATTCCCAACCCTGTCCTGGAGGAACACCAGGCCAATCGGGTTTTCAGGCTAGCCCTAATGAATATGCATGAGAGAGATTTGCATATGATGGAAGTGATAGGCATGCAAATTTGCTTCATGCATATTCATTAGGGCTAGGCTGAAAACCCGATTGGCCTGGTGTTCCTCCAGGACAGGGTTGGGAACCACTGGTGTAAACCACACAGAAAAATCGGTGCACAAGTCCTACCCCTTAGTTCAGAATAATCAAAATGAACATGGAAGGATAATTATGTGCGGTTTGGGCAATTCCTTCATGCTAAAAGCCAACATTGTTAGGTTATTTCAGCTGTACTGTTATATGCCTGCCAAATGAAGAGTAAGCTAATGAGGGAGAAAAATAGGCTAAAAATCAGAAATTGAGCACAGTTTTCACTAATACAGAAAGGTCAGAATTTAAAAAAATGCCTACCAAGGAAAGTTGCAATAGAATTTCTTTATATCATAAGGATTTTATTTAAACCAGCCTGACATGGCCACGATTCATTTGGCTTGGGGGTTAACGTTAGTGGACAAAACAGAGGGGAAATGAGGTCACTTTTTGCAATTTCAAATACAATTTTTGTGAGATAAAGAAATGCCATCCTTGTGATCTGCATTTCTGTTGCCCCTTTGCCTCTTGTGGATCTAAGCAGCCTCTCTTGCATCGATTCCTATGAATGGAAAGTTCCATTTGGACAAACTGCTGATGAGTTTCCTCCCAATTATAAATTTGGCAGGAAGATGTGTTTGATGGGACTCTTCCAATTATCAAATCCTGCGTTGATGGCTATAACATTTGTATTTTGGCCTATGGACAAACTGGTTCTGGAAAGACATATACAATGATGGGCACAGAGGACAAACCTGGAGTGAACATAAGGTGAGCCGTGATAAGCATGGTTAAGGATAAGTTATCTGTCTTCTGGAGAATGCATTTGCTGGATGTCTAATTAAGCAAATATTAAATTGTTTTTGAACATATGACAGATGTGAAGTAAGGAGAGCATGTGTTGTCCATAAATAAAAACAAGAATGCAAAGTATTGCACTTATTTCTCCTATTATGAATCCATTCTCTGTTTCCTAACCCTACCCCCTGGATACAGCTGGTCCTTGTTGTCAGTGTACCCACAATGATTATTCATGAAATAAATTTACATGCACTTCTACCAATGTATGCACATTTATCTCATTCTCAACCTGAGGACTGGGTTGAGAACCATTGCAAGACAGATACCTCTACATTTAGATTTAGCATTTGAGCAATAAATCTTTGTTCTGCAGAGGGAAAGAGGTTTCCTTCTGCTCTTTTGGGGTCCCAGCTCAATCAAAACCAAAGTTGGGATCTGCTGCTATAATTTCATTTTCCAACTACCTAGACATTTTTTTTTTCTTCTATTTTATATCTCTTTTTTTTTTTTTAAATCTCCCCTAACTCATTTTTCTGGTGACAATCATCAGTTAGGGTCCATGTTCTAGAACAGTGTTTTTCAACTTTTTTACACCTATGGACCGGCAGAAATAAAAGAATTATTCTGTGGACAGGCATCGGTCCATGGACCAGCGGTTGAAGAACACTGGGCTAAGTTGTGGGCCAGACCCCGCCCATCTCTACCCAATCTCCACCCCAGACCCCTCCCCCATAATAGTACTAATTGCACCTTGCATGTCCCGTGCCTCATCTGGAAGCCTTCCCTCTGACATTGCAACGTCAGAGAGAAGGCTTCCAGTTCAGGCGCAGGATGCCCGCTGGAGCCACTGCCCATGGCTTTGTGTAATGAATCAGTTAGAAAGAGGGAGCTAGCTCGAAGATAACACCGCATCGATCGTACCGTGGGCCTGATGCACATGCTGGCCCTGTGGACCGGCAGGAAATTTCTGTGGACCGGCATTGGTCCATGGACCAGTGGTTGAAGGACACTGTTCTAGAACGTTCTCTGGAGACCTGCAACAATAGATCCTAAATCCAGCCATTAGGAAAGTAATTCTGTAAGGAATCACATAGATGTAGGTGGCATGTATGTATATAAATGGCAATATTCTAGTTATTTGCACACATATGTGAACATTTACTCTTCTGTAAGTGTGCCCGTATCTTCCATAATATGTATTTTAAAGGTGGTCATTCAGGGGGAAGTATCTGGTCAGAGCACAGCATGAACACACATTTAAATGCTTAACTTATAGAACACTATAAGTTATGTGAATCTCTCCCTTTCTAAGTGCTAGCATTTAAACCAGCTCTATGGTGCCAGGTGCTTGTGCTTAAAATCTTATATACAGATATGCCTAGTTATGCTAGTATTCTAAAATGGAAAGAAAATGTTTACTTTCCTATATAGAATAGGCACCTAAATATAGGCTCCCCTGTATAGAACTGCCCTCTAAATGCCATGATTGTACAATAACTAGGATTCCCCTCAGGTATTATGAACACTACTTCTGCAGCATTTCCAGCCTTAGTCAACCAGAGATCAGAGGTTTGACCTAAGAACTGAATCCAGATCCTTTGCATGGCAGTGCACAACACTGTCACTGGTTCCTAGTATACAAGTATTGTACTACCACCCATAATATTATTGTACTACCACCCATAAGTATTGTACTGCCACCCATAATATTATTACAAAGATTTCTTGCTCTAAATGTATGTTATTTTATTCTTTTAAATAGTGTTGCTGGTGTAAATGTATACAGTGTGTTCTCATTCATGGGAGTATGGTTCCCGAAAATGTTCGCAAACCACAAAATTGTGAATAATGAAACATTGAGTCTACGGGATAATAGAAGTTAGGTTATAGCAGTATACATAACAGCGGAACCTGGATAGGCCTGCTCCCTAAACACACCCCTTCACCTATGCCCCACCACCCCTCCTTCCTCAACAGAAACATACAAAACTCTACAGATGGTGAAAATTAGCCCTGTTTATTGCATATTACACATTAAATATATAAACAGTATTAACATCATAACACAAAATTCCTGAGCTACCTTAAACAAAAGTTATGGCCCCTGACCCCGCCATGCTAGCAAGGATCTGAGGGGTGGCATGTCCCCCACATTCCCCATTCTCCAGGGTCACCTGAACCACTAGGCACAGCTCCAAGCTGGGCCACCGTTCATCCCCTGATGAGCCCAGCAGCCAGTAGCTCGGAATACCACACCCCGAGTCACCACAACCCGACAATCTGAGCCGTAACCCAAAGGGCGGGCGGGAAAAGCTGCCTCAGAAGATCAGGTAAGCCCCGAGTCCTCCCAGGTCCCGGCTTTTAAACCCCACCCTCCCGACGATCTCCCCAGCTGCGGCCTGCCAATAGCAGGTCTTCCCCATGGCGGGAAAGACCCGCCAGCCTATCTGCCTCCAGCCCTCTCCCTGACCGGCCCTGCACCTATGACGGCTATCAAATAGGCCTCCCAGCTCCGCGTTAGGTTTGCCCATTGAGATGGGCACTCAGGCTACCAATTACACTCCCAAACCATAGAAAGTAAACCTTTGAAACGCATTGCCAGAGGATGTAGTAAGAGCGATTAATGTAGCTGGATTTAAAAAAGGCTTGGTCAAGTTCCTGGAGGAAAAGTCCATAGTCTGTTATTGAAACAGACATGGGGGAAGCCACTGCTTGCCCTGGATCAGTAGCATGGAATCTTGCTACTATTTTGGTTTTTGCCAGGTATTAGTGACTTGGATTGATCACTATGAGGTCATTTACTGGGCTAGATAGACCACTGGTCTGACCCAGTAAAGCTATTCTTATGTTCTTATGTAATGGATCCTATTGAGAAGTACCTGTAGTTCATTCTCTGGATGCTTGGAGGTAAGGTTACCAGATTTTACTTTAGTCAAATCCGGAACCCCAGACCTGCCCCAGGCCCGCCCAGTTCCACCCATCCCTGCCCCGTTATGCCCCAGACCCACCCCCAATCCTACCCTAGCCCCGCCCCCCACTGCCTGCTCTTGTTGGGCAGGAGGGCATCTGCAGATGTGCATGATTTTGAGGAAACTTTTCAAAATCCGGACAAAGTGCCTGGTTTTTAAAAGCTGTCCGAACCCCTGGACATATCCTCGAAAAGTAGGACATGTCCGGCGAAATCCAGATGTCTGGTAATCCTACTTGGGGCCATATCTGAAAGCAAAGCCTGACCGTGAGGTGAAAGTGAAAGCAAAAAAAACCTTTTTTTAAAAGCACCAGTCCACAAATACGTGATCACTGTGATGCAAATGGGGAATATTAGTAGCAATTGATTCAATTGTGAATAGGCAAAATCACACATTGTGAACATGTAAATAATGAGAACAGACTGTATACAGGAATAGACTTAGGAATTAACATAAGTAATACTCTCTTTCTGCCCATTCCACCCAGCATCTGCCCATCTCCCTCTCATCCAGTATCTGTCTTGCTCCCCCCCCCCCCCGAGAGGGTCCAGGGTCTTCTCTCTATTCCCCTTTCATTGCAGTGACTGTCCTCCCTCTTGGTGGCAGCAGTGGCTTGGTGGAGGGCAGAGAGAAAGAAAGAAAGGGGGCAGGCAGGGAGACAGTAAGAAAGAAGGGAAACAGAAAAAAAGAAAGGGAAGCAGGGAGAAAGAAAGGGCATAGAGAGAGGAAGAAAAAGTTGGGGGAGGGAATGAGGTCTGGAGGAGAGGAAGCATACAGGCTGAAAGAAGGGAAGAAAGATTGGATGCACAGTCAGAAGAAGAAAGTGCAACCAGAGACTCATGAAATCACCAGACAACAAAGGTAGGAAAAATGTGTCTGAATTTATATCTGCTGTCTATATTTTGTTCTATGGTCCCCCTTTTACTAAACCACAATAGCGGTTTTTAGCGCAGGGAGCCTATGACCGTTGAGAGCAGAGCTGGGCATTCAGTGCAGCTCCCTGCACTAAAAACTGCTATTGTGGTTTAGTAAAAAGGGAGGGGGGTATATTTGTCTATTTTTGTATGGTTGTTACTGAGGTGACAGTGCATAGAGTCATCTGCCTTGACCTCTTTGAAAAAACCCCAGAATAGGAATGATAATTAACATTTTCTCAGCGTACAGTGTGCTTTGTGTTTTTAAAAATTTTTATTGTTGGTAGATCATTTTGACTTGGTCATTTTAAAAGTAGCTCGCAAGCCCAAAAAGTGTGGGCACCTCTGCCCTAGACCTTCACTTCAACCTTCCACCCCGCCCAATAATTTTCAAGTCCCTAGTGACCACGTCAGAGAGAAGGCTTCCAACGCAGCCACGGTTCAGTGAGGTGTAGACGGCCGTGGATTTCAGCAGGGGAACCGGCCAGACATGCTGGGCAGGGAAGGGGATAAAGGTAGAAATGCTGCACAGGCAAGGGTAGAAATGTTGCAAAGGCAAGGGGGAGACATGCTGCTGCTGCTGCACAGGGAAGGGGGGGGGAGAAATGCTGCACAGGGAAGGGGGGAGAAATGCTGCTGCTGCACAGGGAAGGGGAAGAGAAATGCTGCTGCTGTAGCACCCAATTGGGGAGAGAGAGGGAAGGAGGGAGAAGGAAGACAAGGGAGAGAAGCCAGAGATGCCAAGTCCATGGGAGGGAGGGAAAAGAAAAAAGGAAAGGAGATACCAGACCATGGAGGGGGAGGAAGATATGCCATGGCATGAGTGAAGGGAAGGAGATAGAGATACCACACCATGGTATGGAGTGGGAAGGAAGGAAGGAAAGGAGAAGAGAAAGAGAGAGATGCCAAAGCATAGGGGAGGGGGTAGAGACAGAAAAATGGAGAGGGGTGAAGCTGAAATGAATCATGTGCAAAGGAGAGAAGGAACCCTAGATATACAGTTTATTGAAGGAACATAGAAAGAGGGAAGATGCCATATGGAAGAGAGAGAGGGTGGATAGTAGATGAAGGGGCAGAGAGAATGTGGGCAGTAGATAGAAGGGGTAGAGAGAGGGCAGAAGCTGGGTGGAAGGGGCAAAGAGAGGGCAGATTTGCATGGAAGAGAGAGAAGACAAACGCTGTATAGAAAGAAGAGAGCAAAGAGATGATGATTAAAGCAGAAATGACAAAAGGTAGAAAGATTTTTTGTTGCTTTACTTAGAATCAAGTAGTATTGTAACTGTATTGATAAAAGTTTATAAATAGGAAATGGAAATAAGGCAATTTGTTTTGACTAAACCCCTTTCCTCAGGACAGAATACCATAACTGCAGTATACTGTACTGAAGAAAGATTTGGCCTCTGAAAGCTAATTGAAAAATAAAATGGTATTTTCTTATTTCTCATTATTTGTTTTACCTTTATTTGTTAATTTGCAAAGTGGTGATTGTTATGTATCAGTTTTTTTCAAATTTGCATCTACTGTCTTTATATTTTGCACAGTATTAGGGGACATGTGTCGCTGTTTTTGTGGTGTTGTGGTGTTGCATTGTATGCAGAGTCCGGTTTTTGGCGGTTCAGTTTAACTTTTGTCTACATATTTCTATTTTTAGTTTGTGATTATTCCATATAGGGCGAGGGTGTATCTCTGTTCTCTGTGTATGAAAAGGACATAGTTTTCAGTTGCCATTGACTACAGGATCAATTGACTGTGCGGGATCTGGCTTGTTTAGTTTTACAATGTATGTGTTGGTGTTCTAGTGCTCACTGCAGTGTTTAAGATTCTGCCTTTTCCTAGGTACACTCTTGTTGTGCAATATGTGGATTGTTACTAAAAATCATATTTTTCATATAGATGGGGGGGGGGGGGCAAAAAATGATGGGCCCCGGGTGTCACATATGCTAGGTACGCCACTGCCCCAACCCTCCTCCTTTACAAGCCTTGAGAAGCCTCCATCCTAACTAAGAAGGCAATTTCTCCAGATGAAATCATTTTTGCTAGCAGAAATAGGCTTTTAATACTGTACATACATTTCCAGATGGTGTTAATGTCCAAATGTAACAGGAATAAGAGTATCAAACTCAGACTTACACACAATGTTTGCTTCTATGGACATGGCTTTCCCAGACTCCAGAAAAATATCACAGATTTCAGAAGCAAAATTGCACAGTTGTTGCTTTTATAGATCTTGTAACTCTCCATAAATAAAACAAACAACTAGAGACAACCTAAAACTGCCACAAAAACTGTCCAAAAGCTGAAACCAAAATTGCAGTGGATCCTCATAAATCAAAAACTCCTCCAGGGACACATGAAGGAGTCCCAGGGCCATGGTCCGCATTTGCATGACTCTCAGCTCTACCAGTCCCCTGTCTCAATGCCCTCCTCCCCCCCCCCCCCCCACTGCCCTGTCCTTGGTACACTAGAATGGCATAGCTAGATGATTGATTGGGTGGAGGGGGGGGGGGGCAGTGCTGAAAACAAAGTTGGATGGCCACCAAATTTTCTCCCTGCCCAAATGCAAAATATAAATGCTTGAGTGGGGAATCTCCATGCATTTCCAGTTGAAGTTTTCATCCTCCTTTGCCACTCTGGCAGCCAGAACTCCCAAGTTCTGCAGCCACCAGTAGTGTACCTGAGCTGCTGCTGCCAGTCTCATTCCTCTGTGCATACTTGGTTTTTGCATATGAATAAAAACTGAGCATGCATGGGGGAGGCCAGCAGCGGTGGCTACACTTTGAGGACCCAGCCATCAGCTGCAGAACTTGGAGAGCTCTGGCCACCAGATTGGAGGAGGAGTTGGTCTTCAACTGGTGCAGCTTGGGGTTCCCTGTCAATCACAGCAAGGGTGATGGCAAATTTTGGGCGGCCTGAACTCATGGCTTACCTGTTGGTATACCAATATTTGGTATACCACCAACTATGTTCAGTACAAAGGGAGTGCTTTTCTGTTTTTATTTGTTCAATGTTGCAATATTTGCCAAGTTTAACTTTTTGGGTTTTCCGATAAATTTTAGTCTTCATGCTTCTATTTCTAATTTCTGATCCCTTCTTCTATATTTGATGAATGGGAATTTATATATAAACCACTTATGCTCGTAAACCAAGATACCACTGTATACTACTTGGACAAGGTGTATTACGTGGTTTTCAATTGGGTACTCAAGCATTTCTCCCTATCTGTCCCAGCAGCTCACAGTCTATCTAATGTGCCTGGGGCAGGGGAGGATTAAGGGACTTGCTCAGAGTTACAAGGAGCAGCGCAAAATTTGAACCCACAGCTTCAGGGTGCTGAGGCTGTAGCTCTAACCACTATACCACATTCTGTATTTGGCGAAGGTCTGTTTGTGTTGTCACACCCACGCTCTCTGCGAACACCCTGAGCCGTCGGGTAATGACATGAAGCTTGTTACTGGCGTGGTCCCTTTAGAATTAGGGTCACCTTTCAAGTTGGTAGTCCCTGGCAAATGCCCAACTAAGCTTATTCTTCAAGGGTTTTGAAAAATCACACTTTGTCAGAATGGCCTTGGTGAAAACATAAGCTTTTATTCGGCCACCGGCCGTGGAATTACTGTGCCGCTCCAGGTTTTCCTGGTAGCATGAACATCATACAAAAACAACAGAAAAAGTTCATCTCACTCGTAGTCACCCAGTAATCAGCTCTGGACTGGGTTAATAAACCACATACAGTCATTAATATTCCAGGAGGTTAGGAGGTGAAACAGTTAGCACAAATAACTCTCCATTGTAGCTTTACAGGAGAGACATTCTTGTTCAGGATTGAGAAATATTCTGTGCTGTCTTCCAGTGCTCTTACACTCTCCAGCTGGGCTGGACTTTCTCCCTAGTCCCGAGCAGGCTTTTCCCTGAGAGGGTTAATTTCCTTATCCCTATGAGGCAGGCAGACTAATTGAATTAGTTAGTTGCTAAGGCACTATCTTTACAGCTGGGCCCTTTCACGGAGTGTGGAAGTCAGGAAATTCTGGGCTTTAAACTAGCCATCATTACACCCTGGCTTTTGGTTCAGCTGTGAACATAACCTGCAGAGGAGATTACTGTAGCCTTTCCAAACTCCAGCAAAACAGCCTGTAAAATTGCAATACAGGATTATTTCCCTAGTAACTCCCACAGTCATTAGTTCACAGAGCAAGCAGAGAAATACAGCCAAGACAAAACCTCTGTTCACAGACCTTTCCCAGGATATTCAGCTCTCCATTTCCTCTGAACAGCTTTCCTGTATAGCCCCACTTTCTTCCCATACCATGGGCTCTGGGGAAAGGAATTCAGTGGCCAAATTACCAGCCTATTTCTCCGTCATTTCCCAGTCAGTGCTGAGGAACTGCTCAGCCCCGTCCTGCCTCTGCTCTACTGCCAAGCCTCGTTCTGCTCTTCCTCCCTCTGCTCTCTAACGAGCCTGGCTTTAAGCTGAGGGGAAGAACCACTCCCCCTTGGCTTTGGATGGGGGAAGGGAATTCCTTCCTCAGCCCATGCCGTTTCTCTGAGGGGAAACTGCTTGTGAGCTTTCTGCCTTACAGGCAATGGCCAATAGCAAGGCAGCTTCTTCCTGCCTGGCTTTGGGACTGCTTCAGGTAAGTCTAAGCCTTCCTGTTCTATTTCCATTTCATAGTCACTCACCAGGTAGTCAGCTAATTTATTGTCCTGGGCCCTGACCTGGTCAGCCCTTCTGCACTGGGGTTTATATACCGTATTTTCTCGCATATAACGCACGCATTATACGTGTTTTTTACGTACCGCGCATACCCTCACACGTTATACCCGTGAGCGTGTTGTACAAAATTTTTTTTACATAGTTCCCCCCCCGACGTCCGATTCACCCCCCGTAGGACCGCTCGCACCCCACCCCGAAGGACCGCTCGTACGCACCCCCACCCCGAAGGACCGCTCGCACGCACTCCCACCCGCACCCCCACAGCCTCCCGACCCCCCCCCCCCATCATGTAGAAGCTCCTACCGGTGTCCTGCTGCTTCCTCTTGGCGGTCCCGACACCCGACACAATCGGGGCAAGAGGGAGCTCAAGCCCTCTTGCCCCAGCCAACCGCGGCACCCCCGACACGATCGGGGCAAGAGGGAGCTCAAGCCCTCTTGCCCCCCCCCCCGACTCCCCGACACGATCGGGGCAAAAGGGAGCCCAAGCCCTCTTGCCCCGCCGACTCCCCAACTCACTGACAATATCGGGCCAGGAGGGAGCCCAAGTCCTCCTGGCCCTGGCGAACCCCCCCCCCCCCCCTAGTTGTTCGGGCCAGGAGGGAGCCCAAACCCTCCTGGCCACGGCGACCCCCTACCCCCACCCGCACTACATTACGGGCAGGAGGGATCCCAGGCCCTCCTGCCCTCGACACAAACCCCCCTCCCCCCAACGACCGCCACCCCAAGAACCTCCGACCGCCCCCCCAGCCGATCCGCGACCCCCCTGGCCGACCCCCACGACACCCCCATCCCCCTTCCCCGTACCTTTGTGTAGTTGGCCGGACAGACGGGAGTCAAACTCGCCTGTCCGGCAGGCAGCCAACGACGGAATGAGGCCGGATTGGCCCATCCGTCCCAAAGCTCTGCCTACTGGTGGGGCCTAAGGCGCCTGGGCCAATCAGAATAGGCCCGGGAGCCTTAGGTCCCACCTGGGGGCGGGGCCTGAGGCACATGGGCCTAACCCGACCATGTGCCCAAGGCCCCGCCCCCAGGAGGGACCTAAGGCTCCCGGGCCTATTCTGATTGGCCCAGGCGCCTTAGGCCCCACCAGTAGGCGGAGCTTTTGGACGGATGGGCCAATCCGGCCTCATTCCGTCGTTGGCTGCCTGCCGGACAGGCGGGTTTGGCTCCCGTCTGTCCGGCCAACTACACAAAGGTACGGGGAAGGGGGGTGGGGGTGTCGTGGGGGTCGGCAAGGGGGGTCGCAGGTCGGCTGGGGGGACAGTCGGAGGTTCTTGGGGGGGCGGTCGTTGGGAGGGGGGTTTGCGTTGAGGGCAGGAGGGCCTGGGATCCCTCCTGCCCGTAATGTAGTGCGGGGTGGGGGTAGGAGGTCGCGTGGCCAGGAGAACTTGGGCTCCCTCCTGGCCCGATATTGTTGGGGAGTTGGGGAGTCGGCGGGGCAAGAGGGCTTGGGCTCCCTTTTGCCCCGATCGTGTCGGGGAGTCGGGGGGGGGGGCAAGAGGGCTTGAGCTCCCTCTTGCCCCGATTGTGTTGGGGGGTGCCGCGGTTGGCTGGGGCAAGAGGGCTTGAGCTCCCTCTTGCCCCAATCGTGTCGGGTGTGCCGCGGTTGGCTGGGGCAAGAGGGCTTGAGCTCCCTCTTGCCCCGATCATGTCGGGGGTGCCGCTGTTGGATGGGGCAAGAGGGCTTGAGCTCCCTCTTACCCTGATCGTGTTGGGGGTGCCGCGGTTGGCTGGGGCAAGAGGGCTTGAGCTCCCTCTTGCCCCGATCATGTCGGGGAGTCGGGACCGCCAAGAGGAAGCAGCAGGACACCGGTAGGAGCTTCTACATGATGGGGGGGGAGGTCGGGAGCCTGTGGGAGTGCGAGCGGTCCTTCAGGGTGGGAGTGCGGGTGCGGGTGGGAGTGCGTGCGAGCGGTCCTTCGGGGTGCGGGTGCGTGCGAGCGGTCCTTCGCGGTGGGGGTGCGAGCGGTCCTGCGGGGGGGGGGGTGTGAATCGGACGTCGGGGGGGCATCAGGCTTTCAGGGTGGTGACAGAACTTCAAGGGGGAGAGGAGAGTCGGGGCGGGCGAAAGGAGATTCGGGGTGGCCAGAGGAGAGTCGGGCGGGCGAAAGGAGAGTCGGGCGGCGACGGGAGAGTTGGGCGGCGACGGGAGAGTCGGGCAGCATGCGCGGTATACGGGTGTGCGCGGTATATAAAAATTTCTGTACATAGATTTGTGTTTTTCGCGCGCTATACCCGTGTGCGCGTTTTACACGGGTGCGCGTTATCTACGTGAAAATACGGTACTTTCCTTAATTTCCCTGTGGCAAACCTTGGGAAAGACGTCCGTTTGTCACAGTGTGAAGAAGTCATTTAAATTTGTTTTATGTGTGGTACTAATAGTGAGTAAGGGGACTGGACTCGGTAAGCACTGATATTCACTAGGTACTATTTTATAAGGTAGTGCCTAAATGCCATAGAGCCTAACTGCAAGGGAAGCCATGCACATGGGCAGAGCACTGGTGTACCATGGGATGTGCATAGAATACTGTAAATTACGTGCATCATAAGAGAGCATTCCTATACAGGGATGTGCCAGTGTTGACCTTATGCCAGTATTCTATAATGGAATCTTGGTTTTAAGTTAACACCAATTTTCTAAAGGGCATTGGAGTGCCTAGATTGAAGCACCAATTTATAGAATTGCCTCCTAAGTGTTTATGCCCTTAGATTGGGGGGGGGGGGAGGAGGATCTAAGCTCCTGCAGTATAGTAACACCTATGGATTTAGATTGCACATGTACTGGATTACAAAGGGAAATTTGGTCAGTGCTCCTTACTGAGAACTATTATGCCATGAAAAGCCAGAGCACAGCGACTAAAATTTTTGAAACACAACATGAATCAGATTTCTTAAATTCACTTAAAGTGACAAACTGATTCTAGTACATAATAAGCCTTCCTTCCCTACATACTAGTAAAAGATTACCTCCCCTCCCCCCATTTAACAAAACTGTAGTGTGTTTTTTAGCTCTGGCTGAGGTGGAAACAACTCCGAAACACATATGATTGTCAGAGCTGTTACCACTGCGGTCTGGGCTACAAACTGCACTACAGTTTTGTAAGGGGAGGGGGTAAATTAGTTTTGGTGAAGAAATCAGGTTTTTTGGACTTTTCTCATACTTGTATTCTCAATAGTTACTGTATTTTTTGCTTTTCACAGCAGCATTAATCCAATGACCAAAATATGTGGGCGCAGGGGCATCTAATCAAGGGAAAAACCATGGCATCAATGAATGTTATTTATATAAATGAAGGCCTGTCACATCAGCCTTGTATCCCTGTTCCACTGTCCTTGCTCACTCCCTACCCTTACCATAAAAGGTCAGTAAGGGCTCCTTTTACTAAGGTGCGCTAGGGCTTTAACGCATGGAATAGTGCACGCTACATTGCCAGCACGCTAGACCTTAACACCAGCGTTGAGCTGGCGTTAGTTCTAGAAGCGTAGTGCACAGTAATTTTCTGCTTGCGCTAAAAACGCTAGCGCATCTTAATAAAAGGAGCCCTAAGTCTGGTAGGGGAAAAATATTATGCCTAAGGAATTACTGCTTAAAAACTTCAGTATTTAGTTCAAGACACTTTAAGGTTAG
Source organism: Geotrypetes seraphini (assembly GCF_902459505.1). Taxonomy (NCBI): domain Eukaryota; kingdom Metazoa; phylum Chordata; class Amphibia; order Gymnophiona; family Dermophiidae; genus Geotrypetes; species Geotrypetes seraphini. The sequence continues at coordinate 56,283,516 of NC_047092.1, forward strand.
AGAGAAAATCAACCCTTGTAAAAAGCAAAAGTGATTTCATAACAGTTAAAATAATTATGCTGTTCTTGGACAAAACATTTTGAGTCAGACTATGGAGTGAACATTCTGATATTGAAGTTGGTTCTCATCAGCTTTCTGACATTCCTGTTTTGTAAGAAGGTAATTAACTCGTTAAGCTGTTTGCTGAAGTATGAACTGATTTATGAATGTAAAATGCTTCTGCTTTTCACTAAAATGCCATTTCATTACCTGATTAATTCATTATAGTAAAGAGGGATTACTAGAGTCAATTTTGTTAATGAACCCAAGCTTTCTCTGGTATATGTAGTCAGTTATCTGTAAACATTATAAACATATGTTTTCATGTAACAATTCTTTCTGAACAACAAAAAAAGGTTGCAATTCAAACATTGAGATCAGGTTATCTTTCCATATATATTTTGGACACATCAAAAAATCAATTTAAATATAAAAAGAGCCAAAGAGAGGGATACAAGAAATACATTGAATCAGGAGATGAACACAGTAAACTGAAATGTTTCAATGTAATGACAACAAATTTGGGGAGAGGGGTGTGCAACTCCTCTGTGGCAGTGGAGTTTCAAGTATATTATTTTCTTACTATTAGGGGCATTTTCGAAACAGTATGATGTCCAAAAAATAGGAGAGTGTGGCACAGTGGTTAAAGCTAAAGTTACAGCTTTAGCATCCTAAGGTTGTGGGCTCAAATCCATGCTGCTCCTTCTGACCCTGGGCAAGTCACTTAATCCCACCATTGCCCCAGGTACATTAGAAAGATTGTGAACTCACTGGGAAAGACAGGGAAAAATGCTTGAGTATCTGAATAAATTCATATAAACCGTTCTGAGCTCCCTTGGGAGAATGGTACAGAAAACTGAAAAAAAAAAAAAATCAATCAACATTTGGATGTTCTAATTGCCAGGACGTAGAAATGTCGATTTTCAAAACAGCTTTGATAAACGAGCATTTTGGATTACGAGCATGCTCCTGGAACGGATTATGCTCGTAATCCAAGGTACCACTGTATTATCATATTTTATCCATCAGCTTGGCATTGGGCCTTTCAAAACAGGCCCACAGTCGATTCCTGCTATATCTCACCCCCTCCAAAAGAAACTTTGCATCAGAAAGGGAAGAATGCAGTAGCACTTGTATGCAGGTCTGTACTAGAAGACTTCTCTTCATGTTGATCTATCCTTGCATCTTCTGGCCCTGGCAGAGATAAGGTGTTTGTGGTTGTGGTGGTGCTGGCAGGCCTGTCAGGAGGGAGATGTTTGACCCAGACAAAGGGGAAAAGAAGGAAATGGGAAATGCTGAATACCTGGAGGGAGGGGAAAGGAAAGAAATGAGGGAAGGGGATATGCTTGACACGGAAGGGGAGGGGGTTAGTAAGGGGATATAAAATACTGGAAATAGGTGAAGGGGTAGAAATGGAAATGGGGATATGTTGAACACTTAGGGCAGGAGTAGGCATTTCCGGTCTTCGAGAGCCACAGGCAGGTCAGGTTTTCAGGATATCCACAATGAATATGTATGAGATGGATTTGCATGCACTTCTTTCTTGAGATACAAATCTATCTCATGCATATCTATTGTGGATATCATGAAAACCTGACCTGACTGTGGCTCTCGAGGACCGGAATTGCTTACCCCTGACTTAGGGAGAGGGAAGTGAAGGGAAGGGTAGGGTACTTGATGAACATCTGGTGGGGGTGTAAGGAAGGGACAGAGATGCTGGATACCTGGAGAGAGTAGGGAAGGAAAGATGCGAGACATGGGAAGGGATAGTGAAGGGATAATGGGGTGGGGGTAAGAGGCAGGATGAGAAAATGCTAGCCATCTGAAAGGGGTAGGGAAGAGAGTTGCAGGACATCTGAAGGGGAGATGTGGAAGGAGAGATACTTGACAGCTTTGGGATAGGAAGGGAACAGAAGTTAGACTAAGGTAGTTAGGCAAGGAAAAGGGAGATTGGACTTGGAGAGGGTTAGAGCTTTGAGCTCTCATGGGGGTAGTAGGGGAGGCGTATGGCTGAAAGTTCACATAGGGCATCAGATACCTTCAGGCTGGTTTTGTTCTTAAGGTATTCTGGCTCTTAAGAGTTTTGAAAGAATTGCTACATTACCTTACACTAGATGAAGAATAGCTGCAAGTGAAAAGGGTGAATAAGTCAATCTTTACTGGTTTATGCTTTTTTGACTTAAATCAAGGGCACTCTTATGATTCCAGGTTAATTCTATTATACCTTTCCCTTTGTGTGACCTTGGACAGGTTACCTTATCGCCCAGTAGCTTAGTTTGTACTGCTGTAGAAGAACAATAATAGAACCATTCCCTATGGAAACCTGTCAGACAGCCAATTTTCCATAACAGTGTGTGTGCTCACCTTTAACTGGGTGCAAGGGAGCCACTGCTTCTCCAACTTGTGACATTACTCTGAGCAATTTGGAAACTTTCAATTTAAAGGGCTACCAGCTGCATTGGAAGACACTGTGCTTTGAACATCTTACTGAACAACAAATAACCATGGCATCAGTTCTAAATATGGTAACAGGTCTTTATACAAGGAAAGTAAACAAAAACAAGAGAAATAGGAAGCCTATATGCTTCTCCAAACAAGTGGCTGAAAAAATAAGGGCAAAAGAGGCTGTGTTTAAGAGATACAGAAAAATGCAACAAGAGGATTATGGAAATGATACTGGATTAAACTCACAGAAGCAAAGAGGGAAATATGGCTAGCAAAAGCACAGGTGGAAGAAAAATGGCTAAAGATATAAAGAGAGGTGAGAAGGCCATTTTCAGACATATTGGAGAAAGGAGAAAAGCTAGGCAGTGGCGTAACAAGGGGGGGGTGACGATCAGCCCCAGGTGCAGACTTAGGGGGGGGTGCACAGCCGGCCGTTAGTCTAAATTACATTCTTACAGCAGCTTGCGTGTGGCTGCCATAAAGGTCATCTCTGACGCAACCGGAAGTTGCATCAGAGACGAACTTTAATGGCTGCCATAGAGCAGCCGGCTGCTGTATGAAGGCAGTTTAGATGTCGCCAGCCAAAGGGTAGGGATGTTTGTCGGACCGGGCCTGTTGTCCGGGGGGGGGGGGGGGAGAAAGCACCACGAAGGTAAGGGGCAGGGAGGGAGAAAGGAAGGAAAGGTGGGACGGAGAAGAAAAGACGCTGAAGGGAGATGGGTAAAACAGAGGGGGGAGAAGGACGCTGAAAGCACATGGGGAAGACAGAGGGGGAGAGAAGGACGCTGAAAGCACATGGGGAAGACAGAGGGGGGGGGGAGAAGGACGCTGAAAGCTCATGGGGAAGACAGAGGGGGAGAAGGCCACTGAAAGCACATGGGGAAGACAGAGGGGGAGAAGGACGCTGAAAGCACATGGGTAAGATGGGGGGGAGAAGGAAGCTGAATGCACATGGGGAAGACAGAGGGGGGAAGAAGGATGCTGAAAGCACATGGGGAAGACAGAGGGGGGAGAAGGATGCTGAAAGCACATGGGGAAGACAGAGGAGGAGAAGGACGCTGAAAGCACATGGGGAAGACGGGGGGAGAAGGACGCTGAAAGCACATGGGGAATACAGAGGGGGGGGGAGAAGGACACTGAAAGCACATGGGGAAGATAGAGGGGGGGAGAAGGACGCTGAAAGGACATGGAGAAGACAGAGTGGGGAGAAGGACGCTGAAAGCACATGGGGAAGACAGAGTGGGGAGGATGCTGAAAGGACATGGAGAAGAGAGAGTGGGGAGAAGACGCTGGCAGGGAAGATGACAGAGATGCCAGACTATGGGGGGAGCAGAGGGAAGAAGATGGGTGCCAGACCAATTTGGAAGGGGGGAGAAAGGGAGAGGCACAGTAACAGAGCAAATGGAAGACGCAGAGAGAAGAGAGACAGTGGATGGAAGGAATTGAATGAGAAGATGAGGAAAGCAGAAACCAGAGAAGACAAAGGTAGAACAAAAATTTTCTATTTATTTATTGCTTTAGGAGACATGTGTCACTGTTTCTTTGGTGTTGCATTGTATGCAGAGTCCAGCTTCTTGCTGGTTCAATTTAACTTTTGTCTATGTATTTCTATTTTATCCCCCCTTTTACAAAACTGTGGAGCGTTTTTAGCGCCAGACGTGGTGGTAGCAGCTCTGATGCTCAGAATTCTATGAGCGTCAGAGCTGTTACCACCATGGCTAAAATCCACACTAGTTTTGTATAAGGGGGAGGGGTTAGTTTGTGATGACATATTCCATATTAAGCAAAGGTGTTTTCTGTGTTCTGTGTGTTCGAAAGACATGGTTTTCTGTTAGGATTGACGGTGTAGGATTGATCTGTACTAGTCTGGCTTGTTTAGTTTTACAATGGGTGTATTGATGTTGTACTGCCCACTGCAGTATGTAAGATGTTGCCTTTTCCTAGGTACTCATGTGTGACGTGTGGCCTGTTACTAAAACTCATGTTTTTCGTACAGATGGGGGGGTGCCAAAAAATGATGGGCCCCGAGTGTCACATATGCTAAGTACGCCACTGACCTGGACAACTCAATTCCAATTTCTACTGCCTGTCTAAAATGGTATCTATATGTGTATTATTACCAGACCAGAATAGGTAAATAGTACAATATATAGTGATAGTGTCTGAAGATCTAAAGGCAAAGAGACAGTGTGACAAGGCGGTGGCTGTTGCCAGAAGGATGCTAGGCTGTATAGAAAGAGGCATAGCCAGTAGAAGAAAGAAAGTATTGATGCCCCTGTACAGGTTGTTGGTGAGGCCCCATTTGGAATATTGTGTTCAATTTTGGAGACTGTATCTGGCGAAGAACATAAAAAGACTTGAAGAGGTCCAGAGAAGGCGTCAAAAATGGTAGGAGGTTTGTGCCAGAAGACGTATGAGGAGACTGGAAGCCCTGAATATGTACACCCTAGAGCAGGGATGTCAAAGTAAGTCCTCGAGAGCCGCAATCCAGTCGGGTTTTCAGGATTTCCCTAATGAATATGCAAGAGTAATGTTAGGAAATTCTTGTTTACTGAGAGGGTGGGTTGATGCCTGGAATGCGCTCCCGAGGGAGGTGGTGGAGAGGAAAACGGTGACAGAGTTCAAAAGGATGTGGGATGAACACAGAGGATCTCTAATCAGAAAATAATGGTATATATTGAAGAACTAAGGCTAGTACTGGGCATGGTCTGTCTCCCGTATATGGCTTTTCAGTTGAGGATAGGCTGGGATGGTTTAGATGAGCTGGCATGAACTTCAACGGAGACTCCAGTAGATGCACAATACTGGGCAGAGTTCTGGGTTTCTGGCCCAGAAATATCTAAGAAAAAGAACAATTTAAATTAAATCATTAAATTATAGAGAGTGTATGTTTGGGTAGACTGGATGGACCATTCAGGTCTTTATCTGTCATCATTTACTATGTTACTATGTAATATGGTAGGATGGCACTTAATTATTATTATTTTTTTTAATGATACAGATCAATCAGGGAACTCTTACGTATATGTCAAGAAAGAGAGAAAATCAAGTACACAACAAAGGTAAGATTTCATATTGTTGTAACAATTTATAAAGGGGAAAGTTTGATAAAACTGATCATCTCCATACTATGATTGGCATAGGCTTTTGAGTATCTCCTGCTCAGTTGCTGCTGGGGCCTGGCTGCACATTTGCAAAGAGGTGCTACTGTACCACAAAAATCACATTTTGATAAACAATAGATCCAAAAGCTTCCAGCCTTTTCTAAAGTACTATAAAATATACATAGCAAAACCAAATTCATAGAACAACTGAGAGGAGGAAGCAAAAATACAGGACTAACAGGATTCATCCTTGATGGTTTTTCAAGTTCTCTTTTATTAGGGCTACCAGATTTTCCGTTTGGAAAATCTGGACCCCCTCCTAGCCCCACCCCCCAATCCCGCCCTAGCCCCACCTCAGCCCCGCCCTTGCTGCCTGCTCATGTCAGGCAGGAGGCATCTGCGTATGCATGTATGTACGTGACATTGCGCATGCGTGGATGGCCTCCTGCCCAACGGTGATTTGATAGAAGCTTTTCAAAATCTGAACAAAGTGCCAGGTTTCGAAAAGCTGTCCCGACCCCCAGACATGTCCTCAAAAGGACTTGTCCACGGAAATCTGGATGTCTGGTAACCCTATCTTTTATAAAACCCTGGCATGCCTTAGCAATAATTTTTAAGCTATTGTTTTTCATGTTTCTACTTCTATTGTTCTATTTTTGTATTACAGTACAGTAGATGCTATACAGGCTAAAGATTATTATATGCCTTGATTCCACACCATTTAAAAGTTTGCAAAATAAAATTTCATGAGATAGAGACACATATCCCCCACACTAGCCCAAATATAAATATCTCCTGATATTCTCACATTTACATGGCCTATGAATTTTTCAAATTAGAAGCCATAGTTTTGACAGCCCTGCTTCTTATAGCTTCTGAGTACCGTATTTTCACTCATATACCGCGCACACGGGTATAGTGCGTGAGAAACTGTAATTTATGTAAATACATTTTTATATACCGCGCACACCCGTATACCGCGCATGTCGCCCCAACTCTCCCGTCGCTGCCCGACTCTCCTTTCGCCCGCCCCGACTCTCCTCTGGCCACCCCGACTCTCCTTTAGCCCGCCCCGACTCTCCTCTCCCCCTTGAAGTCCTGTCCCCACCCTGAAAGCCTGATGCCCCCCCCGACGTCCGATTCACCCCCCCGCAGGACCGCTCGCACCCCCACAGCCTCCCGACCCCCCCCCCCATCATGTAGAAGCTCCTACCGTTGTCCAGCTGCTTCCTCTGCCGGCAGTCCTGGCCCTTCTGTGAGCGCTGCGTCTGCGCTGCTTCCTCTTCCGGCGGTCCCGCCCTTTCTCTGATGTCAGAGAAAGGGCGGGACCGCCGGAAGAGGAAGCAGCTGTGGGGGTGCGAGCGGTCCTTCGGGGTGGGGGTGCGGGTGCGAGTGCGTGTGAGCGGTCCTTTGGGGTGGGGGTGCCGGTGCCGGTGCGAGTGCGTGTGAGCGGTCCTTTGGGATGGGGGTGTGAGCGGTTCTGCGGGGTGAATCGGGCGTCGGGGGGGGGGGAACTATGTAAAAAAAAAGTTGTAAAACGCGCTCATGCGTATAATGCGCATGGTTATGCACGGTTTGTAAAATCGTGTATAACGCACGCGTTATATGCGTGAAAATACGGTAATGTGAGAGTAAATGATTTATTGAAGATTACACAATAAGTGGTGAATGTGGATCTGGAATCAGAGGCTCTGGGTTTCGAGGTGTAATACACCACCCTTGAGGACAATAAACACACCCGACTTTCTGGATTTGCAAGCTATACAAATAACCTGCTTCTCAGAACAAATATGTGCAAATATGCCTGACGAATAATCAGTGTGGATGGGATGAAAAGCAAGTACGTTTGTGGCCCTCTGAAACTAAGTTATACATCTCTCTTCTACATAGTGGTACAAATTTATATAAATATGTCCCGTTCAAACAAAATGTTCCGACATCTGGAGCATGAAATAGGAAACATGCCCTCCAATCTCCCATGCAGTTCCAGAAGTGCTCTTTAAAATATGGTGTCCAGGGCAATGCCCCGGTCACTTTACCTGATATGTAGCTCTGCTGATCTTTACATTCTCAAGGGACTTGTATACTTAGCAAATAATTTTAAAAGCAATCTTTCAGGTAAATATATGACCTAAAGCAGTGGCATAGCCATGGGGTGGCACTTGGCGGCCTGTGACCCCCCATTCGGGGCTTAGGCCTCCTCCAGAACTTCAGCACTCCTTCACCTTTGCATGCGCAAGAAGTCCTGGCGTCTGCAGCTGAAGGTATGCTACTGTCTTCTGCTTTAAGGAAGCAGCATGAGAAGGAAGAGAGTGGTGGCATTGTATTTATTCTGCTAGGGCCTGTTATTCTTGTGAACCGCTTTGGCTTAACTGTTTTTGTTAAAAATTGTGGTATATCAAATAAAATAATTGTAATTGTTGTAATTACACCCTTGCCAGCAAAAGTATGTTTGGTGCACCCAGGAAGGTGTGTGTGGGGGGGAGGGAGCAATGCATTGCCCCCCAGTCCACCCATGTCTCCCCAAAATTGGAAGGCTGGCTACGCCCCTGGCCTTAAGTATGTTCATTTTTATTAGTATAAGAAAGAAAGGATCAACACAGAGAATAAAGACTAATATGTTCATAGCATAAACATACCATTTCTTCAGGAGGGTCTTGGGAGAATCAATTAACTAATATGGCCTTTTTTGCCATCAGCACCACCTTCCTTAGAAAGCAAGATATTCCTTTGAGCTACGTTGTGATTAAATTTACCAAATAAAATTCTGATTTCCAAGGAATAGTACAAGACCACTAAGCAGATATTGTCTTTAGGAGTGACTTCCAAAATATATGCATTTAAACTTATGTACCTGTGTATGCATAATTTTATAAAATAATCTGGGATATTTGTGCATGCCAGAGAGTATTTACTTTCTGCAAAATCATTTTCAAAGGAAAAGTATGTTCTTATGTTACCATTCAAAACTGGTGTAATTTATGCAAGTATCTGCTATAAAAGCCAAGCACCCTGATATAAATTATTCTATCAGTGATAGATTTTTGTTTATCTGAAACATATTCTAATGTCTTCTGTGATTGTGTGACCTATATTTTATGGACCTTGCTACCTTTACCATTACTTCAGGAAGATGACTACCTTTCTTTTCAGAAGGAACGCAAGGAGTTTGTTTTTTTCAAATGGGTTTTTGGATTGGAAGATTATTAGTGGGGTATAATGGGGCGGGGATGGGTGGCACTGACTGGGCCTGAGGGTGGGTCTAGGGGGTCTAGATTTTACTATAGTAAAATCTGGCAACCCTATACCCCCTGCAACACATACCAGGCCGTCCTATTCCCATGGTACCCTAACTGGGGGGGTCTGCAGAACTTATAAATCAGCTGCAGTGACAGGGGTCCCTCTCTGCTGTTGCCCTTAGAGGTAGTCTTGTGGTACTAGTTACTAATAATTAAAAGTTAGTAGTAAAACGACAAATATTAGTCTATGTTGATAACTTCCTCCCTAAATCTTTAAAAAATCTACAAAAATATGACACATTTGATTTTGCATACTTTATTGTTACAAAAATTTTCTGTTAATCCAAAATGAACTTACATCCGAAATTCATAGGAGTGGAATTGATCATACTATTTCTATATACCTAGATATCCATGTTAGAAATCTACAACGAGACTATCAAGGATCTGCTTTCCAAAAACCCAAGCAACTCTCTAGACATAAGGACACAAGGAAAGAGTGTCACAGTGCCTGGCCTGACAGAGATTGTAGTATCAACAGAAGCTGATATCAAAGATACAGTAGCACTAGGTGAGAAAAACAGGACCGTGGCTTCCACAAAGATGAACACAGAAAGGTAATGAATATGTCATATATGCTAAATTATTTTTAAAAATAGCATTAAAATAAATTATCTGCCGTGAATTCTCATGGTATTTGCTTAAAAATGGATTTTTGACTGAATGACAGATTTGGAAATAATTTATTGTTACTTATAGTGGCGTAGCGAGGGTGAGAGGTGCTCCTCCCCTGCCTTCTTCCTCACCCCACTTGCTGTGCACTAGAGAATGACATGGGGGAAAAAATTTATCACCGTTCCCGCTCCATCTTCGTGAGCTTGTCCCTGTCCCTGCTCCATCCCTGTGAGCTCAGTCCCCATCCCTTCCCCGTCCCCATGAGCTCAGTCCTCGTCCCCGCCCCGCAAGCTCGGTCTTCGTCCCTGCCCTGCAAGATCGGTCCCTGTCCCTGCCCTGCAAGCTGTCAGATCCCATCCGCACAAGCCTCGAATAGTTATGATTTTTTACTGAACTTATTTTATTAAAGTATAAAAAGAGACAACATTCTGTACAATTGTCATTTTATAAACACAAGTAATACAAAACAAGGATCAACAAAACTCCTTTTTCCCCTCCCTTTCACAAATATCCCCTCCACTATTGTGAAAACTGAACAAACCAAATTACTACAGAATGCTACATAGAAAAATCAAGCTAACAGAATACTTCAGTCACACATGGCAGGAATAGTGTTGTCAACTGCCCTCTGGTCAGAGAGAGCCCTAAGCTAGCTGGAAGCTAAAGAAGCAGTGCCTGGGCTTTGCGGTCCCCAGTTATTTCTAATATCAGCTCTAGCAGGATACATATTTCAAATCTGTAATATTCTAATCACAAAATATAACATTTATTTTTTTCTACCTTTTCTTGTCTGGTAATTTTATTCTTCAAATCACATTAGTCTCAAGCTTGGTTTTGAGTTCTTTCTGTCTTCATCGTGGCATGGCTGGCTCCTGAAGGTAAAATAGGCGCAAGAGTTGCTGGGGAGGAGATGTCGAGTCTGACACAGGTGCAATTTTTTAACCATAGGAGACTTTTCACTGCTGCCACGGGGTAGTAAAAGGTCTTGTCCCTGTTTCTGCGGGGCAGTGAAAGGTCTTGTCCCCATTCCTGTGGTAAATCAATTGCAAATGTCTCCATTCTTGTGGATTTACTGCGGTGATCACAGTTTACTGTGGTAAACAGTCCCCATGTCATTCTCTACTGTGCACGTGCCCCTTCTCATTCACCATATCTTTTTAACTTCTCGTCTCGCCCCTTTGATATCACTTCCTAGGTGCGGGACCTAGAACTGACATCAGAGAGAGTGCCGATGCCAATGTAGGCAGCAATGTTGCTCACACTGGAGAAGTAAATAAGGTACGGGGGAAGGCAAGGGGCCTTAAGCATCCGGGCCAATCAGAGCCTTAGGCTTCTTCCCGGTACATCCGGGGAGGGGTCTGAGGCTCTGATTGGCCCAGGTTGTATAAGGCTCTTCCTATGGGAAGGGCCTTAAACAACATGGGCCAATCAGAGCCCCAGGCCCCTCCCCGCTGCATCCCAGGAGTTGAAAGCCCATTATGGAAGAGGTGGGCCAGCTGCCTGGGGGGAGTCGGCATCCCTCTGGTCAGCCATCTAATTAAAGGTATGGGGAGAGGGATTGGAGGCACAGGGGGTGTTGTGATGCAGTGGGAGAGAATGGACATCTTTCCTACTGCTGCTGGGGGGGGGGGGAGTTGCTTGGCAGCGGGAAAGTGGGCATCTCCCTTGCTGCAGGGGGGAGGGGGGTATCGATTCTCAAAATGGCTTTTCTAGCAGTCTCCGACCCTGCTATGCTGGGGTTTTAAACTGTGTTGTCACTGTATCAGCACCCCTGGACCAGTCACTGATTTATGTCACCAAAAACCGACGCCGCTCTTAGAGAATGGCTCGGCGATTTTAAAGAATCCACTGGAATGCTCATTTTAATGTTGATGAGCCCATTTGCATGTCAGTGTCAGAGACTGCTAGAAACCTCGTTAAAAACAGAGATAAGCCATTTTGATAATCCACCGCTAAACCGTCAGAAAACAGTTTAACGATGGCTTTAAACTTTTGAAAATCTGGGCCTAAATGTTTAAATAATTGCAAAGTATTCTGAAACTATGTAAGGGGGGGGTCTTGTTTTTTTCCATACACCATGTATAAAGGAACATAGGTGCCTACTATTTTTCATAAAATACTAACATGTAATATATGCATAACTTAGGCATAAGCACTTATTCCAGCCATAGAGCTGGTGTGTGTTTGCCTATGTTCTGGAGATATGTACATAACTTTGTGTCCCACCCAGACTCTGCCCATTTGTACATCCACCTGTAAACTATTAACTATCAGAAATATGCATATACAGTGCTCCCACGGTCATTTGCGGTCCCAGTCATTCACGGTATTTTCCGACTGCGCAGGAGAGGGCAGCCAAAGAGGCAGGAGAGCAGCCGGAACGCCAGTGAATGAAGGAAATCACTCGCGGTATGCTCCAACCGCCTCTTCCTGTCCCGAAGCCTGTATGTTTCCCCCCTTCTTCTTCCTGGTCTCACCTTAAGATTTGGCCCACCGTTCCTATCCTCCCTCCATCCCGGCTTCGTGGTCTCCTCTGGACCACCGACACGAACCGCTGCTGCTCTTCACTCACGTCTGCCTTCACCTGGCCTCCTCTTCAAAACAGCATGCTGAGGATCGCTGGCCAGCTGTAGCGAACCTCACAGGCCGCTGTCCACCTTGGTAGCACGTTCCCTCTGACGTGATCCCGCCTTCCTCTGACGTACGGGATCGTGTCAAAGGGAATGTGCTACTGCGGTGGACAACGGCCTGCGAGGTTTGCTACAGCCAGCCGGCGATCCTCAGCAGGCTGCTTTGAAGAGGACACCAGGTGAAGGCAGATGCGAGTGAAGAGCAGCAACGGCGACAGTAGTTCATGCCAGCGAGCCAGATTTACTATAAAATTTAAAATGTCTGGTGGGCCAATTTTTAACACACCGCAGGCCAGATTTGACCCGCGGGCCAGAGTTTCACATGTCTGACCTAAGTGTTATAGCATCTAACTTCAAAAAGGATGTATGCATAGGTGGAACATAAATAATCCATAGGCATGTCTCCTAAGTAAGTACATACATTTTAGAATACTATAAACAATATGTGCCATTTCATGCACAGAGGTGTGAAAATTTTCACCTCCCATTGACATGATATAAGAGGGCAAACCTAAATATGGAAGTACAATAGCCAACTCACAGCAATGGAATCTTGACACCAAGATGCAATCATAGAATTGACATTAAGCACAAGGCCTTGGCGCACCTAGACTGATTCACCAGTTTATAGAATTGCCGTCATTATTCGTTGGGAAATACACTACAAGTTCTTATGGAAGACATATATACATAGGCCTGGATTCTGTAAATGGCACCGAAATTGACTGGCGCTGTCCGCTTAGGCGCCATTAACAGAATCGTGGTGACTGGTGCCTATTAAAAAGCTTAGGTGCCAGTAATTTAGGTCAGGGTTTTAAAGGCCTATATTTCCGGCACCTAAGTTTTTGGGAGAATCCTGCCCAGCAGCACCTAAGGTCATCTCCACCTCTAGATGCCTACTTTAACCTTTGGCACCGCTAGGCGCTATGCTGTAGGCACGATTCAGATTCCTACTTTTATTTTAATGAGTTTTTAATCGGTTTTAAATGGCACAGTCAATTATCACACCAATTAAAGCTTTATAGTTAAAGCAATATAGTTAGGCGCCGCTGGGCACCTAACTTTCAGCACTGTTTACAGAATATGGCCCATAGAGCAGTGTCTCCCAAACCTCCAGAAACTGCGGCACACTAAACCCTGTGAAATGGCTGGAGGACATCCGGAAATGCGCAGACGTCATGATGATGTAATGCACATGTGCAAAGGCCCTCCAACCGGGCCCTGAGCCACCAGTAGGGGATGCTACAAAAAGAGGCGTTTAGAGAAGGAGAGACGCCGGCAAGGTGGAGAGGCACCTCTCCTCCTTGCCGGTGTCTCACGGCACACAGTTTGCGATACACTGACATAGAGTACGAGCTTTCAAGGCTAAGCTCATATTTTTCAACTTTATATTTGAAATGTGGAAGAGGTAAGGGTATGTTGCTCCATATTTATTGGGTGTGCTATGTTTTCCAGGATCTGTGGCGTAGGATGGTGCACTGTGTGCAGGTGTTGATGGAGTTTGTTGGTTTATTGTATTTCCAAGGCTGGCTGACCTGCTTAAGGTCATCCTTTGTATTAGTGGAAAAATAATATATCAGAACTGGCTACTAAGGAATGGTCCATCCTTTACACAATGGAGAAATGCCTTTAATGAACTGATGGAGCTGCAGTCTAGGTGGTAGCTAAGCACTTTGCAAAGTGTGTGGATTTATGGTCTCCATATCTGCCTGCTCTTCCCCCATGGGCCTGAAGTATAGTGTTACATTTGTAATGGGGTGGATGGATAGAGCTGCTGACTTAGAGCAGGGAGGTATTGTCAAATAAAGTGCATGCAGATTGTAAGTCTCAGATATGTCAACAGGGGATATCATTACATACGTGTTCTTTACCGTAGTTGTAAAGTGAGCTCAATTCTGGAAATAATAAAGAAATTTGAACTATAAATGTAACACTATTGTAAACCACCAACATTCAACAATCCTTTTGTTAGTACAGTTCTCTGTATCAGGTTTACAAGGTTATCCTGAAAGTCCTTTCTTCTCTACCTCGTGTATCCTGGTTCTTGTCTGTACCCCCCTGTCTTTCTCTTTAAATAATTATTGCTATAGACTTTGTTCCCATTACATGAGACCCTTCATTTAGGAAACTATTTAAATCTTTCAGAATGCTTTAAAGAACATCATTCCCCACATTCTGTAAATGGCACCCAAAGTTGGGCATGCAATAATAGAATAGGGCCAGTCACACACAACATAATTAGCTGGCATTAAATTGGTAATTAATTGGTTATACATACCACTAATTAGCTGTGGTAACATGAGCAAGAGAATGCCTGGATCCAGGACAAACTGGAGCCAGACAACAGGTGCAGGTAAAAGAAATGACTATTTATTATAGGTATCAGGTAGTGGTCCTGTTTCATTCACAGGTGAGGGAGAGAAAACTCCACATAGAACTGTTCTGTAGATGTACCAAGGTTCTCCAGAGGCCTGCATGGTGTACATTACTATCTCTCAACATGGGAATACAGTATGTTTCTCAGAATTACCAATGTAGTCTCTAGTAATTACTTGGGTCAAAAATCCAAAGTTGGAAGGTCACTCGTACATAGGCAGTGGAAGCAAATGCAGTTGGGTGTTGCTGCTTCCATCTCGGCCTTCTTAACCTAGTTGTGCCCCAGTCTTTTCTACTTTATATATTTATTTATTTATTCATTCATTCAATTTTCTATACCATTCTCCCAGGGGAGCTCAAAACAGTTTACATGAGTTTGTTCAGGTACTCAAGCATTTTTCTTTGTCTGTCCCAGCAGGCTCACAATCTAGCTAATGTACCTGGAGCAATGGGGGGATTAAGTGACTTGCCCAGGGTCACAAGGAGCAGTGTGGGCTTGAACCCACAACCCCAGGTTGCTGAGGCTGTAGCTTTAACCACTGTGCCACACTCTTCCAGGACTATACCTCCCATGTCACTCCCCCTTGGGCAGGACTATGGGTTTTTAGCTGGCTTTGACACTGTGAGGGCGTATCCTTAAGGGGAAGTGGCAGTGTCTTATAGACTTCCTCACACTAGTGTTAACAAGAACTAATTAAGATTAATTTGCAGTTGCATGTATATCAGACTTATGTCCCTATTTCATAAACAATGGAAAAAACTAATCTTCCCTGACCCTAGAATACGGATGAGGGGAAGAGACAACTATACCCACAGTTTATGCTCACTTGGGCACAATATTGTGACAGCTAGCGCACTAGGGGTTATGTATATACCCCGTGGCGAGCTATGTGACTGAGGGCTCTCCGTTCATCACTTATTATTATTATCTTTCTCGTTACTTTGGTTGAGTTTTTTTCCGTGGGTATAGTTGTCTCTTCCCCTCATCCATATTCTAGGGTCAGGGAAGATTAGTTTTTTCCATTGTTTTGCCGTTTCTTCCCTTTTTGAGTTTTTTTGAGATTTCATTGTGAATACCTATTTCATAAACAGCAAGCTTAACTTGTCTCAGGAACTATTGCAAAGGGGGGTGTTAATACGGGAGGGGCACATGCATGTTGGTACTATTCTGACTATACTTTATAGAATAGTTGCATTTATTTGCCCAACGGCTGCATTTTGGTACCACCATTTATGTCGGCCATAGACATGACCTAAATGGTTGGGCCTAAAGTTTGGTGCATAACTGGTGACTTACATTAGTATTCTATAACAAATTTGGCATGTAACTCTGCCCTTATAGAATTCCAGCTCCCAATTTTTTGCCACCTTACTTTAGCGACCTATACTGAATTTACCCCAAACTAAACTTTAAAGATAGCTGTACCCTAGGTAGTGACCAATATTTCAAAGGACACAAAAGTTGTATGGGCTAGATTTTGAGCTTGTGCAATGACAGATAGACATGTAACTTAATCTATATACTGTAATTCAGCAAAGCTATCCATATCGGTAATGACACTGAAGATGTGGTTAGTGCTGCTACAATGACTGCATTGTCTGCACCTTCAGAACTGATACCTACATGAATACCAGGGGCAGCAGAATGCCTTTTTGCTTGGGGATGCCCAAGCTCCACCCCTGGCCCTCCCTCATAATAACTGCAATGCGAGAAATCCCAGAGGTCCCAAAATGGCAATAGCAGCAGCACAACAGTCTGGCTGCGGTGATGCAGGAGCCAGGAGGCGAGCAGACTCAGAAGGCGATAGGAAGTTATACATTATATAACTTCCTACCACCAAATTTTGGGGGTACCATGTCACCCGTGGCTTCCCCGGTTCTGACACCTATGAATACCTTTGTTGAATATATGGATTAAGTTAAAAGCCAGTGGTCAGTGTTTAAGGGAAGGGAATGCGGACTTGTATACCAGCTTTTTGTGGCTTTGCCATTCCAGAGCTGACATTCAAAGCAGTTTAACTTATGCCAGACACAGTCTGCAGGCCTCATCCTTAGGCCTGGCCATTCTACCTGCATAATCCCTTTTTATACAGGCATAGATCCTGATTAAGCCTTTGAAAGTTTACCCTGAACATCTGTTTTCTTTGCTTTATATTTTTTTCCTTCTATTTCTGCCACATATTGTTCCCATCCTTCCACAGGCAGCAGAATGGAGTGAACCATATCAGTAGCAAGCGAGAGGGCTTGGAGACAGGGCTGGAGATTGGTTTGTTTGATCCCCCCCAACAAAAAAAGGTGTTCTAATGCTCCTGTGTGCTCCTATGCATGGATGCTGGAATTTACCTGTTACACAGAAAGAGAGCTTGTCCTCCTGTAGCTAGAGATATTATTCTCAGTGCTTATTCTAGAGTAAAATCAGTGCAAAATTCAGCACTTAATTTCCTACATATTTTCTCTGGAATGATTTTGTAAAGAAGTGGAATCTTTCATCACTGTCTCCTCCCAACTAGGGAACCCAGGCTACTGGGAAGACCATTGACCCAGAGCATGAGCCAGTATTCAAACTGTTAAGGAGCAAAACCAATACTGCACCAAACCAAATAAGAATTTACAGAAAAAACAATGACAGAAAATTGTTTAATTCAGGCAATGCACAATTTTCATTTATGTATGAAGTTGCAGCAGTTTAGCTTTTCTTTGTCTTGTGGCTGGGTTACTGTGTGGCTGAACCAAGATTTCTTTATCTGCAAACTCAGAGGTGTGGAATAATCCCATGAACTGGCCCAACTACCTTTTTATTTATTGGCATATGCTAAAAATTACTATGGATTTAATATAATATTTCTAAGGCTCAGATGTTTTGAAGAACCAATTGCATTGAGAATAACATAGCACTGCTTTTTATAAATACATGCACTATATACATACTGTCATATGAAAAGGTTAGGACACCCCATGAAATATTCAGTTCTTTCTTAAGAAATGTTCACATATTGATCTCAAATCTCTGGAAAAGAAAGTGATGTAATTGCAGGTAAACAAAATTTCCCTTGATTTACTCATAAAAGATGTCCACATGACTGTATGTATGTATGTATATATATATATATATATATATACACACACACACACACATACTAGTCTTTAAGCCCGTTACATTAACGGGTGTTATAATATGTGTCTGTCTTTCTTTCTGTCTCTCTCCCTACCCCTGTCTCTTTCTTTCTGTCTCGCTCCCTCCCGCTGTCTTTCTTTCTGTCTGTCTCATTCCCTGGCCCCCTTTGTCTGTCTGTCTTTCTGTCTCTCTCCCTGCCCCTGTGTCTTTCTTCCTTTCTTTCTGTCTCCCTTCCGCTGTCTATTTTTCTTTCTTTCTCCCTCCCTCCCGCTGTCTGTCTGTCTGTCTTTCTATCTGTCTCTCTCCCTGCCCCCTATGCAACAGCATTTCCCTCCCCCCACTTCCCTGTGCAGCATCCGCAGCAGCATTCCCTCCCCCTCCATTTCCCTGTGCAGCAGCTTTTCCTCCCACCCCACTTCCATGTGCAGCAGCAGCATTTCCCTCCCCCACTTCCCTGTGCAGCAGCAGCATTCCCTCCCCCTCCATTTCCCTGTGCAGCAGTATTCACCTCCCCATCCCACTTTCCTGTGCAGCAGCAGTATTTCCCTCCCCCTCCACTTCTTTGTGCAGCAGCAGCAGCAGCGGTATTTCCCTCCCCCTCCACGTCCCTGTGCAACAGCTGCAGCAGCATTCCCTTCCCCTCTATTTCCCTGTGCAGCAGCATTTCCCTCCCCCACCCCATTTCCCTGTGCAGCAGCAGCAGCAGCATTTCCCTCCCCCCACTTCCCTGTGCAGCAGCCACAGCAGCATTCCCTCCCCCTCCATTTTCCTATGCAGCAGTATTTCCCTCCCTCACTCCACTTCTCTGTGCAGCAGCAGAATTTCCCTGCCTCCCACTTCCCTGTGCAGCAGCCGCACTAGCAGCATTCTCTCCCCCAACAAAAATGCAGCTAAAACGGCTCCCTTAGTTCCTTGCTGGAGTTATTTTTAAATTTAAAGCTGCCGCAGCTGCTCCTCACAATCCCCACCTGCGTCGGAAGCCTTCTCCGACGCAGGTGCGGCTCGTGAGAGGAGCAGCCACGGCAGCTTTGAACTTAAAAATAATTTCAGACAGGGAGTGTAAAGGAGCCGGCCAGCCCGGACATTACCTTGGGGTCAGCAAGTGTGGGGCCATTGTCATATTTCCTCACAAGCTAATAGAACCCTAAGCGCGCCTGCGCACTCCTACCTGCCACGGACCTACAGATCATGGGTCACGCAGGTAGGAGTGCGCATGCGCGCTTAGGGTTTTTTTTATATCACATGACTTTCATTAAAACATCAGAGTAGTTTACAAATTCACAAACTAGAAAAAAACCAGAGAGAGATGTGGCTTGTAAAGCAGACAAAAAAAAAATCATGTACCTGCAAATATATTTAAATTTGGAAGGACTAGAGCTCTTTAATTGTGCTGAATCATTATTATGCCATATTCTACTGCTGGTTCTGACAGTTCCCGATCACACCTGATGGTAATGCTACACGTGAATGGCACCGACAGTATCTCAGGAGTGGTATCTTATGGAACACTAACCCTGTGTGATTTGGCTGGATCTGAACGCATATCCAAGACTGAAGCTACCGGACAGAGGTTGGTGGAGGCAGCTGCAATTAACAAATCACTAACAGCACTGGGACAGGTATTTATAGACTATTGTATTTAATTAAAAAGATAAGAATGACTTGTAGATCATTAATGCAGTACTATGTTAACCATATTCAAACTGCTCAGGGTGTATGATGAAATACTACCAGAAGGGCACAATTTACATGTTGAAGCACCTGCCTTTAGTGTTACTTCACATTCTCTGTTCTGTGCTATTCATTGCACAGTTGAGTTACTGCACTTTTCAACTATCTTAAGATGACTACAATTTCTAATTCTGTTGATAAAACATGCAGGATTTTTTTTTTTTTGGCTTTATAACTGCAGTCTGTTTCAGACTGCCCCTTTTCCTTTGGTTTGGACTGTACCTGATATTTAGACAGTATTAGGTTACATTCAGTTTTTAAGCTGACTTTCTGCCTTCTGAAATGCAATTAAAATATAAAACTTGCTTGAATTGGATTTAAGGCATCACAGCTAACACAAATCAATCTTCAATGTTCTTTTTCTATGACAGGCAAATGCATCAACACTTACCTCAGAGAAGTGTACTGTCAGATGTTTTTAGAAAGACTGGTTTCTATCCTCAAGATTATTCCCTACCTCATTAGCTCTCGTGGACACTGAGTGGGAATCCTTCAACTGCATTACTGCCAGTGGTGGGTGGTGCCTCAATTAGGGTTACCATATGGCTCCAGAAAAAGGAGGACAGATAGAGACATCTGGGTTTTACTTTCATTGAAGGCAATGGAAGTAAAACCTGGATGTCTCAATCCGTCCTCATTTTTCTAGAGCCATATGGCAACCCTAGAATCTCATGTTTTCAATCGCTAGAGATAGGCAGGTTACATGGGCCCAGCTGCTCAAAAAGTTGCCGTGCCAGTAAGACTCGTTAAAGCAGTCTTACTGGTACAGAAACTCTCCTGATGTTCAAAAGGGTTCTCTGCGGTTGCTACTGATCCTCGAAGTAGCCACCAAGAACACTATTCAAATACATTATAAGGAGCTCATTAGTATTCTAATGAGCTCTCCTTGTGATGCACCAAAATGGAATGCACTCCCCTGCCCCCTTTTTTACATCACAATTTTCCAGCAGCTCTGGACCTTCCAGTAGCTGTTGTGTGCTCACACAACACCTGCACAAAGCAAAGCTGCTTACCTGTAACGGATGTTCTCCCTAGACAGCAGGGGAATGCAGCCACACTTGCTGGTCAAGTTCTGACTGAGCCTGCATGCCGATAATCTCCCCAGATACAGTAGATTTTTTTCTACTGAGCATGTGCAGGATGCCTTGCCTCTGGGAGGCCACCCCTTAGCTGTCAGTTATGTCACTAGCTTAGAAAAGTATCTAGTAAGAGGGGATGGCGGGCGGGCAAGTGTGGCTGCATTCCCCTGCTGTCTATGGAGAACATCCGTTACAGGTAAGCAACTTTGCTGGTGAGACCCTAGCTTAACACTGAGATGGGTGGAGGTAGACAAACTTATAATGCAAATAAATTTCAGAGGACTGACTGTCCAAAATGCGTGTCTTGCGTTGAACTTTGATCCAAACAATAGTGCTTAGTGAAAGTATGTACAGAGGACCAAATTGCTGTTCTGCAGCTATCCTGAATTGGGACTGATCTCGTTTGCAACTGAGGAAGCTGTAGCTTGCACTTGATGTGCTCCAATCTGTCCTGGAGGAGATAAATGATTTCTAGTATAGCAACAAGAGATGCAATGAGCAATCCATGAAGATATAGTCCATTTAGATCAGGGGTCTCAAAGTACCTCCTTGGGGGCCGCTATCCAGTCGGGTTTTTAGGATTTCCCCAATGAATATGCATGAGATCTATGTGCATGCACTGCTTTCAATGCATATTCATTGGGGAAATCCTGAAAACCCGACTGGATTGCGGCCCTCAAGGAGGGACTTTGAGATCCCTGATTTAGATACTGCATTTCCTTGAGTCACTGAATTGAAGGAGACAAAAAGTTGATTAGTAATATGGAGAGGTGCAGTTTTATCTAGGTAAAACAAAAGTACCCTCCTGCAATCTAGTGTATGAAGACTTTGTTCCATTGAAGAAGGATGTGGAGGAGGAAAAACCGATGTTAATGTTATAGACTGATTGATATGGAAGTCTGTTGCTATTTTTGAAAGAAACTTTGGATAAGTGCACAGAAGCACTTTAGTAGGAAAAAATTGGAGGTATAGAGAATA
Source organism: Geotrypetes seraphini (assembly GCF_902459505.1). Classification (NCBI taxonomy): domain Eukaryota; kingdom Metazoa; phylum Chordata; class Amphibia; order Gymnophiona; family Dermophiidae; genus Geotrypetes; species Geotrypetes seraphini. Next base: position 56,304,927 of record NC_047092.1, read on the forward strand.
AATGACAAACGCTTACAATTCGCTAACTCTTCTTGCTGATGTAAGAGCTATGAGAGCAGAACCCAAAGTTTCAAAAGAGTGTTTCATCAAATGGTCCAAGACAACAAAAGATGCTGCCACAGAGTCCACAGAGTTGAAAAGCTGTTTGAGCACAAAATCTATTCTGTGGTTTTGGGCATCCTTCAATACCACACCACCATCACTAGGGAGAGAAGTGCGCTTAGTAGCTTGCAACACTAGAGAATCCACTTTGGGGAAACAAAAAGCTGATTAAAAGTATCCACCATCGGCTAGAACTTAGTCATAGGCTTTAACACTTGAAGATGTCCTGGCATCTCCTAGTGATCCATAAGCATCTTCGTGATATCTGGATGGTCAGGAAGACTGTGGCTTTGTGCTACTCATAAGGGAACACTGCGCTGTCGAAGTCTGAGGAGTCTCTAATTTTAACTTGTGGAGGGATTCCAAGATCATCCCTATAAATGCTGATGGTCTGAACAGTCTCCACATAGTGGGGTCCTCCCTAAGACTCAGAGCGTCCTGCAGATCCAAGTCTTGTAGCTCTGTGGCTCTTGCATCATCACTCAATGTGGAAGTACAGTATACCTCTGCAAATTCATGGTTCACAAAATCATGGACTCAGTCTTTTGTGGTATTTTCCAACTGCCTCTTCCTGGTACTAAAGTCAGGCAGCTCCTGATTGGTCTAGCCCAGGAGTAAGCAATTCTAGTCCTCGAGAGCCACAGGCAGGTCAGGTTTTCAGGATGTCTACCATGAATATGTATGAGATGGATTTGCATGCACTGCCTCCTTGAGATGCAAATCTATCTCAATCATATTTTTGTGGATATCCTGAAAACCTGACCTTCCTGTGGCTCTCGAGGACCGGAATTGTCTACCCCTGGTCTAGCCTGACTTTAGTTCCCAGAAGAGGCGGTCGTAAAATACTAAGGATGATCCTGCACCCGATTTTCAGCATCTGCTGGTACCCCAGCTACCCTCTTCTGCCTCTGATCCGCTCCTAAACTGCATTTGCGGTTTTTAAAATTTGTGGATGTTCCTGGAACGGAACCCCCATGAATTTCGGGGGAGTACTATACCTGTCAGAAAAAGTAAAAGCATAAAAATAGCATCCGGATCATCTGAATCATCCGCAGGTGGATTATACATGGCAGTGCTACTGGGGACCTGCGGTCTTGGGGGAAGAGAGCCCCAGCGCTAATAGGCCGCAATATTATGAATTCATAGAACCCTTGTTAATCAAATAAGCATGAAACATCATATTAATAAATTCAGGGGGAAATCCTTGCCCCTGAGGGGCAGAGGACTCCTCTGTTCTTTGTTCTGAGCATTTGTGTGATTTTGGCACTGAATCAAAGCTGCACTTTGCTAGGGATGCATTTGAGTTGTCCTAGCTCAAATTTGGACTTTATGGATGGTCCTTGGATGGACTGGGCACCTGAACCTCCCAAAGGGACAGAGGGGGGCTAAAGTAGCCGTTACTACCTCCTTAATGCGCTCCATGGCACGTGGAACACAGATGCTCCTCCGATAACCATCCGCCACACACAGGGCATGGATTCACAGTATCCAGCCCTGAGGAGTCCATCCTACCAGTTTTTGAATAAAAATGAGATGTTTTTGAGGCAGATACAAGCTTTTTACTCCAAATCAGGAAAACCAAGATGGCACCTGTGGGAGCAATTTTTGCACCAAAAACAGCTGAGAAAGGTAAACTGAAAATTAAAAAATGATGATTTTATAATTTTTCAGCTGGGGGGACCCAGGACTAACCACCAAACTACCCAAAATGTGATTTTGGAGAACCCCCCTCAAAATTGATCTGCCAGGCTGTTAGCCTGTTACTTACTGTGCAATGCTGTGTGCTGCAAAATGGAAGCTGTAAAAGCTTACAGGGAAATCTTCTGTCTAAGAAGCCTGGAACCTGGATTGCCTGTTTCTCCTGAATACCTCTCGGGCCGAATGTACCAGATGAAGACCTCCATCCCTACCAAATCCCGCGCACACTAATGGGTGGAGGAACACGGTCGGCCCTGATCCTGGATACACTGCCATGGAGCCTGTGCTCAAATCCATTAGCAGACAAACCTGGGGTGAGCTATGCTCCCAAGGGAACAGTTCCCGAGCTCCCAAACTGTGAATGCAGGCTGTCCAGGTAGGTGCACTGCAAAGTAGCCAGCTCCATGGAAGCAGACTCTGCATGCTACGTTTGCAATCTTCCACAGCCAGAGCTGTCCCCCAAGGGGATCCTCTGCAATACAAAAAAAGGAATCACACAAAGTAATGGAAAAAATACTGAAATTAAAGAAAAATAAACACAAGCAAAAAAGACTAGCTCCTACTGTCTCGCTTGTAGGAAGACAAATAGAAGTTGGAAGGCAGCCTAGAGGTAAGAGAGGAGGTGTAAAATGATGCAAATGAGGCTTCCTACAAGAGAGGTCGTGAGATGGGGATGGATTACCTGAGAGTTCAGGAATAGAGTGAGGTTGTACAAGAACTTTTTATGTTTAAGAAATGTACAAAATTACATGGATGTAAAAAAAGAAAAGTCTGCGTTAAAAATCTAACAGATTTATAACCTAGTCTCATTTTATCAGCCTGTAAGTGCTTTAGATAGAGCTACTATATTAGTAGTAATAGATAGTAAAGAAGGTGATTAAAAAGGAAGTTAAAAAAAATTGCAAGTATAAGTATGTTGTTGCTTTCCGTACCATATCTTGTTAGAGGGTCAAACAGCACTGAGTTACCCTATAGCAGTCATGTTTACTGTTTTCCATCAAGTTCTGATAAATACATTTCTCTGTCTGAGCATCCTATTTTCTAAAGCCACTGTCCTGTACTATGAAGGCACACAATCTATGGAGAATTAGGTCCTTAATCTCTTGTAATTATTTGCTTACTAACATTGTGCATCATTTGTCACCCAATGAACGCTTAATATAATAAACATGATAACCTATACAACGATACCCAGACCCCCACATAAGAATTGCTGCCTCTGGGTCAGACCAGTGGTCCATCATGCCCAGCAGTCCGCTCACGCGGCGGCCCTCTGGTAACCCCTTTGCTTGCATCGAATGTAATAATGTAACTCCTGGGTATGACCAGTTTCTACTTCCCCCCCAATACTAATGTAATATAAATTTGGTAAAGCAATAATGTATCGTAATTCCAAATTCAGCAGTTCAGAGATAAATTCAATTTTAACACTGCAATTAATGTTGCTCTTTCACTTCGACAGTGATTTCAAACAACCCACTTTAGTAAATACAAAAGTGAAGCTAAACACATGGGAAAACTACATGAACCACGTTTGATATATTTTCTTACCTTTTGTATCTTGTTTTGCACTTTTTACTTTAAATGTCTAGCTGCAAAAAATTATAGGTGTTCTCCAATTAGACATTAGTTTTCAAGCTGATGTGTTTTACTCATAAGACATTGCAAAAGCCCATTTATTTAATATGTTACTCTAGACTGCAGGAATAAAGGATATATTTTCTTTTTAATGTGAACTGTTGTTTTATGGTGATAGGTTTTTACAGCACTGAAGAACAACACTCTGCACGTGCCCTACCGAAATTCTAAGCTTACTCATCTTCTGCAGCCATCACTCAGCGGCAATGCCAAGGTAACAGTATACCAGGGAGTGTATTTAACCACTGCCTTTTGTGTTTATTTATTAAATCCTCATTGAAAAACATCAATGAGGATTGGAAGTGTTTGAATTCAACTAAACTCCTCAGAAGAAACAGTGTTGGTGAAGGTGAACAGCTAAGTTTGTGGATATACAGTTTATTTAAAGTGATAGACAATCTCAATTAATGCTTAGTAAGCAATTCATTTGTATAGCTCACTATCAATTCTGCCAGCTTTGGATCTTTCTGAAAATGCTACTTCCCCATGTCACTGCACTGCTGCATTAGTGGATAATTCCACATCCATACTATGGTGAACAGAAAAAAAAAGTGAGAATGCCCAACTGTTAGGTACTATTCTAAAAATGGATCCTATCTCATTTTGGGAAATGTTTACAGGTTTCATTATGCAGAATTTTAGTAGCTGTATTGATCCTAGATAAAACTGAAGTTGTTGCAACTTTTTCAGAATTATTAAGAGCTTTTGAAGCATATGAGATTCCTTCAGTACTTGTATTTACTTTTAAAAAAGGTTTAAAAAAAACAAACAGTAGGATAATTTATGAAAATGAGATACCGTGGTACCTTGGTTTACGAGCATAATTCGTTCCAGAAGCGTGCTCGTAATCCAAAGTACTCGTATATCAAAGCAACTTTCCCCATAGGCCATAATGGCAATGCTGACAATTTATTCCACAACCCAAAAGGTGCCGAGGAAGTGGCGAGGGGTGGCCAAGGGGTCTGTACCTGTTGGGTGCCGGGTCTCTAGTTAATGCCTCCTCTGTCCGTCAGCCGCTGGAGAACCCCGCAGTGCCGCTTCCGGGATATTCCTTGTCTGTCTGCCAGCCGCTAGAGAACCCCACAGTGCCGCTTCCGGGGGATGCCTCATCTGTTTGCCAGCCACTGACGAACCCCACAGTGCTGCTTTAGGGGGATTCCTCTTCCGTCCACCGGTCAGCCTTCCACACATGTTGGGAGAGCCCATGCAGCCGAGTGCCGTCCCACCTGCACGTTCTGTATGATCACGCACATCTATTATTGACGTGCGTAATCATATGCAACATGCAGGTGTACGGCACTCAGCTGCGTGGGCTCAGATAGAGGCTCTCCAACATGCGGAAGGCACCCGGCGGACGGAAGAAGAATCCCCCTGAAGTGGCGCTTCCTGCAGCTGTAAGTGCTCATTTATCAGGGCAGTGCTTGGTTTGCGAGACAAAAGTTTGCTGAGTGTTTTGCTCATCTTGCAAAACATTTGCAAACCAAGGTTCCACTGTCTACCTTTTTACTTTGTTCCATGTACTACTTTAAACATTTTTTATACTGTTTTAACACAGCAAAATGGTTTTATATTGACTGACATCAGACCAAGACCACGATCACGATCAAATGACATGGACCTTTACCTTCCACTACCATAACATTTAGCACCAGAAGCACACATGTATTTATTGAAGTTTCTTTGCTGCTTTCCAGCTAACAGCTAATGATTAAACTTTCCTTTTCTTTTTAAAAGGCATTAATCTTATGTTTTGTTTTCTGCTCTAGGCATGTGTTTTTGTGAATGTAAGTCCAGATGCCAAAAGCCTTGGTGAAACATTGAGCTCACTACAGTTTGGCTCTTCCATCCAGCAAGTAGCTCTTGGCAAAGCTACTCAACACATAGTGCATGCAAAGCCTGAAAAGTGACATTACCAGCCTACCTAGCGATGCATAGTAGCCGGGACAAATGAGAACTGTTCTGAGATTCTTAATGCTTCCCAAAGAGCATACAAATCCAAAGAGTAACACATGAGTTAACTGGATACACAAAAATCAGGAAACAAGTATAAAAATTAATCTTTATTGTATAGCATCATAATTTGTTTCTGCATATTAATAAAAGACATTCCTTGCACATTGTAGACTACTGAATGCCACTTCTAGATGTATATAAAAATTTGTTATGTGGTCCTGATGATTCTCTAACCTTTCAGCAGACCATCAATTTCACATTACACTCTATTCCCTCCATTCCCTGTCGTTACAATCACCACTTTAGTATCAGTTGTTTACAGGCTGGCAATAGAGGCTTGAGAAACTTGATGCACTACAGTACTTTCATGTTATGCATGAAGCCCAAGTGACCTAGATAATAAAGGATTCAGAGGTATTTGTGAACATGAGTCTCTAGTCTTCACAGCATGACAATATTCCACATTATGACCATCTTAAAGGGTCACAGTATTTTTAGGTAAAGGGAATGGGACTTAATATACTGCTTTTTCTGTGAGGTTACACAATCACAGGTACTTATTTTCTTCCTGGGGCAATGTAAGGTACAGGGTAAGCCAATTGTCAAGCAGCGAGTTGCTATCTCTATACTATTCTAGAGGTCTGTCATTCCTTAACACTTCTTCGCTTAGCAGTTGGTTTAAAATGCTGCTTTGTTTTAAGGCTTCTAAGTTTGAAAGATCTTCTCCGATGACAGGGATGTCTTCAGGAGTATCCTCTGCTGCCGATTCGCTCTCACTGTCTGACAAAGTGCACAGCAGTGTATCGTTTTCATATGTGGGAAAATAGTACCTAAAAAAAAAAAAAAAAGACCATTAGCCAGTTGTTTGAGAACTATTTTGTACTGTATGAGATACCATTGACAGATCATATTATTATACTGAACAGATCTGATGGTATCGTGTGGCTTGGCTGTGTATAATGGATTTTTTTTTTTTAAATATTTTATTTCTTTATTAATTTTCAATTTAAATCAAGCTAAACACTTGTACAGAAAGCAATAGTCATAATAACAAAATAATCATGAGGTAATTTAACATCCAATAAGAAAACATTATTTAACTATTTAAGCTCAAGTCCTCCTAAGGGATCCAAGATTTTAAATTAGCGAAAAATAAAATTAAAGAGATTATTTTGCAAGCTGTTCAAAGCAGAAGCACCGAAAAATGAGGTTTCTTAATTATATTAGGGTTCAAGATGATTCTCTATCCAAACGAGACATAGCTACAAAAGTTGTCAATTGAGATGGTTCAAAGAATACATATTTAACAGAGCGGTAACACACTATACATTTACATGGATGTCTCAAATAAAAAGTTGCCCCCAGAGAAGTAACCCCAGGTTTCAAAAGAAGAAATTCACGGCGACGCTTCTGTGTCTCCCTTGTAAGGTCAGGGAACATCTGTACTTTACAACCAAGAAAAATTTTTTGTCTATTTTTAAAGTAAAGTCTTAATAACCATGTTTTGTCTAACGGAAGCGCCACAGTTAGAATCAAAGTTGCTGGTGATGCCAAGTCTTTATCAGATGTCTCCAATAATTCTGAAACATTTAAAGTTTGTTGACCCAATTCTTTTTGTTGATTTATAGAAATTTTCATAGGCAAATAATAGACACATAAGAATGGTGGTAACATTTCTTCTGATACTTCTAAAGTTTCCATCAAATATCTCTTAAGCATTTCTCTCGGGTTTACCATTTCTAATTTAGGAAAATTAACTAGCCTTAAGTTATTACTACGAGAATTATTCTCAAGCATTTCAACTTTCCTTCTCAAGTTGGTGTTATCTTTAATTAAAGTCTCTTGAAGTTGTTTTGATGTAGTTATTTCCTTTTCAATTTTCTGAATGGTTTTATCTGAGTCAGATAGTTCTTTTCTTAAATCTTTAAGTTCTTTTGTATGTTCTGTAATTTTTCCTTCCAAGTATTGAAATTTAGGTGTAGTGAGCTTTACAAAGCCAGTAATTAGGTCCCATAATGAATCTAAGGTTACAACTTCAGGTTTTACCAATGAAATTGAAGCTTGTAAAATAGTAGAGTGCTCACCATTCTGTAGAAAGTCTTCATGGCCTGTCTCTTGGATTTCACCCCCTTGTGAAGCTGGATTCTCCTCGGGTATATTTGTTAGGGCTCCTTGAGCATGAGCCCCAACCTCCAAACCTTCTCCCGGATTGACACTTGCCTCTGAGGGAGAGAACACCTCCAACTCCGGGGTTTCCCCACCCCTGGGAGAACTGGTAACCTGAGGGCGTGGGGGCGGCTCCCTTACATCGGGGCTTCCGTGCCCTGGAGGAACAGCTACGGGTTCGCCTCCCTGTGTCCTCAGCAGGCTGCCTTCCGACGCTTGAGAAACCTCCTGCACTCGCCTCAAAAGCCGCTCGATATTGCCCAGAGAGGGAACCTCCGGACGCCGCAAGGATGCAGCAGCACTCCGTCCTCTTCTCTTGGGCATAATTGTAAGTAGACTCAAACCCTTCCCAGAGTTCAATTATGAAGAAATTATTGATTTATAAGCAAGCCCGACGCGAGCAGCTCAGCGCGTCTGACTTGAAGCAGCCATCTTGGATCTGTAATGGATTTTTTTGTAAATGGAGTGCAGCAACTAGATGCATCTCTCAGTCGGTAAAGAGACCTTGCTAATATCTTTTCTAGTAGACAGGTGTGTCATTCTGGTATTCTCCCCATGCTCATGAGATGTGCAGAAGGAATCCAATTCCAGATTTTCAAATCCTCTTCCTTTTCCAGAGGGCTCTGCTACCCACTTCAGTTTGTGCCAAAGCAGGTATATAGATACACATAAAAAGGAGAGGTACAGGGAGACTCCCTGAACTACAAAGCTGTTCTCCTCTGAAAATATAACAAACATATTAAACATTTTAATTGAACAAGCGAAACATCAAAATAAACATACCAATAAGAAACATTTATGGAGCTCAAACATTCCCCCAAGGTGTTATAGCAATAGATTATTCTTCATTCCCTTAAGGTCTGACTAACATCAAAATTTCAGTTTTTACTCGAACTTCCTGATTGAGACAGTAGGCAGGCGGAGTAAATACTGACAGGACAGGGTTCCAGAAAAGATATTAGCAAGGTAAGAACCTAATCTCTTTTTTCTAGTGCAACAAGTGTGTCATTCTGAACAGTACAAAAGGAGTCCCAGAACTCTAGGGCAGGACCTTTGCGCCAGCTCATAGTACTGAGGACTCAAAAACGGTATCCTCCTGTGCTGCCATGCCCACTTTATAAAACTTGGAAAATGTATACAGATTGGATCAGGTTGCTGCTCTACAAATCTCCCTGGGCGAAATCGTCCAAGCTTCTGCCCACAAAGAAGCCATGTTCCCTCTTGATCGACATGAAACACTGAAATGACCTTTGGCAATAAGGACGGGACCATGCACAAGGAAACTCCCACCTCATTGATCTTGAGGAAGGGCTCCCAGCACAACAGGACCTGCAGCTCCGAGACTTGTCTCGCTGAAATAATGGCCATGAGAAAAACGGTCTTGATAGTAAGATCCAATAAGGAAGCCTCCTTAATAGGCTCATATGGAGCCTGAGGTCAAATAAAACCACATTAATGTTCCATGACAGAAACGGTTATCTTACTGGTGGTCTGAGCCTTAATGCCCCCTTTAGGAATCTGGCTACGTTTGGATGAGAAGCTAGGGGAGCTTTGCATCCACAGGCTCTGAAACACCCCAAGTGACTCTTATGTGAGGTCGTTGTCGAGACTTGCTTGGATGAAAGCTAGAATCACTGCAATTGCAGCACTAAATGGCTCCATATTTTCTTTCATGCACTAGTGTTGAAATGTCTCCCATGCCTTAGCGTAAGCAGAGACTGTTGTAGGCTTCTTGGCCCTGAAGAGAGTAGTAAGGACTACCTCTGAGTATTCTTTGTGCTGTAACACCATGTGCTTAAGAGCCAACCATAACACCAAAGCAATCCAGATCTTCTGACCACTGTTCCTAAGACAGAAGATCGTGCTATACCTGTAGTCTGAGACCCTTGTCCCTCTGAAACACATTAATGAATATGCATAAGATGGAGGTGACAGGCATGCAAATCTGCCCCATGCATATTCATTAGGGCTATCCCAGAAACCCAATTGGCCTGGTGGTCCTCCAGGACACGGTTGGGAACAACTGCTCTTGAATATAGCACCGAGCTGCACAATTCTAGCTTGCATCAGCCAAAATTATCTTCTTTTCACTATGGCCCTGACCACATCTGGAAAGACTAACAGTCTCTTTTACAAAGCTGCGCTAGCGGCTGCTGCGCGGCAACAGCCCCGAAGCCCTTTAAATCTCTATGGGCTTCGGGGCTGTTAGCGCAGCGCAGCCACTAGCGCAGCTTTGTAATTCTCAATACTTCTTCTTCCCTCTTCTCAGTTTCCAACAAAAATACCACCACAGGTGGTTGATCAGGTTCCAACATGAAAGGTATTATTAGTATTGAAGATTTTACCTGAAGATACTCCTGATTAGGGATGTGTAAAATGACATGGGAAAACATGTCTAAAAGGTATGATTTCCCATGCCATTTCATATTGTTTTCTGCCTGAAATGGAAAGAACCCCCACCACCAACAATTTTTTTTTCATTTCATTACCAGTGCACACACTTTTTGAAAGCAATTATATTGCTCACATTAAAAAAAACAAACATTGAGAAAAAAAATGAACAAAATGAAAGTTCCCTTAAATAAGAACACAGAATATTAAAGTTGTCATACTGGGACAGGCCGAAGGTCAATTAAGTCCAGTATCCTGTTTTTAACAGTGGCCAATCCAGGTCACACGTATCTGGCAAGATCCCAAAGAGTAAAACAGACTTTATGTTTCTTATCTAATCTAACCCAGTATTTTTGAGCCGCACTAAGCCTAATTAGGCTCAAGGCAATTTACAAGGAATTATAGACTATATAAGCTACATTATATTATAGCAGTTTCAAGAGAACCAAATTATGAGTGGAGTAAAGGGGAAGGAAGGAATTGAGATTCCATGACTGTACTGGTATAAAGTATGGAATTTAGTGATACTAGGTATATTGAGTTAATTGTCTATAGTGTGTATGCTCTCAAAGAAAAGAGTTTCCATACTAATGTCAGTCGGGAGGTTGTTTCAAGTCTTGGTGCCAAGATAAGTGAAAAGCGAGTTCAATATGCATTTGTATTTCATTCCTTTGGGAGATGGGATGAGTAGCTGAAGCAATTTCAGTTTTTTGGTTGATAGAAACATAATGGCAGATAAAGGCCAGATGGACCATCCAGTCTGCCCATCTGCAGAATGGTTACTCTTCCTCTCTCTAAGAGATCCAATGTGCCTATCCCAAGCTTTCTTGAATTCAGACACAGTCTCTGTCTCCACCACCTCTTCTGGGAGGCTGTTCTACGCATCTACCACCCTTTCTGTAAAATAGTATTTCCTTACGATTACTCTGGAGCCTATCACCTCTTAACTTCATCCTATGCCCTCTCATTCCAGAGCTTCCTTTCAAATGAGACTCGACTTATGTGCATTTACACCACGTATGTATTTAAACATCTCTTATCATATCTCTCCTCTCCTGCCTTTCCTCCAAAGTATACATATTGAGATCTTTAAGTCTGTCCCCGTACGTCTTATGACAAAGACCACGCACCATTTTAGTAGCCTTCCTCTGGACCGACTCCATCCTTTTTATATCTTTTTGAAGGTGCGGTCTCCAAAACTGTACATAATATTCTAAATGAGGTCTCATCAGAGTCTTACACAGGGTCATCAATACCTCTTTTATCCTACTGTCCATATCTTTTCCAATGCACCCTAGCATCCTTCTAGCTTTCACCATCACCTTTTCAACTTGTTTGGCCCCTTAAGATCATCACATACAATCACACCCAAGTCCTGCTTTTCTGTTGTGGATATAAGTTCTTCACCCCTTAAACTGTACCGTTCCTTCAGGTTTTTGCAGCTTAAATGCATGACCTAGCATTTCTTAGCATTAAATTTTAGCTGCCAAATTTCAGACCATTCTTCAAGCTTCGCCAGGTCTTTCTTCATGTTATTCACACCATCCTGGGTGTCTACTCTATTGCAGATTTTGGTATCATCTACAAAGAGGCAAATCTTACCCAATAGCCTTCAGCAATATCGTTTATAAAAATGTTAAAAAGAACAGGCCCAAGAACAAGCCAGGAATTGACGAATAAGTTTATGAGCTGGCTCTGATGTTTATGCATATAGAATTTGAAACATTAAACAGGATAATTTGAAGGTTATATGAGTTTTGATGGGAAGCCAGTGTCAAGTCTTATAGTAAGGCGAGACAGAGTCAAATTTTTTGAGTTTGAATATTAGTCTGATCGCCATATTTTGTATCATCTGTAGTTTGTTCAGGAGTGTGGAGTTTAGACCCGCATAGAGGGAGTTGCACTAATCCATCTGCGACAGTATAAGCATTTGTGTTAATACAGCAAAGTGGCGCTCTTGAAAAATGGGTCTGGATTAGTCTTAGTCTTCTCATATTGTAGATGGGTTTCTTCCTTAAGTTGGATACTCGAGATTCATATGATAGAGTCAAGAATAACTCTAAGGACCTTGAACACTTATTGATAATCAGTGTGGATCCTGAGGTTAGAATTACAGCAGAAAGAAGCATGTGTACAAGTATGAAACCACAGAACTTTGGTTTTGTCCATGTTTAGTTTGAGTTTGTTGAATGCAGCCCAGGTCTGTATTTTGTCTACTCCATTTGATATTATCAGTGTTGTGTCATTAGTACTTATCCTAGGAATAAAAAATGGACTTTTGTTTTAGGAAATTATCTAAATCTTTTTAAAACCCTGTTAAGCTAACTGCTTTCCCCATATTTTCCAGCGCTGAATTCTAAAGTTTAATTACATGTTGAGTGAAGAAATATTTTCTCTGGTCTCTTTTATATGTACTTAGTATCTTCATCGCATGTCCTCTAGTCCTAGTATTTTTGGAAATTCTACAACAGATTCACATCTATCAGTTCCACTTCACTCAGGCCCCAATGTTCTAAGCTTACCATGCCTTTAATGATCAACACTAAACCAGATCTAACCGGTTTAGTGTTGAAGTATTTCAGCTACCAATGCACAAATTGGCTAATTGCGGTCTTCTTCATGCTCTGTAGCAGCCTCTGATAATCATTTTGAAATGTATTGAAATGAACTCATCACTATTAAAATGAACACTCCGGACAATGCCCAGACATTGCCTGATGATGCACAAAATGAAGTGCTGGCCTTTAATGCTCCAAATTTAATGGCAGGTCTGGAGGTATCGGTAGTATCAATATGCATGTGTTAGAAGCACATCTCATGTGCATGTATCAAAGGTATGTCTCATGCATGTTTGTTAAAAGTTCAAAGACAAAAAAATATGGGGTTAAGGGCACCATGTCCCACTGAAGCAGTGTAGAAAAAAAACCCACTATACATATCTTGTATTTTCACATTTGTATGGCTTGCTTATAGTATTTTCACATTTGTATGGCTTGCTTGTAGGTAGTTCTCTGCCCCCTCCTCCTCTCCCTTCCTTCAAATGTGTCGATCCGATGGACACTTATTGCATATGCCATCTTCTCCAGGCTGAAGAGCCCTGGTTGCTTTAGCCTTTCCTCATAAGGAATTCGTCCTATCCCTTTCATCATTTTTGGCGCCCTTCTCTGTACTTTTTCTAATTCCACTATATCTTTTTTGAGATGCGGAGAACAGAATTGCACACAATATTCAAGGTGCGGCCACACCATGGAGCAATACAAGGGCATTATATCATCATCTTTGCTCTCCATTCCTTTCCTGATAACTCCTAACATTCTATTTGCTTTCTTAGCCGCTGCTACACACGAAGCCGAAGGTTTCAACATATCCTCAATGATGATACCTAGATCCTTTTCATGGGTGGCGACTCCTAGCATGGAACCTTGCATCACATAGCTATAGTTCACATTCCTCTTTTCCACATGCATCACTTTGCATTTGTTCACATTAATCATAATCTGCCATTCTGATGTCCAGCCTTGCAAGTTCCAATTTTTCACAATGTTCTTGTGATCTAACATCTTTGAACAACTTTGGGTCATCAGCAAATTATTGCACTCATTATTCCCATCTCTAGATCATTAATAAATATGTTAAAAAGCAGTGGTCCCAGCACAGACACTTGGGGAACTTCCTATTCACCCTTCTCCATTGAGAATACTGACCATTTAACCCTACTCTCCGATTTCTATTTTTTAACCAGTTTTTAATCCATAATAGGACAATATCTCCTATCCCAGGGGTGCCCAAAAGGTCGACAGGAAGACAGAAAGAAAGAAGGAAAACAAAGAAAGTGGGGACAGGAAGACAGACAGAAAGAAGGGAAACAGAAAGGGGGCATGGAGAGAGAAAGACAGATAGAAAGAAGGGGGGCAGAAAGAAAGAAGGGGGGCAGGGAGGGAGGATGAAAAAGATGGGGGAGGAAATGAGGTCTGGAGGAGAGAAAGCATACAGGAGGCTAAAAGAAGGGAAGAAATATTGGATGCACAGTCAGAAGAAGGAAGTGTAACCAGAGACTCATGAAATCACTAGACAACAAAGGTAGAAAAAATGATTTTATTTTCAATTTAGTGATCAAAATGTGTCTGTTTTGAGAATTTATATCTGCTGTCTATATTTTGCACTATGGCCCCCTTTTACTAAACTGCAATAACGGGTTTTCGTGCAGGGAGCCATGAGCGTCGAGAGCAGTGTGGGGTATTCAGTGCAGCTCCCTGCGCTAAAAACCGCTATTGCGGTTTAGTAAAAAGGGAGGGGGTATATTTGTCTATTTTTGTATAGTTGTTAATGAGGTGACATTACATAAAGTCATCTGCCTTGACCTCTTTGAAAAACCCCTGGAGTATAAATTATAATTAACATTTTCTCTGCGTACAGTGTGCTTTGTGTTTTTTAAAATTTTATTGTTGGTAGATCATTTTGACTTGGTCATTTTAAAAGTAGCTCGCAAGCCCCAAAAGTGTGGGCACCCCTGTCATATCCCATGACTTTCTAATTTACTCAGAAGTCTACTAAGAGATTTAAGTTAATCTGGGGCCCTTTGACATCTTTTCATGGATTCTTTGTAGTTGTATTTTCCTTTGTTCCTGTTGGTATATTGTACACACACCCAGGGGGAGGGAGGGTGGGAGGGGAGTATTTCTTTGTATGGCTCTATTCCCTTATGAAATGTTGGTTGGGTGGGTTTTTTTTTTTATTGTTGTATGGATTTTGATTATAAATGCATACATGATTAATATTATTTGTATAGATACTGTATTGCATTTTTGTTGGTTTTGAAACTCAATAAAGATTTATTAAAAAAAAAAAAAGAAGTCTTTTATAAGTTACTTTGTCAAATGCCTTTTGAAAATACAAATACTACAATATCAACCAGCTTACCTTTATCCAACAGTCTCGTGAGACTATGAGTAACCTCGTGAGGCTGCCACTGAAAGTCTCAGCAGCTACGTTTGTCACTGAAAGAGCATGGAATCACTCCTGTGCCGATAGCACAAGGTAGGCCTGGGATCTTTCCTCTGGATCTGGGAGTGGGGTTGATGGTGTCTGGGGAGGGAGGGGGATTGCTCTCTTTTCTTGTAGAGGGTGTGTTGACGATGGGGGAAAGTCTCCAGGTTTGGAGGGGGGAAGGGAGGGGCTGGACTGATGGCAGCGGCGGCAGAAGCAGAAAAGGAACACTAATGGGAGGGAGGGTGATAGGAATGGTACTTCGAGGACAACTCAAGTATAAACTGAGACCCCCAAAGCAATTCAGATAATTGGACATCCGGATAATTAGCATTTGGATAATCGGCATTCTACTGTACATGTTCTCTGCACAATGCAATTCAAGAATATACTAGACAGCTATAGAAATAAATTCTAGATGTATGACTGCTTGTTTTGAGAGAAAAAAACTTCACATTTTTTACTGCATTTCTCCAATATTGTCAGTAAAGTACAGCAGCACTCTATAAAACAGAAGCTACAAGAGACAGTCTTCTTGAGATCATAATTTCCAAAGTATGCTCACACAAGTTCAAAATTTATCACAGGTGAATGAGCAAGTAATGCTTACTGTGGTTGATTCCATAAAGACCTATCTGGGAGTAAGGCTATGTGCTTGGTTTCTTCCATGTGATTTACTAATGCAGGTTTGGAGTGGAACATCATTTGGCATCCATGACACCGGCCCTGGTGGATTTCCCGCCTGAGAAAGTTAACCAATTTCACTTGTTGATAGAACTTCAATCCTGAGAAGCAGAAACCCAAATGAAGAGAATGCTTAATTTAAGTGTATACGGAAGACATGGATTATCTTGCATAGCAAAACTGTTCATTCATAAAAGGTGTTTCTCTGAAGACAAGCAGTTCATCGGTGGATGTGTGGATTGTGTGATATTCAGTATCACCTATCCCAGAATTTTCAGGAAAGATCTAATAGTCTTTTCAGTGCATGCATGGGAGGTCCTGTGATGCTGTGGTCCTGAGTTTCACTCAGTTCTATTCAGACTGACAATGGTAGGGTCTATATGACTGGTGAACAACTATTTTCTTAGGACACCACCTGCAGGTGGGCAACTTCATTTTCCAACGATAAGCAAATTCACAAACCTACATAGTTAGAATTCCCTAGCTAAAGGTCATCTTCAGCAAAAAAGGGAAAACAAAAATCTTATTGGGTAAAAGCCTTACAAGTTTTAACTTTTTAAGCTTGTTTTATTTCTTGGAATATAACCTGAAACAAACCAGGCCCTAAGGACATACAGCTGTGCTTTATTCATTAGAAAAGCTATACAGAACAACCAGTATAACTGTATAATTCCATTAGAAGATTATACTTGAACAGTAATTTTAGCTTAGTTTCAGTCATATCTTAGAACCTTCCCCTCTACCACATGGAGTCCCCCAAGAACTGATTTTGGTACCCATACCATTTAATATAACTTATGTCCCCTTTAGGTAGCCTAGTCCAAATCTTGGAGTTGATCCCTTTTGTTTTAAGTTGATGATATTCAAAACACTGTTCCCTCTAAGCTGAGCAGGAGTCCTCCACCCACAGTCTCACCAATAGAGGGTGCTGTTTTACTGTCACATTTTTCAATTGTGAGGGACAGGCAAGTTCTGCAGGACTCCAGGGAACATACCTGTCCTTAGCGACTGAAAATATTCCACCCCCTAGTGGTAGCAATGCAGCTGGAGGACACCTGCTCAGCTTAGAGGGAATTAAATCTGCAGGACATCTTACTAATCAATCAAAGGAACATTAAAGGATGGCAGATAAAGACCTGCATGGCCAATCCAATCTGCCCAACAGTCACACTCATTTGAACCAAAAAATGAATGCGATTGTTGGGCAGAATGGATAGACCATACATATTATTTATTTATTCGATTTTTAGCCCGTCCTCCCAAAAGAACCCAGAACGGGTTACAAAGTACATCCACAATAATCCAGACAGAGCAGAGATGACATTTTACATAAATTACAATATAGATGACAGTTTACATAAATTACAATATAGACATAACAATAAAACATATGTACTAAGTAGCATCTGGTGAAATTAAGTGACATAGGTGAGTTGACTGGGTGGCATTTCAGGGTGAATGACTTTAAGGTGCTGGGTTAGTAAAGAGGAAGGTTTTCACGGCCTTCCTGAAGTTCCAGAGTCCATCTAGTGATCTGACAGATGGAGGGATTGTGTGCCAAAGTTTGGGTATGAAATGTGAGTAGGAGCGTTTGCGGGCAGTTTCAGTTTTGAGGGAGCGGCCAGAAGGTATGGTCAGTCGTTTTTCTCCTTGGGACCTCAGTGGTCGTTTTGGGAAGTAGATTTGTAGTTTAGTTTTCATGTAGTACGGAATCGTTTCATGGAAGGTTTTGAAACCGAGGAGCAGGGCCTTGAAGGTGCAGCGTTTTTGAATGGGCAGCCAGTGCATGGAAGCTAATGCAGGGGTAACATGGTCTTGGATGCCTAGGTTTTTCAGAAGGCGGATTGCAGCGTTTTGCACCCTTTGGAGGCGGGAGAGAGTTTTGGTAGGCAGTACCACTAATAGAGCGTTACAATAGTCTACGCGGGATAGAACAAAAGCGTAGAGTATTTGGGCAAATTCAGATTCTGAGAAGTAGGCACGTATGGTTTTTAGCTGGCGGAGGTAGTAGAAGGAGGATGATACTAGTTTGGATACGTGATCTGTCATTGATAAATTAGAGTCAAGAGTTACTCCTAGGCTGCGGACGTTATCTTTGGGTGTAAGGGTGTTTGTGGCCCAGGAAAAGGACGGACGGGGGTATACGCATAAATCTTTGTGGATCCAGAGAAGTTCTGTCTTGGATTCATTTAACTGTAATTTGTTTATGGTCATCCAAGACTTTATTTCAGTTAAGCAAGACTGGAGATATTTGATTTGTGTGTCTCGGTGACAGCCTAGGGGAAGATAGAGTTGTAGGTCGTCAGCGAAGGAGTGGATTCTGATGCGGTGTTTACCCGCTATGTCCAGTACTGGTTTGACATAGAGGTTGAAGAGGAGAGGTGAAAGTAAAGCTCCCTGAGGCACTCCATAGTGGAGTGGTTTGGGTTCAGATAAGGATTTTCCTAGTAGGACTCTCTGCGATCTGTTGTTCAGGAATGAAGAGAACCATTGAAGTGCATTGTCACGGATTCCAATGGACTTTAGCCTGGACAAGAGGAGAGAGTGGTCTATGGTGTCGAAGGTGGCACTGAGGTCTAATAGTACCAGCAATGCATCATTTCCATCATCTAGGATTTTTCAGCAGTCATCTAGGATGTCCAAAAGCACAGTTTCTGTGCTGTGGTGTTTCCTGAAGCCCGATTGGAAGTTGGAGAGGGTGGCGTTTGTCTCCATGAAGTCTGCAATTGCGTGAGTACAGTCTTTTCCAATATTTTTGAGATGAATGGGAGGTTTGAGACAGGTCTGAAGCTGCTTGGGTTGTCTGGGTCCATGGTTGTTTTTTTCAGGAGTGGTTTTACTATGGCTGATTTCCAGCTCCGTGGAACTACACCTGTCATAAGGGACTCATTTATTAGGGGTAGGATGGATTCCAGGAATACCTCATTTGTGTTCAGCAGTGTAGTGGAGGGACATGGGTCCAGGATCGAGGTTGCGGGGCGTACGGAGTTGATTATTGTTTTGAGGTCATTGTGGGAGATCGGTTTGAAACTGTTCAAGGTTTCCATCTTAGGTAGATTGTCATCTTGGGCAGTCTCTGGGATGTATGGGAGTGCTTTGGCCTCAGAGTACAGATTTGCGCTTATCTTTGATATTTTGTCATGGAAGAAGGTGGAGAGGGATTCGCAGTCTAGGTTCGTTTGCAGGGAATGCATTGGACCTTGGGATAAGGAGAATAGGTTTTTCATTAATGAGAAGATGGCCCTCAATCTGCTTGAGTACTTTGATAGTAGAGCAGTGAAATGAGCTTTCTTTGCTTCATGTGTGGCTAGTTTGTAGTTTTGCAGCAAGTTTTTCCAGGAGGATTTGTCCTGGTCACTGAGAGTTTTGCGCCAAGTATTTTCTGCTTTTCTAACTCTCCTTTTTTATACTCTCAGGTCTTCTGTAAACCAGGGTGAAGAGAATGGTTGTGAGTTAGGTTTAATCACCTTGACTTTTGCTAGGTTCTCATAGAGTGCTTTAATGCCTGAGTGCCAGGTCAGTGCCTTCTCTTCTAGGGAGTTAGTGCCTAGTTGTAGTTTGGAGATGCCATGGGAAAATATGGTTGGGTTTACTGATTTTGGGTCGAACGTAATTGTTTCCTGGGAATTTGTTCGGTCTGCTGCCTCTTTAACTCTGGTGTGCAGGCTGAACGTGATTATATGGGGACCACGATGTTTGTCAGCGAGGATGTTATCTGGTCAATTTGTGGGCCGTCTGGGAGAAAGATTAGGTCCAGTGTGTTTCCAGAGGAATGAGTTGGAGAGGTGACTTGTTGAGTGAGTCCCAGATCTGACAGTGTTTTGATGAAATCTCGTGGGGCGCCTGTGACTTCTGGGTAGTCCGCGAAGTTGAGATCGCCTAGGACTACGATTTGTTTATGGATTACGGATAGGTTGCTTATAATGGATAGCAGTTCATCGAGCGCAGACATAGGAGAAGAGGGTGCTCTGTAGACTAGTATGATTGTAATTTTTTTGTCGTGGCCTATTGAGAAAACGAGGCATTCTAGGTCTGGTAGTGTTATAGAGTGTATTTGGCGTGGGTTTAACTTGGATTTGGCGATCGCTGCCACCCCTCCCCCTCTCTTGTTGGGACGGGAGCATGCCAGTGCTTGGTAGCCTTGAGGGCATAACGCACCCAAGGTGGCTCCATTATTGTCTTTGAGCCATGTTTCCGTCACTAGTAGGAGGTCCCAGTTGTACTCTGTAATGGCATCTGTGAGAACGAGGTTTTTGTCGTTTACGGATCTGGCATTCACTAGGGCTGCTGCGACATTGTGTGCAATGGGGGCATATGTGTCAGTTTTGATCTTTATGAGGTTGTGGGTATTGATTTTCTTGGGCTTTGCGCGGTAGCAGCTTCTTAGGTCTCCATATTGACCCTGGCCAGTGATGGTGGGTATGTGGTATGCCATCACGGGGAGTATGAGTGTGATGGCTAGAAGGGGGCACGGTGTATTGACTTGGTTGTGTGTTGAAGAAGAAGTTGACTGCATGCTACAATAGGAGCCCCTAAGGGCGGAAGAGAAATGAGCTGTGAGCTCTGGGAAGAAGGGGTGGGGAACGGTGGCTGCTTTCCTTGCAGCGGCTTGAGGCAAATAGTCTCCTCTTCCGGCTGGCTGTGGGGAGGAGGTAGATCAAAACTCGGGTCAATGAGCAGGGAACGGTGTCTGGATGCCAGAACAGATGAAAACCTCCAACAAAGCAGTCAATTCAGACTTCAGACTAGTCAACAGCCCCAGATCGTATCGCACAAACTGCCTCTCAGATTTCTTCTTCTCCACACAGCTAACAGCTGATCCAGAGCGTATCAGCAGCACAAACACCACAGAAGTCTTTGGATTTTATCCTGGCAGTCAGCGGCCACACTTTCTCACAGTGGAGCAGGCAGGCAGTCTCGACGGAAGCAAGGCAGGGCAGTAGCAGTTACAAGATGGCTCCTTGCAGCGTTCAGTTGAAGCAATTTCAGAGCTCCCGGCAAGGGACTAGGGGGCGGAGCAAGCTCACACGCCCAGCCCAGCAGTGAGAGGGTAATCAGGAGAGGTAAAGGTGTCAATGAAAAACTCACTTACTGACTCCAAAGTGGGTTGGGTTCAGCTGTTCAGTATAAGGATTCTGAGCCGAGCATCACGCGACCCCGACTCTATTTAAATTAAATGCCGAGTCCTCCGCATTTAATGGGTAGCTCCCACACTACCTCTTCACTGGCAGACTCTAAAGTGAGTAGGTTCAGCTGTACAGTTTGAGGAGTCTGTTTAAATTTAAATGCCGGTACCCCCACTGGTCAGAAATAGGGCGGAGCATAGCCAACTACTTCATAAAATTAACTCACAGTCCAACAGTCGCTATCAGCATTAAGTCTCTTCTGAATCATCTGATATCAGCAGGCTGCTTCTTCAAAGTAATTCACAGTCCAACTGCCACTGTCAGCACTAGGCCTCTTCTGATCTGTCCTTACTAATCAATTTAACAAGCAAAGACAGATCTTCAGGTGATCACTGGAAATATTCACTCCGAGTTCTCATTCATAGAGCTAGGCACTAGAAGAAATACCACCGAAGATGTAATGGGCTGTCTTAAAAATAACTTTTTTATGATAGTCTTACACAGAGCTTAAGCTGATGCTGCTTCTTCCAGAGTTCTAGAACGTATCACAATGACTATCATCTAACAACTTAAACTTAATCCAGAGATGGCATATAAGTTCTCAAGTTGGTAAATTCTGCTGCTCTCTGTATAGCAGATAACCAAATTCTTGGTGCAAAACAGTATTAAAATTCTAGGCATCATCATAGATGATGAATTGAGTTTTCAAGCATATATTTCAAAATTGACTAATCAATCACAATTCTCTTATACACCTTATTGATTAACTGTTTCAATTATTGTAATGTTCTCTTTGATTAACCGTTTCGATTATTGTAATGTTCTCTTTGAAATATTGGTGAAAACCAATATTGAATGTCTCCATATAATCCAAATGCAGCCATCAAATTTCTTCCGAAGGAAGAACACTGACTGCCTATATCATCTCGTATTTCATTTAAGATTCTAATTTTAGTACATAAGATATATTATTCAGAACTGTCATTATTTTTGCAGTGTTTTGTAAATTCCTCATACATGTCTGGTCTCTTAGATATGCTTAACAGAAATTATTAATGATTTTTTCTTTTAGACACATCTGTCTGGGTACTAAGAAATTCCATTTTTAGTGAAACAG
This sequence comes from Geotrypetes seraphini, assembly GCF_902459505.1. NCBI lineage: Eukaryota > Metazoa > Chordata > Amphibia > Gymnophiona > Dermophiidae > Geotrypetes > Geotrypetes seraphini. Next base: position 56,326,788 of record NC_047092.1, read on the forward strand.
AACCTAACTCTTTGGAACAGCTTGCCTATATATTGGAAATATCCCTGCCAAAGTTTAAGACAAAGCTAACATATGTTTTTTTTTACTAGATCATTTGATACAGTAATACTTACTGTGAATGCATTATTGTAGCCCATCTTGCTAAAGGGGGGCTATAACTAAATAAACTATAGAGTATTAATTATATGCAAAGATTATTTTGGAACAATATTTGGTGGTATGGCACAAATAATAGGCTGGATCTGAGACTTAAGTAGCATGTGTTTTTCTAGATCTTCTCAACTTCTCTTTTAAAATGATGTAACCATGTTTTCTTCTCTTTGATTAATGAGATTTATTCTCCTGTAAATCATATTTTAATTGTGTAAACCATTCAGATGTATCACGTGATGGATGGTATATCAAGCACTGAATAAAATGAAACTTGAATAACTGTCTAGCACCAAGTACAGTAATATAATCATCTTTTACAATTTGATGAGCCTGTATCTTTAGTGCATTACTGAAAGCCCACAAAATTAACAAATAATAGCAACTGTTTGCGATAACATTTTCTTTCACTTGTATACCAGGTGAAGGTATCAAGTCTGAATCTAAGGGCAAAGGAAGAATAGGCAGAGAACCAACAGAGCAATTCAAGCTGGCATCCGACTCTCAGGATGCCCTTATTAGTTCTGCGAAATAATGGCCCATCTGCCTTTTGCAATGAAGCAGAGGAATGCCACAAAGGCCTTTTCAGTCAGACAAAAGGAAAATATAACATCTGAAGATCAATTATGACTTTTTTTTTTTCAGTGCTCTCACCCCATGTGCTATAGACTAAGCTAGCACACTAAAAGTACTCACCAAGGGCTGCCTTTGTTTTGTTAAGGTCAAATCCATGTGCATCCTAGAAAATGAGAAGTCGGTTATTACTGCATTGAGTCCTTCATGCGGGAATAAGCCTGGAAAGCTTTTACAAAATACTGAGCCATGAGCTGAAGTAAACAATACTTTATATTCTTCCTTTTATCGCTGTTCTGCATTCTCTAACAATTTAACATCAATTAAAATGAGTATTTCATAAAAGGAAGTTTATGAATTTTAAAGCAGCAAATGCTAGCAAAAGAAATGCCTAGATAATACAAACAAAGTATCTAATTATCTATTTATTATGGAAGGGTTTCTACTGAATTTAATGCTTGGTTAGGGTGCTGGACTAGCAGAACTGGAAACCAAAGTCCAACATTTTATTCTGAGAACAGGTACAGCACAGGCAACAGCAGTCTGCACATTCTCATAAGGCCCTGCCAGCTTGCTTCAGCCTTACTACAGAATGAGAGGGTTAATCTCTATCAGACATCAGGTGCCCCAGCAAGAGGCAGGAAGTTCTTCAAGTGGCACCAGCATGTCCTGTGGGCTGCGTGCTGGTGCCAGATGGGGAGTAAGTTTGAAGTTGTTCGGGCGGGGGCTGCCGGTTCGAGCAGAGGGGCCTTTGTGAGCAGGGGAGGAGCGATGCCGTTCTTAGGGGGTGGAGCAGCGCTGCTGGCCTCGGGGGGTGGGGGGTGGGAACGTATCAAGTGAATGTCCTTTAGTTCCTATGGGGAAACTCGCTTTGATATATGAGTATTTTGGTTTACGAGCATGCTTCTGGAACGAATTATGCTTGTAAACCAAGGTTTCACTGCATTTCAATCCTGACCAGGTCAGGTAAATTAATTTTCCCCTTCTCTACTTCTTCTGCTTTCCTATTGTTGTTTTCCTTGCTATTTTATTAGTTATGTTGCAAATGGCTTTGATTTCCATAACTGAAAGGCAATTTCATTTACCAGTCAGCAAACAAATATAACTGCTTATCCATATATAATTGAAAAGTTATATGGATTATATTGGATAATGCTGGGCCTTTTAAAATCACTACATGGTCACATATTATTGGTATAATTAGGGGCCAGATTACAGAAGGGGCGAAAGTAGTTAAATATAAAACCTAAACTAAATGGATAGTGCCGATGCAGCAATTATGCAATGGCCCTTATATTATTTTCCTGCCTTGAATGCCTAGAAGCACGTCATATAGAAGTGCTGTTGTTTTTATATTCATTCACAAATAATCTACCTTCCTCAGGAGTCCAAAATTGGTTCAATAAGTCACAACAGAGGCCGTATGGGTCCTTTTTCCTCTAGTCCCTTTTATTTGGTTTGAAATTGATTCATCTGGATACTCTTATATTGTTACAATAAACTTTTTATGTTTCTCCCACTGTGTGGTATGACCTTATATTAGGAGCACCTACCTATTCATGATTTACATGTGTAAATATTGACATTTGAATGTATACCTTTATTAAATATAGAAACTAATTTTAGAATGAGCTATGGAAATATGGCAAAGGGGCATGGTTTGGGCAAGACTAGGGTAGAACTAAAAAAATACAGTGTTCCCCCGGTCGTTCGCGGTCAGCGGTCCTGGTCATTCGTGGTATTTTCTGACTGTGAACCGCCGACAAGGAGAGGGCAGCGGGAGAAGCAGGAGAGAGCAGCTGGAGTGCTGTGAATGCAGGAAATCACTCGTGGTACGCTCCGACCGCCTCTTCCTGCACTTCGGGCCTTATCCAATCAGGAGCTGCTTTGACACGCAGCTCCTGATTGGATAAGGCCCGACTTAGTGGAGGAAGAGGCGGTCAGAGCGTACCGCGAGTGATTTCCTGCACTCGTGGCGCTCCGGCTGCTCTCCTGCTGCCCTCTCCCGCTGCCCTCTTCAGGCTCCCCCATGAAAAAAACATATTCGCGGTTTTTCGAGATTCGCAGGGGTTCCTGGAACGGAATCCCCGCAAATATCGAGGGAAATACTGTACACATGCATTTTCAATTCAGAAGGGGAAAGCACATAAGAAATAAGCATCAGAATTTACAGTTGCTCCTGGGTATTGTGATATAGAGGTTGAGTACATGCAGCAGGAAAAAGGGATGAGTGGAATAATTCCCCCAGTTATGCCCATTCTAAGGAATCAATTTTGAATAAAAACACTAAGAATCCCTTAGTAAAATACTAGCACCAGTCCTGCAGCAATATTGTAGATCAGTGTTTCTCAAGTCATTCCTGGACTACCCCTTTGCCAGTCAGGTTTTCAGGATATCCACAATGAACACGAATGGAAAAAGATTTGTATACAATGGTGTCGATGTTTACAAACCAATCTCATGCCTATTTATTGTGGATATCCTGAAAACCAAATTGGCAAGGGGGTACTCCAGGATTGACTTGAGAAACACTGATCTACAATATTGCTGCAGGATTGGTACTAGTATTTTACTAAGGGATTCTTTTACTAAGCTGCAGTACTGTAGCAAAAAAAAAAAAAAAAAAATGGTTTACTGCCGGACGCGCTGAGATATCCTATACAGAGGTACCTTGGTTTAAGAGCATAATTCGTTCCAGAAGCATGCTCTTAAACCAAAACACTCGTATATCAAAGCAACTTTCCCCATAGAAGATAATGGAAACTTAATTCGTTCCACATCCCCAAAAACTTAATTACCATTAGGGACTCCTCCACCGCTGCCTCTGCCACAGACCCATCCACGCGGCTCCTCCAGTTCTCCTCCTCTGCTGCTGTTGGCTGCCTTTCACTGCGGGTGGTGCTGGCTAAGCAAACGCCGCCGCCGCCACCCCAGCAACAGAGCCCAACTGGACACTGTTGGCTCTGCCGCTCCCGGACGCTGTCCCCCCTCCCCCCGGATGCCACTACCCCCTCTGCTGGGACTCTCAAATGCTGGCTCACTCCTGCCAGACGCACCCCGACTCCCATGCTCCACCCGAGGCCACCGGCGCTGCTATCGCCTCTTCCTCCCCCTCCCCGACTGGCCCTGTCCTTACCCCTGCACCGCTGGTGATAAAAGTGCCTGCCGCCGGTCTGCTGCTGAGCCTTGAGCATCTGCGCATGCTCAAGGCCTTCTGGATCTCACCCTCTCCGAGATTCTCATGAGAATCTCAAAGAGGGTGAGATCCAGAAGGCCTTGAGCATGCGCAGATGCTCAAGGCTCAGCAGCAGACCGGCGGCAGGCACTTTTATCACCAGCGGTGCAGGGGTAAGGACAGGGCCAATCGGGGAGGGGGGGGAAGAGTGATAGAAGGGCCGGTGGCCTCGGGGAGAGCAATACTGTTGGTTCCCGCGGTCGGGTCAGATCGGGTCGGGTGGGGGCTCGCATATCGAGTCAATGCTCGGTTTACGAGTCAAAAGTTTGCTGAGTGTTTTGCTCGTCTTGCAAAACACTCGCAAACCGGGTTACTCGTAAACCGAGGTTTGACTGTAGTAATTTTGCTATGTTCATGCACTACACACGGTGGGTCTGGGGGTAGAGAACATGCATGCTCTGCATTAGTTAGCACAGCAAGACTGCCACACGCTAACTGTTTAGCATATTTGCCCTTACTGACTTCACAATGGGTGATGGTAGAGGTTCATGCGATAATGGGAAAATCAGCATGTGGCCATTAATGCTAGAAATAGAAAATTGGCCATTTTATCTCTGCTCAAAAATGGCTTTAGTGTGCAAGAATGACCTGCGTAAGGACGTGCTAGGGTCACATTTTACTGAAGTTTGGCAAAAGGGCCCTTCAGTCACAAATGAGCCTTTTTGTACTAAAGTAGTACATTTTGGTTTCTCCATCACTCCAGAAAGCATGCTTCTTTCAAGGTCTGACCTTCATGTGATCCAATAATTTTTCAGTTGTGTCTGCTTGCTTGTCACAAAACAGACACACAGCACAGATAGGGTGTTCTTCCCAATCGGACCAATCACTAAAAATATAAAAGAAAACAAAGGTTCATCAGGCTGAATTTATCCTGCTAAGCATCTGGAAGTTGAAAGCTTTAATTATGCAAGGAACCTTGGGTGAAAATATAAAGACAGCTGGCGTTTCCAAGGTTTAGAAGGAAATCAAACCCTACCATGAATGGTTAAAAAAAAAAAAAAAAAAAGTTTGCACCACTTTTACCTTTAGTTTTGTAAAGCTGAAAATTTTGCTCCCGTATCATAGGCCTCCATTCTAAGCCACAGGGTGTGTCCATAAAAAAAAAAATCCCATAAAACTGTGTACAGCAGTAAATCTCTAGTGAACAAAGCCAAGCAGCACCCAAACCAATAATTAGAATTTAATGAGCGAGAACAAAACTGATGTGATACAAATCATTTCCAATATTCAGCAACTTCCATGGTTCTAAAAAGGCTTTGCTGCATAGTATATCTGTGGATGACAGACTTTAACCTATGGCTGTTGTCTATTATACCCTGCACTGTACAATTGTGAAATTAGAAATGAGTGCTTTAAGACTTCAATATATTGGAGAAAGTACAATTTGTTGTAAGGCCACAGGGTGGCATTAATCAGTTTTACAATAGGTATTCAAGAAGGGAGAAATGCTTTTCTCTTATACCTATTCTTTGTATTATGTATTAAAATTTTATGACTGTGTCAAAGTATTGGATCATATACAGTAATTTGCTGTGCACACTGGAATACAAACTTCCATAATGCTTCTTGCAAAAAATTTCCAGAATTTGATAATCTCATCCTGGGGAAACTAAGAACTGAGTTCTTGCTTTCTTGGCTTTTGGTCCTATCTTTTAGCTGCTTGGACATGATACTCTATGTCTATCTTCTTTCCAAATGGAAATAAGGTATGTAGAGTTTCCTATATCCTGAAAGAAAGGATGGATAGGCACTGGCTACCAGTTAAACACTGTGTTCAAAGCACTTGTTATGGCCTACAAGAGATTCCACTCCTTGAATCACAGCTCTAATTTATTATATGTTATACAAAATTTTTTCAGATTTGATTTTCTAGTCCTCCAAATTGGTAGGAGGAGCCAGTAATGGTGTCCCCTCCTGAGGAAGAGTCTACAAAACTCGAGTCGGGGGGGTCATCCATTCTACTGTGGCTAAAGTTTTAATTCAATGCACGTTTGAGCACTGTACTTTAAATCCAGACTATAGTTAACAGAGAACAGTTGTTATCAACCTCTCGCCGTTCCAGATAAGTTCAACAGCTACTTGTATTTTATTACTTATTTTATTTTGAATGGTATCTGGCGAGTGGTGATGGGACCGTAAAGAGCGATGATGGTCCCACATGAACCATAGTCTTATGTTATCACAATACAAGTTGGTTATGGGTCTGAGCACTTTACAAATAATTTTGTATAACATATAATAAATTAGAGCTGTGATTCAAGGCGTGGTATCTACAGTTTCATCACAGAATTATATAAATATTTCCCTAGTTATTGTTAGTATTTAGTACTACAAGAGATTCCACTTCATCACCCCTGCCTACATCACATTCAAACTCCCTCAATATACTCCCGCCCGCCCACTCTGCTTTGAAGCAGAGAAACGACTATAAATCCCTGCAGAAAGATCCCTCTAAATCAGTGGTCTCAAACTCGAACCCTTTGCAGGGCCACATTTTGGATTTGTCGGTACTTGGAGGGCCTCAGAAAAAAAGACTTAATGTCTTATTAAAGAAATGACAATTTTGCATGAGGTAAAACTCTTTATAGTTTATAAATCTTTCCTTTTGGCTAAGTCTTAATAATAATATTAAACTTATTATGAGAGAGAATTATAATGACAAAACAAGGGTGATACTGAAAATACTGCTTTGATTAGTCACCCATCAGCAATCTATAAATCTTTGTATATATAAAAAATGAACACACAAAATATGATATGTGCTTAATAGTGAACGCTCAGACCCACAACTATATCCCAGTGAAATATCACAGAGAAGCTGTGTAAAGAGACCATCATATTTTGTGTGTTCATTTTTTATATATACAAAGATTTATAGATTGCTGATGGGTGACTAATCAAAGCATTAATAATAATATTGTAATTTATAGCTAAAGAGACATATGATCAAGAAACTGTTTTATTTTACATCTATGATTATGATAAACATACTGAAGGCCTCAAAATAGTACCTGGCGGGCCACATGTGGTCCCCGGGCCGCGAGTTTGAGACCACTGCTCTAAATGGAAGTAGCTCGTAAACGCTTATACAGCCACTTAATCCCCTGTCTTTGGAATCAATTGCCTGTCCAGATAAGATCACAAGACTCGCTAATGACCTTCGGAAAATGCTGAAGACCCATTGCTTCAATTGAACAATGCTAATGGACAACCTCCTCCTAGCTCCTCTTCCTTATCTCTTTCTCTCCTCCCACTCTGTTCCCTGCTCCCCTTCCTTTAACTCCTTGCTCCCCTCCTGCTCCCCCAATCTCTCCCCTCCTCTTCCCTTCTTCCCCTTGTCTCTCTACGTCTTCTCACCTGTCTCTTCTTCGAATGCCTATAATTTTATTGTCCTGTAACTTTATTGCAAATGCCAATTGTAACCCGTTCTGAGCTCCCAGGAGAACGGGATATCAATCTATCCATACAAATTAAATAATTAAAGGTGTTTTCACCTTATTCTCTACTTTAGCCATCTTTTGGATAAAAATAGGAAAGATCAACACCCTAAACTGAAAATAGCAGCAATTTTGCCAGAATATATAGCAGGTCTTACTCCTCCTGATGATCGATGAGTTCCCGGTCATCTTCAGACTGCACTTCTTCCCAAGACTTTCCAAGCTCCTAGTTTAAAAACAAAACAAAAACAAACCTAGGAATGCATGAAGACCTTTATCAATACATATATAAAAGATTTCATAAAACAGTTTAAAGCAATTATGTACCACTTGTTATATTAAGATTTGGATGGCCTTAAAGAAAAGCATTAATTGAAAAAGAACAGCTACCTGGAAAGTGCAGATCACTTTGAGTCAGTGGCTGTATATGATGTAAAATTGATTTGTCTGTATATTTAGTGAATGATACTAAAATCTGCAGTAAGATACCTTGAAAAAGGTGGGTAACATGAAAAAGGATTTGACAATAGTCTAGAACAGATAGCAAAACCAAATACTAACACATGCAAAGTCATGCATTTATATTGCAAAAATCCAAGAAAGCAGTATAGCATAGGGCCTAGGCAGTGCTTTACTAACGCAGTAAGTAAATGTAACTAATTACTATACTGTTACTTTTACTTGTAAAGAAGTAATTTCACCAAGTTTTACTACTTTTTACTTAGTTACCTCTGATGCTTGCAGTTAAAAGTAAAAAGTAAACGTGGAAGAGAGATGTAAATGACAATTCCTTAGTAAATCAAATAAAACAGTAAAAATTGGAACAGGATTTTACTATTGTAAACCTGTCATGCAAATAGTGGATCATCTCATCTTAAATTTTGCTGTTAAGGGAATATAACCTATATAAACAGTGGAGTTGCCCATGTTTGAACTGGTTACTGGTTTCTAGACAAAGAGAACAGTGATGAGATGGGTCACTTTAAAGCAGAGATGAAGCTGAAGCTGGTAGTAATTCTTGGTGAACAGACAATGTAGTTGTGATGCCCTTTTTGAATAAAAAGCATTATATTAGGCAAGAAGGCCCAGATTCTATAAACGATGCTTTGACTGGCAGCTACTCACAAAAGTGGCGCCAATCGCATGTCAATCACGCGACTGAATCATTTATAGAATCGTGGCCACATCACAGATAGGTGCCAGGAATGTAGGCCAGGGTTCAAGACCTACATTTCCTGCATCTATCTGTGATGAGAATCACAACTACTAAGGCTAAGGGCTCCATTTACAAAGCTGCGTTAGCGTTTTAGTGTGCGTAATAGCGCGCGCTAAACTGCTGGCCACACTAGACACTAATGCCAGCATTGAGCTGGCGCTAGTTCTAGCCACGTAACGCGGGTTTAGTGTGCGCTAAAAAGCTGCGTGTGCTAAAACCGTTAACGCGGCTTCGTAAAAGAAGCCCTAAGAGTACCTCTGGCATTAACCACGCCAATTTTACCCTTAGATGAACTGGATTGGGCACATAAAATGATAAAATTCTCTTAATATTTTAACCAAATCCATCTTCTCTGAATCATACAAAAACATAGAGAAAAAAACTCAGTTTTGAATACTACTGAGGTTTGAATCAATTGTATTTTGTGAGAGAAGTGATTTACTTTCTACTTCCTAAACAAAATTCAGCGTACAACATTTAAACTGATCTCTTACCACACCTTCTTACCAAATAATTTATGACATAATAACGATCGTATTCTCTGTTCTTTGAATTAATTCTGCGATGCTGCTTCTTTCTCATGTGATCTTTCAATGTGTTTTTGTCCCGAAATATTTTCTCACAATATAAACACTGCAAACTAAAGCAAGGTGGAGAAATACGAAAATGATCATAAACATGGCCTCTACAAAAAGGAAATAGTAGTATAAAAAGTGAATTCAGAACATGAAGTTGTGAAAAAGAAACCCTCAAGAGGAAGATAGGAAAACCGTCAGAAAACAGTCAGTGAAAGTAGTTAGATGTTCAAAGGCTCAAAACAAAATTCTACACAGAAAAAATTGAGAAAAAAATGTCAGATCATGGACTAGAATATTCACATTTGAAATTTAGGAAAGGACTAAATTATTTTTTTGACATTTTGATGAGTTAACTGCTTTAGTAGTGTCTCTCAAACTTTTTAGTTCCGGAACATTAAATGCAGCAAATATTTTTCGCACCATATTATAATTGAAATTATAAAATTGCAAAACCAACAAAAAATTACATTTGAGAGTTATTTATTTAAAGTTCTTTTAAGCTATGTTTGGTAATTGTAATGGTGAAACTACAAGTAGATAGAATAGAATTGCTAATCACTGCGATGGATGTGCTTGTTTTTGAGTGCAAATTAACTCAAAATGCAGCTTGATAGTCAACATGCAAACATACATTTCATCATACACCATCTGCAATTGTTAACTGTTTTTCGATTTAATTTCTTTCTGAGCTGAGAATCAAAGTTTACAAAGCTAAAAAGATCCAAAGGGTAACAAAGCCTCAATTGCTTTGTTGTTCACGTTAGGATAACTACTGCACAAAAATAAAACTAAAATTGTTCACTGTTAGTTTTCAACAACCAATCACGCCAAAGAATGACGACTATCTGGGCAGTTGTATCCTTATGCACACAGATGCTCTCGAAACGTACATGTCAACTAACCTTTCCATCTCTGCAACAAGTTCAACAGAAAAAACTATTTGAGTCTACTTTCGAATTCCAGGCACCCAAAGTATGGAACAGCCTACCATTATACTTACGTCAACTTCCCTTATTACAATTTCAGGAAAATGTTAAGTCATATCTCTCTTCCCTGTATTCCTCATGATCTGTGCCTATTAATGTTCTTTGAATCTCATTATAAAGATGGATCTGGAAATCTTATGGTAACCTGCAATGAATCCTTGCAGGATATAAGAAACGGTGTGGAATGGTATCTATTCTAGTGTATACTTATTAAGGGAATTTTTAAAAATGAAGTAAAATTCTGGAATCTCTCATATCACACAGTTTGAGAGACACTGGATTTTAGGGTACTGATTGTTTATTATATTATTTTGAGATGATGTTCTGTGCTTTAGTAGTTATATATTTGTTAGAAAATAGAAAACACTTAGGGCTCCTTTTACTAAGCCGCATTAGGGCATTAACGTGCGGAATAGCACGCGCTGGACGCTAACGCCAGCATTGAGCTGGCATTAGTTCTAGCCACTTAGCGTGGGGTTAGCACGCGCTAATCTGCTGTGTGCTCTAAAAATGTTAACGCAGCTTAGTAAAAGGAGCCCTTAGTCAAAACTACAATTAATCCTAATTAATGTATTTATTATTTTATTGTAAATCATTCTGATGAATTATTTGAATGGCTGTATATTTAAGAAATAAAATTGGATTAGATGAAAAAGCAAAGGAAGAAGCACTAATAAAATGAACTCAAAAAGAGACATGTTGAAATGAGGAAGCAATTTATTTTAGCTTACTGAAAAAAAAGGTGAAGGAGATATGCTGAAGAAAGAAAACAGGAATACAAATGCCAATAAATTATTAACAAATCCACACTTAGGAAAACTCTATAGTATTCTCAAGTCCCTGTTACAACCTTTTTTCTCTATTCTTGAATCCTCTATTAACACTCTATTTGACAAATTATTTTCATAAGAAAATTCATTCCTTACAGCAGAGTTTCTCAACTTCTTCAAGCCAAGTACCCCCTAAGTCTTACAAATATCAATCAAGTACCCCACCCAAGCTCCTCCCCTGACCCCACCCCATAATAGTACTTATTGTAATGCAATTTCTTCCATCCATTTTTCATATACACATAATATAATCTTATTAATACATAATGGTAACCACAAAATTAATAAAACATAAAGTACAGTGTACAAAGTGAAAATGTTAAATTTATCATTTGTATTTGGGGTTTTTTTTTTTTTTTCAAGAGGTCAAGGCAGATGACTCATTGCCACTTCAGTAACAATCATAGAAAATAGACAAATATAGTGCAAAATATAGACAGCAGATATAAATTCTCAAAACTGACATTTCAATCACTAAATTGAAAATAAAATCATTTTTCCTACCTTTGTTGTCTGGTGATTTCACTTCCTTCTGACTGTGCATCCAATATTTCTTTCTTTCTGCCTCCTGCACACTTCCTCTCCTCCAGTTTTCATTCTCTCCCCCAATCAACATCTCTCTCTCCCTCCACGAGTCCAACTTTTTACTCTCTGCCCTCTCCCTCTGTGTGACATTTCTCCTTCCCCATCCATCTGTCCCTCTCTCTCTCCATGAATCCAACACTTTCTGCCTCTCAAGTGCGACATCCCTCCTTCCCACCCCCAATCCATCTCTCCCCAACCCCACTCACATGTTCTCTCCTCATGACCCATTTCTCCCTGTTCTCCACACCATGTCCATTTCTCCCTCTCTCATCACTCTCACTCATCCTGCAACAAATTTCCTTCCTTCCTTCTCTCTCCCCCAATCCCACTCACAACTATTATGCTCTCTCCCCATGCACCGTCTCACCCTCCTCTCCAGCGTGCAGCACCTTTCTTTTCCCTCCTATTCAAGTCCAGTACTAGTAGCAGCTTCCCCTTCCTCTCCCCTTCTGCCAGGTCCAGCAGCTCCTCTTCTCCCTTCCCCCTTCCCTTTCCCTCCCCCTTGTCCAGCAGCACCTCTCTCTTGCCCCATGTCCAGTAGTACTCCTTCTCCCGTCCCCCGGCCCTTCCCCATGTCCATCAGTACCTCTTCTCCTTGTCCAGCAGTACCTCTCCTCTCCCTGGCGGCAGCTCACTTTATGCTTTTAACTTCCCCACACAGCAGCCACTAGTGTTAGTTTAGTTGCGGTTCCATCAGGTAGCCTTAGGGTCTTTGCTGGGCCGGCCAGCCTCCGATGATGCAACTTCCTCTTTCGTCAGAGACGGTCTGGTCTAGCAAAGGCCCCGAGGCTGCCTGATGGAACCGTGGCTAAACACTAGTGGCAGCTGTGTGTGGAAGTTAAAAGCATGCAGTGAACTGTCGCTAGGGAGAGGAGAGGTACTGCTGAGTCTGCAATTCCATCAGGCAGCCTCAGGGCCTTTGCTAGGCTAGCCCGCCTCCGATGATGCAAGTTCCTCTTTCGTAGGAGGCAGGCCAGCCTAGCATAGGCCCGAGGCTACCTGATGGAATCACCAGCTAAACTAACGCTAGCGGTAGTGTGTGTGGAAATTAAAAGCACACAGTGAGCTGCCGCTGCTGGCCCGGGGAGGGAGGCTAGGGAGAGACGACGAAGAAGGCAGGAGATACGCAACAGAAGGAAGTTGGGAGACATACAGCACCGGCGCTGCATACCCCGTAACAATGGTGCGCATACCCCCTGAGGTATGCGTACAACATGTTGAGAACCTGTCTTGCAGGCAACATTTAAAACTTCTCTTATTTTCCTTCTGCTTACAAGCTCTACAGATAAAAAGTAAAATATCCAGTACCTTGTCAAAATTCAGTCGGCTTTCCTCCTTTTCTCAACCCAGTCCTCAGAGAACATGCAGCCTGTTGAGTTTTCAGGATATCCATACTGAATATGCACGCTATAAATTTGCTTACTACAGAAGCAGTGCATGCAAATCTCTCTCATGAATATTTAATATGGATATCCTAAAAACTTGACCTGCTGGGTTTGCCCTGGGTTGAGAAGCACTACCTTACAGTACAAAAATCTGACATCTATCAGACTAACACTGGCCCCCTCATGATCCACTTCTCTCAAAATTTAGTAGACAATTCAATATCCTTTTTGTTTCCTTTTATATTTATGTTTATTCAAGATACTTGCCATGATCTCAATAGTCTCCAACATAGGATTTTCTAATGTATTTTTGGAAAATAATACAATTTGTCTCTTTCTTATGGTTACATCTATTAAGAATAGAGTAGGGTTTTTTTTAACTGCAAGTCTGTTATTCCAGAATTTTGAAAACAAATGGAATATTAGCATCTTGTGGCTGAACAACTGAACAATTTCTTAGATCAAACTAATTTACTTCACACATATCAGACAGATTTCTGGAAATCCCACAGCACTGAAACTACTTTTCTAGGACTCTCCACTTATATCCAGACTCATCTTCATCAAGATAATTGGTTTTCTTGTTTTCACTATACCTTTTTGCAGCTTTTGACATAGTGAATCATCCTATTTACAGATAAGAGTTAGATACCTCCAGTAACAAACTGTTAGCCAAATGGAAGGGATCCTTTGAGATAAGGAGGCAGTTAGGCTCAGTAACCTATGAAAAAAGTCTTAATGTGAACTTGTTAAAAGCTTTGGTGGAAATGGACAGGTTTCTGGGGTAATGTGTAGAAGAAGAGGAGGATGATCTAGGCCCCAACATTAAAAAGATGATAGAAGGTCAGGGATTGAGAATTGGAGAACACTTGTCTCTCTAATAGAAGGTTCAGGATCATGCCTTACTTCACCAATTTGAGAATGTGTTATCTCCCATTTTAGGTAGATCTTCGATAGGAGTTCATTTGATTTTGATTGAGACCCTTTCCTGAGAAAAGTGTTAGACAAAACCCATATCATCTCCCTGAAGCAAAAAAGAAAGAGGTAGATAGGGAAGTTGCTGAGATGTTACACCTTGGGGTTAAAGAAGAATCTAATAGTGAATGGGCTAGCCCTATTATGTTAGTACCAAAACCCAATAGGACCACAAGACTGTATAGATTTCAGAAGGGTCAATAATATATCACATTTTGATACCTATCCAATGCCGAGGATGGTTGAATTAGTGGAACAACCAGGGAAAGCACAATTTTTGTCCACACTGGATCTTCCTAAAGGATGTTGGCAGATTCCCTTAGATAAGAAATCCAAAGAAAAAAAGGTGTCCATTATGCATCAGGGTCTCTTCCAATTTAATGTCCTCCCTTTTGGACTCCTTGGGCACCTGCTACCTTCTAATGAGTAATGAAAGTGTACTTTGACCATACCAAACCTTCGCAAAAGCCTATTTAGATGATGTCATCTTTTCAACTAGTTGGGAAGAACATCTGTAACACTTAGAAGCTGTCTACAGATCCCTTAGGGAAGCAGGTCTAATGGCTAACCCTAAGAAGTGTGCGATAGGTCAAAAAGAAGTGCAATGTTTAGGGTACTGGGGGGGGGGGACGACTAGATAAAACCAATGCCCTCCAAAGTAGAGCCCATATAGAACATAAAACCCCAACAAAGACACCTGCAAAGATTTCTGGGAATAATAAGGTATTACCAGAAATTTATTTGTAATTTTGAAACTATACCAGCTTATTTGACCAAGTTACTGAGAAACAACCAACTCAATCCATTATGCTGGAATGAGGTGGCAAATTGTACTTTTTTATTAAATTTAAGGAGGCTTTGTGTAAGGAGCCCATTCTCAGGAATGTGAACTTTGATTTGAAATTTCTGTTACAGACAGATACTTCTGGGGTAGGGTTGGGGGCAGTTTTGAGCCAGTATTATATCTCAGCTGAAAATTGTCTAAAACAGAAAAGCAGTATTTGACTATAGAAAAAGAGTGTCATGTAGTCAAATGGGCAGTGGAAGCCTTACAATATTACTTTTTAGGTCGCTCCTTTGTATTAGTGACAGACCATGCTCCTTTAAAGTGCTTGGAAAAATGAAAAATACAAATGCTAGTCTCATGAGATGGTATCTCTGGTCCAACAATGGGGGGGGGGGGAGGGGAAAGGAAGGGTACACATTCTGTCACTAGAACTGGGGAGTTCCAGAGAAAACTCCCTTAGAGGGAAAACATATGAGAAGACAACTTGACTCCGAGAGTAGATTTTGGAAGTCTTTCATTTCTATTGGGGCAGATTATCAGAATCCTGCTAGTGGGTGGTGATAGCGAGTTTAGGAACAGCTACGTGGGAGGTAGCAGGAGAGGCCAGTATCTCAATACTGACCTGTACCAATTCTTTGAGACTGAGCAACACCAGATTTGATTCCTTCATTACTCTGAGTTTGAACTCAAGAGTAAATTGAATACTAATTTGCATATGTTTTCCCATTGAGAGAACTGCTATTGGAAGGACCTTTCTTTGTGCCATTTGAGGATTTCCAGGACTTGGGAGGCTTGACCTATTATGAAGTACAGTAGACCTTGGGAATTGATAATAAAGACCTAGAGACTATGTTTTGTTTACTAGGAGTTTCTCAATCTGATGAGGAAAAGGCCCTTGAGGAAGGACCTTTGGAGGATCTTGGCCTTTTTATTCTTAGACTGATTTCTGAGCACTTTTCTTAGAATTCTGGTTCCTACAGGCAACCCGCGAGGAGAGGAATGCAGGCCTCTGGACTAACCCTTGATAAGCCTGCTACAGAAAACAGCGAGGACTGGAAGTGAGTGGACCCTGGTGATTCATCTAGATGATGGACACTAGTCACAGAGTAGAATATAAAATATCAAAATAATTGTTGTTCCCAAATTATGTAGTAGGTTATGTGGGAATTTTCAGGGGTTGGGAGGCACAGACAAGGATGAGGGATTTCAAATGTGTCGTATTACAGTTTTATAATTTACATGTTTTAGTCAGTGTATCTCTGGATTGTTGGCAATTAATACAGAAAATGTAATAAAACAGACATGCATCTTATGAAAGAATTTAGTGATAAACATGGTATATAGAGTAAAAAAAAATCATAGTATTTAGTATAATTATAAGCTTAAGTTCTACTGATAGTCAGAATTATAAGTTGTCTTCTGACTTCATGACACCTTTCAAAGAGTTCAGATATAACTCACTTCACCTCAGGAATTGTGTTTCACTAAACTTATAACTAACAATATTGGGCAATTTCACATTTTTTTTTCTATTAAAAGCTGTATATATGTTACAAGATACCAAATCCTAGAGACTTGGAAATATGGAAACCAATTTTAAAAAATCTGGATGATCCATGTAGACCGTTTACCTTTCCTTGAATACTTGCTTATTCTTGGCTAAAGACAATTAAGTAATGTGGAATTCTGAGGCCAACATTAGGAATACAAATTATCTTTCAAAGCTAGTTCATACTTATCAATTTTCTTCTGTAAAGAGTCCAAAAATTCAGTGCAAAATACAATGTTATCTGGTAGGCCAACATTGAAAGCGTGATCTCTGTTCATGTGGTTGAAAAGAACAGATCTAGACAGGAAAAAACAAATGGACAGGCATTATAATTTTCACTGCTTCATTTCCTGTTCTTTGACAGGTTTGGAGTTCTTTTCTTGAGGATTATGAACTATGTATTGTAAACTGCTTAGATCCTTTTAGGCTGCTATGGGGTATATAAAGTTCTAGGGATATGGGTGTGTCTTTGTCCGATGCTCAGAAGCAAGACACCTATCTACTAAGCATTTTTAAAATGTTTTCCTGTGGTTATATGTATAACTTTGTCTGCTTTATTCATAAAAGTGAAAATTCTACATAAAGTAAACATTCACCCATGCAGATTGGTAAATGGCATATAGCTGTAGTTTCTAGTTGCTTGAGAGTTACTCTAAAAGTAGTTTTGTCTCCCTTCCCACCTCACTCTCTTCCTCTATCATCCCTCCACTCATACTTGTAGGTCCAGCATCTGTTCCCTTCAGTCTCGATCACTTTCTCTCCTCACTTATGGGTCCAGAATCCATCCATCTCCCCTCCTCCGTACCCTGATGCACCTGCTGGACCCTCCCCCCACCCACTTCTGGTCCACCTCCCTCCCTCCATGCAATTCTGGCCTCCTGGATCCCCCTCACTTACTGAAGCAGCAGTGGCAACTGATCATTGAGGCAGCACTGTAAGTAAGTTGCTTGTGGCCAGTCCCAGCAGGGCCTTTCCTCTGCCGTTTCAGAAGTGATGTGCCAAAGGAAAGGTCCTGCTGGGGCTGGCCGCAAGCCTGTTTTCAGTGCCGCCTCTGTTGACTGGCTGCCGCTTCAGGCAAAGGAGGGATCTGCAGCTCAGGATTGCAGCCACTGCTGGTGCTTTGGGACTGGAAGGAGAGGGTTCGCGGCTCAAGACCACTGCTGTTGCTTCAAGGATGGATGGAGGGAGGGGGGTTCGTGGCTCAGGACCGCTGCTTTGGGGCTGGAGGGGGATTCATGGCTCAGGACCGCTGCTGATGCTTCAGAACAGGAGGGAGAGAAGGAAGGGTGGTTCGTGGCTCAGGACTGTTGCCGCTGCTGCTTCAGGGACTGGAGAGAGGATGACTTTATTTTTGCCAACTCTTATAAAGAGGCATAAAGTCAACTCTAACTTTTGCTTTTCTCTGTCTCCATCTTCTAGCAGGGAGATATAACCCACATGTCTAAAAAGGTCTGACATGAACAGTGGCGTACCTAGGGGTGGGGTGTGTGTGTCAGATGGTGCAGCCCATAACAGGGTGCTCCGATGACTCCCTCAAAGGGCCGGCACCGGTGTCAAGAACTTCTTCCCAGCAGCAGCTCTTGCCAGCATTGGGCCTTCCTCTCTGCTGGGTCCTGTCTTCACAAAAGTAGGCAGAGAGGAAGGCCCGATGCTAGCAAGAGCTGCTGCTGGGAAGAAGTTCTCGACACCGGTGCCGGCCCTTTGAGGGAGTCATCGGAGCAGAGAGGAAGGCCTGATGCCGATAAGAGCAGCAAGTTGTGAATGTTGTACTGTCGACTGGAGGGTGACAAAGAGGAGAGGATGGGGAGAATAATGCTGCACCCAATTGGGGAGATGGAGGGAGGGAGAAGGAAGACCAGGGAAATGAAAGAGATGCCAGACCATGGGAAAATAAAGGAGGGAGGGAAAAGAAGGAAAGGAGTTGGCATGTCAGGCCAGGGAGGGGGAAGAAGATACCAGGGCATGGGGGAGGGAAGGAGACAGAGATTCCAGACCAGGGAGAAAGGGGGGGAGGGAGGGAAAGGAAAAAAGAGGAGATACCAGAACATGGAGGGGGAGGAAGAGATGGAAGAGAAAGAGACACAGATGCCAGACCATCAGGAAGGGAGGGAAAGGAAGGAGAGGAGATGACAAAGCATGGAGGGGGAGGGAATAATGGAGGGGTAGGAGAGGAGGGCGATACCAGCCCACGAGGTCAAGGAAGCAGATGCCAGACCATGGGGTCATTTGGATTGGGAAGGAGGGAAGGCAAGGAGACGAGAGATGCCAGAGCATGGAGGAGGGAGTGGAGACAGAAAGAGGAAAATGGAAGGTATAGAGAAAGAGGGTAGATGCTGGATGGAATGGAGAGTGAAGAGAAGATGAAGAAAGCAGAAACCAGAGATAACAAAAAGGTAGAAAAAATATTTTTTTTGTTGCTTTAGAATAAAGTAGTATTGTATTGATAAACGTTTATAAATAGAAAATGGAAATAAGGCAATCTTTTTATTGGACTAATTTTAATACATTTTTTTTACTAACTTTTGGAGATTAAAATACCCTTCTTGAGGCAGTGGTGTACCATGGGAGTGGTTCGCCCTGGGAGCAGCTCCTGAGGGGTGCTCCTCTGATCTCTTTTTAAATTTTTCAGGGGGGGAGGGGTATAAAATGAACAGCCCTGGGTGTCACATACCCTAGGTATGCCCACTAAACATGAATAAATAATATCTGATTTTACACTAAGAACATAAGAACATAAGTAGTGCCTCTGCTGGGTCAGACCACAGGTCCATCATGCCCAGCAGTCCGCTCCTGCGGCGGCCCAACAGGTCATGACCTGTCTGAATCACCCCTTGGTTTCTCATCGAAGTCCTATCTTCCCATCAAATTCTTGACCCTTTGTCCCCGCACCCCTTTCAGTACCCTACGATCCCTTTGTCCCTCAGGAATCTGTCCAATCCCTGTTTGAATCCCTGTACTGTATTCTGCCTGATCACTTCCTCCGGGAGCGCATTCCATGTGTCCACGACCCTTTGGGTGAAGAAAAACTTCCTTGCATTTGTCTTGAACCTATCCCCCTTCAGTTTCTCCGAGTGCCCCCTCGTACCCGTTGTCCCTCTCAGTCTGAAGAACCTGTCCCTATCCACCCTCTCTATGCCTCTCAGGATTTTGAAGGTGTCTATCATATCTCCCCTGAGCCTCCTCTTTTCCAGAGAGAAGAGACCCAGCTTATCCAGCCTCTCAGCGTATGGGCAGTTTTCCAGCCCTCTTACCAGCTTCGTTGCTCTTCTTTGGACTCTCTCAAGTACCGCCATGTCCTTCTTGAGGTGCGGCGACCAATACTGAACGCAGTATTCCAGATGCGGGCGCACCATCGCCCGATATAGTGGCATGATGACTTCCCGCGTCCTGGTTGTCCTTCCCGCGTCCTGGTTGTCCTTCCCGCGTCCTGGTTGTCCTTCCCGCGTCCTTCTTTATGATGCCCAGCATCCTGTTGGCTTTTTTCACCGCTGCTGCACACTGTGCGGATGGCTTCATTGATGCATCCACTAGCACACCCAAGTCTCTCTCAAGTCCGCTGTCTCCCAGCAGTGCCCCCCCCCATTTTGTAGTTGAACAACGGGTTCTTATTTCCTATATGCATGACCTTGCATTTCTCAACGTTAAAGCGCATTTGCCATTTGTTTGCCCAGTCTTCCAGCTTGTCCAGGTCCCTTTGCAGGTCCTCACACTCCTCCCTGGTCCTAACTCTTCCGCAGAGTTTGGTATCGTCCGCAAATTTTATAACCTCGCATTTTGCCTCCGTTTCCAGGTCATTGATAAATATGTTGAAGTATTTATCACACAAAAGATTTAACTCACACTGGTTTCTCAGTACCAGAGCTGAACATTTCAATTCAGCATGTACCCTTGTATATAGAAATATATATGGTTGGAATATGTGCTTGCCCTGTACATTTGATGTATCTCAAAAGTCCCTGCCCAGGCAGAAATAATGATTTTAACAAAGCATTTTACAACAGGCTTCTGGGAACCAAAATCAGTTTAAAACTTGAAACCTTCAAGCTGTTGACAGTTTATTGGGTAAAATCCTTTATTTTACATATCAATTACTGTTAACGCTCTGGAAATAATTTATGGTTCAACTTAAGAAAAAAAACCAAAACTGGAGTTTCTGGTTACAGTATTTACTAGGTTAGTAAACAATGTAAAATTATTTCTATTTGAACTTAGAATATTTAAGATGCTGGTTTATTTCTATACCAGAATGAATGAAGCATCTGGGTTGCCTGACAACAAGCTCTTTTTTCCCACGTCTACCCTCTCCCTCTACTTTTATTTGTTCCTTCTTTCCTTTCTCCTTCCTTTTCTCCCTTCTTTGCGTTATCAGGTATTTACTTGTCTTTTGGTATTGATTTCT
Source organism: Geotrypetes seraphini (assembly GCF_902459505.1). Classification (NCBI taxonomy): domain Eukaryota; kingdom Metazoa; phylum Chordata; class Amphibia; order Gymnophiona; family Dermophiidae; genus Geotrypetes; species Geotrypetes seraphini. The sequence goes on from NC_047092.1 coordinate 56,347,473, forward strand.
GTTCCACGCAGTTCCTCCTCATCTCTATGTATGTCTGAATTATTTGAAATTTTAGCAATTTTAAATAAGCTGCAGACAGTATTATTTTACACTGCTATGATGTGGATTCTAGTAATAGTATATTGAATATCAAATAAATTCAATATTTTGCAGGTCTGCAGCTTTGCATGAACTTGCAAATTCAACATGGCCCTCAACTTAAGTAACAAATTCTAAACATTAACCTGTTGCCTGTGAATTCCTCATTGCAGAACATGCATATGCCGTGAAATTCCGAATCATATCGTTCTTGCTGCTGTTGCTCCAGGATTTCTTTCTGCAAGCAAGAAATAAAACAAATCAATGCAAGCCTGATGAAAAATTCCATCAAAAACCATCCCTCAAATTCTATAAATGGCACTCAAAATTGCAGTGCAATTTAACTGAACAACACATCAATTAACACCAATAACTGTGTGCTGACAATTACTGGTATTAATTGGCAACAATTTGCCTTTATGCATGCATCTTCCTAGTCAGTATTCTATAAAGATGTGTATGCAAATTTCTAAGCATAAATCCCAAAACGGCAGGTGTGCCACTTATGTGCACAAAAAAGGAAAAGGACTTGGGTGTGATTGTATGTAATGATCTTAAGCAGGTAAAAAAGGTGGCAGCGGTGAAATCTAGAAGGAAGCTTGGGTACATAGGGAGAAGAATGGCCAGCATGGGCTGGTCAGTGGCATTCCTACAATTTACGCAGTGTTATAGAATATGGCAGATCTGTGTTTAATTTAGGCACAAGGATTTACACCAGGTTTCAATTGGTATAAAGCCTTGTGCCCAACAAGGAGCACTGTTTATAGAACAGCGTTTAGCACTCATTTTTTTCAACACTTAAATATAGGTGCCATATCCTGATCCTTGGAATTGTTTTGTAAGTTAAGAGATTGTGATATTGCTGTATCTCAGGCCCGGATTCTGTATAGGACGCCCGGGAAAACCCATCCGTCCGGCCAACATTTCACGGTTAGTGGGGGAGGGGGTTCAGGGGGGGATCCGCACATGGGGGGGGGGGGCTCTCCAGGCAGGAGGGGTTCACCACCCTCCTGCTGGTGATCAAAGTCTGGCGATCATAGTGGGGGGCTCTCCCGATAGGAGAGGTTGGGCACCCTCCTTTTTCGTTCGTTCATGGGGGGGGGGGGGGAGACTGGCAGCCGCAGCCACAGCTGCTATATTAATTGCAGCAGGGAGATCCCTTGCTGCAATAAATATAGCGGCTGCATCTACTTACAATGTAGGCCAGCTGAGGCCTGTGCTGCAACATGGAAATGGAGGGTGAAATTAAAGTTTTGTCTGATAAAGTTGCTACTCAATCCCAGGAGTTAGTCCAAGAAACTGATAAAGTAGCTTCTTTAGAAGCTGAAAAAGTACAAAATCTTAGCGTAACTTTTATGAAGGATAGGAATTTTGTGCAAAGGAAGATAAGAGTACTTAGAGAACCAATAAAGAAGGAATAACCTATGGTTCCTGAACTTTCCCAAGCCACAAATTATATCTTCAGTGAACTAGGTAGTATTTTAAGGAAGGTCTTAAGATACCAGAAGAAGTTCTACCTACAATTGTAAGAGCACAGTATGTATTGGGGAGAGCTACCGAAGGTACAGAGATTTTGGGAAGAGCTCCTACGGACTTTGGTTTTCTTGAATCCTCACTTGAGATAGTCACAGAGACTTACTTTGTTACTTCTGTCCTGAAATTAGGCCATAACAATATCTTACATTTGTATTTTCACAATATTAATCAACAGTATATGGGTTCAAATATAAGTATTTTTCCTGATCACTCTCGAGACATGCAGAAATGGCACCAGGCATTCTTGACCTACTAGTCAAGGGTGGCAGCTTTGGGAGCCAATTTTGTGTTGAAATTTCCTTGTGTTAGAAGTTTCTTTGATATCTGAAGTGGTCACTGGTACTGTGGGCACAGCAGGGAATCCTGGAACTGAGATTGCAACGGCCTAAGGTAATTACCATGGAATCCATATGGGAGGCCATATCTAATATGCAATCTTCACTGGGGAATCAAATCCAACAATTATCTTCACGCTGTACTACTGTTCTTTCAGAAAATTTGGAACTCAAAAATAAAGTATCAAGTCTGAAGAATAAAACGTGTGACATTGAGATTAAAGTAAAAACTTTGGAAGTACAAGCTCTAACTTGGGTCAAGGACAGTGCTAGTTTGCACTTTAAACAAGAAATGCTGGAAAACTCTGTAAGGAGAAGTAATCTCCGGATTATCAATTTTCTGAAAGTACAACCTATAACTGCCCTAGCTATGTTTAAAAGATATTTGTCAGAAATTTTTAAGGTACCAGAAACCTCGTACCCACCTCTCTCAAAAATATATTACCTCCCAATGAGAGTTAAATCCCAAAATCCAAACCCAAATCAGCAGAACTTATCTGATGATAGTTTGGATTTGACACAGTTTCTAGAGAGGTTGGATACTGAGATTCAGGTCCCCGCCACATTAATAGTACAGTTTGCAATTGATTCAGACAGAGACTGGATGCTTAAGATGTTTTTTAAGCATAAAGATGTTCCATTTATGACAAATATAATAAGGATGTACCCTGATGTATCTCGTTCAACCCAGAGAAGAAGAAAGTAATTTCTAATATTGAGGCCTCAGGCTGCACAATTAGGGGCAACCTTTGTCCTAAGATATCCCTGTAAGTGTGTTATGACATTTGGGGGGAATAGATATGCATTCTATGATCCACAGCAGTTATCTAAGTTTATTTCTGATAAAGAGTTTTCATGAGTTTCTCTGCTCTCAAGTTAGCTCTAAAAGATTTGTTCAAGAGCAGTCAGATCGCCTCTTTAGTTTGCCTTATACTTAGTTTCTTGGTTGCCTTATTTCAGTTTTTTCTTCAGCTTCGTCTCCGAAATTGTGGACTAATAATGCGTTGTATAGGTTGATATCCTCTAAGCAGTTTGGAAATTTGATTTAATTTCAATTTACATTGTATGTTTGCTTATTGACTTGTAATTATTGTCAATTATTAAAATTATAAAGAATATTAAAAAAAAAAGAAATTTCCTTGTGTTTGTGTGATAGTCTATGAAGGGACAGCTTATAATTTCTTTGATCCTAAACGCCTATTGGACTTTATTTCTGCAAAATAGGAACTTAAGGTGGCGGTATGAATTTCTCAGAGAAGATGATCCACTGTTAGTAAGGTGGGCTGAGATGGTCATTTGGTGTTAGCATTCTCCGAGAGGCCATTTAAGGCTTTTTAACTCAATCATTCTACTGCTGTCCTGCACTCATTTAAATCCACCTGTCCCCCTTGGAAACTCAGCTACCTCACCTTGAAAGCAGCTCAAAACTCGTTTCTACTTTTGCTTCTATCAGGGACATTTACTTCTGGAAAATATATACAGACTTCTTGGATAGCTTTAGAGAAAGTCTCTACAACTACATTGTGTTTTCTGACATTAAACCTATACCCTGCCACCCTGCCCCTCACCCCCCCACTCCTAGGCTCACATTACACTTACACACCCATCATCCATAATAACATTTCCATTAATGCTATAAACTATAAACTAAGAGCTCAAACCCATAGCACAACCCTTGTGCTTTCATATACTCTCCTACATCTCCTGTCTACCAATCAAATAAATAACATAATTTCAAATCCCAACCCCTTCTTCCTAATTACAGTGGTGCCTCGCATAACGAACGCCTCGCACAGCGAACGCTGCGCACAACGAACTTCATGTCTTGCTTCCTACAACGAACTTCGTTTCACACAACGAAGTCGCCCGAGCTGCATCCTTCCGCGCAGGCACTGTGCTTAACTGCCCTCTCTCCGCCTGGCTCCCTGTGCAGTGGCGGACCGTCGGCTCGCAGGGGCCCGGCGCCTACTGCTGATGCGTTGGGGGGGGGGCGGAGCTACTCTCGCCGCTTCCCCGATGCTAGAAAAAAAAAAAAAATGAACAGTTAAGTCCCAGTTTTTGCCGCTGAGACTCTGCCCTCTCTCACTGTAAAATTAGACTCTACTTAGTCTGTCTTTAAATTTAAAAAATGTGTGTTGTTTTAAAAAACAATTATGTTTTTAGATGTATCTAAATAAAAATAATAACAAAAAATTTATCTTTTTTTATGTCATCTTAGCATATTTTATGCTACAGAACGAATTATTTTTTTTAACATGTATTGTTATGGGAAAACGCGTTTCACATAACGAACTTTTCGCATAACAAACTTGCTCCTGGAACCAATTAAGTTTGTTGTGTGAGGCACCACTGTACTTCCAATTCAAAACAAACTTAATCACACCCATCCTTTCCACCATACAATGAAATGGTGTCATACATTGCCCATTTTCCTTCTTGGACTAATCAACCTAGCAATGACCTCTCATCCAACTTGGCATCCTACATATCACATCACCATTCACACAGATCCTCTCTACCTATCAACCAATGCACCATGAACTCTGGATTCTGTTGGGGTAGGGGAGGGAGAAGGTAGTACAGAGATGCTGGACTATAGAGATGGGGAGGAAAGAAGATGCCAGATCTCTGTGGGAAAAAAGAAGAGAAGGGTGAGAGATATGCCAGACTGCTAGGAGAGGAGAGAGAAAACAGACAATGGGAAGGGGTGAAGGTACATCAGGTCCGTTTGTGTTGGTTTTAGTTAATAATTAAGACCCTATTTTAAATTGTAAATTGCTTTGAATTAATGATATTGCGATACATCAAAATTTTAATAAAACTTGAAACTTGAAGTAAGGAAGGAGATGCCAGGGAAGGGGACAGATGCCAGATCACAGTAGGGTGAGGGGAGGAGGGAAGGAAAGGAGGGGAGAGATACCAGACTATGGGAAAAGGGAAAAGGAAGGAGAGAGAAGGGGATGGTGGTGCATATGGATGGAGAGGAAAGGCAGAGAGAGGGAAGAGTTGGTACACATGAATGGAAGACATGGAAAAGTAGACATATTGAAAAGGAAGCAGAAAAACAGAAGAAATTTGCTCAATAAAGAAATATTATATATATATATATATATATATATATATATATATATATATAAAGTTAATGCCAAAGATGGATAAAGGGCAAAAAGGAGAGAAAAACAGCAAATAGATAAGAAGGCCATAGAAAAAGAATTAAGAGTACAGACAGAAGGAAGTAGAGCCAGAGACTGGAAAAGATGATTAGAAAAATAGTCACCAGGTAACAAAGGTAGAAAAATGATTTTATTTTCAGTTCAGTGATTGAAATATGTCAGTTTTGAGAATTTACATCTGTTGTCTATATTTTGCATTATCCAAGAAGAAATGCATCTCTCTTTCTCTGGTGGTACACTGCATGCAGAATATGGCATCATGGGTTTCATTTGCATATATTAGTACTTTTACTTTGTGGTCCTTTATTTGCATAGGGTTTTGCACTGTGTGATCAAGGCCAGTTGTTCAGGTAGTAATGAATACTGAGAAGCATATTTGCATTATGGCCCCAAATAGGAAGATGTTTGTCGGTTCTCCTTCAGTCCTTCTGGATCCCAAATGGCCCTCATAAGAACATAAGAATAGCCTTACTGGGTCAGACCAATGGTCCATTTAACACAGTATCGTCTTCACGGAAGCCAATCCAAGTCACAAGTACCTGGCAAAAATCTAATTAGTAGCAGCATTCCATGCCACCGATTTAGGGCAAGCAGTAGCTTCCCCAATGTCTGTCTCAACAGCAGACTATGGAGTTTTCCTCCAGGAACTTGTCCAAATCTTTTCTAAAACCAGCTACATTACCATGTCCTCTGGCAATGTGTTCCAGAGCTTAACTATACTCTGAGTAAAAAAATAATTACCCTATTGGTTTTAAAAATTAGCAAAGACCACTGGAGTACAATCTTCCTATCAGACATTCAGATCTCTCCTAAAAATCCATCTTTTTGAGAAAGCCTTTGGTATTTACTTGAGTGACAGCAGTTGCTCGAGGACCCACTGTCCTCTGCAGTAACACTATCTTCTCTTTTTATCATTACTGTATTTCTCTTTCCTATTGTAATTGGTGTTCCTTTCCCTCTTCATTTTAATTGTACACCATTTGTTATCTCCCAGAAGAAAAGCAATATATTAATAAATAAAATGAACCATAGCATTCATAAGCTCTGGGAGGAAAGAGGAAGTCTAAATAATTGCCAATGCTTTGGAGCTCAATTTGAGGCCCATGCTTGCAGAGTTCCAGCAGGGGACATATACAATAGAGGAAAATTTTTCCGATAGTTGCAAATGAACGGCGATGGTGTTGGATCTCAGCCTTTGCTCCAGTTGCACTAGAAGAAATAACTGAGCCAACAAAGAAAGAAAGTATACAGAGATAAACATTTTCTTCATCCAAAATACAATATTGTTTCTTGATATTCCAATTAGTTCTTTTAGACAGAAGACCCTAGTGTGAAATAGCCTCAGCTCACCTTTTTACCTCAATTTCTACTGTGTGGGCTGGATACAAGGACAGAATGCATCTGCAAAGTAAATGACTGCACAGTGGCAGAGGTACAAGTCTCAGAAATAGCTCTCCTGCTCTAACATGTGATAACTATTTCATTGTACATTATGTCCCTAACATGTTCTGTACTTTCTTGTGGAAGACTGTTTCTGTTAATTAACGAAGCAGCAAATTAAATCTGCTCTTCCACTGCATTTCTTGAAGAATGTGTTTTTCATTTACATCAGTTAAAAACATACTGAAAAACAGATCCTCTCTCATACCATCTGTTCCTGATGTGCTGTCTCTGTGCTTCCCCTTCAACTGTCTGCCATTAACTAGTGATCCTACACAGGAATTGCAGTGCTTTGCAAAAGATTTTGCACACTGGTATGTTTTTCACATTCTGCTGACTAAAAGAAATAAAATTCAAAATGCATTAAATATTTTTTCACTGCAACATTCTCCAAGCTTTTGAAATCAAAGAGCAATTATTCTTAATTACTTTTTGAACATTTCTATATGAAACAAAAAAATCTCAGTTGTAAAAGGCCTTCGCATCTTTTGTCACAGCAGTGGTTAGAGCTACAGCCTCAGCACCGAGGTCATGGGTTCAAGTACCATGCTGCTCCTTGTGACCCTGGGCAAGTCAATTAATCCCCCATTGCCCCAGGTACATTAGATAGAGTGTGAGTCCACCAGGACAGATAGGGAAAAATGCTTGAGTACCTAAATATGAATAACTTAAGCTATATATATATGTGGTATATAAATACTTAAATAAATAAATAAATAAATTAGCTCTGGTTAACAAAAATTGTCTCAATAAGGCCCATAAACATGTTAAATGGAGTCAACATGTGCTTAATTACACTAGCTGAGCTAATTCAAATATTCCTAGAAGCATCATCATACTTTTTCTTTTGTATGAAAAGAATGTGAAGCAAAGGTGTAAACATGCCAAACACGAACCACCAAAAGAATGCTAGGATAAAAATTATCAAAAGTACAGATTACACTAGTCTATGATATTTTAGAAGTCATCTACTTCAGAGGTAAAATGAGTTATTCATTATGGATTTTGATTATGCAAAATTCAAATATGACAAAACAGCTGAATGGCTACTGTTCTAAGATATTTAAGTATTTACATTCTACGTATATGTATGGAGGCCATAATTGAAAGAAACGTCTAGGTCCGATTTGGATAAAGGGCACTGGTTGTCTAAAGTCAGAAGTTGCAAAAGGTCCATTCTTGAAAAGTACGTCCAAAAGATTTTTTTTCGAAAATCGTCTCTATGTACATCCAGGCGTTTGATTGTCCAGACCGCCAGTACATCTATCTTTATAACACATTCTCGACCAAATATTCATCCGTCTAAAACAGGGGTGTCCAATGTCAGTCCTCGAGGGCCGCAATCCAGTCGGGTTTTCAGGATTTCCCCAATGAATATGCATGAGATCTATTAGCATACAATGAAAGCAGTGCATGCAAATAGACCTCATGTATATTCATTGGGGAAATCCTGAAAATCCGACTGGACTGCGGCTCTCGAGGACCGACATTGGACACCCCTGGTCTAAAATGTCCAGAACAAGACCTTTTGGATGTAGGAGGGGTCAGCAAAGTGATGGACTGGCCACCCAGACATCACAAGAGAGCAGTGGGGCACCTTAAAGGGTGCTGCTGTGAATTTCACAAAAAGGGTGCCACAAACATCTCACCAGAATTTGGTTTTTTTTTGGTGGCCTCACATTTTTCACCATAAATAGTGGTTAGTGTGGCTTATGGGCCTGGGTCCTCCTTTCTATGGTTCACTATCCCACCCTCCAGACTACTTAAGACACCTCTGTGCAGCACTATTAGGCTTTCCTAAGCCAAGTGCTGATGCTCCGGAGGCAGGTATGTACATTTTTATTCAGGTTTTTATGGTGGTGTGAGAGTGTCAGTGAACACAGGGGAGTTTGTGGAGGTCTTTACTTTGTCCCTGCAGTGGTTCTTTGGTCACTTTGGATACCTTTGGGGCACTTATACCTGTTTTTAGATCGCCTAAGTTCCATCTAAGCAATCTTGTTAAACTTTCAATTATCCCTGCAGTTAGGCTAAAAGCTTAGGTCGGTCCACATTGTGACCTAACCCCTCCTCCAAAAACACCCCTTTCTGCTCTGGGCATACACTTACTGGAACATTGGTCCGCAACTTGGCAACTAAGTTTTAATACCAAAGAGTGTAAGGTCATGCACCTTGACAATAGAAATCCATGCGTAACTTACACCCTAAATGGTGTGACCTTAGCAAGAACCACTGCAGAAAGGGACTTGGGAATAATCATTAGCGAAGACATGAAGTCTGCCAACCAAGTGGAGAAAGCTTCATCCAAAGCTAGACAAATGATGGGTTGTATCCGAAGAAGTTTCGTCAGCTGGAAGACCGAAGTTATAATGCCATTGGTGAGACCTCATCTAGAATATTGTGTACAATTCTGGAGACCGCATTATCAAAAAGATGTGCAGAGAATGGAGTCAGTTCAGCGAATGGCCACCAGGATGATCTCAGGACTCAAGGATCTCCCGTATGAGGAAAGGCTGGGTAAGTTGCAGCTATACTCACTTGAGGAGCGTAGAGAGAGGGGGGATATGATTGAGACGTTTAAATATGTCACGGGTCGTATTGAGGTGGAAGAGGATATCTTTTTTCTTAAGGGGCCTGCGGCGACAAGAGGACATCCGTTGAAACTCAGGGGTGGGAGATTTCATGGTGACACCAGGAAGTACTTCTTCACCGAGAGGGTGGTTGATCATTGGAATAGTCTTCCACTGCAGGTAATCCAGGCCAGCAGCACGCTGGACTTCAAGAGAAAATGGGATAAGCATATGGGATCACTTCAGGGAAGAATTTAGGGGGTGGGTCATTAGAGTGGGCAGACTTGTTGGGCCGTGGCCCTTTTCTGCCGTCACCTTCTATGTTTTTATGTTACAGTGGGATTCAGAGGCCTAAAAAGTTTCTGGATATGTCTAAAAACCCGTTTCGATTATTGGCACTTGGACAATCTGTCTTTTTAATCATCCAAGTGCCGACTTAGGTGGGTTTGCAGATGTAGTTCTGTTTCAATTATGAGCCCCATACTGTTTAGATAGTATAGTTTAAATAAAAATTGTAAACCTAAGTCTTCATTTGTGTATGGTTGTTTTACATGATATTTCACCTGTTCTATTTATATAAAACTTTAAAAGTCAGCAAAAGGGCTATATACATTTTATTATGAAAGTAAAGACAGAAACCTGTTATATATACTGTACATTATAATTTCTTCCTTATTCAAAGTCTACTCAGAGCTTCTTGACTTGTCTCTTGTTAATGTCCAGCAATATGTTCTATTTTCCCTGATGGCATTTTTCCATTTCTGCAATGTCCTGCTGAAACTGAACATCATGCTCATTAGGTGATGTTTCAAAGCAGTGCCAAACATCCATGGAGGGACAGATGAACCTGCCTACAAGACTGAGGACCCAAAAGCCCCATCCTCTTAAACCACCATGTCCACTCTGTAGAACTTTGTAAAGGTATGGAGAGTAGATCAAATAACTGCTTTACAGATTACTTTGGGTGGAACTGCCCGGGACTCCACCCATAAATATGCCACACTTCTGGCCAAATGAACTTTGACAGAAATAGGCAGCCGATTGCCACAGTTAATGTATGTCGACGAAATTGGCATGCAAATCTATCTGGCGAAAGATGGCTTGGAAGCTGGTCTGCCTAGTCTGGACTGACTAGTTAGCACAAAAAAGATGATCAGAAAGGCAAGACTCATTTGTCCTTTCCAGGTAGTAAAGTAGAACTCTTTGCACATCTAGCTTCTGCAATATCTCATCTTGTTTGTTTGAACCCGTAGGATAAAAAGTGGGTAAACTATTGGTTGAAACGAAAAGCTGACACAACCTTTGGTAAGAAAGAAAGACGGTATCGCACACAGAGAAATCCCAGCCTCCGAGATTCTTAGGAAGGGCTCTCTTCAAGAAAAAGCCCACAATTCCAATATCCGTCTTGCAGAGACTATTGCCACCAGGAATACCATCTTCATTGTGAGGTCCAGAAGAGATGCCTCATGGAGAGCATCATATGTAGGCTTGGTTAGGCCCTTCAGAATGATATTAAGATTTCAGGATGGAAAAGGCCAGTATACAGGAGGTAGCAACCTGAGCACTCCCTTCAAGAACCAGGTCACATCAGGGTGAGATGCCCAACAATTGTTTTCCCCCTTGAGCTCAGAAACAAGACAGATATGTTGTCTGAACCTTGCGATATGCCACTGCTAGGCCCTTTCCTAATCCACTTGAAGGAATGCCAGGATCAGACTGGGAGAATGTGACTAGCGGTGTGCCCCAGGGCTCGGTACTTGGGCCCCTCTTATTTAATATTTTCATCAATGACCTAGAGGATGGAACATCCAGTGAGATCATCAAGCTTTCAGATGACACAAAGCTATGCCGGGCCATCAAATCACAGAAGGACAGTGAGGAACTCCAGAGTGACTTGAGCCGATTGGAGAATCGGGCAGATAAATGGCAAATGAAGTTTAATGTGGAAAAATGCAAAGTGATGCACTTAGGCAGAAAAAATAAATATAGTATGTCAGGTGAAAAAACAAGTATAGTATGTCAGGTGCTACTCTGGGAAAAACCGAACAGGAAAAGAACCTGGGCATATTAATCGATAGGACTCTGAAGCCATCGGCGCAATGCGTGGTGGCAGCGAAGAACGCAAATAAAATGCTAGGCATGATAAAGAAGGGAATCACGAGTAGATAGGAGAAAGTAATAATGCCGCTTTATAGGGCGATGGTCAGACCACACTTGGAATACTGCGTCCAACATTGGTCTCCATACCTAAAGAAGGATATAAAAATGCTCGAGAGGGTGCAGAGACAAGCAACAAAGCTAATAAAGGGCATGGAGAACTTGGAATATGAGGAACAACTTAAGAGGCTGGGATTGTTCTCCCTTGAAAAGAGGAGACTGCGAGGGGATATGATCGAGACTTTCAAAATACTGAAAGGAATCGACAAAATAGAACAGGAAAAAACATTATTTACAATGTCCAATGTGACACGGACAAGAGGATATGGACTGAAGCTAAGGGGGGACAAGTTCAGAACAAATATTAGGAAGTTCTGCTTCACGCAACGAGTGGTGGACACCTGGAATGCTCTCCCTGAAGAGGTAATTGCAGAATCCACCGCTCTAGGATTTAAGGATAAGTTAGATGTACATCTCCTTATGAGAGGCATAAAATGACATGGGTAAGGGTAATCTAGATGCACTTCTCCTTATGAGAAGCTCAGAGTGATATGGGGACTAAAACTATGCCAGGGTACACTTGGCGGGGCCTCCGTGTGTGCGGATCGCCGGACTTGATGGACCTAGGGTCTGTTCTGGGGATGGCACTTCTTATGTTCTTATGTATCAGAGTAATTGGTGCTGTGAAAGGCTCAACCTAATCTTTGGGGCACCAGAATTGGAAAGCCTTCCAGGTCTTAACGTAGGCCACAAACGTTGACTGCTTCTTTGCTCGAAGGAGAGTAGCCCTTGTGGATCAAGGCTTTGCTCTCAATAGCCATGCCAAAAGACCAAAGCAATCTGGGTTCTCCATGGGAATTGGACTCTGACTGAGAAGACCCGCATGCACTGGTAGTCTGAAGCATTGATCTCGTTGGAAATGGCTGGTGAGAGCAGTCTGGGGCTAGCAAGATCACAAATCCCTGGAGAGATGCAATTCTGAGGATGACCCAGCCCACCATGGGCCACGGGGAGAAACACATATAGAAGCCTCTCTTCTGGCCAGGGTTGAACCAATGCATCCAACCTTGTGCTTCCCGGTTTGCCTCTTCGGCTGTAAAAATGTTTCACCTTTACATTCTTGGCCGATGCCATCAGGTCCATCTCTGGCCTTCCACATAGCATTGCATAATGAGGCCGAATCTCTTTGAAAAACAGGGACCACTCCTCTGGGTCTAGAGCAGTGTTTCTCAACTCGGTTCTGGAGTACTCCCTTGCCATGTACATTTTTCTCTCCCGCTAAGTGGGCTGCTGAGAGTGCCTGAAGATGGACTTCTGCCCACTAGAACAGCATCTGAGCCTCCAGATTTAAGGGAGCAGTTCTGGTGCCCCATTGTCTTTTCATATAAGCTACCGTGGTGGCATTCTTGGAGAAAACTCGGACTGCCTTTCTTTCCAGGTACTGTTAAGCAAATGGCTTGGAGTTCCAGGTGATTTATAAACCATTTCCTCTGCTGATCTACTGATCTTGTACCAGATGACTGATACAATGGGCTCCCCAGCCAAACAGGCTGACATCAATCAGGGTCACCCATGAGGAGATTCAGAGGGGTAAGCCCTTCAATAAGGCGTCCTCTTGGAACCACCAACACAAGCTGCTTCTCGCACTCCCGGCCCAGGGAAACTGCCACTGTAAGGAATACCTCTGTGGGGACCACCTGGAGAGCAGAGCATCCTAAAAAGGGTGCATATGTGCCCTCGCCCAGGGTGGCCACCATCGAGCCCAACACCTGAAGGTAATGCCAGGCTGTAGGATTTGGCATTGCCAAGAGTCTGAAATCTGCTTCCTGAGTTTCTGTTTGCAAGGCTCGGGAAGAAAGACGCAGCCTTTCACTGTATTGAAGTACACCTGTCAGATATTCCAGGTATTGGATCGGCTCCAGATGACTCTTCTTGAAATTGACAATCCAGCCCAAATCCTGTAAGAGATTCACAACTTGTCACACTGCCTGCTCGTTCTCTGGCTTTAATGGTGCTCTGATCAGCCAATTGTTTAGGTATGGGTGCACCTGTATTTCCATCTTGTGGAGGTGAGCTGCAACAACCACCATCACCTTAGTGGAGGTGCATGGGGCCGATGCCAGACCAAAAGGCAGGGCTGCATACTTGAGATGTCATGTCTTTCAATGACATTCTCAGTATTTCCTGTGGTCTGGGATCTAGAGAGGCTAAGAATTCCCCTGGAGCCACTTCCACAATGGACTGAATAGTCTCCATGTGGAAGCACGGTACTCTCAGCGCTGCATTTACAGATTTTAGGTGCAGGATCAATCTTAGATTTTCAGGTGCTTTCTTGGGCACTATGAAGTACGAGTTTAAAGAGTATCTGCTAGAGCCTGATTCTTCTTCAGGAACTGATTTTATAGTTTGAATGTCCAACAGTCTTTGCATCATTGCTCGAACACTGTCCTTTTTCCAGCCTGGAGGCTGGCGAGTTGATAAACAGATCTAAAAGGAGGGCAATAAAACTTGTTCTTATGATCCTCTCGAATAAAATCTAGAACCCAGCAGTCCGAGGAAATTCGATCCCATTCCCTCCAGAATGCCTACAGACTCCCGCTAATGTGTGGGAGCGCAACAGCGGACCTGGTGTCATTGTGATTTATTGGAGGTTGTGCTGACAAGAGACCCTGAGAGTTGCTGGGATCTAGAGTTGCCAAAGCACTGGCTGGACTGCTGATAAGATCTCTGAGCAGAGGAACCTGCCCAGAATTGTTGGGAACATCATGAGGGATGAAAATTGCCTCCGTCTCCCCCAGCGGGTTGGTGAGGTCTGTTATTGGGCAGAGATTTTGGGTGGCAATCTGCCACATTGCCATAAAGTCATCAAGGCCCCTTTCAAATAGCATCTGCCTTTTGAAGGGCAATATGCTTAAGGTGGCTTTGGAGGCTGAATTGCCAACCCATTGTCTGATTTACAGCATGCAGTGGGCAGAAAATGCATACGCCAACACCTTGCTCATGACTCTAATGATGTTATATAGAGCATCTGTCACATAATTCACCCCCTCCAGTACCAGCTGGGGACATATGTCCTTCTCCTCAGCTGGATTTTGCCATAACCTGGTGTGGCATGCACATGCCACAAACGAGGCTGCCACAGTCACTTTGATCCCCAAAGCTTGTGCTTCAAATTGCCTAAGAACTGCATCCATCTTACAATATTGCTCATCATTTAACATCACTTCTCCTTACTAGAAAGGGAGGTACATTTAGTTACTTGAGCCACAGTGGAATCTACCTTTGGCTGACTAAACAGCTGCTGAAATTCCAAAGCCATAAGCTAAAGTTTGGACATTGTTTTGGATACCTTTAGGGAGCCCTCTGGAATCGCCCCTTGTTTAGTGACCTGCAAAGGTGATGTCTGGATGTGAGGGAGAAAAGGTGGTCTAAGCATTTGTGCTGCTCATGACCGTGCACTGTGAGGTAGATGGCTGATGAAGCTTCAACTTCAACTCCCTGAGCGCATCTGTAATGACATGTGGGCAGTAGCCGACTTAAACAGTCACTGCACCAACAAATCGTCTTCCTGGTCGAGAGCAATGATCACCTCTTGACTCCCTGCTCCTGAACCAGAATCTTCCTGGGACAATAAAGGCGTGAGCCTGATTGCCAATCCTCCAGTCCTGCTCTGCTTAGTCACACAGACTGGGAGCTGGCCTCCTGCACGGTGGAGAGAATTTCTGAAGAGGCATCTATCCTTGGTCTGATACTGGCACACTCTCAGGCAGTGCAGTGTGTCCCGGGCCCATCAAATAAGCTTTCCATAGAAGATTTACAAATTCTAGAGTAAATCCTTAGACAGAAGGACCCAAGGATCCCTGCAGAACCTCAGACTGGCTTCTCTTGCCCCCCCCCTCCCTTTCACTTTCCCAGCCACAGAGGAGGCTAAGCCCAAGGCTCCCGCCCTTCCCTTGCATTGCCACGGCATGTGGTACATGGACACTCCTTGGCTGACCATCCAGTACAAAACTGGCATGATAGGGGTAGAACAGCCTGAGGAGCCCATCCCAGTCAATTTTGAGCCAAATTGAGGGGTTTTGAGGCAAATGGAGGCTTTAGGAAAAAAGATAGTTTAAAATCCAAGATGGCCACCACCAGAAACATCACACCTGCTAGAAAAATTGTGCCAAAAATGGCCCATTGGGGCTCCTCTATAAAGGGAAAGGGGTTTTGGAGGTGGGGATCCCTATCTCTGGCTCTAGAAACCCTTAAATTTAACTTTTTCAACCCCCCCCTCAATTTACCCAATTGGGAATAATGGGCTGTTCTCATTGTGCTGCTGGTGTCTGCCTGTGTCAGTTTTGCTTCAGCCTGACTGAAGTGGAGAAAACTTTCTGCCTTGAATCCTTGTGGAACAGTCCAGATTAGAGAGTTGCGCGGGGACAGAAATCCCACCCGTCCCCACCCGTCCCCGCCAAAATCCCACCCATCCCCACCCGTCCCCGTGAGGAATCCCTCCGTCCCCACCCGTCCCCGTGAGGAATCCCTCCGTCCCCACCCGTCCCCGCGAGGAATCCCCTCCGTCCCCACCCGTCCCCGCGAGGAATCCCCTCCGTCCCCACCCGTCCCCGCGAGGAATCCCCTCCGTCACCATCCTTCCCTATAAACTTCAGAAATAGTTATTTTATTTAATTATGCTACTGAATTAAAGGCTCTGGTAGAGACCCATTTACAAATAAGCAAAGAGACTATTAATTTGGAAATATTAATTGGGAAGAATACATACTTTGTAAATGGGCTTCTACCAGAACCTCTAATGTAAATATAAAATATAAATACTCAGCTGATGAGAACCCACAAACTGTCAGCTGAGGACTTCCTTTGCAGTTGGCCTGGGGTCCCTTTTGCCAAGCTTGGCAGGCAGCAGTAGCGTCCCTGAGTCACAGATGCTGGCACCTCAGTGGCTCATGGATGCTGCCAGCAACTGCTGCGCTTGGTGGAGGGGAGTTCTGACCATCTCTAGAGGAGGTCCTCTGCTGGCGGTGCTTGGGGATCCCCACCAGTCACAGCAAGGGCCAACAAGTACTTCAACACTGTAGAAATAAAACCAGAAATGCATTTCCTTTTCTTTTGAACACAAAACAAAGATATCTGCCATATACATTTCCCAAGGCAGATGACTCTATGCAATGTCACCTCGGTAACAAAATACAAAAATAGACAAATACACCCCCTCCCTTTTTACTAAACCACAATAGTAGGTTTTAGCACAGGGAGTTACGCTGAATGCCTCGCGCTGCTCTCAATGCTCATAGGCTCCCTGCGCTAAAAAACAATATTGCGGTTTAGTAAAAGGGAGCCATAGTGCAAAATATAGACAGCAGATATAAATTCTCAAAACAGACACATTTTGATCACTAAATTGAAAATAAAATCATTTTTCCTATCTTTGCTGTTTGGTGATTTCATGAGTCTCTGGTTGCACTTTCTTCTTCTGACTGTGCATCCAATCTTTCTTCCTTTCTTTCAGCCTCCTGTATGTTTCCTCTCCTCCAGACCTCATTCTCTCCCCCAACTTTTTCTTTCTGTCTCCCTGTTCCCCCTTCTTTCTGTCTCTCTGTCTGCCCCCTTTCTTTCTTTCTCCGTGCCCTCCCCCAAGCCACTCGGTTTGCTGCCACCGCCATCGGGGAATAGTCCCCAAGCCACCGCTGTCCCAAGCTTTCCCTGCAGAAGCGTCGCGCTGACCAGCATTCCGCTCCCTGACGTCAATTCTGACGTAGGAGAGGAAGTTCCGGGCCAACAAGGCATTTCTCCTCATTCCATCCAGCCTGAGCCCCATCTCTCCTTGATCCAGCATTTCCCTTCTGTGTCTGTCAGAATTACCATTCCACCTATTTTCCAGCATCACCCTTCTTTGTGTCCATCTCACCTATATCCGTATCTCACCACTTTTTCAGAATCTTCATTTGTCTCTGTCCTTGTCTTTACCCCATATTCACCATTTGCCCTTTCAATGTCTTTATCTCCCCCCCCCCCCACACACTTTTTCAGCATTACTTCTATGTCTCTATTTCACCTCCTCTTCATGTCCCCTCTGTATCTCTATCCTTATTCAGAAGGTCCTGCTTACCCTTTCTCTTCTTTGTGTCACTATCTCCATTTTCAGCTTTCCCCCCTTTTCCATTGTTAATGCACCCTGTAGCCAGAATCTTTCCACCCTCCCTCCACTCCGGCCCAGCCCAGTATGAAATATTTCCTTTTGTTTCTCTCCCCTCTCTCTTCTCCTCCCTCACCCACGAGTCCTGCATCTGGCCCTCTCCCTTCTACCTGCACCTGGCAACACCCCCCTGCTCCGCGGCTCTCTTAAGCAACTCGTCAGCAGCGGTGATCAAGACAAGCTGCCGACATCGAGGCCTTCCCTCTACGAGTCCCACCTTTGTGGAAAAAGGAAGTTGAAACAAGCGGGACTCGCAGAGGGTAGGCCCCGACGCCAGAAGCTTGTGTCGATCGTTGTTGCCGAAGAGAGCCGCAGGTAGAAGGGAGAGGGAGATAGGAAGGCAGTAGAAGCTCCGGAGCATGACACCGAACCCGGCCAGGATGATTTCTTTTTCAGGCTGCTGCTGCCGCTGCCGCTGCCGCTGCCATCCCCCACCCGAAATGACAAAAAACAGCCTAATGCCCGCGTCGGGAAATAGCCATGCTGAGCAGTGAGCTCAGCACGTACACAGATGAAAGCCTTGCTTGCTGATTGGTCCGGCGGCACGGTGGGGCGGGGCCGCCGGACCAATCAGCAAGCAAGGCTTTCATCTGTGTACGTGCTGAGCTCACTGCTCAACATGGCTATTTCCCGACCCGACGCCAGACTTGCATCGCCAGACTTGCATCGCCAGAATTTAGGTAGGTTGTTTTCATCCCCGTGGGAGTCCCGTGGGCAAGGGGGCGTCCCCGTGGGAGTCCCGTGGGTCAGGGGGGCATCCCCGTGGGAGTCCCGTGGGCCAGGGGGCGTCCCCGTGGGAGTCCCGTGGGCCAGGGGGGGAACCCGCGGGATCCCCGCGGGACCCGCGGGATCCCCGCGATCCCCGTTCCCGTGCAGACCTCTAGTCCAGATCTGGAAATCTTCAGGCTGCCAGTTGGACCAGAACTGACTGAAGGCTCAACCCCCAACAATCCTCAAGGTGCAACAGGGGGAGAATAAAATGCCACCAGCTCCCTGAAACCCAAAGGGATTCATACAGGGGCTCCACAGCCTGTACTCAAGCCTCTAATAAATCTAAAGTTGAGCAGGCTCCCAGGAGAACAGACCCTTAGCCTCAAAGTAATACAAAGCAGCTGGCTCATCAGGTACACCTGGGGGTTGCCTTGTGAGCTGCAGTCCACCCTCACAGAATCTGCATTTTCTCCCAGGCAGCGTAGTCCCAAATCTGGGGTTTTCTGGCACCAAAGTGATCCAAAAATAATAAAATCTGAATAGAGCAGATCAGAACACCTTCTTGATTCTCTTATAGAAGGAAAAACTGAAGAGGAAGCTATACTCCATTGGTGAAGGAGGAGGAGCTGAAAGATGTGCCTCATACCCTTCTGCAAGTAGTTTGCAAGCATGGATTGATCAACTAATTTATGGATTCCTGCGTATATGTAACAGAAAATTTGTTGCAACTAACTGGAAGGCTTTCCATGCTATTTCATTTGGAAGAAGTTTGCAAATCTGAGGGCCCTTTATCTTATTTTCACTTAACCTTGGGAATTTTCTATGGAGGTACTTGAAAGCTGTTTTTGTCTTGTCCATGGATCCTATCAAATATTTTCAATAGACCCAGCTTGATGTGTAAGGGTGGCAAGAAAATGTTTCATTCAACAAGTGCTGGACGATGAACATTTTCCTTTCAGGCTCCAATGATTGTCTGGGCAGTCAGTCTTTCTTGATACAGTAGGAATTAGAGAATGACACGGGGAAAAAAATCTGTCCCCGTCCCACCATCCTCTGCACCACCCCATCACCGCCATTCCTTTCACCGCACCGTCACCGCCATCCCTTTCACCGCCCCGTCACCGCCACTGCCATCCCATTCACCGCCCGTCACCGTCTCCGCAGCATCCATATAAGCCTTAGTACTGTAATATTTAGCTTATTCCTTTCTTATAAATCAAAGTTCTGGCTGCTGAACTAGAGAAAGAGATGTTCAGCTGGCTGGGCTTTGTTTATAAATTTTTATCAACACAACTAATATACTACTTTATCCTAAAGCAAAAAATAAATAAATACATTTTTTTTTTCTATCTTTGTTGTCTGGTTTCTGCTTTCCACATCTTCTCATTCAATTCCTTCCATCCACTGTGTGTCTTCTCTCTGCATCTTCCATTTGCTGTTTCTGTGCCTCTCCCTTCACCCCCCTCCCCAATTGGTCTAGCTCCCATCTTCTTTCCTCCGCTCCCCCATAGTCTGGCATCTGTCTTCTTCCCTTCCAGCATCTTCTCCCCACTCTGTCTTCCACATTTCCCTTCACCCTCCTTCAATGTCTGTTCTATTCCTTTCCACCACCACCCTTCCCTCCCTCCTTTACCATCTGTTCCTTTCTACCACCCTTCAGCTCCTCTCGCGTGGCCTATCTATCTACCTTCTTCATCTTGAACCTTCTTTGGTATTAGTGGGATAAATAAATTGAAGGAGATATCATCCACAGCTAAAACCAGGGCTAGTTGATGAGGAGCAGATAGGTTGTGAAGGAAGGCTTAGGATGTCATTGTCTAAGGAAAATGCTTGAGTACCTGATTGTAAAAACCGCTTAGATAACCTTGATAAGCGGTATATCAAATCCTAATAAAAACTTGAAACTTGAAACTTTACTTGCAAATGAGCCCCAGAAAGCAGAAGGAACCCTCTACTTCCTGTGCCAGCTTTCTTTCACCAGCCCAAGCTCAAAGGAGGTTCTTGAGCTCCCTCCGGAGTTTTCACCCATTGAAAACCCATCATTTCCCCCCACTCTCTACTTCCTAGCACTGATTTCTCATGCCTAGTCTTGCCAGCACAGAAGGGGCCAAAAGCCTCACCTTGAATTGGACTCGAGAGCAAGGAAGCGGGGCGAGGTTGCTCCTTGGCCAACCTGCCCTCTTTCTTCTCGGTTGCACTTTGCCGCCCTCCTCTTCGTTTGCGCAACTGAACACGATTCTGCTGCCAGAAGCGTCGATGACGATGAGCAGCCCGGCTTTCCTCGACTTGTCCTCTCCTCTCGGCTGGCGCAGGGCCTTTGCTGGGGGCCGCGTCCGGCTCCTCCTTCGGGGCGCCCTCGTGCAGATGCATTATGTCAGTGATGTGGTTCAAGAACAGCCTGAAGCGGGGGCTGTGGTGCTGTTGCACGAACCGGGCGTAGGCATTCTTCTGGGGAGGGGGCGGCGGATCCATGGGGGAGGGGCGGCCGTCACTCTCACACCAATGAAGCCATTTTCCTCAGGGCGCTTGACCTGAACCCGTCAGCCTCCCGGGCCAGAACTTGCCCGTCGCCGGCTGCTCAGTGTTCAATCTTCTGCTCTGCTGCAACTTCCTGTTTCCGGTTGCGTCAGAGCAGAAGATTGAACACTGAGCAGCCGCGGGTGCGCGGCTCTTTGAAAGTGTGCAGGTCGCCGAAAAGGAAAGCCTGCAAACTAAGTTGAGGTGAAGGGAGGGAGCTGGCTAAGATCCATCGGGCGGGCGGGCAGGGGCTATGGGGACTGCGCGATCCTTGATGCCTCACTGCGGAGACAAGACCATTCACCACTCCATGGGGCGGAAAATGGCCTTGTCCCCGTCCCCGCAGCAACTGCTATTTTTCTTTCCCCGTTTTGGCGGGTTACCTGCGGCTAAACGCGGCTAGCCGCGGGTAACCGCCACTGTGTCATTCTCTAGTAAAAATCTCTTGCACAATTATCCTGCTCATAGAGAAAACAGTAGCACTTTGATTAGCCAATCTGTAGCCCAAGCAAGAGAGCAACAACCTTCAAGTTGCCACAAAGCTGCCACTGATGCTGGTCATAGTTTATGTACCTCAAGTTGCTTCATGTTGACATAGGTTTCCCTTTTATGAAATGTATGACCAACTGGAATTGATAGCAAAAAACAGCTTTAAGACTTTTCTTTGATGAATCAATGAAGTCTCTACTCATCTGGATCATGAATGATATTGAGGGTTACCATCAGATTATCAATGTTGTTGCAGGCTACAAGATCACCTTTCATGAAGAATAGGACAAGATTATTTTAATAGTCACAGAACATAGAAGCCCTAACATCACCTGCCAGGAAATTACACTGTTGTAGTCTTGAACCTGACAGTTCTGCCTTACTCTTAAGATAGTTCTAAATCCCTGACAAAATAATTCAGTTCATTTTGTTATGAGGTGTGGTTCAGATGATTGATTGTTCATAACCAGAAGTTTCATCCTCACCCTCTTCAGACTCAAGCAGGAATGATTCGGATGCACTAGGAACTGGAAATAACTTCGCTGTGGGGTAGTGGATATATAGCTGATGGAATTGTTGATATGATCTGTTGGCTTTCTCCAGACCATTGGCACTGTACCACTTTGACTATATCTTGAACAGGGTGTACATCAAGTACAAAATAAACAATAGAAGGAATAGCTTTCTTTTTCCTGTTCAACCATAGGTAAAGATTTGTTGCATTAGCATATATGCAGAGCCAGAAAATGTAAAAATCCTACAAGTAAATAAAGTCCACTTCAAGAAAATTTGTATTTTATAAAGTTTGCAATAAATAATATCCATGCACAGGAGTATATTTCCATGCAATACAAAATGGCCTCAATATCCTTCTGCAGCACGAGAAAAATGAATGCCATGAGTTAATGATTCTAAAGATATTCTGAAACATTACATAGAAGGCTAGGCCAAATATTTGTCATATACCATTATATGGAATGAGATATTGTAGCCTACTCAAAAAACTAATTTTAGACATTGTTGAATAACATTACCAAACTGACAGAGAAATTGAACAGGCATATCAGATGCAACTGGATAAGAACTGCAGACCAAATATATTTCTGGATCATAATCTAGTCATAAAAACACAGAATAGGACATAACAGATAAATATTGCAAGGCCCATGTAATCTGCCCATCCACTGTATCCTTGTCCAATATTCTCCTAAGTTTTACCATTTTTGCAACTGGAAAATATTCTGGCAATTCACTTAGGAGTCAATCAAAATAAAATCAATTTGCAAGACAGATTCAAAAGGAGTACCGTATTTTCACGCATATAACAAGCGCGTTATATGTGTTTTTACAAACCGTGCATAACCTTGCGCGGTATACGCGTGGGGGCGTTGTACAAAATTTTTTTTACATAGTCCCCCCCCCCCCCCCGACGTCCGATTCACCTTCCCCCCGCAGGACCGCTCGCACCCCCACCCCGAAGGACTACTCGCACGCACCCGCACCCCCACCCCGAAGGACCGCTCGCACGCGCTCCCACCCGTACACGCATCCCCACCCTGAAGGACCGCTCGCACGCACTCCCACCTGCACCCGTATCCCCACCCTGAAGGACCGCTCGCACGCACTCCCGCCCTCTTGCCCCAGCCAACCGCAGCACCCCGACACGATCGGGGCAAGAGGGAGCTCAAGCCCTCTTGCACCAGCCAACCGCGGCACCCCCGACACGATCGGGGCAAGAGGGAGCTCAAGCCCTCTTGCCCTCCCCCGACACGATCAGGGCAAAAGGGAGCCCAAGCCCTCTTGCCCCGCCGACTCCCCAACTCCCTGACAATATCGGGCCAGGAGGGAGCCCAAACCCTCCTGGCCACGGCGACCCCCTACCCCCACCCCGCACTACATTACGGGCAGGAGGGATCCCAGGCCCTCCTGCCCTCGACGCAAACCCCCTCCCCCCAACGACCGCCCCCCCAAGAACCTTCAACCGCCCCCCCCAGCCGACCCGCGACCCCCCCTGGCCGACCCCGACACCCCCACCCCCCTTCCCCTTACCTTTGTGTAGTTGGCCGGACAGACGGAAGCCAAACCCGCTTGTCCGGCAGGCAGCCAACGACGGAATGAGGCCGGATTGGCCCATCCGTCCCAAAGCTCCGCCTACTGGTGGGGCCTAAGGCGCCTGGGCCAATCAGAATAGGCCCGGGAGCCTTAGGTCCCTCCTGGGGGCGGAACCTTGGGCACATGGTCGGGTTGGGCCCATGTGCCTCAGGCCCCGCCCCCAGGAGGGACCTAAGGCTCCCGGGCCTATTCTGATTGGCCCAGGTGCCTTAGGCCCCACCAGTAGGCGGAGCTTTGGGACGGATGGGCCAATCTGGCCTCATTCCGTCGTTGGCTGCCTGCCGGACAGGCGGGTTTGGCTCCCGTCTGTCCGGCCAACTACACAAAGGTACGGGGAAGGGGGGTGGGGGTGTGGTGGGGGTCGGCCAGGGGGGTCACGGGTTGGCTGGGGGGCGGTCGGAGGTTCTTGAGGGGGCGATCGTTTGGGGGGAGGGGGGTTTGAGTCGAGGGCAGGAGGGCCTGGGATCCCTCCTGCCCGTAATGTAGTGCGGGGTGGAGGTAGGGGGTCGCCGTGGCCAGGAGGGTTTGGGCTCCCTCCTGGCCCGATATTGTCGGGGAGTTGGTGGGGGTAAGAGGGCTTGGGCTCCCTTTTGCCCGATCGTGTCGGGGGGGGGCAAGAGGGCTTGAGCTCCCTCTTGCCCCGATCGTGTCGGGTGTGCCGCGGTTGGCTGGGGCAAGAGGGCTTGAGCTCCCTCTTGCCCCGATCGTGTCGGGGAGTCGACGGGGCAAGAGTGCTTGACGTTAGAAAAAGGGCGACCGCTAGAAGAGGAAGCAGCGCAGGCGCAGGGCTCACGGAAGGGCCAGGACCGCCAAGAGAAAGCAGCAGGACACCGGTAGGAGCTTCTACATGATGGGGGGGGGGGAGTCGGAAGGCTGTGGGGGTGCGAGTAGTCCTTCAGGGTGGGGGTGCGGGTGGAAGTGCGTGCGAGCGGTCCTTCGGGGTGGGGGTGCGAGCGGTCCTGCATTGGGGTGAATCAGACATCGGGGGGGGCATCAGGTTTTCAGGGTGGGGACAGGACTTCAAGGGGGAGAGGAGAGTCGGGGCGGGCGAAAGGAGAGTCGGGCAGCGACGGGAGAGTCGGGCAGCATGCGCGGTATACGGGTGTGCGCGGTATATAAAAATTTCTGTACATAAATTTGTGTTTTCCGCGCGCTATACCCGGGTGCGCGTTTTACACGGGTGCGCGTTATCTATGTGAAAATACGGTAGGTCCGTTTACTTGGTTTCTGCTTTCTCATTAAAAAAAGGCATAAGCCAAGGCCACAGGCATAGGCTGATGAGTTTAGCCCACAGGCAATATGTATCATCCATTTATAGAGTATCATATTCCTAATGATCAGAACTGCGAACAGATAACTGTAAAACCCAATGACAACCCATAGCAAACACTGCCAAAACATTTCAGTGGCTTATTTTTTCTTATAATTATCTAGTCACAGCCCTATGTATGTACAAGAAGGTTAAAGACTTTAACAGATGGGGTTATTGCTGGTTATTCTAAGGAGTGCATTGCAAAGGAGAGATAAAGTAAATCCACATTAACAGCTCTGGAGAAGTGGTGCCACACCTTTTGAATCTATGTTAATTTTCCTACACTGGTCTGTTAGCCTGGCAGCAATGTTGTGCATTACGAAATGGGACACAGTTCTGACTTCTGCTCATTGGTCCCCTAGGGCAGTTATTCTCAACCTAATTCCCAGGGAGCACCCAAACAAGTCAGATACCATGATGAATATGAATAAGATCTGCAAGCACTGCTTCCCTGATATGCAAATCTATTTCATGCATATTCATTGTGGATATTCTGAAAACTTGACTGACAGGGTGTGCCCTAAGGACTAGGCTGAGAACCTCTGCCGTTGAGTGTAAGCCCTATCCTCATTTCACATAAGACAGCAATTTATATTCTAACTCAAACGCCCACAGTTCTTACCATCAATAAGAACTTTCTTTGGAAAGAAGAACCAGTGACAAACAGCATCCCATATAGCATAACGACACAGAAAAATGCCACAAGTCCCATGCTAGGAGTCTATGATCTCTATTTAAAGTACTTCACTTTGGATAGAGAAGGAAAGGTCAGCCTTCCAGAACATGATTAAACATTCTCATTTTTGGGAGAAAAACAAATAAGGGCAGATTCTGGTTTGTAAACATGTGTGAGAAATTTTAAGATAAACCTGAAGAGATGTATACAGCAAGTTATAATAATAATAATAACAACTTTATTTTTCTATACCGCCATAGTCAGGCGACTTCTAGGCGGTTCACATTGAAAGAAGGCTGGACATTCAGGCCCTGATTCTCCAAAAGTGCGTCCCGATTTTAGACAGCTGTAGGCGTCCTACAGCTGTCTAATCAGCCAATCGGGATGCATGTTTTTAAAAAAAATGCTCCCTATATTGAAGGCGAGGCCCGACCGCCCCCCCCCCCCCCAACACTACCGATCACTGGCAGGAGAGTGCCCAATCCCTCCTGACAGAAGATGCCCCCCCGACACTACCGACCGCCCCCCCCGACACTACCGACCACCCCCCCCGACACTACCGATCGCTGGCAGGAGGGTGCCCAATCCCTCCTGCCGGAAGACGCACCCCCCCCCGCGCTAACAGCCCTCAAACCTCCCCCAACCAAACTAACCTTTCCTTGTTGGCCAGACGGGACTTGCCCGTCCAGCCGGCAGGCCAGTCTCGTCGAAATGAGGTGGGCCCGCCCCTTCCCGGCCCATCCTTCCGAAGCCTAAGGCCTGATTGGCCCAGGCCTTAGGGATAGCGGGTCCGCCCATCCCCACTAAGTTTAAGGCCTGATTGGTCCAGGCGCCTAGAGCCTGGGCCAATCAGACCTTAGATTAAGTGGGGATGGGCGGACCCGCTATGCCTAAGGCCTGATTGGTCCAGGCTTCTAGAGCCTGGGCTAATCAGGCCTTAGGCTTCGGAAGGATGGGCCGGGAAGGGGCAGGCAGGCCTCATTTCGATGAGACTGGCCTGCCGGCTGGACGGGCAAGTCCCTTCTGGCCAACAAGGAAAGGTTAGTTTGGTTGGGGGGAGGGTTGAGGGCTGTTAGCGCGGGGGGTGGGGGGGTGCGTCTTCCGGCAGGAGGGATTGGGCACCCTCCTGTCAGCGATCGGTAGTGTCGGGGGGGCGGTCGGTAGTGTCGGGGGGGGGGGCACCCTCCTGCCAGCAATCGGTAGTGTCGAGGGGGGGCGGTCGGTAGTGTCGGGGGGCATCTTCTGGCAGGAGGGTTTGGGCACCCTCCTGCCAGCAATTGGACAGGCGGCCGCGGCCTGCTATACTTATAGCAGCAGAGAGATCCCTTGCCGCAATAAGTATAGCGGCCGCGTCTACTTACAATGTAGACCAGCATTTTGTTGGCCTACATTGTAAGCGTCTCTTCTTCTACTAGGGAGACGCGTAGGGCCGCCTAAGACCCGCCTAAGGCCCTTAGGCAAGTTTAGGTGTCTTGCGGGCCTCGCCTTCAATATAGGCGGCCTGCCTGGGGAGCATTTGTTTAAAAAACGTGCATCCCGATTGGCTGATTAGACAGCTGTAGGACCCTACAGCTGCCTAAAATCGGGACGCACTTTTGGAGAATCAGGGCCTCAGCAAATAACAATAAGTCTTAATACAATACAATAAGTCTAAATAAAAAACTTACATACTAATTGGAGTTCTATGGGTAAAGAATACATGAAAGGAGCTTCTTGAGAGAAAGAAAAAGGCATTTACAGAGGGGGAAATCCTAGTGAGGGAGAGGACAGTTTTAGTCAATGAATTTGGCAAATAGGGTGGTTTTAATTGATTTTCGGAATGCACTGTAAGTCAGATTGGGTTCATTTATGTAGTTTCTCAGCCAGACTTACTGTCTGTTTTCTTGGAACTTAAAGGTTCTATCCAGGAATGATTTGTATCTACAGCCTGTGATCTTTGGATATGCAAAGATGTTTTTGTTTCTGGTTGTTCATGTGGGGTTGTGTAGGATGAAGTGAGTTTGCAGGTATGAAGGTGCTAGTCCCCAGACTTGTTTGAAACAGGTGCAAGCAAATTTGAATAGTATTCGCGCTTCTATTGGTAGCCAGTGCAGTTTTTTATAGTAGGGGCTAATGTGGTCATTTTTTCTTAGTCCAAAGATTAGGCGAACGGCGGTGTTTTGTACTAATCTCAGTTTTTTTACTGTTTTTGTGGGATACCCAGGTAGATGATGTTGCAGTAGTCAAGAATGGATAGGATCAGCGCCTGCACCAGCAACCTGAAGGATGTTGGGTCGAAGTATTTTTTTAATGGTCCTTAGTTTCCATAGCGTGAAGAAACATTTTTTCACTAGTGAGTTTGTGTGGTCAGTCATGGTTAGGTGTGTATCTAGAGTGATACCGAGTATTTTTATGGTTTTGGATATTGGGTATTCGTGATTGTTTATTTTTATCGATGTTCTCATAATTTTGTCATTAGGGCTTGCCAGAAAGACTTTTGTTTTCTCTGTGTTTAGTTTCAGTTTGAAATTGGTAGTCCATTTTTTGATTTCCGTCATTATGTTTGAGAGGTTGTCTACAATTTCATTTGTGATGTCGTTTAAGGGGATTAGAATGGATATGTCGTCTGCGTATATGTAGTGCTTTAAGTTTAGTTTTTGTAGGAGGTGACCTAAGGAGGCAATATAGATATTGAAAAGGGTGGGCGATAGGGGGGGAGCCTTGAGGCACGCCTGACGGGTTTTTCCATGGGTTGGAGTAATTTCCATTGCTGATTACTCGGTAGAATCTGTTTGTTAGGAATTCTTGGAACCATTTCTTTACCTTTCCAGAGATTCCCATTACATCAAGGCACAGTAGCATGATTTCATGGTCTACCAGGTCGAACGCGCTGCTGAGGTCTAGTTGTAGGATCAGTGCGCTTTTGCCTTTGCTAAAGAGATCATAAAGGTTCAGTAAGGAGGCTAAGACAGTTTCTGTGTTGTATCCTTTTCTGAATCCTGATTGGTGTTCACTAAGGATGTTAATCTAGATGATCATCTAAAATCGGTTATATTAATCTCTCTTGATTTATCTGCAGCTTTTGACACCATTGACCACTCTTTACTTCTATCTAGATTAGCTGACTGCAACATCACAGGTCCCGCTCTTAACTGGTTTATATCTTACTTTCATCAACGCATCTTCAAAGTTCATATAAATAACCAAACTTCTACCCCTGTAACCCAAACTTTTGGAGTCCCTCAAGGCTCTATCCTATCCCCACTCTTATTCAACATTTTTCTATCCCCTCTTCTGTCTCTGGCACAATCGCTAGGTTTCTCAATTTTCGCTTACGCCGATGATATTCAGCTGCTTTATCCTATCAATACTTCAAATTCTGCGGATATTACTGACCTTAATACTAAATTTAATATCCTAAGCGATTGGCTGTTTTCTAATAAACTTTCACTTAATGTTTCCAAATCTTGTGGCTTACTCCTTCCCATTAAAAAATCCGAAACATTACCAGGAACAATCTACATCAAATCCACGCCCCTACTTATGGACACAAAAATAAAACTACTGGGTGTTACTCTAGATAGAGATCTCACTTTCCATGATCACATAAGTACAGTTGTAAAAACATGCTTCTTTAAACTTCGTATCATTCGTTCACTTATTTCCACCTTAAATACTGATTCAATCACTATCCTCATTCATTCTCTGGTCATTTCTCATCTAGACTATTGCAATTCATTACTAAATGGACTACCCCAAAAAGAAATCCGCCGTTTACAGATAGTACAAAATACCGCAATTAAACTCATTTACCAGACGGGAAAATTCGAGCACGTTACTCCGCTCCTTAAGGAAGCTCATTGGCTCCCGGTTACATACCGTATAACTTATAAAATTTTACTGCTTTCTTTTAAAATCAAACTTTCACATCTTCCTTTATTTCTGGACAAATTACTTATACCCCAAAGTTCTCCCCGCACCTTACGATCTGCTGACCAAAAACTCCTTTTCATTCCCTCCATAAAAGAATCTTACTATACTAGGAAAACAAATTTTGCTATAACAGCCCCTACACTATGGAATTCTCTCCCTCAATCTCTTCGAGACGAAATTCATTTACCTAAATTTAAAACTAATCTTAAAACTTTCCTATTCAAGGATGCCTTCAATAAATCCTAATCTTTTATATCCACTTACCTACTCATCCTTTTCAAAAAAATATCTTTTTATTTCTGCGCATATCATTTATACCATGCACCCTTATCCTTCATGTTCTATCCCTTCCCTCTATCTCATTTCCTCAAATATTATGTAACTTTTTCCCTCCTTCTCAACTTTCCTCACAGTCACGTTTGTCAGTATATGTCTTATGTGTTTTTTATTAATTTTTCCAATACACTATCAACTAGTTCTAACTTTTCTCCTTATTAATTTCTTGTTTTTTTTTAAATTGTTAACCGGTCAGATATTTGTTTTATGATCGGGATATCAAAAATCAATAAACTTGAAACTTAAATTTGTCTAGGTAGTTTACTAATTGAAGATTGACCAATCCTTCCTGTATCTTTGTGAAAAGGGGAATGCTTGCTATGGGTCTGAAATTGGATGTCAGTGCTGTAGAGGTTTTCTGATCTTTAGGGATGGGAGTGATTAGTATGTGTCCCATTTTTTTGTTTAGTGTTCCGCTTGTAAGGGCAGTTGTTAGCCATGCGAATAGTTCCTTTTTGAATTCTGGTGGGGCAACTGTCATGATTTTGGGGGGACATGCGTCGAGTAGACAGTTAGATTTGGTGTAATTGTTGAGTAAATTTAGGAACTGATGCCAGTTTGGGTATTCGAAGTGGTCCCACATCATGTCTACTCTGGAGTCTTGGTCATGGGGTTTGAGGTAGTGAAGTGCATTTGTTGTGGTTGTGGGTAGAGTTGCTCTTAGATCAGCGATTTTATTTTTAAAAAAGTTGGCTAGGGTTTGTGCCGATGGAGTGCGCTCATTGTCCTTTTTCAAGATTTGTGTTGTATCGGTTAGTGTTTTTACCAGTTTGAACAATTCTTTGCTGTTTATTTTTGAAGTACCAATTTTTTTTGCATAGTGCTTAGTGCGTTTTTCTTGATCAGATTTTTGTATATTTTCATTTTTTGTTTCCAGCTTGTCTTGTCTGACTCATTGTTTGTTTTTTTGCCAGATTCTCTCCAATTTTCTTAGTTCCTGTTTGGTGGTTAGTAGTTCACAATCAAACCATTCATTTGGTGGTCTATTTTTCTTTTTGTATGTTTGATATGGGGCTATTTGGTCTAGAAGTTCTTTGCTGTAATTTTCCCATCTTGTAGGGAAGTCCTGAATTTCTTTGGTTATGGGACATAGCTCATAGTGAGCCCAGAATTCGGTTGGGTTTATAATGCCACGGCTGGTTATTGTTTTCGTGTTGTCGCTTTTGTGTTTTTGTTGTGTACTCTGTTTTAGCCAGTGTAGATTGAACTTGCCAATGTAGTGATCTGACCAGATGCAATTATCCCAGGACCCTGGATAATATTGTATTTTGGGGTCTATTGTTTCTTTGTGGGAGAAGGTGATTATGTCTAGTTTGTGTCCTTTTTCATGGGTTATTTCTTTGTCTGGATTTGGAAAGTCAAGTGACATTAGGAAGTTGGCGATTTCAATTACTTCTGGTTTTGTCTTTTGTTCTAGTGAGTGTTTATGTCTCCCAGAAGTAGGTTGTATGATCCTTTTAGGGTAGTTACGGTAAGGAATTCGAAGAATTCTTCTTTTGCGTTTGACCATTTTTTGGGTGGGATATAGAATAGAGTTGTAATTAGTGATTCTTCTAACTGTGCGTTAGTGATTTTGCAAGTTAGTATTTCAAGGTTTTCTGAAGATTTGGAGTCAGTCTTGATGTAGTCAAAGTGCTCTTTTAGAATAATCGCTAGGCCTCCTCCTTTTTTCCAGCTTCTTGATAGTGGGATCATTTTGTATCCCTGAGGTAGGATTTCTTTCATGATAGTGTCTGTGTCAGAGATCATCCATGTTTCTGTCAGAAACAGGAGATCAGGTTTAGTTTGTAGTATCCAGTCATTTATTATGTGTGTTTTGTTTCTCACGGAGTGGGTATTTAGGTAGTATCCCTTAATCTTTTCGTAGCTGTTTGGTGTAGGGATTATATTACCGTCTTTGATTTTTCAAAAGGGAAGGGAGGAAAGCAGGTCTAACAGAGAAGTCCATGCTAAGCTTCTCAAATGGTAAACACACATAAGCACCGAAAACATCCCAGTTTTTAACAAACAAGAGGCAGGAGCACATGATTTAAAAAGAGCAGACTTACTAACACTAGGAAGGAGCCTAGATGTATCACCCATCAGTAAAGCCCCTCCCCCCACAGCTAAATTTGCAAACAAAGCAAATATGAATTAGATTTGTCAAACACCACACACCTCTACACAGCTATTTATAGAAATAGAAAAGAAGTAACATCTTAACCCTGATGAGCCGGGATAGCAATGACAGTAATACAACTAATGAACAGCAGGTGGTGCAGTAAGGAATGAATAGCATTTTCAGCTGATGGGAGTTATGTGTTTGTTTCTCCTTTCTCAACAGTGACATAATACAGCAAAAGCACAAACACAAATGCTACCAAAATGTAGATACTTTGTAACATCTGTACACAATGCTACTGTAATCAATAGATACTTACAGATTTTACATATCTGTAAAAAGGAATGGCTGTGGGCAATATACTGTACAGTATTTGTGTTATTAATTAAAGAAAACAGATTTAATTGTACAAAAAACTAAATGGAACCCCCCTCCCCCTGGTACAGTGTAGAAAGGAGAAAGAAGTGAGGAGGCACCAAAATAAGGGAAATGGGTCGATCAGCAAGAGTAATGTGGAGTGAGTGAAAGCGATGAGGACAGGAAACTGAGAAAGTAAAAGCAGCAGCTACTCCTAACACACTCTTAGAGGCATGTCACTCTGTTCTCATCACCTTTTCATTATATCAGTTGACAGGGATGAAGTGCACGCTCTTTTGGGTGACACAATACACTCTAGCCCTGTGACACACAAGCTAATATAGATTCTCTTTTTTTCTGCTCTCGAGAGTTCAGTTTTATTTTCTACATATTTCTCTCTTATTGATGCAGCATAGGTGTATTAAGGAAATATGTACATATCTAAAAATGATAACATAATGCACTGAAAAGAGATCATCGAATTCATATCTCGGGTAATTCAATTTGGCAGCACCTATCAGATCCTCTAAATCAGTGTTATTGCAAACTGTGTGCCCCGGAGGATTTCAGGTGTGCCATGAGATGCCAGCGAGGAGGAGAGGCATCAGAGCCAGCTGACAGGACATGCCTCTTGCGGCGAGAGGCACGACCTGTAGTCAGTCAGCCAGCGCCTGCACCACTGCTCCTTCTCCTTACCTCTCCTTCTGCAGCACCCCCCTACGGTGGTAATAGGAGACTCGGGACCGCGGCTAGAGGGCATCCGCGGATGCATGGACATCAATGTGATGACATCACGCATGCGTGTGACATCATCACGTCAACATCCGTGCATTTCCAGGTGCCCTCCAGCTACAGCCCCAAGATTAGGGTGCCAGCAGCATAAAAAGTTTGCGACACACTGCTCTAAATTCTAAGATGCTGGTAAAATTGCACTTCATGTTGCACTTCACTTTTACTTTTTATTTTAGAACTAAAAGGTATACACGGTTTAAGAACATAAGAATAGCCTTACTGGGTCAGACCAATAGTCCATCAAGCCCAGTAGCCTGTTCTCACGGTGGCTAATTCAGGTTACTAATACCTGGCAAAAACCCAAAGCGTAGCAACATTCCATGCTACCGATCCAGGGAAAACAGTGGCTTCCCCCATGTCTTTCTCAACAACAGATTATGGACTTTTCCTCCATGAAATTGTCCAAACTTTTCTTAAAACCAGCTATGCTATCTGCTTTTACCACAACCTCTGGCAATGGGTTCCAGAGCTTAACTATTCTTAGAGTGAAAAAATATTTCTTCCTATTGGTTTTAAAAGTATTTCCCTGTAACTTCATCGAGTGTTTCCTAGTCTTTGTAATTTTTGACAGTGAAAAATCAATCCACTTGTAACTGTTCTACTCCACACAGGATTTTGTAGACTTCAATCATATCTCCTCTCAGTCTTCTCTTTTCCAAGCTGAAGAGCCCTAACCTTTTTAGTTTTTCTGTACTCCTCTTCTTGGTTTTTATATTTCAGGAACGCCAACTCTGTTGTCTTAATTTTTTTCCCGCTTTTGAAGAATCCTCATCTGCGCAGAGTGATGATTCAGTATTGGCCTCAGCGCAGAGTTTCTTATTTGGACATACATCTTTGGCACCTTGGACCCCTGAGGAAGACAGCATTGTCGAAACATGGACTGTGTTGGGTCCACAGCTCCCAAAGATTTGGGTCTTAGATATATTTTATGTGGATTATCAAATTGTATATTTTTAAATAAAGCCTGCATCTTGATCACCACCATCTCCACAGAGTTTTCATTTTCGCTGCCTTTATTTTCTCTGCCACTAGTTTGGAGAACCATATTGTCTACAGTGACACCCAGATCCTTTTCTTGGGTGCTAAACCCCAAGGTGGATCCTAGCATCTAGTAACTGTGATTTGGGTTATTCTTCTCAATGCGCATCACTTTGCATTTGTCCACATTAAATTTCATCGACCAACTGGATGCTCAGTCTTCCAATTTCTTGAAGTCTGCCTGAAAATTTTCACAATTGGCATGCGTTTTAACAACTTTGAACAGTTTAGGTTTATCTGCAAATTTAATCAGCTCACTCGTTGTTCCAATTTCCAGATCATTTATAAATAAGTTAAATAGCATCAGTCCCAGTACAGATCCCTGCGGCATTCCACTGTTTACTCTCCTCTATTGAAAAAAAATGACCATGTAACCCTACCCTCTGTTTCCTATCCGATAACCAATTCCTAATCCACAACTGAACTTTGCCTCCTATCCCATGACTCTTTAATTTTCTCAGGAGCCTCTCATGAGGAACTTTGTCAAAATATTTCTGAAAATCTAGATATACTACATCAACTGGCTCACCTTTATCCACATGAATATTCACACCGTCAAAGAAGTCAAGCAAATTGGTGAGGCAAGATCTCCCTCAGCTGACTCTGTCTCATTAAATCATGTTTGTCTACATGTTCCACAATTTTATTTTTTATAATTGCTTCCACCATTTTGCAAGCACTGAAGTCAGGTTTACTGGTTTGTAATTTCCCAGATCTCCCCTGGAACCCTTTTTAAAAATTGGCATAATAACATTGGCCACCCTCCAATCTTCAGGTACTACAGATGATTTTACCGACAGGATGTTCAAGTTCTTTTAGTACCCTGGGATGTATAACATCCGGTCCAGGTGGTTTATCACTTTTTAACTTGTTGATTTGGCTTAGTACATCTTTTAGATTCACCAAGATTTTTTTCAGTTCCTCCGCATCATCACCCTTGAAAACCATTACCAGTTCAGGTAGATCTCATAGAGAATCTCTGATATTTTAAAAAATCTCTCTCGTCCCAATTTGATGATTAACTCAAATGCAGTATGGTGGGAGAGGATAAGCTCAAATGCTTTTCAAAACTTTTAAAGTGTAGTATATTGTCAGACATGCAGGGACAGTGGAACACCTTTTAGGTTAGAGGGGTCAATCAAACCAAATTTCTGGCTCTTCCCTCATGCTCTCTAGTTGCTATATGCTAAGTTAGGAAAAATATTCGTCAGGCCATGACCCCAGTGGCCAACCCCATCATTGCCAAGGCAGAAATGGAAAATATTTGAATATAATCTTTTCTGCTCATTTTAGTTGCTATCCAGAAAATCTAGAATTTTTTTTTTTTTTTGCTAGTGCTGATGCTTCAATAATTGAAGTATAATTACTTTTTGGAGAATTAGCATCTTCCTGCTTTGGCCATGGTTTTTATATCAATGTGTCTCCAGTGGGGTCAGGAAACTAGGAGTTAACTGCCCTCATATTGGGTACTTTCTCAATCTCGTCCAAAAAGGACTGCTCCTACCTTGTTGTCCAGAGCCAATGCTTGGGTCTTAATTAAAAGGTCAAGAAGTGGATCTAGCATTCTGACAACAAGTGACTCACACTAAGTAGAGCTGCACAATACCAGAAAAAGTGATTCAAGCCACTAACAGTGAGGAAGCCAGGAGGCTGGTATCTGGTGGTGAGGAACGGGAGATAGTTTTCTATGATATTATAAAAAAAAAAAAAAAAAAAGGGACAATTATATTAAACTGCTATGGCATTAAAGGAAAATGGGAATGTGATTAAAGCTATACTAGGAAAACATGGTCAGCTTCCTAGCCCCTTGGCTTACTTTTCAGACTTGCCAAAAGTGATTTTATGAACATGGATAGTTTTCCTTCACACATCTTATTCTCAAAAGGCTGATCTTGAATGTTCTAGAAAATAAAATGAGCAGTTCTAACTTAAGAAAAGTTAAGCGAGACAAATGTTACCATGAAAAAAGATTTTGCTGAAATTTGTGTCTGTATAGTCTGGATATAAGAACTTAAGGAGAAAAATGGTACAAATTGTAATGCCAATAGCTCTGCAATGGAAAAGTTGGAAAAAGAAATAAATAATTTTGGGGTTCTTTGTACAAGCCTTCAAATCCATACTATATTAACATATTTGTAACTTTAAAGGCAATAAGTTCTATTTCTCATGCTGTTACTGCAATACAGTAAGTTCCTCTTTGCAATGAAATGAAAGTAGCACATTAAGAGATGACATTAAGCAAGATTTGTAAACATGCAGTCACTCTTTCACCCATCATTCTCCAGTGCTAATGTGAGCATGAGTTGTCGTATTCTTCCTGCCCTGGGAGCTCAGCCACAGCAGTAATGAATCTCATATTAAAAGGAAGTCTTTGATCTGTGCCTGGTACCATCAAAACTTGCCCCCACTTAAATTCCACAGCTTCATGAAGGAGATGCAGGAGAAGTCGCTAGACTCATACAGAGATCTATATTTAGCTACAATGCAATTTAAGGCTGACAGGAAAGGAGTAACCTAGTGATCAGAGTAAGAAAAAAGAATCCAGGGTTCAAATCCTGCATCTCCCACATGTTCTTTGGGATTCATTTTCAAAAAAGAAAGACATCCAAAAAGTGACATGCAGGCACAGATGGATGTTTTTCTTGCCAAATCTTTCCAATTTGCTATTTTTGAAACCTATTTTCTGGACGAATATATATGCTTTTCGTCTGTAGTTCATCTAAATCTCAAGGGGTATGCTAGAAGCATGGTTTGGGCGAGACTTGGGCAGGCTTATGACTTGGATGTTTTTCAGCCATGATTGAATATTTAAGAATACACGTCCAGGGCACAATTTGGATATCTGGGGCTAGACTTATTTAATAACGAATAAGTGCCAAAAAGGTGCCCAAACTGATGAGATGACCACTAGAGGGATGTAGGCATGACCCCTCCCCCCACTTCTCCAGTGGGCACTGACCCCCTCCAACTCCACAAAGATGTAAATGAAACAGTGCATACATTCCTGTATGCCTGCTGCAGATGTTATGCCCGGCCTAGTAGAGCAGCAAGCAGGTCTCTGCAATAGTCTGGTGGTCAGTGCAGGGGACTGCAGAGAAAGGAACCCAGGCCCATATCCTACTCCAACTATACTTGTGGTAGAAGGTGTAAGCTCACCAAAACCCACTGTACCATTATATAGGTTATACCTGCAGGCATAAGGGTGTGATGTACAGTTGGGTACAGTAGGTATTTAGTGGGTTTTGGAGCACTCACCATAAACTCTAGGGGGTTATGGTGAGATGTGTACCTGGGCCTTTTTATGTAAAGTTCATTGCAGTGCTTCTCTAAGGTTCCCTACTGCTCTGCTGAGATGTCTGTGTGGCTAGTCTACTAAAAATGCTGGCCCCTCCTATATCCCAATGGCTTGTTTTATGTATTTATCTTTTGGATATGTGTTGCTTTTTTAAAATGGTTCATAAAGATAGACACACATCTGCAAAAAGGCCATTTTTGACCCCCCCCCCAAAAAAAAAACAACAAAAAACAAAACAGGATAGACGTTTTGAGGTTTTGAAAACAGGCATGTTTGATACTGGATTTTTGTGCATCTTCTACAAAATGTTTTAACTTGGATTTGGACATCATATCAAAAATGGTCACGTGACCTTGAGCGAGTTACTTTATCTTCCATTGCATCTGGGACAACTTAGATTGTAAACCCTCTTGGGCAGTGAAATAACTATAGTATCTGAACTGTAACTGCTTTGAACTTGGAACTGGAAATAGGTGAATAATTAAATCTAAAAAATCATTAGGATTTCCCCTACCTGACGTAGTAAATAAGGCAAATAAGAGCAGCTTTCCCATTCAGTCTGCTCAGTTAAGGGTCTCTCTCTTTAGTTCTCCACCAACATGATTAGATGATCAAATAAACATATCAAACTTAATACTTGCTGTGCCCCATATATCTCTCACCACCCATCCTAATTTTGTTCAAATCCTGCCATAGTGCCAGACTCCACTACCTCCACAGATAGGTTACCCCAATTCAACATCCAAACAGCAATCCACAGAGCCACCAAGTCTGTAGAGTCCTGAACACTCAGCATTCCCACAATTAATGGAAGCCTGATGTAGTCATATGACTACTGTTCAGTGTTGTAATTATTACAGCCGTACTGAATAGCATATGTTGCTCCTCATCTGAATATGAATAATGAAAAACATTATTTGGTGAATATAAATACTGAATACGAATAATGGGCATTGAGCTTTAATGAAAGAAGCAAAGGGAAATCAGAGATCAAAGTGTTTATTTCATTATAAATTAGCAGAATTTTGATGGCAACACCTAAAACAAATAACAAATGAAATATCCATGTAAAAAGTAAAAGTAAATGTAGATCAGATTTAGGATGCTATTTAAAATTTGGTAAGGTGTTCCAAATTCCCCTGGGTTATTAAATGTTGCAGAGTGTACACAGTAAAGTCCTGGATTATTTGTATCTGAATTTAAGATGTAACAGTTTTTTTTATTGATGATACTCAAGAAGAAGCAAACATATAATATAAATGTGGTTAGCCATACAAAGCCAAAGACTACATAAACAAAGTCTTTATAATCAAGGAAGAAAGTATGATCATCAGTTTTCAAACAAAGTAACTAATAGGTCACAACTATCCCCACTACAAGATAAGAATGCAGTCACATCCATCTCAGGGCTCTGGACTCTTATGAGCCCCAAGGATTAAGGTTACAACCCCCCCCCCCCTTTTTCCCTAACTTATTTTTAGGAAGCTTGGAACGATATTTCAATGACCACAGAGAAATACAACAAGCAAGAAATGGAAACAGTACTGCGCTTGGCAACAGTACTGCGCTTGGCAGTTATTTTCAAGAATAACCAAACCACCATCCCACGTAAAAACTATAGAAAATAGAAACAATACAGTACAAAGCATCCAAAAAGAAGCAGCTCCACCCTCCCCACCCACACCCCTTTCTTACTGCCCCCAGAGTGGATGCAGGATGGCTCAACTCATAAGTACATTAGGCCAGCAAGTTCAAAATCTGACTATGAGATTTATGCGGAAGGGAGTCAAGATAGGGGTCCCAGATATTAAGAAAGACTTTTCTCTTTTTATAAGAATCATGAACGTCTCTAGCCTCCAACCCCATGAGTTCATGTATGTTGACTCTCCACCCCCAATAAGAGGGGATGTTAGCTGAGATCTATTCTTTCAAAATGGCTTTATGCCCCAAAATACTCAGTTTGCGAACCCAAAGCCTAGGCCCTCTCCCCTGAAGCCCGCTAGAACCCATTATACCCAACAAAAGGACCTCTGGTGACATCGCTACTCTATGTCCCAGGACCTGTAAGCCGTAGGCTCCCACCCGCTTCCAAAACACCTGTATATCTGGGCAAAGCCAGAAAGCATAGAAAAAGCTAGCTGCCTCCAGTTTACACTTTACACAATATTGGGCCTCCTGAAATCCCATTTTATACAGTTGGGAAGGCGTGAGATAAGCTCTATGGATCACCCTAAAAGCGCATTCCCTCAGCATAGCACAATAAACTTCAGTGGGGATGCATCTCACACTAGCCCTGGGGTCCCAGTGGGACACTAAACCTCCCAAGTCTTGTTCCCATCTATGCCATAAAGGTGAAAGATCCTCAGGAGGTACCTCTGTTGATAGAGCTAACCGAATGCCAGAAATGGATACCCTCCCCACAGAAACAAGATCAAAGAAATGATGTATTTTATCGCCAAAAGGGAAGGCCAGGGTATTTGTGTTCAGAGATCAAAAATAATGTTTAACTGACAAAATACATAACAGTCTCCCCACGTGGGCGTCACTTTGTGTGTGAATATCTCATAAGTAAGCAGACTACCGTCGGGGCCAATTAAGTGTTCTAACAGGACTAATCCGGCCTCTTCCCAGCGGCAAAATGCATTTGTATTTGAATTTAAATCACTATTCAGCTGAATACAAATAATGTATTTGGGGCACTATTTGGGGGTGAACTGGTTTGAATATGAATATTCAATGCAGCCCTACTAATTATGCCCATTTTGTGCAGGTTACCCCAATCTTCTTGGAAGCCTGATGCAAATGAACTAACACTTTATACCCTTTAGCTTTCATTTTTCCTCTTTGGTCCTCTAAAAGTTTCATATGATTGAGCACACTAAAACCTCCACCTCCCCTTCTTTTACTGTACCTATTTGCTCTTGCCTGCCCTTACCACCAAGCTCTGTTGAAATTCTGTTACAGTTTTGGTTGCCACTACTCCTAGAAGATTATTACAGGCATCTACCATGCACGGTAAAATAATATTCTCTCATGCTTTATTTGTATCCTTATACTCAGAGCTTCACACCACAACATCTTGTTCTAAAAATTTCCTTTTCTACAGAAATTTTCACCTTTCCATACTTTATTGAAACATATCAAAACATCTGAATGTCTATCATGCTATCCGATCTTTTCTCCAGCAAATTAAGCCTTTCTTTTTAGCAGCAGTGTAACAGGCCATATACCCTTATATTAGCCCTTTTCTACGGGTTGAAAACTGTTTCTGCAGTACCCACCCAAAGCACGGAAAGACTGGGTACAGGCTTCAGTAGTTCATTCACTGCCCGAAGTAGTGTGTTCTCAATGTTGAAGAATGTGTGGGTGGGGGAGGGGAGGAGAGACATATAGCTCATGGCAACGTGAAAAAAGTAAGCAAATTGTTTTTTGCTGGATTAGTGTAAAGCTGACTTCATAACAAGAATGTGTATGTTTTCCCATGAAGTGCTTTTATTTAAATGTCATCTGAATTAGTAAGTGTCACAGGCATAACTACTCACCAATCTTTGTTGCTGGAGCTCTTCTCGGAGAACTCGATCTTCAGGTAAAACGTCACACAGAAGAAAATAATTATCCTGTTTCTCTAAAAATGAGAGGAAATAGTTTGGCGTTTACACTTGGTGTATACTGGAAGATTAGATTAGATTTAAGCTAGTAAAACAGATGTTCTTCAAAAAAAAACCCAACCTTATTTTTTTCCCCTCAATAAAAGCTTGTGTATACAAAAGATTAAGGAGGGTAGTTGACAAATATAATGGTAGGTTGTTCCATACTTTGGGTGCCTGGAATTTGAAAGGAGACTCGAATAGTTTATGTTGAACTTATTGTGGAGATGGAAAGGTTAGTCGACACGTAAGCCATGTGAACATCTGTGTGCATAAGGATGCAACCACCCAGACAAGCATCATTCTTTGACATGATTGGTCCTTGAAAACTAACGGTGAGAAATTTTAGTTTTATTTTTTAAGCAGTAGTTATTCTAAATTGAACAACAAAGCAATCGAGGCTTTGTAACCGTTTGGATCTTTTTAACTTTGCAATATTGGATTTTAAGCTCTGAAAGAAATTTAAAAAAAAAAGAGAACACGACTGTAGATAAAATGCATGTTTGCTTGTTAACTATCGAGTTGCAGTTTGAGTTAATTTGCATTCATAAACAAGCACATCCATAGCATTGATTAGCAATTCTATTCTATCTGCTTTAGTTTCTCTCTTGTTACAATTACCCATACATAGCTTAAGAACTTTAAATAAATCTCAAATTTACCCCCCATACACATACACTTTTACTAAACCACGATAGTGGTTATTAGTGCAGAGAGCTGCGCTGAATGCTCCGCACTGCTCCTGACACTCATAGAGTTCTTATAAGCATCGGGAGAAGTGCGGAGTATTCAGCGTGGCTCCCTGCGCTAATAACCACTATCGTGGTTTAGTAAAAAAAGGGGGGGGGGTAATTTTTTGTTGGTTTTGCAATTTTATAATTCAATTATAATGTGCCATGAAAAACATTTGCTGCATTTAGTGTGCCAGAACTAAAAAGGTTTGAGAGACACTGCATTAAAACAATATGCAAAAAAACATACTATATACAGCTAATAATTCTAACCCAGGAATGGAGAAGAGTTTTCAAGTTACATTTGTAAAGGGAAAGTTGTGAAGTCAACAGAAAAGGCAACCCATTCCACTCACCTACTGGAGCTTCTGAGTTTGTCCTGATCACACTACAGAAGTCTGTTGTGGGCTGCTCAGTGAACCTTTTCTTCCAGTACAATATATACCTAAAATATATATACATATAGAAAATATAAAAAAAATCTATCCCAATAATGGGGGCCTAAGCTCTAAAGTAAACATTAATGTTCTCTGTTATAAATCGCTAATGTGAGATGAGATGTATATACGAGGGGCCCCTGAAAAGTTCTCAGCCCAACCAAGAAGAGAATGATGTGGATCCATTAAACTTACAAGTTTATTTCACTCTTTTCTTGACACTTTTCATTTCAGTGCATTTAGTAAATGGGCACAAGTATAGGGAAACCAAGCCATTGTGACATCACCAATCAGGTTGGCTCTTAGGCATTGGTGGAATGAGGTATTATGACATCACAATACAAGAGGTCCCTGAAAAGTTCTCAGCCCAACCAAGAAGAGAATGATGTGGATCCATTAAACTTACAAGTTTATTTCACTCTTTTCTTGACACTTTTCATTTCAGTGCATTTAGTAAATGGGCACAAGTATAGGGAAACCAAGCCATTGTGACATCACCAATCAGGTTGGCTCTTAGGCATTGGTGGAATGAGGTATTATGACATCACAATACAAGAGGTCCCTGAAAAGTTCTCAGCCCAACCAAGAAGAGAATGATGTGGAGCCATGAAACTTACAAGTTATTCCACACTTTTCGTTTCATATCATTGAAACAAAATGTGTCAAGTATGGAATAACTTGTAAGTTTCATGGCTCCACATCATTCTCTTCTTGGTTGGGC
The DNA here is from genome assembly GCF_902459505.1 of Geotrypetes seraphini. Taxonomy (NCBI): domain Eukaryota; kingdom Metazoa; phylum Chordata; class Amphibia; order Gymnophiona; family Dermophiidae; genus Geotrypetes; species Geotrypetes seraphini. The sequence continues at coordinate 56,390,142 of NC_047092.1, forward strand.
TGAGAACTTTTCAAGGGCCCCTTGTATTGTGATGTCATAATACCTCATTCCACCAATATATATACACACACAGTGTGAACTGAAACCTTCCCACACACCAAAATGCTTTTTTTTTGTTATCTTCCACAGAACTCTGCTGATTTTTATGAAGTTTAGTGCATCATGTCCTCAATGAAGTTGATGTAAAATGTAAATATTTCCTAACGCACCACAACACTACCTTGTGAAAATGAATTGTTGCCGAGATACCCGCATAAGGAGACAATAGCTTGTAAACAGTCTCTGTATCAAATGGTTTTCACTGCAGAAGACCGAATTCTGATAAAGAACTTGGTACTGCTAAAAAGTTACAGCAGTTGACGATTGCTGAAAGAGTTCCCACAGAAGGATTGGAACAAAAACAGCCCTGATGTGCTACGCAAGATCCAAACACGGGCACTGTGGATCGTAAGCCAGGCAGTGGATAACCATGCTCGATTCACACACAAGAACACATTGATGTTGTACACAATCTTGTACCAAGCCAGGAGGACGCATTGCAAACACACCAAACAACTTGCCAAATAGCAAGAGAAACAGGAATAAACCAGGCAACTCTGGTTAGGATAATTTATGATGATCTGAAATTTGTGTGTCTTAAAAAGTGACATACCCAAGAGTTAACTTTACACAACACAACAAAGACATGCCTGAAATGGTGCAAGCAGCTTTTGACCAAGTACCTGGAGCACAGAATCAGCTTCATCTGGTTTACAGATGAAAAGATATTTATAGTAGCTCCACCAATTAACACACAGAATGACTGCCCGTACGCACCTTCAACAACACTGAAGCGTGAGGTTAATGCCAAATATGGACCTGCCCGATCTTCAGCCAGTCATGGTCTCAGTCAGAATCTTGAAACTGAGATTCATAGATCTGTTCTTAGTAACATAGTAGATGACGGCAGATAAAGACCCGAATGGTCCATCCAGTCTGCCCAACCTGATTCAATTTAAATTTTTATTTTTTTTTATTTTTTCTTCTTAGCTATTTCTGGGCAAGAATCCAAAGCTTTACCCGGTACTGTGCTTGGGTTCCAACTGCCGAAATCTCTGTTAAGACTTACTCCAGCCCATCTGCACCCTCCCAGCCATTGAAGCCCTCCCCTGCCCATCCTCCACCAAACGGCCATACACAGACACAGACCGTGCAAGTCTGCACAGTAAATGGCCTAGTTCAATATTTAATATTATTTTCTGATTCTAAATCTTCTGTGTTCATCCCATGATTCTTTGAACTCAGTCACAGTTTTACTCTCCACCACCTCTCTCGGGAGCGCATTCCAGGCATCCACTACCCTCTCCGTAAAGTAGAATTTCCTAACATTGCCCCTGAATCTACCACCCCTCAACCTCAAATTATGTCCTCTGGTTTTACCATTTTCCTTTCTCTGGAACAGATTTTGTTCTACGTTAATACCCTTCAAGTATTTGAACGTCTGAATCATATCTCCCCTGTCTCTCCTTTCCTCTAGGGTATACATATTCAGGGCTTCCAGTCTCTCCTCATACGTCTTCTGGCGCAAGCTTCCTATCATTTTCATCGCCCTCCTCTGGACCGCCTCAAGTCTTCTTACACCTTTCGCCAGATACGGTCTCCAAAACTGAACACAATACTCCAAGTGGGGCCTCACCAATGACCTGTACAGGGGCATCAACACCTTCTTCCTTCTACTGACTAGGCCTCTCTTTATACAGCCCAGCATCCTTCTGGCAGCAGCCACTGCCTTGTCACACTGTTTTTTCGCCTTTAGACCATTCCTCTAACTTTTGCAGATCCTTTTTCATATTTTCCACTCCCTCTTCGGTGTCTACTCTGTTACAAATCTTGGTATCATCTGCAAAAAGGCACACTTTTCCTTCTAACCCTTCAGCAATGTCACTCACAAACATATTGAACAGGATTGGCCCCAGCACCAAACCCTGAGGGATTCCACTACTCACCTTTCCTTCCTCTGAGCGACTTCCATTAACCACCACCATCTGGCATCTATCTGACAGCCAGTTTCTAACCCAGTTCACCACTTTGGGTCCTAACTTCAGCCCTTCAAGTTTGTTCAACAGCCTCCTATGAGGAACTGTATAAAAGGCTTTGCTGAAATCTAAGTAAATTACATCTAGCATATGTCCTCGATCCAGCTCTCTGGTCACCCAATCAAAAAATTCAATCAGGTTTGTTTGGCACGATTTACCTTTTGTAAAGCCATGTTGCCTCGGATCCTGTAACCCATTAGATTCAAGGAAGTACACTATCCTTTCTTTCAGCAACACTTCCATTATTTTTCCAACAACTGAAGTGAGGCTCACCGGCCTGTAGTTTCCTGCTTCATCCCTGTGACCACTTTTATGAATAGGGACCACATTCGCTCTTCTCCAATCCCCAGGAATCACTCCCGTCTCCAGAGATTTGTTGAACAAGTCTTTAATAGGACTCGCCAGAACCTCTTTGAGCTCCCTTAGTATCCTGGGATGGATCCCATCTGGTCCCATCGCTTTGTCCACCTTCAGTTTTTCAAGTTGCTCATAAACACCCTCCTCCGTGAACGGCGCAGAATCTACTCCATTTTCTCATGGAACTTTGCCAGACAGTCTCAGTCCTTCTCCAGGATTTTCTTCTGTGAACACAGAACAGAAGTATTTGTTTAGCACATTTGCTTTCTCCTCATCACTCTCCACATATTTGTTCCCAGCATCTTTTAGCCTAGCAATTCCATTTTTTATCTTCCTCCTTTCACTAATATATCTGAAAAAATTTTTATCTCCCTTTTTTACATTTTTAGCCATTTGTTCTTTCGCCTGTGCCTTCGCCAAACGTATCTCTCTCTTGGCTTCTTTCAGTTTCACCCTGTAGTCCTTTCTGCTCTCCTCTTCTTGGGTTTTTTTATATTTCATGAACGCCAACTCTTTCGCCTTTATTTTCTCAGCCACTAGGTTGGAGAACCATATCGGCTTCCTTTTTCTCTTGTTTTTATTGATTTTCTTCACATAAAGGTCCGTAGCCATTTTTATCGCTCTTTTCAGCTTAGACCACTGTCTTTCCACTTCTCTTATGTCCTCCCAGCTCTTTCTTCAGGTACTTTCCCATTGCATTAAAGTCCGTACGTTTGAAATCTAGGACTTTAAGTATCGTGCGGCCGCTCTCCACTTTAGCCGTTATATCAAACCAAACCGTTTGATGATCACTACTTCCCAGGTGAGCACCCACTCGAACATTAGAGATACTCTTTCCATTTGTGAGGACCAGATCCAATATCGCTTTTTCCCTTGTGGGTTCCGTCACCATTTGCCTGAGCAGAGCCTCTTGAAAGGCATCCACAATCTCCCTACTTCTTTCCGATTCCGCTGACGGAACATTCCAGTCCGCATCCGGCAGATTGAAATCTCCCAACAGCAGAACCTCCTCTTTCCTTCCAAACTTTTGGATATCCACAATCAGATCCTTATCAATTTGCTGCGATTGAGTCGGAGGTCTGTAGACTACACTCACGTAGCTAGAAGTTCCATCTTCTCTTTTCAAAGCAATCCATATAGCTTCTTCCTCTCCCCAGGTCCCTTGCATTTCGGTCGCTTGGATATTGATCTTTACATAGAGAGCTACTCCTCCACCTTTATGACCATCTCTGTCCTTCCTAAAAAGATTATATCCCGGTATGTTTGCATCCCATCCATGTGATTCACTGAACCATGTCTCTGTGATAGCAACAATATCTAGATCTGCCTCTAACATCAGGGCTTGCAGATCATGAACTTTGTTGCTTAGACTGATCTTAACCCTATGATCATTGATCATAGGGTTAAGATCAACAGCGCTTACTACTGGGACATCCTCTTGATGCAGAAGCTGTTGCCAGCAATCTGTCATGTGTCAGGAGAGTACTTTATCTTCCACAGGAAAATGCCCCAGTATATCGGGCAAAAGACACCATAGAACTGCTACATCGGGAGACCTCAGACTTCATTGGTCCAGACCTCTGGCCTGCGAATTCACCAGACCTAAAACCAGTTGACTACTGGATCTGGGGACCGCTACAGGAATGTGTCTACCAGACAGCGATATCTGACGTCAAAGACCTTAAACAGTGTCTCATCTCGGCTGAGCTGAAGCAGCACATCGTTGAGAAGTCCATAGATCAGTGGTGTCTAAGGCTGAGGGTGTGCATTCGTGCAAAGGGAGCACATTTCAAACATCTGCTTAGTTAAAACATTATTTTTTGACTTTACATTTTTCTGCACAATTAAAACTCTCTCACAGACAGTGCCGTGTGAGCTGGTGCATTGTCGTGATGCAATAACCATGAGTTGTTGGAGAAAAGTTCAGGTCATTTTTGTCTAACTTTTTCACGCAGCCTTTTCAGCACTTCCAAATAATAAACTTGGTTGTTTGTCCAGTTTGTACAAATTCATAATGAACAATACCTCTGATATCAAAAAAGGTTTGTAACATTGTATCGACTCTTGATTTGGACTGGCAGAACTTTTTTGGTAGTGGAGAATTGGCCGACATCCATTTTGATGCTTTGTTTCAGGGTCATATTGGTACACCCATGTTTCATCACACAGTGATAACATGGCCCAAAACATCATCTTATCTCTCCATAAAGGTCTTGGAAAACTTCAACTCTCCTTTGCTTTTGTTCATCGGTGAGCTCCTTCAGGACCAGGTTATGAAACCTTCCCAAGTTGTTTGTACAGTGCAGTCAACATAAGCGCACTGAGGCAAGTTCGTGAACTTAATTGTCAGTCCTCGTATATCTTGCATAATTTAACAATTGCCTTTAAATTTTTGATTTGCCCTCATATGTGTGTATAGACAGACAGACAGACAGACATATGTATATCTATCAGGTGATCAGCCTATTTTAAAAGTTGAATAACAGCCGTGGGCTGAACTGGGATTCAGGTAGTCAATGCTGGATGCCTTCATTTAATATCTAGGTCAAGGGTGGGCAACCATGGTTTTTGAGTACCACAACCCAGTTGGGTTTTCAAAATTTCCACAATGAATGTGCATGAAATTGATTTACATGTATGGCTTCCATTGTGACCCTTGAGGACTGTGGTTGCCCATGCCTAGTATAGGTCCTTGACAAACCTTGAAGCTATGCTGGTGCCAGTTGATAGTCAGTGTGCTTGTACCAGCACACCTAACTGAGCAAAGAAAAGCAGTTTCTTTGATGCTTTCTGGTAGAATACAACTAAAAATAAAGTTAACAGCACACACAGATGCAGCCTGGACAGAGGAGGAAAACACACTTATACAAAAGCTATGTCAACAAAGTAGGAGTTGAAAGTGAAAAAAAAAAAAAAAAGAACTCAACATTTTCCTGAAACCCCACCCATAAAAAATGTTCTGCTCTTTCAGCTGGTTTATGAAAAGGGCTGCTGTGTCAATTCCAGTAGCAATGTCTTTAACCATAGCATTGCACAGAGTTCTGGTCCTGAAGAAAAACTAAAATCTTTGAAGATCATGGCACCTTTCATCGAATTCTTAAAGAAAATTAACCAAAAGGCACAGCTAGATATCAATTTTTGTCGCCAAGTAAGTCTCCTCTAAAACCATGGTACTGAGGGACTACAAAGCGATCCAATTTCCACCCAACTCGGCAGTGCACAAAATCAAAACAATTCATGCCAGCTATCAGATTTTATTGTACCAGAAACCATTTTTTATTGTGCTATTAACCCTTAGAAAACAATACAATAAAGCCTGACTTTTTTAAATGTTACCAGATGTATTTTTAGAACAAGAGGCAGATTTAAAACAAGACCATTGGGCAAAGGGGGGGGATGCTGCTGCTGCACAAGGAAGGGAAATGCTGCTGCTGCACCCAATTTGGGAGAGACAGAGAGAGGAGGGAGAAGGAAGACAAGGGAGAGGAGAGGAACAAGAGATGCCAAGTCCATGAGAGGGAAGGAGACAGATGCCAGACCAGGGGAAATGAAGAAAGGAGGGAGGGAGATGTCAGGACCATGGAAATAGCAAGGGAAGGAGAGAGAGATAGGAAAGGAAGGTAAGACATGGAAAATTAGATTTTGAGAAGAAAGCAGAAAAATTGAATGTTAAGTTAATGCCAAAGATGGATGCAAAAAACATAACTGACCATGTAATATGGTCTTCATAATGAATGATCTCTTAGGAGTCATTTTACTAAACCGTATTAGGTGCTAATGTGTGCCTGACAGTGAACAAAATTAGCCTAATATAGGACATGCTAAAGCATCATGTGTTACTGCACACACATCACAAACCTAATCGCATGGTAAATATTTTGGGAACTTTTTTTTTTTTTGAAGCAGTAGAGAGTAGGCATTCCTGCATTAACCATTTAGCACATCTACATTACTAAGGCAGGCCTTAGAACAGGGGTGTCCAACCTGCGGCCCCGTGAAGTATTTTGTGCGGCCCTGGTCGAGGGCGATGCAGTGTTTTCCTCTGCTGCCCTTGGATGTTTACCGTCTTGCCGGCTCCCTCCTCTGTCTTGCTGCAGCGTTTGTGCGGCCCCAGAAACATTTTTTTGGCCAATGCGGCCCAAGGAAGCCAAAAGGTTGGACACCCCTGCCTTAGAAAATTGGAAGCCTGGGTATCCAAATGGCAGATGAAATTTAATGTGGACAAATGCAAAGTGATGCTTATTGGGAAGAATAACCCAAACCATTGTTACCTGATACTAGGGTCCACTTTAGAGGTCAGTACCCAAGAAAAAAGATCTAGGTGTTATCGCAGACAATATGCTGAAACCTTCTACCCAATGTATGGCAGTGGCCAAAAAAGCAAACAAGAAAAGGGATGGTACATAAAACCATGAATGATGTTATAACGTCTATGATATCGCTCTATGGTGTGATCTCATCTTGAGTACTGCATTTAATTCTGGTCGCCGTATTTCAAAAAAAGATATATTGGACTTAGAAAAGGTTCAAAGAAGACTGACCAAGATGATAAATGGGATGGAAATCCTCTCGTATGAAGACTAAAGAGGTTAGGGCTCTTTGGCTTGGAAAAGAGACAGCTGAGGAGAGATATGATCGAAGTCTACAAAATCCTGAGAGTTGTAGAATGGGTACAAGTGAACTGATTTTTTACTTCATCAAAAATTACAAAGACTAGGGACACTCTATGAAGTTACAGGGAAATACTTTTAAAACCAATAGGAAGAAATATTTTTCCACTCAGAGACTAGTTAAGCTCTGGAATGTGTTGCCAGAGGGTGTGGTAACAGTGGTTTAAGCAGCTAGTTTAAAAAAAAGTTTTGGATAAGTTCTTGGAGGAAAAGTCCATAGTATGTTGAGACAAACATGGAGGAAACCACTTCTTGCCCTGGGATGAGTAGCACAGAATGTTGATATTATTTGGGTTTCTGCCAAGTATTTAAGACCTGGATTGTCCACTGTTGAAACAGGACACTGGACTAGATGGACCATTGGTCTAACCCAGTATGGCTATGTAATACTGACATAAAGAAAATGTTAAATACAGGAGGATAATGTATGATAGCTTAGATATACTGTGGCTGTATATAACTATAAAAAATGCTGTACTATAGCACAGATTTAAAAATAATCTTTTGATGTCTTCATCAGATTTATCTTCTCCACAGACAGACTAGGATTTTAATATTGTTAATTTATCACAAACAATAAGGTACTAATTGTTATGTGAGAGAATGTATTTTTATTGATATTATTATATATGAGACACCCAACACCCCATACTGAATTTATAATGAAAAGCAAAATATAATTTAAAACAAATTTACAATATGTACTCTTGAAACACAAAGTTAAAATAAAACAAAACAAAGGAACCCCAAATCCACTAAACTAGAATTCAAACTGAAAACCCACTTGCAGGGACTCATCCTAGTTTCAGAACAATGCCTCCCCTCCTCTTCTCTCTGGCCTCATTATCAGCATCTACCTCAGATTTTCCTTGGCTGGCAGAAGAATGTTTCACACCCCTGCAGCCTCCTCTGCCATGTAGTCCAATATCTTAGCATAATACTGTAATGCTATACATGTGTGTCAAGGATGCTACCGCAGCTGCCACTCTTGCTGGGCAGGTCACAGAGTAAGCAGAAGTAGTTTGAACTAGCGAGAACAGACTTCCGAGATCCCCAACCCCTATAACAGGATGCACCTACGTAATCTTGATCATCTGAATCCAAGAGCTAGAGGGTGCTGCTCAGCTCTATTTTCACCAAAATGACTAGACTCACATGAGTATTAGATTATAGAACAAAAGGCATTTCAACTTATCAGTCAAAACTAGCATTTACATCATCACATATTCTTCAAAGATAGAGTATTCTGAAAATCATTCTACATATACACTAATGCTTTCAAATAGCTGTGTGAAAAAAATCCATTTCTTTTCATGAAGTCATGTGTAACTATCAGAGATTTCCAATACATTTTATAGCCATTCACTCATTCTTAGGAGAAACCTACCTTCTGAAATCTACTATCAGCTTGACATCAGCTATGACAAGCTTGTGCTCGATAATCATGTGTTTGAGAAGCTTGTCCTGCTCTTCAAGAAAACACTCATCACAAAAGAGACAAGGCACAGATGGAGAACTTTCCATAGCAGCAGCACCAGCTGGACTCTCTGGCAGAGATAAAGGCTCCAAGATACAATCTCTATTCACTGAGGAGAACAAAGATATAAAATATAGAAATAAAAATAACCTGGTGACTTCTCCCCAGTTCTCAGTACAAGAGTCATGGCAAATCACTTAAAGACATATTTCCAAAAGAGGTAAGAATGGTAAATAAGAGGGTTCCAGTTCCAACTATTTTGGCTATAGAAAAACACAACACAAATTCTACAGTAATATGATACAAATAGCAAAGCTGTCCAAATTGTGGGGGCATGATGATGCACTGGAATAGCAAAATTTCAGCTAAAATGTTTAAACTCTGACAAACTGATCAGCATTTGCAAATAACTTTTGGCATAAAATCTCTCACAAAAAACTCATACAGTAATGAAGACATTAAAAAAGGCCCTACTTCTTTACTCCTACATCAGCATGAAACCAACAAAAAGAAAGATATTTGTATGTGATAGGACATCTCAATGTTAATTTCATATGTGTAATATCCATTTTCTAGCTAACTTCCATCTAAAGCAAATGATTTAAAATTTTCTTGTTTACACTAGAAAGGATCCCCAATTTTGACCAAAAATCCAATTAAAGAGTTTGGTATTTTTGTTGTGAAATTTAAAAATTTTGGATGAGATTTATTTTTTGACTGTACATCTTGTGCTATAAGAGCTCCACACATACATCTCATATCGAGAGGCATCTGCATGAGTTTAAAGACCATATGGGTCTTTTCAGATTATGCAAAAGACTCGGGTTCATTTCAACTCACCTGTCCGGGGTCCTTTTACAAAAGCTCAATTACATGCTACAAAGCGCATATGGATAAAATGGGCTTCTAAGAATTTAAACCCCCCCCCACCCTTTTTGTTTTCAAAACCGTAGAAGAGGTTTTTAGTGCCAGCCAGCAAGCAGAATACTTTGCGCTACTCTGACGCTCATAGGAATTCTATGAGCATCAGAGCAGCGCAGAGCATTCAGCACGCTGACTGGTGCTAAAAACCTCTTGTGCAGTTTTTTTAAGGGGAGGTTAGCGTGTGCCAAGTTTAGTAAAAAGGTCCCCAAGTTCTTTCCCAATTTTGGCCTCATTGTTGTAACTCAAAATCTGGTTTTCTCCTATATATCTTATGAAATTCTATACAGAAGTGGGTTGATATTCCATACCTACTTCTTATTCCTGCAACAGAAAAGGCTGATTAACGCCAAACTTACATTTAGTTCTCAGAACATTTCTGTACTCTAAATCATCTTAGATGCCTGGTTAAAAAGTTACCCCGCCTGAGTTTAATAGTACCTACCTATCTTAAATCCACTCATTCATAGCCTTGCTGACTAAACTCTGAAGCCTTTTATTTGTTATTCATTGTATGTCTTGTCTGTCTTGACTAGACCATACGCTCCATACAGTAGTGACTGTTATGAGAGTAGGCAAACTGCCCACCCTCAGCAATGGGCTCTTATAAAGTTAGGTCATGCCTAAAACTATGCAAACCAGCAGATACTTTTACAGCAATTTATGTGCATATTTTAGCTTCAGCGTTTGAACTGGAGGATATAAGTGTTGTGTTTATGGATTTTTGCTCCTGTTCCTCTTTATTTTTATTTTTCATATTTTAAAGTATCGCATAAATACAATGAGGACAGCCAAAAGTGCTGCGATGCTTTTATTATTCAAACCCAAATGACTCGACACGAACATGTTTTTGACCTATGGCCTGCGTCAGGAGTCTCGGTGCTTTTGTATCAGCCTGTTTGAACAGTACAGCTTGTGGTATTATTCCCTTAAAGTGAAAAACCAATATGGACCATCATATCAAAAAAATATAAATCAAGATTGCCTTTAATAAGGGACATGACAAGCTTTCACAGACTTTCATTGTTAGTTTGTTGGGTTTTTTTTTTTTTTTTTTAAGACTACTGCATTCTCATAGTAAGGTAACACCACAAAAGCACAGATTTCTGATGCAGGCCAAAACACATTCATGTCAAGTCTTTTGGGTTTGTATAATAAAACATCGCAGCACTCTTGGTCATCTTCACTGTGTTTGTGTGAGTCTTTATCTTGTGGAGGTGTTTCTCCTGTTTGGTTCCTACTTTAAAGTATACATTAACATTTATGCCTGCTCTTTAGCAGGCATAATGTCTGTACCTTCAATCTAGGAAGGATCTGTGATAGTATTACATCAAGTCACCTAAGTATTTATCTATTTGCTATTCTAAAATAGTGTCAAAATAAGTGCCTTCCTGCTCACTTACCTAGGCAACCTGTTATAAAATTATCTCTTATGTGTTTCCATAGTATTGCACACGACTTGTTATGTTCTATATAAATCATGATAATACTAAATACAACCTCTTCATCTGCCATGTAGCTTCAAAAACACTTCAATTACAAATCACAGACTGAGCTAACACTATCTTAATACACGTTATCAAGAAGCTGTGAACAGCAAAAGAAACACAAAATGCTCCATTTTACATAAAATAGAGAGCTTAGAATTGAGCTGCTGAGGTCTGGATGTGTTCAGTCCTAGTGGTATATTAGAATAGGATATGTGGACCCATGGAGGGGCATTTTCAACATGATGTTCAAGTCCAATTGTAGATGTGTAGCTGAAAATGTCCAAAATTCTCATCCTGAACACACCTTTACCCCTTATTTTATATTGTAAGCCCTTCATGAACACCTAAAAACATACTGTACACCACTACAAAAGCCCTCAGGGCTGCAAGTCTTCTGTCTATAGGTACAGTTGGTACTTTGTAGGTTTTGAAAAGCTCACAATTTCCACCACAAGTGTAGTAGTTGGAGTGGGATATGGACCTGGGTCTTTTTCTCTACAGTCCACTACCTATTCTTTTAACCAGCTTGCTGCTCTAATAGGAATGGCCATAATATCATAATGGCCATAATATCATTGTCACCTCTATGGTTGGGGTATAGGTGTAATGCCTTAATTATTCCAGTGGGTAGCTTGTCAGTTAGGACACCTTTTTGTGACTTAATTATGATTGAAATAGGTCTAGACAAAAATGTCCCAATTTTATCCTTGTTGTTTTTAGCTTGTTCCATTCATTATCCCTGAAAAGAACATTCAAATTGTGGGCTTGTTCAAGTTCAGTCAAAAAACAGCCCCCCCCCTTGCAATTTAGACAAACTGGAAAAAACCCTGTTAATTATGAGTTTTGAAAATCACAACTTAGACATTTTCCATGGGAAAACATCTATCTTCCACTCTGTGCCACATGAGACATTCTTCTCTTTTGAAAATGAGAGCTGTGGAGGGGCATAATCAAAAATGTGCCTAAGTCTGAGGTTGGACATTTTGTGCAAGTTGTCCACAAAACCTAGCAGGAAAAATGTACAAATATGCCAAACGTCTATCTTTTATTTTTGAAAATGAGCTAGGTACAAGTTTGGGTCCTTAGGATATCTACCTTTTTTGCCCATTTTCAAATATAAAAATGTCCACAAGCAAGTTTTGTAGACAAACCCAACTACCTTGGCTGATCGCAGCACAAGGAATCCCCATCAGCTGAGCTGGTTTCGTGGATTCCAGGCAGCTCAGCCGATGGGAATTCTCCCTGAAAGGATCAGCGGAGCTGCAAAGACCTACACTCTTCCCCCTGACATACCATCCAGAAAGTTGGATTTGATTATCAGCACTTGGACATCTCTGCTATTATTATTTTCTCAGTAACCGCCCCCATGCTTTGGAATTCTATGCCCACCCATTTACGTGAAGAAACGATATTAGATTGATTTAAATAAAAATTAAAAGCATTCCTATAATTGCTCTCGGTTCTAAACCTTTATTACAGATGGGTCCCCTCCTCGTGTATTAACCTTAATTGTTTTTCTGTTCTATTTTGATATGTAGTTCTCCCCCTTTCGTCTGAGTACACCTGTGCGTCTTATCCTAAGTATCCCCTGATTTTATGTATGCCGTTTAGAAACTAGATAAGCAGAATATAAAATTTTAAATAAACTTGGATTAGGATGTCCAAGTGCCAACAGGCAGGTTTTTGGATGTTTTAAAGTTTTGATTGTGAGCCTCATAGCATCTTCTAAATACTTACAGGAATGCACAGGTATTTGCTGGCTAAGCAGCAGGAGCAGCCATTTTACTAAGATACATGCTGATAAAATGAACAGCCTGGAGTTGGAGGCTTCCACTTAGAGTTTTTAGCACTTATATATAGAACACAGAGGTCATGAAATCACCAGTCCTATATGAATTGAGGCTCCATATGTCTTTATAAAATATGCTGCAAAACAGGCACTGGTTTGGTCCTTTACACATATACAACTTTTCATAAAATTACCCTCCATTTTCTCAGCTACTAAATGCCTGATGAAAAGATTTTGGGTCCAAGACAACCCCACTTCATCTCATGTAACTACTTTCAACTCATAAATGGTAAGGATTTGGAACAAAATCCGACTTAAAAAAAAATAAAGGCAATATTAATCAGGTTTATGAACTGTCAGATCTTACCATCAAAACAGAAAAAAAAGAAGAGAGATTTCTTACACAGCAGGTGCCCATTAAAACAGGTGGGATGAAGAAAACGTATAACAAGCAACTGTACTTAACAGACACATTCAACAGGGTCATGCTGTGGGGGAGGGTTCAGGACAGTAGTTTCATTAGCTTCAGCAAATGTTGCTATGGGTACCAGAGAGGTGGCCTTGGTTCACAAATGAAAAGGAGAAAAGTAGAAACTACTGAAAAATTTAAAATAAGTATTAAATAAAATCTACAGATAAATTTAAACATAGCTTTTAAAATGCAGATACCCTCAAGAGTTGTTGCAGACTACACTGTGATTAAGTTTCATCCTTGTAATTTAATTTTAACGCAAGACATACCAGCTTCTAAAATAGGTAATAGGTACAGTTGTTGTTAGGTGCCATCGATTTGTACTCGAGTCCTAGCGACTTGATGAATTGTGGATCTAAAAAGAAATTGGTTTTGTGCTCTTCTGGAAAGGTCCTTCAGCATCATCCCCATGGTTGTTTTCAACGTGTCCAGCCATGTAATTGCAGGTCGCCCTCTTTCGCTTGGTTCTTCCCAAATAATGTCCTTCTCGAGTAATCTCTCTCTTCTGATGGTATGACCAAAATAAGACAGTCGTAACTTCATCATTTGAACTTCAAGTGACATACCCAATCTCTTCCAGAATCGATTTGTTAGTTCTTCTGGCGGTCCACGGCACGCCTAAAATCCTTCTCCAGCACCAAAGTAGAGAATGACAAGGGGACAAATTTGCCCCTGTCCCTACAGGAACTCAATTTCCCTGTCCCCACAAGTTTTGTCACTGTACCTGTTCCTGCAAGTTCTGCCTTAACCGCACAAGCCTCAAACACTTACGATTTTAAAGTGTTTGAGGCTTGTGCAGAAGAGGATGAAACTTGCAGGAACGGGGTAGGGACAGGAAAAGAACTCATGGGGATGGGATGGGAAATTGAGTTCCCGCGGGGATGGGGAAAAATTTGTCCCAGTGTCATTTTCTACACTAAAGCTCAAATGAGTCAATCTTCTTTCTGTCTTGTTTCTCTAGTGTTCAGCTTTCACATCCATAACTGAGAAAATTAGTGCATGGACAAGTCTGATCTTCATTTGGAGCGTTACCTCCTTGCCTTTGAATACTTTGTTGAGCGCTTTCATTGAAGAGAGACTAAGTGCTATTCTGCAGAGTATTTTTTCTCAGGTGGTTGCTTCTTTGTTTACAAAAGAGCCCAGGAGATTGAAACCCTTTATATCTATTCTATCGCCTTCAAGCTCAAAATCTTCATCATTTTCCGTGTTCATGACCTTCGTCTTGTTTATGTTCAGTTCTAATCCCATGCTATGACTTTCAGCTTTGACTTTTCTCAATAGATACATCATGTCTTCTTTGCTGCTAGTGATGAGGGTTGCATTATCTTTATAGCACAGGTTGTTTATATTTACATATACATAGTAGATGCCGGCAGATAAAGACCCGAATGGTCCGTCCAGTCTGCCCAACCTGATTCAATTTAAATTTTTTAAATTTTTTTTCTTAGCTATTTCTGGGCAAGAATCCAAAGCTTTACCCGGTACTGTGCTTGGGTTCCAACTGCCAAAATCTCTGTTAAGACTTACTCCAGCCCATCTACACCCTCCCAGCCATTGAAGCCCTCCCCTGCCCATCCTCCACCAAACGGCCATACACAGACACAGACCGTGCAAGTCTGCCCAGTAACTGGCCTAGTTCAATCTTTAATATTATTTTCTGATTCTAAATCTTCTGTGTTCATCCCATGCTTCTTTGAACTCAAGTCACAGTTTTACTCTCCACCACCTCTCTCGGGAGCGCATTCCAGGCATCCACTACCCTCTCCGTAAAGTAGAATTTCCTAACATTGCCCCTGAATCTACCATCCCTCAACCTCAAATTATGTCCTCTGGTTTTACCATTTTCCTTTCTCTGGAAAAGATTTTGCTCTACGTTAATACCCTTCAAGTATTTGAACGTCTGAATCATATCTCCCCTGTCTCTCCTTTCCTCTAGGGTATACATATTCAGGGCTTCCAGTCTCTCCTCATACGTCTTCTGGCGCAAGCCTCCTATCATTTTCGTCGCCCTCCTCTGGACCGCCTCAAGTCTTCTTACGTCTTTCGCCAGATACGGTCTCCAAAACTGAACACAATACTCCAAGTGGGGCCTCACTTGGAGTATTTCGGCCACCAACTTTGAAACCAACACTTTCTTCTTCACAATTTGCTTTTCTGAAGATGGTTTCACCATAGAGGTTGAACAGGTGACAAGATGCATCCTTGCCCGACGCCACGTTTTATTGAAAACCAATCAGTGCTGCTGTATTCACTTCTCACTGTAGCCTCTTGATTTTCAAATAGGTTCTCTATCAGCTGAGTTATGTGTTTGGGCATTCCCATTTGCACTTGAGTTCTCCATAGTTTATTGTGATCCACACAGTCAAAAGCTTTGCTGTAGTCGATGAAGCAAAGGTATATGGATTTTTGGTATTCTTTGCTCTTTTCCAATATCCATCTAACATTGACAATAATGTCGCTTGTTCCTCGACTTTTTCTGAAACCAGCCTGAACTTCGGGTAGTTCTTGTTCAATGTATGACTGGAGCCTTCGTTATTATTTTCAGCAATATTTTATTGGCGTGTGGGATTAATGCAATTGTTCTGTAGTTGTTACAGTCCTATACTTTGGTATAGGTATGAACAGTGATCTTTTCCAATCGGTTGGCCATGTTTTTTCCTTCAAATCTGTTGACACAGTCGGGTGAGGGCCATGATAGCACCTTCTGAGCCTTTTTTTTATTAATTTAATTGGAATACCATTGATAACAGGTGACATGTTTTTCGATAAAGCTTTACTTTCTGCTATGGCTTCTTTTAAAATATATCTGGTTTTTCTTCGGCTTCAGTTTCCAGTTCAATTTCCCCAATATAATCCTCATTGCCTTGTTTGTATAAAATGTTCGTAAATTCTTTCCTTCTCTTTTTAATGCTTTCTGGATCATTCAATATCATTCCATTGGTGTCTTTAAGCATCCCCATTTGAGACTGGAATTTCTGCTGCAATCTCAATCTCCTGAAAAGCTAATATGGTTTTTCCATTTACATGTTCTAATTAAATTTTCTGACAAATATCCTTGAGATATCGTTCTTTGTCTTGCTGAACTTGACATTGAAACCCTCGGTTCATTTGTGATAATTTTACTTGTCTTCTTTCTTCTGTTACTTTTCTGGTTTCTTCTGAGATCCAAGGTGATTTCTTGGCTTTTTTCCTTCCTTCATCATTAATTACAGTTTTGATGTCATTCCATAACTCTTCAGGCTCTGTATCTCCTGTAACAAGCAAGGCAAACCTGTTTAGTTTTATTCAATTGTCTGATGAGATGTTTTCAATGTTGTATATTGGGAGGTTTCTAATGATCTTTCTTCTTGTGAAGCTTCACTTTGATCTTGCATGTCAAAAGCTCATGGTCACTTCCACAATCAGCTCCTGGTTTAGTTTATGCAGTCAAACAGCAGATTTCCATCTCTGTCCTACTCAGATGTAGTCAATCTGATTTCAATACATACGATTTGGAGAGGTCCATGTGTTCTGGTGGCGTTTGTGTTGGAAATGCATATTCATGATTGACGGTTTGTTTTGCAAAACTGTACTAAGTTATCACCAGCTTCATTTTTTCCTCCTATGCTGTGCTTTCCAACCACTGCATCTTCAGATGTACTTCCTACTTTTGCATTGAAGTCCCCCATAATGATCAGTAGATCTTGTTTCGGTGTTTGATCTATTACATTTTGAAGTTGTTCCTAGAACAATTCTGCATCCTCATCTTCTGCATCTATCGTTTAAGCATATACTTAGATCAAGGTGACAATGATCAGCTTTCCCTGCAGACGGATTGATATGACTATCACTGATAACACTGTACTTTTTAGTACCATCTTTGAAAGCTTAATGAGGATGAATGCTGTGTCATTTTTCCTATGTGTTTCATGAACAGAGTAGCAGATCCAATGCTCGTTTGATAGAAAATGGCTCTGTCCTGTCCATTTGAGCTCACTGATCCCTATCAAAATTGATTTTTTTTTTTTTTTTTTTTGGGGGGGGGGGTTCATTTGATCTATAACAATTTCCAGTTTTCCTTGAGTCATACTTTGTATATTCCATATTCCTATATTGATAATATCTTTACAGCTTCTGATCTCCCTTTTCTGTCCAGCATCATTAGCATCAGGACATCCTGGTGGCTTTGATCCGTCAACACTGAGCATACTCTGGGAAACAGTCAGCTGTTCCCTAATAGTATGGCGAGTGCCTTCTGACCTAGGGGACCATCCTCAAGTCCCCGTGGCACGTCAAGCCTATGTACCATGACTGGAGAATATGTACAGTACAAGTCCAAAAATCCAGATGCAAGAAATCTGGACTACCCAAGAATTCCAACTCTAAAATTATGACATCCAGACTGCATGAAAGCACAGTTACTTACTGTAACAGGTGTTATCCGGAGACAGCAGGCAGTTGGTATTTAGCTCCTGTGTTTTCCTTATGATTTCTTCTCTCTGAGCTTTTATCATTTCTTTTTTCTTGTAGAGTTGATGTATAAATTCATTTCTCAGTTTCTGACTGATGAGTTTGTAGAGTTTTTCTGCATGGTCAGAATTTATAAGTGGTTGCCAAAGGATTTTTGATCTCGAGTCCTTTGGGGATGATGTCCTTCTTGCAGATTGTCAGAAAATAAAGGCGACTGTTCAGTTTGGTTTCTTTTTCTGTAAGTTTGCTCATTTGTCTTCCATCTTGAGTGAAATGGTATGCTGGCCGTGTTAGCTCACTCTTGAAGGTAATATGTAGCAATAAAACAAAAAGGAAAAACAAACAAACCTTTTTTATTGGACTAACAACGTACTGGACTTACTCTTTCCAAAAATACTAGGAATCATGCAATGAAGCTACTAAGTAGTATATTTCGATATAACCCCAAATAAAAAATTAGTGATTACTTATGGCATGATCCCTGACAAGTATATCCATCAAAAGAATCCACTCTTCAAAATTGCAATTCACATTTATTCATACATTCAGTCGTTCAATAATTTACCAATGTACTATATAAGTTCAACATATAATCAAATAAATTCACATAAATTCATTCATACATAGAATACTTTAATAATATCACTGTAATCATCAATTAATACACATATACCCATCATATGTCCCAGAGATTTAAACAACGGAGATATCTTACTCGTGTGATAAGACGGGCGGCTAAACGTGCTACTTATGCTGAATGACAATAGCTTTTTCTTCCTAAGTCCCCTAGAGACAAGCTTCCCTTCTCTCTTTTGTCGTCTCATGTACATAACATTATTGGCCAACATTGGCATTTGTTAAGTTTTCATCCGGTGTTTGGAAGCAAGCCTAGGTTTGCTTTCAAACGCAGTAGAAATTTGGGGGAATGTTTTAAACATCATGCTCATTATTCTATTGATGATGGTGAGATGGGTCATACCCCTTGTGGAAAGTATAGGCACTGTCAATATTCTATGAACACTGAGAGTGTATTAATTCCTAATGTGCATAAACAGTTCAAATTACATCAAAAAACCAATTGCTGTTCCTCTCAGGTAGGGTATGGCATTTTTTTTGTCCTTGTAATAAGCTCTATATTGGGCAGACTAAGAGAGCTATTAAACTTCGTATTGCTCAACATCTCATCTGTATTAGAACCCAGAAAAGTGAAACTCCGTTGGTGGACTATTGGGTTCAGTTTAACCAATCTTTATCTGATTTACACTTCTGTGTCTTTAAGCAGTTTGCTGCCAACACTGGGGGGGATATCTCTCGGCTGCTAACTTATCAGGAGCAACGGTTGATTTTTTCTTAGCGCACTGTGATTCCGGATGGTGTCAATAGAGAGATTGAGTGGCTGGTTTTGCATTAAAGAAAAAATATATATATCTTTTTTAGCTAGTAACGGATTGTCTCCAATTGGTTTATATGAATGATATTTAGCTGTGGCTTTCGTCATCACGTATTTTCTTATTTAATGTGCCGCTCTCTCTCTGTTGTCATTACGTTTGGGCGGTGGCCTTATTCGTGGCTCCTGGTTAAGTCAGCTTCTACTTCCCACCTGGTATGATTGCCTATATTTACGCTTATATTGTTTGTTTTGAGTAAGTTGGTATGATATGTTATGTGTATTGTAGTCAATATGTTTTTGTGCTTTATTTTTCTCCCAGCGTTACTCTTCCTCTTGATAAAGATTAATATCGAAACACGGCTCGTGTTGAGGAGGGAGTTGATTATTTCGGATTATTTCATTGGATTTATGCACTTGCACTTTATCTACTGTGGTGACTTTGGGATCATTTTGCACATGAACGTATGAATTAACAGCTAAGGACTCCAATCTGTTCTTGATATCTTGGTGGATTCAATATTGGAAGATTAACTAGCTGAATTTAAGCTACAGTTTGTCTTTATTCAAGATAAGTGATTATTGAAATGACTGTTGTGAATATGCTAACAGCATGAACGATTGGATTCCTCTGCTTTTTAGATTTTGGATATTTGGGTATATGTGTATTAATTGATGATTACAGTGATATTATTAAAAGTATTCTATGTATGAATGAATTTATGTGAATTTATTTGATTATATCTTGAACTTATATAGTACACTGGTAAATTATTGAACGACTGAATGTATGAATAAATGTGAATTGTAATTTTGAAGAGTGGATTCTTTTGATGGATATACTTGATTTGATTTGAATCCACTGTGCATTTTTGATTGTTGTTTTTCTCTTAGGGATTTTGTTTTGTTTGTATTATGATCCCTGACAAACAACACTCACATAACCCAAATTTCTCAACCTCGGATTATATGCGAGACAACCTTTTTTTCCTCCATTTTGTGGGAGAAGAAGGTTTCCTAGGTTTATATTCAAGTATATACGGTACGATAAGAGACTGGAGGACTTGAATATGTATATGCTGGAAAAAAGAAGAAAGAGAGAGGCGCATACACACACCACCTTAATTATTGAGATGGCTTGGGTAAATCCACTGCTTATTTCTAGGATAAGCAGCAAAAAATCTGTTTTATTCCTTGGGATCTTGCCAGGTACTTGTGACCTGGGTTGGTCATATTGGAAACATGATACTGAGCTTGATCGACCTTCAGTCTGTCCCAGTATGGAAACTCTTATGTTCTTATGAGCTTACTTATTAGTCAGTTCATAGAGCCTGCAGGATATGTTATTTGTGCAAGGATTTTTAACACCATGCTATCGATCCGAGTCAAAGATTTATTGTGCAGGTGCACAATATGAGATTTGTGCTCCATGTGCACGTAGCTGCCTTTGAAGAAACTTACCTATACAACTCGCATTGGTTTTAAATCAGTTCAATTATGGAAGAGACAATTGGATGATATTATTTTTCTTTGAGAAGACACTGAATCTCAATTACATGATTTTGTTAGGTGGTTAAATTCTTTAGATCATAATCTTGAATTTACAATGTCCCATAGTAGACAACAGTTGGATTTTTTGGATGTCCGATTATGCAAGCTAATGGAAGATTACCGATATTCACTTCTTTATATCATAAGGATGTAGCCAATAACACCTTGCTATACTTTCAGCGTTTCCATCCATATAGTTTGAAGATGAGCTTACCTGTTAATGTTCTTCATATGAGGTTTAAATCCAAGCTATTGATTTGAATCAACAGTTTATTGAGCAGGTATATCCTTCTTCAGCTATTCGGAAGGCTCGTCTATGAGCTTAGGGCTCCTTTTACAAAGCCACGGTAGAGGTTTCTACCGTGGGCCAGCAAGGTAAATTCTCCGACACTCATAGGAATTCTATAGGAAAAATATTTTTAATTTTCAATTTAGTGATTGAAATATGTCAATTTTGATAATTTACATCTTTTTATATTTTGGACTATTCAGGAAGAAATGCATTTCTTTCTATTTCTCTTGTGGTGTACTGTGTGCAGAGTCTGGCATATTAGGGTTTCATTTGTGTACAATAGTATTTTCGGTTTGTGGGTTTGTATTTGAAAATATTTGTTTCTGTTTTCTGCATGTGTGACTGAGTCCAGGTGTTCTGGTGGGGATAGAAGTCCAGAAACTTTGGTTGGGGTCGTGGCCCCAAGTATGAAAATATCTGTCAGGTCTCCTTCAGCTTTTTTGGATTCGATACAGCCCCAAATGAAAAATTAGTGATTACACTCACATAAACCAAATTTCTTAACCTCGGATTATATGCGAGACAACCTTTTTTTCCTCCTTTTTGGGGGAAAAGAAGGTTACCTAGGTTTATATTCAAGTATATACGGTATGATAAGAGACTGGAGGACTTGAATATGTATATGCTAGAAAAAAGAAGAAAGAGAGACAGAGAGAGTGGTAATATGATACTAATCTTTAAGAACTTGAAAGGTATTAATATTCAAACAAATCTCTTTTAGAGACATTGGGAAGTTGAACTAGAGGACATAAATGGAGGTTGCAGGGAGACAGACTCAGAAGTAACGTCAATTTTCCACAGAGAGATTGGTGGACGCTTGGAACACCATTCCGATAGAGGTGGTAGAATCCAAAACTGTGAACGAATTCAAAAATGTGTGGAGTAGACATATGGAATGCTTAAATAGAAAAGATGGAAACGTAACATAGCTGTTAAGGTGTTCTTGGACAAAAATAGTGGGAGCTGAAGCCAATGCTGGGCAGACTTGTATGACCTATGTCCCACCTGTGATGAGGGACAGATGAAGATTCGACAACTCCAGTGTGTTGGACCATTTTGTTGTCACATACTGTGAGTGGGGAAACTGTGCAACTTAATCTTGACTGCAAGTTGAATGCTGTCAGCAAAACACCATATATCATCCCCATCATGTTTGGCTGCCTACATAGTTGGCATGGTGGTGACTTCATAATCAGCATTTAAACATAGTGACCAGGGCCTACATGGAGTGGTAGGTGAGGCTTTGGTCACCTTGGGAAAACTGGATAGATCATGAGGGTCTTTTTCTACTGTCATTTACTGTGTTACTTCAAATATTGTTTTTGTTGCAATACTTATCTTAGTGAATATCACAAAAATGAAATATTCAGCAAAACAGCTCAGAGACAGAAGAGTGCAAAACAATTGTGATGGATGAATTTCATTAGTATTCCACAGATAAGAAAAGAAAAACAATCTGTGATAGAAATAAACATTGAACTGGCTAAAGCAGTGATTCTTAAACCTGTCCTGGGGGACCCCGAGCCAGTCGGTTTTCAAGATATCCCTAATGAATATGCATGAGTGAGATTTGCCTATAAAGCAGGTAGTATGCATGCAGCTTTCTCTCATGCATATTCATTAGGGATATCTTGAAAATTCGACTGACAGGGAGGTCTCCCAGGACAGGTTTAAAAACCACTGGACTAAAGGGAATGAGATGTCAGAAAGTATTTTATTGGAAAAGAGAAAATCTGCATTGGAAAGCAAAGCAGAACTGGCTAAAGCAAGAAAGTCATCAGAAAGCAGAAATTAAGTACTATCGACAGAAATGATGGTAGAAATCACTCCTTCAACTAGCCAGAATCAAACTACAAAGGAGAGGAAATTCAAAATAGACTATGATACAAGGAATTTAAATGGTGAAAATTTGATCAGAGTAAAGGGTATAGAGAGTTGTGAGGACCCTTTCAAACTGGAGACAGTTAAAAAACAAAACACCTGAAAGCAAATTGAGCTTTGGAAATACATAACAGCTAAGAATGCACTTTGTGTCTCCAGAAGCTACACTCTTGGCCATATACATGGAAAAAAAAAGGATAACAAATGTTTGCCCATAGGAAAGCACTATTCAATACTGCTTATTATATTGCAAAGAACAAGCCATTGTCTGATTTTGATAAATTATTGGCACTGATTAGTAAACTAGGGTCCTCTTTTACTAAGGTGTGCTAACCAATTAGTTTACGGGCGCTAAATGTGACTCTGTATATGGCGAGTTTCTCTTATAGAACTACATTAAGCACCATTCTGGTTGGCGCCAATTTTTTTAGGCGCCCTTAAGTAGAATTACGAGGTTTATGCACTCAAAATGTATCTTCAAGCCTTCTCTCACACATTTAACAATAAGCCAAATAAAACATCAAATACTGTACTACTTACACTCCATGAGAGTCACGGGTACTTTAGTTCCTCACTGAAGAAGTCTCTTCAGAGTGACCTACATCAATATTTTCCCCTTCTCAGGTATAAGGAGAGACCAAAAAGGACTCGACATCACTCTAAGAGCCGGCCCACAAAGGTGGAATAAACTTCCTCAATTTATTAGATCAGAAAAAAATATTTCAACATTTAAAAAACTTTTAAAAACATATTTATTTAATGATGCCTTCGACCTTCAGTAGTTTTTTTTTTTTTTTTTTAACGATTTATGAACTGGTTTTATTGTTATAGAAGCTAACGAAGTTTGCTTGAGCCATTTTGTTCTATCTTTTTACCCTACCTTTTGTACTTTCCCTTTTTTCTTATATAACCCGAAATTGTAACTTTTTAATTTTCCCTTGCCCCTCAAGTATGTTTTAAATGTTTTTATTTTATGTCATGTAATTAATTATTATGTTAAGTTTCTTATCTCTTTTTATTATTATATGTACATCGCTTAGTAATTGTTATAGGCGATCCATCAAAAGATTGAATAAACTTGAAACTTGAAACTTCATTAATTTGTTGCGACTCCGGTTCATGCCTGATAAAATACTGAAATCATCCTCCAACCAGAACACCTGAGCATGAACTCCCAGCCTATAATTGGAAAGGCTTAGCCCCTATCAAGGCTATCATCTCTTTCAATCTTTCTTCCTGAAGCCTGAAAAAGGCTAACACTTTCTTGTAAGAGAAGATAAACTATTACTACTACCGCTTACTTCTGTATGCAACCACATAGAACAAAATCCCTGCTCAAAAGAGCTTACAATAATCTGTCTTGAATAGACTAGGAAAATAATAGAAATTAGCTTGCCAAAACATTTATTCCAATAAGTGTTTGCATATTTTGCTCACTCTCAAATACCGACCTTATATATTTTGGGGAAAACTGTATCTGTATTTATGCAAAAAAAAAAAAAAAAAAAATGTATATATATATATATATATATATATACACACACACACACACATATATATATATATATACATATATATATATATACACATACATATACATACACATACACACATACTCACAGTATATACAGTCAAACCTTGGTTTTCGAGTAATGCGGTTTGCGAGATGAGCAAAACACTCGAGCAAATTTTAACTCGCAAACCGAACGTTGACTGCCGCTGATCTTCTATGCTGGGCTGCTGCGGGGCCTTGAGCATCTGTGCATGCTTAAGGCCTTCTGGCACCAGCATAGAGCATCAGAGGCGAGTCCTACCCAAAGATGTTCAGCACAAACAACGGTAGCTGCCCCTCCATCTGGCTTGTCCTGCTGCCGGGGTGTCCAGGAGAGAACGCTGTGTGCTCGAGCTTGGGTGGGGCTGTTAGTCTGTATGAGACGGGGAGAATCACAATGCGCTGTATGCACCCTCTCTTCCTCTGCACTACCTCTTCATATCTTGCCAGGTGTTGCTGGAGGTAAGGGTTTGGGGGTGGGTAGTGGGGGGAAAGAAGCCGGGGAGGGGTGGAAATGAGTAGCGCCAGTGGTCCAATGGTATACCGGACAGGAGCAAGCTTTTTGCGATCTTGCCCTGTGTTGAGCCCCTCCCTGAATGGCCATCTTGAGTTCTTGCGGCCCAGAGATATACCAGGCATGAGCGAGCTATCCTCGCTCCTGCCCGGTGCTAAGCCGCTCACTGAATGGCTGCTGCAAGTTCTCGTGGGCCTCGTGAGAACTTACGGCAGCCATTCAGTGAGCGGCTCAGCTACTTTCAAAATTACCTTAGAGAATTCATTTTAAACACTTGTAGCCCGCATATCAAATATCTATGTGGATAACAACAATATGTACATAATTACAAATTTAGGTGCCTATACTCAATTTTTCAGACGTGTGTAAATGGAAATGTCTTCCCAGCCCTCTGTGCAGACTATCTACCTGTGATTAAAGTACTATTTTACTTGAGGAAATGCTTTTGAAAATTACATTCCCTTCTTGTTATAGCTGGTCTATTTTTAGCCAGCTTGAATTTAGCAGGCTAAGTCAATTTTAAGCGCTAGCCAGCTAAGATTGAGCTGGCCAAAAATAGACTGGATATTCAATGGCAGTTACCGAAAATGGCCTTACATTGAATATCGGTGATCTGTGCTGAATGTGAGAGTTAGCCGGCTTGCCTCTCACATTCTTTATTATTGTCCCCACAGTTCAAAATGCATTAAATTAGGAGATTGTTTCATTGATCTATGTAGAGAATGACACAGGGACAAATTTTCCCCATTCCCATGGGATCTCTCTATCCCCGTCCCATTCCTGCAAGCTCTGTCCTCATCTGCACAAGCCTTGAACACTTTAAAATCACAAGTATTTGAGGTCTGTGCGGTTAAAACAGAGCTTGCAGGAATGGGATAGGGACAGAACTCATGGGGATATTTAGATCCTGTGGGGAAGGGAACACATTTTCCCCATGTCATTCTCTGAATATTTTTAGAATATGTCTATAATAGATTTTTAGTGATGAAAGTTTAAAGTAATTATGAATAAGAGGCCTAAAAGGCTTGTGTATGAGTTGTCACACCCTTTGCTACAGCAAACTTAGATTAGTTCTATAATCCAAAAATGCCTTGACAAGGCCCACTATTAGTTAAAAGGGTTAACTGAAAAGTAATGAAACTCCCTCTGTTTTTCATTCTATAAAGTAGACATAGCAATACTGTACTGGTTCTCATGAAGTTCATACATCAACGTTTCTGAACCAGCAGCCAGACTGCCGCAGTCTTTATTTATGGGGCACAGTGAGAGGAAGAACTTTATATGTTTTGTCATGGCACATGAGGAAGATGCGTCTGTGAGAGTACGCCAGAGATGAGATTTCATTAAGTGCCAATTTTCAGAAACAAAATTCTATGTTTTTTGACATTGTTTCAGATCAATTGACTGAACTTTAGCAGTGTCATTCTCTTCTTGGTTGGGCTGAGAACCTTTCAGCATCCCCTCGTATGTCTGTGTCCAGGATCCAGAATAAGGAATTCTACACTGATTTGCACATTGAAGGCTCTATTAAATAGTTTGGCCAGACAGAGAATGCAAGTGTTGCTTATGGTGGATGCGGCAGGGAGCCACTAAATGGTTCATTAAAAAGTCATTCATAAATAAGGCCCTCACTGACATATATTACTTGCAGAAAAGTTGTCTTTCCGCTCATACACGGAAGTTTATTTAATGTAAGCCCAATATTTGTCCTACAGAAACGTTAACCATTCCCCTCCAGTCCTCAGTACAAGTCTATAGTAACATACATCAACAAAGCATGATGTAGACCAGTGGTCCCCAAATCTATCCTGGGGGGAACCCAAGTTTTTAGGATATCCACAATGAATATTCATGAGGGAGATTTGCATGTACCCCCTCCACTGTTTGTAAATGAATCCTGAAAACATGACCCAGCACATGTTTGGGACCTACTAATGAAGAAGAGAGGAGTGGCCTAGTAGTTAGAGCTGCTGCCTCAGCCCCCTAAGGTTGTGAGTTTGATCCCATGATCCCAGCCTGCTCCTTGTGACTGAGAAAGTCACTTAATCCTCCATTGCCTTGGGTACCATAGTTAGATTTTGAGCCTGGCAGGACAGAATTGAGACAGAATTTAAATAGAAATATATACAAAAAGACCTAAAAAGTAAGAGCAGGAACAGGGTTAGGAGATTGGGTAAAAACTGAAAATATCCCTTTTCCTTGGAGTTCAGGTTTTTTTTAATGTCTGGAAATAGGGTAATTGAACTTAAGGTGCTGAAGTCATTTTGCTCTAAGAGGCTAACTGATGTATTATATCACTAGGGAAGGTTGCCATGGCATTATTTATTTATATGCTTGTATTAATTGTTTTAGCTCTTGTTTACCACTCTGGTCATCCGTCCATAAAAACCTGTAAATAATAAATCAAATAAACACATGGGATGAGAATGACATGCTGCAGCTAAATATGTAAATTTACAGGGTTTTGCACTCACTTGGGACAAACACATTCTTGGCCATCAGGCCAAAAAGTGGTGATGAGCTGAGGCCAAACAGCAGAAGCATCTTCAGCCTTAATAGTGGGTGGGGGAGTAGGGAGAGGATTGATTGTCTGTTGAGAAAATATGGGTTCTAAGGGTGAGAGGAAGGAGTACAAAAAGAGAAAAAAAAAAAGCAGAAGGGAGAAGTGATGAGAGCAAGAAGGAAGCAAGGTGTAAATTAGAAAACAGTGAGAGGGAAGGGTTGGGCAAGGTGATAGGAACACTGGTAAGTGCACTTACCATGTAATCCTCCTTTCACCAATGAAAACAAATTATTGATAGAGACAGGTCAGAATACAGCAAGATTTCTTCATCCCCAGCGAGTGAGTCCTGTGTTGCTTACTCAAAATAATGGTACAGAAACCAAAAAGAAGACACGTGGACAAACTGGATAGGTGTCAACGAGTCTTCATCCAGAGTTACTTATGCTACTTTTCCAATCATACATTATACTATGTATGTTTAATCTATAACCTGTTCTGAGCTCTTTTTGGACAACGGGATAGAAAACGAATTAAATAAATAAATTTACTACTGGAAAATAAAGTTTGATATCAGTCCTATTCATGTCGTTTCTACATAGAACTACCTGGGAGAATAAAATGAACTAACTCCTGATTACAAATTCCATCACTATTTATTATTTCTCTTAGAGGAAGCACAAACATCAGAGCTTAGGCTTTAAAATCAGACAGTAGAATACATTAATAAAACTCACCTTTCCCTGCCTCTCCCAAGCACATAACAGAAGCCATACTCCCTGTTTTACCTCTTCCCTAACGTGTCATCATCTGCTAATCAGAAACAGCCTGATAACGTCATTTTTGCACGCCTTCCCTCGCTGAGGATGTCGGGACTTGTAGTAGTCCGGGGCAACACGTCTTAGTCGTCAGAAAACATTGCTACACAGAATGGTGGGATACCGTAAATCTTTCCGTTTTTCGATTATGCGCCGGGATTGCACCTGTTCCCATTTTACCTCTAAGGAGTTGTAGCTTCTCGCCTATTTTAAGCGTTTAACTTTAAAGGAAGGACTTCGTTTCCCGACGTGCACTACGGCTCCTCTGACTAGACAGGGAAGAACTGAACAATGAGTGAGGCAAGGGGTGGAGCGCTTCTGTTTTGGGGCTTGGACGTAGAGAACGGCGAGGACGTAGTGGCGCGTGCTTGAGGTTCAGGCGAAAGCGCGTGCTAGGATTATAGCTTGGTGCCGCGCGCATAATCTGCCACCGTCAGTTTGGTTGCAGAGCGCGAGACCCTTACGGCACACGGGCGCGCGTGGACAGAAGCTCGTTCGCTGCCTACTAGCGCCGCCGCACTCCGGTTGTTGTGGGGGATTTTTGTGTTGTATTCAGACTGCTTGAACAACCGGGGGGAGGGCGGATACCCCAACATCCGTCACGCCTTAAAAGATGTGGATACCTACAGAACACGAGAAATACGGCGTTGGTGAGTTGGCTCCTTAACTTTGCACTCCTTTTGCGTTTATAGTTATTTATTACCATTGCAAGTAAGTGTTATGCATACAATACCATGAAAGCAAGCAAGCATTGCATCCGGCTTTTCTGTGCTGAGTTGTGGAAGTAACAGCTGCAGCTCGGACATGTGTCAACATGAAAGGAGATGGGGAGACTGGAGCGCTGCAGTGATTTCTAGCAGGGGACGCCCGGGGGAGGAGAGAAGGGAGGATAGCGGGTTAGGGTTGGAAGACTAAAACTGGCTTGGAGGATTTGTTTGCAATGTCTTAGGGGGGCGGTTATTATTCTTCGGGTCGGAATTAATGGCCCCGGCCAGTACAGGGTCTGTTTTCTAGTGCTTCAGGACATATTGTGACAGCAGTAGTGGGGTAGTTTACGAGCCGCTGCGGATCTGCTGTGTGACGAGCGGGATAAGAGCCAGTCTTCGCCTCTTGGCTGGGAAGTTGTGGTACCTGCCTGCTGGGGGGGGGGGGGGGAGGCTGGCTATGGGAAGAAGGCTCCGGGGCTAAGAGAGAAACTGAAGCCCAGTGGTGAAGAACTAAAGTTTGAATCAAACGGACCCGCTCCTTTATGTGGAGAGGTTTTAATCTTCCCCACCAAGGGACTGGAAGCAAATTATAATCCTTTCATCGGGGGGCGATGCCTACGACTCTGGAGCATGCAGGATTATACTTGGAGCTGACAGCAGCCAGTCTAGAGTCAGCTTCGCGCTTTTAATTGGATACTTATCGATCGGTAGTTGGTTTTGTGTTTTTGGTTTTTTTTTTTTCGCGGTTGGGGGGGGGGGGGGCTGGGGCTGGGTCTGGGTCGTTGGAGTCTTGTCTCTTTTTATTTTTGGTGTGAATGCTTAGTATCTGTTTTCTGCACGCGGTTGGTTATGTTGAAGCTTGGGGAAGCTGCTGAATGGTTTCTTTCAGGCGATTGAAGAGACCCATTGTACACTCTGACACCACTTATGAAGAGAGACTAATATTTGGATGCGCTCTTGGTTAAGCATAGAAAACAATAGCTAGATTGCTTGGCATACATTAAGTGGAAATCAGGACATGCGGATTCTGACTTGTTTTGGATTTCAGTTCACTCCTATTGTCTACTCAGATTCCGTTTATATTTTGATTTTTTTTTTGCCGAGAATTATGATTTTAGTGCCTGATCCCGTTTCTGTTCCCTCTGTATTGTATGCAGAATAGATGATGCCCTCTGCTTAACAGAAAAGCTGCCCTATTCTTCGCAAATGTAGCGACCAGATGTTGCTGCCTTCCAAGTGCTGAATTATAAACGTCATCGATAGGGTTTAGTTTCCTGATTTTCTGTATAGACTATGTCACAGCTGGGATGTCGGCATCACTTACTTCCCGTTTTTGTTAACTTGCTGTGTTGAACCGAGTTTTAAATTCAGGATGGAATTTCATGGGGGTATCTAACAAGTCTCAGCAGTACTCCACAAATAAATTCTTTCCAGCGTTTACGCTCCCCCCCCCTATTCCCAGGGTGTTTGTTGAAGTTCTGTGCTTAATGTTTTTGGTACTTATGATGCATATTCAGAATAGTTGCAGAATATTTATGTCATCCATTATCCAACTATATTTGTTAAGCGAACTTAAATGATTTGGAGAGTGACTTTTTTTTATAGATATGTTGGATGATTAAAGGATATTTATGGGTACAGCTTTCTAGGACCATAGGTGATACTATTTAATGAGGCCAGATTTAGTACTGGAAAGGTTTTAATGAGAAGAAATATGCAGGTGTATGAGAAGCTTTAACCTAGAGCACTTTACCAGCTATGGTTTTCATGCAATGGTAATTGTTTCTTTAACAGTATTGACAATACGTTTCTTTTGATCAGATAAACAAAGTTAACATTATTATCAAATAGAAAATACTTTAAAACATTTTCAAAGAGGTGAATAAAACATATAACAAAGGCAATAAAATTCAAATTGTAAGACTTGGATGGTCTTTCTTCTCTTCCCTGGATTCTCTTAAGTTAAATTGCAGGCATGGTATAGTCTTTGCAGCAGTAGTTATCACATGATATATTGGTGTACATATAGTAAAAGCATGTTACAAAAACTGTTAAAAGTGCCAGCATGTTAAACAAAAGTGAGGTAAATTGCAGCTGGGTTAAGGACTTATTTTAAACCAGTTCTCTCAAAGTTTTTTAGCTCCAGCACACTAAACGTAGCAAATGTTTTTCGTGGCACATTATAATTGAAATGATAAAATTGCAAAACCGACAAAAAATTAAATTTGAGAGCTATTTAAGCTATGTATGGGTAATTGTAACAACAGTGAAACTAAAATAGATAGAATAGAATTGCTAATCAGTGCGATGGATGTGCTTGTTTTTGAGCGCAATTAATTCAAAATGCAGCTTGATAGTTGACAGGCAAACATGTATTTCATCATCCACCATCTGCAGTCATTCTCTTTTTTAAAAATTTAATTTCTGTCAGTGCTGAAAAAAATCCAAGTTCGCAAAGATTAGAAGATCTAAATGGTAACAAAGCATTGATTGCTTTGTTGCTCAAGTTAGGATAACTACTGTTTTCAAGAACCAATTCATCAAAGAATGATGCTTGTCTGGGTGGTTGTATCATTACACATACAGATGCTCATAACATTGACAGACTCTTGTGTATGTAATGTACATGTTATGTATTCTAGTGTATATTTATGAAGGGAACTTCTTAAAATAAAGTAAAATTCTGGAATCTCTCATGGCACAACCGGAATCTCTTTGGGGCACACAGTTTGAGAAACTGGTCTAAACAATGTTGAAGTGAGAAATGCAGTTCTCCTCCGCCCATAAGCACATAAGCAGTGCCTCTGCTGGGTCAGACCAGAGGTCCATCGTGCCCAGCAGTCTGCTCATACGGCAGCCCAATAGGTCCAGGACCTGTATAGTAATCCTCTATCTATATCTTATCTAATCCCTTCTTGAACCCCAATACCGTACACTGTCCTATTACACCCTCTGGAAGCGCATTCCAGGTGTCCATCACCCTTTGAGTGAAAAAGAATTTCCTAGCATTGGTTCTGAATCTGTCCCCTCTTAATTTTTCTGAATGCCCTCTCGTTCTTGTAGTTATCAAAAGTTTGAAGAATCTGTCCCTCTCCACTTTCTCTATGCCCTTCATGATCTTGTAAGTCTCTATCATGTCCCCTCTAAGTCTCCTCTTTTATAGGGAAAAGAGCCCCAGTTTCTCTAATCTTTCAGCATATGAAAGGTTTTTCATACCTTTTATCAAATGTGTCGCTCTTTTCTGAACCCTCTCAAGTATCGCCATATCCTTCTTAAGGTATGGCAACCAATATTGGACGCAGTACTCCAGATACGGGCGCACCATCGCCCGATACAACGGCAGGATAACTGGTTGTAATACCTTTCTGCGCACTGTGCCAACGGCTTCATTGTCTTGTCCACTATTACCCCCAAGTCCTTTCCTTGGTTACTTTCACCCATTACCCATTATTTGTTTCTTTCTCTAGTCGCTGTGTGGCTCGTCTCTTTAAAAAAAAACACAAAAACAAACTTATTTTTCTTCCGTTGGTTCTCATCCGGCGGGGCTTGGGCTCAGGCCCTGCTGCTGGACCTTGTTTTGTTGCAGCCGTATTTTTTTTCTATGTCCCGGCCTCTTACC
Organism: Geotrypetes seraphini; assembly: GCF_902459505.1. NCBI lineage: Eukaryota > Metazoa > Chordata > Amphibia > Gymnophiona > Dermophiidae > Geotrypetes > Geotrypetes seraphini. Next base: position 56,422,663 of record NC_047092.1, read on the forward strand.
GGGTTTAAGAAGTGTAGCCAGTGTAATAGGACGATTTCTCTCACCGACCCCCATCGTTGGTGTATCGAGTGCTTGGGGCCTGAACATTGTCCTGAGTCCTTCCCGCGCTGTGCTACCCTTCAAAATCGAGCTCTCTGGAGGCATCGTGCCAAGATCCTGGAGCTCTTCAGTCCTATGGAGTCATCTGCTGAAAAGGCCTCGCCCCTGTTGCGGCTTTGTTGTCTAAGGCCTTGACCTCAAGCAAGTCGCCCTCGTCCTCGAAGGCCTTGTCTGCTGTGCCTCTAAAGGTCTCGTCCTCAGGCAAGTCTCTTCTTCCCTCTATAGGTAAGCTACCTAAGAAGCCTCCAGCTGAGTCTCAGGCAATCCAGGCAACGAGTGCAGTCGGGCCAGCCTCTATGAGACCTCCTACGAAGCGTGCCTCCAAACATAGGGAATACTCATCTTCGAGGTCGCCCTCTATGGAAAGCACTGCTGCACCTTCTAGACCAGAGTCATTGGTCTCGGTGCCTCTCTTTGAAGACATGCTGCAAGCCATATTGACCACGCAGCTTACCTCAGTCTTGGCTAAGCTTGCCCCTGTCTCGGCCCTGCTTGCTGCGAGCCAGCCTGAGCATACTGTCGAGGCACCAAAAGCAAAACCTCTTCGGTCTTGACCCTTGTCTTCCTCACCTCGACCTTCCAAGTCCGGGTCTCCAGCTACTCAACCTTCTCCAGAGGTGGTGGAGAAGCCTCGATCAAGGCCTCAATCGAAGCATTCCTTGAGGCACCTGGCTTCGAAGAAGAGTAAAGAGTCTCCTAGGAAGAGTACTGAGTCTCCTATGCCTCGTTCGTTGAGGCCTATCGATTCCCCTTCTAAGCCTAGGCATAGGTCTTGAACTCCGAAGCTTTCAACGCCTCGTACTTCTCCGCCTCGAGGCTCATCCAGGTCCCGGACTCCTCTCTCATAACATTTCCGAGGGATCCTCCTTCGCCTGTCTGTAAGAGGCACGAGTCAAGGCTGTCAATTCCTCATACTCCTTGGACCTCTCCATCGCGACTTCTCAAACGTAAGCATTCTCTGACCCCGCCTATATCACACAGCGGGGCTTCTTCTGTGACTCTTACATTGGATACAGACCTCTCTTCTCAATACTCCAGGAAGGCTTCTCCTTTTTATTCAGCGACGCCTCGGTCTCGCTCCGCTTCGCCTCCTGATGACTCTTCGGCTTCCAAGTCCACATCTTTTTCAAGATTCATCTTTGACATGAGTAAGGCTCTTCAAATTGATCTCCAATCTGAGTCTAAGTATACTCCTGAATATTTGGCTGAGATGGAATTGCCACATCCACCAAAAGACACCATGAGACTTCCCGTGAATCCTGTTTTGAAACAAACTTTTCTCAGGAATCTCGATTCCTTATTCCATCCTGGCTGTTCCCTCTAAAATGGAATCTTGTTACCGCATGGTTCCTTGTATGGGGTTTGAAAAGCTGCAATTGTCTCACCAATCCTTGGTGGTGGAATCATCTCTTAAAAAATCTAATCCTACCAAGGTTTATGCTGCGGTCCCTCCAGGCAGAGAGGGACGCATGACAGATAAATTTGGATGCCATCTATATCAAAATTTCATTATGGCAAGCAGGATCTTGAATTACAACTTCATGTTCACATCCTACTTGAAGTACTGCATTAGGACCATGCCCTACTTCTTTCCTGATCTGGCTGAGCACCGGTTGCCTGCGTTTCAACAACTTCAGCAGACCCTCTCACAAATACGTCTCTTCATGCTTCAAGCCACTCATGATGCATTTGAAATGTCATCTTGAGTCACTGCTTTTGCTGTGGCAATGCAGCGTCTGGCTTGGCTACGCATTGTGGACATAGACCCTAACTTGCAGGATCGTCTAGCCAATTTACCGTGCCAAGGTAATGAGCTCTTTGACGACTCCATTGAGGCTGCCACTAAGCGTCTCTCAGAGCATGAGCGGTCCTTTGCCTCTTTGATTCGACCTAAGGCTAAACCTCCATCTTCCAAGCCTTATAGGCCACCTCCACTTCAATATCCACAGAAATCTATTCCAGCTTTCTTCAGGCCTCCACCTAGGAAACAAATAGAGCAGCAGCGTCAGCAAAAACCCCAGACTCCTTCTGCAGCTAAACCTGCCCAGTCTTTTTGACAATCTTAAGTCTGAGCATAACATCCACCTTCATTCATCATACTTCTCTCCTCCCCATAGGAGGTCGGCTCCATCACTTTTACTAATAGTGGGAGCAGATTACATCAGACCTCTGGGTTCTCACCATCATCCGAGAGGGTTACTTGCTTCAATGTCTTCAAATTCCACCAGATCTCCCTCCAAGAGAGTTTCCTTCCAACATGTTGCAACTTCCCCTTCTTCTTCAGGAGGCTCAGGCTCTTCTTCGCCTCCGGGCTGTCGAGGACTCGACCCAATGGGACACGGGCTTCTATTCCCATTATTTTCTGGTCCCAAAGAAGACAGGGGATTTGCGACCTATCCTAGATCTCAGAGCTCTCAACAAATTTCTTGTCAAAGAAAAGTTTTGAATGCTCTCTCTTCCAACTCTATATCCCCTGATGGATCCAGGAGATTGGTTATGCTCCCTAGATCTCAGAGGCTTACACTCATATTCCAATTCATCCAGCCTCTCGCAGATTCCTAAGATTTTGGGTGGGGAATCTTCATTTTCAATACCGAGGCCTTCCTTTCAGCCTTGCCTCATCTCCCAGAGTCTTCACAAAATGCCTTGTGGTGGTGGCTGCAGCCCTGCGGACGCAGGGTCTTCATGTCTTTCCATATCTGGACGACTGCCTCTTCAAAGCATCGTCTCAACAGGAGGTTATTGTAGTGACCCAATGGACTATAGCGTTTCTCCAAAGTCTTGGTTCGAAATCAATTTTCCAAAGTCCCAGTTACGTCCCTCCCAAACTCTACAGTTTATTGGAGCCATACTTGACACTGTTCAACTCAGAGCATTCCTGCCTCAACCACTTCAAGATGCTGTCATTCACCTTTGTCAGCGAGTGTCTTCCCTCACGTCAGTCTCGGCAAGACACATGATGGTTCTTCTCGGTCACATGGCTTCTACAGTTCATGTGACTCCTTTTGCCAGATTTCACCTCAGAATTCCTCAGTGGACTCTGGCATCTCAGTGGCGGGAAGCTTGCAACCCACTCTCTCAACACGTTACAGTGACTCCTTCGTTGAGACAGTCTCTCCACTGGTGGATGCTCTCTTTCAATCTTTCCAGAGGTTTGCTTTTTCACACGCCCCCTCATCAGAAGATTCTCACGACAGATTCTTCAACCTATGCTTGGGGGGGCTCATTTCGATAGTCTCCATATTCAAGGCCATTGGTCCAGCACAGATCATCAGTGTCACATCAATCTGTTGGAACTCAGAGCGATCTTCAATGCTCTCAAAGCTTTTCAGCATCTTCTTCACGATCAGGTAGTTCTCATTTGAACAGACAACCAAGTCGCCATGTACTATGTCAACAAGCAGGGAGGAACAGGATCTCTCCTTTGCCAAGAAGCTCTGAAGCTTTGAAATTGGGCAATCCTTCACAACATCTTCCTGAGAGTTGTCTATATCCAAGGGCAGCAAAACTGTCTGGCGGACAAATTGAGTCATCTTCTACAACCTCACGAATGGACATTCAATTCCTCGCCTCTACATCACATTTTTGCTTAATGGGGAATGCCTCAGATGGACCTCTATGCATCTTCCCACAACAACAAGCTGCCTCAATTCTGCTCCAGGATATAATCTCCTCACTGCCTCGAGGGAAATGTTTTCCTTTGGGAATGGATGAATCAGTTTTTCTATGCGTTCCCTCCATTCCCTCTGATTCTCAAGACTGATGCCAACATGATTCTGATAGCTCCTTGGTGGCCAGACAACCATGGTATTCCATTCTCCTTCAACTCAGCATCAGGGAGCCTCTACTTCTACCAGTATTTCCCTCTCTCCTTACACAGAGTCAAGGGTCTCTGCTTCATCCCAATCTGCAGTCTCTACACTTAGCAGCTTGGTACCTCTCAACCTAACTGCCAGTAAACAGTTCTCACAATCTGTACAGGACATTCTAGCGGCTTCCAGGAAGCCGTCCACTAGGCAATGTTACACCCAGAAATAGACTAGATTCTCTGCTTGGTGTACTATCCATCACAAGGAGCCGCAATCTACCTCCTTGTTTTCGGTTTTGAATTACCTGCTGCACTTATCTCAATCTGGTCTCAAATCCACATCTATTAGAGTCCACCTAAGTGCAATTGCTGCTTTTCATCAGCCTATTGAAGGGAAGCCCCTATCTGCTCATCCAGTGGTTTCCAGATTTATAAAAGGACTTTTCAATGTCAACCCACCTCTTAAGCCATCTCCAATGGTTTGGGATCTCAGTGTTGTTCTTGCTCAATTGATGAAGCCTCCTTTCGAACCAATAGATTTGGCTCATTTTAAATATCTCACTTGGAAAATGGTTTTTCTCATTGCGCTCACCTCTGCTAGACGAGTCAAAGAGCTACAGGCTCTAGAAGCAGATCCACCTTTCACAGTTTTCCATCATGACAAGGTGGTCTTCTGTACTCATTCTAAATTCTTACGTACAATGGTTTCAGAATTTCATCTCAATCAATCCATTGTTCTTCCAGTGTTTTTTCCAAAGCCTCATTCTCATCCTGGAGAAACAGCTCTTCATACTCTGGACTTTAAACGTGCTTTGGCTTTCTACTTGTAACACACTCAACCTCATCGAACTGCTCTTCAACTTTTTATCTCCTTCGATCCTAATAAGTTGGGGCATCCTGTTTCCAAGTGAACCATCTCCAACTCGATGGCTGCTTGCATCTCTTTCTGCTGTGCTCAGTCTGGTTTCCCTCTGCAGGGTTGAGTCACAGGTCATAAAGTTAGAGCTATGGCGGCGTCTGTAGCTTTCCTCAGATCAACTCCTATTGAGGAAATCTGCAAGGCTGCCACTTGGTCCTCGGTTCATACATTCACCTCTCATTATTCTATGGATACTTTCTCTAGACGGGATGGCCATTTTGGCCAGGCAGTTTTACAACATTTATTCTCATAAATTGCCAACACTCCCACCATCCCATCCTGGTTAGCTTGGAGGTCACCCACATGTTGAGAATATGCTGCATGCTTGTCCTGGGATAAAGCATAGTTACTTACCGTAACAGTTGTTATCCAGGTTACAGCAGGCAGATATTCTCACAACCCACCCATCTACCCTGGTTGGCTTCTTAGCTAGCTATATGAACTGAGCTACCTCACAGGACACGCACGACCTACGTTCGGCGGGAAGGCACTCGCGCATGCGCGGTGCAGCACTAGCGAACTCTTTGAAAGTTCTACAATCAAGTTTGCTTGCGAGGCTGTCCGCTAAGGGGCTTCGTTAATGACGTCACCCACATGTTGAGAATAACTGCCTGCTGTTCCTGGATAACAACTGTTACAGTATGTAACTTTGCTTTCAGCTAGCACGTCAGGTTTCTGAGATGCACTTTACTGATTTTTTAAGATAGTTTGCCATATCTGCACAATATTACGAGTATGAAGTGTGTCCCACCAAACTTGTGTTAAGGAGTTTACTCTAAAAGCAAGCATGAAGACAATAAGGAGACATGTTACAGCATATATTTACACCTCTCTTAACTCACACAAAAGTGATGTCAGCATGTTCAGAAATGTTTGAGACACTTGCTTTTATACTTGTACTGTACATTTGTCTCTCTTTGCAAGAACCAACAATAGTCTCCCATTATACTGGGATTGAACTTTCCCTGATATCTGCTTTCTTTCACCTTGATATCTTGATGAAATATTTCCCTATGCTCATCACTGACATCATCAAGATTGGGTGGAAAGAAGTCTAGGTGAGAAATAAGAAGCGCATTTTAAGAGATGTTTTGGCACCCATTAGCTGATATGCTGTCAGCATGTTCTCCACAAGCTCAATATAATTGTCTGATCTGTTCTTACTAAGAAAATTCTGAACAACCAGCATGAATGCGTTCCATACTGCTGATTCAGCTGGGTTTAGCTTCTGTTTGAGCACATCATCAAGGATCAGTTCATGGATTTCAGGTTCAACAAAACACTTTCTTTGATTTTGGCTTCACTTTTCTCAAAACCAAACGTACTTCTTAGCTGCTGAAACGCATCACCATTTCTGGCCATCGCCTTGACAAAATTTTTCAGCAGACCCAGTTTTATATGAAGTGCTAGAAGATAGATTTCCTCATGATGCACTAACGGTAGGTGCTTCATATTGTATCTGCCAGGTATGGATTCATCTCAATTTGGCCATTGTTTCTGCTTGTTGGCATCATCACGACAGTTCCAAAGACACAAGAATCACCACAGAAGTTCCACTGGTGATCTGTATAGCATGTGAGTTTTAAAAGTGTCTCCATTGACTTGTACGTTTCCTTCAACTCAACTGCATGAGCAACAGGAACAGATGGCTTCTGGTTTCCATTGTGTAAAAGTACCGCTTTAAAGCTTCTTTGCTTGAATCATTCAATAGTCTCCATTCGTCAGAAATATGTTCATATCCCAGTTCACGCATGAGACTGTTAATATCAGTACAGAAACAAATGTTTCCTTCCATTTGGTAAAAGGAAACCAGGATGGGGTGACGATCATGGAAAAAAGATATTTTGGTGTCCTGCCTTAAAAGATTCCATTGCTTCAGCCTTGAACCCAACAATTCTGTTTTGTCCTTTGACAGTGACAAGTCTCTAACCAGATCATTAAGATCTTCTTGAGTTAGCAGGTGAGGTTGTTTTTCATCCACTTCAGGTTCATACAACTCCTCCACAGCAGCAGAGGCATTCTTCATCTGAACTTTAGGCACATTGTGCTGCAGATGTGGAAGGAAGAATTGGAACTGGATTCTTTGAGTCATGAGGAACGGGTTTAATTGCTGATGGGCAATCAGGATACACAATTTTTATTTTATTTCAAGGATTTTGTCTCTTAATATTCTAAGCTTTGTGTTAATAATGTTATAAGCAATTTGTTTAATTTATTTCTCCTGCTTTATTGTATGTTATTATACAAAATGTCAATAAAATTTTGGAACTGAAAAAGGATACACAATTTTTGATTTATTTCTCTTTATAAATCCAGAAATTTTTGTCATGCAAAAATAACAGTCTGAGTGATGATTTATTGGTTCACACCACACCAAAAGGATCTTCTGTTTCCCATTCAGCCACTGTGTTAATCCAGAATAGCGGTATATAAGAAATAAATTACATTACATTACAATAGCAGTCAGTGCAGCACACATGAGGTGCCCACGCTTTATCTTGGTCGCCAACTTTACAGCCCAAATAATGCTTGTATGCACTTTGAAGTCTGCTAGACAGATTCTTTAGCTGATCTTGTGTAGTAAATTGTCTGCAGACATAACAGAAATTAACAGGATGGTTAATACAACCTCGTCTGTTCATAATATTTATAATATCTTAGACAAAAACAAACAAATATAAAAATTCAAAGGTAGAAAAAGTAGCGCAATCACTTTTTAGTATAAACTTTCAAATTACTGGTATATGTGATCGATGAGTTATCCTAAAATATAATATTGTGTTACAGAAACAATAAAATACCGACGCTTCAAACTGAAGCATAACTTAAAAACAGGATGTGAAAGACAAAAACTGTTTTCAGATTTAGAGTCAGCATGTGGCCCTTGTTAAGGTACAGGTGACAGAACTCCAGGAGCAAAATGCTTGTTGACCAGTGATTTATTAGTGTTCTCTGGGCTTTGTTTTCTTATCTTGAAAAATCTTTATTATTTTAATTTGGTTCCTGCTTTTTCCTCTTAGCCTCTTTGTAAGTTCCCCAGGACTTTCCTGGTTACAACTGCATTTCTCTTTCTCAAACTTTAGCTTGATCATCTTCTTTGTCACTGTTCCCTTCTATGTGATTCATAGTTTCAGCATAGCTTTTTGTACCATGCTGTGTTTGTAGATCTGTAAGATTTAGCGCAGTTTCTGAGTGCATGAGCTAAAATATCTATGCACATGTCTGGATGGTTAGACCCGTAAAGTTTATACTTATGTCTATGCACATGTCTGGATGGTTAGACCCGTAAAGTTTATACTTATATATTTATTTATTTAATTTGTTTTCTAACCCATTTTTCCCGAAGAGCTCAGAACAAGTTAAACATACATGCAGTTAACAGGTTACAATTTGCCATAGTTAGAGTACAATCTTTTTTATTATTACAAACTCTAAACACTCTAGAAAATCTCATTAATTGTTTTCATTCCCCTCTGTAAAGGGATGCAAATACAAGAAATTTCAGGAATGATTACTATCTTTTCAGGCAGCCTCATGGACTAGGGATTGAACTCATATATTCACATTCCCAATTTCGTATCAGCAATTCCGACGTGCCTTAAAGATGTATCTTTTTAGGGAATCTTTTGGAAGTTAGAAATTGGATGTTTATTCATTTGTATTATTAATCTTAGTGAACCGCATAGAACTTGATGGTATTTGTGGTATACAAGTGAGTTTTATGTTATATTATGTTACAAGTTTTGTAATACAAGTTTATATCCTAACTTGACACATACTAGGGATCTAATACCAATATATATATAAAATACAGTTTACAGGTTAAATTTGCCATAGTTATAGAATTGTTAAAAAAGGGATGGTTAACAAGACCAAGAATGTTAAATTGTCCCTGTATCGCTCCATGGTGCAACCTCATCTGGAGTATTATGTTCAATTCTGGTTTCTTTATCTCAAGAAAGATATAACAGCACTAGATAAGGTTCAAAGAAGAGCAACCAAGATGATAAAGGGGATGGAGCTCCTCTCATATGAGAAAAGACTAAAAAGGTTAGGTCTCTTCAGCTTGGAAAAGAGATGGCTGAGGGGAGATATGATGAAGTCTGCAAAATCCTGAGTTGAGTAAAATGGGTACAAGTGGATCAATTTTTCACTGCATCAAAAATTACAAAGACTAGGGGACACTCGATGAAGTTACAGTGAAATACTTTTAAAACCAATAGGAGGAAATATTTTTTCACTCAGAGAATAATTAATCTCTGGAACGCATTGCCAGAGGTTGTGATAAGAGTGGATAGCCTAGCTGATTTTAAGAAAGGTTTCAACAATTTCCTGGAGGTAAAATCCATAGTCTGTTATTGAGACAGATCCTGGATCAGTAGCATGGAATGTTGCTACTTGTTGGGTTTTGACCAGGTACTAGTAATCTGGATTGGCCACTGTGAGAACGGACTACTGGGCTTGATGGACCATTGGTCTGACCCAGTAAAGCTATTCTTATGTTGTTATACAGTGCAAGGTTTTTCAATACAAGTTTGTCTCTCTGTCACTATGTAACATAATTTTCATTCCTGGGCAATAATTGTAATTCCCTAATTGCTCATGCCTAAAATGTATAGAAAATGTCTGTTATTTCCATAAAACTTTACTTTTTTGAACCAGGATAGTTGAATTTTTCAATTTACCTATTTAAAATGTGAAAATGCTGAATTTCCATTGTTTCTTTTGTCATAAAAAGCAACATATGAATCACAATTAACATGTATTTATATTGAAGTTATACAAAGATGACTACAGAAGATTTAGAAGTGAGTAGTTTTTCAAGATTTGCAATTATATTGTAAGTCACTTTCACAAATCAGCCCCCATCACAATTATATTGTAAGTCACTTTCACAAATCAGTCCCCATCACATTCTCATTATATTGTCCTTGGTAGCAGTGTTCAAAGTCCTGATGGAAGCGGTCTCTTTGCTCCTCTGAGTATGCTCCCATATTATCCCTGAATGTCTCAAGATAACCATCAAGGACATGGACTTTGAGAGACATCCTACAGCCCATTGTACTGTAATTCTTCACCAGGATTCTTAGCTTTGTGATTGCCCAGGAAGCTCTAAACCACTGTGACAAAGATGTTTTAAGCTGTTTTTTCCTTCATGGAAAATTCCTTGCACTCTAGGATCATCTTTATCTAGGGTTTGTCAAAAACACAAGCTTTGACCTTTGCCTCAGACAGATTAGGGACGATATCTTGGAAGGTATTTGAAGGCTGCTGAATACTTATCTAGAGCTCTGACAAATTGTTTCATTAGGCTCAATTTGATGTGCAGTGGTGGCATCGGGACCTTCCAGGGGTCCACCAGTGGTTTCCATATGACGTTGTTTGTCCCCACAGAGAACTTGGTCTGCTATGGCCAGTTCCAACTTTGATAGTACACCTTTGTTTATTTCTGTTGTCCCAAAGGCAGAGATAGCAAGGAAATTTGGTAAAATCGCCTTGGAGACCCCTTAGGAATGCCACTATTTTGAAGTCTCTGATGACCTTCAAGCCATATTCATTATACTTCAAGGCACCTACTAAGGTTTTGATGCTGTTGTAATCCTCTTTAAGGTGCACTGAGTGTGCAGTACAGCTTTGATGAGCTGTCAATGAAACTTGGATGAACTGCCAATGAAGAGACACCACTCTTTCGGGCTACAGGCAATTTCAACCACTCTTTCTGGTTACAGGCAATTCCAATTGTCTCAAATAGACTGGTCACATTGTGGCAGAAGCAGAGCCCATTTTGATAGGTAAGGAACGTGGAAAAGGCTTGGTGACTCTTCCTCTGATCTGTGACTTGCACACTTTCATCCAAGAAGTTCCACTGCTTGAGCCTAGATGTCAAAACCTTGTTATTGGACTTGGTGAGATCTCTGATCCAAGTCATTGAGGTCTTTTTGGTGTGGATTGTATGGGTTTCTCTCAGCTTCACAACTGATATTGTAAACTGGATCTAAAACGTCTTTCACACTCTCTTACATGCTGCTCTCTTCTGAAGACAACTGCTCTCTCTCTAGGGGTGTGGGTATGGGGAGCTCGAGGCAATGTGGCACTGGGGGGATGGATGAATGAATGTCTGGATATGTGATTGCAGATGCAAGCTTGCCAGTTTGATGTTTGGAAGGGTCCACCATGCAGAAGCAGCAGTTGCTTGAGTGATCAGTGGGTCCCTACCAAATTATTGGGATAGCAAACTTCATGATTCTCTTTTCCCCACTATACCATCCTGTAGAAGAACAAAATGAAATTGTGTAAATGAAAATAATAAATTTATTTCACCTATGAATAATGTGTGTGACTCTCCAACATATTTACCGTATTTTCACGCAGATAACGCGCACCCGTGTATAACGCGCACACGGGTATAGCGCGCAGAAACCACGATATTATGTATAAAAACTTTTGTATACCGCGCTCACGGGTATAACGCGCATGCTGCCCGACTGTCCTTTCGCCCGCCCCGACTCTCCTCTGGCCACCCCGACTCTCCTTTCGCCCACCCCGACTCTCCTCTGGCCACCCCGACTCTCCTTTCGCCCTCCCCGACTCTCCGTGCGCTGTCCCGACTCTCCGTTTACCCGCCCTGCCCTGCCCCCCCCCCCGGCAGGACCACTCCTACCCCCACCCCGCACTACATTACGGGCAGGAGGGATCCCAGGCCCTCCTTCCCTCGACGCAAACCCCCCTCCCTCCAACGACCCACGCGCCTTAGGCCCCACCAGTAGGCGGAGCTTTGGGACGGATGGGCCAATCCGGTCTCATTCCGTCGTTGGCTGCCTGCCGGACAGGCGGGTTTGGCTCCCGTCTGTCCGGCCAACTACCAAAGGTACGGGGAAGGGGGGTGGGGGTGTCGTGGGGGTCGGCCAGGGGGGTCGCGGGTCGGCTGGGGGGGGCAGTCGGAGGTTCTTGGGGGGGGCGGTCGTTGGAGGGAGGGGGGTTTGCGTCGAGGGCAGGAGGGCCTGGGATCCCTCCTGCCCGTAATGTAGTGCGGGGGGGGGGTAGGGGGGTCGCCGTGGCCAGGAGGGTTTGGGCTCCCTCCTGGCCCGATATTGTCGGGGAGTCGGCCGGGCAAGAGGGCTTGGGCTCCCTCTTGCTCCGATCGCGGGTGCGGGTGGGAGCGCGTGCGAGCGGTCGTTCGGGGTGGGGGTGCGAGCGGTCCTGCTGGGGGGGTGAATCGGGCGTCGGGCGGGGTGGGAACTATGTAGAAAAACTTTTGTATACCGCGCTCACGCGTATAACGCGCGAGGGGTATGCGCGGTAGGTAAAAACGCATATAACGCGCGCGTTATATGCGTGAAAATACGGTAATATATGATATATTTTCAAATAATATTGCAGATTTTAAAATTTAAATATTTTTTTAAAATTAAACATTCTAGAAATTTTTTAGCAGAAAATTCTGTCATCCTAGTGAGAAATAAAATTGTATTACCTTCCAGAGTTCTTGGTCAGTGAGGTGCCCAGAATTTGTCTTGATATCCAGTAGGCTTGCCAAAATATGCCTTGTAGTCATCACACATCTTAACAGATTCTTCTGTGGAGTACTTTTTCCCTCTTGTCTTATTAAAATTGGCCACATATATAGCAAAATACATCTGTCAAATGTTTGCGCCTTAGTAAAAGGACCTTTAAGCTTGGAATTGATCTGGAATGTTCTGCAAAAAAGGTAAATTTCAAAATATCAATGTCCTCATCCCAAAAGCAAAGTTTGAGAAGAATGATAGCCATTTTCTATACTTTCTTGGCATAGGCAATTAAAAAAGAACACTTATTACCAGGAACAAAAAAATAAAAAAAAATTGTTACATGGTAAATGGTGAATGTATCTTTTTCTTTGTGTTTTTATTGGTATGACATGAGTATTGTTCTGTTACATGATAAATCTAAGGGCTCCTTTTATCAAGCCGCACTAGCGGTTTAACGCGCGTAATACCATGCGCTAAACCGCCAGCCGCGCTATCCGCTACCGCCTCCTCTTGAGCAGGCGGTAGTTTTTAGCCAGCGTGGGGGTTAACGCGTGATGAAAAGTCATATGCGTTAATTCCGCTAGCGCGGCTTGATAAAAGGAGCCCAAATGTTTTGTGGTGTCCAATGGCTATATGCTTGTAAAGAGAGGAATTTGTTTTAGCCTTCAACAGGTAGAGACAAAGGAAAAAAAGAGTTGAGTGGTTCATACTAGCACAATGGAGCAAATTCTATAAATGGTGTCCCCATTTTAGGTGGCTTACTGCTGCCTAAAAGCCAATCGTGATGCATGTTTTTTTGAATAAACCTCCCAAGGCAAGCTGCCTACATTGTAGGCACGTCCGTGAGCCTAGAGAGGCGTGAAGGGCCACCTAACCTCACCTAAGGCTAGGCGTGGGTGAAGTTTTGCTTGGAAGAGGCCTTAGGCGGCCCTAGGCGCCTCCCTAGGCCAGTGAAAGGTGCCACAAATGTAGGCCAGCAAAATGCTGGCCTACATTTCTGGCACCTTCAAGTAAACGCGACAGCTGAACTGATCGGCAAGGGAACCTCCCTGCCACAATCAGTTTAGTGGCAGGGACCCATTCCCCCCCCCTGCGCGAAGGCTACCCGAATCCCTCCCTACCTTTAATAGTTGGGCGGCCGGCCGGCCAAATGTTTCCTCCGTCTATCCGGCAGGCCTGCCTTCATCTGAATGGCGGGTCTGCCCCTTCCTGGTGCACTGTGGGATGCACCGAGGAGGGGCCAAAGATTCTGATTGGCCAGATCCCTTAGGCCCCCACAATACACTGGGAAGAGGCGGCCCGCCTTTCAGATGAAGGCGGGCCTGCCGGACAGACAGATCGAGGAAGCATCAGGCCAGCTGGCCAACTGGTAAAGGGGGGGGGTGGACTAGGGGGGTAGTTGGTCTGGCTAGGCGGGAGGGGGTTCCGGCTGGGGGCTTGGCGGCCTACCTTCGCAGGAGGGACCCCCCATCCTCCCATGCGGTCATTACAGGGAGTGGGGGTATCCAGCAGGAGGGACTGGGCATCCCTCCTGCCGCAGTCATTATGGGGGGGGGGGGGATTGGGGGTGTCTGGCAAAAGGGTCTGGGCATCCCTCCTGCTAGGGGATGTGTCAGCGGATGGGCAGCAGGAGGAATTTGGCACTCTTCCTGCTGTGGACATTCAGGAGTGGAGGTGGGGCTGGCTTCGGGGGTCCTGGCAGGAGGGAATGGGCATCCCTCCTGCCGGTAGTCCTCGTGGTGGTGGTGGGGGGGGGGGCGAGGAGGGGACTGGCTGTGGCCGTTAAACTGATTGCAGCAGGGATGTCCCTTGCCACCATCAGTTCAGCGGCAATGCGATTCTATAACCGGCACCTGTAATATGGGTGCCGGTTAGAGTGGTGGTTAGGCGGCTTAGTGCGATTCAGTTGAGTATCGCACCTAAGTGCGATTCTCAACAGCTGCTTAGGCGGCTTCTGAGAACGGGCACCCTATACTGAATCCGGGCTAATATACTCAGTATAGTTAGTGGCAGAAAAATGGGCCTTTGATCACAAACTAAAAGTTCCAATGTTAGAAAACCATGCACTTGGCCTTCAGGTCATTCACATTGCACTCAAATTTAGTAACTAATACCTTAGGCCCTCTTTTACAAAGCCTTGGTAGAGGTTTCTACTGCTGCCCGGGGCACTAAATGTTCTGATGCTGCTCCAACACTTATAGGAATTTTATGACCATTGGAGCAGTGTTGGAAATTTAGCACTCCAGGCCATGCTAGAACCCTCTACTGCAGCTTAGTAAAAAAAAAAAAAAAGGGGGGGGGGGGTAATTTCTGGATTCTGTTAGGACAGTTTCTTCAAATGGAAGTGTTATGCATACCATGATGAGAATGAAACTCGCTCCTAAGCCACAGTATGTGGAGAGTGTGCTGATAACTAAGCAGTTGTTTTTGCACATAGGTTTCTTGTGCACTAAACCGTGTACAAAGGGTGGCCGTAATATCAAAAACATTTGTGTGCACTGAAACTTTACCACTTTATTCATTGACCCCCATAAAAAGGAAAAGTAGCAAAGGAGTGTTTTTGAGAGCTGCTAGGGGTGGGGATCTGGGTTCAGTTGAGATGCAAGGATAGGAATGTGGGCCAGGTATGATTAGGCCTTTGGACAAGCTCCAGTTCTTTGAAGATTAAATCTCTTGGTTAGATTGACCTCTCTTCCAACTGTGCTGGATAGTTAAATATTGTTGGGAATAGCAACTTAACAGAAACGGAAGAAAAGATTTAATTGAAGCAGACTAATACTGTAAAACAGATATACTGAAAGCAGGGGTAGAAGAATTAGCACAGTTGTTCAGTTAGATTTAGAGCCTTTCGTCCCCAGGTTACCTAGTTGGGCGGAGTTCTAGTAACCATGTTATTCCTGGAGAAAACTAAATTTATAGTAGAATGAACAGCCTTTTATTGGGCTGACCATTGACAGTGTTCTTTCTACACAGGCATTTAATAAACAGTGCTTTTGGTATGGGCCCCAAAGTGATGGACTGGATCAGGAACTGGTTGAGTGGATGGTGACAGAGGGTAGTGGTCAGTGGATATCCATCTGAGGAAAGTGATATTACTAGTGGTGTTCCTCAAGCTTTGGTTCATGGGCCTATTCTTTTTAACATTTTTGTAAACGATATTGCTGAAGGGCTGTCAGGTAAAAATTGCCTCTTTGTGGATGATACCAAAATCTGCAATAGAGCAGACACTCCTGATGGTGTGAATCACATGAAAAAAGACCTAGCGAAGCTTGAAGAATGGTATGAAAGATTTAATGCTAAGAAATGCAAGATTATGCATTAGGTCTTCAAAATCCCAAGGGATTTCTCAACTCGGTCCTGGAGTACCATGTTGCCAGTCAGGCTTTCAGGATATCTGCAATGAATATGCATGAAAGAAATTAGCATATAATGGAGGCAGTGCATGCAAATCTAGTTTATGCATGTTCATTGAGGATATCCAGAAAACCTGACTGGCAGGGGGGTACTCCAGGACTGAGTTGAGAAACACTAGTTTAGGGGATGAAAAATTATTTTGTGCATGAAAGAGGATCAGGACTTGAGTATGATAGTATGTGATGATCTTAAGGTGGCCAAACAGGTTGAAAAGATTATGACAAAAGCTAGAAGGATGCTAGGATGCATAGGGAGAAGTATGGCCAATAGGAAAAAGGAGGTATTGATGCCCCTGTATAAGACTCTGGTGAGACTTCATTTAGAATATTGTGTACAATTCTGGAAACCACACCTTCAAAAAGATATAAACAGGATGGAGTCTGTCCAGAGGAAAGCTACTAAAATGGTGCATGGAATTCGTCATAAGGCGTATGGGGACAGATTTAAAGATCTCAATATGTATACTTTCGAGGAAAGGCAGGAGAGGGGAATTATTATAGAGACGTTTAAATAGCTACGTGGCATAAATGTGCATGAAGTGAGTATCTTTCATTTGAAAGGAAGCTCCGGAATGAGAGAATGAATAGAATGAATTTAAGTGGTGATAGGCTCGGGAGTATACTTTTTTACAGAAAGGGTGGTAGATGCATGAATAGTCTCCTGGTAGAAATGGTGAAGACAAAGATTGTGTCTGAATTCAAGAAAGTGTGGGCTAGGCACTTGGGATCTCTCATGGAGAGGAGGCAATAGTGGATGCTGTGGATGGGCAGATTGGATTGGCCATTTAGTCTTTATCTGCCATCATGTTTCTGTGTAAAATCTCTGTCTATACACATTTCTGGATTCAGGTGATCTTCACTACTTTTCTTACAGGGTTATTGATTTGTGCAAGTGTGCACAAACACACACAAAATTCAGTATGAGAGTAAAGATCGTTGCTGGGCAGAGTGGACAACATACTGGTTGGGAACTGTCCTCCAATGATACAGTTATCTAGAAGGGTTCCCCCTTCTAATAATGTTGGACTAGTTGCTCTAGTACATTTTGAATAGATAAATAAAATAGCATACCTCCTCCCTATGCCCACACATTTTTTTCTTTCCCTAAGTCCTTATCACCCACATGTTCTCTATCTCAGCATCTCTCCAGGGTTGGCCCAATCATTAGGCAAACTAGTTGGTTGCCTAGAGCAGCAACTTCTGGAGAGCGGCTGAGTCAAAATAAATTAAATCAGTTCTGATAGCCCCAATTGAAATAAGCATGTAATTTTACCCACAAGGAAGTGTTCAGTTTTCAAATATTGAAATATCAGTATGTTAGGGGGCAACCTTGGAGCTTGAAAGATAATCAAGGGGAGTGAAGACTAGAGCTAAAGTTTTCCCAACTGTCCTGCTGCTCTTTCTGGCATATTCTCCTCCAATTCTTTCTTGGCTAGTCCCAATCCTATCTAATTTTTATCATCCTGTCTCTACTTCCAACTATTTATTTATGTGGTTAGTTTTATATCCCATCCTCCCCAACGAGCTCAGAACAGGTAACAAAGTTGATATTCATAATGCATAGACAAACAAATTATGAATTTACATGTGTACAGTAACGTTAGGTATGCAGAGTCAAGTTTAGCATACAATTTGGCAATTTTAAGTTAACAAACTTTTTTTCCATCTTCAGTTAACAAATAGATTGGATCTAGATCAGTGAACATTAGAATACATATGGTTGGAAGGGAGTAACTGGATTTATGGGAAGAGGTAAGTTTTTTATTGCTTTCCTGAAGTTCAGAAGCCCTTTGAGGGATCTGATGTGAGGAAGCAGTTGATTCCAATAGCTTAGTAGGAAGTGGAAGTAGGAATGGCGTCTGGCACTCTGGAATTGGAGGGCACGACCAGGAGGTATTTGTAGACATGTTTCCTCCTGGGAGCGAGTAGTCTGTTTGAGACGTAGGGAGGAAGTTTGGTTGATATGACAGCTGGTCCTCCCCCCATCCCCCTTTCCACCTCTAGAATAGCTATTCTGTTTTCTTCTTGCAGCACATGACTTTCAGTAAGCTTGAGCTGCTTAGTGCACACTCTCCCAAATTACTCTGTCTTATTAGAAAATAGTGAGTTTGGGTAAAGTACGGTTCAGCATTATGGAGGGCTGAATGATGAAAGTAGAAAAGAGACCAATTGATATGGATGTAGTGCAAGTAGCAAAACTCTCTGGGAGAAGGAAACAGTGTGAGGGTAATGCTTAGGTTTGATGGGAGCCTCTCAATGAAGAACACTCTGAATTACTAGTAATCAGTCCATTAAAAGGTTGTTCATCTACTTAGAATGCAAATTGCTGGCTGTAGTCCAAATCGTAATTAACTACAGTTCAAAACTCTTTTAGAGTTGAATGTAGAAACATAAATTACTGCTAGCCAATAGTCCAGTGTCCAATGAGCAGATATATACATTGCTAAAATAATGACAATCATATTGATCCTGAATTGACCTACTTCTTGGGAGTTTCAGATCCAAAATTGGGTGGGTTTGGAAACTGGAGTTTCTCTATAAGAGTGGAGATGCATTGTAGAGTCAGCATAGGGCAGTTTCTGTGGCCAGTATGTGCGAAATATGTTTTATCCCAGGACAAGCATGCAGCCTATTCTCAACCTGTGGATGACATCATCCACGGAGCACAGATGTGGACAGCTTCGCAAGCTGATTTGTTTGCAGAACTTAGAAAGTTTGTGACTGCCTTCCCGCCCATGCAAGGGCGCGCATCTCCTCAGTTCTCAGTTTTCTGCGGAGCCAAGAAGTTGTGTATTTGACGCTCTGCGCTAGACTCGGTTCTACTTTGTGCCTTCTCTCACTGCGGCTTGTGTTTTCTTGTTTTATTCTTGCGCATTTTTTTCTTTACTTTTAAAAAAAAACAAAACAACTTATTTATTTGTCACAGCAGGGCCTGCTTTGTGGCCTGCGCCGCCAGGTTTCGATTTTGCTGAGGCCATCTTCCCGTCTATGTCCAGGCAGGTCACAGGCTTCAAAACGTGTAGCCATTGCCAGCGCAGAATCTCCCTAACTGACTCACATAGGTGGTGCATTCAGTGTCTCGGGCCTGACCATTGCCCGGAGTTGTGCACTCGCTGTGCTACCCTTCAACCTCGAGCCCGCAAGCGTTGTTGAGTAGAAGTGGAGAAGCTTTTTGATGGCATGAATCCCCTTCCCCTGGTCTCGACCTCGCAAAATCCGGTCAAGCCTCTCACGGGGATTCCGCCTTCTGCCTCAACCAGGGCTTCCTCATCTTCAGGCAAATCGGCTAAGTCTTCTCCTGACAAGACTCTTGCCTCACTGCCTCCCTCAGGTCAGGTGCCACCAGTAGTTCTCAAGCTGCCTAAGAAGCATGTCTCCGTCGAAGACTTGTTCTTCTTCGGAGCCCAGTCCTCCACCCATTTTGGATCTCAGAGCCCTCAACAAATTTCTTGTCAGGGAGAAATTTCACATGCTATCTCTAGCATCATTATACTCCCTTCTGGATCAGAATGATTGATTATGTTCTCTAGATCTCAAAGAGACTTGCACTCACATTCCCATTCATCCAGCCTCTCGACAGTTTCTCAGATTTTGGGTGGGGAATCTGCATTTTCAGTACATAGTGCTACCTTTCGACCTGGCTTCATCTTCAAGAGTGTTCACCAAGTGCCTTGTGGTAGTGGCAGCAGCTCTATGGATGTACCAAAGGCTGAGTGGAATTGTCCAGATCAGAATGTTGTGCACTAATGAAAGTGTCCTCCAATGCATCTGATAATATAGGAATCTTTATTCATCCAATGACATAAAAATGCATCCAACGACTCTATGACTCAACATGCACATGTTTTGGCTAACAGGCATTCCTCAGGAGTCTTGAGAGCCACCAATGTGACTCTGATAGGTCTTACCAGACTTCGAACAAAAAAGAAAGTCAACTAAACCTTCTCAAAAAGTGAATATAACATCAGGTAACAAGCATCCCGCTGCTAAAAATGAAGAAGCTCTACGGACCATGGCCTCCAGGTGTTTCCGTACCTAGACGACTGGCTCATCAAGGATTCAACATCTCAAAGGGTTATTGTAGTGACCCAAAGGACTACATGGTTCCTACAAAGTTTGGGTTTCGAAGTCAACTTTCCCAAATACCATCTACAGCCCTCTCAAACTGTACAGTTCATTGGAGCTGTCTTGGACACTGTGCAACTCAGAGCATTCCTTCCTCAACAACATCAAGATGCTCTCATTCATCTCTGCCACAAAGTGTCTTCCTTGACTACAATCTCCGCAAGACACATGATGGTTTTCTTGGGTCACATGCAGTGTTCCCTCTAAGCGGGCGGGTGTTGTGAGCAAACTTTTTTCACTGTGAGCTAAAAATATCGGGCGCCAGCAAGTTATGAGCCAAATAAATATGTTGCTTTCTACCACAGAACTTCCTTACGTTTGTATGGAATCTATCCCCTTTCAACTTTAGAGAGTGCCCTCTCGTTCTCCCTGCCTTAGCTACTAAGTCTATTCCCTTCAGTACCTTGAATGTTTCTATCATGTCCCCTCTCAATCTCCTCTGCTCAAGGGAGAAGAGGCCCAGTTTCTCTAATCTTTCGCTGTACGGCAACTCCTCCAGCCCCTTAACCATTTTAGTTGCTCTTCTCTGGATCCTTTCGAGTAGTACCGTGTCCTTCTTAAAGTACCAGTGCTGGACGCAGTACTCCAGGTGAGGGCGTACCATGGCCCGGTACAGCAGCATGATAACCTTCTCTGTCTCTTCAGTCCAGCATCTGCCCCTTCCATTCACTGTCTGTCTTTCCCTGCCATCTCTCCTCCTGCCCCCCCCCCACCCCCCAATTTGGTCTAGCATCCATCATCTTCCTTCTGTTCCCCTCATGGTCTGGCATCTCTATCCTTCCCTCCCCCCTGTGGTTTTTAGCATATCTCTCTTCTCATTTCCTCCACTCAGATCTGATCATTCTCTGCTCTCTCTTCCCTTTTCTTCTCTGGTCTTCCTTCTCTATTTTCTGCCTCCATCTAAATTAAATTCTTTCTTACTATTTAGTCCCGTTTCCCTCTTTTCACTGTGTCTACACACAGCTTGTCACCCCTTTCCCTCACCCCTCCATTATCTTACTATTTTCTTCCCCCTTTATTTATCTCCTCCTTCCATCCAGTATGTGTTCTTTCCCCACTTCCATTCAGCATCTGCTCTCCCTTCTCAACTGACCTCCATCTGCCTTCTGCTCTCTCTCCCTTCTTCTCACTTCCATCATCTGTCCCCTTCTCTCTCTCTCTCATCTCCTCCATTCCATCATCTGCCCCTTCTCTCTCTCTCTCTCTGTCCCCCCCCCAACTTCCATCATCTGCCCCCCTTCCCCTCACCTTTGTGGGTCACTTTCTTTCCCCTGAGGGTGGCTCATGTCACAGGGGAAGCTTTGGCCGAGCAGAACCGCTTGATTGACAGTGGAACTTACTTGATTGATGTCGATGCTGGGGCCCGTTGCCGTTTGAAGGAAAAAAAAAAAGGTGGAAAAAAGGAACCTGTAAAGGCGAGAGGAAGGGAAACCTCCAGGACAGCTGCTTTTTGCCCTCCTTCAGCGGCCCAAGAGTTCAGACCAGCAGCGGCAGCTCTGTATGCTTTTAACTTCGGCACAGAGCTGCCCCTAATCAATAGTTTAGCGCGGTTTCATGAGGCAGCCTCGGGGCCTTTGATAGCCGGCCCGCTTCGATGATGCGATGTGGGCCGGCCTAGCAAAGGCCCCGAGGCTGCCTTATGAAACCGCGCTAAACTATTGATTAGGGGCAGCTCTGTGCCGAAGTTAAAAGCATACACAGCTGCCGCTGCTGGTCTGGAGGTGCGGAGACAAGGCAGGAGGCAAACGCGGTGGAAGGCAGGAGTCCCGGCGAAGGCAGGAGTCCCGGCACAGCGACTGCAACAGGAAGTTGCAAGTCAGCTGACGCCGGCCTTTCGTTGCGGCGGGGACCGAATCCTTCGCGGACCGGCAAGATTTTGTTTGCGGACCGGCGGTTGAAGAACTGTGCTCTACACTGTGTGCGCTGTGACGAGAAACTTGTGCGCTGCGAGGTAATATTTTGTGCGCCAGCGCACCCCAGCGCAGCTTAGCGGGAACACTGGGCTTCTACAGTTCACGTGACTCCTTTTGCCAGACTTCACCTCAGAATCCCTCAGTGGACCCTGGAATCTCAATGGGCACAGGCTTGCGACCCACTCTCTCAACGTATCCAAGTGACTCCTTCCTTGACACAGTCACTCCACTGGTGGATGCTCTCTTCCAATCTCTCCAGAGGTTTACTGTTTCAAACACCCCCTCATCAGAAGGTCCTCACGACAGATTCCTCAACCTACGCTTGGGGCGCTCACCTCGACAGTCTCCGTACTCAAGGTCATTGGTCCAGCATGAATTGTCAGTGTCGTATCAATCTGTTGGAATTCAGAGCGATCTTCAGTGCTCTCAAAGCTTTTCAGCATCTTCTTCACAACCAGGTAGTCCTCATTTGGACAGACAACCAGGTAGCCATGTACTACATCAACGAGCAGGAAGGAACAGGATCTCTCCCTCTTTTCCAGGAAGCTCAATAGGTGTGGCACTGGGCAATCCATCACAACACCTTTCTTAAAGCAGTTTATATTCAAGGAGAGAAAAATTGGCGGACAAATTGAGTCGTCTTCTGCAACCTCACGGATGGATACTCAATTCCTCACCTCTCCATCACATTTTTTCTCAGTGTGGAACTCCTCAGATAGATCTCTTTGCGTCTCTCCACAACTACAAACTGCCTCAGTTCTGCTCCAGGATATACTCTCCTCATTGCCTCGAGGCAGATGCTTTCCTTCTGGAATGGACGAATAAGTTTCTCTATGCATTCCCTCCATTTCCTCTGATTCTCAAGACTCTTGTCAAACTCAAGATGGAGCATGCCACCATGATTATGATAGCTCCTTGGTGGCCCAGGCAACCTTGGTACTCCCTTCTACTTCAACTGAACAGCAGGGAGCTACTGCTTCTACCAGTTTTTCCCTCTCTGCTTACACAGAGTCAGGGGTATCTACTTCATCCCAACCTGCAATCTCTGCATCTGACAGCTTGGTACCTCTCAACCTAATGGCCACGCTACAGTTTTCTCAATCTGTACAGGACATTTTTAGTGGCTTCTAGGAAGCCTGCTACTAGACAATGCTACAATCAGAAATGGACTAGATTTTCTGTTTGGTGCACCATACATTACATGGAGCCCCAATCTACCTCCTTATCTTCAGTTTTGGATTACTTGTTCCACTTATCACAATCAGGCCTCAAATCCATATCCATTCGAGTCCACCTTAGTGCAATTGCTGCTTTTCATTAGCCTATTGAAGGGAAACCCTTTTCTCATCCTGTGGTTTCCAGATTTATGAAAGGACTTTTCAATGTCAAACCACCTCTCAAACCTTCTCCAGTGGTTTGGGATCTTGCTCAAATGATGAAGCCTCCTTTAGAACCAATGGATTCGGCTCATCTGAAATATCTCTCTTGGAAAGTGGCTTTTTTCATTGCTCTTACGTCCGCTCACAGGGTCAGCGAGCTACAAGCTTTAGTCGTGGACCCACCTTTCACAGTCTTCCATCATGACAAGGTGGTTCTCTGTACTCATCCTAAATTCTTACCTAAAGTGGTTTCGGAATTTCATCTCAATCAATCAATTGTACTTCCAGTGTTTTTTTCCAAAGCCTCATTCTCATCCTGGAGAAACAGCTCTTCATACTTTGGACTGTAAGCATGCTTTGGCTTTCTACTTGCAACGCATGAAACCTCATAGATCTTCACCTGAACTTTTTGTCTCCTTCGATCCAAACAAGTTGGGACATCTGATTTCCAAGTGCACCATCTCCAACTAGTTAGCGGCTTGCTTATCTTTCTGCCATGCTTAGGCTGGACTGCATCTACAGAGTCGAGTCACAGCCCATAAAGTCAGAGCCATGGTGGTATCAGCAGCTTTCCTTAGATCTACTTCTATTGAGGAAATCTGCAAAGCTGCCACTTGGTTCTCGGTTCATACTTTCACCTCTCATTATTGTCTGGATACTTTTTCCAGACAGGGGGGCCATTTTGGCCAGGCAGTATTACAAAATTTATTCTCCTAAATTGCCAACACTCCCACCATCCCATCATGGTTAGCTTGGAGGTCACCCACAGGTTGAAAATAGGCTGCTTGCTTGTCCTGGGAAGTTACTTACATAACAGGTGTTATCCAGGGACAGCAGGCAGCTATTCTCACAACCTACCCACCTCTCCTGGTTGGCTTCACGCGCGCCCTTGCATGGGCGGGAAGGCACTTGCGCATGCGCGGTGTGGCAGTCGCAAACTTTCTAAGTTTCTGCAAGCAAATCAGCTTGCGAAGCTGTCCGCATCCAGGCTCCGTGGATGACATCATCCACTGGTTGAAAATAGCTGCCTGCTGTCCCTGGATAACACCTGTTACGGTAAGTAACTGTGCTTTCTGCTCATAGTCCTTTTTGGTTTTCAGTGCTGTCAACCTGGCAAGCTTCACAAACAAATCCACGAAAACATTTTTATATATGTATTTGTAGATTACACTCAGAGACACCCGATATTATTTGTACATTTTTACTTTTTCTCTTTAATATGTTCTTGTATGACATTATCACCTTTGTCACATTACCATTTGCTTGCTTCACCTTTTTATGTTCACACATTATCTTAAGTATTTATGCTTAAATTCATTAGGACCCCTGAGGAAGGCGTGTCATCCGAAACACGGACCGTGTCGGGTCCCTTGGTTGGCTATAAGGTTGTATATGTTACTGCATTTACTAATAAACAACGCCTGCATCTTGTACATTGTCTGCAGTCTGTTTGTTGTTTTGTAGATACTGGTGTCATGAAGGCCATTCTGAAAATTTTCAGTGCAGAAGATGAGGATGTTTTGCCACTAACACTGATGTTAGCAGGAATAAACATTGGTAAAATAGCTCCATGTGCATCAGTTTACTAGAAAGTAATTGAGTAGCAATATTCTTCCCTGTCCCCTTTGGAAACTTTAGATTCTGTCCAGGCACTGGTAGTGCACTATCAGCGTATTTTCCTCAAAAATGGCTGCATACGTGCATAGAATATTAAAAAAATTGTAAAGCACATGAAGTCTAGTTGTCTAAAAGGTATACAGTACAAGCAAACTATATGCAGGAGATTTCGCCATTATATGCATATTCATTTTGGGTATCATGAAAACAGTCTGAGGACTAAATGTGTCTCAAGGACTGCAGCGATTTTAGAAAATCCTAGAGCGATCTTAGAAAATCGATGCTTTATGCTTAAAGAAACAGAGAATGATTGGGGGAAATCATTAATCAGCTGGATTTGTAAATCACTTACTAGACATGCATTTTCCTGGATTGAAAATTCATGCTTATGTGTAATTTATTTCTTAGGGACCTTCTGCAAGATTCAGTTCTACCATAGAACACATTAGAGTGATTTATAAAATGCATACATGATTACATGGTTTAGTGAAGGATTTGCTTGTCTCTACCCTGTGTTTCTGTTGTAGCTAGATTTAGTTATGGCATTATATAGCATTTCAGCTTCTTCTTGGTTAAGATCGGAATGGAACTATGAATAAACTGACCTGAACTGATATACAAGATCCCTTCTCAGTCTTTTGATTGATTTGAGATTTTGTACTACATAAATTTTCGATGTCGGTTCTCGGGGTCTGCAACCCAGTCGGGTTTTCAGGATTTCTCAAATGAATATAAATGAGATTGTTTGCATGCACTGCAGCCTTTGTATACAGATAGATCTCATGCATATTCATTGTGGAAATCTTGGAGGACCAACATTGAGCACTATGATAAGGGGTGGGTGTGTTAATGCCCTGCCTCCTAACATCAGAAATGTTGACGTTATGGCTATTATCATAATATAGGAGGATTTGATTTCTGGCTTAAAATAAAACTCTTCAAAGACATGCCGAAGATCTTTTATTTGGGAGGTATTTTTTTAAAGGTTGGGTTAGAACATAAGAACATAACAATTGACGCTGCTGAGTCAGACCAGTGGTCCATTCTGTCCAGCAGTCTGCTCACGCAGCGGCCCCTAGGTCAAGACCAGTGCTCCAAATGTGTCCAGTCTCACCAGTTTAGCATGAACTTGTCCAACTTTGTCATGAAACCCTGGAGGGTGTTTTCCCCTGTAATGGACTCCAGAAGAGCGTTCCAGTTTTCTACCACTCTCTGGGTGAAGAAGAATTTCCTTACGTTTGTACGGAATCTATCCCCTTTCAACTTTAGAGAATGCCTTCTCATTCTCCCTACCTTGGAGAGGGTGAACAGTCTGTCTTTCTCTACTAAGTCTATTCCCTTCAGTATTTTGAATGTTTTGATCATGTCCTCTCACAGTCTCCTCTTTTCAAGGTAGAAGAGGCCCAGCTTCTCCAATCTCTCACTGTACGGCAACTCCTCAATCCTCTTAACCATTTTAGTCTCTGGACCCTTTCGAGTAGTACTGTGTCCTTCTTCATGTACGGCAACCAGCGCTGGACGCAGTACTCCAGGTGAGGGTGCACCATGACCTGGTACAGCGGTACACCATGGCCCAGTACACCATGGCCTGGTACAGCCTTCTCCGATCTGTTCGTGATCCCCTTCTTGATCATTCCTAGCATTCTGTTCACCCTTCTTGCTGCCGCAGTACATTGTGCAGATGGCTTCATGGACTTGTCGATCAGAATTCCCAAGTCCCTTTCCTGGGAGATATCTCCAAGTACCGCTCCGGACATCGTGTATTCGTACATGAGATTTTTGTTCCCGACATGCATCACTTTGCACTTATCCCTGTTGAACCTCATTTGCCATGTCGATGCCCATTTCTCGAGCTTGATTATGTCATGTTGCAGGTCTTCGCAATCCCCCTGTGTCTTCACTACTCTGAATAACTTCGTATCGTCCGCAAATTTAATCACCTCACTCGTCATACTAATGGTTTTCTCTCTTCTTTGCCCTGCTAAACATAATTATGTCATGAAGTCTGGAAACATTTTATGCATTTTTACTTGTTGTTGGACTAGCCTATTATCTCACTTCATTTAATTATCATGTCCATCTGGGAAGTGCTAAGAGGTTTGGCATTTTTCAAGCAAACACATTAATATTATTTTAAAAAAACATTGGGAGTACATGTAGACAGAAGGAAGTCCATTTGTGCAGTGTTGCTCAAAAGGTGAGAAACAAGGAGAGAATTATGCTGGACAGGAAAAAATAGTAATGTTACACGAAGTCCTCAAGATAGACATACTGATAATCAAGTGAGATGTACATATCTTTCTTGAAAAGGATAATACAAAATGATGTTAAAGCGTAAGGCAAAAAAAAAAAGGGCAGAGAGACAAAATATTCTCTTTGTTAAATTGTAAGAGAATTGTGAAAAATTGGGGAACTTTGTGACTGGTAGACTGGGCATCGAAATGGCAGATGATGTTTAATGTGAGCAAGTGCAAAGTGATGCATGTAAGAACATAAGAACATAAGCAGTGCCTCCGCCGGGTCAGACCATAGGTCCATCCCGCCCGGCAGTCCGCTCCCGCGGCGGCCCGAACAGGTCACGGCCTGTCTGAGTCACCAGAAGGGGCCCCCTTGCCACCTTGGTTTCCCATTGAGTTCTATCTTCCCATCGAAGTCCCAACCCTCCGGTCTTGCACATGCACGACCAGAGCAGGCCGCGACCCCTGGTTAGAGGTGGGAAAGAGGTACTCGAAACATAGCTATGTGATGCTGGATTCTATATTAGGAATCACTGCTTAGGAAAAGGATTTAGGTATCATTGTTGAGGATACATTGAAACCTTCAGCTCAATGTGTGGCAGCAGCTAAGAAAGCAAATAGAATGTTAGGAATTATCATGAAACAAAAGAACATAAGCATAGCCTCTGCCGGGTCAGACCAGGGGTCCATTGTGCCCAGCAGTCCGCTCCTGTGGCGGCCCCCAGGTCCATGACCTGCAAGTGATCCTTCACCTAAATAAGGATTAAGAAGAGAGAACCTCAGAACTGATTACGCATTTCTTATTGGATCATGAATATAAGGAATAACTGGCTTGGTCAAGTTTACAGATTACAACTCAAGGAGATAGTGGGACTTTAAGATTGATTGATGGACTCTATTTAAAAACTTTAGATAGTATCTGTAGCTTTTCCCAGCCTATGATTTTGTTATTAGTAGCACTCTGCACTTTGTATTACTTGTTATTGTAGATATTAAATGTAGATGAAATAAATTTTGTTAGTTTTTAGGATATGAATTTAATTAAAGAAATTAATAAATTAAACATTTAATTAATGTTATGTTTTGGTATTCTTGGTATAGCATTTTAATGAATTGAATATCAGTAATAGATTATATTTACCCTACTTTGTATAGTTATTATAAAAGGCTTGCCATTTCAATTCACTGTTTAGTCCCTTGGGATGCAGAGTATCTAATTTAAAGATCCACCGTTGCTCTTTACCCCCCCCCCCCCCCTTGGTTAAATGTAGAACCTCGAGGACTGAAAACCTAAGATCTTCTATGCTATGCTGTTTAGTAAGCCAATGTTGGACAAGGGGTACCTCCAACACTTGAGTCCTGATTTTGCTTAAATGCTCAGTTACATACTGTGGGAAGTCTTTCCAATATATATTAGGAGGTATGGACATTGAATAATATATATTACTCCACATGTACTGCATACGGACCAGGTTTTCCCCATATCTCTTCAGTACCCACCCAGGGATATTCATCTGGGATAATGATATACTATATTGACATAATGTATATCTTGTACAAGGTTTATGTCCACCCAATCCCAAAAGGTATTCACTGTCAACTCCATAAATTGTGATTGCATTAAACGCTGTTTGAGATTATGACCCCTTGAGAATGCAAATCTTGGATGATCGTGAAACGCTGGATGATGCTGTAATACATGCCAGTGTGATCTAATCATTTTTTAAATTTGAAAGTCATGGAAGAACACATACCAGAGATTGTTGTTGATCCTTTTGTTGAGGTTCTAATAGAGTGACCTGCTCCACATTTATTGCTCTCATGTGTCTTGTTGATGACAGATGTTGGATAGTCTCTTTCTGTGAACTTCACCTTCATAACTGTTGATTTCTGATTGGTGCCTTCACATGAGGAACATAACCTTTTTAGATGTAAAAATTGACCTGTTGAAATATTGTTCCTAAGATGTCTTTGCTAAATGATTTAATTATTATTTAAAATCTTTAAGAACATAAGAATTGCCGCTGCTGGGTCAGACCAGGAAATTATTTTTCACTGAAAGAGTGGTTGATCGCTGGAATAGTCTTCCACTACAGGTGATTGAGGCCAGCAGCGTGCCTGATTTTAAGGCCAAATGGGATCGGCACATGGGATCTCTTCACAGGGCAAAGGTAGGGGAGGGACATTAAGGTGGGCAGACTAGATGGGCCGTGGGCCCTTATCTGCCGTCTATTTCTATGTTTCTATGTTTCTATGACCAGTGGTCCATCGTGCCCAGCAGTCTGCTATCGCGGCGGCCCTTAGGTCAAAGACCATTGCCTTAACAGACTATCCTTACCTGCGTACGTTCTGGTTCAGCAGGAACTTGTCTAACTTTGTCTTGAATCCCTGGATGGTGTTTTCCTCTATAACAGCCTCCAGAAGAGCATTCCAGTTTTTCACCACTCTCTGGGTAAAGAAGAACTTCCTTTTAACTTTAGAGAATGCCCTCTTGTTCTCTCTGCCTTGGAGAGGGTGAACAACCTGTTTCTATCTACTAAGTCTATTCCCTTCATTATCTTGAATGTTTTGATCATGTCCCCTCTCAGTCTCCTCTTTTCAAGGGAGAAGAGGCCCAGTTTCTCCAGTCTCACTGTACGGCAACTCCTCCAGCCCCTTAACCATTTTAGTCGCTCTTCTCTGGACCCTTTCGAGTAGTACTGTGTCCTTCTTCATGTACGGCGACCAATGCTGGATGCAGTATTCCAGATGAGGGCGTACCATGGCCCGGAATAGCAGCATGATAACCTTCTCCGATCTGTTCGTGATCCCCTTCTTAATCATTCCTAGCATTCTGTTTGTCTTTTGTGCAGCTGCCGTGCATTGCGTGGACGGCTTCATCAATTTATTGACCAGTACTCCTAAATATCTTTCCTGGGGAGGTCTCTCCAAGTACTGCACCGGACATCCTGTATTCATGTATAAGATTTTTGTTACCGGCATGCATCACCTTACACTTATCCACGTTAAACCTTATTTGCCATGTCGCAGCCCATTTCTCGAGCGTGTTTGTCACGTTGTAGATCTTCGCAATCCTTCTGCGTCTTAACTACTCTGAATAGCTTCGTATCGTCCGCAAATTTAATCACCTCGCTCATCGTACCAATTTCCAGGTCATTTATAATTATATTGAAGAGCACGGGTCCAAGCACCGAACCCTGTGGCACTCCACTCGTGACGCTTTTCCAGTCTGAGTATTATCCATTTACTCCCACTCTGTTTCCTATCTGCCAACCAATTTTTAATCCATGTGAGTATTTCACCCTCGGTTCCATGGCTCACAATTTTTCAAAATTGTCGTTCATGCGGGACCTTGTCGAATGCCTTCTGAAAATCCAAATATACAATGTCGACTGGCTTGCCCTTGTCTATCTGCTTGTTTACTCCCTCGAAGAAGTGCAGTAAGTTCGTCAAACAAGATCTTCCCTTGCTGAAGCTATGCTGGCTGATCCTCATTAGATTGTGTCCATCAAGGTGATCAATGATGCGGTCCTTTATCGGCGCCTCTACCATCTTTCCCGGTACCAAGGTCAGGCTCACCGGTCTGTAGTTTCCTGGATCTCCCCTCGAACCTTTCTTGAAGATCGGCGTAACATTTGCCGCTTTCCAGTCTTCCGGAATCCTTCCCAATTTGATCGACAGATTGTCTATTAGTTGAGGCAGTTCAGCTATAGCCCCTTTCAGTTCATTGATTACCCTCGGATGATTAAGCGGTGAGTCCTCCTATAGGGTATTTCCCTGGGAGGGCTACGTACTTCTGAGTAAAGATTGAAAATTGGTCTAAGCATTAGCTTTAGTTATATGAGAACGTTGGAGCACACTTATTCATTACTGCAGTCTTATAACATCGACCATTAGGCAAATGCATATATCATGAAAGAGTATGAATGATGTCTCTCCAGCAAGATGCACTGGAGGGGGGAAGGCCCATTTTGGATGACACAGACCAGCTGGGAGGAGGGAATTTGCGTCCCTCAGGTCCTCTACTTAGAGGTAAGGGGAGGGGGCATTGAAGGCGGGGGGCGGTGTTGTATGACAGGGGGGTCAATTGACAGTGTGAGAGTGTGGGCAACTCTCTCGCTGCAGGGGGTGCACGCTGCTGGGTGGTGGCAGGCATTTCTTGGCAGTGAGAGAGTGGGCATCTCTCCCACTGCAGGGGGAGCGCATGGCGGGCGGCAGCAGGAGTTTCTTGGCAGCAGGAGAGAATCAGCATCTCTCCCGCTGCTGGGGGTGGGGTTGGGTTTGTTGGCAGCTGGAGAGATTGAACATCTCTCCCACTGTTGTGGTTTTGGGAGAGGGGATAATGTGTTTTTTTTCTGTGCATGTGCCCATCGCTATCACCAGTGATGGGCACATGCAAATTTAGCGAATCTTCAGTGCTGTCTGCCGACCTTATTTGCATGTGCGATTTTTTGAGAAGGTCTTGCTTTTTTTAGTTTGCTATCAAAATGGCTGCATTAGCAGACCGTCGCTTTTTAACATTTTTTTTGAAAATCCTGGCCTCTGTTAGGTCCTTGCTCATACTCACTGTCTAACACCTGCCATAGCAGGATACAGATCTCAAATCTGACATATTGTAATCACAAATGGGAAATAAAATTATTTTTTTTCTACCTTTTGTTGTCTTAAGACTTTTGAAGAAGTTAAAGTAACAGTATACTTTTTCATTGTCTGTACTGGGCTCCATGGATGACGTTACCCACATGTAAGAATATCTGCCTGCTGTCCCTGGATAACACCTGTTACAGGTAAGTAACTGTGCTGTATGTACATTTTGAATTGTCTTATTTAGACTGGAGAATATGAAACGTGTAGGGGTCAATATTCAAAATGATTTAAATGGCCAGGAGATAGAGCCACTGAATATATATACCTAGTTAGCACCTAAACCAAACCTGGCTATTTTGTGGGCGGTCCAGGGGTGGAGCCAGCACTTATTCAGTTGCCAATATTTAGCACTTAACTGGATATGTTGTTTGCATAACACATTCCTGTCTTTATCTGGTTTAACTTATCCGGTTACATCCTGAATATCACACTTAAACAGATAAGTGTTATTTGACTATGTATAGCCATATATTCCATGCTGGTGCCTAGATATAGCCTGGCAGTGAATGTCTGTGGATTCTGCCAGTAGCAGCCAAAAAGCCATTGATCACTGCCAGCTGAATATTGACTCCATACTGTATAGTGGTATACAGATTTTTACTGAGCACTGCATATTTCGCTCAAGTTTCCAACAGTTGGCAGGGGCTGGAGCAAGCAGATGCAGCAAGAGCCTGTGATTGCTCAATCACTATGGCAGCCAACTGCCTGGTTTTGGACTGAATAGTCTGCTTTTAAGAGGATCTGTATAATGACTGTTTAGAGATACCGACTAAACACTAAAGCTGTGCTTCCCAAATTTTTTTTATAATGTAACTTTATTTTTGCTATTGAAAATCCATGTGATCTCAGATGATAAAGCCACTTATTACTCAAATAGGCATATT
Source organism: Geotrypetes seraphini (assembly GCF_902459505.1). Lineage (NCBI taxonomy): Eukaryota > Metazoa > Chordata > Amphibia > Gymnophiona > Dermophiidae > Geotrypetes > Geotrypetes seraphini. Next base: position 56,455,212 of record NC_047092.1, read on the forward strand.
CATTGTGTTTCTTAAATATTCAGTAAGATAAATATATAAACATATTTGCAAAAGTAATTATCTGATGTACAGTACTGAGTACATCAGATAATTACTTCTGCAAATATGTTTATATATTTATCTTACTGAATATTGTGGCGTTGCCGGTGCCCGTGTATATGCTTGGCTCCGGTCAGCGCTCAGAACAGCCCGCGTCTTACGTGCTTCCAGAGAAGGCTGGAAGTCCTGCTGGTTCCTCAGTGCAATAAAGAAGCACAAAACAGGTCAAAACAGTCAGTTTTAAGTGAAAATAAAGCCCCACTTTATTGTGGTTATCAATCCTGAACAGGGTTCAGTCCATTCTTTTCATAAACCAAGAAAACATGGAAAAATAAAACTGAGTTGAAAAAAAACAAACAACTCACACCTTTCTTGCAGGTATCACAGGTAAGTATGAGAGTTCAATCCTAATAGTTCTGCCTTTGGCAAACAGGCAGTAACAAGGTATACCACTTCTTTTAAATAAAGACAGTGCTGTGCCCAAGCCTAGATAGAAGCAGGCTTGGTCCCAACCAACTTAACAGTAGTTGGTGGGGGAGGGGAGTAGCCGAATCCACTAATTAAACTCTGTGTAAAACAGAATGCCACAAATGGCCCCACAATCCCAACCAAGGATATTATGTGGATTCTTCCCCAATAAACTACCATCCCAGGCACACAGTCAAAATTGAAGCTTTTCTTACTTTCAAAAAAACACATAAAACAAACAGTCCAGCAAAAATAAACCTGGAAAAAAGGTTTCCAGTCTCAGGCACCTTGCAGTGAGCTCTGCACTGCTCACTTGCTTCCCACAGGTGCAAACAGGTTCTACTGAAAGAAGCTCAAAAGATTGCTAGCATAAGTACAACAAAAAGAAACCAGTAAGAGTACTTAGCTTTCTTCCATGGAGTAAGCTTCTGTATTCATGACATGGGCTCTGTATACAGTCCATGGGCTCTGGTTCAGCTAGCTGGTTGGCTTCAGAGACAGGGGCTGTATCCACCATCTCCACATCCTGCAAGTTGTGAGGTTCAGGAGAGCAGTCCTGCAAACCTCCTTCCTGGGCTGACCCAGGGCAGACTGCCTGCTTCCTCCTCAGTGCAGCCTCAAGAGCATTGAGGCGACCATGCCCTGTTCTAAGAGGGGGCAGGGCAGCCTGCAGCTTCTGCTTAGTTCTCACAGGACTTCTAATCAAGTCCTGCAGCTGGGAGTTAGCTGAGTCAGAGGAATGGTTCTGGGGCTGATCTATGCTGTTCCACTCATAGTCCTCCCCTCCCCAGGGATTTGTAAGCTGAGTTTTAAGAGGCAACTCAGAGCCTACCTTCCTATTGTGGTTTGCTCTGTCACACTGGTTGGCCCTTTTTACAGCCAGGCTAGGTTTAGGCATAGCCTTTCCTGGCACAAGCCGAGCTTTAGGGCTAGGGTTGTGACAATATTTAAGAAACACAATGAATATGCCTATTTGAGTATTAAGTGGCTTTATCATCTGGCTTGCAAAGACACAGATTAAGTTTCTCGTACCCTCCCTATGACACTGCCACTGAGTCATTGATTTTTTTTTAGGTAGAGGCTGTGAGTGTATGTGCGCATTACTGAGTAGATTTAGGTAGGTTGTAGATGACTGTATCAGGAGGGAATGGATTCATTATGTTTGAGGGAAGTATATAGAAGTTTGTACTTGGAATTTCGTCTTCCTGCCTGTTAAAGGTAGTAAACTTAAAAAATATCATCAATATCTTTTGTCATACCAGGCAGCATTATGGGGCAAGGATCTGGAACATGTCTTCCAATTCCTATGTGGAATTTAGAAGACACTTAAAGACATATTTGTTCTCTAAATATTTGGGTAATTAGTTTGAACCTACATAGATATTGCAAACTTTATTAAAGACCTTCAGGGCTCCTTTTATAAAGGTGTGCTAGTGTTTTTAACGCACGCACCGGATTAGCACGTGCTAACTGAAAATCTACTGCCTGCTTAAAAGGAGGCGGTAGCGGCTAGTACGCGCAGCAATTTAGCGCGTGCTATTCCTCGCATTAAGGCCCTAGCGTGACTTTGTAAAAGGAGCCCTTAGTCTTATTTTCTAATTATTTGGTTATCTAATTTTTATTTCATTTAATTGTATATCTTATCTTTTGTAACCGCATAAAACTTCATGGTCCTGTGGTATATAAATTGATTGTTATGTTATGTATGAAAAAGTTGGGGGGCGGGGTTAACTCAGTTTGAGGCTGCATTGGTAGTAAATGAGTCTTTTGACTGCATGATTGCTATATATCAGGATTCTTCATTTTATCTTTGTGTTAATTTGCAGTGTTCTGCCCCATCACAAGCCTCGGCGTACCTGCTTTTCAGTGATTGTGATTAGACTAGACCAGGAAGAGTTTTTTTATTTTAGTGACTGAGCCACATAAATGGAACAAACCACCTTCGGGAATTAAGCAAACTAATAAACCTCATTTAAGTACCAGATGAAGGACTGCCTACTTTGTTTAGCTTACAGTTTGGCTGCAATGGATTTCCTTGATTTACCATTTAAGTGCTAGTTGAAGGACCACATGTGTTTTGTCTGGCTTATCTGCCCTATGGTGCCTGAGACTTAACTTGCTTATTCTTTACTTATTTGTTATATTTTTCTTTGCTTGATTTATTTTGTATGCAGTGTTCTCCCTAGCGCCTTTTAGCTGGGCGCTCTGCCCAGCTAATTTAGGTGAGTGCCCGGCTGTCTTCCTCCAATGAGTAAATAGCATTTTGAGTAAGCAACATTTTGGAAAAAAAAAAGTTGTATCGCCATTTTCTCATGCTACGTCCCCTTCCCTCAGGGCGTCTCTCCCACACTGCCTTTGCAACTGCAACACAAACAAGTTCCTTGCTTCGGGGTCTGTACGGCTCCCGCCGGTTGGTCCTCGACAAGTGGCTGGCACAGCTGGGGGTGGGAAGCAGTGGAGGTAAGGCTAAGATCAGCTCAGCCAATAGGAAGAGCAGTAGCAATGAGGGGCAGATTTTGACTGGAGGAATGCGTTGCTCCCTCCACAATATTTTTTAATTTGGCGTTGGAGTGTTGTGCAGCGGGACCTCTTTGCATTCTCCTACCTAGCCTCTATCATACCGCATCGCTTTCTGGGGAAGTTGCCAATGCCTCTGGTGTTGGCTGTCCCGGAGGAGAGCGTTGGGGATGTGGGGTCAGCCGTCTTCCACTTCTCTCCCTGTAGAATGCACTTCCACAAGGATCATGAGTTCTTTGAGGTAAAGAAGGCTGTGTCCCGAGTCAGTCTCCACATATTAGTATCCTCATCAGGAGGCTTTAGTGTAGAAAATTAGTGGGTATGAGAAGCTGGGACTCGGATCTTGAATTTGTACTTGGATATCCGTCTTGTCTTGAGGCTCTGGACTCTAAATGTTGGTTCTTAAAGGAGGCTCGATAAAGTATTTGGGTGGAGAGAGCTTAAAGGCCTAAAAGTTCCAGTATTATTGTATTATTTCAGCAGTAATCCTGAAAGCTTTTATCACTAGCCATTGCCTAGACGTGCGAAAGTATATCATCTCTGCCCATCTACTTTGTTGACTTTCTTTTATCTAATTGTAATAGGTTAATATAGTTCTCCCTTTCTACCTGGATAACCTGTATTGTGAATCTGTGAATGTATTTCTGGAGTCTCTTTGAGTCAAAATTTTCTTCCTTTCTCCTCTGCCCCTATTGGCAACATGTCTCCCTCTCTCTCTCATTCCCTCCCCTGCTGCAAAGGTGGGAGCACTCAAAATGTAGGAGGGAGAAACGTGGAGAAAAAGGGGAGGCAGAAGAGAGGGGGGTAGATGTTGGACTTGGGGTGTATAGAGGGAAGAGAGAGAGACTACAGACTGGTGGAAAGATTCTGGACCAAGGAGGGAGGAAAGAAGGAGAGAGAGAGAGGCAGAGAAAGACCCAGAAAAAAAGGAGAACAAATGCTGGACATTGGGGGAGGGGGGGGTTGTAAGCAGAAGAAATACAGAGAGAGAGGCCTGGACCAAAGTGGAAAGCCAGGAGGAAGATGCTGGACTATGGGAGGTGCAGACGGAAGAGACAGAGAAGGAGAGTCCCTGAGGAAGAAGAGAGAGATGCAAGATCATAACAGCAGAAGGAGAGAGAGGGAGGCATGTTGCCAATAGGGGTGAAGGAGAGAGGAAGAAAAGTTGGACTCATGGAGAGACATAGAGAGATGTTGGTTGGGGAAGGGAATGCAGGAGGCAGAAAGAAAGAAATGCTGGATGCACAGTAAGAAGGAAGTCCAACCAGAACTAATTAAATCATGAGACAACAAAGGTAGGAAAAATGATTTTATTTTCAATTTAGTGATCGAAATGTGTCAGTTTTGAGAATATATAATCTGCTGTCTATATTTTGCACTAAATTTGTCTATTTCTATAGTTGTTACTGATTGCATATCTGCCTTGACCTCTTTGAAAAAATCCCCCAAATGTAAATGATAATTAACATTTTCTCAGCATTTGTGTTTTAAAAAAAAATTTTGTGGTTACCATTATGAATTAATAAGATGTACATTAAAAATGAATGGAAGAAATTGCATTACAATTAGTACTATTACAATGGGAGTGGGGTCAGTGGCGGAGTTTGGGCTGGGGTACTTGGTTGGTATTTGTTATACTTAGGGGGTGTACTTGGCTTGAAGAAGTTGAGAAACACTGGTCTAGCAACTATGGAGTTCACTCAGTAAGGGCCCATTTTGCAAAGCCACAGCAGCAATTCTCCCATGTCAAATGTACCTATGGGCTTCAGTGCATTTTCTGTGGCAGAATTGCTATCGCAGGATGCAAAGCATTAACTGATTCAACATGAGTTTGAAGTTGGTTGAATACCACTCTCTCAAGTATGGTAGTTTTGAAATAAATGGAAGGTTTGATACTGGCCAGTAGTTATTCAGAATAAGAGGATCTGCATTCTTTTTTTCAAGGGTGGCTTAAATGCTACTGAAACACTGCCTAAGTGTCAAACCTTAAAAAAGGAAGTCATATTGAGTGTTGGAAAAGAATTAATAATAATTAACTAATAAAAATAGTGCATATTTCAAGATTTTTCCTTATTGGTAAAACCCCCCGAAGTTACTTTGGAGAACATCTGGGACTTAGTTCTGAACCTAGGGAAAACTCTTTCCCCACAGGTTGAAGAGATAAAAGGAAAATTAAAAGTACAGAAAGAAGAAATATTAGTTGAAACAAGAAATTAACCAAGGTAAAAGTGACACTCATAAAATGACTATAGAATTGAAAACAATTAAAAATTTTCAAGAGATACAAGTTAAAGATAGCAACAACATACGGAGAAAATTAGAAACTCTTAAATTATAATTGCCCTAACAACTTGCGGATATTAAATTTTCCTAAAAACCCTATGATAACTCCTCGAGATATGTTAAAGAGATATTTCCTGGAAGTTCTGAATGATCCAGAACAATCATTACCCCCCTTTGTTAGGGTATATTACCTTTCAGATAAGAAAAGCCAGGAACAACCAGATCAAGAACTAAATATCAGGACTAGCCTCTTGATATTTCCGAATTGTTGGAAACTTCTGAGGAAATAATTATGAAACCAGCAACATTATTAGTAACAGTCGATTTAGCTCCTCATAAGGAATGGATAATGAGGTTATTCTTTAAAAATAAATTGAAAAAATATTTGGGACAAAAAATATTGATGTTTCCTGATGTCTCTAAAGATACTCAGAGAAGAAGGCGAGAATATTTGTTGATGAGATCCGCAGTAACATCTATTGGTGGAGTTTTTTTCTATGCTACCCCTGCAAGTGCATAATTAGATATAAATCCCTTAAATATGTTTTTTATGATACATCCCAGTTGACTGGATTTTTGTCTCTTAAACACCTTGACAAAGAATAAGTGATAACAACTCTAAGGGCTCCTTTTATCAAGCCGCGCTAGCGGTTTAATGTGCGTAATAATGCGTGCTAAACCGCCAGCCACGCTAGCCGCTACCGCCTCCTCTTGAGCAGGCAGTAGTTTTTAGCCTGCGCGGGGATTAATGCATGATGAAAAGTCACGCGCGTTAACCCCGCTAGCGTGGCTTGATAAAAGGAGCCCTAAATGAAGATGAACCTCCCACCATTATAGGCTGTTTTTTTTTCCTTGACTTAAGTATTTCTTTATTGAACTTTGTCACTTAATTGAATCTTGGACCCTTATAATTGAGGACTTGAGAATAATAGAAATATTGTTATTATTTCTTTAATTTTGATTTAGTGTCTTTTTGATTCACACTATTGGTATGTTTAATTTCTGTCAATCTTTCTGTTCAAGATGAATATGCTTGGAAATTGTAATTGAAAATTAAATAAAAAACAAAACAAACAAAAAAATAGTGTATATTTAATGTTCTCCACCACCAAATTTCCCCATCCCGCCCCACTCCACCTGGCTGGAAAAAATTTCTGGGGCGAACACTGTGTATGTATTATTGTTCTTTGTCCTAGGTAAGAGTGGACTATAAATAATAAATGTTTAAATCTAAATGAGTAGCTGAATATGGTTTGGTGTCATCCATTGCTTCCCTTCTATCTGCTTACTTCCTTCTTTCCTCTCATACCCATTTGTTTTTTTCCTTCATTATTTCCCCTCTCTGTCACTTTCTTTTCCATCCATACTATGCGTTTACCGCCCCTCATGACCTCCTTCTTGCTTGCCCTCCCCCAGGCTATCCTCTTTCTAACACTCCCACCATAGGCTCACCTGCCCCCAGACTTGGGCCCCAATTCACTAAAGTCAGCTATCGTCACTAAACCTATTATTGCAGGTTTAGTGACGATCGCTGCTAACCGACCCGATTCACAAAATAGCCCACTGTGTGTTTTTCCCCTGGATCACCTACCGTATTTTTTTTGCTCCATAAGACACACCTCACTATAAGACGCACCCCAGATTTAGAGGCGGAAAACAAGAAAAAAACCCCATTCTGAACCAAATTCTCCCTGCCAGGCTCTGCACCCAACCCCACACTCCTTGCCAAGCTCTGCACCCTGTTCCCCCTCTGGTGGTCTAGTGGTGGACAGGGCAGACAGGGACAGGGCAGGCAGGCCTAGTGGCTGGCAGGCAGGTAGGGACAGGGCATGCAGGCAGGCCAACAGCTATTGAGTCGCTATCGAATACTCATTTATCTAATACTCTAATTTAACACCTGTCATCCACACTCGGCCACTCCTACAGGTTCATGTCAAAGCTGGTCTTTAGAATTGGGGGTGGGTAGGATGCGCGGGTGGAACATAAGTTGGAGATGTAAGCTGTGAATAAAGGGGTGGGAATGTTTTCAAATGCATTGTTGGGGTTTCTGTGTGCATGTACCTGAATGAATTCAAGGGAGTGTGTGTGATTTAAGTGATCAACAAAAAATTTTGTGGTTGGCTTTCAGTTGACTGGGGTTGCACTATCTCATCCCAGGTTAAGCTAGTTTGATATGTGGAACAGCATGATTTGCCTGACTATTTTCCATTGACAGCTTGAATGCCTCAGTAAATTTACTCTGTGTTCTTGGAGGAAAACAGGGAACCCTGATGTCCCACTGGCATACAGCATGCCTTCCCAAAGGGCTGTTGCTAAGAATGTGAGGCAAAAAAAGATCTTGCCTTATGAATTGTGTACAGTAACCCCATCAAGAAAAATAGCAGTCTGATGAAAATGGCTTCAATTGTTTTACTGGTTTGTTTTATAATGTTTTTGTTTGATATATGAAGAGAGATTTGTGATATTTTTGTTCATACAGTTTTCTAAGTTTAATGTTTTTTGACTTTTATTTCTTGCTTTTGTCCTAAGTTGTAGGAAGCATTAGTACACTAGTGACTTTGGGATTCAATTTATGCTGCCCAACTATTATCTAAGTGCTCTGCCAAATTAGTTGCTTGACCACCTGCTTCTGTTTTTCTGTTCAGTTTGCAAATGTAGGGCATTTATTAATTTTTTGGCACCTAAACTATAGTGGTTTTTTTTGGAAAAGGCATGGAAGCTCTTGATTTGCAGTTCTTGCTCTGTCTGAATCCTGAGTATTGGGTAGACAATGGGTAGACTACCAAATACAAGAAAGAGTGTTAATGTTGAAGAGTTTTGGATAAATTTAGAACATAAGAATAGCCTTACTGGGTCAGACCAATGGTCCATCAAGCTCAGTAGCCTGTTCTCACGATGGCCAATCCAGGTCATTAGTACCTGACCAAATCCCCAAAAATAGCAACATTCCATGCTACCAATCCAGGGCAAACAGGCTTCCCCCATGTCTTAATAATAGACTATGTACTTTTCCTCCAGGAATTTGCTATCTGTTCTTCCTGGTTGTCCTTTAGATTACGGAATTGATGGTATTTTACACCTATGGAAGGAGGAATCGACTAAAATGTTGGATTATTTGGCTCCTTTACTCTCTAAATCAGTTCAATATGTTCAAAAGGCACCTTGGTATATTACTTATTGTGAGCTTAAGTATAAATGTAGAAAATTGGAACGAAAATAGAAGAAATGTAAGTTGGAGACAGATAAATTGATTTGGAGGAAGAAATATCTCAATCTACAAATTAGAATTAAATAGATCACGAAAGACTTACTGTGGAAATAAAATTTGGAAGATCTAAAAACCATAGTAAAGCCTTATTCAAACTTTGGAGATCCCTTAACACTATCGATAAGAATAACCATGAAAATAGTGTATCTAATGCAGAAAAACTTGCAAAGTTTTTTTTAATAATAAAATTAAAAACATCAGAGCCCTTTTACATAAAATAGAATATGAGGTTTTACTTCCCTATTTGGAAACAACAAATGCTATCCCTTTGGACAGGTATTGGAAGGAACATAAGAATAGCCTTACTGGGTCAGCCCAATGGTCCATCAAGCCCAGTAGCCCATTATCACGGTGGCCAATCCAGGTCACTAGTACCTGACCAAAACCCAAGGTGTAGCAATATTCCATGCTACCGATCCAAGGCAAGCAGTGCCTTTCCCCATGTTTTTCTCAATAACAGACTATGGACTTTTCCTCCAGGAACTTATCCAAACCTTTCTTAAAACAGCTACACTATCCGCTCTTACCACAACCTCTGGCAACGCGTTCCAGAGCTTAACTATTCTCTGAGTGAAAAAAAAAGAATTTGCATATACAATGGAAGACCAGGTTAGGACCTTATGCAATAGACTAAGAGCTCCTTTTACAAAGGTACGCTTAGCGTTTTAGCGCATTCTAACCATGCGCTAAATGCTAACACATACATGTTAATCTATGAGCGCATTTATGGTTAGCACGCGTGTATATTTAGCGTGCACTAAAACGTATAGCGCACCTTAGTAAAATAGGGGGTAAATCAGAGCAATTGCTCCCTGGATCCATATCCATCTTATATTTTTCGAGATATTTCAGGCCAGGCTATTTCTTGGTTAACTTCATTGATAAATGGTTTTCTAGATTCTCTTATCCAATCTATAATTGGCTAACACTCTTAATCACTTGGGGAGAATGTTTGGACTTAGATAAAAATGGACTATTATAAAAAAAATTAGAATTAGAATAACGGACATCAGTATGAACCCGTAGCATACAAACGAGACATCATGGGCTCGGACAGTAACTCATAGGTGACCAGCACCAGACCATAAGTCTAAATGAGAACTGCCCCATACATCATTTAGTCCTATTTAATATAATCAAAGTCCCATCTGAATCATAATCAAACATTCACACCAGGGAAAAAGGAGAATGAAAAATAGATAAACTCCCAAAATCGTCACTGTGTCAAAAATAGTTAAAGTGCAAAGTGCTCAGAAAAGAAATTCATGTTAAGATGGTTTAATAAAAAGTGCTGTGCTAAACTGAATCTCACTGAAATTTCATGATGTCACTTGACAATAGATTTAAAGTGCATAAGGATATTAAAAAAGTTCATAGAAAAATTGATGCTAGAAACAAAAATCCATAGGTCAATTCAAAAAACACTATTTTCAACAATAAATATTGTCCAAATCCTATGCAAAATTCATACTGCCTCATAACAGTTCATATCGCCAAGCAATTCATGGAGAAATTCATTAAAAAATATTGTTCACTGAAGAATACTTAGCTGAATCTTGATGAAAGTTTATGCTGGTGATATGAATTCTTGTGTGGCAGCATAAATTTTCAACAAGATTCAGCTAAGTATTCTTCAGTGAACAATATTTTTGCATGAATTGCTCCACGAATTGCGTGGCGATATGAACTGTTATGAGGCAGTATGAATTTTGCATAGGATTTGGACAGTATTTATTGATGAAAATAGTGTGTTTAGAATTGGCCTATAGATTTTTGTTTCTAACATCAAGTTTTTATGAACTTTTTATATTTTTGGGTTATAACATCAATTTTTCTATGAACTTTTTAAATATCCTTATGCATTTTAAATCTATTGTCAAGTGACATCATGAAATTTCAATGAGATTCAGTTTAGCATTGCACTTTTTATTGAACAAACTTAGCATGAATTTTTTTTGAGCACTTTGCCCTTTATTTTTGACACTGACGGTTTTGGGAGTTTATCTATTTTTCATCCTCCTTTTTCCCTGGTGTGAATGTTTGATTATGATTCAGATGGGACTTTGATTAAATTGATATTAAATAGGACTAAATGATGTATGGGGCAGTTCTCATTTAGACTTATGGTCTGGTGCTGGTCATCTATGAGTTACTGCCCGAGCCCATGATTCCTCGTTTGTATGCTAAGGGTTCATACGGATGTCCATTATTCTAATTCTAATTTTTTTTTTTTTTTTTGTAATAATCCATTTTAATCTAAGTTCAAATATTCTCTCCAAGGGATTAAGAGTGTTAGCCAATTATGGATTGGATACTAGATTGGACATTATTGGCAACAACATTGTCCTGAGGGTTTCTTTATTGAGCTATTTCTAGATTCTGACCATTTTTCTACATCGATGGATCATATGGTTCTTACCCCTTTATTGAAAGTTCCATCCTTAGATCAGTGTCCTTTATTTTACCAACACCATTTTGCAGCATTGGTCCAGTCAGTTATTTTAGCTTAGCTGGACTATTGCAATTTTATCTATGTTGGTTTAAGTAAAGGGAATCAGAAAAGGTTACAATTAATACGGAACACTGCGGTATGACCAATTTTGGGAAAATCAAACGTGACTTCATTGTTTAAGAACTTATACTGTTTTGTTACAGACTTCAGTTTAAATTTGCTTGTATTTTTTATAAAATTATTTATGGATTGTTTGACTCTTTGATATCCTTAACCTTAAACTCTTCAAACATTTTGGGTTGTAGAACTATTCATATACATCTTATCTTTTCCTTCAATCAAAGGTTCTTGATCAACCAGCAAAATTGCTTGATCCTTTTCCTTCCTATTGACTGCATTATGGAATGACCTTCCCATTCAGACATGATAATGTATTTCATTTTAGGTTTTCCATAAAAAGTTTAAAAACTATGTAATTCCTAATGATCTATCTTAAAATCAACATGTATTTGAAAACATATTTTTATTGTAAATTGAGTCGAGCTCTATATCTTTAGGGATGATTTGATATATAAATTTAAGATTAGATTAGATTTAGATTTAGATGTGTCTGAGTGTCAACTCTTCATTACTGATAGACTGGATACATTAAAATTTCATCATTCCTTCATTTAAGTACAGAATGGGAGGCATGGGGGGAACCTATATGACAGCCGAAGCCTTAGTGCTCCCAGTTTAAGTGTGAAGAGGAAGAAAATGAGCACAAAATTTTTGTTGTTGATGAATACCTGATTTGGAGTAAGTATAGTTTGTATGTAAAATGTATTTAAAACAGTACAGTGTTCCCCAGGCGGTTCGTGGTCCCGGTCATTCCTGATATTTTCCGACCGTGAACCGCCGACAAGGAGAGGGCAGCGGGAGAGGCAGGAGAAAGCAGCCGGAGCGCCGGCGATTGCAGGAAATCACTCGCGGTATGCTCAGACTGCCTCTTCCTGCACTAAGTTGGGCCTTATACAATCAGGAGCTGCTTTGACACGCAGCTCCTGATTGGATAAGGCCTGACTTAGTGCAGGAAGAGGCGATTTGAGCATACCGCGAGTGATTTGCTGCACTCGCCGGCGCTCCGGCTGCTCTCTCCTGCCTCTCCCACTGCCCTCTCCAGTCTCCCCCTTGAAAAACTGTATTTGTGGTTTTTCAAGATTCACGGGGGTTCCTGGAACAGAACCCCTGCGAATATCGGGGGAGTACTGAACTTACTTTTCTTTGATAAAACTGTGAATAAATACTCAAGAAAGTAATGGAGAAGCATATAGGCAATATATTGTAAAGCAGTGTTCTTCAACCTTTTTACACCTATGGACCTGCGGAAATAAAATAATTATTTTATGGACTGGCAAACTATTAAGACTGAAATTAAAAACCCTGTTTCCGCCCCGTCTCCATGAGCTCGGTCCCTGCAAACCATCTGATTCCATCCGCATAAGCCTTAGTTATGATTTTATATTGAATGTATTTTATTAAAGTATAAAAGGAAACAATATTCTGTTCAATTGTCATTTTATAAATACAAATAATATAGAGCAAGGATCAACAAAAAACCCTTGATCTTAGAACTTCCTGGAAACAAATCCTGTAATGTCCTATTTCCTGTTGGACTATTGAAGCCTGTCAATTGTCGGAAAGAAATCATATCTTCAGCTTTCCAGTATAGACTTGCAGACAGTTTCCACAGGGAGATGGTCTTTTTCAAGCTAGATGGGCAATATCTCCACTTCCTGTCCTCATTCTTTGACATGCAGGTGTTGAGGCTGAAAGCCAAGCTGTGGTTTAGCATCTGGTCTTGCAGAAAAATGAAGTGAAAGTCTGGTGTTTTGTGTTCAACAGCCTTGTCAGACCATAAATGACACCGATAGACGTTTGATTGAATTATACAAAATAAATAACTTTAGGAAGATGTGTGTACACTTCTCCCTCCTTATTCGCTGTGATAAGGGATTAAAAGAACCACAAATACAGAAAAACTACAAATAACTTTTTCATTTGTTATTCGCTGTTTTCTATGAAAAACTATCATGAATATGGTGAAACCATGAATAACATGGTGGGAGACCTGGCCTGTTCCTGAAGGAGAGGCAAAACACGGTGAAGAAAGTGCTGGAAATCGGTGATTTTTTCTGTAAATGCTTGGAATCAGCGATTTCTCTATGCAAGCTGATGTAATTTGGGGGAAGGAGCCAGCAAGCTAAAAACTGTGAATGCGGAAACTGCGAATACGGAGGGAGAAGTGTATCTTACAAAAAATGTGTTATTAGACTATTAAAAGTGTAACATCAAAAGGTGTTATGTGCTAGGATTTGTTTTCTAAAAAAATAAAAGTTTTTAAAACTGACTATTCTTTGAGACAAAGCTATAATAGATTTTTCACTATTTACATCAGCAATAAGTATTATCCCAGGACAAGCAGGCAGCATATTTTCACAAATGGATGACATCACCGACGGAACCCAGGTACAGACCACTTCAAAAGTGCATCACCGCTTTAAGTGTTTAGAAAGTTTGCGATAGCCCGAACCGCTCATGCACGAGTGTCTTCCCTCCCGACATCGGGCGCACGGCCCTTAGTTTCTTTGTTTTCACGGAGCTAAGAAGTCGCATTTCAACAGCTGTTGAATTTTTTTCTCATATCGCTGCCTTCCCACTCTCGTGGTTTTCTGACGTTTTAGTCAGGTTTTTCTTTTCTTTCTTCATAAAAGAAAAAATAAAATTTTTTTTTGTGTTTTCCCTTTCACGGGTTCAACCTGGCAGGGCCTGTTCGTTCACCTTGGCCTCCAGGTTTGATTTAGCTGAGACCTTGTTTCCATCAATGTCCCGGCCTCAGACAGGATTTAAAAAGTGTGGACGTTGTGCTTGGCCCATTTCCCTCACTGACCCACATTGCTGGTGCCTCCAGTGTTTGGGGCTTGAGCAACGTCCAGAGACTTGTTCCCATTGTTCTTTTCTACAAAAGAGAACACTTGAGAACCGCCTCATCCAGCAGAAACTGCTTTTCGGCATGGAGGGAGATTCAACATTGATCTCTCGACGTCAACAGATTCATCTTCGGTGTCGCATGCAGTGGATAAGCCGGCTAAGAAGCCTTCCTCCATTCCTTCAGATCCTCAGGTCACTTCAGCAGTGAGCCAAATCCTGCTGACCTCGAGGAGACCCAAAAAGCGCTCTGCTCCGATTTCGGTGAGTGCCTCGACATCGGCCTCCTCATCACCAGAGCGTAGAGTGGTACTGAAGGTACCGGTGCATTTCCTAAAGCAGCAAATTAGAGACTTGCTGCAGGAAGAATTAAGAGAGCAGTTACAACTTCTGCTCCCTGTTATGTCGACGCTGGCTCCTCCGGTGCCAGTCAGGTCTGAGCCTTCGACGCCAGCATCAATTTTTAGAGAGTCTCCATCGGTGCCGCCTAACCTGGTTAAGGAACCGATCATCTTCACAAACATCTCCTGAGACGGTGTCAAGTCAGATCGGGCAAGACTTTGAAAAAGATGAAGCATCTTGAAGCCCTCTACACCAACTACTCGGCACTGACTTCCAGTTACCTGAGATTCTGACCTTTGGGGTGATTCTGATCAAGACCCCATTTTATCTGATGAAGAAGGTTCTTCAGAAGAAAAGTCTCACCTACCATCTTCTCAGGAGCCTCATATCAAGTCTCATAAGTCATCCTTTGCCACCTTTTTACGTGAAATGTCTGACACACTTTCCATACCTTTAGAGGCTGATTCCAAAAAAATCTAAGGCATTTTTGGATTCTTTAGATTATGACCAGCTGCCCAAGGAGTTTCTCAAGCTTCCCTTACATGACATTCTAAGGGAAACTTTTTACAAAAACTTAGAAACTCCTCTTACCATCCCTGTGGCTTCTCACAAACTTGATTCACTTTATAGGGTGGTTCCCATCCCAGGGTTTGACAAATCTCAGCTTCCCCATGAATCCCTCCTGGTGTAGTCAATCCTGAAGAAGTCTGCAGGAGCTAGTGTATATGCCTCAGTACTTCCTGGCAGAGAGGGTAAGGCAATGGACCGCTTTGGCAAATGTCTTTTTCAGAATGCCATGCTTGCCAACCGGTCTGGCAACTATGCTTCTCATTTTTCTTTTTATTTAGAGCATTTGGTCAACCAGGCTGCCGCCTTTCAAAAATACTTATCTGACCATAAATTGTCTGCATTTCAGCATTACATCTCTGACTTGCTGCAGCTTCGTAAATATATGGTCCTCTCTTTATATGACACCTTTGAGCTAACCTCACGTGCTGCGACTATGTCTGTGGCTATGTGGCGCCTTGCCTGGCTTAGAGTGTCGGAGCTTGATGTTAACCATCAATATAGACTGGCTAATGCTCCTTTTTGGGACATCTTTGGATACAACCACCCAAAAGCTATCGGCCCATGAGACCAGGTGGGATAGTTTGGTGAAGACCAAAAAGAAACCTCTCCCTTCTCGTCCTTTCTGAAAGCAATCATCCTACCAACGTCGCTTTGCTGCAAAACCTGTGCCTCCACCTCAGTCTCAACCTAGGAGGCAGAGCCAACAACCACATCAACAACAGGCTGCACCTCTAAAATCTTGACGTATTTCTCAGGAGCATAGTCAATATTCCTATTTTACAGACTTTGCCTCAGCCCTTCGGAGGTCGTCTTCAGCTCTTCATCAGTCATTGGGAGCTTATAACATCAGACATCTGGGTTCTCAACATCATTCGTCAGGGTTGCCCTCTCAGTTTTCAAACTATCACCAGACAACCCTCCAAGACAGTCTGTTTTGGACCCTGCACAGTCTTCCCTTCTTCTGCAGGAGGTTCAATCCCTGCTTCTGCTGAATGCCATCGAGGAAGTTCCCCTCAATCAGCAGAAGCAGGGATTCTACTCCCGTTAATTCTTAGTTTCCAGGAAGACTGGAGGATTGAGACCCATCCTAGATCTCAGAGCTCTCAACAAATTTCTAGTCAAGGAAAAATTCTCTCCTCAATCAGAACTACTGGCTATGTTCCCTGGATCTCAAGGAGCCTACCCACATATCCCAATTCATTCGGATTTCAGAAAATACCTCCGCTTTCAAATCAATCGATGTCATTACCAGTACAAGGTACTTCCCTTCGGCCTGGCATCTTCTCCCAGAGTCTTCACAAAGTGCCTGATTGTGGTGGCTGCATCTCTCCGATCACATGGCCTTCAAGTCTTTCCTTATCTGGATGACTGGTTGATCAAGGCTGTTTCATCTCAGGATGTGGTCCAAGCAACATCTCAGACCATTTCTTTTCTTCAGGTTCTAGGATTTAAAGTCAACTTCCCCAAATCATATCTCATTCCGACTCAACATCTGCAGTTCATTGGGGCAATCCTAGACACCTCTCTCATGAGAGCGTTTCTTCCTCCAGATTGCCTTCAGGCTCTCATACGTCTGTGTCAACAACTGCTACCTCTGCAAACCATATCTGCCAGACACATGATGGTTCTTCTAGGCCACATGGCTTCCACTGTCCATGTGACACCACTGGCAAGACTGTATCTTCGCACTCCTCAGTGGACTCTCGTTTCCTAGTGGTCTATCACAACATATATCTGTGACATCATCTCTTCTGCAGTCGCTTCAATGGTGGATGACCTCTTCCAATCTCTCCAGAGGTCTCCTTTTTCACTTGCCCCCTCATCACAAGGTCATCACGATGGGATGCATCCCCTTATGCCAGGGGGGGCTCATATGGACGATCTTCAGACCCAAGTTCTTTGGACCGACAGGGAACTCAAATTTCACATCAATTTCTTGGAACTCAGAGAAATGTTTTATGCCCTCAAGGCTTTTCAGCATCTTCTCTATCCTCAAGTCCTCCTCCTCCTTTGCAAGGACAATCAAGTAGCAATGTACTACATAAATAAGCAAGAGGCACGTGCTCTCTTCTGTTATGTCAGGAAGCCCAAAAAAATCTGGACTTGGGCGACAGCTCGCAATCTATTCTTGAAGGCTGTCTACATTCAAGGGGAGAAGAATTCCCTAGCAGACAACCTCAGCAGAATTCTTCAGCCTCATGAATGGACTCTCAACTCTGTAACTCTCCAGTCCATCTTTGCTCAATGGGGCACTCCTTAAGTGGATTGTTTGCGGCTCCTCACAAAAACTGGAGCAAAACTGTTGCCTCAGTTTTGCTCCAGACTTTACTCTCTTCTCCGTCTGGCACCAGATGCTTTTCTCCTGGATTGGATGGGCCTGTTTCTATATGCATTCCCTGCACTTCCTCTCATGTTGAGAACTCTGTTCAAGCTCAAGAGAGAAACAGCCACCATGATTCTCATTGCTCAACAGTGGCCCAGACAACATTGGTTCTCCCTTCTACTTCAACTCAGCTCCAGGGAGCCCATACCTCTTCCAGTATTTCCTACTCTGCTCACTCAGAATCAGGAACCACTTCTACATCCCAACCTGCAATCACTACACCTGACAACTTGGTTTCTCTCGGGCTGAATCCATCTCACTTACATTTTTCTCAGCCTGTTAGTCAAATTCTAGATGTATCCAGGAAACCAGCCACTCAGCAATGTTATCAACAAAAATGGACTCTGTTGTCTTCCTGGTGTCTTTTTCATCATCATGATCCAACTTCCTTGGCAGTGGAATCGGTGTTGGATTATCTTCTTCATCTGTCTGACTCTGGTCTCAGATCTACATCTATCAGAGTCCATCTCAGTGCTATTACAGCTTTTCATATGCCAGTCGAGAGAAAGCCTCTGACTGCTCAACCTTTGGTCTCCAGGTTTATGAAAGGACTTTTCAATGTGAAACCACCTCTCAGGCCTCCACCTGTCGTCTGGGACCTTAATGTAGTTCTTTCCAGTTTGATGAAGCAACCATTTGAACCAATGGCCACAGCTCATTTCAAGTTTCATACCTTGGAAAGAGATCTTCCTTATTGCTCTCACCTCTGCCAGGAGGGTCAGTGAGTTACAAGCATTAGTAGCAAATCCACCCTTCACAGTTTTTCATCATGACAAGGTGGTTCTACGTACACATCTAAAGTTTCTTCCAGAAGTTGTCACTGAATTTCATCTCAATCAGTCAATTGTTATACCAGTGTTTTTTCCTAAGCTCCATTCTCATGCTGGAGAAACTGCTTTGCATACTTTGGACTGTAAACGGGCTTTGGTCTACTACATTTACTGGACAAAGCCACATCGAACATCTCCTCAACTGTTCATCTCCTTTGACCCAAACAAGTTGGGGCATCCTGTATCCAAGAGAACAATTTCCAACTGGCTGGCTGTCTGCATCTATTTCTGTTATGCTCAGACTGGACTGGCACTGGAGAGTCGTTAGAGCTATGGCAGCTTCTGTTGCTTTCCTTAGATCTATACCCATTAAGGAAATCTGTAAAGCTGCCACCTGGTCCTCAGTTCATACATTCACGTCTCACTACTGTCTAAAGTCTTTCTCCAGGCGTGATGGGTGCTTCAGCCAATCTGTATTACAAAATTTATTTTCTTAAGCCAACACTCCCACCATCCCATCTCTGTTAACTTGGAGGTCACCCATTCATGAGAATATGCTGCCTGATTATCTTGGGATAAAGCACAGTTACTTACCTTAACAGGTGTTATCCAGGGACAGCAGGCAGATATTCTCACATCCCACCTACCTCCCCGGGTTGGCTTCTTAGCTGGCTTATCTTAACTGAGGGACCGCGCCCCCTACGTCGGGCAGAAAGGTACTCGCGCATGCGCGGTTCAGGCTATCGCGAACTTTCTAAACACTGAAAGTGGCAATGTACTTTTGAAGTGGTCTGTACTGGGGCTCCATTGGTGACGTCACCCATTCGTGAGAATACCCTTTCTGGAAACGTCAATCGCTCCTCCTAAACTTACTTGCTCCACTTCATCACTGACGCTGAAACCGTGGATTGAAGACAAAGTTTTATTTTATTTTTCTTTCCAGCTTATGATTTATCTTTAATCTTATCTATTGTTTTGCCTTTTGTCTTTGTTTTGTTCTATTTCTATCATTTAAATTTCTCCAGAATTCTACTGTTCAACGGCTCCCCCTTCTGCTTCTATTCCTTTCTCTCCTCTCTTCTACCTTCCAAAGTATTTAGATCAATACTGTTTTGTTAAAATGTTTATTTTATTTTTATTTTTCCTCTAACTCTACTTTTCACTTCTCTATTACCCTCCAGGTACTTTAGTTAGATTGTGAGCCTTCGGGACAGTAAGGGAATTTTTCAAGTACCTTTCTTATTTCTAATCTTAATGTATATTTTCTGTAAACCGCTTAGAACCTAACGGATGTAGCGGTATATAAGAAATAAATTACATTACATTACATTACATCTGCCTGCTGTCCCTGGATAACACCTGTTACGATGAGTAACTGTGCTTAATGTATAGCTTACTACAGATATTAGTAAAAATAATGACTAGAATATATACGAGTACAATTTAAATATTTATGTACAAAGCTGACCTAAGCATTCTAAATAATAGGACTGTGTTTATAGTACACTGTTTCTGTCCTAGAAAATGTGGGTGGAGTAGTGGAATCCTTTTCCTTTTATACATACAAACTGGGCCAAACATAGTAATAACAATTGTGGAGAACATATGCTATTTGTGCCTATATGTCAGTAGGCATTTGAAAGAGGTTGGTGTGGTTTGGACAGGCTTTCAAAGTATATGCATAATCTGTATTTTAAAATGGCAATATACACATACCTGGAAAAATATCAATGTACAGTAAAACCTTGGATTGCAAGTAACTTGGTTTGCAAGTGTTTTGCAAGACAAGCAAAGCATTTGATTAAATTTTAACTTGATATACAAGCAATGTCTTTCAATACAAGTACATACAGTATACACACATCACAACTGAGTAGATGGTTCTTCTCTCTCCGACTCTGCAAGAGTGTAGTGACTGTTCTAAACAAGCAAAGTCTTGCAATACGAGTACATGCAGCATACACGTGTCACATCATCACAACTGAGCCAACAGTTCTCTCTCTGACGCTGCAGGAGTGTAGTGTCTATTCTAAATGAACGAGGGCTTGCAATTCAAGTACGTATAGTTTATACGTATAGTTTATATGTATAGTGTATTAAAGTTTTTGGGTTGTGGAATGAATCGTCCGAGTTTCCATTATTTTTTATGGGGAAATTCGCTTTGATATATGAGTGCTTTGGATTGCAAGCATGCTGCTGGAACAAATTATGCTCGCAAACCAAGGTTTTACTGTATGTTTATATCTGCTTTGAGTTACACATATGTGTCAGCTTTTTTGGACTTAGACTTTGGAAGAGAGCTTGATGCAGGGGTGAGGGGATGGGGAAAATCATGCTTTTCTTTCTGGGATTAAAAACCACCTTGAAATGAAAAGAAATGGAGTTTTTGGAGCTTGGCTCTTATGAGGAAACTATTAGCCAGGCATTAGGTGGCCAAAACAGATTGGTACAGTAGTATACATCACAACAGGTTCAAAGGTAGTTTAATCTTCACTAGTCCCACAATATGCAGATTAAATAAAACAAATTAGGTGTGATGGTAAAATTCCCTCACTTATCCCTTTGTGGGAGTTCATGGGTAGACATAGATTACTTGTTTTTGCTTTTACTTCAGATTCTAAGGATACATGAGACTTGGCCAACTGGAATGAAAACAAACCCAAACCAGATAGAATGAGCATAGGCACAGCAAACCAGGAATTGGGGCCAGCTGGAAACTCAGGAGAGAAACATGGGAATTGTAAGAACTATGGGTATCATAGTTAATGTCCCAGTGCTGGTAATCCAGAAGCAGGACATAAATTCCTGCTCTCTTTTGTGGGCGAATGAAACTCAGACAAATAAAGCTGGAGTTTTCATTAAAAATAATGAAACTGCCTGAAGTTTTCTTTTGTTGCTGAATATTTGCTGTTACAACCTAGTCCAGCAGTGTGCATGGGAGGCACTGGAAGGGACAAATAGCATAGTCACATATTGAATCGCTCGGTAAGGCGGGGCCGCAATGAGCCCAAAAGGGGTCAGCTGGGATTCCCTGCCATTATATATAAGCAATAGTTTGTTACGGTGATGTATCTGACCCTGATACTATGGATTAACATCAAGCAGCACTTGCAATAGACAAATGATGGTGGAAATCATTTTTAATGACAAACACCATTGCACCCTTTTAAAACAAAAATGTAGGCGCCTCTTGGCACCTAGAAAAACAACACCTTCACCACATCTGTGGAGGCGTCGTAGAATGCCTAAGGTTGCAGTAGGCATGGCTAATGCCAGAAATGACCTTAGGCGTTCTAAGGTGCCTCTGCAGACGCGATTGTCATCAATGAAATGCATCAGAAATATAGACCTTTACATCCCTGGCCTACATTTCCGCCGCCTACCTTTAACAAAAGCTGTTTTTAGGTAGCTGCCAATAACAATGCCGTTTACAGACTCTAGCCCTTAGTGTATAGCCCTCCATGGAGACTACATTGTTTCTTGCATTTTTACCAAACTTTTCAAACCAACTGCATATTGAAAATGCTTAAGGGTTTGGCAGTTGCAGCATTAAGGACCATGAGTTATAGGCTGGCCTTCTGTCCTGTTATATATCAATCTATAGGTCAGGATTTCAGTGCCGATAGACAAAAATGTTTAAGAAAATATGTATTATAGATTGAAATATTGCATTTGACCAAATGGATATGATTATGGATTTAAAAGAAAAAATGAAATGGTATCTATCTTGAGTGTAAAAACTTGGTGTTCTTTGAATTTGGCTGTTACGACTGGATTAAAAATTATTTCTTGACATGTCTGGTTAAGATGCTTGGTCCCAATGATGCTTTTGATATTTTTCTATCTCTGCTATTAAATCTATGTACAGCTTTTTTTTAAAGTTTACATTAATTCACTTAAAGAAGCACTTTAGTTAAAATTTAACATACTTTTCTGTACTTTACATTTAAGTGTAGTGATTCTCTCTGTTTAATTAGTCAACAGGCTAATTTCCAAACTAAGGGCTTGATATTTATTAAGGCTTTTTTTCCATTTTGTGTCTATATGTAAAAAAAAGTTTAGTAAATCAGATCCATGATTTGAAGCTTGTCAGCATATTAAAGAAATGGTCACATACTTCCTTACTAGAATGCTAAAGCTGGACTGCTGTCAACCACAACCTAGGAAACATCCAGCTGACAACCTCAAGACATCTTCCTCTTGCCTTCTCTGACACAATTTATATTTTAAAATACTTTATTCAGAGAGATCATGTGATGAGCTGTCTGGCTCCAGGGCTCCCTGCCCCATCTATTGAATTTTCTACTTTAATTCATCCATTGGTGATAATTGGATTCTTGGTGCTTTTGAGCACAACTTTATGGACAGACTTGTTACAAAATCAGCAGCTGGACTGGCCTCGAAACAGAAAAAAAGATAACGAGAAAAGGAGGCTACATGAGGACCCCATCACAGAGGAGGCCACACAACCCACGCTGCACTTTGTTGCAGCGCACATTGCTCAGCTCATTACTGCTATAGGTCAGGCTAGAGAGGGGTGGACAATTCCGGTCCTCGAGGGCCGGAATCCAGTCGGGATTTCAGGATTTCCCCAATGAATATGCATGAGATCTATATGCATGCACTGCTTTCCATGCATATTCATTGGGGAAATCCTGAAAACCTGACTGGATTCCGGCCCTCGAAGACCGGAGTTGCCCACCCCTGGGCTAGAGAATGACACGGGGAAAAAATTTGTCCCTGTCTCCACAAGCTTGGTCTTGTTTCCGTCCCATCCCCGTGATCTCGGTCCCCATCCCTGGCGATCTTGGACCCCATCTCCGCCACGTCCCTGCAAATCATCTGATCCCATCCCAAGCTTCAAATAGTTTTATACTGAACTTATTTTATTAAAGTATTAAAAGAAACAATATTCTGTACAATTGTCATTTTATAAATCAATGTACTGTCTGCCAAACTAGAGGAAGAGATCATCAGCTGGCAGGACTTTGTGTATAAATATTTATCAACACAACTAATATACTACTTTATCCTAAAGCAAAGAAAAAGAAAAGAAATATAAATTTTTTTTCTACTTTTGTTGTCTGGTTTCTACTTTCCTCATCTTCTCGTCATTCTCTCCATCCACTGTCTGCCTTCTCTCTGCCTCTACCATATGGTATCCACTCTGTTACTGTGTTTCTCCCTCCATCTCTCCATCCACCTCCCCTTCCCCACACCATTCGTTTGACACCAATTTTCTTCCCTCCGCTCCCCCCATAGTCTGACATCTCTATCTTCTTCCCTTCCATCTTTCCTTCCCTCCCCAGGTGGTTTTTAGCATCTCTCCCCCCCTCAGATCTGATATCTGTCTCACCAATTCTGCATGTGCCCTTTTTTCTTTTTCCCCTCCTTCCATCTAGTATGTGCTTCCCTCTCTCTCTCCTCCCCACTTTCCTTCAGCATCTTATCCCCTCTCTCCCCTACCCACTTTCTTCAGCATCTTCTCCCCTCTCTCTCCTACCCACTAACATGCAGCATCTTTTCCTACCCCGCCCCCCCTCTCTCTCTCTCTACTTCCTTCCAGCATGTTCCCACCTCTCTCTCCTACCCATTTCCATGCAGCGTCTGCTCCCCACTCTTTCCTAACAATTTCCCTTCAATGCCTGTTCCTTTCTCCCCTCCCCCTCTCTCTCCACTTCCCCTTTGCACGGTCCAGCAGCCCCTTTCTCCCCTCCTGATCACCACAATCCAGGTATCTCCCTCCTGCCTTCCCCTCACCTTTGCTACCGATTTTAATTTTTTTGTCTCCGAGCTTTCATCAAGTCGTGTGCGGCTACCCGAAACTTCTCCTCTGATGCAACTTCTTGTTTCCGGTTGCGTCAGAGGAGAATTTTTAAGCAGCCACCACACGACTTGTTTAAAGGCTCGTGCTGCTCAGAGAATTACCAGTGAAGGGGAGGGAGGGAGGGAAATTCCCGGATGGCGAAGATCGGGAGGAAGCTGTAGGACCGCACGATCGCATGACCACACACATTCCGTCACTTAACTGCGGAGACAAGGCCATTCACCGCTCCATGGGGTGGTGAATGGCCTTGTCTCTGTACCCAAGGCGACCACTTTTTTTTCTCCCCGTTTCGGCAGGTTATCTGCAGTTAGCCTCAGGAAACAGCCACTGTGTCATTCTCTAGTTCAGGCCTTGGAACCAAGATTGGATAAGCTTTCCAGGCAACTTAGCACATTGGAGATTTTTATAATTGAATCTGCACAGAGGATCACTACTTGAGGAGCGAGTGTCTGTCTTGGAGGACTCGGCGACTTCAATGGAGAACCAGCGCACAGATTCTCTGGCCCATCTCACCATATATGCAGATAAGCTGAATGATCTAGAGAACAGGTTGAGAAACAGTAATCTACGTTTTGTGGGATTTCCTCAGAAGCAGCTCTCTAGAGTTATTGGAGTGTAGGTTTATGTCGGACTTGTCCATCATGATTTGTCCAGAACTGTTTCAAATCGAGAGGGCCCACCACCTCGGTCACAGACAAGAAGGATCAGTCCAACCCCATGTGATTATTGCCAAGATCTTTAATTATGCGCAAAAAGTAGACTTGTTGCGAGCATATAGAGTGCATGCAACAGAAGTGATTTATGAAACCGTGTCTATTAGGATCTTTTAAGACTATTTGACCTTCCTTTTAGACAGACTCAGGAAGTTCACATCAATTTGTAAATCTTTATCAGATTCAATTCATGCTGCTTAAAGTACAACACCACAGGATATGGAAAACTTTTGACTCTGGACGCTGTGCAGGATTTCTTGTGCTGCACTTTGAAACATTCTACAGAGGGCACCTGATATGCCTTTGTTCCTTCCATTACTGTCAGAGGAAGGCTCTAGAAGCTCGAATTTGTTATGCATGAATGCTGGCGCTTATCTTTATTTCAGTTATTGCTAGTTTGTTTGTTTTTTATTCATTTATAACCCGCTTTTTCCAGAGCGGTTCACAATAAAGCATACACAATAATTAAAACACATTTACACACCAGCAAATCAGCGACCAGCACTTACACTGTTACAATGAACTCAATACCCATATTTCATACTGCAAAACAGGTGTCTTCAATAATCTCTTAAGATCACACAAATTTTCCTGTTGTTGTTTGTACATTGGTATTCGAATCCATTCCTGTGTCCATTGTTCCAGCCATTCTGGACTCAGGTTCTGCACACTTTAGGTGAGATATTGGGCACAGTTTATCCTAAAACACAGGAATGCTGTCTATTGCATAGTAGGCCCCCTGGGGTTTCAATTCATGCTCATAGACTGGCTATGGTGTTCTTTGTAGCTGTTAAATTAACTCTAGCCTGACACTGGAAGCAAACAGTGATCCCTTCAGTTGAGATGGTACTACACAAACTAGATTATATATGTTTAATGTCCAAATTGACTGCTTACAAATATGCTAGAGTGGTACCTTTTTATAAAGTCTGGGATACTTATCTTGAGTGGAGAAATGTGGAGCATTGATTAATTTCTGGGATTGGTTTAACATTACATTTCATTTCTGTTTGATTCGACTAGTTACTAGTGGGGCAAATGATGAAAAATTTTGGGGAATTGTTGGGTTGGGATTGACTTTGTTTTGATCTCTGGACATCACATGTATATAAGTTTGCTGAAGACATGTTATTATAGCCTGTATAACTTCCCTATTTGTGTTCTAGGGGATTTTTCTATTATTGATTGTGATGTGTTACTTATTTATGGATAAAAATTATAAAAGAAAACATTAAAAAAGAAAAAGAAGAAAATCATTTCCAGTTCAGATAGATCTCTTACATTTTCTTCCGTAAAAACTGAAGCAAATAATTCATTCAGTCTCTATGCTATGGCCTTATACTCCTTGAGCGCCCTCTTGCTCCTTGATCATTTAACAGTCCCATGGATTCCCTCGCAGGTTTCCTGCTTCTGATGTACCTAAAAAAATTGTTACTATGAGTTTTTCTTTTTTATCAAGTTTCTCTTCGTATTCTTTTTTTTAGCTTTCTTTTTAGAAACATAGAAACATTCCAGAGCTTCCTTTCAATTGAAAGAGACTCGACTCATACACATTTACGTGACATAGGTATTTAAATGTCTCTATCATATCTCCCCTCTCCCATCTTTCCTCTAAAGTATACATATTGAGATCTTTAGGTCTGTCCCTATACGCCTTATGATAGAAACATAGAAAAATGACAGCAGATAAAGGCCAAATGGCCCATCTAGTCTGTCCATCTGCAGTAACCATTATCTCTTTCTCTGAGAGATCCCACGTGCCTATCCCAGGCCCTCTTGAATTCAGATACAGTCTCTTGTTTCCACCAGCTCTTCCGAGAGACTGTTCCACGCATCTACTACTCTTTCTGTAAAATAGTATTTCCTCAGATTACTCCAGAGCCAATTACCTCTTAACTTCATTCTATGCTTTCTCATTGCAGAGTTTCCTTTCAAATGAAAGACTTGACTCATGCACATTTATATTACGTAGGTATTTAAACGTTTCTATCATATCTCCCCTCTCTCGCCTATCCTCCAAAGTATACAAATTGAGATCTTTAAGTCTGTCTCCATATGCTTTATCATGAAGACCAACCACCATTTTAGTAGCCTTCCTCTAGACTGACTCTATCCTTTTTATATTTTTTTGAAGATGCGGTCTCCAGAATTGTATACAATGTTCTAAATGAGATCTCACCAAAGTCTTATACAGGGGCATCAATACCTCCTTTTTCCTACTAGTCATACCTCTTCCTAAGCACACTAGCATCCTTTTAGCTTTCGCCTTCACCTTTTCAAACTGTTTGGCCACCTTAAGATTATCTCCTTCACATCCAAGTCTTTCTATTCGGTTGTGCACAAAAGTTCTTCACCCCCTAAACTATACATTCAGGTTTTTGCATCCCAAATGCATGACCTTGCATTTCTTAGCATTAAATATTAGCTGCCAAATTTCAGACCATTCTTCAAGTTTTGCTAGGCCTTTCTTCATGTTATTTATACCATCCGGGGTATCTACTTTATTGCAGATATTGGTACCACCTGCAAAGAGGCAAATTTTACCTTTATCTAACTTGCTATTGTTTATGTCTCATTTTATTTTCTTCATTTGGATTCTTTTTCCATTCTTTAAAGGATTTTTTTGACTCTTATAGCCTATTTTATGTCACTTTTTAGACATGCCGACTCTCATTTACCTCTTTTTTCCAGCTTTGTTAATATGTGGAATACAT
This sequence comes from Geotrypetes seraphini, assembly GCF_902459505.1. Lineage (NCBI taxonomy): Eukaryota > Metazoa > Chordata > Amphibia > Gymnophiona > Dermophiidae > Geotrypetes > Geotrypetes seraphini. Next base: position 56,482,525 of record NC_047092.1, read on the forward strand.
CTGGTCTGGGCTTCCACAATGGTATTTTTAAGTAATATCCATGCCTGGTTCACAGTCCTAACTTTTGTCACCGATCCTCTTAGCTTCTTTTTAATCATTTTCATTATATCTTAGTTGCCCGTTTGAAAATTAAGTGCCGCTACAATAGATTTCTTTAGTGATGTCACTCCATATTGCTGCTCAAATTTGATCATGTTATGATCACTATTCCCCAGCTGACCCAAAACAGTTACTTCCCATAGTATGCCCTGCTTTCCAATAAGGATCAAATGTAAAATAGCTTCCCCTCTTGTCTGGACCTGGAACAGTTGCTCCAGATTGCCCAACAAGTGCATCAAAGTTAAGAGAAGATATACACTATGACTGCTTAAATCCTAAGATATGTGGTAAGCTTACTCTATAGAAAGGTTCCTATGTGAAGGAGGTACAAAAATCCATAAACCAGGAATAGTTCTGTCACAGTAAATCTATGCTGGTTACCTCAAACCCAGAATATTTTGTATAATAAAGGGTAGAATTGTAGTGTTAGGCTGCATGAAGATTGTTGGCAGTTCTGTTTTATGTGAGTACTGAATTATCACATTTCCTTTATATTGTTGAAAATTCATTAAAATATATAGTGATGTAAATAAGGACAATTTTTGTTTTCTGTAACAAAAAAAAAATCTGTGCACATGAAAACTGGGCAAGTGATTGAATTTGTACTGTGAGGTTTGAACTTAATGTTGGCTTTCTTCCCACTGAAAGTCTTATAACCTATTTTTTAATATACAACTTCTGATGCTGTTTGTTACACAGACAGATTCTTTTATAACAAATATGACTTATTGTTACAGAATTATTTTTTCCTGTTTTATTGTCTTTACTGTTTCCCTCTTTTTTGCTTTAAAGATATGGCGGTATACCATGTAGTTTCTAGATATATTCTTGTAAGTAGTGGAAGAGTTAAGTTACTCAGAGATGACCTGAGGGTCTATGGAAGGACATAGGGAATACGTAGGGTAGGTAAGTATTTAGGGAAACAAGATTGTAAGGCTCAGTAGGTCAATAGGTCTTGAATTTAGACCTGAACGAGATCTGCTGTCATAGCTACAAGTAACATACAGTATTTAACTGCTTTATGTAGATTGTAGATGTTTTAGAGAAAATTCTTTCAGATCATTGTAAAGAACATTACAATACTGAATTTGTAATTAGGGAATAGATTACTTTCTGGGTGCCTTTATTCTCCAGCAGGTTCTTAAGAGAGCAAATTTTGCATAAAACACAGAATGAGGGTCATTTCTACAGTTATCATGTGAGGGTACAGTTAAAGCAAAAGCCAATATGATGCCATGAAAGTCAAATGTATATTTCCTAATATATTACTGGCCATTGAGGAGATACCAAGTTTACATGCAGGGTTTGCAGGTTTTTGGCCTTTTCCTCAAAGAGCAGTCCTTTCCAGCAGCAGGCAGTGGCGTACCTAGGGGGGCGGGGGGGGGGGGGGGGGGGGCGGGCCGCCCCGGGTACCAGCCCTGAGGGGGTGTTCCCGGCCTTGCCGCTCAGTCCCCCCCCACGCCCGAAGGACCGCTCGCCCCACTGACCTTCCAGCACACCTATGAAGCAGCCCGCAGCAGGATCGCGACGTCAGCAATCCCTCAGCTGCTTGGGCGCTGCTTCCTCTGACGTCAGAGGAGGGGGCGGGACCGCGACGCAGGAAGCAGCTCCTAAGTAGCGCAAATATAGCTGACGTCGCGATCCTGCTGCGGCTGCTTCATAGGTAGTGCGGGGAGGCCAGGGGGGCGAATGGTCCTTCGGGGTGGGTCGGGGATCTGACCCAGTTCTAATACCTCTCCGTCTCCGTGCCGACCGACCCCCTCAAGGACCGACCCTTGGAAACATGTTTTCAGGCTTGGAATCCAGTTAAAAGGCAATAGACGCTCTGTCTATACCTGGGACCAAACTGAAAGAAATTTGTCCAGCCCTGGCAAGTTCAAACCCAACTCAAACCAAATTCTGCACTCCTGGGGAAGGGGGAGGTTTTGCTTCTGAGAAAGTGCTCCTTAGTACATCAGAATCTCTGTCTGCTTCTTGGCACCAGCACTGGAGAAATAATGAGACGCCCTACTTTCTTTCTGCATGTGAAGCCATCTGGAGGGGGGGGGGTGTTTGTGAGTACCAGAAGGCACTGCGAGGAAGGAACGGGGTATATTAGTAGATCTGTGTGTGATGGAGGGCACTAGGGCCAGCAGGAGTGAGGTACATAGTTAGAGCTGTAGAGGGGGGGGGGGGGAGAAGGAGGGTGTCCCTATTGCAAGGGAGGAGTGAGGTTTTCCCTCGCCTTTTCTTCAGTCCTAAAGTTCACATTTTCTGGCTTTGGCTGCCTTCAGCAGTCATGCGACCGGGTAACAAAGCCCCCCTGACCCTGCACGCTGTCTGATTCGGCTGCTGTTGAACAGTTTGCGTGCCGGAACCCTTCTCAGGCTGAGTGGAATTTGGGTTATGAGCTGCAGGGAGTGGTTGTGAATTTCTCCGTGAGAACCTTGTGCATCCTCCTCCAGCTTGAGTCCGCACTAGACGCCCGCACTAGACGTCCCCACGTAGACGTCCGCACTAGACGTCCGCAATAGACGTCCGCACTAGACGCCCGCACTAGACGTCCCCACTAGACGCCCGCACTAGACGTCCCCACTAGACGTCCGCAATAGACGTCCCCACTAGACGTCCGCAATAGACGTCCCCACTAGACGCCCGCACTAGACGCCCGCACTAGACGTCCCCACTAGACGTCCCCACTAGACGTCCGCACTAGACGTCCCCACTAGACGTCCGCACTAGACGTCCCCACTAGACGTCCGCAATAGACGTCCGCACTAGACGTCCCCACTAGACGTCCGCAATAGACGTCCGCACTAGACGTCCCCACTAGACGTCCGCAATAGACGTCCGCACTAGACGTCCCCACTAGACGTCCCCACTAGACGTCCGCAATAGACGTCCCCACTAGACGCCCGCACTAGACGTCCCCACTAGACGTCCGCACTAGACGTCCCCACGTAGACGTCTACGTGGGGACGTCTAGTGCGGACGTCTAGTGCGGACGTCTACGTGGGGACGTCTAGTGCGGACGTCTAGTGCGGACGTCTACGTGGGGACGTCTAGTGCGGACGTCTACGTGGGGACGTCTAGTGCGGGCGTCTACGTGCGGACGTCTACGCGTGCGCGTCCTCGTGCGCGCGTCTTACATTCAGCACCAAGTGGCAGAAACCTAAACCCCAAACTCAGATAAATGCATTCCCAGGCCTTGTTCTCCCCTCCTCCAGGTCAGATTGCTGTTGAAAGCTGAGGCAACAGGAAATACGTCAGCCTCGGGGAGGATCGGAACTCAAGCTGGAGGAGGATGCACAAGGTTCTCACGGAGAAATTCACAACCACTCCCTGCAGCTCATAACCCAAATTCCACTCAGCCTGAGAAGGGTTCCGGCACGCAAACTGTTCAACAGCAGCCGAATCAGACAGCGTGCAGGGTCAGGGGGGCTTTGTTACCCGGTCGCATGACTGCTGAAGGCAGCCAAAGCCAGAAAATGTGAACTTTAGGACTGAAGAAAAGGCGAGGGAAAACCTCACTCCTCCCTTGCAATAGGGACACCCTCCTTCTCCCCCCCCCCCTCTACAGCTCTAACTATGTACCTCACTCCTGCTGGCCCTAGTGCCCTCCATCACACACAGATCTACTAATATACCCCGTTCCTTCCTCGCAGTGCCTTCTGGTACTCACAAACACACCCCCCCCCCTCCAGATGGCTTCACATGCAGAAAGAAAGTAGGGCGTCTCATTATTTCTCCAGTGCTGGTGCCAAGAAGCAGACAGAGATTCTGATGTACTAAGGAGCACTTTCTCAGAAGCAAAACCTCCCCCTTCCCCAGGAGTGCAGAATTTGGTTTGAGTTGGGTTTGAACTTGCCAGGGCTGGACAAATTTCTTTCAGTTTGGTCCCAGGTATAGACAGAGCGTCTATTGCCTTTAAACTGGATTCCAAGCCTGAAAACATGTTTCCAAGGGTCGGTCCTTGAGGGGGTCGGTCGGCACGGAGACGGAGAGGTATTAGAACTGGGTCAGATCCCTGAAGAAGCTCATTCTCCTTCTATCAGTTTGGTTCGGTGCAGTGGCGTACCTAGGGGTGTGCGGGGGGGGGGCGGGCCGCCCCGGGTACCAGCCCTGAGGGGGTGTTCCCGGCCTTGCCGCTCAGTCCCCCCCCACGCCCGAAGGACCGCTCGCCCCACTGACCTTCCAGCACACCTATGAAGCAGCCCGCAGCAGGATCGCGACGTCAGCAATCCCTCAGCTGCTTGGGCGCTGCTTCCTGCGCCGCGGTCCCGTCCCTCCTCTGACGTCAGAGGAGGGGGCGGGACCGCGACGCAGGAAGCAGCTCCTAAGTAGCGCAAATATAGCTGACGTCGCGATCCTGCTGCGGCTGCTTCATAGGTAGTGCGGGGAGGCCAGGGGGGCGAATGGTCCTTCGGGGTGGGTCGGGGCATCAGGCCTTCAGGGTGGGGCGGGCGGGCGGGCAGGCAGACTTTCAAGGGGGAGGGGGGTGACAGGCAGGCAGGCAGGCCTTCAAGGGGGGGTGCAGGTCTTCGGGGGGGGGGGTGCAGACCTTCAAGGGGGTGCAGGCCTTCAAGGGGGGGACAGGCAGGCAGGCCTTCAAGGGGGGGACAGGCCTACAAGGGGGGGGGGACAGGCCTACAAGGGGGTGCAGGCCTACAAGGGGGGGGACAGGCCTTCAAGGGGGGACAGGCCTTCAGGGGGGGTGCATGCCTTCAGGGGGGGTGCCGACCTTCAAGGGGGTGCAGGCCTTCAAGGGGGTGCAGGCCTTTGGGGGGGTGCCAACCTTCAAGGGGGGGTGCAGGCCTTCAAGGGGGGGGGACAGGCCTTCAAGGGGGGACAAGCAGGCAGGCCTTCAAGGGGGGGACAGGCCTACAAGGGGGTGCAGGCCTTTGGGGGGGTGCCAACCTTCAAGGGGGGGGACAGGCCTTCAAGGGGGGACAAGCAGGCAGGCCTTCAAGGGGGGGTCAGGCCTTCAAGGGGGGGACAGGCCTACAAGGGGGTGGGACAGGCAGACCTTTAAGGGGGGACAGGCCTACAAGGGGGTGGGACAGGCAGACCTTTAAGGGGGGATAGGCCTTCAAGGGGGGACAAGCAGGCAGGCCTTCAAGGGGGGGGTCAGGCCTTCAAGGGGGGGGGACAGGCCTTCGGGGGTGCAGGCCTTCGGGGTGGGTGCAGGCCTTCGGGGTGGGTGCAGGCATTCGGGGTGGGTGCAGGCCTTCGGGATGGGTGCAGGCCTTCAGGGAGGGACAGACCTTCGGGTGGGGGGTACAATCCTTCGGGGAGGGTGCAGGCCTTCAGGGGTGGGGTTTAGGCCTTCAGAGGGGGACAGACCTTCGGGTGGGAGGTAAAGTCCTTCGGGGGGTGCAGGTCTTCAGGGGTGGGGTGTAGCCCTTCGGAGGGGGGACAGACCTTCGGGGGAGGGGGGTCCTGGTGTAAAAGTACACAGAGGGAGAGAGGGAAGGGGGGGTTCAAAGATACGTGCATATGCCAGACTTTGGGGGTTAGAAATAATGGGTCTAAAAACAGAGGAGTGGGAGAGAGATGGTGCATAATGGGATTTAGGGAGGGAAGGAACAGAAAGGGAGAGAACTTGGAAACAGGGGATGGTGTGGAGGGGGGATAGAGATACTGGATAGGAGGATAGTTGGGAACAGAAAGGGAGAGATGGTGGATCCTGGGGTGGTGGGGAGTTGAGAAAAGGTGAATCTGTGGATGGAGACAAAAAAAAGGAAAGATGCCAGATCTCCGGGAGAGGGAAGGGAAACGGAAGGGGAGAACAGAGATGGCAGACGGATGGTTAGCACGGAGAAAGGAGACCCTGGCAAGCAAGACAACAAGAGCCTGGGACCAACAAGATTTGAATATTGATCAGAGAACAAAAGGTAGAAAAAATAATTTTATTTTCTGTTTTGTGATTACAATATGTTAGATTTGAAAAGTGTACATGAGACAGCTTGAAATGGGAACTTTTCTATTTTTGTGAATGGCAAGGCTGAGTTCAGTTAAAATATATGCTTTATAAGAAAATATAATAATGTGTTTTATAAAGTTTATAAGCATTGCTGGCATACTCGGTGAGGTGTTCCTAGTGTTGGTGGTGGTGGTAGCATGTCAGTGTGTTGAGAGGAAGAGGTAGTCTGGGAAATTCTGCTGAGCAAACTCTGGGCCCATTTCCACCCCCAGTTAGTCCACTCCACTCAACTGGTTCACACACTGAGTGGGTCTTTGGGTGTTATTTCTGGGTAGTTGTTTTAGAATCTCTTCCAGTGGTTTGTCAGTATCTCCTTCTGGTCCAAGGAAGGAAACTTTGTCAACCTTAGCATTGACCTTCAGAATATGTTTGTAACAGCGCTGCTTGTGTGGCATTAGGCTATGTAGTGATCGAAAGAAAAAAACAGACCTTTGCACATTTTTGCACTATATGGTGGGTGTATGAGGAGATTCATTTCCTGCACAGTTAAGTCCATGTGAAGTTACCTTGTGCTGTATTTGACATCTAGCAAGGTCTCTGTTTGGAAGGAAAGATCTAAGCTTAAAAATGAAGTGGCCAGAAGTTATGTTAAAAGTAGATAGCGTAGCTGGTTTTAAGAAAGGTTTGGACAAATTCCTGGAGGAAAAGTCCATTGTCTGTTATTAAGACATGGGGGAAGCGTCTGCTTGCCCTGGATTGGTGCACTCAGTTGTTCCCACTTGGAGAACCTATTGACTTTTACTGCTTTTCTGTGTGGCTTTAACATTTTTGCTATTCAGTATACCTAAACTATTATTCAGTAGAAAAAATTTGTTTGTTCAATCAAATCCTGTGTGGACATTGGACTTCTATGAGTGAATGTTCTGCTTGATTGAACAAACTAAATTTTTTCTACTGAATAATAGTCTAGGTACAATGAAAGTAAATAGCAAAAATGTTTGAGTAGATAATTAAGGAAATCTTTTTCATATTGCTTGCTTATGGACTGGGAAAAAAGACTGTTCAAGCAAATGTCTCCAGAACTGCTTTAATGGAAAAATGTGATTTTTTTTTTTTAAAGTACTTTGTGAAATTTATTGTTGTTGTGAAATTTATTGTTATACTTTGTTTAAACTTAAAAAGCGGTGTCATTAACAGTGAATCTAATCGAAAAATCGATTCAACAGGGTGAATCGGATCGAATGAAATATTTTTCTCTGAATCAGGCAGCACTATTGGCTACCATGAGAATGGGCTACTGGGCATGATGGACCATTGGTGTGACCCAGTTAGGCTATTCTTATGTTATGTTCTCATCTGTAGGGGCCTTTGTTTTCACTTCTTATTTTAATGTATTTTTTTCCTGGGAACTTATCAGTGTTTTTTTATAATGGGAACAAAAATGGAAGAGAATTAATGTGTGTGGAATGGGGGGGGGTAACTAATTTCTTCAGCTAAATAATTCAATCCACTTCAAACAGACATAGGAGAACTCACGCACCATTCACACACCCTCCAACCAAAAACGTCAAAAGAAAAAAACTGTTCGACAACCTCCTAGCCATTCGAGCTGCAACACTTGACCCCCAACTCTACAACCTATTGACCTCGACCACAAACTACAAAACCTTAAAAAAAGAAATAAAAACCCTTCTATTAAAAAAAACACATAAAACCAAACTAACATAATCAGAACTGTCCCAAGCATCACCTGCAACTACTCCATATGTACTTCTGATGTCATGACAATTCAGACATAATTTATGTTATGTTATGTTTGGAATAATGGTTACATAAATGAGGTTCAATAAAAGAAAATTTTCTGTGGGAGCATTTGTTGGAACTTCTGTTATCCTGATTTCTTCTATCTGTGGGCTTTCTTTAGCTAACCTACTTATCTGGGGCTTTCCACTTCTGCAGCTGCCCTTTTCACGGTCCACTTTGCGCTTGCACTCTCTGGGGAGGGGGGGTTGGGTCTGGGCTTGGTGGGGTAGGTGTGTCTGGTAGTTTTGTCTGGGTGGTGGCTGGGTGTTTCTTGGGTGCTTGTTGTGCGGATTGGTGTGTCTGGTGAGCGGTCTGGGTGTTGTTGCTTGTGGGGGTTTTTTTCATTATAAAATATGGCTGAGGGTCTAGTCCGGCTTATTATTCTTGTGGGTTCTGGGGTGGGATTTGTTTGCTTGCCCCAAGTTTTGGCCTTTTGTTGTGTATTGCTATGCCTCTCATTGGCAATTTTCTCTTGGGAGAGGCTTGTTCATGCTTGTTGTTGCTGTTACTCTCATTCTGTGTTCTTTTTGATAATGTATAAGTTTCTGTACAGACCATGGTTGCTTGTCTGGACCTTTTGCCATTCTCAATAAAAATACTTTGAAAAAAAAAAAAAAAAAAAGAAAATTTTCACTGCCTGTTTCTATTCTGACCATTTATTCCATTTCATGGTTATTGCAAAAAAAAAAAAAAAAAAAAAAAATTTTACATGAGGGGGGGGGGGGGGGGGTGTCAAAAAATGATGGGCCCCGGGTGCCACATACCCTAGGTACGCCACTGGCAGCAGGTGCTATATTTCTTCAGAGACCTGTGTGCTTCTATGTAAATTGAATCATCACCTGCCTAATCTGTACAGAGTATCATTAAAACATTAAATGCACCCTAAGGAATTGCATAATGATGCAAATAATCATGCAAAATTATTGTAATTCTGTGACAGGCAGAATGTCCAAATGAGAGGATGCTGGTCAGATGGCATGTGGAGGGGAATGTTATATTTCTAAGCTATAACTAGGATCTGCAATATGGAGAAAAATTCTTCTAGAAATGCAGGGTGGAGCTGTGCTTGTAGAATAAGATCTTACAATTGTGTGTGTCAAAACTGTAAATGAATACAAGTTCACAGTAGCATTTATGGTGTGTTCACAGGTTGCTAACTCTGAGATAAAACTAAATTGGTTCATTTGTGAATGTGAGAGACCTTATGCTGAAGATTTCTCAGGTTTATTAGCTGTAGTTTCATCTAAAATCTGGACAGTCTGAGTCTCTCTTCCTGCTTCATCTATTTTTGCATTGTATAAGTATGTTCCTGTTTGAGGAAATGTAGTGTAACAGGAATCGAATCTTTAGGGCTTTGTTCTTTTATTTCTGGTTCTATTTTTAAAATGACTAAACAAGCAACTTTGGATAAGGAATCAACTTAAGTCCTACATGTTATTTGTGTGTGTTGTATGTGTTAGGGAAAGGGAACCCAACAAATCATTTAAAGCAAAACTATGGTCTTGAATAAAATGGAGGGGAAACCTCTTTAAAAAGTTTGAGGTTTAATTTTATGCAGGGTGGGCCAAAAGTAGGTATACAGTATTTATTCATTATTTCTTTTTTTATTTTACAGGTGTCACGAATAACATTTTGTGTGAAGTATTTGTATCAGTTACATCGTTTCACTTTTACTTGATTATCGTTCAGTACTGTATTATACTATTCAATATCTCTAAAATAAAAAGAAATAATAAATAAATATGTACAATATACCTGCATAGATCGTATCGATCAGAAAAGGAGTATGCATTACAAAATATAGTCTTTTCTAAAATATATATAGCACTGCAGCTGCTGCTGCCAACCAAAGGATCTCATTTTTCTGTCAATACACATGTTAGAAAAAGCCATTTTACAAAAGAAACCATTTAGGAAAAGAGCAGCATCGCTTGAGGGTTTGCACATGTAAGTAGTGTGATTTTGCTACTTACACATTGATAGAAAACTTTTTACTAAAAGTGGTGAGGGTAGCCCTAGAGGTCTCCATCCTTTTCCATGTAAAGGGCCACAAAGTGGACAGAAGAAAGCTCCAGGGGCTACCAAAAGACTTTAGCCTTACAAATATAATTTAAAATACTAATTTTGATTCTTCAAGCATACCACCATCCAACAGTGCAACATTATGCAAATAAGTGCAAGTGATGAGGGTGCACACAGCACAGCCACCACATTCCATTGCTGCCTATCAGCCCACCCATCAGTACCACAAACCTTTTCTCTAATTTTCAAATCTATCAAGTCAATATTAAAACAAGGTGTATGTTTACCAGCAAACAGTAAACCTGTAATTCCACTTTGCTTAGTTTTTTGGGTCTGAGCTGAGCATAGGTGCACTGTCGGGAGGTTTTGCCACTACTGCGATTAGAGAAAAAGCCCTGCGATGCTCTCCTAGGTAGTGTATGACTTCATGGTTACATTGCACATGTGCATGCATGCACAGGAAGAAGTGAGTTAACTAGCATTTGTGTGTGTATGTGCATGCACATGTGTGTCAATATGACCATGCAGGCACATATGACCCAGCAGTGCCTCATGGGACCTTTACCTACAGCAGCAGGGGTCACTGGATATGAGGGCCACAAAAATAAACTGTGGGGACTGTGTGTTGGAGATCACTGCACTAGATAAAAGAAAAAGGAACTGGCACTTCAAATAAGGGAGAAAATTGGCAGTAGCTCACCAATGCAAAACAGTTAATGGAGAGGCCACAACCTCAAAGCCTAAAATGAAATTTATACTTTAAAGAACAGCACAGATTGTGGATCCTTTAAATCTCTGTAAGGTGCAGCTTATACTTAGCAATTTTCTAATTGAAGTCTTTAAAATTAAACAGCAACATTCAAATATATGATACAATTAAATTATTATTTGACTCATTAGGGAGGCAGATGTGCCCTGGTCCTAGGAGTCAGATGTAACCAGGTACTGGCCTTAATCCTGGATGTGGGTATGGGAGACAGGAAAGGGGAAGGTTAAGATGTTTAAAGGGATTGGCTGGGGGATGGTGAGGGGTGGGAGTGAAGTTTTGAGGAGCTCCTAGAAAAGCTGTTTCTCACAGTGGGCATCTGCTGCTTGGTTTTTATTATCCATTGCTGTCATGCTCTCCTCCCTTGATTGGTATCAGTTGGATGACTGAATGTTTTATGTGCAGGGTTTGTTGTTGCAGTAGGCAAGTGCAACATTTTCTGGAGGAAAAGGATGCACTGCTGTATGGAAGTTGGGGTAGCCAGGTTGGCAGGTGTCAAGCCCACAGCTATAGTCTGTAGCTGGTAGCATGGCATAGACTGTGATTGGGGAGAATTAATAATTTATCCCATAGACTGTGATTGGGGAGAATTAATAATTTATCCCTGTGGAGAATTACCACCTTGTAAGTTCAACTTAAGTATCTGGATTCACTGGAAGCAGTTAATACTATTCTAATTAAGAATGGTTCTGTGATAGAAAATACTAAGGAGATACTGACTCTGTTTTGAAAATGTTCTTTACGAATCCTTCATCACTTTGTTAGATCAAAAATGTAGTATTTTTCTTATTCCATAGAAATAGATTATAGAAGGGGTTAGTAATGATCCATTTGATGCCACTCTGACCACTATACTAAAGACATCTGTACTGGAAGGTGGATACTAGTTTATCCTGATTACTGCATGTACAAAGGGTTGTGTTCATGAGGAGCTAACTAAATTAAAGGTAGGCAAAGCAATGAGGCTGGATGATATATATACGAGGGTGCTGAAGGAACTTAAGGAAGTTCTGGTGGCTCCGCTGACTGACCTTCTCGATGCTTCTCTAGAGTTGGGCATGGTACTGAAGGACTGGAGAAGGGTGGATGTGGTCCCTCTCCACAAAAGTGGAAGTAAGGAAGAAGCAGGGACTTACAGGCCAGTAAGTCTGACTTCTGTGGTAAGCAAATTAATGGAAATGCATTTAAAACAGAGAATGGTAAAGTTTCTTGAATCCGGTAGATTACAGGACTGGAGGACTGATCAATTTCTATGACTGGGTGACCAGAGAATTGGATAGAGAGAGTGTGCTAGATGTGGTGTTATTTAGATTTTAGCAAAGCCTTTGACAGTATTCCACACAGACGTCTAATAAATAAACTTGAGTGCTCTTGGGATGGGCCCCAAAGTGACGGACTGGGTCAGGAACTGGTTAAGTGGAAGACGACAGAGAGAAGTGGTCAATGAAGATTGCTCTGAGGAAAGGGATGTTACCAGTGGTGTGTCTCAAGGTTCTGCTCTTGGGCCTGTTCTTTTTAGCATTTTTATAAGCGATATTGCTTAAGGGCTGTCAGGTAAGATATGCTTCTTTGTGGATGATACCAAAATCTGCAATAGAGTTGACACTCTGGATGGTGTCAATAACATGAAGAAAGACTTAGCGAAGCTTGAAGAATGGTCTGAAATTTGGCAGCTAAAATTTAATGCTAAGAAATGCAAGGTCATGCATTTAGGCTGCAAAAACCCGAGGGAACTTTACAGTTTATTTATTTAATTTGTTTTCTATTTCATTTCCCCAACGAGCTCAGAACAGATTACAGGTTAACATACATAAAATACCGTTAATAGGTTCCAATATGACTTAATTACAGTATAAGTTTACAATACAAGATTGTGTCCTAATTCGATACATATTAGAGGTCTAATATATATACTAGGGGTCTAATACCAATAAACATAATATACCCCCTCCTTTACAAAGCTGTGCTAGCCAGTCGCCACAGTAACGGCTCTGACGCTCATAGAATTCCTATGAGCATCTGAGTTGCTGCAGCTGGTGCTAAAAACGCTTGCATGGCTTTGTAAAAGAGAGGGGATAGAGTTTATGGTTTACAATTTACAATAGTTATTCTTAACAGTGCATTTCTTTGCAATGCATCGGTCATGGGCAGGGGAATTAGGTGAAGAGGTATGTTTTTATTGCTTTCCTAAAGCTGAGGAGTCCTTCAAGGGATCTGATTTGTGGGTCAATAGAAAGCAACAAGCGAAAACCAAAAAAATGACCCCAAAATATCCAGAGAGAAGAAAATCCAGAAGAAACCAAAAGAAACTCTGTGGAATGACGTTCCTTAATGGACTTTATTTGAAAATGTCAAAGTTCCAAAGGTACACTAAAATCATCCACATAAAAGTACAGTAATCCACATAAGAGCCCCAAAGGACCTTATCTGCTAGGGATGCAGGACCCAACACGGTCCACGTTTCGACAAAAAATCTTCAGGGGTCCCTGGGGGTCCTATAATAATAATAATAATTGCATTTCTTATATACCGCTATACCCTAAGTTCGAAGCGGTTTACAATGAGGGTCGTGCCGAGAGAGAGTACAGAGTTAACAGCAGGAGACATATGTTTACAACAAGATACATATGTTTAGAACAAGATATGAGCTAAGTATTGGAACCAGGAATTTGAGATACATAAGCTTTGGAACATGATATCTAAGATGCGTTGGTATGGGGCAGTTTGCCAGAAGAAAATGTAATGAAAAAGAACTAGTTGGGGGAGCTTGCAAGAAGGTACAGGGAAAGAGAGTAATGGAGTTAGCGATAGGAGGCGAGATATTTTGAGTCAAGTTACAGAACGAAGGGTTTAGAGCAGGTACAAGAGATCAAAGCTGAATGCAGGAAGATCATTACAATGTGAATAAGAAGTAGGATATTACAATGAATAGGATACAGGTTCAAAATGGGAAGTAAGTTCAAAAAGGTTCCAGGTGAATGACATATCTGAAAATCAGCATGGTGTAAACTGTATAACTTAGTCAATATAGTAATTTGCAACCAGTGATTGTTGGAAAGATATTTTAGAAGAATTAGAGAAGGGATCTGCCCTTGAAAATGTTTAGGACACCTTTGTTTGAACCTACTCCTCCAAACTGTTATTTGTATTGCATTTGCATTTTCCCAGAATGTGGAGTCCCTCAAGGCTTACCAATTTACCCAATTTTATTTAATACTAGTCTTTAAGCCCATTACATTAATGGGTGCTAGAATAGATGTTGTGTCTGTCTGTCTGTGTTTCTTTATCTCTCTCTCCTTGGCCGCTGTCTGTATCCTTCTGTCTCCAACCCCCACCCCGAGCAAAGCTGTCTGCCCCCAGCACATACCTCCCCCACAAAGCAGCCCCCTTTCCCTCTCCCTAACTGTCTCTCCGTGGTCCTCTTCTGTATTCCCCCAAGAGCAAAGCTGTCTGTCCCCAGCACACCTCCCCCCAAAGCAGCCCCCTTTCCCTCTCCCTATCTCTATCTCTCCATGGCCCCTTCTGTCTCCCCCAGCACACCCCTCCCCCCAAAGCAGCCCCCTTTCCCTCTCCCTGTCTCTCCATGACCCCTTCTGTCTTCCACCCGAGAACAAAGCTGTCTGTCCCCAGCACACCTCCCCCCCAAAGCAGCCCCCTTTCCCTGTCCCTATCCATGGCCCTTTCTGTCTTCCCCCAGCACACCCCTCCCCCCCAAAGCAACCCCCTTTCCCTCTCCCCCTGGCTCCCGGTATTGATCCCCTTCTTACCCTCCCTCCATCCCGGCATCTTATGGCCTGCTCCTCTTCAAAGCAGCCTGCGATCGTGGTGGCCGGCTTTAGCGAACCTAGCAGGCCGCTCTACAACTCGGTAGCACATTCCCTCTGACGCGATCCAGTGCGTCAGAGGGAGCGTGCTACTGAGGTTGGAGAGTGGCCTGCGAGGTTCTTTAAAGCTGGCCACGATCGCAGGCGGCTCTGAAGAGGAGGATCAGCGGGGGCGGCAGCGGCGAGTGAGGGTGGAAGATGTGTTCCTTGCTGAGGACACAGGCATGGAGAGAGCACAGTCGCGCGCCTTCAGCCACCGCATGCGCCTCCAGCCCCTGCAAGTGCCGTGAGGTATCAAATAGAATACTGCCACAGAAGCACACCTCACGGAGCCAGGAATCACGAATTTTCAAGAGCGCATGCGTGCTCTAGGGTTTTATTATTATAGATGGTGGCTCCATTAGGTTGGAAATTGGCAAATTTGGGGCTTAATCCCTTTATCTATGCTGATGTTACTATTTTTATTCCCTTCAAAAGTGATATACATGATATATTTGCAGGTATAAAAAGAGGAACAAAATTAAATTTAAGTTTGCCTAGCACTTTTAGGGCTCCTTTTACTAAGCTGCGCTAGTGGTTTTAGCACGCACTACAATGTCGTGCGCGCTAGACGTTAATGCCTCCATTGAGCTGGCATTAGTTTTTCCACGTAGTGTGGGGGTTAGTGCACGCTAATCTGTAGCACGCACTAAAAACACTACCGCAGCTTAGTAAAAGGAGCTCTTAGTCTGATTTCATATAGTAGTTTTAAGATTGATAACAGTTTACCAATTACAAACCAGTCTGAAAATATTAGGACTGATCATTAACCAACATTTAACATTTGAGCGTCTCGTATTAGCTATAATTACTAAACCCCCCCCCCCCCTTTTTCACAAAAAACGTAGCGTGGTTTTTAGCACCGGCCACAGCATGCTTATAGGAATTCTATGAGCGTCGGAGCTGTTACCACCATGGCCAGTGCTAAAAACCATGCTATGGTTTTGTGAAAGGGAGGGTAACTGTACAGGATTTTATGGTAATTGTTTTCTTTGCCATTGATATGTTTCATTTGCTAGTTCAGGCATTAGTGCTGGCCCAGGTTGATTATTGTAATGCTGTATATTTTGGTTGTAAGGATACTGTGCTTAACTAGCTTCAGACCACAAAAAAATATTGTGGCAAGCCTGATTTATAGAGCATCAATATATGAGAGAGTTTATTACATTGGTTTCCAATCAAAGCACATTTTATATTTAGACTTTGTTTATTCCTCAGATACTGTATGGTATTACTCCAGGTTACATGCAGGATCTTGTGGACATTCCTAAATGTAATAAGAACATAAGAATAACTTTACTGGGTCAGACAGCAGGTGTCCTCCAGCTGCATTGCTACCACTAGGGGGTAGAATATTTTCAGTCGCTAAGGACAGGTATGTTCCCTGGAGTCCTGCAGAACTTGCATGTCCCTCACAATTGAAAAATGTGACAGTAAAACAGCACCCTCTATTGGTGAGACTGTGGGTGGAGGACTCCTGCTCAGCTTAGAGGGAACAGTGACCTGGCCAAAACACAAGGAGTAGCAACATTCCATGCTACTGATCCAGGTCAAGCAGTGGCTTCCCCCATGTCTTTCTCAATAAGGGAAGACTTAATTCTTCACTTTTCTAGATATTAAAAAATTGTATACAAATCTATTTACTCTGCTAAGTTTGTGTATGAAGAAATTCAATAGTGCAATTCTCTCCCTTTGGTAATTAGGAGTCAGCAAAATTATTTGATATTTTTTTAATATGCTGAAAACATTTTTATTTAAGAAGTTTCTTCTTACTGAAGGTTAATTAAATCTGTCTTATTGTTAAGTAATTTCTTAATTTTTTTTATACTGATTGTAAGCCATATTGAACTATAATTTAGTAATGTGGGATATAAGTCTCAAGAAATGAAATGAAATTTGCTAAAAGTCCTACCTGCCAGTCAGTATTTAGCCAGTGGTAGTCAGCGGTTTTAAAATACTACCACAGCAGAATAGGCACTAATATTAAATGGCAGACTATGTCCAGGCACTGGCATTGAATATTAGTATCTGACCAGATGTGGTCCAGATGCCAGCTTTTATACAGGCCTCAGCTAATACAGGCAGTCCCCGGGTTAAGAATGAGTTACGTTTTTAAAGCTTTTCTTAAGTCAGATTTGTATGTAACTCAGAAATTGTAGATTTTAAGATTCTTGCTGCTTACCTCTGCTCCCAGCTGACAAAAAGGCCAACTACCCCTACCAGAGTTTCCTCTAAGGTACTGCATGCACAACCACACACTGTTCTTAATGTGGCCATGCATCATTCCTGAATCTGTTACAGGGGAAGTATATGAGTCTTACTGCTCAGTGAAATCAAATGAAGCTGCAACTGCATTCTTAAGTATGAGTCATACTTAAGTCGAGTGTCTGTAACTCGGGAACTGCCTGTATTCAACTGGGACCCACTTAAGACACTTGTGTGAGTTCTGGCTGATTATTGGCTGGAACCCATATAAGTGAATTGTGCATATGCTCCCCACCTCTATGACACAAGCTGCAATCCTCCTTACAACCTCCTCCTGACACAAGCTGTGATTTCCCACCTCCCTTTTAAGGAGAGCCCTCAGGCTTACCTTACTCCTTAGTGATCCAGTGAGGTGATGGGGTTAGGGGACAAACTTCACTGCTACTGCCCCTAGAAGTTCCATAGTAAAAATAAGCACCATGACCTCCAGTGGGAGTTTCGTGGAACTCCTAATCTAATTTTTGATTTTTTTAAATTTTTTACCAATTCATCCCAATAGGAGGGCTCGACTTGGTTAACAAAATATTAATAAAATTATATAGGAGATTAGAACAGAAACTATGGGCTCCTTTTACGAAAGTGCGCTAGCATTTTTAGCGCACGCATTGGAAACTACCGCCTGCTCAAGAGGAGGCTGTAGCGGCTAGCGCATGCGGCATTTTAGCACACACTATTCCGCGCGTTAAGTCCCTAACGCACCTTCGTAAAAGGAGCCCTATATATTTTAGGCCAGAATTTTATCTCTTATGATTGATTATTTAAAAAAGAAGGATATTTAGTAAATATCTGAAATAAATATGTCTTCAGTACTTTATGAAAAGTGGGTAGATGAGAGAGAACTCTAATTATAGAAGGAAGGTCATTCCAAACTTTTACAAATAAAAGGGAAAATGATTGACAAAAATTGGCCATAGTTTTTATTCATTTAACAGTAGGAAAGCCAAGTTTATATTTCTGAGAGCTCTTAGAATTAGAGATTTCTTGTGAATTAAATGAGACAGGAACCAAAGGAGAAAAAAATACCATGTAGGATTTTGAAAATTACAGTTGCACATTTAAATTGGATCCTCCAGTAAACAGGATGCTAGTGAAGGGATCTCAATAAAGGTGTGACATGATCATATTTATGTTTACCGTACATCAGTTTAGCTGCCGTGTTCTGGATAAGTTGTAGCGTCCTCAAATTACATTATCCCATTATCCCATTATCCCACTCTTCTGGAATTCCTCAAACCCGCTCTCGACTAGATCCTCCCAAAAACTGAAACTATCTTTCCCTTCTATAAAAGGTATATCCCGCGCAGGAAAACTTGGAACATCCCTCCCCTTTAGAACCATAGAACTCTGGAACAATCTTTCATCCCCGCTCAGAAATTCTAGCTCCTTCCAATCCTTCCGCAAACACTTGAAAACTTGGCTCTTTTCAAAAATCTAATCACCTCCCGTGCTCTAGTATCCTGTCCCCCTCTATCTCCTCAGTCCCTCTCCTATATCCTTTCTTTGTAATTCCTTTCCTTTCAAACTCTGTAAACCGTGCCGAGCTCTGCGCACGCGGAGATGATGCGGTATACAAACCTAAGGTTTAGTTTAGTTTAGTTTAGTTTAAACAAGCATAAAGCGAGTTGCTATAGTCCAGCTGAGATAAAATAATGGCCTAAACCAAAACTGCAAAATGTTGCTGAAAAAAAAGATGATGTACTCTTCTAATCATCTTTAAACTGAAGAAACATTTTTTAGTAACATGATTAATTTGATTAGATAATGAGAATGAAGACTCCAGAATAAAACCCAGAATTCTAGATGAAAAAATCAATTTTCAGTGAGTTACCAGAGGCTAATAAAATTTGAGCTAGGCAACTGCTCAATTTTTGGCCCAAACCATAATAATTTTGTCTTGGTAGTATTTAATTTCATGCACACTGAAAATGCCCAATCTTGGATTCTTAAGATACAGGAATTAATGTCTGATTTCAAACTATTTAGAGAAGTATCGACTTCTAAGATTAATTTTTAATCTAAAGAAGTCAGATCATGTGACATCTTACTATTGAAGGTTGCATTGGTTTCCAATTGAAGCTATAGTAATATTCAAATTTGAATTTTATTATTATGTTACACGGTCTCATAGCAGAGTACATGGTGGATCATTTTATATTTGCCAGCTCTAGACACTCTCAATGGTCCCTCAAATTTTTTTGCCTTTCCTCCAGTTAAGGACCGCTGGTAAAAAAAAAACCAACACTTTAACAGATTACTTTCATTCCAAGCAGCAATAAGAGATAAGGAGTTTAGTCATTTAATTGTTTATGCTTCATCTTATCATCATTATAGGAGACTGTTGAAAACTTATTTATTCGATAAATTCTTGAAAGATAAGCATTGTAACTCCCTGAATGTGTTCAGTCTGAATTGTGAATGACAAAACTGAAGGGTATTGCGGTATACAAATATATTGTTACTAGTATTTAAGTACTCAATCTTTATAGTGAAATACTATTAGTAATCTGTGACCATCATCGCCCTTTACGGTCCCAGGGCTCAGAGTAAAGGGCGATGATGGTTCCAAAATAACCATAGTCTGTTGTTATCACAGATTAATTTGGTTACGGGTCTGAGTATTTTATAAATATATTTCTTTATTTATATACTTTGAATTATGAGCATTAGAGCTGTGATATGGTGTGTGAATTACTAGTGTTTAAGCCCATTACATTAACGGGTGCTAGAATAGATGTCTGTCTGTCTTTCTTTCTTTCTGTCTCTCTCCCTGTCTATCTTTCTTTCTTTCTGTCTCTCTCACTGCCCCTGTCTATCTTTCTTTCTTTCTGTCTCTCTCCCTCCCGCTATCTTATCTTTCTTTCTGTCTCTCTCCCTCCCGCTATCTTATCTTTCTTTCTGTCTCTCTCCCTCCCGCTATCTTATCTTTCTTTCTGTCTCTCTCCCTCCCGCTATCTTATCTTTCTTTCTGTCTCTCTCCCTCCCGCTATCTTATCTTTCTTTCTGTCTCTCTCCCTCCCGCTATCTATCTTTCTTTCTGTCTCTCTCCCTCCCGCTGTCTATCTTTCTTTCTTTCTGTCTCTCTCCCTCCCGCTGTCTATCTTTCTTTATTTATTTCTGTCTCTCTCCCTCCCGCTGTCTATCTTTTTGTCTCTCTCCCTCTCGCTGTCTATCTTTCTTTTTTCTATCTTTCTTTCTATCTCTCTCCCTGCCCCGTCTATCTTTTTTTCTTTCTGTTTCTCTGCCCCGTCTATATTTTTTTCTTTTTCTCTCCCTGCCCCATCTATCTTTTTTCTTTCTTTCTGTCTCTCACCCTTTCCCGTCTATTTTTTCTTTCTTTTTCTCTCTCCCTGCCCCCTGTCTCTTTCTTCCTTCCTTTCTTTCTCTCTCCCTCCTGCTGTCTTTCTTTCTTTCTTTCTCTCTCCCTCCCGCTGTCTATCTTTCTTTCTTTCTATCTATCTCTCTCCCTGCCCAGACCCTCACTGAAGCCGCCTTCCACCTGTGCCAGCTAAGGGATCCCTTGCCCTTTCCTCAATCCAGCTATGGCCAACTGGCCGCACACACCTGCCCAGCTATACAACGGGCAAACGTGTCCTGTCTCTCCTCTGGATACCGTTCGCTTACCCTTGGTGCTGGATCGCCGCCTGATGCTGCTCCACAGGAAGTTTGCGAATTGCTGGGCCATGGCGAGCCGAACCGAGCCCCAGCGCACTTCCACACTCCTCTGCGCTTTCACTTTCTCCGGGGCGGGGGAGAGCTCCTTTAGCCCTCGCTCGCCGAGGTGGTGGTGGCCCACCCCATCCGTGTACTCTCTCTCTCCTACCTGCCTATCTAGCTGGGGTCCGCTGTCTTCTAACTTATTCCCTGGACCCTCTTCTGCTCTTCCTGGCCCTGCTCTTCCCGGCTTCTTCTGCTCTTCCCGGCCTCTTCTGCTCTTCACGACCCTGCTCTTCCCGGCCTCTTCTGCTCTTCACGGCCCTGCTCTTTCCAGACTCTTCTGCTCTTCCCGGCCCTGCTCTTCTCGGCCTCTTCTGCTCTTCCCGGACTGCTGCCTCATCTTCAGCGCAGCTAGGAGCCCCAGAGAGATCGCTGCAGAGCAGCAATTAAACTTCCTGCCTGCCCTGGGATCGCAATACTCCATACTTCCACATGGGGCAGTCCGCCCTCCCCCCCTGGTAGGCCCGGTCGTCACTGGATCCGGCCTCACAGCGTCACCGAGGGAGGGCAATGGTGAAACTGCTGCAGGCAGAGTTCTATTCTACTGTGCATACGAAGGCGCAAAGCGTGGAGGCACGGAGGCACAAAGCATGGACGCACGGAGTTTGAAGTGCGCATGCGCGCTAAGGATTTTATTATAGCAGATGTTATGCAACAGAAGTGAATTTATAATTTGGAAAGCACACCTCTTTTGTTGAATAGTTCTTTCTTTTGAAATATTTATTAGATAGGAAACTGCATTTGTATATTACAGAAAGAGCTGTTCTCTTCACACCCAACTTTCCTCTTCACTTAGGGCCTGTTTTACAAAGCCACGATAGCGATTTCCATTTGGTAAATTCAAATCAATTCCTGTGGACTACATCACATTTGCCACACCGGGACTTGTTAACACAGTTTTGTTAAAGGGGCCCTTAGAATTCTGGTACCATTACGACATTACCCACGACCATGACGAGGATCCTAACCTCTTCATGAACTCCTGGATCTCCACCAGCACTCATATCCTAAACGAAATGACCCCACTGAAGAAAAGAAGGATTAGACCCAGAAACCTATCGGGCTGGTTTGACCCAGAGCTCCTTGGAATAAAGAGAGAACTAAGAATATTAGAAAGGAAATGGACAAAGTTAGGAACCCCAGAGTCTAGAGACGCCTGGCGCCGAATGCTAATTAACTACAAAACCACTATCTCAAAAAAGAAAAAATCCTTCTACACCAACATTATAGGTAACACTTCCTTAAACAGCAACAAACTTTTCAAACTAGTCAACGATTTGTTCGATACCCAATCCTACACAAACCCAGTAGAAGAATTCCCGATCACAGCAGATGACCTGGCCGACTTCTTCATCTGAAAAATATCCAAATCAAGACATGCCCTCCCAAACACACAAGACTCCCACTGGAACTACGCCATCACCCAGGACCCTGACTCCTCCTCAAAAGCCGACATGAGCTGGTCATACTTCAAGGAAACTGACTGGCTAACGTTCATCAAATACTATAACAAATATGCCAAATCATATTGCAGATTAGACCCCTGCCCCCAAACGTGATGAAATCTGCCCCTATTATCTTCAAAACCAAACTTCTAAACTGGATCATCTTCAATTATCTGTTGGGAAGTTCCCAGAAGACCTGGGCCAAATTGTCATAACTCCTATAAAAAAGAACAAAAAAGAAGCATCCAACAACGCCTCCAACTACAGACCTGTCGCGAACATCCCTCTTGGCTGCCAAATTAATGGAAGGCCTGGTAAATGCCGATCTAAACAACTACCTAGACAAATTCAACCTACTGCATACTAACCAATCTGGCTTCAGACCCGGCTTCAGCACTGAAACTGTAATGGCCTCTCTTCTAAACTATCTACATTCCCTTCTCAGTCAAGGCTCCAACGCTTTAATTCTCCAACTAGACCTAAGCAGCGCCTTTGATCTAGTTGACCACTCCATCTTGCTGAACTGCCTGGAATCAATAGGCATCTCAGGAAACACTCACACTTGGTTCCGGGGTTTTCTTGAACTCAGATCTTATCAAGTACTCAAGGAAGACAAATTCTCCTTCAGCTGGAATAACAACTGCAGACTTCCCCAGGGATCCCCGCTGTCACCGACCGTCTTCAACATTTACCTCATCTCTTTGGGACACCTACTACAGACCTTAAATCTCACCTTCCACGTTTACGCCGACGATATCACCGTCGTACTTCCACTATCCGATATTTCGCAGAATTTCATCAATCTTCTATCCAATATCCTAAACCAAATAGAACTTTGGATGAAGACCTTCAAACTCAAACTGAACACAGAAAAAACTAAATTTTTCCTGGCCTTGCCCAACGAACAGATAAAAGACAACAAGATTCATGTGAATGGCAGAGATTACAAAATTGCTCAATCTATAAAAATACTAGGGGTTACCCTTGACAGACATCTAACACTAGAAAAACATACAGATCAAATATTCAAAAAATGTATCTCTACTCTATGGAAACTCCCCACCGTCAAAAAATTCTTAGACGAATCATCCTTTCGACTACTAGTACAAGCCTCTATCCTGAGTACTCTGGACTACTGCAACATCATATTTCTAGGAGCTTACAAAAAGTCACTACACAAACTAAGATTAATCCAAAACACCGCAGTCCGACTCATCTTCGGACTAAAAAAATGGGAACACATCTCCCCATACCTACAAATACTTCACTGGCTGCCAGTAGAATCCAGAATACTTTTCAACTTTGCCTGCATCAGCTTCAAAGCTATCTTCGGGATGCTACCAACTTACCTAGCTTCCCAATTCCTCACCAACTGCCCGAATAAGTCCTCCCGCAGAGCAAACCTCTTTAACTACCCATCTCTGAAATCATGTCACTACAAGAAGTACCTAGACAGAATGCTATCATTCCAGGCAGCTAAACTGAACACATGGCTAGCAAAACCAATTCTCGATGCCAAATCATACGCTGACTTCAGAAAATCACTGAAGACCCGTCTCTTCAACGCCAGCTAGTTTTCCTTTACCAATTGTAATCCCCCGAAAGCCCATCTGCTTTCTTTCCCTCCCCCTTTCGACGTATTTTGCTGTAACCCTCTCTTACTCTCATTGTAAATATCTTCCTGTAAACAGCGCCAATTTCCTGTATCTTGTTCACATTGTAATACCCTGTATCATATTGTAAATATCCTCCAATATCTTACCCATATTGTAATATCCTGTATCTTATTCACTTTGTAATTTCTTCCTGTAAACAGCTTTATTCTCTTGTACCTTGTTCTGAATCCCTTCGTTATGTAACTTGACATCTTGCTCCAATGCTAATGTTTTTTTCAGATCCCCGGCCCCAAAGCTTGTTTTCTTGTTCTAAACATATGTATCTTGTTGTAAACATTTGTCTCCAGCTGTAAACACTGCACTCTCTCTCGGAACGACTCTCATTGTAAACCGCTTTGAACTTAGGGTATAGCGGTATATAAGAAATAAAATTATTATTATTATTATTATTAATGACGCTTTATGTTCTAGGCTTGAATATATTGGGCTGTAATTTGTTTTACTTACTTTTTTTTTTTTTAAAGTAAACCAGGTTACAAAATATTTTCCTTAATGAAAACCTGAAATAGCTGATTTTAGAATTGCAGTTAATTGAAGTGTATTCTCTCTTTTCAGTCATTGCCACTTTTCGCGGAACAATCCCACATGGCTTGTCCTTAGAGATTGGAGATACAGTCCAAATACTAGAAAAATGTGATGGTAAGTTTGAGACGAAACACTTCAGTGTACTGAAGGTGATACCAAACAGAAGTATAGATTAAAGCTCAGGCCATTTGTCTCATTTGTTTGTTTTTTTAAAATCTATTTTTAGCTTACTTAAGGGGTTCCTTCATTACGGTTGCGGTAAGCACCAGCACGTGCTTACCACAGCTGATAAAGGGTATTTGCCAAGTTGCATGTGCACACCGTGTGCTAAAAAATAATTTGTCTTTTCTGGGAAGGAGGCATGTTTAGGGGTGGAGAGTGGGTATGATATTGCTAATCAGTTAGTGTGTGGGACATTGCCATGTGCTAACTGATTAGCGTGGGGACAGAACATGAGCCCTTATTACCTACAAAATGGCTGGATGGCCATTAATTCTGGAAATAGGAAAATCAGCCTATTTTCAGCAAGTTTCCTTGGTGCATGGAAAAGATACACAGTAAGAGTATGCTAAGGCCACTTTTGCCATGGCTTTAGTTAAAGGGCCCCAAAGGGATGTAAGACTTATCAGATCACTATGAAGTCCTTTTACTAAGATACACTGATGGATTTAACTCACATTAATAAATTTGTGTATGTGTGTATGCAGTTCATGCATTCCATAGGTATACAGTGGGCTGCGCAGTATTTAGCACTTATTAAATCATTAGCACACAAATGGACCTTGTGTGTTTGTTTGTGTATATGCACCTTTCCTTGCTTTCCCCCCCAAAAGTCTGTCTGTTTTTTTGTTCTCTTATGCACATGAAATTCAGAGGATATGACAGAGGGTCCATGAGCATGAGTAAAAGAGAAGATGTGATGGTAGTAAAGATAGCAATGTACACAACAATATTAGTAATACACTTCTTAGCAAGGCAACAGGAAGTGAGACTAAACAAAAATCTAGACAAAACATGAAATTGCTACAGAAAAGTAGCTGGAAAGCAATAACCACAAAAGCTCGCAGTCTAGGTAAGAAAAATAATGATCTGCAAGCCCTAATGTTAGAGGCAAACTTGGATATTGTAGTGGTCACAGAGACATGGTTCAGTGATTCCCAAGGAAGAGCAGAGATGGTCAAAAGGGTGGAGGAGTCTCTATGTATAGACTAATATCCAAGTGACTGAAATGCAGGGGGCCTCGGGTAAAGAAGAAGCAATATGGATAACTTTGAAAACAGAAAATGGAACTTTTGTCTACAGGGTGTTGTCTAAAGACTTCCCACTCAAGCTCAGTAAATTGATAAAGATCTTGTTGCAGATATCCAAAAGCTGGAGAAGAAAGAAGAGAGGTTGCTGGGTGATTTCAACCTACTGAATGCAGATTGGAAAGTTCCGTCTGTGGAATCAGAAAGAAGTAGAGAGAGAGAGAGTTGATGCCCTTCAAGGGGCTCTACTCAGACAAATGGTGACGGAACCGATGAGGGAAAAATGATACTGGACCTGATGCTCACAAATGGGGAAAGTGTCTCAAATGTCTGAGTGGATGCCAATCTGGACAGTAATGATCATCAAATAGTTTGGTTTAATAAAACAACTAAAGTGGAGGGCGACCACACAAAACCCAATGGAAGATTAGGTTTATACCTTTGATAATCTTCTTTCTGTTAGTCCCTGGAGGATTCCATACGCTAGGTGTTCAATCCCAACTCGCAGTCCAGGTGTTGTAGAAATCCACATCTTTTCTGAATACATGCTCCACCCCCCTAGGCTGAGATTTGGCAAACAATCTTAGTTCAGTCCCAAAGCCAAGCACATACCTACAAATCCAGGACAAGGAGGTATGGGGGAGAATCCCCATCACAAGTAAATCATGAACTGACTTGCTCTGCAAAATATTAAAAGTGAGAAACAGGAACAAAGGCACTTGGAAAAAACATTGAGGAACTATGCAGTACTAACCTGCTGTGTGCAGTGAGCACCCAACAAAGGCCCTTGGTAATGTGCATACTCACAGAAACTCCCCACAGGATCTGCCAACTGGCTAGAAAAACTTCAAACCTGTAATGAGAGTGACTGAGGCAGAAAGGAGCAAGCTGCTCACAACAGCTGAGTGAAGACAGAGAGGCTGGGTCATATGGAATCTTCCATGGTCTAACTGAAAGAAGATTATCAAAGGTATAAACCCAATATTCCATTCTGTTACATCTCTTCCAGATTCCATACGCTAGGTGATGTACCAAAGCCACGGTAGCTAGGGAGGGACAGAAGAGCCTGCCCTCAAATCCAAGGTCCCAAAAAAATGGAATCAGAATGCGCTGCCACAATAACTTGGTAAAACCAGGCAAAAGTATAAAGAGAGGACCAAGAAACCGCCCTGCAAATTTCATCTGGATTAATCGTGCGAGATGCCCCCCACGACGCAGCCACACTTCTCATTGAATGCTGTAAACGAGATTGGCGGCTGCTTGCCTCGGGTGATGGAAGTTGTAGAAATGGCCATTTTAATCCATCGAATGATTGAGGACTTGAATGCCAGCCTACCATGGTGAGGTGCAGCAGTGAGAACAAAAAGGTGATCAAACAGCCTGAACTAAATTGTCCTTTCCAAATAAAGGAACAAGACCCTCCAGACATCCAAATTGCGGAAGATCTGATCAATACGTTCTGAACCTGTTGGATGAAATGCTGGCAAGCTAACCTCTTCATTGACTTGGAAATTCGAGACCACCTGCAGCAAGAAGAAAGGTACAGTCTGGAGAAAAACACCCACATCCGAAAAATGAAGAAAGGGGTCCCTATATGCATTAAAGAGCAGAAACTCTAAAATACACCATGCTGAGACAACGATGACCAGAAAAACTGTCTTTCAAAGGGGGCCTCACCAAGTCTCTGTAAAACAATGTTAAGATTACACAAAGGGAAAGAATAACGAAAGTGAGGAAGCAAATGAAGCACCCCCTTCCTACACCTGGTCATATCTGAAAGAGCAGTAAGCAAACTAGTACCTCAGCATGGTCGAAAACATGCAAAACCTGCAACCTGAACTTTCAGGGAGGCCACTGCCAGACTTCTGTCTAAGCCCTCCAGAAGGAAAGCCAGGACTACCTAACTGGGAACCTTCTCAGGCGCCACACAATTCCTAGCACTCCACTGTAAGAAAGCCTACCAAGCTTTGGCAGAAGAAGCCATAGTAGAGGGAACTTCGAGCACAAAAGAGTCGAGAAAACTACCTCCAAATAACCGCTCATCAACAAGGCTGCCTGCTCAAGAGCCATGCTGAATGGGGCAGGCCCCACAATGAGCCCGCAACCCAACAGGCTAGCATCCATGCTAAGAATTATCCACTCTGAAATCCGAAGAAGCTAGCCCTGGCCAAGAGCCACCCTCTGAAGCCACCAGCTCAAATTGCTGCTAACTGGCTCTGTCCAGGAGAGAAGCCTCTGAAGGGGGAAAAATTTAGCAGAGATCACCATCAAGGGCACATCGGTGCTCTGATCCAGGGGATCACCTACAAGAAGGCTGCCTGAGACCCAGAACCTGCAGATAAAACCAGGCTGAGAGAGCCGGACAGTCCAAGTGAATTCTATCTGTTGATGAAGGCTCTGTCTACTTGCCCTGCAAAGAAACATATGACCCTGCCTGGAGACGAAGAGAAGCCCCAGAAACTCCAGAGACTGGGAGAATGCCAAGCGTGTCTTCCTGAACTTGAATTTGCCAATGCCTGTAGCAGAGACACTACCATCCCCACCGTGCCTTAGTACACCCAAAGAGACAGAGCCCGGAGCACCCACTGTCCCAGGAAGGGTGAATGTGGACCCCGTGCTGGTGGAAAGCCGCCTCAACTACAATCACTTTGCTGAAAGTGTGGGAGCTGTCGTGAGATCAAGGGGCAGAGCTGCAAACTGGAAATGTAGTTGCAGAACATGGAAGTTCAGAAACTTGTGATGTTCTGGGCAGAATGAAATATGGAGGTTAACCTTAGGGAGATCCAAAGACACTGGAAACGCCCCTGGAGACAGCAGCTAGCACCTTGTACTCCTTTGTCCATTCAGAAAAAGGGAATTCGCAATAAGTCGGTGACCAACTGTAGAACCAGAATATGTCTCCAATTCTCAGAGGACGTATAAGGAGTATCTGCCTTAGCCCCCATTTGTGGATTTATTTTTTTCATCTTCACAGATGATATACAACTTCTCATTCCTTTACATTCTCAATCATCTTCTGAATATTCCATTATTTCTGCTAAATTAGACAAAATTGTAGATTGGGTAACACTAAATAAATTAAAAATTAATTCTTGAGTAGGGAGTGAAGGTGCTCCTGGCAGAGGTAAGCAGCAGACTTGAAATGTGAGGGAGATTGGCAGAGGTGGCCCAGGAAGAGATATGGGGGTAGGGGCAGAAGTGCTTCTGGAAGAAGTGAGCAGCAGAGTTGGGGAGATATAAGGGGAGGTGCTTTTAGAAGCAGCCTAGGAAGATGTATGGGAGGCGGAAGCAGCTATTGAAAAGGTGAGCACTAGACTTAGGGAGAGATATGAGGGTTGGGGCCACAAGCAGTTCAGAAAGAGGTTGGGGGATGGGGTACTGGGAGTAAGGGCAGAGGCAGCCCTGTTGGATTTGATGGTTGGAAGATGCGGTCTGCAGCTGCAGAAGTGAGTCAGCGGCATCCATGAGGCTTGGTAAATTTAGCCAGTTCCTCACTTGGTCCATACCTAAAGCCAGCCCTGACATTCATTATAGATATCATGAAAGCCTAACTGACTGGGGATCCCCTCATCAGATTTGGGAGCTACTAGCTTATAATTTGTAGGCCTTTTGTTTAGATTGGGTACTGCTTAATTCAACACACAGTTCCAGGTTTATCATACACTAATATTCTTATAAGTTGAGGAGTTTGACTGAAGAAAGGGGCTATTCTGTTCTAGCATGTTGAGATAAACTTCCTATCTATGCCACTATGGTACATGCCTTATTTAATTCCTAGTAAATAGCGCTATCTTGTTTGATATCAAATAGGCAGAAATTAACCCTTCCTTTAACAAAACTGCAAAAGCGTTTTTTTAGTGCCAGCCGGCACATGCTGAATGTTTTGTGCTGCTCCCACCACTCATACCCCAATTTATCAAAGAGCTGATATGATAAATTCTTATTTTTTATCTTGTGTACTTTTTGTTTTAGAAATAATCTTTCAATATATCTGTTTAAA
The DNA here is from genome assembly GCF_902459505.1 of Geotrypetes seraphini. Classification (NCBI taxonomy): domain Eukaryota; kingdom Metazoa; phylum Chordata; class Amphibia; order Gymnophiona; family Dermophiidae; genus Geotrypetes; species Geotrypetes seraphini. Next base: position 56,511,852 of record NC_047092.1, read on the forward strand.
TTCAGTCTTTCTTTCTAACTCAAAAAGATGAAATGCAATGTTAGAATAAAAAGATGGCACATTTTAAATTTTAAACTTTTATGTAAAATCAAGACAAAAGTAATAACATTTTTTTTTCATCCATAGGATGGTACAGAGGATTTGCCTTAAAATGCCCAAATATTAAGGTAAGAATAGTTTTAATTAATATTGCTTGAGTTCTGAGATTCATGACGAACCCATCAAAATTTTAATTCCCTTTAGAAACAAATGAGACATGGGCTGATCAAGAGACATGTTCCCTTTAATATGGTAAAGTCCTTGTGATAAAGGTGTGGAATAGTTCTATTGTCAGAATTAATTGACACAGCTTTGATAAAAGAATTGGAAATTAAACTGAACATATACTTAAACTGCTAATAATGGTAATGCAACCAAGAATGTGTGATAATCAGAGCCCAAAATGAACTAATTTTTAAACAGGGTTTCTGCCCCTTTAGCTGGCCAGGTATAGGAATGCCATGGAGATCTCACAAGAAGGTGGTCTTAACCATTATATAATGGGTTCCTCAGGATGTGTATGCACTGAGTTCTGGAGGAATCTGCCAGTTGTAGTCACTGGTTGAGGACTTGCTTTAATGATTGAACTACATAGAAGAGGGAATAACCTTTGAAATGTGGAAAAATACTGCATAGTTAGAAATGAAGGCTTTGGTACCATAGCTCCAGTAGAGGCAAGTTCCAGTTGAGATGGAAACTTAGAGGAGAAAGACATTTCCAAGCCTAAAACATAGAGTGCTTAAAATTATCCAAGCAGGCAGCATAGTCTCAACATATGGGTGACGTCGACCACGGAGCCCCGATGCGGACAGCTTCACAAGCAGACTTGCTTAAAGAACTTTTAGAAAGTTCGCGACTGCCGCACCACGCATGTACGAGTGCCTTCCCGGCCGACGTAGGGCATGCATATCCTTAGCGTCTCCTCAATTCTAAGTTTTCCGCAGAGCTGAGAAGCCCTCGTTTCAAGGCTCTGCGCAAGAGTTAGTTCTACTTGTGCCTTCTCTCAACGCAGCTCGTGTATTTTCTTTACAGGGTCATTGTGTTTATCTGTGTGTTTGTTAAAAAAAAAAAAAAGCAAAAAGCTTTGTTTGTTTTTTTTGATTGTGTCGCGGCGGGGCCTTCTCAACAGCCTCAGCCTGAGGCCGTGTTTCATTCCATGTCCTGGCCGGTCACAGGGTTCAAGTGCGATCTAGTGTCAACGTGCGATCTCCATCACTGACCCCACAAATGGTGTGTACAGTGTTTAGGACCTGATCATCGTCCAGAGTCGTGCGCCCACTGTGTTACACTTCAAAATCAAATCCTTAAACGTCATTGAGTTCAGATTCAGAAAATCTTCAGGGGAATGGGAAATGTCTTCAACTAAAGCCTTGACCCCCTGATTCTGACCCCGACCTCGACTCCATTGAAATCTTCTACGGTGCCAAAACCTTCAACCTCAACCTTGCTCAAATCTTCCTTAATGCGGAAGTCTTCGTCTTCGGGGAAATCAGCTAAATCTTCTCCTGAGCAGTCGTTATTTTCAGTGTCTCCATCAGGTAAGATAGCTAAGCCAACCCCTCCGGACATGTCACCCTTAGAACCAGTGGGTCCAAGGCTATCAAGGAAACGTGTCTAAAAATCAAGGCAACACTATTCCTCAAGGTTGTCTTCCTCGGAGTCCATAGCCACACCAATTATACCAGATCCAGTGGTCTCGGTGCTGGCTTTGCAGAATATGTTAGAAACTATTCTGCATCAGGAGTTTGGTAATATGCTTGCCAAATTGACTCCTGCCTCGACCTTGCTTCCTGCAGTCCAGCCTGAGCACTCAGCAGTAATACAAGGACTCGAGTCCTTGAGAGTGCCTCGAGAAAAAACAACACACTCTATACAAGGAGTTGAGTCCTTAAGAGTGCCTCGAGATCAATCTACACACTCTGTGCAAGGAGTTGAGTCCTTAAGAGTGCTTCGAGATACCTCTACACAAGGAGCTGAATCCTTCTCAGTGTCTCGACGTCGTTCTCTGACTCCCAGTCCTACCTCTACACACAAGGCATTGCCTTCTTCGAGGCACAGAATGAGGACTCCTCGACATTATCTTTATCTTTTATCTTTATTTAAGTTTTTGATTAAACGCTTATCCATGAGTACAAAGCGTTGTACAAAATATTTAAAAATAGCTGGAAGATAAACATTTCAACTTATTAGACATACATAAACTAATTATTGGACATACATGAACAATGGGAAAAGGGGGGAGAACCACAATTTTTGTAGAAAGAATACATAGAAGGAAAACATAATAGGAGATGGGAAAAGGTTAAAAATTGCTGGAGTAGAAATGGGAAAAAGTTAAAAATTGCTGGAGTAGATACGTGTATGATTGTCAGTTATAGGCATCTTTAAAGAGGAAACACTTTAAACTGCTTTTTTTTTTAAAGTTTTATTAGGATTTTATATACCGCCTATCAAGGTAATCTAAGCAGTTTTACAATCAGGTACTCAAGCATTTTCCCTGTCTGTCCCGGTGGGCTCACAACCTATCTAACGTACCTGGGACTATGGAGGATTAAGTGACTTGCCCAGGATCACAAGGAGCAGCGTGGGGTTTGAACCCACAACCCCAGGGTGCTGAGGCTGTAGCTTCAACCACTGCGCCACACACTCCTCCACTTTTGAATTTCTGCAAGTTTTGTTCGGCTCTTAGGTATAGAGGGAGAGAGTTCCAGATCAAAGGGGCAGTAACTGAAAAAATAAGGGTACAACGAGTGCCAATTATCATCAAGGATGGGATATTAAGGGAATGCTGTGAGGTTGATCTTAAGGCTCTGGGAGGATCATAGGGGATCAAGAGTCTGTCTATGAAAGTTGGGGCATTAGTTTGCATAGTTTTAAAGGTCAAGAGGACAATTTTATATGTAATCCTATGTAGAACAGGCAACCAGTGGGCTTTTTGTAACAGTGGGGCGATGTGATCAAACTTATTTGAACCTAAAATAATTTTGATAGCTGTGTTTTGTATAAGTTGAAGACGTTTTATATCTTTTAAGCATATCCCTTTTAATAATGAATTACAGTAATGTATTTTAGATATTACAAGAGAATGAATTAACATGTTAAGGGAATTTGCGTCAAGGAGGGGGACCAAAGATCAAATCATCCTGAGTTTGTAAAAACAGTTTTTGACAAGCGCACTAAATTGAGGACAGAATGAGAGTTTGTTATCAATAAGAACGCCTAGTATTTTGAATGTAGTAGTTAGTTTAAGAGAAACATTGTCGATGGAAACTGGAGCAATTAACTGTAAACCTTCTTTCCATGGGAAAAGCACAGTGCTAGTTTTAGAAATGCTTAAAGAAAGCATATTAGCTTTCAGCCAAACGTGAATTTTGGCTAGTTTGAGATCAATGATAGAGAAATCATTGTGGCTAGTGGGGTCGATGGTATGCAAAAGTTGAAGATCATCGGCGTAAGCATAAACAATAAATCCGATCGATTGACAAAGAGTTAAGAGGGGAGCCAGGTAGATATTAAAAAGTAAGGGGGATAATATGGAACCTTGTGGAATGTCAAAGTTGGAATTAAAAGAGTTAGAGATTGAGTTACTGAAATGTACGGTGGCAAACCTGTCAGAAAAATAAGATCTGAACCATTCAAGGACTTGATGGAGGCAAGTCGTTGGAGAAGGAGATGGTGATCTATGGTGTCAAATGCGGCGGTGAGATCTAAAGAGATAAGTAAAGCAGACTTGTGTTGGTCAAGGTAATAATGGATAGTTGTGGTAAGTCGTAGAAGGGAGTTCTGTGGAGTGATTTTTATGAAAACCAGCTTGATTAGGATGCAGAACCTGTGTTTTGTCAATGAAATTTGACAACTGATGAAAGAGGCTGGGTTCGACTCGATCATGGGACCGTGATTCCAGGCATAGTTCTTCCCCTACATCATTTGTCGAGGCATTCATCGAGGCCCAGGTCTTCTTCTCGAGACAGGCCTCATTTATCGAAGCATCGGGACTCTTAGAGACCACCAACTCCTTTGTCGAGGAGATCTGTTGTGGAGCCTCACCATTCTCCTAAGTTGAGTTCTTCTCCTGTGAGGTTTTCTTCACCAGCTGGTTTTTCAAAATGTAAACGTTATGCTTCCTCGACTCATTCCAGAAGGGGGCGTTCATCTGCATCTTTTCCTATGGATCCAGATCTCAGGTGTCAATACTCTAGAGAGGCTTCACCTTCGTTCTCTGCTGTGAAAGGTACCTTGAGGGTTCTCATACACCTTCTCCTCAACGAGGTCATACCTCTTCAGATCTGGTGTCCTTTTCAAAATTTCTATGGCAAATGAGTAAAGATCTTAACATCACTTTGGAATCTGATTCAAAATACTCTAAGGAGTATTTGGAAGAACTAGTTATGTCTCATCCTCCTAGGGATTCTCTCAAATTACCCATGAATGGCATTCTTTCTCAGACTTTCAAAATAAATCTTGATACACCATACTCCATTCCTGCTGTGCCAGCCTAGATGGAATCTAGATATCAGATGGCTCATTGTAAAGGATTTGAGAAGTCTCAACTATCACATCAATCTCTTCTAGTTGAATCCTCTTTGAAAAGATCTAATCCTGCCAAGATTTATGCCACAGTCCCTCCTGGTCGAGAGGGAAGAACTATGGACAAGTTTAGCCACCAGCTGTATCAAAATTTGATGATGACAAACCGAATTTTGAACTACAACTTTGTCTTTACTTCTTATCTGAAGCATTTGGTCAACGCCATGCCTAATTTTTTCAAGTATCTTCCTCAACATCAACTTCCAGAGTTTCAACACATGCATCACACTCTGGGTCAACTTCACATGCATATGGTTCAAGTTGCATATGATGCGTTTGAAATGTCCTCTAGAGTCACTGTGTTCTCGGTGGCAATGCACCGTCTTGCCTGACTCCGCACCGTAGATAAGGACCCTAATCTACAAGATTGACTGGCCAACATCCCATGACAGGGCAATGAGTTGTTTGATGACTCTATTGAGGCAGCTACAAAGCGCTTATCTGAGCATGAGAAGTCATTTCCCTCCATAGTCAAGCCAAAGCCTTCCACTGCTAAGGGTTATAGATCTCCTCCATCGTACCAGAGGCCTTATCCTCAAAAGGCAGCACCTTATTCAAGGTCGCCTCCTAAGAAACAGCAACGGCAGCGTAAACCTCTGCCTCCTGCTGCACCTAAGGTCTCTCAGTCTTTTGGACCATCTAACACAGAGCATAACCTCAATCATTCTGCCTCTGTCCTCCTCTCCCCACTGAAGGTCATCTCTATCATTTTTACCAATGATGGGAGCTCATTACATCCGACCTCTGGGTCCTCACAATCATCAGGAAAGATTACTCTCTTCACTTCATCTAGGTTCCACCATATCTTCCCCCAAGAGAGTATCCTTCCAATCTGTCACAGACCACCCTTCTTCTTCAGGAAGCTCAAGCTCTGCTTCATCTTCATGCCATTGAGAAAGTTCCTCTGGAACAGCAGAGCAAGGGATTTTACTCCCGTTACTTCCTTGTTCCGAAGAAGATGGGCGATCTGCGACCTATCTTGGATCTCAGAGCTCTCAACAAATTTCTTGTCAGAGAAAAATTTTGGATGCTGTCTCTAGCATCCTTATATCCCATTCTGGATCACAACGATTGGTTATGCTCTCTGGATCTCAAAGAGGCTTACACTCACATTCCCAGTCATCCAGCCTCTCGCAAATTTCTCAGATTTTGGGTGGAAAATCATCATTTTCAATACAGAGTGCTACCCTCGGCCTGGCATCATCTGCCAGAGTTTTCACCAAGTGCCTGGTGGTAGTAGCAGCAGCACTGCGCAGCCATGGTCTTCAGGTTTTACGATACCTGGACGATTGGCTCGTCAAAGCTTCAACATCTCAAGGGGGTTATTGTAGCGACCCAATGGACTATTTGGTTCCTCCAAAGTTTGGGGTTCGAAGTAAACTTTCCCAAATCCCAGCTACAACCCTCTCAGACTCTACAGTTCATTGGAGCTGTACTGGACACTGTGCAACTCAGAGCATTCCTTCCTCAACAACGTCAGGATGCTCTCATTCAGCTTTGTCAAAAAGTGTCATCCCTCACTTCACTCTCAGCGAGACACATGATGATTATGCTAGGTCACATGGCCTCTACAGTTCACGTGACTCCTTTTGCCAGACTTCACCTCAGAATCCCTCAGTGGACCCTGACATCTCAGTGGGCGCAGGCTTTCGACCCACTCTCTCAGCACTTTACAGTGACTCCTTCGTTCAGTCAGTCTCTCTTCCAATCTCTCCAGAGGTTTACTGTTTCAAACGCCCCCTCACAACAGATTCCTCGACCTATGCTTGGGTGGGGGGTAGGCTCATCTCAAAGGTCTCTGTACTCAAGGGCATTGGTCCAGTTCAGATCGTCGGTGTCACATCAATCTGTTGGAACTCAGAATGATTTTCAATGCTCTCAAAGCTTTTCAGCATCTTCTTCACGATCAAGTAGTCTTCATTCGGACAGACGATCAAGTAGCCATTTACTGTGTCAACAAGCAGGGAGGAACAGGATCTCTTCCTCTTTGCCAGGAGGCTCAGAAGTTTTGGAATTGGGCAATTCTTCACAACATCTTTCTGAAAGCCATGAGGAGAGAAAAACTTTTTAGCGGACAAATTGAGTTGCCTTCTACAGACTCACAAATGGAAACTCAATTCCTCACCTCTCCATCACATTTTTCTCAGTGGGGAACTCTTCAAATAGATCTCTTTGCATCTCCCCGCAACCACAGACTGCCTCAGTTTTGCTCCAGGATATACTCTCCTCATCGCTGCGAGGCAGATGCTTTTCTTCTGGAATGAACGAACCAGTTTCTGAATGCATTTCCCCAATTTCCTCTCATTCTCAAGACACTCATCAAACTCAAACACGAACATGCCACCATGATTGTCATAGCTCCTCAGTGACCCAGCCAAACATGGTTCTCTCTTCTACTTCAATTCAGCAGCAGGGATCCACTACTTCTACCAGTTTTTCCATCTCTGTTGACACAGAGTCAGGGGTCTCTGCTTCATCCCAACTTGCAGTCTCTTCACCTGACAGCTTGGTACCTTTCAACGTAACTGCCAAGTTCCAGTTCTCTCAATCTGTCAAGGACATTTTAGAGACTCCCAGAAAGCTTACTTCTAGGCAATGTTATCATCAGAAATGGACTAGGTTTTCTGCTTGGTGCGCCCTTCATCACAAGGAGCCTCAATCTACCTCTTCAGTTCTTCAGTTTTGGATTACCTGTTGCATTTATCTCACTCAGGCCTCAAATCCAGATCCATTAGAGTCCATCTCAGTGCAATTGCTGCTTTTCATCAGCTGTTGGATGGGAAACCTTTATCTGCTCATCTTGTGGTTTCCAGATATATGAAAGGACTTTTCAATGTCAAGCCGCCTCTCAGACCACCTCCCGGGGTTTGGAATCTCAATATTGTTCTTGCTCAATTGATGAAGCCTCCTTATGAACCAATGGCTTTGGCTCATCTGAAGTATCTCACTTGGAAAGTGGTCTTCCTTATTGCTCTCACGTCTACTCGCAGAGTCAGTGAGCTACAAGCTTTAGTAGCGGACCCACCTTTCACAGTATTCTATCATGACAAGGTGGTCCTTCGTAATCATCCAAAATTCTTACCAAAAGTTTTTCAGAATTTCAGCTCAATCAATCCATTGTACTTTCAGTGATTTTTTTTTTTTTTTTTCTCCAAAGCCTTATTCTCACCCTAGAGAAACAGTTCTTCATACTCTGGACTGAAAGTGTGCTTTGGCTTTCTATCTACAAAGGACTAATCCACACAGATCTTCCCCTCAACTTTTTGTCTCCTTCGATCCAAATAAGCTGGGACATCTCCAACTGGTTAGCTGCTTGCATCTCTTTCTGCTATGTTCAGGCTTGGCTGCATCTAGAGGGTCGAGTTACAGCCCATAAAGTTAGAGCCATGGTGGCATCTGTAGCTTTCCTTAGATCTACTCCTATTGAGGAAATCTGCAAACTGCCACTTGGTTCTCGGTTCATACTTTCACCTCTCATTATTGTCTAGATTCTTTTCCAGACAGGATGGCCACTTTGGCCAGGCAGTATTACAAAATTTATTCTCCTGAATTGCCAACATTCTCACCATCCCATTCTGATTAGCTTGGAGGTCACCCATATGTTGAGAATATGCTGCCTGTTTGTCCTTGGATAAAGCACAGTTACTTACTGTAACAGGTATTATCCAGGGACAGCAGGCAGATGTTATCACAACCCACCCACCTCCCCTGGTTGGCTTCTTAGCTAGCTATCTGAACTGAGGAGATGTGTGTCCTATGTTGGGCGGGAAGGCACTTGCGCATGCGCGATGTGGCAGTCACAAACTTTCTAAAAGTTCTTCAAGCAAGTCTGCTTGTGAAGCTGTTCGCATTGGGGCTCCTTGGTTGACATCAACCATATGTTGAGAATATCTGCCTGCTGTCCCTGGATAACACCTGTTACGGTAAGTAACTGTGCTTTCTCATGTGGCTGAATGCAGTGGACATGTCCTTTAGTCTCAAAATTGTTCCTCAGTGTAGAATGTTCTACAAAAATATAAATTATGTTTAAAATGATACAGAGAGGCACTTTCAATAGGATGTCCGAGTTTGTATGTTTTGGGGAAGACGTCCAGAAATATGGTAGAGGAAATATCCATTTTTCAAAATAGCAGGACGTCTATTTTTTTTTTTTTTTTTTAATGACGTATCTAGATTCTTTGGCCCTCAGTTTGTCTATCTTTTTTGGCCATTTTCGAATACAAAGAAGTCCAACTGAAAAATGCACAAAAACAAGCTATTGGGACATTCAAGCAGCCAACATTCTTAGCAGAGTGGTCACAGACAGCTGAACACAGCTGTGCACAGAAGAACAAAGGAGCACTCTAGGAGCCACCTATTAGGACGTTCCTTTCAAATAAGGAATGGATCTAAGATTTCAGGGTATATTCAGCCAGGATAGGAGTGCCACAGGGCTCGGCGCTCTCTGCCCTATTATTTAACATCTATATGGCTGCTTTAGGTAACTTATTTGAGTCCTTGGGAATTGAATACCGAATATATGCAGATGATATCATTTTTTTCTTCCCAATAGGTGTTGGGGATGATAATGTTGAACAATCATTGTCTGTATACATGTGTAAGATTGAGGAGTGGATGGGAGAATAAGGCTTGAAATTAAATGTAGATAAAACTGAAATAATTTTCATTGGGAAGTCAGATTATTAGTGGCCTGCCGAGGTTAAAGTTATCGATGATGTTCTTTCATTGACTATCTTGGGTGTAAGACTTGATTCAGGCCTAACAATGAACTTGCAAGTAACTAAGACCAGTCAGGCATGCTTTGCAAAAAATGCACTTGTTGCACAGATTGAAACCAATGCTTGCATCATTTGATTTTTGAACTGTTGTTCAGGCCATGGTCTTGTCATGGCTTGATTACTGCAATGCTCTATATCTTGGAATAAGAAAAGCAAGATTTAGAACACTGCAGGTTATACAAAATGCAGCAGCACGTTTGATAATGGGTGTGTCTAAGTATGACCATATTTCACCCTGTCTCAAAAAACTCCATTGGCTTCCTGTCGCCTTCAGAGTCCAATATAAAGCAGTAATGATTTGCAATCAATTCTTGTATGGCAACATCCCAGAATTGCTTAAAAGTAATATACTCAGCTATACACCAATGAGATCTCTGTGTTCTGAGAGTTTGGCCTTACTGAAGACGTCCTTGAATCTAAGACTTGCTGAGACACCATTCACGTGGTTGGGAGATTTAATTGTATCCTATTCAGGGTTATACAGGAGGCAGATTATGCCGTTGAGAGAAGAGATGGATAAGCGGAGCTGCTGAATTTCCATGGAGTATGCGATTTATGATGCATGATGCTTTGAATTTTATTTGCAATGGGATGGGTAGCCAATGTAATTGTTTGATGAAGGTTGAAACAGAGTCATATTTTTTTCAGGTTGAAAATTAGTCGTACAGTGTTTTGAATGAGTTGAATTTTATGGATAATAGTAGTGTTGATTCTCATGTAGGCGGAGTTGCAGTAATCCAGTTGTGGTAGAATCATCATCTGCACAATCAGGGCAAAATGATGCTGATGAAAATATGGTCTGATGAATCTTAATTGTCTCATAGTAAAGAGGGACTTCTTCCGGAGGTGAGAGATTTGTGGTTCCATGGTAAGTGTGGAACCTAGAATGCAGCCTAGGATTTTGGAGGTTTTGTCTACTGGGAGGGTGTTGCCTGATTGAAGAGTAATGCTTGTCGGTGCCGTCTGCTGGGTAGTGTAGAAGTATAGAACTTTGGTTTTGGTAGCATTTACCTTTAACTTGTTTATTGTTGCCCAGTTTTGGATCCTTTCAGTGTTGATTGAGATTGTGTTGGCAGTGTCTGACTGATTGTTGGTTGTAGGAATGAGGAGGAGAATGTCATCTGCATAGGATATTATGTTTTCGAGTTTGATATTTCCGAGTGAACTCATGAATAAGTTAAATAGAATGAGGGAGAGAAGAGAGCCCTGCAGAACTCCACAGAAGGCCTTCCAGGGGTTGGAGATCTCCCCATCCTTTTTGACAATGTTCTGTTCTGTAGGAAGTCACTGTACCTGTTATTCCAATCTCTGACAGTTTTGTTAGTAGTAGGTGGTGGGCTACTGAATCAAAAGCTGCAGAAATGTCGAATTGTAGGGGTGAAGGGGTCAGCAACCTCTATTATGATTGTCAGCGACCCTCATTATGATTATAACTTAATTACTTTGCCTGAAGGAATGTGGGCCTTGCTCATTATTTTAGGATAAGTTTCATTTCCTTAATTTGCTCATTATTTTAGAAAATTGGCTGTGCATAAGTTTCATCTCCTTAGTAGGGTGCCTTTTCTGGGAAATCATGTGTGCATTTCTTTTTCTGCTATAAGAAAGTGATAATGTACCTCTCCCTCCTGGACATGTAACAATCGAAACTGCAATGCATAGATAGGTTGTGTATTTACTATAGGCTCATAAGGACATCCAGATGACCAATGGTATGCTTTGTATTAGGACCAATCATGAGTTGTAAAACTGTCAATAGTTAACCTGTAGAAACCCCCTTGTAACATCCAATATGTATATGAGAATGGTATAAAGGAACTTGCTTTTCCTCATTTGGACACTTCTGAGGCAGAACCTTTACTGCACAGGAGTCCTGCATATGCTGAATAAAGATACTTTTGTACTGTCTTCATATCTCTGGTTTTGTGTCTGTACAAGTGACAGCCCATACTAGGTAATTGTTTGGTTTTGGTGATTAGGGTAAGGATAAGAAGTTCCATGCTGTGTTGTTGTCAGAATCCGAACCGGGACAGATGAAGGCAAGAGTGTTCGATGTAAGTTGCTTGCTTACATGGGTTTCAAGGAGTTTGGTAAAAGTGGGAATGCCAGCAATAGGCCTAGTTTGAGGCTACGGAGAGATCTACATTTACTGTTTTTGATATAGGGGTGAGTGCAATTTTTCCCATTACAGTGGTACCTTGGTTTAAGAGCATAATTCGTTCCAGAAGCATGCTCGTAAACCAAAACACTCGTATATCAAAGCAACTTTCCCCATAGAAGATAATGGAAACTTGAACAATTCGTTCCACCAACCCTAACCCCCCCTCCGAGGCTACCGGCGCTGCTCCATCACCCCCTCCCCCCCGCTCTAACCGGCATCGCACCCCCCCAAACCTGCATCACAACCCTCCCCCCCTCTGCGAACGCCCCCCCCCGCGAGAACCGCAAAGCACCCCCGTGCTGAAAGCGGCATCCGCCCGCCCTTCCTCCCAAGCACAGTCCTTACCCCTTCTGCTCGTTGTAAGGGTGAATGCGAGCTCCCGCCTCTTGCCTGGGCTGGGCCTTGAGCATCTGTGCATGCTCAAGGCCTTCTGGCTCTCGTTCTCTCGGAGATCTCGTTCTCTCCGAGAGAACGAGAGCCAGAAGGCCTTGAGCATGCGGGGGTGCTTTGCGGTCGTCGCAGTGGGGGGGGGGGGGTTGCGATGCCGGTTAGAGCGGGGGGGAGGTGCTCGTACACCAGAACATGCTCGGTTTGCGAGGCAAAAGTTTGCTGAGTGTTTTGCTCGTCTTGCAAAACACTTGCAAACCGGGTTACTCGCAAACCGAGGTTCCACTGTATTTCTGGTAGATGGCCATGATTTGGGGAGCTATTTAGGAGATTGGTGATCCAGTTGATGATTTGTTCAGAAGCGACTGTGAGGTGATATGAGGGGCAGTTCTCCAGGAGGCTGCTGCGTGTAGACAGTTTGGATATCAGGGGTTTTTTTGTATCAGAGGTGGACAAGTTGGCGAATGAAGCCCAGATGCGGTTTCCTTTAATAAGTTCTATGGGGTGGTCAGATGTCTCCAGAGGAGGTGTTTCTGTGATGGTAGTTTTGGCTACTTCTGATTGAACTGTTTTGATTTTTTTTTTTTTTTTTTTGAGAAAGAAATCTGCTAGTCCTTGAGCTGTAAATTTGTTGTGGTGGCCTGTGGATTCCTGGTTTGGAGGGGTTATCTTACTAGATTAAAAATAAAATAATTTATTTTACCTTTCTTGTCTGGTGATTTTATCTTTCTAATCATCTCGTTACACATCTCTGGTTCTGCTTCCCTGTGCTTTGTCTATTCACTCTTTCTTTTTCTTTTTATTCCTCTTTTACTTTCTGTCCTATATCCATCTTTCATGATCAGGGAAGGGAAGGCCCGCCATTTTGCACAAGTAGGCCTCAGAAGAGGAGTGATTGAGCATCCCTTCTGCTCCCAACTTCTTTGGAACATACAGGGGTGGGGTGGGAAGGATGTTCAGGGGACCTCTGGTGGCAGGAGGAAGTAGGCATCCTTCCTGCCTTTTTTTGTGGGGGAAGGGGGAAGATAGGGGATGTTTGGAGGGGAGCCTGGCGCAGGGATGGGCTTTCGGTGGCAGGAAGGGAGTGGGCATCCCTCCTGCCATTTTTTACTTGCACTGGGGAGGGTGGTATGGCAGGGGGAATTCCTGGTGCCATGTTCATCGGGGATCATCGTGGAGGGCTTTCATTGGGGGGGAGGGAGCTTTTTTTTTTTAATGGGGCAGATATTGTGTGTAACATGCACAGCAGCTGTACCCATTTTTTCAAAAAAAGGTTTCCTGCCCTGAACAGCTGGTTGGAGGCTGCTTTTGGGGCTTCCCTTACCTCTCAGCTGTTCGGCCTTCCCCTGCCGGCTCTGTGCATGTGTGAGAGTTGCTCTCACAGCGATCAATTGGATGGGATAGGCAGGGATTATGACAAACCTCCACATGAATCATTTGCATGCAAACTTTTTAGTCTTTACCGATCCTCTTTAGTGCATCTAGCCATGTGTTAGACCAAGGTCCATCTAGCCTAGATTCCTGTTTCTAACAATGGCCAATCCAAGTCACAGTACTGGCAGAAATCCAAATAGTAGGAACATTCCATGCTACTGATCAGGGCAAACAGTGGCTTTCCCCATGTCTGTCTCAATAGCAGACTATGGACATTTACTCCAGGAACTTGCCCAAATCTTTCTTAAACCCAACCATGCTAACCGCTGGTAATCACATCCTCTGGCAATGAGTCCCAGGACTTAACTATTCTTTGAGTTTAAAAAAAAAAATTCCTTCTATTTGTTTTAAAAATATTTCCATGTAATTTTATTGTGTCCCTCGGATTTTGTACTTTTTGAAAAGGTGAAAAAATTGATTAATTCTTGCTAGTGCTGCCCGATTCACGATTTGAATCGGTTCACCGATTCACTTCGGGTGAATCGATTTGAATCGATTTAAATTTTTTAAAAATCGCCTTCCCCTCACCCCCTAAAGCAGGAGCGGCAGCGCTGCTCTTGCTGGCTGGCCGCTGCTGCACCTGTTTTAGAAGGCGAGGAGGGAGGGACATTCGGGAAGTGCTGCAATCCGATTCCCTCCTGGCCTCCCCGTAGGACTGCCCCCCCGAAAGACTGCGCACCCCCACCCCGGGAAGGCCTCCGTGTTGCTGCAGGCCTCCCTGAACCGTTTACCTTATCGCTGGAGCCTGCAGCCGAAGATCGCGGTTACAGCGTCTTTGTGCTCTGAGCTGTTTGCTCCACTGCGATCCTGCCTCTGACGTCAGAGGAGGGCGGGACCACAGCAGAGGAAACAGCTTAGGGCACAAAGACGCTGTAACTGCGATCTTCGGCTGCAGGCTCAAGCAATAAGGCAAACGGTTCGGGGAGGCCAGGAGCAACACGGAGGCCTTCCGGGGGGGGGAGGGGCAGTCCTTGGGGGGGGCAGTCTTTCAGGGGGTGGGACAGGCCTTGGGGGGTGCAGGCCTTCAAAGGGGGGAGACAGGCCAGGGATGGTGGCATAGGCCTTCAGGGGGACAGGCAGGCCTTCGGGGGGGACAGTTTTTTAGGGGGTGGGACAGGCCTTGGGGGGTGCAGGCCTTTAAGGGGTGGACAGGCCTTTAAGGGGGGGGTGCAGACCTTTAAAGGGGGGACAGGCCAGGGATGGTGGCATAGGCCTTCAGGGGGAACAGGCAGGCCTTCAAGGGGGGGGGACAGGCCTTCAGGGATGGGGGCACAGGCCTTCAAGGGGGAGGTGTAGGCCTTCAGGGAGGGACAGACATTCAGGGGAGGGGGGCCTTGGTGTAAAAGTACACAGAGGGAGGGAAGGGAGGTTCAAAGAGACGTGCATATGCCAGACTTTGGGGGGTCGTGCCGTGTTCGCTGGCTGCACCGGGTTGTTGATAGCGTCCACGGGTGAGCGAGTGGTGCGGCGCTGGCTCTTAGCTTTCCTGTATGCGGGCCACTCACTCATGGAGACTTGACGGCGGGGTGGCACCAGGGCCTGCGGTGCAACACTGTTTGTGCCGGCTGGAGGGGGGGCATGAATGTGCAGGGCGCGCAGGAGCAAGATCATGGGGAGCCTTCGACAGTGGCTGTCTCCCCTCCCATCAGCTCTCGTACTTGCCAAGGCAGTGATTCACTTCGGCAACTTCTTCTTTCCTCAGAGGCGGCAAAGGACCCAAGGCTACCTAAGTAAATCACTGCTTCAGGCAAGTACTGAGAGCTGCTGGAAGGGGAGGAAGCCACTGTTGGAGTCTGGGCTGCTGGATAAAGGGAGAGCTGCTACTGGACTTGGAGGGAGGTAGAAGGAGAGATACTGCTGGGAGGGGAGGAGGGAAAGGGATGGGAAGAGAGTTAATGTTGGATAGGGGGAGGAGGGAAGGGAGAAGGAAAAAAGGAAGGAAACAGCTGGCAGTGAGATTTATAGGAGGGGAAGGGAGTGAGGGTGGGATGGAGAGATCAGATGAGGGAAAGGGGAGAGACAGAGGAATGAGAAAGTAGAGACAGATTGATGCTGGAAAGGGGGTCAGCAGAGAAATGAGAGAGAGATAAAGATACTAGATCTGGTGTAGGAGAGATAAAGAAGAAAGCAGTGAAGCTTGAATGAATGATGTAAAAAGGAGAGAGGAGGCACAGGATAGATGGAAAGGGGAGAAGGACATAGAAAGAAGTCAGATACATATAGAAGGGAGAGAGGGCAGACAGTGGATGGAACGGGCAGATGCTGGATTGAAGAGACAGGGCAGACGCTGGAAGGAAAAGAGTGAAAAGAAGATGAAAGCAGAAACCAGAGACAACAAAAGGTAGAAAAAAATAATTTTATTTCTACTTTGTCATTAGAATATATCAGATTTGAAATATATATCCTGCTAGAGACATAACTGGTGACTGCAAAGCCCAGGCAGTGCTTCTTTAGCTTCCAGCTGGCTTAGGGCTCTCTCTGACTAGGGGGGCGCTCCCCTAACACTATTCCTGTCATATGTGACTGCAATATTCTGTTAGCATGATATTTCTGTATAGCATTCTGTAATAACTTGGCTTGTTCAGTTTTCTTGATAGTAGAGGGGATATATGTGAAGGGGAGGGGAGACAGGGGCTTTTTTGGTCCTTGCTCTGTATATTTATATTTATAAAATGACAATTGTACAGAATATTGTTTCTTTTTATACTTTAATAAAATACGTTCAATATAAAAGCATAACTGAGGCTTGTGCGGATGGGATCAGATGGTTTGCGGGGACCGAGCTTGCAGAGATGAGGTGGAAATGGGTTTTTTAAATTTGAGTCTTAGTAGTTTGCCGGTCCACAAAATAATTCTTTTATTTCTGCCGGTCCACAGGTGTAAAAAGATTGAAAAGCACTTCTCTATCTAATGTACCTGTAGTTTTCTGGAATCAGGAGTGATTAGTGAGGAATACTTTAGGTACAGCACACCACATTGTACTTTTGCACATTGGGAAGACTGGCACATGCTGGAACAATTGAATTGAGCTAGTGAACATTTCAGATTCTTTGTTTTCCTTCTGCTAGTACTGCTGCTTAAATATATTGAATATAAATGCAAACATTTTTCCCCTATTCTTTCCATTCCTTTAGCCTTTTTAAAAATCAGTGCACAATGTTACAGTTGTCTGCACTGTTTCTAGTTTGCGAGTTGAAGACAGTCTTGGCATAGGCCATTTATTCTTTCTGTCCTAAATTGTGTGAGAGCCATCTCAGGATGTTGCCAACTTCCTCATTCAAAGAAATAGCATTGAATTCCTGAGTGGAGCCAAGGATTTGCTCTGACAGCATGTTTTGCTGTTGCTTGAACAGAATACTTCACTGCATTTAATGTTGTTTTATACAATGATTTAAAATCATTAGGAAACTAGATGCAATGCAATTGTTCCATAAACATGGTGTTAGCTTCAGACTTTTAGTTTTAAAATTTTGTGTAGGCTATTAACCTTTCTGATTCTTACAATTTTTAATTTGTGTAGCCTAACAGTTAGTGTGGTGAGCTGGGAACTAGGGGAACCAAGTTGAGTTCCCACTGTAGCTCCTTGTGACCCTGGGCAAGTCACTTAACCCTCAATTGTTCCAGGTATAAGAAACTGAAGAGCCCTTTTACTATGCTGCAGTAAGCACTAGCGTGTGCTTCCTGCAGTAAAAAAGTGCTTACAACATGTTCCACAGTAATTTTGTACTCTATGCATGTTTCCCATGTTCTGTACAAACCCCCCCTCCCCATAATTTTTTAGTGTTGGGAGAAGGTTGGGGTGGAGAATAGACATGAATTAGTGCAGCTACATTGCCACCTGCTGATTGGTGTGCATTTAGTGCATGAGTTACCATATTTTTCGCTCCATAAGACACACTTTTTTTCCACCCAAAAGTGGGTGGAAAACTGGATGCGTCTTATGAAGCGAAGGTACAAATTTTGTTACCTCCCCTCTGTACCATTGTAAAACCTGCCCTCTGCACCACTTTTCTAAACCTACCTGCCCACTGCCGCTGGACCTCCTTTTTAAACCCGCCCGCCCGCTATCGCCTCACCACCTTTCTAAACCCACTCGCCCGCTGCCCCTGAACCTCCTTTTTAAACCCACCCGCCCGATTCCGCAGTACCACCTTTTTTTTAAACACCCCCTCCCCCCGGTTCACCTGTCTGTCTCTTCCGTCGTCGTTCCCTGTTTTTTACCTGGTGGTCCAGTGTCCAGCCAGCTCCTCATTTCCTAGCCAGCTGTGAAACAAATCAACTATACGTTCACTATACTCGGAGGAGGAAGCTATACGTTCGCCTACTCGGCTCCGCGCTACTTTCCGAATGGCTGCCTTAGGTTCTCGTGGGACTCGCGAGAACTTATGGCAGCCAATCGGAAAGCAGCGCAGGGCCAAGTGGGAGAGTGTAAAGATTCCTCCTGACGGCCGCGCTGCTGATTTGTTTTGCGCTGGCCAGGAAATGAGCCCAGAAGAGTGAAGGCTGCCGCGGCAGGCAGGGAGGAAGCGAAGCCGACTGGAAATGATGGCGGCAGAATTTTAAAAGATACGAGGGCTTGCCTGGGGCTGGCTGGTTGGCCTGGAGCTGGCTGGCTGGTTTGGGGCTGGTTGGCTGGCCTGAAGCTGGCTGGCTGGCTGGTTTGGGGCTGGCTGGCCTGGGGCTGGCTGACTGGGTGGCCTGGAACTGGCTGGCTGGTTGGCTTGGAGCTTGCTGGCTGGCTGGCCTGGAGCTGGCTGGCTGGCTGACTGGTTTGGGGCTGGCGGGCTGGCTGGAGGCAGGCTGGCTTGGGGCTGCCTACCATTAGACGTGCCCACCACTAGATGTGCCCTGTACCCTGTCCCGGCCTACCATTAGACCTCCAGAGGGGAGACAGGGTACAGGGCACACCATTTGGTTCAGAATTTTTTTTTGTTTGTTTTTCCTCCTCTAGAGGTGGGTGCGTCTTATGGTCAGGTGTGTCTTATGGAGTGAAAAATACGGTACATCCTCCTACAACTTATCATTTCTATAGCATTGCTAAATATAACACAGCATTGTACATTAAAACATTCAAGAGACAATCCCCGTTCAATAGAGCTTACAAACTAATCGAACAGACAAACAAGACAAGTAGGGAGTTAGTGAGTTTCTCAGGCATGGTTACTTTACAAGTGAGTAGGGGTTTGGAGTTAAAAGCAACCTTGAAAAGGTAGACTTTTAGTCTGGATTTGAATACTGCCAGGTACGGAGCTTAATGTACTGACTCAGGCAGTCTGTTCCAGGCGTATGGTGCAGCAAGGAAGACGGAGCACAGCCTGGAGTTGGAAATAGAGAAGAAGGGTACAGATAAGAGGGGCTTGTCTGAGGAATGGAGCTTGCATGGAGGAATGTAGGGCGGATAAGAGCGGAAAGATACTGAGGGGCTGCAGAGTGAATATACTTGTAAGTTTATAAGAGGAGTTTGAACTGTATGCAGAAATGGATAGGGAGCCAATGAAGTGACTTGAGAGGGTTGATGTGAGTATGGTTACTCTGATGGAATATGTCATGCAGCAGAATTTTGAACGGATTGGAGGGGAGACAAATGGTTGCGGGATGCGGGAGACCTTTGAGAAGCAAGTTGCAGTAGTCTAGGCGAGAGGTGATAAAAGTGTGGATAAGGGTTTTGGTAATATCCTTAGAGAGGAAGGGGTTGGATTTGGTGACAATTATAGAGAAAGAAACAACAGGTTTTGGCAGTCTGTTGGATTTGTGCGGAGAAAGAGACAGAGGAGCCAAAGATGATCCCGAGGTTGTGAGCTCACGAGTCAGAGAGGATTAGAGTGTTATCCACTGAGATAGAGAGTGGGGGGTGAGGAGAGGTGGGTTTAGGTGGAAGGATAAGTAGCTCAGTCTTGGTCATGTTCAGTTTTAAGTGATAGTTGGACATCCAGGCAGGGATGTCAGACAGGCAGGCTGAGATGCTGGCCTGGATTCCTGTGCAGATTTTAGGTGTAGAGAGGTAGATGTGGAAGTTTCAGCATAGAGGTGTTATTATAAACCATGGGAGGAGATCAGGGCACCAAGGGAATGAGAAAAGAGGTCCCAGGACATATCCTTGGGGTACCTGGATTGATAGTGGGATAGCAGTTGAGGATCCATCATTGCAAGCACTAAAGGTGTGATGTGAGAGATAAGAATAGAACCAAGAAAGAACAGAGCCTTGAAATCCAAGTGAGGACAGCGTATCAAGGAGAAGGTGGTAGTCTACAGTGTCAAAAACAGCAGAGAGATTGAGAAAGACGAGGATAGAGTAGAGGCCTTTGGATTTGGCCAGGAGCAAGTCATCGTAGACTTTAGCAAGAGCCATTTCCTTAGAGTGCAGGGGGCGAAAACCTGATTGGAGTGGGTCAAGAATAGCTAGGGTTGAAAGAAATTCAAGGCAATGGTGGTGGACTGCACGTTCTAGTAGTTTGGATAAGAAGGAGAAGAGGGAGATGGAGTGGTAGTTGGAAGGGTAGGTAGGGCCTAATGAAGGTTTTTTTGAGGAATGGTGTAATTACGGCATGTTTGAAGGCATCAAGAGACAGTTGCAGTGGACAGTAATAGGTTGAGGATATTACAGATGGAAGGGATGACAGTTGGAGAAATAGTGTTGAGTAGATAGATGGGTGGGAATTGGATCAGAGGAGCAGGTAATAAGTTTGGAGGAGGAAAGAAGTGAGCAGCTTCCTCATTAGTGATTTCAGGAAAGGAGGAAAAGGCGGTATAGGTTGAGGGAAGATGGATAGAGTGGGCTGCGGGAGTGAGAGATAGGGTGGCTTAGTAGAGAACTCAAGGTTGATTTTGTGAACCTAATCATGGATATACTTAGCCATAGTATGGGGGGAGATTGCTGGAGAGGCTGGAGGAGAAAGTACTTTGAATAGAGAGCTCATAGTGGCAAAGAGATGGTGAGGGTTGGAGCCAGGAGAGTTAGTCAAATGGGTATAGTGATCTTGTTTGGAAGTGAAAGAGCAGACTGGAAGGAGGTCAGGAGGAATTTGAAACATATGAAGTCAGCATGAATTCGGGATTTCAGCCCAAAGCGTTCAGCAAACCTGGCACAGGAGTATAAGTAGCGGATTTTGGAGGTCAGCCAGGGTCTACAAAATAGGTGGCAGTAGGGGCTCACACACTAATGGGAAAATTAGTGCTTGGCCATTAATATAGAAAATGGGAATTTTAGCCATTTTACTGCTGCAGTAAAAATGTGCTAAGCGTGTGGGAAAGACCCGCATAAAGGTGCAGTAAGTCCACCTTTATGCAGCATTGAAAACCTCTTGGACTACTGTATATATTCGAATATAAACCAGGGGTCCCGGGTTATATTCAGACCAGTACCCCCCTCCCAGACTTATTGCCTGCCGCCCCAATGCTCTTCCCAGATTGTCCTGCTTGCTCTGCCACATTGCCGCCCTGCTCTGCCCAGATGTCTTCTGCCTGCTTGCCCCGAATCACTGCTCTGCTCTGTCCAGATGTCTTCTGCCTGCTTGCCCCGAATCACTGCTCTGCTCTGTCCAGATCTTTCCTGCCTGCTCCTCCCCGGTTTTCGCCTGCCTGCCGCCCCGAATCTCTCCTGCCCTTCCCCGCACTGCGAGCCCGTTGGGATCGCACACCAGCGATCCGTACTGGCAGATGGGGGCGTTCCTCCGATCACCCCCATCTGCATATTCAACTTTGAAGAATCCATTGGACCCGCCCGAATCGGGAACGGGTCGGTCCTGATCGGGCAGGTTTGTGAATCTAGCCCTTAGTGGAAATTAGAGATCTATCAGTGGCCCTCTTCAGTAAATTGTGCTCACCTGATCAATGAGGCAGGCTCTACTGCAAGCAGTAGTATAAGTTGTCCCAGGACAAGTAGACAGCATATTCTCACATGTGTATAATGTCATCCATGGAGGCCCAGCACAGAAGGCCCCAAGTGCATCGCCACTTTAAGAACTTTAGAACTTTCACAACTGACCTCACCGCACATGCGCAAGAGCCTTCCCACTCGACGTAGGTGCGCGGCTCCTCAGTTCAATGTTTGTTAGTTTTTTTTTTGCAGAGCTGTTCAGTCGCGTCATTGAATATTCATTCTTTTTTCTGCCTTGCCTTCCCGCTCGTGCGTCAAATTTATTTTATTTTTCTTAGTTATAGTTTTGTTCCGTTTTTCTTAAAAAAAAAAAAAAAATAAGAGAAACTTCAGTTTTCTTTTTTTCCCTCGTTTGCCCTCAGGCTTCGACGGCGGGGCCTACAGTTTCACCTCAACCTCTCGTGTTTGATTTGACTGAGACTGTTTTTCCGAACTTGATGTCCCGGCTGTTAATGTGGTTCAATGGACAATTTCTCTGATAGATCGACATTCATGTGGTGTATACAGTGTCTTGGGCCGGAACACCATTTAGACTCTTGCTTGCAGTGTTCCACTTTAAAAAAGCGCACCTTGAAAAGCTGCCTTCTTCAACATAAACAGCTGTTCGGTGTCACTATGGAAGGAGACCAATCTTCATATCCTTCGATGTTGATGGCACCATCAGCAAAGGCACCGCATTTGGTGGTGCCAACACCTAAGGCACCGCACTCCTAAGATCTTTATCGGCACTGCCTGGTACCCCGGCGTTGCAGCCTCTTCCTCCTTCGGGTAAGCCAGTGAAGAAGTCATCAGCTTCCCAGGTAGGGTCGCAGGCAACTAAGGCATTGAGTTCAGTCATGCCAGCCAAGTGTCGACCCTTAATACAGCCCGCTCCACAATCAAGGGG
The DNA here is from genome assembly GCF_902459505.1 of Geotrypetes seraphini. Classification (NCBI taxonomy): domain Eukaryota; kingdom Metazoa; phylum Chordata; class Amphibia; order Gymnophiona; family Dermophiidae; genus Geotrypetes; species Geotrypetes seraphini. The sequence goes on from NC_047092.1 coordinate 56,533,997, forward strand.
TTTCTCTTCATCAGAATCATCCTCTTTTGAGCGGGTCATGGCACAAATGATACCGGCAAAAAAGCCACAGTTACCAGCGCCTTCTTTGAAAGAACAATTTGAAGAATTCTTTCGTAAGGAGTACAAGGAAATTTTTCACAAATTATTACACCCGATACTTACTCCACAGGTACCGCCTATTCAGGTATCAACTCCAGTATCACCTGTACAGGTACCATCTCGGTACCACCTATACAGATTCCAACTTCATAGGTATCGGCCCAGCTTGAGCGTATCATTACCAGAGATGCTGGTACCAGTCCTCACTGTTTGATGCCGTCTCCTGGTTCTCAGCACCACCCATTAACCAGGCATGCATCAAAGTCTCATGCTTCCAGTCATCGGTCTTGTTTTTTGAGACATCGTTCCTCTTCTCCTACACTTTTTCATTCCAGAAATTCTTCTCGTAGGCCCAGGCATATTTCTGTTAAATGTTCAGAGAAACGTAAACACTGAACACCTTCTCCCTCACCTGATTGGTACCGATATAAAAGAAGACATAGATCCTGGTTCTAGATTCTGACCTTCACATCAAATCTTTCATTGATGATTGTCCATCAACAACTGAGCCTTATGATTCTCCAGAGCACCATTCTCCGATGACTCCTCAAAAAGAATCATCTGCACCTGACTCTTTCTTTTACCCGTTTTATCAGACAGCTTGGTAAAGATATGTCTCTTAAACTGGAAGTGGATTCCATGTATACTCCTGAATACATGGAGACTATGGATATTAAACATCCTCCTAAAGAAGTTATAAAGCTCCCTCTTCATGCTTTTGTGAAGGATACTGTTCACAAAAATTGAGAGTCCCCCTTGTTTGTCCCTGTTGCTCCTAGGAAACTGGACTCTCTCTATAAGATTACGCTCACTGTAGGATTTGATAAGCCTCAACTATCTCATCAATCCTTGGTGGTGGAGTCTCCAAAAGTTTACATCCTCCAAGGTTTATGCTTCAGTTCCACCAGGGAGAAGGGGTCGCACCATGGACAGATTTAGAAGATGTCTGTATCAAAATTCCATGTTGTCCAGTCGTGTCAACAACTGTACTTTTCATTTTACTTGCAACCTTAAACATTTGCTTAAACAGCTACCAATATATCAAAAGTACCTTCTTTCTCATTGTATTAAGGGTTTTCAACAGTCTCCACCCTATTTCAGTTACGTCAGCATTTGGTACAATCTGCTTATGACTCTTTCAAATTATCTACAAGAGCTTCCTCTGTTGCCTTGCAATGGCTGGCGTGGCTTAGAATTGCTGACATGGATGTCAATCTTCAAGATCAATTGGCTAATATTCCTTGTCTGGGCGATGAACTTTTTGGAGATACCATTGAGAATGCCACTCAAAAAATTTTCACTCATGAGAAATCTTTGGACTCCTTAGTTAAACCAAAACCATCCACGTCTTATCAGAGATGTTATTCTGCTAAACCAACCACTTCTTCATGCCCTCAGCAGAAAAAGCAAAAACAACAGCGTTCCCAAAAACCTTCAAAGACTGCTCCGGCTAAATCTACTCAGTCTTTTTGACCAGTTACTCGAGAGCATAGTATCAATCAAGTTGCCCCTGCCTCTCCCTCAACCAGTTGGAGGTCATCTTCAACTTTACTTTCATTGTTGGGAGTTGATCATGTCTGACCTCTGGGTTCTAAACATTATATGAGAAGGTTACTTCCTTCATTTTCTCATTGTACCTCCAGACCATCCTCCAAGAGAGTGTTTCCAATCTCATTCAGCCCTCTCTACTTCAGGAGATAGAGAGTCTACTTCTTCTCAATGCCATTGAGAAGGTTCCTCCAGAACAAGAGAACATGGGGTTTTGCTCTTGTTATTTTCTGATAACAAAGAAGACGGGAGGTGTTCAACCGATATTGGATCACAGAGCTCTCAACAAATTTCTGGTCAAGGAGAAATTCAGAATGTTATCTCTGGCAACTTTATATCCCCTTCTGAATCACAGTGATTGGCTATGCTCTCTGGACCTGAAGGAAGCCTACACTCACATTTCAATTCACCCGGCTTCCAGAAAATATCTCAGATTTTGAGTGGCACAAAACCACTACCAATACAAAGTCCTACTTTTCGGTCTGGCATCTTCTTTCAGAAGATGCCTGGTAGTTGTAGCAGCTGCCTTGAGGTCTCATCAAGGACCTCTCATGTCACACTGTGTTCTCAGCGACACAACAGACTATTATATTTCTCCAGAATTTGGGATTCAAAATCAACTTTCCCAAATCTCAGCTTCAACCATCTCAGAAGCTCTAGTTCATCAAAGCCCTGTTAGACTCGACTCAGCTCAGAGCGTTTCTTCCTCAGCAGCATCAAGACGCACTTATTCAACTCTACGATCAGGTTACACAGATTCAATCTCTCTCAGCAAGGCATATGATGGTTCTTTTGGAACACATGGCATCAACAATCCTTGTGATTCCTTTTGCGAGACTGCACCTAAGGATTCCTCAGTGGACCCTAGCATCTCAGTGGTCACAAGCTCTCGGCTCACTCTCACAACATATTATAGTGACTTCCTCACTTCGACAATCTCTTCAGTGGCTGATGAAATCTTCCAATATTTCCAGAGGATTGCTTTTTCAAACACCTCCCCATCAGAAAGTCCTGACTACAGATTCATCAACTTATGTTTGGGGAGCACATCTGGATGGCCTGTGCACTCAAAGTCTTTGGACCACCAGGGATCATCCCCATCATATAAATCCGTTGGAACTCAGAGCGTTTTACACTGCTTCAAAGCTTTTCAACATCTTATACAAGATCAAGTTCTCCTTATCTGGATGGACAATAAGGTAGCAATGTATTATGTAAACAAGCAAGGATGCACAGGATCTCTCCTCTGTCAGGAGGCTCAAAAGAGTTGAAATTGGGCAATTCCTCACAACATTTTTCTCAAAGCTGTTACATTCAAGGGGAGCAGAATTCTCTGGCTGACAAACTCAGCCGTATTTTTCATCCACACGAATGGACTTTGAACGCAGCAATTCTCTATTCCATACTCCTCAAGTAGATCTGTTTGCAACTCCCCACAATTACAAGCTATCCTACTTTTGCTTCAGGCTGTACTTACTCCATTGCCTGGAAGCAAACGCTTTTCTCCTGGATTGGACAAACAAGTTTTTTTTATGCATTTCCACCCTTTTCTTTTGTTCTCAAGATGCTTATCAAGCTCAAGCAAGAGACAGCCACCATAATTCTGATAGCTCCTTGGTGGCCCAGGCAATCATGGTTCTCCTTTCTACTGCAACTCAGTATCAAGGAGCCAATACCTCTTCAAATTTTCCCATCTCTTCTCACGCAGAATCAAGGGTTTCTTTTGCATCCCAATCTTCAGTTATTACATCTGACAGCTTGGTACCTCTTGGCTTGAGTTCAGCTGATCTTCATCTTTCTCAGCCTGTTCAACTGATCTTAGAAGCTTCTAAAAAACCAGCCACTCAGCAGCATTATCAATAAAAATAGACACGGTTTTCTGCTTGGTGTCTTCTTTTTCATGAGGACCCAAAATCCATCTCTGTTTCTCTGGTTTTGGATTATCTCCTCCATTTATCTGACTCTGGCCTCAAATCCAATTTTGAGAAAAGAAAAGTTTTCAGTTGTTTTCTAAATTGTTCATAAGAAGATGTACATATTAAGTACCAAAAATCTTTATCATGATGTGCTGCTTGATAGGCCAGTGTATGGTCAAGATATTTATTACTGTTGCATTCTTTAACTGGGGGAAAAATGAACAAAGTGTGTGACTTTCTATTATTCTTGTAAGATGCTATAAGAAATATATCAACTAGATATGATGGAGCAAATCCAAAAGCAACTTTATAACACAGACATCCCAACTTGAAAACAACAGTTTTACTACTAAGTTTGGGTCATCACTTACCTGTGACCAGTGCTCTTCCTAGCTGTACCCCTCAATCAAGCATTTAAAAGGTTCATTAAGCACAGTTACTTACCATAACAGGTGTTATCCAGGGACAGCAGGCAGATATTCTCACATGTGGGTGACGTCATCCACGGAGCCCCGGTACGGACAGCTGCAAAAGTGCATCGACACTAAGAACTTTAGAAAGTTTGTGACTGACCGCACTGCTCATGTGCGAGTGCCTTCCTGCCCGACGTAGGCGTGTGGCTCCTCAGTTAAGTAAAGCCAGCTAAGAATCCAACCAGGGGAGGTGAATGGGTAGTGAGAATATCTACCTGCTTTATCCCAGGACAAGCAGGCAGCATATTCTCACATGTGAGAGCCACTGCAGCCAATGCAGTGGCTCCACTGGGAGCCAATGCAGCTCACAATAAAGTGGAGTCACATGGTCCGTATTTCCTTCAGACCATAAATTAATATGCCCACTGTATTCTGTATTAGTTTGAGTTTGGCCATATTTTTCTTGGTACTAGACAAGTAGATGATATTACAGTAGTCAAGAAGGCTTAACAGTAACGACTGAACAAGAATTTTAAAAACAGATTTCAAAATATGGTCTTCCACAGAGTGTATTATCCCTTATGAATCACAGCGTCAATCTGATTCTTCATGGTCAGATGTCGATCAAAAACTATGCCTAATATTTTAATTGTTGTCACTGAATTTCATCTCAATCAGTCGATTGTGCTTCCAGTATTTTTTCCTAAGCCTCATTCTCATCCAGGAGAAACGGCTCTGCATACTCTGGACTGCATGTGACCATTGTAAGGATAATAAAATGTAAGGATGGTCGCACCCCCACAATGTTAGGTTGGAGGGGTTATGTTTGACATGGCCTTACAATCCGCGGTCCCGAGTTCAATACCTTCACAGAAGTTTCATTAGGGATAGAATCAAATAAGAAGCACAGCCAGAGGTGATTATATAAAGAATATATTATAGAAATAGTCTTACAGAAAAGCAATATTTACAATCATTACAATTAAGTATTACAATTAAATAGAGAGCATAGCAGTTTCCCTGCCTTACAGAGTTCAGAGGCAAAGAGGGACATAGAAGCTTGCAGTTCTAGGAAGAGCCAGAGAGAGAAAAGGGGGATGGTCTAAGTTTCGTGTTCCATAGATAAAGGGAAGGATAGACAGAGAGAGGGAGAGCCAAGACAGAACCAGATTGCCAAGCAAAGAGCCAAGAGATAGCTAGATAGAAAGAGAGAGAGAAGGCCAAGACCCCTCTCCTGATAGCTTGATAGAAAAAGAGAGATATTGATAGAGCAGAGAGCAGGCTTTTATACCTTGGAATCTTATTCTGAATAGAGAAAATATTGTATCTCCCAGTATCTTTCTGTTTAGAACTTGCAAACTGTTTGAGACAATGGTCAATTTAATTGACAATGGAGAGTGTGATATCTGCAAGCATGGTGATGGGATTAGCCTCTGGCTTCTTTGTCCCATTCAAGCAGGCAATTGTCCTAAGCACCCTCTTAATCAGACATTAACACCTTTTAGCTAGTCATGATTCAATCAGGGAAACTTAAAACAGTTTCCCTGCACTAAGGGTCTATCTGCCTTCCCATGCCAGAGTCAGATTGATATAATTTCCCATAGGCCTCTAGGCTGACATCTCCCATACTTTTTTTTTTTATTCTTTGAAATGAAGGCAAGCTTGTGGTACCCTTCTTTAAACAGTCAATCTGCAATTAGCAGATGCTTATTTTACCTCCAATATTATAGTCGTACGTCCCCTTTGCTGCAGAATCTCCAAGCTATGAAGATAAACAATTCCCATTATGAGTTCAAACCTCTGTCTTAGGTTGTATAGGCCATCATCTGGGCGGGGGACCCCAGTATGCTTATATCTTACCCGTCGTTGAGTGAATGAACGGTGCATAAGGGATGCAGGAAGCTTTTTCAAGAGGTTCAGGAATAAAGGTACCAAGATGTCATAAGAGAGAGTATCTAAGTATGGGATATGGGAAAATATTATGTCTGACCTTGGTAATGGTAATGCAATAGGCCATGCCAAATTAAAACCAAATTAAAACCAAATTAGCAAGTGTCCGAGAAGATACTGGAAATACATGTATAACTGCCTTAAAAGCTAGAAGGAACTTGGTATGATAAGCTTTGTAAAGAAATGTACATGTGTTTCACTTTACAGCAAAGGAAAATCATAATAATACATAGCAAAATTTGTACAATAATTAAGATAATGATAGGGTGAATTAAAACATTAAATACGTGGTTTGCAGGGGGCGAATAACCAAAGAAAAGTTCCCAAACTGAGACATGAGCGTCTTGTAGCAAATTTTTTACAGTTTGTGCAATCTGTCCATTTTCAAAATCTTCTTTGGAGGTTTTCTTAAGTTGTTCAATGTAAGTATGGAGTTCAGTAAAGTTCAGCAGCTTTTGAAATGTCTCGTTGCCCATACCAAGACGTAGTGGATGTACAGCATATGAAATAAAGTCTGGAATGTCCATAGAATAGGTTAAATAGGTGGAATCGTACAGCAAAGCGTTCTTAGGAAGGTGGCTATATCCGATGAACAGGAAACATTGTGTACAGCATGTGTGTAAAAGTCTTTGCAGTCAGGGTGCAGGAAGATGAATTAGTCCAGCAGGAACTGGCAGTCTTTTTAATCTGGTGAGATGCACGCTTGGGATGAAATGATGTTTGCACAGGATCTGATGTTTGCACAGGTGTTCACCCTTGAGATGAAATGATGTCTGTGCATACAGGGAGGGATTTGAAAAGAGTCCCGATATCATTCAGCAGCTGTACTCCAGTGTGATCCAAATAAGAGAGAGAAAATGGAAGAGAAACCATGTTGCCTGTACTGAATGTATATATATATATAGAGAGAGAGTATATATATATAGAGAGAGTGTATATATATAGATATATCTATATATATATCTCTATATATATAAATATATCTATATATATATATATCATCTATATATATATAGATATATATATATATATATATATATATATATATATATATATATGAGAGAGAGAGAGAGAGAGAGAGAGAGAGAGAGAGAACATTGCGCAATTGGGCTAGTTAAAAAAAAAATGGGGAAAGAGCTCTAGAAATGGCCAATGTTATGTATCCTGGGGTACCCCCTAAACTAAAACAAATAGACAAAAGACAGACCACATGGCACAGACAACATAAAACACAAAGTATGAGGCGTAAGGCTATTCATCCCTCTGTCAAGTGTGCAGGGCTGAATTTAGTTCTGCAAATAAGCACATTGTTATAGAAAAAAAAAAACCCAGCAAAGATGAACACCTGAGTTGTACAACTAATGCATATCATAACCATCTCATATTCAGAAAAGGCATAAAGCTAATATCTTCTTTGGAGCGTCTCTATCTCTGCAGTGATAAAGAGGAACCTTGGAAAACATTAGAAATATCTTTGTGCCAAAATTGGTCTGGAATGGCTATGTATATATATCCGAACTGCTGCTGAGAAAAAGAAAAAAAAAATTTCAAATTAGCAGCATCCTCAAGGTCACTTAAAACAAACTTTGTCCATGTTCCATTCAGGCCGACCTGGACCACATGTCTGCCACCTGGGTCCCACTGCAATTGGAGGAGTGGGTACTGCGGTGCAGAAGTCAGGTGCAGGCTAGATTTGTCTTCTTTTGTCTGCACTGTCATGTCCTGGCATTCAGAGGCAAGGGGCACATTAGTCATGTCTAGGACAGAGAAAAATGCACATTTAGGGTTAAATTTCACAGTGATGTCAGAGCAAGAGGCAGCCACTGGTACTACAGGCTTTGAAATCTTAGTTAGGGCCCGAGAGTGTATAGTGAGCCTAACAGAGCCCTCTGATTTAGCAAATGACCAAGCTGGAGAGCCACATGCTAAAGAGATAGGTCCACTCAGACCCCTCTCCTCCATCTTAGGAACCAGTTCTGTTGCTGGAGGAAGTACTGGATGCTGTGTTTGTAGTTCAGGATCTTTGCCCTCAAAGAAAATTTCTGTGTACCTTTTCCCACAGTCTTGTGCCCAAATTGAAAGATCTGGAGCCTCTGAGTGAGTTACACTACGATCATGCTTTCTGCACTGGCATGCTACACTGTGTGACTAACTTCACAGGAATAACCTCATGAACCAAAGGTTTAGAAGCATTTAGAATTCCTGTACCCAATGCAAGACCAGCCACCTCAACTATTTCTTTGCCTGCATTCTCACTCGTGCTGGCAGTAGTTTCTACAATGTCTTTCATTTGTTCCTTTTGTGGGATAGACACACACTTTGAAGCTTTGTCATTTAGATCCTGAATCTCACAAATTTCCATATTTTCCTGATCTCCAGTAGGAGGCGCTCTATCTGTAAAACTGATTCTGGCCCCGGTATCGATTAAAGTTAATTTATCCTGACCCTCTATGGTAGTATTAACATTGGGGCAGTCGGAAGTGTCCAATATCAAAGGTGCCACATACCTCAAGCTGAATTCTGAGTCTGACTTCTTTCCCTTATCCGTCGTCTCCAAAAGTGAGTCCACAGGTAAGTGAAAGGAGTCTGGCTGGGCTGTGAAGGCCTGAGTCACCTTGGCATTCGGACACAGAGAGTCAGGACATCCCTATGGACTAGCACTGTTGTTCCTAGCTGTCAAATCACTTTTTACCCTGTCCAATTCTATCTGCATTGTGTGACGATCCTGTTCCCATTTCATTTTCTCTTTTTCTAATGCTTCTGTCTGTGCTCTGAGCTCATGGAAGGGAATGTAAGTGGAGGAATTTCTGTAACTACCTCTGCCATGCCCTCTATTTCTTGTGTGTGGTGTTTTATTGTATTGGGGTGCTCCCTCAGCATGCCACCTTCTAGCTTCAGAGACTGAAATAATTTGAGCTGGCTGGCTCTTCCACACAGACCCAATCCTGAGTAGTAAAGTGTCAAAAGGCGTAGTTTTAGGGTCCTCCGAGAACAACAGAAGGTGTTTAGTAATCTCGGGAGATAATAATTCTAATAGGAATTCTTTATGTTCTCTCTGACCATAATCTGAGGAACTGGGCCAATGTTCATGTTCGTTAAGTACCGCATTGATTACCCACACTCTATATGCAAACTGCTCTGGTGTATCACTTGGCAGGGGTGAAAGAGTTCTAAGTACTTGCAAAGAGGTGCAGCGAAATAGTTGTTCGATGCCCATCTTTACAAATTGGTATGGATGAACAAGAGATCCAAATTTATAATAATGTGGACCCAGGGCTAGGTGCATAAGCTTATCAAAATCTGAATTGTTCCTTTTGTATTTCCCTAGACCCCAGTGAATCAGTATGTCAATAGCCCATTTGCACCATTCATTTATGTTAAAAGGCATAGGGCCCACTTTCTCCACTATTCTTTCAATGTCACTATCTTTCATATGTCCCTGCAGCACTACAGTTACTGGAGCTGTGTCACTTATAGGGGTACTATTGGTATTGCTCTGGCCTGGTAATGAATTTTCCTCACTTTCGTTTGTCGGTTCTTCTTCCTGTTCTACATCTGTAGCTAGTTTACCCTTTCTCTGACCTGCTACAAAAACGGTTTTCTGACTACATGGATTATATGGTGATGGTGGCACAGGTGCAGATGGCAGAATAGCCTGTCCCTGCGAGGCACATTTTGACTTTAAATACTTTAATTCTGCCTTGGCCTCTTCTAATTGTTCATTTACAGTTAAAAAGGAATTTGTGGCCTGAACAATTTGGGTTCTTAGCATGGATATATTAATTTGTGCCTCATCTAAGTCTTTGGACAGTTGATGGCACTGAGTGTTCAAGTCAGTATTATCTTGTCTTAGGCTAATAAGTCCTCTACATAAGCCCTGAATGAAAAGGCATTTGCGTTTATCTGTTTTCTTTCTAAACTCCTGAGAATGAGAAACCATTTGTTTCTGAATATCATGCCATGTGTGTTCTGGAAAATTACCCTCATATGAACCCCCTTTCTTGTCAAAATATTTGTGTACAATATCTGTGAGTTCTTGAAAATCAAAAGGGTTCATATTTGAGGCTGCAGAAGTCTGCCTTGGTTCGTGGGCCTTGCTCATATATTTCATGAGAGAGAATGGGCTTCTAAATGTCCCTATCTGTGTGTAGCCTTTGAGATTGAAATGCTCCCACTTATGAAGGAGGGAGACTTTAGTTAATAGGTAGAAAAGCGAGGTAAAGCGTGTTAGGCAAGAGTCATTGGCATAAAATACACTTATGCCCACACTTGCCCACACTGGTTACTACCTGAAATTTACAGGCAGAAGTTTAAGAAGTCTGTTAGAAGAGCAGAGGTGTCAGCTGCCAGTTCCAGTTCAGTGTGCACTGGGCCTTTCACCAGGGCAGAGACTGACAAGAAATAGAATTAAAAGCACAAGGTAAAAAAGTAAAAGTTGTTAGTACAGATGTGGCGTGTCTTAATTGAGCGACTGTTTTCACTTTGAACCCTGCTTTTCTTCAGAGCAGCTCAAATATTCTTAAATGCAACACACTCTTGCAAGCATATAATAGCAAATCATACAATGCAAAGTGGCAAAGGTAAACTACAAAGACTTTTGATAGTAAAATCTCACCAAATATAAAACCCAAAATATTACTGAAACTTTTCACAATTGTGTCATCCAGTCTAAAACAATTTAAGGGTTCCAAAAGGACTTTTGATTTCTATCTCACTCTATCTATCAATCAAAAATAGAAAGTCAATTGATATATAAAATCTCACCAAGTATAAAACCCCACAATATTACTGGAACTTTTCAACAGTGTGTCATCCAGTCCAACGTATAATCAATCTAAGGGTTTTGCAAGGACTTTTGATTTCTATATCACTCTGTCTATACATAATCCTATTGCAAAGTGCATTAAAAAAAACCTTCAATTCTACTTACCCAAATGATCAGGAAGGACCGAGACAAGCCCCCAAAATGTAAGGATAATAAAATGTAAGGATGGTCGCACCCCCACAATATTAGGTTGGAGGGGTTATGTTTGACACAGCCTTACAATCCGCGGTCCCGAGTTCAATACCTTCACAGAAGTTTCATTAGGGATAGAATCAAATAAGAAGCACAGCCAGAGGTGATTATATAAAGAATATATTATAGAAATAGTCTTACAGAAAAGCAATATTTATAATCATTACAATTAAGCATTACAATTAAATAGAGAGCATAGCAGTTTCCCTGCCTTACAGAGTTCAGAGGCAAAGAGGGACATAGAAGCTTGCAGTTCTAGGAAGAGCCAGAGAGAGAGAAAAGGGGGATGGTCTAAGTTTCGTGTTCCATAGATAAAGGGAAGGATAGACAGAGAGAGGGAGAGCCAAGACAGAACCAGAGTGCCAAGCAAAGAGCCAAGAGATAGCTAGATAGAAAGAGAGAGAGAGGGCCAAGACCCCTCTCCTGATAGCTTGATAGAAAAAGAGAGATATTGATAGAGCAGAGAGCAGGCTTTTATACCTTGGAATCTTATTCTGAATAGAGAAAATATTGTATCTCCCAGTATCTTTCTGTTTAGAACTTGCAAACTGTTTGAGACAATGGTCAATTTAATTGACAAAGGAGAGTGTGATATCTACAAGCATGGTGATGGGATTAGCCTCTGGCTTCTTTGTCCCATTCAAGCAGGCCATTGTCCTAAGCACCCTCTTAATCAGACATTAACACCTTTTAGCTAGTCATGATTCAATCAGGGAAACTTAAAACAGTTTCCCTGCACTAAGGGTCTATCTGCCTTCCCATGCCAGAGTCAGATTGATATAATTTCCCATAGGCCTCTAGGCTGACAACCATTAGCTTACTATTTGCAAAGGACTAAATCACACAGATCATCCCCACAACTTTTTGTCTCTTTTGGCCCTAACAAGTTGGGGCATCCTGTTTCCAAGAGAACGATTTCCAATTGGTTGGCTGCGTGCATCTCGTTCTGTTATGCTCAGGCTGGGCTGCATCTGGGGAGTCAAGTCACAGCCCATAAAGTTCAAGCTATGGCAGCTTCAGTAGCTTTTCTCCGCTCTACCCTTATTGATGAGATTTGTAAAGCTGCTATTTGGTCCTCGGTTTATACTTTCACCTCTCATTACTGTCTGGAATCTTTTTCCAGACGGGATGGGCACTTCAGCCAAGCAGTATTGCAAAATTTGTTTTCCTAAAGGCCAACCTTCCCACCATCCCATTCTCGTTAGCTTGGAGGTCACCCACATGTGAGAATATGCTGCCTGCTTGTCCGGGGATAAAGCAGGCAGATATTCTCACAACCCATTCACCTCCCCTGGTTAGATTCTTAGCTGGCTTTACTGAACTGAGGAACCACATGCCTACGTCTGGCAGGAAGGCACTCGCACATGAGCAGTGCGGTCAGTCACAAACTTTCTAAAGTTCTTAGTGTAGATGCACTTTTGCAGCTGTCCGTACCGGGGCTCCGTGGATGACGTCACCCACATGTGAGAATATCTGCCTGCTGTCCCTGGATAACACCTGTTATGGTAAGTAACTGTGCTTAATGAACCTTTTAAATGCTTGATTGAGGGGTACAGCTAGGAAGAGCACTGGTCACAGGTAAGTGATGACCCAAACTTAGTAGTAAAACTCAGTGATACTTTTCATGTAACTGTGTACACTTAGAATCATTGTTTGCTTTACCTTAGTTTTGTAAATAAATAGGCCAAATCAGAGCACATTGTGGCATCAATGAGCTTCCCTGCATATAAATGGAAATATAACAACATGGCACAGTAGTCAGCTCTTCCTAAGGAGAAAGGGAGTTGAACTCTTAGGGATATCAGGACACATTGTTTTTTTAAACAAGGATTTTGAAAGCTGATTTACAATTGGTTAGTTCGGTAGTCATAACAATATACAAATTTTTTTTACCTAAGAAGCAAACTTTTATGAAGCCTCTTTTGGCTTTTTTATTGCTAGCCATGGCGGTATTAGCTCTGATGCTCATAGGAATTCTATGACCTTCGGAGCTTTTACTGTCTTGGCCGGCAATAAAAAAGCCTAGCATGGCTTCATAAAAGGAGGTGGTGAGGGGTAAATTAAATGAGTTCGCAAATTTTTTTAAGGAGTGGGAAAGGGGAGATTAATCTAAGAAACTTCTCTTTACCATTTTATCTTGTGGTTGGAAGTTACTAAAAGAAATGTGTCATTTCCATTTTATTTTGTATTTTATCTGATGTTTTTCTTTTAGGGGATATTTCCATCCAGCTATGTTCACTTGAAAAACGCTTCTGTTAAGAACAAAGGGTAGGTGATATAGATGTTTACAACTTTTATTAGACCATAAAACACTTCCAGGATATGCTTTGCATTATTATATTGGGGCCATGGCAGTAAATTTGGAGACCAAAATAAGGGGCTCATTAAAAAAAAAAATCCAAAAAGTGGCATAAAGGGACAGATGGATGTTTTTCTCACCAAATCCTTCCAATTCACTATTTTCAAAATACATTTTGTAAACAGATTTCTATGGTGGTTGTCTGCAGTGCATCTAAATCTCAGGGGGGTTGTAAGAGCACTAGGGAGGGCTTAGGATTTTCTGCAATGATTGAACATTTTAGAAAATGTCCAGTGCACAATTTGGATGTTTGGGGCTAGACCTGTTTTAAGTTTATTCAAGTTTATTATTCAAGTTTTAAGTTTTAAGTTATTAAGTTTATTCAAGTTTATTATTCAAGTTTATTATTCAAGTTTATTATTCAAGTTTATTATTAGGATTTTATATACCGCCTATCAAGGTTATCTAAGCGGTTTTTACAATCAGGTACTCAAACATTTTCCCTCTCTGTCCCGGTGGGCTCACAATCTATCTAACGTACCTGGGGCTATGGAGGATTAAGTGACTTGCCCAGGGTCACAACAACAAACATGTACCAAAAAGGTGCAAATATTGACTAGATGGCCACTGGAAGGATTAAGGCATGACCTCCCACACTTCCCCAATGGTCACTGACCTCTTCCCCCCCCCAAAAAAAAAATAAAAAAATTATATATATATATATATAAATGAAACCATACATACCTGTCTGTATGACAGCTTCAGATGTTGTGGGCAGTCCTATTAAAGCAGCAAGCAAGTTCCTGGAGTAGCCTAGTGTGCGGAGTAGTGAACTATAGAGATGGGCCCATATCCCACGCCAACACTTATAGTGAAATATGTGAGCCTTCCAAAATCCATCCAAATCCCACTGTACCAACATATAGGTGACATCTGCAGGCATAAGGTCTGTTGGTGTGATGGACAGTAAGTTTTGGGTGGGTTTTGGAGGGCTCATACAATATAAGGGGATTATAGTGAGATGTGTATCTGGGACCTCTTATGTGAAATTCACTGAAGTATCCCCTAGAGTGCCCCACTGCTCTACTGGGGATGTCTGTGTGGCCAGTCTATTAAAAATGCTGGCTCTTCCTACATCCCAATGGCTTGATAAGTGCAATTTTCTTTTGGATTTTCTTTTTGAAAATGGTTCAAAAAAATAGATGCACTGTGCACAAACACATCTGAGAAATGGTTATTTTCAAAACAAACATCTAAACTTGGATTTAGACATCATATCGAAAATGCATCTCCACATCACATAGTCAGTAAATAATATAGTACTCCCCCGAAATTCGCGGGGGGTTAGGTTCTCAGAGTGACTGCGAAAAGTGAAAAACCGTGAAAAATGGATGTGGTACAAAAATGCCCTCCCTGCTCTGTTTTTGGCTGCTGCCATTGGTCGCCATCTGCTGGAAGGCTCCATCATGCGTGCACGCTCTACCGCTGCAACTGCCACCGATCTCCTCTCTCTCTCTCCCCCCTCACCAATCTCCCTCACAGTGGCCGTGCTGGAAGTAATAGGTGCCGCTGCAGCAGCAGACGGGCCAGATTCCATGGCGTGAGGGGTGATTGTGTGTGGGGGGGGGGGGCGGGGAAGATGAGCACCAGGTGCTGGGAACCGTGTCTACTGAGTCGCCTCTCACATGGACGCAAGCTGCTGCTTCTCTCACGTGTCCTTCATCTGAGCCGATGCTTTTCAAATGCAGCAGGAGGAAGAAGAAAAAAACCTGCGAATGACTGAGGCCGCGAATGCTGAACCACGAATTCGCAGGGGAGTACTGTACATGCTAAAATAATACAGTGAAAAAGAAATTGATACAGTGGCAGAAATTTTCTTTTTTCATGCATGCTCTGCTATTTTCTTACTATAACAGTCTACAGCAGTAGTTCCTAAACCTGTTCCTGGAGGCACCCCAGCCAGTCAGGTATTCAGGACTGGCTGGGAACAATTTTAGGAACCACTGGTCTACGGTAGAGGTACACAAAAGAGGTATAACTGAGTGTCCGATATTCAGACTATGGGAGGGAGGCCGCATACTCACATAGTTGGCACTGACCCCAGATATTCAATGCCAGGCTGTTTCTGTTGACCGGCATTGAATATCTAGGGGTTTGGGGCTGGCATTAACTTAACTGGCTAAGCCAATATTTAGCGCTGGCTGGTTAAGTTAGTAGCAACCAAAGATAGGCCTACTATTTACATGTCCCGATTTGGCCATTAAACTTGGATGGTCAGTGCTCACTATTGTCCAATATTGCACAATATAGCTGGTTAACGTTTAGGTACTATCGCTGGATATTCAGTGGAGATAACCAGTTATCTTGTGCTGAATATTCACAGTTAGCTAGTTAAACACTAAGTGGTCAACTGTTGTTTCTGGACTGTTAAATAGCTTTAAATATTAGTTAGTGAGTTTCTATGCTTTGTTTTAAGCTGATTTATACTGTACTATAGGCAGGAATAGTCTTTTTTTTTTCTTGCGAGATATGTACATGCTGAAAGAAACAAATATTTAATGTAGCCTATTTGTATAATAAAACAGAATCTTGTGTTGTGCACATAATATGTACAAGGGTCCAATTTTGTTGTGTGTAATTTAATTTTGTTTTATATGTCATAGACAGTTTGAAATGATAATCCCGACAGAAGATTCTGTAATCACAGAGATGACGGCAACATTAAGAGACTGGGGTACAATGTGGAAACAGCTCTATGTGGTAAAATCCATATTGGCTTCTTCATTATGCTTTTCAATGCTTCAAAATATTTATAGCATGCAGCCTTGCAAAATTATAGTAAACTCACTTTAAGGATATTTATGAAAACCTTCAAAATGAAAATGATTGAAAATGATTTCTTATGACATTCTTGTAACTCTTATGACATCTCTTATGCTATGTCACAATTCTTGTAACCTCCTGAAAACTCTTATGTAATCCGCCTTGAACTGCAAGGTATTGGCGGAATAGAAATCACCAATGTAATGAAAGATGTAGAATAGAGGAGATTGCATAATACTTCTACTATCTTTAAATATTTGGATTTTAAAACATTGAAAGGGGGGAGGGTCTTTATTCAAAACAATTTAACCAGGTAAGAGAAGTTTGTGCCCAGTTAAATTGTTCTGGCCAACCCAAGCACTTTCAGAAGCTTTTAACCAGAGAGTGTTGCTGAATATTAGTCCTCCCCATTGAGGCATTCACTGGTTAGTGCTGAAATGATCTGGGGCCAGAGTGGGAGCAAAGCTGAAAGTTATTTATACATTGCAGATATTCCGTGCAAGTGTCTATGTTCAAACAGTAGTCCTGACTTGCCCAGAGAGTTATCCAGTTACCAACACTGAATATCAGCTGTATCTGGATAACTTATGAGTGCCACCAAACACTGAGATTTTTTTTATGTAGGCCCTGAGAGCAGGACCACAGAAGACAAAGGCATGGTAGACCCTGACTGATTTTCAGAGGATTGTGTTCATAAGGAGCTAGCTAAACTGAAGGTGGACAAAGCAATGGGGTCAGTTGGTGTACATCTGAGGATACTGAAGGAACTTACAGAAGTTCTGGTGGTTCCGCTGGCTGACCTTTTCAATGCTTCTCTAGAATCAGGAGTAGTACCGGAGGACAGGAGAAGGACAGAAGATGTAGGGAACTACAGGCCGGTAAGTGTGACTGTGGTAAGTAAATTAATGGTAATGCTTTTAAAACAGAGAATAGTGATGTTTCTGGATTACCCTGGATTACAGGATCAGGGGCAACACTAGAGGTAGCAGGTCTTTTTTAGACAAATCTGATCAATTTCTTTGACTGGATGACCTGAGAATTGGATAAAGGGAGTGTGCTAGATGTGGTGTATTTAGATTTTAGCAAAGCCTTTGACAGTGTTCCACACAGACGTCTAATAAATAAACTGAGCGCCCTTAGGATGGGCCCAAAAGTGATGGACTGGGTCAGGAACTGGTTGAGTGGAAGGCGACAGAGGGTACTGGTCAATGGAGATCTCACTGAGGAAAGAGGCTTTATCAGTGGTGTGCCTGTTCTTTTTAACAATTATGTAAAAAATATTGCTGAAAAGCTGTCAGGTAATATTTGCCTCTTTGTGGATGATACCAAAATCTGTAATAGTGTAGACATGCCTGATGGTGTAAATAACATGAGGAAGGACCTAACGAAGCTTGAAGAATAGTCTGAAATTTGGCAGCTAAGAAATGTAAGGTCATGCATTTGGGCTGCAAAAACCTGAGAGAACAGTGCAGTTTAGGAGATGAAGAACTTTTGTGCATGAAAGGGGAGCGGGACCTGGGAGTCATAGTGTGTGATGATCTTAAGGTGGCCAAACAGGTTGAAAAGGTGACAGCAAAATCTAGAAGGATACTAGGGTGCATAGGGAGAGGTATGGCCAATAGGAAA
Organism: Geotrypetes seraphini; assembly: GCF_902459505.1. NCBI lineage: Eukaryota > Metazoa > Chordata > Amphibia > Gymnophiona > Dermophiidae > Geotrypetes > Geotrypetes seraphini. The sequence goes on from NC_047092.1 coordinate 56,551,688, forward strand.
AAGGAGGTATTGATGCCCCTGTGACTCTGGTGAGACCTTATTTAGAATATTGTGTACAATTCTGGAGACCGCATCTTCAAAACAGGATGGAGTCAGTTCAGAGGAAGGCTACTAAAATGGTGTGTGGTCTTCGTCATAGGGTGTTTGGGTACAGACTTAAAGATCTCAATATGTATACTTTGGAGGAAAGGTGAGAGAGAGGGTACATAATAGTCGTTTAAATACCTACATGGCATAAATGCACATGAGGCGAGTCTCTTTCATTTGAAAGGATGCTCCAGACTGAGAGGTCATAGGATGAAGTTAAAAGGTGATCAGCTTAGTAGTAAGAAAATACTTTCTTACAGAAAGGATAGTAGATGCATGATATATGCTCCCGGTAGAGACAGTGGAGACAAAGACTTTGTCTGAATTTAAGAAAGTGTGGGACAGGCATCTGGGATCTCTTAGGGAGATGAGGAGATAGTGAATGCTGTGGATAGGCAGACTGGATGGGCCATTTGGCCTTTATCTGCCATCATATTTCTGTGTTTCTAATTAGAACTGTTATTATTTTGGGAGAAAAAAACCTCAGCGATCTTTAAAATGAACCTGAACTTTGATAGTTTTCATTTTAGCAGGTCAAATCTCTATCATTGGTTTAAAAAAATCCCAAGTATAATTTATTAATGACTATTTTCAAAAAGTGCTTCTCTGTGAACTAACTGTGAACAGGCAACGATGTCACATGGAAGACCATGGAGGGGCATAATCAAAACATACATCTAAGTCTGATTGGGACATATAGCACTAGACGCCCAAAGTTGGCAGTGGGAAAATGCCCATCCTCGAAAATATTTCTCATATATATACATGTCTTTTAGGTCATCCAAGTGCCGACTTGGATAAGCTTTTAGACGTGTTTAAGTTTTGATTATGAGCCCCCTAGTACTTATCTCTCACCTGACGGGGTCACTGTTTTCACTTCCTCGGCAGAGCTTCATCAGGGGTCATGTGCTACAATATTCCTTCAAAAGAAAATTTTAAGAAAAAGCAAAAAAATGTTAACATTCCTCAGTGTTTTCTTCAGCCGGCAGAGCAAAGAGAAAGGGAACCACCATCTTCCCTCCCTGCCCTGCCGACCTGGTTTCAAAACTGAGGCTCAGGTTTCAAAACTGGGCCACAAACTAAGATCCTGTAAATGTGCCTTGGATCCATTTCCTTCATACCTATATGAGAAAATTCCCACTCAGGCTATTTAATCTCTTATCAGACTTATAAATTCTGCCTTACTATCAGGTCTATTTACTGCAGAGATGGGCCACATTGCCCTGACCCCACTACTGAAAAAAAATGATCTAGACCCATCCTCACCGTCCAGTTATCGACCCATAGTGAATATTCCTCTCCTGACCAAAATGTTGAGTCTATTATATCTGCTCAGCTGTCATCATACTTAGAGAGATTCTCCATTCTTCTACCTTGCCAATATGGTTTCAGACTTCAGCACCGAATCTCTATTGGTCTCACTAATTTCAAAGGTTCAGCAACTACATTCACGTAACAAGTTTGCAATCCTATTACAATTTGATCTATCTGCGGCCTGTGACGTCGTTCACCACGACATCTTGATCTACCAACTTTCTGAGATAGGCATTGATTCTACAGTCTTTGACTGGTTCTCGAAATTCCTACAACCTCGCTCATAAACTGTTAATATGAATGGCACCATGTCATCCTCTTGGAAGCCTCTATGCGGAGTCCCACAGGGATCACCTCTTTCCCCTATCCTCTCCAACATCTAATGTCTACTTTAAAACTTATCCATCTATCTCCCTTTGAAACATTATACACATATGCAGATGACATCTTGGTCCTTCTTGAGATAGATTTGAATCTCTCAAACCTCGTTGAAAATATAATAGCATGCATAATGAAACTTCAATCTTGGCCCCTTACTGTGCAAATGAAGCTGAATGAGTCCAAAACCAAACTACTGTGGCTTGGCCCTAAACTAGATCAACTACCTTCATCCATTTCATTGCCATCTGGATCTTCACTGTAGATTGAATTCTCAAGTAAAGTTCTGGGTGTCATTATATACTCAAAACTTTCATTCAATGACCATCTTAATTCTCTGGTAAAAAAAATGCTTCTTTAGTCTCCATATGCTGAGGAAAGTGAGATCCTGCTTCCACCAACAACATTTTGCTGTCCTCGTACAATCAATCATTCTTTCGAGGTTGGATTATTGTAATTTGGTCTATCTAAGTCTAGCCAAGAAAAGTCTTCAAAGACTTCAACAGATCCATAATACTGCAGCTAGGTTGATCTTTGCAAAAAGCAAATATGATCATGTTTCCCCGCTTTTGTTAAAACTTTACTGGCTCCCAATAATCTCTAGGGTTTACTTTAAATGTGCCTGCCTAACATTTAAGATCTTGCATGGCACTCTTTCACCTTTAATTTCTTTATCCTGGAACTCTGTGAGACCTGATATTACCAGATCTATCCAAAAGCTTAAATTATCTTTCTCCTCGTTAAAAGGCGTTATCTATATTGGAAAATTAGGGAAATCTCTCCCTTAAAATTACGGAGCTTTGGAATAACTTTCCTGTCCAGCTGCGTAATTTGGGCTCTTTCCAATTATTTTGAAAATATCTGAAAACTTGGCTATTTTCAAAAATGTAAATTCTGCTGCTCTCTATATAACCACTAATTCGTATTATATTTTCCTTTCTTAAACTCTTGTAAACCGTGTTGAGCTCTATACTTAGAGAAGATGTGGTATATAAGCTTAAGGTTTAGTTTAGTTTTAAACTTCAACTCATGGAATATATACCTTAAAGTGATGTGAACTCTATTAAAATGGCGTCACTGATGTTAGACATTTTGGCCCTGATTCTCCAAAGTGCATCCCGATTTTAGGCGTCCTACAGCTGTCTAATCAGCCAATTGGGATGCACGTTTTTAAAAAAAAAAATGCTCCCCAGGCAAGCCTGAAGGCGCCTCCGGGAGCCTAGGGAGACCCGCAAGATGCCTAAGCTAGTCTAAGGGCCTTAGGCGGGCCTTAGGCTGAACCTAGGCGGCCCTACGCGTCTCCCTAGTAGAGGAGAAGCTTAAAATGTAGGCCAGCAAAATGCTGGCCTACATTGTAAGTAGACGCGGCCGCTATACTTATCGCGGCAAGGGATCTCTCTGCCGCTATAAGTATAGCGGGCCGCGGCCCCCTGACCAGGAGAGTGCCCAAACCCTCAGCCCGAAGACACCCCCCGACACTACCGACCGCCCCCCGACACTACTGACCGCCCCCCCCCGACAATATCGATAGCTGGCAGGAGGGTGCCCAATCTCTCCTGCCCGAAGACGCACCTCCCCACTACTGACCGCCCCCCCCGACACTATCGACCGCCCCCCCGACACTATCGACCGCCCCCCCGACATTACCGATCTCCCCCCCCTGACAATATTGATAACTGGCAGGAGGGTGCCCAATCCCTCCTGCCCGAAGACGCACCCCCCCCCCGGCGCTAACCCCCACTCCACCAAACCTGTTCTTAGATGGGTCTTGCACGTCTTGAGCCGGCAGGCACGCCTCGTCAAAATGAAGCGGGCCCGCCCCTTCCCGGCCCATCCCGCCGAAGCCTAAGGCCTGGTTGGCCCAGGCTCTAGAAGCCTGGACCAATCAGGCCCGCCCATCCCCACTTAATCAGGCCTTAGATTAAGTGGGGATGGGCGGACCCGCTATGCCTAAGGCCTGATTGGTCCAGGCTTCTAGAGCCTGGGCCAATCAGGCCTTAGGCTTCGGCGGGATGGGCCGGGAAGGGGCGGGCCCGCTTCATTTCGACGAGGCGTGCCTGCCGGCTCAAGACGTGCAAGACCCTTCCAAGAACAGGTTTGGTTGAGTGGGGGTTAGCGCCGGGGGGGGTTGCGTCTTCGGGCAGGAGGGATTGGGCACCCTCCTGCCAGCTATCGATATTGTCGGGGGGGGGATCGGTAATGTCGGGAGGGGGGGCGGTCGGTAGTGTCGGGGGGGGGTGCGTCTTCGGGCAGAGGGTTTGGGCACCCTCCTGGTCAGGGGGCCGCGGCCCGCTATACTTATAGCGGCAGAGATCCCTTGCAATAAGTGTAGCGGGCCGTGTCTAATCTAACCCGTTTCTCTAACCCGCGTCTGTAACATGGACGCCGGTTACAGAATCAGGGCCTAGGTGTCTTGCGGGCCTCGCCTTCAATATAGGCGGCCTGCCTGGGGAGCATTGTTTTTAAAAAATGTGCATCCCGATTGGCTGATTAGACAGCTGTAGGACACCTACAGCAGCCTAAAATCGGGACGCACTTTTAGAGAATCAGGCCCTTTAAGCTTATTTAAGCAATAGTTGGACTCCACTTCATCTTGAAGTACCAATCAATAATATCTTATTCTCATATTATAAATTTTAATAAGCTATATACCTCAAATGTTTTATGTAAACACACCAAAATGACTCCTTTCTCTTTAACACCAAAATACAATCTCTCTTCTTTTTATCAACAACTTTAATAACAAAATATCTCAAATCCATGCAGTGTTGAACTAATGGCTCTTTAAGATGTTTCTTCAAAGATTAGACTAGTGCTCTGCAATATGCTTTCTTAATTCACTGGATGTCAAACTGACATAAAGGTTACTCCAGGGACATTTAATCATATATACAACACAATTGTTTTGACAATTGCTAAAATGCCTCAATGCATACATTTTGCCATCAAATGGATTGACAATTTATTTAATCTGCAGGGTAATAGAACAAATTACACAACTACTGCATTTAAAATATCCACTGATAAGACGGTTTAATTTTGCCTTTACAATCCAGTAAATCAGGAGCATTTTGATTTTTGTTTGGGTTAACCATCATTGCACCAGTTTGCTTGCAGTTTTGTACTGTATATTTGAATTATACCCAGATATCCGGGACTTCACACATCCAGGTCAAGACATGAAGAATGCCCATGCTATTTTAGAAGAGGCTCTGCCAAATATAGATGCCCTTGTATGATAGGTACAGTATAGCAATTTAAAGACCCTCCAAGTATAGAAGAAGTGATGTTTAGAAAGCCTCACATGAGAATAACAAAGATAGAACTCCCCCCACTCAAACAGATATAGGAGCAGTTTTCTAAATTTGCTGTTTCCTCTGTAAAAGGCCTCAGTCATTAATAGCCCTGAAAGCATGTGTTTCCCCCTCTGGCCACAGCTTCCCTTCTGCCTTGAAAATCAGTTTAAAACATTGTTTATGGTAAATGGCATTTTTCACTTAGCTTGGGCACCTACTGATACAAAAAACCCAGTGCCATTTATAGAATCCTCGCCATAATGTTTTTGCTTCCACTATATAACCTGAAAGTCAGTTTCTTTTGTTCATCATCCTTCCTATAGAGAAATTGTGCTACATTTATAAACAACTACTGACGTAATTACAAAATCATATTTGCAGTTATATATGCTGTAGTCTTTCTAATGCAAGGCCTACTTATTGTCCATTCTCACTTGCTATGGTCAGAGTACTACCTACTGGCCCTAGAGGCTTGTTACTTCTCTCCCTCCAAACTTTTGGCCTACTGCTCTCCTCCTAGACCCCTTCAACTATAGGTCAGTGTGACAGGATGAAGTTCCCTTTCACGCGGCAGAGTGAAATCCCCGACGGACAAGGCCAAGCAGCCTGTTTAGAGTGCTGCCGGCCCGACGCTGCTTCAGATGTAGGTAGGGCTCACTCGCAGTTGGCGGGGAGAGAAGGATGGAGGGTCAGCAGGGGTTCGGCTTTGCGGGGGAAATGGGTGGGTTGAACAGGTCCTGGTGAATCCCGGACTAGGGCTTATTTTTGAGGTAGGGCTTATGTTATGATGCTAGGGCTTATTTTTGGGGTAGGTCTTATTTTCGGGGAAATACAGTACACTTCTCCCTCTGTATTTGTGGTCTCAGCATTTGCGGTTTCGATTATTCATGGATTTTAGCTTGCTGGCTCCCCCCCCCAAATTACATCAGCTTGCATAGAAAAATCGCTGATTCCAAGCTTTTACAGAGAAAATCGCTGATTCCCAGCACTTTCTTCACCGTGTTTTGCCTCTCCTTCAGAAACAGACCAGGTCTCCCACCATGTTATTCACGGTTTCACTATATTCACGATGATTTTTAATAGAAAACAGCGAATAACATATAAAAAAGTTATTCACGGTTTTTCTGTATTTGCGGTTCTGTTAATCCCCTATCACAGCGAATACGGAGGGAGAAGTGTACTACTGTTGGTTGGTACTTTATTGGTGATGCCTTTCTCTTAATGTAAAAGGCTTAAATTCCCTGCTTAAGTCTCACCACCTATTCCGGGACTTGTTGAGGTCACGTATTTATTTAGCCTTTCTTCAGGAAACCGATTTATTACCATATCACGAGTGCTATTGTAGACATACTAACTTACCCCATCTACATTTTGTATCTAACCAACAGACAAAGAAGACTTTGAGGGGGGGGGGTATTGATAGCCCTGTCGCAGGATTTTCCATGGCAGGTCCTGCCTCCCCTTTTTCCATTATCCTGGAACTCCTCTAATCCCAACACCACCAGATCCACTCAAAAATTCAAACTATCCTTCCCCTCTTTAAAAGGCATATCCCATGTAGGAAAATTAGGGACTTCCCTCTTCTTCAGGATCACCGAACTCTGGAACAGCTTTACTACCCCGCTTCGGAGCCTGACCTCCCTCCAACTCTTCCGAAAACATTTGAAAACTTGGGTTTTCTCTAAAATGCAATGACCCCTCCCTATCGATATACAAAGTCCCTCTAAACTTCTCTCTCTAAGTCCTTCTACTTTTCATTGTAGTTCCTTTCTATACCAACTCCTGTAAACCGTGCCGAGCTCTGCTTCTGTGGAGATGATGCGGTATACAAACTTAAGGTTTAGTTTAGTTTAGTTTAGTACTTAGAGATAAAGAGGGAAGATATTTACTCCTCAAAGTGGCGCTCAGCCCCAAACTCTCACACTGTTCAATGTTTATTTCCCTAATGAGGGTCACATTTCTTTTCTTGATTTTCTGACACAGCTTCTTCTCCAACATGTGGAGAGTTACCTGCTTCTGGGAGGGGACTTCAATTTAATACTGCACCCAGCTTAAGATAGCTCGGCCGCACACACTACTTATGGAACTTCGGTTAGGGGTGCCCCTGGCAAATTTTTGAAGAAGTGGAATTTATTTGATTTATGGAGGGAATTACACCCTCAGGCAAGGGATTATACTTTCTATTTTGCAGTCCACAAAATATTTTCACAGATAGACTACTGGTGTGGGGACTCCCGCGTTTTCAGTATGATGGAAGATGCAGAGATATTACTTCGCTCCTGGCCTTATCACTCCCCTCTAACTCTGGAGTTTGGTCTTCCGCAGTTTAATCGAAGAGCTTTCAATGTCATCTTAATGATGCCCTATTGATGATCCCTCAACACACTGAGCAAATTGAGAAAAACAAGAAAAACACTCAGCAAACTTTTGACTCGCAAACCGAGTGTTGAGTCGATTTGCGAGCACCCCCCCCCCCGATAACCGGCATTGCTTCCCCCCCCCCGCTCGCAAAGGCCCCCTCGCTCCAACCGGCCCCCTCGCACAACTTAAACGTACCCCCCCCCCCCTCTAGCGCAGGCACAGATCGTGTGCCTAGAAGATCTTCCGGCTTCTGCCTGCCTGCCTTGAGCATGCATTTGCGCATGCTCAAGGACTTCTAATTCTCCCTCTCGCCGAGATTCTCGCTTTGATAAACGAGCATTTTGGATTACGAGCATGCTCCTGGAACGGATTATGCTCGTAATCCAAGGTACCACTGTAATAACTTTATTCTTATATACCGCCAGACCATGGATGGTTCTAGGCGGTTCACAACAAGTAAGCTGAACATTCAAGAAATATAGAATTCATAAAAGTACATCAATTTCTTAAAAAGTGTAACAGTACATAATTATATTTTAAGAGATTAAGGAGCTTTGGTTACAAATTTGTCAAATATATAATAATAATAATAGGGCTAGCAGGTTGTTGGTGCACAAATTAAAACAGCAAGCAGAGTGCAATGCCATCCCGCTGGTTTATGAGCTGGATGGCACTTTGTGTATATCTATGGAATCTATTTGTGACATCTTTACAAAATATTATACTAATCTGTATACTCTGGATCATGCCTCCCCCGCCTCCCCTTAGAAGGTATTGAGCAATTTTTGGATACAGTTTCTTTACCCTCCTTGCAAGCCTCGGCAATGGATGACCTTTCTTGCCCTATGATTATGTATGTTTTCTTTGTAAACCGCTTAGGTCTTAGGTGGTGTAGAAATTTTTTAAAATAAATAAATAGAGCTGGATGAAATCCAGGAAGTTATAAAAGACCTGCCTCTGGGTAAGTCTCCCAGCGCAGATGGATTCTCCAACTGCTAGTATAAAAGATTTAGTTCACTTTTGGCTCCCCTGCTCCTTAGAGTATAAAATATCTGGGAGTCAATATCACTCGGCAGTTAGAAGATCTGTATACTGCAAATCTCCCATCTAAAACTCAAGAATTATTTATGATTCTGGATCAATGGGAAGGGCTGACAAGTTCTTGGACTGGCAGAATTCATGCCATTAAAATGATGCTCTTGCCAAAACTGCTGTTTTTATTTATGGCTCTCCCTACCCTAAATTGTTCTTTTGCCAATTTAAATGGAGGGCTCTGGCGATGTAATATCCTCGATGAACGGGTAGGATGGTGGTCCCAGATTTTTTCCTCTATAATAAAGCAGCACACATGCAGATTTTATATGACTGGTTGACTTTGACTCACTCATCTAAGCTTTGGATTTGGCTGGAACAGAGCTGGATTCCCTCCACACCATTATGGGCGGAACCCTGCTTACACACATCAATCCGAACTATTGCCCACTGATCCCCTTTGGCATTATAGAGCCCTTTGGATTTATGGGGAGCAATTAGAACTCAATTTTTCCTGGATAGAAAATATTTTCAACAAACCTCTTTAGGTTATTTGCCAGAGTTCCAACTAGCATATACTGATAATTCTTTATGGGATGAGGTAATCGAGGGCTCTATACCATAGGACAGCCCTGGGAGGAGGAGAGGGTAATTTTGTTCCAAACTTTACAGAATGAGTATTGTCTCCTAGTAAGGGCAAGAAAGGTCATCCATTGCCGAGGCTTGCAAGGAGGGTAAAGAAACTGTATCCAAAAATTGCTCAATATCTTTTAAGGGAAGGCGGGGGAGGTATGATCCATAGTATACTGATTTGTATAATATTTTGTAAAGATGTCACAAATAGATTCCATAGATATACACAAAGTGCCATCCAGCTCTTTCCGATACACACAGATATGTACATTTGTGACCCGCCATGCAACTGATGATTTGACTCTGGCTGAAACAAATTTAGAAAAAGCATTACATAAGGGGCACAGTAAGGGAGTGGTATCCAGGATATATTTGGCCTTGGTGAACTACACTGATCCAATCTCTACATACAAACAGCGTTAGGAGAAGGAACTTCAGATCACTTTCACAGCCCAGCAATGGGATCGAAGCCTTTCTTCTTTGCTTAATGTATCTGTAGATAGCACTCTTAAGAGAAAATGGGCATAAGATGTTGTTCCGTTGGTATTATACACTGGTCAGTCTCCGAGCCTGGTTCTACCTGGGCGATGGAGTCTGTTGGCAAAACTGTGGTGACCAGGGTGATATATTCCATATTTAGTGGACTTGTCCAAAAATTAGTGGGTTTTGGAACCCAGTATATGCTTTGGTTCAGCAGATTACAGGAGAGCTGTTCCCTGAGTGGGCGGAGCACTGTCTTTTTCATGTACGCCTGCCTGGGGTTCATCCTATGGTCCATCGGTTGGCTTCCCCTATTTTTGTGGCGGCTAGGCTGGTCTTGGCCAGAGTGTGAAGAACGCCTTCACCCCATCCATGACAGCAGTACTCCACAAATTAGATTTTATCTTTCTGATGACCAAATTAACTGTATTGTGACTTGTGGCCTTTTATAAAATTTGGGACCCATACATCTCCTGGAAGGACGCTCAATGGCACCCTTATTTGTTAATTTTACAGGTTTCCACTGATATATATTTGCTGTTGGATTTGTAGAACCTAAATGAACCCCTAAGGGTGGGTGGAGGGGTGGGGTGGGGGATGGGGGATGGGTTTTCTTTGTATATTACTGAATGGTATAAGTAAACTTCATTCTGGTTTGTTATTTGGTGGTTTGTACTTCATCCTCTTTATTGGATAGCATGATATGTATGTTGTACATTGCTTTGTATTTTCTAAAACTCAATAAAGAAATTTTTTTATGGTGCATCTTGCAGAAAAATGTAAAGTCAAAAAAGTAATGTTTCAGTGCTCCCTTTGTATGAAGGCACACCCTCAGCCTTGGCCACCACTGATATATGGACTTGTCAATGACGCTCTGCTTCAGCTCAGCCCAAACAGAGATGAAGCTCTTTAAGGTCGTCAATGTCAGATATCGCTGTCTGGTAGACATGTTCCTATATCAGCCCCCAGATCCGGTAGTCAACTGGGTTTAGATCTGGTGAATTCACAAGCCAGAGGTCTGGTCTAGAGAATGACATGGGGACAAATTTTTCTCTGTCCCTGCGGGAAATAATTTTCCCATCCTTACCCCATTCCTGCAAGCTCTGTCCTCATCTGTAGAAGCCTCAAACACTTAAAAATAATAAGTTTTGAGACTTGTGCAGTTAAGGTAGAGCTTACAGGAATGGGGCAGGGACATGAACAGCAACAAAACTCACGGGGATGGGACAGGAACAAATTTGTCCCCGTGTCGTTCTCTAGTCTGGACCAATGAAGTCTGATGTAGAAGTTCTACGGCCTTTGCCCGATGTGCTGGAACATTGTCTTTCTTAGACCACAAACAGAAACAAAGGAGGAATCAAAATTACTGAGAGATAAGTTACACATCCTATATAATAAAAAGCTAGCCGCGCAAGAGCACTCAGACCTGCGTGATCTGTAATCCCTGATCCGTAGGTCCGTGGCCAGAGAGCGTATGCGGCGGACAGATCGGGAAAGCACAGCACAGCCGGCGACTCCCCCCCCTACCGCCCTCACTCACTGCCAAAACCACCACCTCCTCCTTCTCGCCGGCTCACCCTCTTTTAAATGAAGACAAATGCGCTGCACCGCGCTAACGCTGGCTTTGCTGTCTTCTGTCCACTGCGGCCACCCTCTCTGACTACTTCCTGTTTCCGCTAGGGTTGGCCGCAGTGCATAGAAGACGCCGAAGCCAGCTGTAGCCGCCGATCTCCGTTCCTCCGGGGAAGGGGGGGGGGGAGTCTGGGAGGAGAGGGATCGCGGCCACTCAGCGCCCCCACCGAGGAGCCCAGCAACTTTCCGGTGCCCGGGACCCAAGTCATTTGCCGCCCTCCCTCTTCCCTTACCGCGGGCCTGACTGGCGATTCAAGCAGCGTGTGCAGCAGTCTTCACACGCTGCTTCGGGCCCTTCTACTGCCCTGATTTACTCTGGCATGTCCGGAGCAAATCAGGGCAGTAGAAGGGCCCGAAGCAGCGTGTGAAGATTGCTGCACACGCTGCTTGAATCGCCATGTGTAGTCAGGCCCGCGGGAAGGGAAGGGGGGGGCGGCAAAGGACTCGGGACCGCGTTTGTAGTCGCTACTATGGGAAGGGAAAGGGGGTAGAGGAAACGCTAATGCTACTGCACAGGGAACTGGTGTGGGGGGAGGGAAATGGAAGGGGGAGGGAATGCTGCTTTGCACAGACAGACAGAGGGAGGAAGGGAGACAGAAAGACAAGAAGAAAGACACAGGGGCAGGTGCACAGGGAACTGGTGTGGGGGGAGGGAAATGGAGGGGGAGGGAATGCTGCTTCAGACAGACAGAGGGAGGAAGGGAGACAGAAAGAAAAGAAGAAAGATACAGGGGCAGGGAGATATACAGAAAGACAAACAGACAAAGGGGGCCAGGGACAGAGACAGACAGCGGGAGTCACATCAGGAGGGGTGCGGGATGCCGCAGAGGGAACTTTTCCAATGGGTGCAACTGGGCAGCTGTCGGGAGCCTCTGATCAGGGGCAGAGCAAGGTAAGTGTATCATAGGGATAAGAAGGAGGAGGGGGGAGAAAAAGGAAGGGACGCCTACTGCTGGACAGGGGGAGAAGGAAAGAGGTGCTGATGGACAGGGGGGGTGAAGAAAAAGGAACGGAGGCCTAATGTTGGACAGGGGGAGAAGGAAGGTGCTGCTGGACAGGGGGGAGGTAAAACAAAGGGAGAAGGGCTGCTGCTGCATAAGAAGAGCTGTAAAGGGGTGGTGGTGGACACAGGGGAGGGAAAAGGAAGGGAGAATGGACAGGGGGAGCAGGCAAGGGGTGGTGATGGACAGCCAAGGAAAAAGAAAGACAGAAAGAAAGAAAGCGGCTAAGGGGAGAGAGAGAGAAAGAAATAGAGACACACACACATATATTCTAGCACCCGTTAATGTAACGGGCTATAAGACTAGTATATTTAATAATACACTTGCAGGGGTAGGTTAATATAAAGGTAGCACCCAATTTCTTTGTCTCAATTCTCATTTGGTTAATTTTGTTACATCATGATATAGCCAAATTTTTTGACCACAAAATTGTGAAACAGAGCTTTTGAAAAATAATCTCACCTATTACCGTTGCCGCCAATGATCTCTGCACCACTCTGTCTAGCGGGCGGGCAGAGTAGTGATTCCTTCTCCGGAGAGGAGGGGTTAGTGACTGTTAAGAATTTTCTAATGTATGTTTACATGTTTATAATATATTTGTGCATTGCATTTCTTTGTAAGATGTTAAAGATTTAATAAAGATTGAACTAAAAAAAAAAAAAGAAAGTTCCCACAGAAGGGTTGGAACAAAAACATCCTTGATGTACTGCTATGCAAGATCTGAGCAACGGGCACTGTGGATGACTGCACTTGATTTGCACGCAAGAGCACATTTACGTTGTATGTGATCTTGTATTGAGCCAGGAGGATGTATCGCAAACACACCGAACAACTTGCCAAATAGCAAGAGAAGGAATAGGACAAATAACTATGGTTTGGACAATTCATGATGATCTGAAATTAAATTGTCTTAAAAAGCGTTGTGCCAAAGAGTTAACTTTACTCAACAAAGACACACACCTGAAAAGGTACAAGCAACTTTTGACTATGTACCTGGAGCACAGCATCAGCTTCATATGGTTTACAGATGAAATATTTACAGTAGCTGTACCAATTAATACACAGAATGATCGCCTATATATGCCTTCAACAACACTGAAGCATGAGGTTAATACCAAACGCGAACTACGGACGCGTCTAACCTTCAGCCAATCAGTCATAGTTTCGGTCGCAATCTCGAAACTCAGATTCATCAATCCTGGGGTTAAAATCAACAGCGCATAGTAGCGGGACATTTTCTTGACATGGAAGCGGTTGCCAGCGATCTGTCTCATGTCAGGAGACTACTTTATCTTCCAACTTAAGGGGAAAAGGAAAAACAGCAGCTGTACCAATAAAATGTGTACCAATAAAAGGTAATCTGAAGAGGAACAATACAGACCATCAATAGAACCTGTGATTGTGCTTTCTGTTTTTCATTTATTCGTGTCTTGTCAGTAGAGTTATATGAATCTGAAAAAATAAGAAGAAGAAACTGAAGTTGATTTTCTTTAATGATATTTAAAATAAAAAACAATGTTAAAAAAGAGTGCTCATTATTTTAATGAAGTAGGATCTACGCTTGGGCTTTATTCTGTGTGAGTACAAATGGTATGTACAACAATATTCTGCTGCTATATAAAGACGTGGAGGGGCATTTTTGATTTAAAAAAAAAAATCCAAATATCAGGTGGAGAAAATGTCTATTTTTTTAATGGGCCGGCTAGATGTTTTATCCAGCTAGACATCTGATTTTCTTTTTGCCATTATGGCAAATAAAACATCCAAAACAAGCCTTTTGCATGTAGGAGGGGCCAGCATTTTTAATGAACTGGCCACACAGATATGCCAGCAGAGCAGTGGGGAAACCCAAGGGGCACTGCTGTGAACTTCACATTAAGGGTACCAGGTATAACTCCCATACTTTATATGACTTGCCCTCCCAAATTCCCTCAAATCCTACTGTACTTACCTGTCTACTACCCCAATAGCCCTTATGCTTGCCTGTGTCACTTGTATGGTAGTACAGTGGGTTTTTGGTGGGCTCACACTTTCCACCACAAGTGTTCTAGTTAGGGTGGCATATGAGTCTGGGTTCCCTTCTCTGTAGAGCCCACCAATCTACTCCAGAGACCTGCTTCAGGCTCTCCTAGGACTAGCCATAATATCTGCAGCTGTCATAGAGACAGATATATATTGTTTGATGTACTGTTTGGGCAACTTCCTGGAGGAAAAGTCCATAGTCTGTTATTGAGAAAGACATGGGGGAAGCCACTGCGTGCCCTGGATCGGTAGCATAAAATGTTGCTGCTTCTTGGGTTTTGGCCAGGTACTAGTAACCTGGATTGGCCACAATGAGAACAGGGATTGATGGACTATTGGTCTGACCCAGTAAGGCTATTCTTAGGTTCTTATGGGTGAGAGATAGTCAGTGATCATTGGGAGAGTATGTGGATGATATATTTTCATCCCTCCAGTGCTCATCTGGTCATCTTTGTGGTTTTTATTCATTTTAAAAACAGATCTAGCTCAATACATTCTAATTGTGCCCTGGACATTTTATAAAATGTTTGATTATCACTGTAAAATATTCAAGTGATGAACACTAATGCCGCCCAAAACACACCTTTAACATGCCCCCTTAAGATTCAGATGCACTGGAAGCCAAATGATCAGAAAGACATCTAGAAAGTCAGTTTTGAAAATGCCCACTTGGACGTTTTGACTAGTAAGACATCCAAGTGCTAGTTTATGCCGTCTTTTGAACATCTCAAACATTGCACACATTTATGATATAACTAGTTGTTTAGCCCGTTACATTAACGGGTGCTAGCAGCCCTTCTCCCTTATTTTTACCTCCTCCCTGTCCAGCAGCACCTGCCCCCCTTTCCCTGCTCCCCCCATATAGCAGTAGCCCTTCTCCTTTTATCTCCCCCTGTCCAGCAGCACCCCTCCCATTCCCTCCTCCCCCTGTCCAGCAGTAGCTCTTCTCCTTTATGTCCTGCTCCCCCCCCCTGTCCAGCAGTAGCCCCAGGAAAAGAGTGAGGATCACAGGACCAAAGCTTTTACTGACATCCAAGTAGGGGAAATCCACTCTCCCCACCTCCTTGCTCCTGCTGCACTTCCTCCTCGGCTATACACACGCGCACACACACGCTTACATACAGCTCTCCGGCTCCTCGCGCCCCTCCTCCACCTTCCACTTCTTCGGCGGGGGCCAACGTTTTCTTTATTTTGTTTTCTTTTCGCGTGTTCCTCCATCACGGAAAAACAGCACTACCAGCCAACTTAGTTCCTTGCCGCCCCCTTCCCGCGGTCCCGAGTCGGGCAGAGCAAATCAGGGCAGTAGCAGGCCGCCAAGCAGCGTGTTTAGAGTGCTGCGGCCCCTGCTGGAGTAAGGACATTTGTTGGGACCGCGGGGCGAGAAGAGGAGCGGCGGCAAGGAACTAAGGGAGCCGAAGGTAGGGTCGGATGGGAGGCTGAACCGGGGTTCGGGTGTGCCGGGGAGAGGAAGAAGACGACGCCGATGACCGGAGAGAGAGAGAGACACTGCAGCGTCTCTGAAATTGAAAAAAACTTCGGTCTTGACTTTTTTTTTTTTTTTTTTTAGTTGAAAGACGCGGTGGTGGCTCCTCTCATGATCCCCGCCTGCGTCGGAAGTCCGACGCAGGCGGGGATCGTGAGAGTAGCCACCGCTGCGTCTTTCAAAGAACCGTAAGCCACGCATGCGTACTTCCTATGTGTCGCTACATCTCACGGAAAAGCGGCGCACACTTAGGAACTGCGCGTGCGCGGCTTACCATTTTATTATATTAGATATGATTCAAAGGAGCTATAGCTATCATACCACTCTTTCACCTGATAGTATAGTTTTCTATCAGCTGCTTTGCATCCCTTTACTCTTAATTTTTTCAATTTTTCAATTTTTTGGGATCCTCAGCGCCACCACTCAGAGCTCAACAGGATTTCATTGCTCTAAGCTTTACGTGCCAGCTCCTCATCGGGTCCCTTTGTTAATTTCTATCTTATATATTTATAAATTATTTGCTTTTGTACAATTTACTTATTTTGTCAACATTTAAGCATGTACTTAGCTTTTATCTTGTGGTCGTGATATTTCCCCTAGCCAGAAACCACAAGATAAAAGCTAAGTACATGCTTAAATGTTGACAAAATAAGCCCGCACGCACACAACAGTCCTAGGCTTCAAAAGCAAACTAGATGCATATCTCCTTGAGAGAGGCATATAAAGATATGGTTGGCTATAAAATAATGGTTATTATATACAAAACAAGCTGAATATCTTTAAATTTATAACCACACAAATTGATATTCATATAGTAGTACCATCAGAAATATAGTGCTCAACTTATTTCAATAATGAAAACGGTATAGACCTCAGTGTTTCCCAAGATAAATCTTGTGAAACAACCTATGCCAGTAAACATACTAACATAGGAAATACATCCTCGGTCTAGTTTGTTACCGTACTTTTATGTCCAAAAATTTTTAAATATTATTTCAAAACTTTTTAGGAAAGTGAGCACTTATCTTATTTTCTTCTGATGACTCAAAACCACCGCAGTTGCAGTTTTAGCGGTATATACATACACCGCTTACGATCAGTCTCAGAATTGGTAAATATCCCAACTGGTAAATATCCCAACAGGCCCTGTTTCGCCCTACGGCTGCATCAGGGGATTATCTACAAACAAAACACATTATTACTATAAGATACAGGAAAAATTCCCATATACCACGCTATATACTGAAACTACTTACAATTTAAACATGAGCTACTGCTTCAATGATTCTTTGTAACGAAATGGCGGCTCGGCGTACTTCCGGGTTTTTAAAGGGAACATCGGAGCGATATTACACCAATCAGCTCCAAGTGCTCACCGGGCTATAACCAATCCTAATAGCTTCCGGGTTTTTCTTCAGAAAAACGCGCGCCATTCAACCCTAACATTTAAACCATATGGGGTATAGGTTTTTAGTCTGTATACCCATTTCTGTTCTTTCTGTCTTAGATAAAGTTTAAAATCTCCACCTTTAGTTGAGGGGTATAGTTTTTCTATTACCCAGCAACGCATCTCTGAGAACTTATGATTATTATCAAGGCAATGCTGTACCATAGGTGCCGGAAGTACGCCGAGCCGCCATTTCGTTACAAAGAATCATTGAAGCAGTAGCTCATGTTTAAATTGTAAGTAGTTTCAGTATATAGCGTGGTATATGGGAATTTTTCCTGTATCTTATAGTAATAATGTGTTTTGTTTGTAGATAATCCCCTGATGCAGCCGTAGGGCGAAACAGGGCCTGTTGGGATATTTACCAGTTGGGATATTTACCAATTCTGAGACTGATCGTAAGCGGTGTATGTATATACCGCTAAAACTGCAACTGCGGTGGTTTTGAGTCATCAGAAGAAAATAAGATAAGTGCTCACTTTCCTAAAAAGTTTTGAAATAATATTTAAAAATTTTTGGACATAAAAGTACGGTAACAAACTAGACCGAGGATGTATTTCCTATGTTAGTATGTTTACTGGCATAGGTTGTTTCACAAGATTTATCTTGGGAAACACTGAGGTCTATACCGTTTTCATTATTGAAATAAGTTGAGCACTATATTTCTGATGGTACTACTATATGAATATCAATTTGTGTGGCTATAAAATAAGCCAGGTGTATACCTAGCAGGGCCTCCGCGTGTGCGGATCGCCGGACTTGATGGACCGAAGGTCTGATCCGGAGATGGCGCTTCTTATGTTCTTAGAGCCACGGAGCATAAGTTCGCTACGGGCTGAAATCTCCAAGCCGGTTTTTTTTGTTTGTTTTTTTTTAATGTTCAGCAGCGGCGGCGGCGGCAGATGACAGCTGGGTGGACCGCTCAGCTAAAAGGCCCTAGGGAGAACACTGGAGATGAAGGCTGATCGGCCCGGTAGATCAGGACGGCAACACGAGTCTATCACGGAGCCCGGGATGGGCTTCGCGATCGACTCGCGTTGCCTTCCTGAGCTACTGGTCGATCGCGATCGACGTGTTGGGCACCCCTGGCTTAGAGCAATGAAATCCTGTTGACCTCTGAGTGGTGGCGCTGAGGATCCCGAAAAATTGAAAAAATTAAGAGTAAAGGGATGCAAAGCAGCTGATAGAAAACTATACTATCAGGTGAAAGAGTGGTCTTTTGAACATCTGTCATTTTTGAAAAGAGTCTCTTAGTTTGATATTATACATGAAAGGTGCTCTAAGATTTCCAAATGTTGGTGCCGTGCATGTTTTTTAAATTGTCTTTGAAAGAGACCTCTGCAGTCTTATCTTTTGAAACTTATAAGGCAGTGCTTAAAAGTACCTTTTCAATGTAACTGACAAAAAAGTCAACTCCATTAAAAATACACTGAAGTGGGTGATCTGTACTTATCTGATTGGTGCCACCAAGGCATCCAATCTTGCACACAGCCATGACAGATCTGAAGAACTGTGTAATGATACTAAACAGATACCCTGCAGATGGCATTTCAAAAAAGCTGTGTTTTAGAAAAACTGTTCTTTTTTAAGTGGTGTTTTGTTTTGGGAAATAGGAACATGTTAGAATTTGAACAATCAGTTCTATAACATCGACAACAATCTTCTTGATAATGCATGGAATAAACACAAGACAAAAAACATATCCTCAGCATAGATGTTCAAGTGAAGATTAAAAAAAAAAAAAAAAAAAGCTATGCAAAGAAACATAAAACGGAAACACACGAGTAATATATTTTTCCCATGAAATGAAATCAGCACTTTATGAACAGTTAGGGGCCCTTATACTAAAGCTTAGAACAAACTAATGTAGATTGACGCTAAACACTGCATGTTCTATACCTTTGAGTCACAATGTTTATTAGCACAAGCTAATGTCTGTTAGAGCATGCTAAGATTTAGTAAAAGTGCTGTTTAATTTGGAAAGGAAATGCTTTCAGGTAGAAACTCAGGTGACACTTAAGCAACAATAAATTAATCTAACTGTTTCAAATACATAAAGGTGCTCATTTTCAAAGCAGATGGACACCTTAAAATGCCTGTTTAAAAAAAAAAATAATAATTTGAATGTTTCATACTGAAGTTCATCTAAATAACAAAGGGGTGTATTGTTGGTGTCTTTTGGGTGGGACTAGGGAGGGCCCCAAAGTAGGACATCCAACAGGGATTTTTGAACAGGATAAAATGTCCATGTCTATAAAAGAGGACATTTTCTTCTAGACCTATTTCAGTCACATCCAAGTTGCAAAAAGTTGCTGTAATTTAGCAGCTGACAATTGAAGGGATTAAGGCATGACTCTTTACGAATCCCTCAGTGGGTGCTATCACTAGGATTACCATATTTTTCTCTGGAAAATTCCAGATACTTGACCCCGCCCTGTTCTACTCCCCAGCCCCACCCTGCTCCACTTTTAGCCCTTTGCAGTTCTGCCTCTAGCCCCGCCCCATTCCACCCCAAGCACCACTCCCACAAAGCCACCTCTCTTCTTCCAGATGAGCTCCAGATGTGTCTGGAGGGCCTGGAACATGCGCGGATGTGTATAACATCATTCGCTTATGTTCAGAGGCCCTCCAGATGTCAGGACTTTCCAAAACCAGGACAAATGCCAGGTTTTGGAAAGTCCATCTGGGAGCCTAGACAGTCCTCTAAAAAGAGGACATGTCTGGGTTTTTCCAGACATCTGGTAACCCTAGCTATCACCTTCCCTCTCCCCTGAAAGTGAAACTAGAAAGGAAGCTCTATGTCAGCTGCAGGTATTATAGCCTGAACTGCCTAGAAGTCATTCGAATGTGGCGGTATAGAAGAATAAAGTTATTATTATTATATAATCTAATCTAAATCTTGGATTTATATACCATGTCATCTCCCCAAATGGAGCTCGACTTAGTTTACATAAATATTGATGAATCTCACATATTGGTTACTCTTCCTGATACACTGACCTGAAAAGCAACATGGAAAACATACAAAAAGTAGACATTCTATGAAAGCTCATTGCCAATATTTCTCAGTTCCTCTGTGATGTATGTTTTACTTTTGATTTTGTGTGCCATAGAAAAATGAAGGGGATCTCTTCCATCGACTTTGGCACATCATGAATGAAATATTGGACCTGCGTAGGCAGGTACTTGTAGGACATCTAACACATGATCGGATGAAAGACGTAAAGCGGCATATCACAGCTCGTTTGGACTGGGGCAATGAGTGAGTAGCAGATCAATGTTAACAATATTATTCCATATAGCAAAATACCGTGTTTCCCTGAAAATAAGTCCTAGTTGAAGCGCTGGATTCGCAGGCAGCAATGCTTCCCCCGCTTCCCCCCCCCCCCCCCCGCACACCCTCCCCCCACCGACCATGAGACTGACATACCATTACCTTCTTCCAAATGATAGCGTCACGGCAGCAATCTAAGCACACTGCTTTGTGCCTTCTCCCACCGGGGCATTTCTCTGCCGCATCACTGATGGTGTCATCAGCAGTGCGGCACAGCAATGCCCCGGCGGTAGAAAGCCCGAAGCAGCCCATTTAGATTGTTGCTGCGATGCTGCCATTTGGAAGAAGGTAATGGTATGTTGGTCTCTCAGTCGGTGTGGGGAGGGAGAGCTGGAAGGGTCGGCGGGGGTTCAGCTGCAAGGCGGAGGGGGGGGAGATAGAAAGATGCTGTTGGTTTGTGATTGGGCAATGTTTCCCCGAAAATAAGACCTAGTGGATTTTTTGAGCCCAAAATTAATATAAGACAGTGTTTTATTTTTGGGGAAACAATGGTATTATGGTTTAATACACATTGGAGCTGGGTGATTGGTGCACCTACCCCTGCATAGCTGACACTTTTGTTTGTTTATTTATTTATACAGTTAGTGTGGTATACAATCTTGCATTCTAGTCAATGACCAATTAAAACATTCACAATAAAATTACAGTAACAAATAAATCACAGCACAACTCATATCATCTTTGACTACGTACTTACCCAGTATATTAATCCTGCAATTGTTACATCGCAGTAGATCAGAGAAACCTTTACAAGTTTTTGATATTGGAGATAATTTTCATTGTATTGCAACTTTTCAGGAAGTCTAATCTACAAAAGAGCTTCCTCCACATAAAATATCCTAGACCTGTTGTCTTGCAATCAAATATGCTTAAAAAAGGGAACATCCAGCAAAAACTGCTCCACAGATCTTAAGGTGCATCGAGGACAATAAATTATAAGAATAGAGGACAGTGCCTCTGAGGTTACATTGTTTAATGTTTTGTAGAGAGTCAAAATCTTCAAATGGATCCTCCATTTGACTGGCAACTAGTGTATTATTCCAAGACAAACAAGCAGCATATTTTTCACATGTAGGTGACATCATCCACGGACCCCCGGTAAGGACAGCTTTAAAAGTGCATCACCACTTTAAGAACTTAAGAAATTTCATTAACTGCCCTTACCACACATGCGCAAGTGCCTTCCTGCCTGACGCAAGCTTGCAGCTCCTCAGTTCTTAATTTTCTGCGGAACTAAGTTCTGTTTCTGAACATTGTTCAGTTTTTTTGCCATTTGCTTTCCCGCTCTCACGTTTTTTTCCTTTATTCTTAACATATTTTTAAGTTTACTTCTTTTTAAGAAGAAAAGTAAGATGAATATTTTTTCCCTCGGGGAATTAATTGCTTTAGAAGCGAGAGCTGGTACTAAAGAGTATAGGTGTCTTTAAAGAGAAAAATTTTTAGTTTAGCTTTAAATTTTTCAAGAGTTTTCTAATCGACGATCTAATGAAAGAGTATTCCACAGAGAGGGGGCAGTGACCAAAAAAATGGATTTGCGAGTGGTATCGTAAGATGGTTCGCGTATTGATGATATGGAAAGTAGGTTTTGGTTTCTAGATCGGAGGGCCCTGGATGATGAGTATGGGATAAGTAGTTTGTCAATGAATGCTGGTTGGTTAGAGTTTTTTGTTTTAAAGGTGAGGAGGAGTATTTTATAGGTGAGGCAATGAGTGATGGATGGCCAATGTGCTTTACGGAGGAGAAGAGTAACATGGTCAAATTTTTTTGCATGATAAATTAATTTAACAGCAGTATTTTGCAATAGTTGTAAGCGACGGATTTCTTTCTGGGATATACCTTGATATAGAACATTGCAGTAATCTATGGTTGAAATTACGAGAGAGTGAACCAGGATGTTGATAGAGAGGGGATCAAGAAAAGAGAGAGAGCAGATGAGCCTAAGCTTAGGAAAACATTTCTGCGTAACTGCACCAATTTGTTGGTGAAAGGTGAGGTCCTTGTCAAGGATGACCTCGAGAAGTTTGACTTTACTGTCCATTTGAATTGGGGAAGAATTAGTGCAAATGGGTAAGCATGAATGTTCATCTTGTCACCACCACTATAGCCCAGGGCTGGGCTCTATAGCAATCCCAGTGGTTAACATAAACAGTGCACCAGCGTGTGACCCGGCATGGAGTCACCCTGCAGGACTGGATTCTCAGCAGTAATCAGAGTTAAAGCCAAGAAAAATAACGTTCCAACAATGGTAGTAATTGAAAGAATATTAAAATATTAGGCGTCATCTTTGACCATAAACTTTCCTTTCATAACCATATCAGCAATGTCATAAAGTCATCTTTCTTTAGGCTTCGTCCAATCCGATCTGTTGCACAATTCCTTAACAATAATTCTCTTAATATTCTTATCCACTCTCTCATTATTTCAAAGATTGATTACTGTAATGCACTTTTTAAAGGCATAGCTCAAAAGGAAATCAAACGTTTACAGATCATACAAAATACTTCTATTAAGCTCATTTTCAAAGCCAAAAAATTCGACCATGTTACTCCACTCCTTAAGGAAGCCCATTGGCTTCCTGTTGCTCATAGAATCATATATAAACTTAGTTTGCTCACTTTTAAATCTCTTTCTTTTAAAACTCCGGCTTTTATTTATAAATTATCAATCCCTTACACAACGAATAGAACACCAAGATCTACTGAACAACATTTGTTGACAATTCCATCTCTTAAAATCATAAATACACGACGCCAATACATTTTTTCTGTTACTGCACCCCAAACCTGGAATTCCTTACCCTACCATTTGAGACAAGAAACCAACTTAGAAAAATTTAAAAGTAACCTGAAAACTTTTTTATTTATTGATGCCTTTATAAGTCAACAATAATTTCATTATAAAATAATTCCAAAACTTTGTTTTACCCCTGCCTCATGTACCTTCCCTAAATGTTTTCCCCATCTTTATATTATAATGTAACTTCTAACCCTTCTCTTTCCTAAGTGTTTCCAGTATTGTCAAATTTGTCATTAGTTTAGTCAACATTCTTTAATGTATTACTTTTTAAATTGTAATTTTATTATGTACATCGCTTTGAATTAAGATAAAGCGATTAATCAAATCTGAATAAACTTGACTTGAACTTCTTTTACTCAATCCTTCATGCAGGTAAGTAATTCATTAGGCTTTTGCAGCATTAGTCAGGATTTCACACAGCATTAAAACAAAAACTGCCAAAAAGGACAAGAAAATAAAACAGTCTAAAATAAAGTCCAAAACTTTCTTTCACTCCTAAATAAAGGTCCCAATTGCTCTTGAGACCACAGCTCTCCACAGAGCTAGCACTGCCTGCTCCAAAGCAGGAAATTCAGTAAATCAAAACTGCAGTTCAGGATAATAGTTTCCCCAATTCTCAGTAAAGAAAATGAGGAAAGCCTCTGGCAATCTTATATGACTGCCAGGAAAGGAGAGTGCACAGGTTTTGTCAAAAATACAGCCACAGATATGGCCTTCAAAATCCCACCCAGGGTGACAACAAAACCTCTCCCCACACACTCCTAGCTTCCTCAAAACCAACATTAAAAAAAAACATACAGCAAACAAACAGTTCCCAAAAATTCAAACTCACTGTTTGTAGCTTGAGGCCAAGTCCACCTGCATAGGCTCAGGATAATTAGCTTCACAACCTGCACAAGCTTCTTGACATTCCATAGGCTCTCCATTCAAAAGTGGCAAGTCTTCATCTTGTCCAGCCTCTGTCAGCTCCATAGGCATAGGGTTGTTGCTCCTGTTTGGCCCAGGTGGATCTTTAGGGAGGCAAGGCCTGAACTTCCTCCCTAACCAGCCTGCTGGCTTGAATGCCACTGCTGGCTTACATACCCTAGGGGTGTGGCCTGATCTGAGTGAGTCAGCAGAAGTCCAGGGGCCTCTTGAGCTCCCCCGGTGGTGACTCGAATAAAGCTCACCTACTTCCTCCTCAGATGAATCCAGCTCCCTCTGGTGGTCAACGGCATTATCTCCCAAAATATAACCCTGGGAGATCCTGGAATTTTCCTTCCTTGTTTTTATTCTTACTTTTTTCCCTGGCTTGACTGGGACCTTGGCAGAGCCCGGGTCTGACTGGTCACAATCTGAGGAGATCAAGAAAAGAACACTGGTGGTTTTAAGGATGTTCAATGAGAGTTTGTTATGCCGGAGCCAGGAACTGATTTTATTGAGTTCATGATTGATTTAAATTATTTCATCAGGTGATGTAGGATTTAGGGGGTAAAGCAGTTGAATGTCATCAACATATGTAAATACAGTGAAACCTATAGATTGGGCCAGAGTAAGTAGAGGTGTCAATAAAATATTAAAGAGAAGTGTAGAGAGAATCGAGCCTTGGGGAACTCCATAGCTTACCAATCTTCACTGGCTTCCAGTGCTTTCCAGAATTCATTTCAAATGCTCCCGTCTGGCTTTCAAGATCATTCACGGCATCCTTCCGCCCCTAATCCCACTATCTTTTAACGCCTCAAGGCCTGCTACCACCAGATCCGCCCACAGACATAAACTATCCTTCCCCTCTCTGCACGGTATCCTCTATGCGGGCAAACTGAGAAAGTCCCTCGTCTCCAAAATCATGGGCCTTTGGAACGATCTCACTATCCCGCTGCGGAACCTGAGCTCCCTTCAATTATTCCGCAAACAATTGAAAACCTGGCTCTTTTCTAACACATAATGCAATCCGCTAAGAAGATCGACTGTCGGCTCCGGGCGGCTTTCCCGCAGAGGAGAGAATCCTGCATTCACCGTGGGCCTCATCTGGGGCAGCCTCCTTGGAGCGGCTGGGGCACGGGCAGTGTGTCTGGGAGGGAATGCATGGATGGGAGAACATCGCAGGGGAGGAGACATAGGCATCCTGGGACTGTCTGCCAAGTCTCTTCCCTGAAGAAGCCCTTTCTGGAAACGTCAATCGCTCCTCCTAAACTTACTTGCTCCACTTCATCACTGACGCTGAAACCGTGGATTGAAGACAAAGTTTTATTTTATTTTTCTTTCCAGCTTATGATTTATCTTTAATCTTATCTATTGTTTTGCCTTTTGTCTTTGTTTTGTTCTATTTCTATCATTTAAATTTCTCCAGAATTCTACTGTTCAACGGCTCCCCCTTCTGCTTCTATTCCTTTCTCTCCTCTCTTCTACCTTCCAAAGTATTTAGATCAATGCTGTCTTGTTAAAATGTTTATTTTATTTTTATTTTTCCTCTAACTCTACTTTTCACTTCTCTATTACCCTCCAGGTACTTTAGTTAGATTGTGAGCCTTCGGGACAGTAAGGGAATTTTTCAAGTACCTTTCTTATTTCTAATCTTAATGTATATTTTCTGTAAACCGCTTAGAACCTAACGGATGTAGCGGTATATAAGAAATAAATTACATTACATTACATTACATAATCATCTTTCTAACATAAGATCATTTCTTCTCCTGTTTATATTCCTTCTACTCATACACTCTTGTAAATCATTCTCCTCTCTTCTTATATTTTTAAGCTTTGTAAACCGTGTCGAGCTCCACTTCCGTGGAGATGATGCGGTATATAAATCTAAGGCTTAGTTTAGTTTAGTTTAGAGTCATTGAAGCTAACTTTATAGTTTTGATCCTAAAAGTAGGAAGAGAACCATTGCAGAACTGTACCAGAAATGCTAATAGATTCTAATCTTTTAAGGAGTAGGAAATGATCAATTGTGTCAAAGACAGATGTGAGGTCTAAAGAAATCAGAATGGAGGATTTGCGATGGTCTTTAAAGTAGTGAAGTTGTTAGTCCGATGAGAGAGCGTTCAGTAGAGTGATTTTTTCGGACCCGTTTGGCCAGCCATCGATTAAGGTTAGTGGGGGGGGCTCAGTCGGAGGAAAGGGGTTTAGGGGGGGAGGTTGTCCGGCAGTAGGGCTTGGGCTTCCTCCTGCCAGTGTGTGGGGGAGGGGGGGTTCTGTCCGGCAGGAGAGCTTGGGCTCACTCCTGCCAGTGAGCAGTGTGTGTGTATGTGGGGTTCTGTTCATCAAGAGAGCCTGGGCTCCGCCCTGCTGGTGAGTGGTGCAGGGTTCGGGGGGGTTTCTGTTGACTGGAGGGCTTGGTCTCCCTCCTGCCAATGATCTCAGGGGTTCGGGAGGTTCTTTCCAGCAGGATGGCTTGGGCTCCCTCCTGCCAGTAATCGCAGTTGGGGGTGGGGGGGTTT
Source organism: Geotrypetes seraphini (assembly GCF_902459505.1). Classification (NCBI taxonomy): domain Eukaryota; kingdom Metazoa; phylum Chordata; class Amphibia; order Gymnophiona; family Dermophiidae; genus Geotrypetes; species Geotrypetes seraphini. The sequence goes on from NC_047092.1 coordinate 56,578,406, forward strand.
TTAGGCAGGAGGGCTTGGGCTCCCTCCTGCTGATGATTGTGCGGTTGTTGGGGGTGTTCTTGAGCAGGAGAGATTAGGCATCTCTCCTGCTGCGATCGTTACTGGGGGGAGGGGGGACAACGGTTCCAGGATTCTGTAACCGGCGTTGTTTTTGACAGATGCCAGTTACAGAATACTGCTTTTAGGTGAAGGTCTGGCCCCTCTTTCGCCTTAAAAGTCTTGTTTTGGGCATTTAGGACTTGGGCAATTTTTTGGTTGGGAATGTGTGGTAAGGATAGACGTAGTAGCAGTCTGGACGATTACATTGCTGAACGTAGAGGTAGGCCATTCTAAAAAAAACCTTCATTTTGGACTTTTTTTTGAGAATGGACATTTCTCTGCTGCCTTCTGTGTCGAGGGACTTAGGCCAAAAGGGGACTTAAGACGTTTCTTTTGATTATGCCCCTCTAAGTTTTTATTTTTATTCTTTTTCACTTTGGTGTGGCTATTAATGTATGTATGTGTTTAAGCTATGATATACTTGTATTGATAGCTGTGTCTTATGAGAAAAGCAGTCCTTATAGGACTCAGTTATCACTAATCCTTGCAATGAGTGGTGGACCATATTTCACCAGGCAGGACCACGAAGTTTTGCCAGAATAGTGATATAGATACATTTCTTTGTCTAGGACACATTAATAATGCAACTTTTTTTTGTTAATGGTTGTTTGTTAAATTTTGTTGTACTGTTGCTCTGTCTTAACCCTTTCAGGACCAAGGGACATATTTGTCCCATAACTTTAAAATCCTATAAATTTTGATTGGGATAGTCTACAGTTCTAAATTTGATATGTACGGATTCCATATGATACTGCCTTTATGTAAACAAACTGGTTCCGACATTCATTCATTAGCGTCGTTGCCAGATTGATGAGAAGATTCACTTGCCACACTGTCCATAAGCCAGAAGTGTGATTTAAAAAAAAAATAATAATGATATTTCACAAAAAAAAATCAATTTTTTGGCATCTGCAAGCCCTTTTTACCATAAAAATGTCGTCAAAACCACAAAAATTGGCCTACGATCCTTATGGTCCTGAAAGGGTTAAAAAGCAGAGATAAGGAAACATTTTAAGACTGTGAAATATAAAACAACAAAACAAAAAAATCAATGTTCTAATGGTTTTCTAGAAAATTCACTGTTAAGTAGCTCTTTTATTGCTGCAACTTTTTTTTTTTTGCAGACAACTGGGATTAGACTTGGTTCCAAGACAAGAGTATGCAATGGTGGATCCAGAAGATGTCAGCATTACTGAATTATATAGATTGGTAGGTAGATGGCATTATCTTTCCAGCTTGATTTTAGATCAGAGTTCCTATAGCAACTGTCACAGCTGCTTAGTTCATAAATCAGTGTATTTTGCATGTGAAAGCAATCTTTAATTTTAGGGATAGAACTGAACTGAGATGTTTATTCTCTCTAATTTCTTTTAAAGATTTGTTTAGTAAAATCCTGGCTTAACCACTACTTTATTAGAAAAAAAAGACAGTTTCTTGCCATATACCAGCACCATTGGATGCATGTTTTTAATTTACAAAAGATCAAGGATATTGCTATCCATTCTTAATTCTGTTTTTTGTTACTTCTCAGATGGAGCATCGACACAGAAAGAAAGACACTCCTGTGCCTGCAAGTAGTCACCATTTGTTTGTTCAGATAAAGAGCTTGATGTGCTCTAACCTTGGAGAGGAACTGGAGGTGATTTTCTCACTGTATGACAGTAGAGAGAACCGACCTATCAGGTAATAGACGAGTGATTTTAACCAACATGCTTCAGTAGCCTGGTTGGGTGGCTCCTTTAAATGGAGGGCCTCTTTCAGCTTTAGATTTTTTTATTTTAATGTGATAGGAGAACTGGGAAAGTGTTGGGTATTCACAGCGTTTCAGCTGGCAGCTCTAAAAGTATAAGCTTTACAGTATGAATGTTGAGTAGTTTCAAGTGCATTCAAATGAGACCAATTTCTACATTTAGCCTTTATAATTTTGATATGTTAAAAAAAGGAATTACTTCAAATATACACAAAACAAAAAAATATCTTATTTGTACTTTAACTTCTTGGTTGCTGAGAAGAGGAACCAAATTAAGAACTATTCCAGAATCTATTACCATCTGAATTTTTTCTTTACCAGCATCTGTTAGATATGAAAGGGCCCAGACTATATCCACCAATATCTAAAACACAAAGGTATAAACACATGTGAAACAAGGTGCTATAAATATAAATAAGCATGTAGAAGTCCAGTACAATTATGGCGGTCTTACAAGGTCTTTTTACATACATGTAGGCCTATGTAAGGCAGCTTATGTGGCTTCCTTTCACTTCTGTAAGAATCTAGGGCAGCCCTCCCTGTACCCAGCCTTAGAAGAAAGTATATCACTGCTATGAATGGGCCTGAGCTCTGCAAACCCTGGACAGGAGACCTGAAATATATATTTACTACTATTACTATGTATTTCAATAGGGCTCTTTCTAGACATGAGCAGTGCTATACAAACACACACGAAATGGTCCTTACTCCATGGAGCTTACAAACTAATGAAGACACAAATAAGATGTTTCAAGATGTACTTTAACAAACATGGTTAGTATTATCAAGACTATGATCCTGAAAAGCCAGTCTAAATTTTAAAAGCAATCTAAAACCTAATTTTCTGAGGTAGAATTTGAACATGGCTTAAGGAGAGAATGGGAAAGTGGCATCCAGGTATACAGTGGAGCAAGGTGAAACTGATTCTGCAACAGGACATATCCCACCAAAACTACAATGTGATGGCTCTTGAAATTTTCCAGTGAAACATTTGATTTGCTATCCATAATACTCATACCTTCCATATTCAATCAATCCACACATCCGGAAAAATGGGAGAGAAAATAATTCAACCCCCCCCCAAAAAAAAAACCCCAAACAAGCAAACCACAAAACCCAAAAACAAAACAAACCTACCTCTCCCTATGTCACAATAGCATGGACATTCAAACATATCTACAATAGAGCACAGTAATTGGGCTAATACTATAATTCCAGAATATATGTTCTAGAAATTAGCAGGTGATTATATCATTCATGGCAACCCATGCAATATTAAACACATTGCTCTTTAATAGATCTGTGAATTTTTCTGTCCAGAAAAGCTTTCAATGGAAATTCCTTTGAAAGATCTATAACACGAGTCAACATGACCATTTATTTCAAATCTGAAAAGTACTCGGCATTTTGCATGTGCTCTGATTTATTGTAAAGTGAGACAGTTCTGAACTCTGCATGAATATTCTCTCTCAGCTTCCCCATCCCTGACTGATCATCTAGACCTGGATTCCAAACCCCACAATCCCCAATCATTGTGCCTTGGATTTAAAGCCTCAACCTTCCCAAAGACTAGGCTGTGAAAACTAAGGCTGTATATCTATTCTGCTTTTTGTATGTCTTTTCATTACTTTTTATTCTTAATTTTGTTAGGGTTGCATTTCGATTAAAAATTGAATTGCAATTGTGCAATTGTGTTATTTTTTTTCCCCCATCGCAGCTCCTTGGGACTGGGCAATGGAGTGTTAAGTGACTTGCCCAGAGTTGCAAAGAGCTGCAGCTCTAAAAGAAACCACAAACAGATTAGGTTCTTACCTCAATAATCTTCTTTGTGGAAACGACTAGTGGTCCTTAACAGCAAAGCCTTACATCTGAATTCACAAATCGCCTACAGGAAACTGTCAATCTTCCCATCTCTACCTCCTTCCCAGAGAGCTGCTCATGCCACCTCAGTTTGTACAAAAGCAATCAAGTAGCACTGTAATGAAAGAACTGGCAAGAATCCCCAACAGTACAATTCTTTCTGCTCTGTCACAAACATAACATTCAAGCAACTGCTATAAAACAGATACAAAACTATGTGCAACCAGTACTAATCTTATACAGAGCTCTCAGCTACTCACATGTACCGCTATCCAGCAGACTCTTAAAGCAGAGTATACACTCAAGTGTATATGTATGTATGTGTATATATATATATATATATATATATATATATATATATTCTCCACTCACCTGAAAGACTGATTTCTCTAGCTCCAGACTAATTCCAAGGCAGAAGGCAGGTAAAGTCTATGTACAGGGCAGGGCTTCAGGACCACTAGACCAGTGATTCCCAACCCTGTCCTGGAGGAACACCAGGCCAATCGGGTTTTCAGGCTAGCCCTAATGAATATGCATGAGAGAGATTTGCATATGATGGAAGTGATAGGCATGCAAATTTGCTTCATGCATATTCATTAGGGCTAGCCTGAAAACCCAATTGGCCTGGTGTTCCTCCAGGACAGGGTTGGGAACCACTGCACTAGACATCTACAAGAAAGTTATTTGAGGTAAGAGTCTAATCTTTCTTTCCAGTGCAATGTCTCTAATGGTCCTGAACCATAGGAACATATCATAAATACAGGATGTCCGGGGCGATACTTGGAGAGACCTCCCAGGAAAGAGACTTGGGAGTTATGATCGACAAGTTGATGAAGCCATCCACCAAGGGCTGCCGCATGAGCGGACTGCTGGGCACGATGGACCACTGGTTTGACCCAACAGTGGCAATTCTTATGTTCTTACACAGACACACTCTTACCCTTGCTATGCGACACCAAAATTTTCAAGAAAATTTTTATTTTTACTATTTAATGTCTCAAAATGTGTACATTAGATCCATGCCTCAAAATATCTCTGATCATCATGGGAAAAAGTATGCACAGCAGGAATAATTTTATAAAACCTTGTGCATTAAACCTGGTTTACATGAAGAAAAAAGCTTTTATAAAATTGTGCAAGTACATGTGTATGAAACACAATCTCAGTGAAACTCCAGAAGTCTTTGGTAAAGCAGAAAATCTTTTATTTCTTCCTGACCAAAAAGGGTGTCCAATTTGCGTCAAAATAATGACAAAGTAGGCACACATAGTTCAGTACGTTCATTGGTTTTAGAGTTAGTTAGAACTTTTCTTAGTCCCTCTTGCCTGCCTGCTCATTGGATAGTGCTACAAGACTCCAAAAAAATATATATGACAGAGGAACTTCAAAAGACTCAACAGTGAGGCAATAAAGGTCTAGGGGTTCCCACAGTGGTAGTGGTGAAGAAAAACAACTCGACTAACAAAATGAATAACTAACTAAAATGGAGTGAAATTAGGTGCCTTCAGTGTGAAGGGACAGCGACGGGAGAATTTCTCCAATGCTACTCACATCAAGGCGGAGACAACCAAGCCTCCACCTACACACCATCACCGGGCACCTAAGTGTGCTTTAAATCAAATGGTACAATCACCATAACATAATAAACAGTGAAAAAAGTGCATTCAAACACGGCTACCACTCTGGAAACCCTCCCTAGCCAACTCCCAAAGCTGAAAGGAATTTTAGGGAAAAAGAGTACTTAGCTCAGTGAAAGTTGTAATCCAAGCGTCCAAAGTAAGGCAAAGAATGCCACGAGAAGCCAGGTTCAACCAGCCTGGTTTCGGGAGCAAGTCCCTTCCTCAGGAACCTGTAATTCAAAAAGTCAATCACATGATCCAAGTCAGCTGGGCAGAGAGAGGAGCTAACAGAAAGGAGCAGAGACGGGGCTTAAAAAGCCAAGCTTCATGACATCACATATCAAACAACCAATCACACACACAAACACAACTGAAGAGTATAAAGAAACGCAAAACTACACAATACTGTTCCATTCAATGCAATCATTTAGTCCTTGAGGAGACACACACAGTAGTTGAAAGATCCAGAATTGCTCCCTAAGTGTAAGATGAGCCATTTTGTCACCCCTGAATTCGCTTGGAAGTTGTTCAAGTACAAACCAAGACAGGTCAGCGAATTCATGATTTTTTTTTCTAGACAAGGGGGGCAGAACTGGAAGCAGTGTGAATCCTGCTTTTATGTTCTAAAGTCTAACAGTGCTCATTGGATGGAGCAATGGCAGTTCACAACCTATCAGAGACTTTCTTGACTACTTCTTGTCTCTCCACCTCTAATTACTTCTCCCATTACTCTTATTCCCCAGACCTCCAACCCTATTTACAATTGCCCATATTTGGGCATTTGCTCCTCCCTTCAAATGCCCACCCCTCATGTTATGTACTCAGGCTAGTCACTTGAACAATAGCCCTTATGATTAGTTATGCTGAGACATCAGATTTCATGTTCACTTGACTGTAGGCATTGTGTTCATACAGTGTCAAATACTATCCCAGGAATGCCCCCCCCCCTTCTGATTCAGCAATAATTCTTACTGCTCTATGCACACAGTGTTAAATAAATTCCCTCTACTTGAATTTATAGGTTATTTTACTCTGCAACAATTAACAAATAAAGTCATAATATCTATTCTGTTATTTCTTATTTCATTTCTCACAACTCCCTCCTTTTCTTTTTAACACTTATGCTAATTTTTCATTATTTTCTTGTAATGAACTGCTTTCAGTTCTGATAACATTATCTCTACTAGATTCTCATAATCAGATGGTTTGTTCATTCTCTCTTGTAATTCTCATCTACCAAATTTTCATGTTTAGATGATTCTTTTTATTGTGTCTTCTTTATCTCCTTTAATAGGAACAAATTATTTACTGACTGCTGTGTTTTCAGTGTAATTTGTTTGTTAAAAACCATTTCTATTAATTTTTGTGTTAACTATCTGTCCCTGAATTCTCTGTTAATTTTACTGCTAGTGTGCTAAGTCCCTGTAATGCTCTGGAAATGGTTCCATCAGGAGCTATGTTGATAGGAATTAAAGTACAACTTTCCCAGCATGACACAGATCTCCTTTCTCTGCTAACATCATATCCTATTTTCCCATGCCATTCCACTGCTAGCATCAAGTTGCTCAGCTATTCCTTTTATTGAATTCCTTGTGTAATTGATGAACCTTTGTTGATTGTAATAAATGTAATTAATCCAATCAACATTTTTATTCATGGTAACCTACCAAAAGAGAGAGGACTCGGACCCTGCTGCTATCTGGTTTGTTGCTTTAAACTCATCTGGAACTCCTCTGGGGTCCTCTATGGAGTCTATGTATATGTTGTCATCAAATGAGGTACCTAATGTATTTCGCTTAACCCTAGGCTTTACCTCATTCTGACTTCTCTCAAATGCTAGAATAAACGGTATAGCCCATTGTACAAGTGCACAAGTGCCCTTCCACTTTGGAGGAGGTATCGATCTTTCTCAGGATCTTTCCTCCATAGATCAGCCCTTGGCACCACGAAAGCTGAGTAATTCTTCTGTTCTTCTTTATCATGAAAAGTATCAATACAAGTCGTTAGTTCACCCAGGTTCCGTGTGATCTATTCCCCCTGTTGAGAGAGACAAGCGGTGTGGTTCCCACTTACCATGGAGAACACTGGTGGCACCTTTCTGTCATTTCAGTGCATGGCAGGAAACATCCAAGAAAGTGCCTGGCGTTCTTTCTTTCCCCAGGCATTTGAGTCTTTGTATAGTGCCATCATACAATGCATTCCATGGTTCTTCTCTTCTTACCCCAAAGGGAAGAGCACTACTCAAGCCACTGGCCACCCAGAGACATAAGCATAGCAATTACTCTTGTGCAAACTCTTCACAGTGAATTTAACCCATTCTACCCAAGTATTTGAGTCTCCATAACCTGTTTCTATTTCTATGTCTGCCTCAAATATTTTATTTCTAAAACTTTACCTTTGGATTATTTGGAGGTTTGAAAGGTGTATGCTGGGGCAAAAGAGAACATTTTGTCAGTGTGGCCTGCTGTCTTATCTTTCTCCACTATAATTCTAAAGCAACGGGCTAATGGATTTTTCCCTGAGACTAGAATCCCCATCCCAAAAACTATTTTCACGATTCTGTCCCTCAATGTGTTTTTTTTCCATGAAGTCTGTTTGATTGTCATGTAAATAGTGTTGCATTGCTTACCCTCACAGTGTGGATTGGAATGCCCCTTTACAATACAGTAGAAATGAACTCTCTGATCCTAGAGTGAGTCTTTGATTCCAAGCAGGACAATAAGTACCCAAGCACATGTATTTATCCTCAGCACTGTATCTTTTTTTTAACTTTGCATATCCCCCACAATCTGTCAAGCTACACACATCAAATTGTATAACCTGTGGATTGTTAGTTTCTTTTACCTTAATTGTAAATTTAGTGGGCCCAGTATGTTTAAGGTGAACTTTTCTTGATTTTCAAATAAGAATGATAAGGGTTTGGCTGCACTCAAGCATGAAAAACAACCAACCAAATCAGTACCATTACATTACATTAGGGATTTTTATTCCGCCATTACCTTGCAGTTCAAGGCGGATTACAAAAGAATTATCCAAGATATATTACAACAAGAACTTACAAAAAAAAAAAAAAAAATTGGTCATTTTCAAAAGGAGTAAGAAATGGGTAAGGTTATTTGTTTGGGGTAGTTGGCTTTAGTGAGAGGTGGAGTTTGAGACTTGCGGTATTTCTTTTTTCAGAGTTTTCTTGAAGAGTATGGTCTTTATTTCTTTTCTAAAAGTCTTGTAGTCGAGGGATGCCGTCAGTAGATTGGCGATTTGGTTGTCAAGTTTGGCTGCTTGAGTGGCCAGGAGGCCATCATATAGTTTTTTCCGTTTGACCTCCTTAATTGGGGGGTATGAGAATGGGGTGTGAGTTTTCCTACTGGTTACGGTGTTGTGGATGAGGCGGTTATTCAGGTAGTTTGGACTGTCTCTGTATAAAGTCTTAAATAGTAGGCAGTAGAATTTAAATTGTATTCTTGCTGGGATCGGAAGCCAGTATGATTGGAAATATGCTTCTGTAATGTGATCATGTTTCTTTAATGAGTAGATGAGTCTTAGTGCTGTGTTTTGGATAGTTTGTAGTTGTTTTGTTATGGTTGTAGGGCATGGGAGGTAGAGGATATTACAGTAGTCAAGTCTGACATGCTCCCTTGGTTTCTCACAAAATCTCTCCCTCTCAAAGAAACAAAGTATTATCATTAATCCTAACCCTACTAAAATTAGAATTATTATTCCAGTAATTGTAGTTTCTTCTCCCCACATTCCCAAGTCCCATATATAAGTGTGTGAGGAAATGTGAATGCAAATGGTGTTAAATAAATTACTAGCAGTCTTTTAAAACCTAAAATAAAGCAGTATCAGAAATAGTGTCAGAAGAAATATGAAACACGAAAACAGCATTTAAAATGTCCAAGTTCAGAACCCCAGAATATATTGTGAGCATCTCTGCAGTTTTACTGTCCTTTAAGTGTTCAGCGAAGAGATCCTCTGATCTCTGTACACAACACTTGGCAGGAGCCTCTACTGGTCCTTTGATCCTGGTGTTGTGGGTCCACCCATTTTCTTTTATCTGCTCTGCAGTCTCCGGGGTGAATATGATCTGGAATTGTCCCTCCCAATCAGGCTGTAGCTTGATTTCTCTCCAGGATCCACCATCTCCAAGGGTGGTGGTTGAGCCAGATACCCCTTTGCCCCTGAGGAGAGACAAAGACAATGCCAGTATATGCCTTTTAAAGAACTGGTCCTCTGTTTCAAACAGTGGGAGACCTCCCCCCCAAGAGTACCCATATACGGTAAAACAAACAACATTTCATTGGCCGGGGAGGGGGAAACTCTATATCTTTCCTTGGTGCAGTTCTTATTCTTAAGAGTGCAAAAAGTAAGCACTTAGTCCAAAGCAATTTAGTTTCTAGAATCAATTTGAGTAATTGTTTATTGTTTGATTCATCTGTTTCACTCGTCCTGATGAGGGTAGATACCAGGGAGTATAAAACTCCCAAGATACTCCTAATCCTTCCATTATACCTTGGAGCACCCTAGAAGTGAAATGAGTTCCCTGATCTGAGTCAATGTTCTCCACTATCACATACCTTGGAATAATCTGTTCTAAAACAACTTTAGCCACCCCTGCTGTGGCTGTAGTCATGGGATAGGCCTCAACCCATCCTGTTACATGATCTACCAGTACTAAAAAATATATATATTTGAACCTACCCACTGGGGTTCAGTAAAATCAACCTGGATGCTCTGAAATGGCTGCAGTCTCTGCTGTAGGCCTCTTAAAAATTGCCCTATTTGAACCTGCCCACTGGTGGCTCAGAGAAATCTAAATCCTCAAGCATTCATATTCCTTCAAGGCTAAGTCACACAGGTGAATGCATGCCCCAATGACTCCCTTGATGTAATACTGATAACACCTCCCACATAAGTTGTTTGTTCAGCATTTATCACTGATCTGGTAGTACCTATTTACCCTTTTGTTTTAATGGCTCCTATCCAGGACTTCCATTGGGGAGTGCATGAGTTGTTGTCACCTCAATGGAACAAATGGCAAATCATTTGCATGCAAAAAAAGTAGTGAATCAATTGCTGTTTCAAAATTGGCCTGTAATTGGCCAACAGCGATTGAATCGCTACCTTTAGTGAATCTGGGCCTAGGTTCTTACCTTTTCTAATCTTCTTTCTTGTAAATCCTCACTTTATTCCAGGATCAGTGGGCTGTTTACCTTCTCCTGCTCAAACATTTGAAGCTTTCAACCCTCCCCCTCACAGCTTACCACTGAACACGCCCCTGTAGCTCTCAGTCAGTCTTCAAGCAGCTAGGAGCATCTGCAGAGGATAACAAACGAGAGAGAGAAGAACGGGGAACTCCCCGACAAGTAAATCAATTCTACTGATATAAACAAATGCAAAAACAATGTAAAACGAAATAACAGGTTATGAGACACTGAAAATCTGAACAACAAAACAGTGCTATAAACAGTATAATAATGGGTGATTTCAACTACCACTATTACAAAAACAACTTTATCATCTTTTATTGAGGTGGAGGAAACTGTAAAGACACAAATAAGGTGAAAACGAGTAAGCCTATGAATCCTCACTGGTCATAAAAAAAAACCAAACACGCCACCATTTACTGTAATCTAGCATACCTCCACCTACAATAGGTAAGGCCCAAAACAAATAGACTGTGTGTGTCAAAACAGATGTGGAAAGCAACCAGCGCTGCTATTGTGGAAAAAGGCAAAATCCATAAATAAACAACAGCAAAACATAAACAGCAGTTGATTTACTGGCAGCCACACCCTAGAAATAAAAGAAATTTGTTCACACAAAATTTCATCTGCCACTTGGATGTCCAATCTTCCAATTTCCTAAGGTCTGTCTGCAATTTTCACAATCCGCATGCGTTTAACAACTTTGAACAGTTTAGTGTCATCTGCAAATTTAATCACCTCACTCGTCGTTCCAATTTCCAGATCATTTATAAATAAGTTAAAAAGCTCCGGTCCCAGTACAGACCCCTGTGGTACTCCACTGTTTACTCTCCACCATTGAGAAAAATGACCATTTTACCCTACCCTCTGTTTCTATCCGATAACCAATTCCTAATCCACAACTGAACTTTGCCACCTATCCTATGACTCTTTAATTTTCTCAGTAGCCTCTCATGAGGAACTTTATCAAAAGCTTTCTGAAAATCTAGGTACACTATATCAACCAGCTCACCTTTATCCACATGTTTATTCACACCTTCAAAGAAATCGAGCAAATTGGTGAGGCAAGTTCTCCCTCGGCTGACTTTTTAGACTGCTTCTACTTCCACCACCAACTTCTGCACTTTGTTCACTGACAACCATGATACCATAACTTCCATACCAATCTCAAAATCCAAGAAAGTCAAAACAGTAACCAGATCCTCTGACTTCTCATTGCCAAAGAGATTTTGAAAGATAGAGCCATATTCTCAAAGGCTACCTTCATTTAAGAACAGATATCTGAGGTCGCTGGCCCCACAATTAAAAAATTGTCTAAATAAAGAAATTGCACAACCTTTGGGCATACTCTTGTAAGTAAACCTTATTAACAGAAGGCATCAGTGTGAACTGGTATTAGTTGAAAGGCTGCTTCTATGCTGACTTTTGCAAGTAAGGCGCCTTACTTGCAAAAGTCAGCATAGAAGCAGCCTTTCAACTAATACCAGTTCACACTGATGCCTTCTGTTAATAAGGTTTACTTACAAGAGTATGAGCAAACTTAACTATATTCCCCAAATCAAAGGATGTGTATTATTATGAGAATCTAATCTAATATTTGATTTTTTTATACTGATTCATCTCAATAGGAGTGCTCGACTCGGTTAAAAAAAAAATATTAATAAAACTATACAGGAGATTAGAACAGAAACTATATCCTTCAGTAAACAGTCTTTGACAGAATGGTCCAGAGGGCATGATAAATTGTAAATGAGCCAGTATTTACCTGACTCTTTTGTATGGATCACACTTAAAGGGGATAACATAACTGGGAATGGAAAAGAGCCTGTGACACTTCCTAGTGCCTCTAACTTGGCATCTACAACCTCCTTTCCTTGAACTGGTATCCAGAACTAAGAATCATTGCATCCTTCTGCCTCCCATATGCTGCAAGGCATAGTGTCATCTTGGTTCTCACCAATATAGGAACATAGCCCAAACTCTGTCCTTTATCTGCCAAACCACTCTGCTCCAAGGAGACTCTTTGTAGGAGTCAGGAAATGGACAGGAGACATGGTTAAATTTCCAACAAATGCCTCCATCCACTGATGCAACATTAACGGGCCTCTCTGTCACTCTGAACACCTCAAAGGAACACCAAGTTACTCCCATACCTGACTCCAAAGCCACTTGCTGACATGGATCAACCATGTCCTGCATCCCTCATGTCAATTGACTATTTTCTCTTTTATCCCAAAAGTTTTTATCATAATTAAGCCAAAATCTATTCTCTCTAGGTTTGGATGGCTCCAGAATCACACCCCTATAAGCTATCAACTTTTTCTTCTGACACCATAGCATTTCATCTCATAGAAGGTAATTGCAATGGTCCTTGCAAAAGATTCCACACTAGGTTTGACTGTAATAGTTAAACCAGATTTAGAACATTAATATGAGAAGACTCGGAACTCTTCAACCAAAATCTTCTTTAATGCAGTTATCAAACAAGAAAAAAATAACTTACAGTTCAGATATGCTGGACAAGAGTTAATGCCTTGCAAACTGGGAGTCTGTTCTCTATTCATGCATGAGAGGCTGGGAGCTTTAGAAACATGCTGAGAAATAATACTGTTTATACTTATTCACTGCTAAAATCTTGATGGAATCACAATAGATTTGAAGGCTCATGCAACCCTAATACAACATAGCAGTTTCAGTTGACAAAACAAACATGCTGCAGACTAGCTTTTACAGACCTGGGGGGAGGGGGGTTTGTGAGAGGCAGGCTAGTTGCCCAGCATGCTTAGGGAACAAGTAAATCAATAGAAAGAATTCCATAAGACACAGGAAAATATATATGTGCTCAGAAAGAATATAGGGACTTGTAGTCCTATTACATTAAACTTGCATAAACTTTTGGCTAAAGCACAAGTTAATGTATCCAACTAAATATAGAAGAGAACTATGAACGATCTCAAGCGCTCACAGCTAAAAGCCCGATGTATATTTCAGACTAATAGCCACACGGTGAGCTATCATTGATCTTATGTGTTCTCTTTTTTTCAATTTTTCTCAGTTTTTTGAGCATTTATATATTTTTTTGTAAAAATTTTTTTGAACTTATTTTTTACTGGTCTTCATTAATTTATTAACAGTATTTCTCTTTTGAAAATAAACCCTATGAAGTGCTTAGCTTCATAACTATAGGGTACTTAGCTTCACAACGACGAAAGATCTCCGTTTCGCTCATACATTTAGAGGAGCTTCGTCAGGACACCGCCAGCAATCATACCACATTTTTTCTACACAGCTTCTGAAGTGATATCTGATTTCCTTGTGGAGTTGTGCCTTTCCTCAGCAAACATGCCTTGGCTTTAGATTTTGTGTTTGCCTCACTGCTGCTCCCTGCTCCTCCTCTTTGCTTCCCTTTACTTGGCTTGTGAAGACTAGTGGCAGGTGTAGGCGTTTCCCTGATCAGGTGTCTCCTGGTGGTAAAAATGTGGTATGATTGCTGGCGGTGTCCTGACGAAGCTCCTCTAAATGTATGAGCGAAACGGAGATCTTCCATCGTTGTGAAGCTAAGTACCCTATAGTTATGAAGCTAAGCACTTCATAGGGTTTATTTTCAAAAGAGAAATACTGTTAATAAATTAATGAAGACCAGTAAAAAATAAGATCAAAAAAATTTTTACAAAAAAATATATAAATGCTCAAAAAACTGAGAAAAATTGAAAAAAAGAGAACACATAAGATCAATGATAGCTCACCGTGTGGCTATTAGTCTGAAATATACATCGGGCGTTTAGCTGTGAGCGCTTGAGATCATTCATAGTTCTCTTCTATATTTAGTTGGATACATTAACTTGTGCTTTAGCCAAAAGTTTATGCAAGTTTAGTGTGAGTCACAAAATTTATAGGATTATTAGTCCTATTACATTAACCAATTACCTGCCTCAGTGCAAATGGAGGTAGAATAGTAATATTGAGCAGTAAAAGCCATGATTCCTCCCACTTGTAGGACCCTTTAAAGTCACAATTTGAATGCATTTTTGCTACTATATTGGAGCATCAGTATATCTAGTAAATGGATTTGTCCTCTTGGTAGAGAACAAGGTATTTGACAGTGTAATAAGGACATTTGCTGTGATGCTGTCTTTTATGAGTAGCCACAATGGTATAGTCCAGGATGTTAGTCAGTGTAGCCTGAGAATATTATAATCCAGGGTGTCACCTGCTGGGGTCTCGGTAAGGTTAAGAAGACCCCTGGTAGAGGGTAGCACACTCCCGACGCGGCTCCCAAAGGGGGAGACCTCCCTGGTGTCTCACTATCTTGGGCTTTGCTAAAAATAAAGCACCGTGAGTCAAGTTTGAACCAAAAATAATGTGTAAAGTTTAATTAGTCACTTAACCCACAAAACTATAAATCATATCAGATATTATTATAGTCCAAGTTTCCTTTCTTCTCAAACAAGGGCAAAAAGAAAGAAAAACAGAAAATAAAAAGACTTTTAACTTTCACCCAGTCCAGTGAAAGCACAGCAAGCTTTCTATCAGGTATAATTCCAGTCCAGGTTTTAGGGCTTGCTCTACCTGATCACACAGTCTCTGAAAAAACACAGCACAATTAGTCTCTTAAGAAATTATCCAGCCTTGAGCTGGAGTCCTGGGCTTACCAATCAATACAGTCCAGTTTCTTCACCAGGTATTTACATTCTTGGATATAAAGTAAACTTTAAGCAGGAACAAAAGACAAAGCCTTACTGCAGGCTCCTAAACTTCCAGCCCTGATTAGCTCACAGTCCTTTGGTTCCTCTTGAGCTTCTGCACAGCTGCAGTGTAGCCAGACAATCAAGCTGGTGCAGCACTGCTCTAAGCTTGTTTTACAGCACAAACAATCAAGATTAGTTCTTCCAAAACTCCTCTCCACTATTATTCCTGTACAGCCTCGTACCTGCAGTGTTTAGTGGAAAGTTGCCAAGCCCACATCCATGGCTTCTTCCATAACGGTCTCCGGCATACACCCTTCATCCAGGTCCATGCTTTCTGGTGTATCCAGCTGCTCTGCTGGTTCCTGAGGCATTGAAGCCTCACACTCCATTGGCTCTGGAGTGAGGTCTGGCCTTTTCCTGGCCCGGAGAACTCTCTCTGCCAGACTCTCTTGGGCAGCCTCCCTTAATGCTCTGGAGAGCTGCTTAAAAGGCTTAGGGCCACGCCCTACACTGGGTGATTGTGTGCCTAGCTTGTGTGTTCTTGGGCTCCCCCTCAGGCTACAGGGCAGAATATCACTGGGAGCTTGATTAAACCCCTTAGTGTGACTGGAAGCTTTTCTGGGCCGGGCAGTTAACCTATACTCAGGGTACTGCTCTAGGCTAGAAGACTCAGGATAGGCAGCTAGGCTTTCAGGATCTTCTTCCTGATCCTTCTCAGTGAGAGTCTGGTCTCGAGTAAGAGACTGAGACCAGGGTTTCACTCTGACATGACCGTCTCGGGGAGCGGAAATGTCACAAGGGGTTCTCAACCAAGTTCTTAGAACACACTAAGAAAGTAAAATTTTTTTGATAGCTGCAGTGAATTTTCTTGAAATACATTTCCAAATTTATTGAATGCATATCCATTGTGCTGGGCTTGATGGATCTTTGATCTGTCCCAGTATGACAGTTCTTATGCTCTTATATTCTTATGTAGTTATTTTGAAAACCTGACTGGTTGGATATGTCCTGAGGACTAGGTTGAAAGACACTTATCTTGTCAGAGGGTTGGAGCTGAAGAAAGGGAGATGCAATCTGTCCTGGTTCCATTTTTAGAGTTGAGATAATGCCATTCTTCCAGCACTCTCAAATAGTTTAGGGCAGGGGTGTCAAAGTCCCTCCTCGAGGGCCGTAATCCAGTCGGGTTTTCAGGATTTCCCCAATGAATATGCATTGAAAGCAGTGCATGCACATAGATCTCATGCATATTCATTGGGGAAATCCTGAAAACCCGACTGGATTCCGGCCCTCGAGGACCGACTTTGACACCTGTGGTTTAGGGGAAAGAAAAGCCTACTCTTCATCCCAGAGTTCTACAGTGGTTGTGCTTCTCAATATGGCACTACAAGTAAGTTGACAAACACAAGTGAAAAATCCAACAGAACTGCAGTAATATATTGAATCGAATAACAAAAGAAAGAACTGCAGGTATGGTGTACAAGACGCCAAGTCTTTAATAAATAAACATAAAAATAATCATGAATGTAATCATAAAACAGTTTGTATCCACAAAGGATGATGAACCTGGACCCGACATGGTCCATGTTCTGAAGAAACACTCCTTCCTCAGGGGTCCCTAACATAAACAATTGAATATGTATGATCAAATGTAATAATAATAATAATAACTTTATTTTTCTATACCGCCAAAGTCGTGAGACTTCTAGGTGGTTCACATTGAAGAGAGCTGGACAGTCAGCGAGTTACAATATAAAGATAGTCAGAGAATTACAGTATGCAGAATCTTAAAAGGCAGCGAATTACAATATACAGATTGTTAAAAATTGTTAAACATTTCAGACTTATACGCAGGAGTGGACATATTTGAAATAATAGAATTTGATTTAGTGTTTGGTGTAGATACTTTTTAGGTGATGTTTCTGTCGAATAAGGCAGTTTTATGGCTTTTTTAAAGGCGTCATAGGTCAGTCTAGCTCCTTTAATGTAGTTGTCTAACCAGTTGTTGAGTGAGAATGGTGACAACAAAGAGATGTGAAAACCTCATATGCCATATTGTTGAAGTGTGATAATGAACATGAATGTAAGTATAACGGTGAAATATGAATAAGTGAAATAAAAAGGTGGATTGCACAAAAAGAACCATAAGACCCATGCAATGGGTATGGGCCTTGATTTTCTTGATTTATATGGTACCATGTTCCTACACCAATCCAAAAGGAGCATAAAGTCAGATAAATGAGAGGAGGGCATTCAAGGAAAATGTCCAGCTAAGGATCAGAGGTTGTTCTTTGAAACTATAATCCACTGTTACACTTGCATTCTTTTGCTTTAAAGAAAGTTTATCAATAAAGGCTTTAATTTATAAAATACCAAAATGAGTGTCTCTTTAGATTTATTTACAACTAAGTACCTTGGGCCCTGGAAGTGAATCCTCATCTCCCCTGTTGTAGAATTTAAGTCAGGGTTTCTAAGTGTTCTGTTTAGATGAGAATTAAGAAATCCAGATTGGGATTTGCTCCATTCCCCCTATGTTTTAGAAAAGGCTCTGCTGGATTATAGAGTCTTTTGTAAAATATGTAGAAAGACTTCAACGAATGCACAGACATTTGCTGGCATGTCCAATGGGAACAGAGATTTTATGAATGAAGACATGGGATAAAAGAGCATCTCTCATTGCATATTTGTATAGAAAATTTGCATCTGTTTTGTGCCCACATCTAAACCACATCCTCTTGAAATCTCTGCAGTCCAGGGATATGCAGTACACATCCTAACAGAAACTTTCTAAAATCATTTTTTTTACACATGTAAGGAATTTAGATTTGTAAGTGCTGCTATTTACATGTCTAGATGCTATTAAAATGACCTCCACCTTGTTACATTTGGATATTAAACTTTTAATATCGCTTCAAGATAGTCCCCATTCCTAAAAATAGGGAAGAACAATGTAAGAATGTTGGAAGGAGTTCAGATGCAAGATCCTTTATCCAAAATTCTGAAAACTGAAAAGTTCTGAAAACTGAAATTTGATGCAAACCGGAAGCAGTCAATTTCCTTGATGTAACATATGCTGAAACCAATGCAGGTGCATGTGTTTCTCCTGTTCTCTTTGAAATTCAGGTTGGAGGGCTGAAAAATGGCAAAGAGAGCTGCAGTGAGAAGTAGAAAAGAAAGCATTTATCTGTCAAAAGCACAGAAAGTCGAGGTATTGAAGAATCTTGACCTAAGTGTGTCTGTACAATGGCTTCTTGAAGTGTTTGCCTTATTTTGAAATAAAAAAAAATTGGTGTCAATTTTATGGTCTTTTTTTTTCTAACTTTACTGCGTGTGGCCCTGTAGTGCTTAAGGCACTAAAGGCTGAAGTTGCTATTTCAATGAAGTATATAATAACACAGTCATTGAAGTTAGGTGAAGTTTCGGAAAAGCTTAAACAAGCTGTGATTTCACCGCTATTGAAAAATTCTACTTTTAAATGTTACCATGAAGGAAAATTTTCGACCAATCTCGAATTTGAGATTTATGTCAAAGATGTTAGAAAGAATTGTACTACAACAATTGGAAGATTTTGTAGGAGAGCAAGGATGCCTAGATGATTTTCAATTTGGCTTTTGGAAGCATCATAGTACTGAATTGTTCTTGACATTATATGATGAGATCTGCAAAGGATTCGATAAGGGAAAGCACTACTTGCTGGTATCTCTTGATTCTGCTTCCGCTTTCAATACTATGGATCACCACATACTATTGGATAGATTACGTGTTTTGGGGATTGCAGGTAATGTATTATAATGGTTTCAATCATTTTTGAGTAACATCTTTTGTGTGGCTAATGGAAACAATTGATCCGCATTTCTCCCTTTGAAATGTGGAATGCCACAGGGCTCTTCATTAACTGCAATGTTAGTCAATCTTTTTCTAGCACCAATCAGGAAGTTGTTTTCTGATCTTGGAGTACAATATCGAATTTATGCAGATGATCTGCAGTTCTTTTTTGAATTTCCAGCAGACATGATAGAGTTTCTGAGTACTATCACATTATATTATGGATGACGAATTGTCTTAGTCTAAATGTCTCAAAGACAAAAATTTTGTGGCTTTCTTATACTGGAGCTGAAGAAGCCCTGCCGAATTTTGTGTGCACAGATGTCACAATTCAAATTCAGCAAGAGATCAAAAAGTCTGGGAGTTATTTTACATACATCTTTAAAATTCCGCAGTCATATCTCTTCAGTTGTTAATACTGTATTTTTCAAGCTCAGAATGATCCTAAAATTACGAGACATGTTGTCACCTGTGAATTTTAGACCGGTTATGCAAAGCTATGTTTTGCTGCACTTAGCCTATTGTAATTCACTTTTTATGTGGTCTGCCGAAGGGCTTTACAAGTGGCTCAGAACACAGCTGCTAGGATAATGGCCAGATTACCTCGCTACTCACATGTCATGCCTGTACTGGCTGAACTTCATTGGTTACCATTTGCCATGGCGAATACAATTCAAGATATTGACCTTGGTATTTAAATCTGTTCATAACTTGTTGCCTAAGGTGATTGCCTCTTTATTACAGACATATGTACCTTGTCGCCCTCTGAGATCGCAAGCTAGAGACCTTTTGATTGTCCCTCTGCTTCGTTCGATCACTAAGGTTATAAATAGATCCTGAATGATTCAGGTAGCAGGACCTTAATTGTGGAACTCAATTCTAGACTCTATTCATTTAATTTCTGATTTTTTGGCATTCCAGAAAAGTTTGAAAGCTTTCTTTTTCTCCCCGATTGGCCTTTTCAAACCTAGGCAATGTATAATTTTAGCAGTTATCGGGCCTTATTTGTTTTAAGGAACAGATCTCGGGCTGTAAGTTATATACTGTATTGTATTGTTGTTTGTTGAACTTTGTTTTAATTATATATGTATTGCTGTCACCCGCATAGATGCTGGATATGCTGGCTACAAGTGTTTTAAATAGATAAATAAATACTATTCTGAAAACAAAAAAAATTCCAAAAAACAAAATATGCCTAGTCCCAAGGATTATCCAATTTGCTAACAGTACTTTAATTTTTTAATAATCAATTTATGAGGATCATCATTACCATACTCTGTTAAGAATGCAATACAGTGGTGCCTCACACAACGAACTTAATTGGTTCCAGGAGCAAGTTTGTTATGCGAAAAGTTCGTTATGTGAAACGCGTTTTCCCATAACAATACATGTTAAAAAAAATAATTCGTTCTGTAGCATAAAATATGCTAAGATGACATAAAAAAAGATAAATTTTTTGTTATTTTTATTTAGATACATCTAAAAACATACATCTCCCTGTCCTTTTACTTCCACTATCTTCCTATCCCATCTCTATTCCCTTTTGTCCCTCTCCCCATGATCAATCATCTCACCACCTCTCTCTTCCCTCACCCTCAGGGTTCAAGATTGCTTCCACTCTTTTTCCTGTTGTTCTCTCTGCCTGTCACCCTATGATTTAGCATCCCTTCTGCCCTTGTCCAATATTTCCCCTTCTCTCCCTCCCTCTCATCCCCTGCTTAATTTGTCCCCCTGTCATTCTCTACTCTGCACCTCCCTATGGTTTCA
Source organism: Geotrypetes seraphini (assembly GCF_902459505.1). Taxonomy (NCBI): domain Eukaryota; kingdom Metazoa; phylum Chordata; class Amphibia; order Gymnophiona; family Dermophiidae; genus Geotrypetes; species Geotrypetes seraphini. The sequence continues at coordinate 56,599,215 of NC_047092.1, forward strand.
AATAATAAGCTGTATTACAACCATGTGAAGAGTCCACCCCCGCGGTGACTATAGCTCGTTGTGCCGCTTCCGCTTTTTATCTAGAAAAGCAGAAGCAGCAGGTCTTGGCTGGCAGTGGGAGGTGAAGATATGGGAAAGCTTCAAAAATGGTGCGCAGCTCAAAGGAAACGTCGCTAAGAGTTGAGAGATATTTTCCAAGATAAGGTGGGGGGGAGGGTCTTGAGTCATACGTGGTCACGCAGAGTGGGTGGAGTTTCTCCTGACGTTTCTGTTGCTCGGCGCGCAGTTGGTAGTGCGGAGTGTGTTGCTGGCGCGTGCTCTTAGAGTCGATTTTTCTGCCGGCTGTAAAGCAACCATGCTCGTTCTATTTTCTAAAGCGCTCGGGTTCCTCTGGCGGCGGCAAGAGAATGACGAGGCAGAGGCAAGACCTATGCAAGGTACTTCTGGGTAGATTGTTATTTCTGGGCAGAGTCTGAGAAGTAGACGGATGGATATATCAATGTTCTATCAAAAACTTATTGTACAAATAGGTACGCCAATTTCTGTTCATGTAGCAAATGTGCGTTGTCTTTGGGCCTTGATTAGTCGAAGCAACGGCCCGCTGACTTTAGTCCATGGATGCAGCTCGGGCGACTTCGTTGTGTGAAACGAAGTCCGTTGTACGAATCAAGACAAGAAGTTCGTTGTGCGCAGCGTTCGCTGTGCGAGGCGTTCGTTATGCGAGGCACCACTGTACTTCATTTAGGGATGATTAGCCTTGAGAAAACCAACGGGTGAAACATGTTGGCTTTACTATCCCTGAAAGAAAGACCACACAGCTAAGTACTTTTAATATATAGTACGCTAAGTTATGCTTAAATATTTATAAAAATGTATTAAAATTAAAAAATCAAGATCCAGAGAGAAGGTGGCACTTAAATCCTTGGACAGTGAAAGTATTTGAATCCTAGGTGGTACCTCTGAGGATCGGGGAGTTACACATTTGGTGTGAGGACTATAAGGAATGTATATGAAGTATTATAGTCCCAAGGATTATGCATAAAGGATTTTGTACCTGTATTTGTGCATATCCTCGACACTGCCTGCTGGTCAGACAAAGAAGCAAGGGGGGCAATTTTGACAGGACGTCTAAGTCTGAATTCAGATGTCTTGGGAAAGACATCCAGAAATTTAGTAGAGAAAACGTCCATTCTCAAAACAGCAAGATGTCTTTTTGGCCCTTAGTGTGTCTATCATTTATGCCATTTTTGAAAATAAACATATCCACATGAAAAATGCACAAAAACCAGCTTTTTGGATGTGCTAGTGGCTAGCATTCTTAGCAAGCTGTTCACAGAGAGCTGAGCACAGCAGTGGGGCGCAATCTAGGGTGTACTACAGAAAATGTCACATTTCAAAGTCCCAAGTACACATCACTATAACTTACTTATATTACATGGTGAGCCCTCCAAAACCCACCCAAAACTTACAGTGCCCACCTGTACACCACAACAATAGTCCTTACGCCTGCAGGTATCATCTTTATGTAGGTACAGTAGGTTATGGGTGGGTTATAGTGACATGTGTACTTGACACTTTTAAATGTGATATTGACTGCAATACCCCTGTGACAGAGTGCTTGAAACCCTGCCACTTCCCCTGCGTGACACTGGGCCTCTCCTCCCTCGAACAGAGGAGATTGAGAGAGCACATGATCAAAACATTCAAGGTACTGAAGGGAATAAACTTGATAGATAAGGACAGTTTGTTCACCCTCTCCAAGGTAGGGAGAACGAGAGGATACTCTCTAAAGTTGAAAGGGGATAGATTCCGTTCAAACGTAAGGAAGTTCTTCTTTACCCAGAGAGTTGTAGAAAACTGGAACAATCTTTCAGAGTCTGTCATAGGGGAAAACACCCTCCAGGGATTCAAGGCAAAGTTAGACAAGTTCCTGCTGAACAAGGACATATGCTGATAGGGGACTGGTCTTAGACTAGAGGGCCACCGCGTGAGTGGACTGCTGGGTATGATGGACCACTGGTCTGACTCAGCAGTGGCAAGTTTTATGTTCTTATGCTCAGACTCAGAATAAACCTCAGGAAAACCCGGCAAGCCCCCTCCTGGCTAATTTGTCTCATAACCACAGCAGCACTGAGAAAGAGTTTCTCCCAGGGAGGGGGGAGGAGAGAAAAGTAGGAAACCAGGAAGTGACTAAGGGGAACTTAAAAGGCCAAGCCAGGCCCAGGAGGAGAGGGTGTGTATTAGAGGGAACCTAGGAGCTGGAGAAGCTGGTTAAAGGGCCTGTAGGAGTTTGTATGAGGTAAGACTCTACTGCATTTAACAACCCTGCCTTTGTTCTAGTGCCTGCTAAGACCTAGGACCTAATGTTGCCTAACTGTTCCCTGCACATAGAATAAAGACTGTTTGGGGCGTGGCACACCTAGGACTTGTGTTTGAGAAAGATGGTGAAAAAGCCTAACTGTTTTATTTGAAGAACACAGACTTAAGGAGTCTGTGAAGAAACAGGTTCTGCACTACTGTTGAATAAAATAGGTTTTTTTTTTCTTGAATGTCTGTCCAGCTATGCAACCCTTCTCCTGAGCAAGCTGCCCCATTCTATCACAACCCCCTAAGAGTGTCTCTCTGCTCTTGTCTGCTGGACTCAGTTGTCTGTGTCTGAAGTTGTAAGAGGGGGTGCTGAAAAGTTCTCAGCCCAACCCAGAAGAGAATGACCTAGATATGGTTCAATCAATGATCTGAAACAATATCAAAACATAGAATTTTGTTTATGCAAATTGGCACTTAACAAAATAAGATAACACTCTTTTCAGCTACAGTGGCAAAATAACGCTCAGAATTTAGGAAGTTGGTTGCTTGTCCTTAGAACTTTTCAGCACCCCCTCATAATACAGGCTAAAATGTACTGGGGGGTTTTCACATCTTTGGGTGGTGGGAAGTGGTTGGTGACCCCTGGGGAAGTAAGGGGGGTCATGCCTTAATCCTTCCAGTATTCATCTGGTGTGTTTGGGCACCTTTTTAGCATTTAGTTGCTTTTAAAACAGGTTTCGCTCCTAACATCTAAAAAATAGTCCTGGATATTTTGTTAAAGGTTTGATCATGCCTGCAGAATGTCCAAGTCCTAAGCCCACCCAAAACCCACCTCTAACATGCCCTCTTAAGATTTAGATGTACTGGAGACAAAACGACCAGAAAAACATCTAGAAAGTCTGTTTTGAAAATGCCTACGTGGATGTTTTGACTAGTGTCCAAGTGCTGTCTTTTGGATGTCTATCTTTTTTGAAAATGAGCCCCATATTGTATTCCAGAGCAGCATCTAATGTTCTGCCCTATGTTATGTGTGCATTTTTGCAGCTCTTTTATAAACACATATATGAGTGTTTATGCTAAGATGTGTAAGCAAAGTGTACTCTGTGGACTTAAATCCCCAGAAAGCTTTGCTTCTCCTAGAGCTGAGACCTAGAGAGCATAAGCCCTCCTTTCTTTAGCTTCTGGTATCCATTTTGTGAGATCACATGGCTGCATGAAAACTTGGGTCTAGCTTTGTCCTTTTATCAGGTTTTAACCCTTTATTTCTGCTAGCCTAATACAGTTTAGATTCAATATCTAAGTTTGGAGCAAAGTGTTATTCTCCACAAGTTGTGTGGACAAGCTCCCAGCTTGCCTTTGGACAAGGTTGTTCTGGTAGAGTAAGAAGATTCTGTACATAAAGTTGGACTGCCTTGAAATCTTCAATTTGCAAGTGTTTATTCTTTACTTCAAGTTATTAAAGAAAGTTGTTCAAAGAACTACAGTCTGGCTGATAACAATAAGGTTACAGAAGTAAGGGTTAACTGAGAGGGGTTCTCAGAGAAGTGCAAATCTAATGCAATGAGTTCTGCAGTGCATGTCCATGAGGAGTCTCTGTTTTTCAGTATAAAACCTGAGGAAATTCCAGTAAAAATCTATGGTAAAACTGTTCAGTAAAGCTGTAATCCGCACAGTGAAACTTGGAACCAGCATAACTAAGGACTACAATGTTTTCTGAAAAAAAAAAAAAAAAAAAAAAAAGATTTAAAGTTGAATACAGGGAAATGAATACACTTGCCAACAATCATGCATTGAGAATTAGAGAAATTATCTAGAATTCACAGTTTTATTTTAACAATGTACAGTGGATTGCCAGTGCAATTATTCAAGTGAACATCATTCCTAATTCTTTTTCCCTTGGGTTAACTGTTCCAATTCATTCAGCTGTACAGTAGACTAACCCAGTGGTCCCCCAACCCTGTCCTGGAGGACCACTAGGCCAGTCGGGTTTTTGGGATAGCCCTAATGAATATGCATAGGGCAGATTTGCATGCCAGTCACCTCCATTATATGCAAATCTCTCTCATGCATATTCATTAGGGCTATCCCAAAAACCCAACTGTACTGATGGTCCTCCAGGACAGGGTTGGGGATCATTGGACTAACCTAAACTGAGTGCTTTCTTGCACTCCTTGTTTATTATTGTGTCATTTGAAGAAAACATGTTTTCTTTGTTGTAATTATCTCTGCTTTTTTACTAAAATTTAAATTGAATGTCATTAAGTTAGATCTGCATCATTAATTTGTGTCTGTCATATATATCTCCTATATTTTGTTACTGTGTTCATCATTAGGAATTTATACATAGTTTTCTTTATACTTCTGTACTAAAGATACTTCTTTATACTTTTGTACTAAAGATGAATCATTTGGTGCTAAAAGTTCACATAATTTACATCACATACTTTTAAATTTATTTTTCTTTACTAACATTTTATAAAGAGAGATTATTTTGTCTTTAAATATATTAAACTCTCATAATGCCAGTCAAGTGCTTGTATGGAGAGGGCTAGCACCACTCCCCTTTGCTCCATCACTCATAGTTCCTCACAATCTTTAGTATCATTTATGAAGGCCAACTCATATTTTGCTAATTCACAAATGTGGCTCTTACAACCAACCAAAGCCAGCCAGCAAGTCAATCTCACTCAAAACAGCAATAATGTTAGATGGAAGGAAGGATTAGTTTACAAGATGGCAGCCATGTTTCCTACCACGAGCACCACAATGCTACTTCTTGTGCCAGCCCTGTCTACACACTTATCTCAGCTCTTTAACTTTAAGTCATACAGTGAAGGAGGGACCTGCAGTGCAAGTCTCGCAAGATTTTAAAATGTCAGACTTGCACTGGAGTTTTTTCCTGTACTGCATGGCAGTTGAGATAATTTGCCAGCATCCCCAAAGGGCAACAGTTTTTAGTTTGCATGGGAGTTCCAGAAACCCAACCTTGGCATTCTATCCTTCATTGCATTTATTTCTTTCCTCCTTCTAGATGCCATTCTCCCTTCAATCTCTCCCTCTGGATAGTCTCCTCCTTCCTCATCTTCCTCATTCAGATACACTTTACCATTTTTAACCTCTTCCCTTCTGAAGATATTACGCCCTTCTCACCTATTCCCTCTGTACCTTCTACAGAAACCCTTCCTAATGCTCTTCCCTCCTCACTCCCTTCTTCCCTCTAAATGCTCTTTTTACCTTGGTTTGAGCTTCTCAAACTCTTTCCTCTAACACCCTTCTTCTCTCAATTCTGCAACTTCAGAGGATAAAGGAATTGAGGGGTACAGATAGGAGTAGAGGTAGGTCATAGGGATAGTCAGGGACCACTGCTCAAGCAATAGGCCTGATGGGCCGCCGCGGGAGCGGACCGCTGGGCGAGATGGACCTCTGGTCTGCTTCAGCGGAGGCAACTTCTTATGTTCTTATGTTCATCATCTTCCCAGGCAAACAGGCCATCTTGAATCCCCACTGGCTGGCGGCAGTGTCCCCCTGCTGCCTACATTAGAGAAACAGGACAATCCCTAAGAAAAGGAATAAATGGACACACATATGACATTAAAAATTTGTACATAGATACAGAAATTAGAACCAAGATGTTATGTCAGGAAGTGCTAAATTCTGGTGGTTATTTTAGAAAACAATCTGCTGCTGCAGAGCCTTTTCTAAAATACCTACAGGAATGCACATGTAGATAGATAATAAAATTTGACACGACAGATCTAATTACCTCTGAAGAAAAGCTTTTCAAAAATTATTATTATTATTTTTTTTTTACATAACACCCCCCTCCTCCTCTTTTACTAAACATCGGTAGAGGTTTCTACCATGGCCCAGAGCAGTAAATGCTCCGATGCTCATAGAATTCCTATGAGCATCAGATCATTTAGCGCCCTGGGCTATGGTAGAAATTTCTACCATGGCTTAGTAAAAGAGGGCCAAAGTTTATTATTGAAGTCATCATTTATAAAGGAAGCAACTATAATTTAATATATAAATACCTCAAAAAGTTAAGAAATGTCTCATAGTTTAAAGTAATATGTCAGCATTCCATGGTTTTACAAAACTGCAATATGTTTTATCCATATTAATGATTTAAGTTATGCTGAATCACTGAGTTTTTTTTAATGGCATTTGTAAAGTTAATGAAATCAGCAATTCCCATGTATGATTCTTAAGACATTTTTTAGACAAACATAATCCTAGCCTGTGCTGAAAAGGATTAGAAACTAGTGTTATCCTCCAAGTTTATTATTTCCTTGACTCTACCACCACAAGTATCTGGTTTTTGATTCTTGCTGGCAAGAACAAAATGTTTTAAAAGAAAATGACAAAATATTGACAAGATATGTGAGTTATAAAATCAATGCCAAGAATTCACTGGTGACTATTGTTTTTTTTCCTTAAACATTATCTTTTACCTTGAAGATTGTAGTCCCCGTTCGTCATGGTTTTAAATGTCTTTGAATGTTATTGTCATTCCTGGAGATGCTCTGTCATCTTAAATCTGTATTTTAGCTAATGTATGTTTTTATGAATTTGTACACCGCCTAGAAGGCTGATTGGACGGAATAAGAAATTTTAAATAAACTTGAAACTTGACCGAAAACTGATAAGTGGATCACATTTCGTGAGGTCTGATTTTAAATTGCAGGTGAACTACGAGTACCGTATATACTTGAATACAAACTGACCCAAATATAAACTGAGGTAACCTTTTTCCCCCAAAAAAGTAGGAAAAGAAATTAACTTGAATATAAACCGAGGTTAGAAATTTGGGTCATCATATTAAACTTTCTATCGGTGTTCTTAGCTAAATTAAAGTTTAATGGAGTGCTTTTCAGATTATTTCACAATGTACCTCAAATTTTTGTTTTCTAGGCAGGTTTGTTTTATGATTTGGCATTTTCCTCTTGCTTCTTTGTACTTCAAGCTTGATTGGATTCATGAGACCTCATTTCTAGTTGCCTGAGGATTTTTTCCCTATTTGATATTTTTCCACTCTCACCTCCTCCCAGTGCAACTAGTCCAGTCATTGCAATGATAGACATCAGTCAGAGACTACACCAAGCTGTTCCCAGAACCCTGTAATCATAGATCCTAAATACCAATGACCACTTCTGGTGTCATCCCTCTCTCTCCTCCGATGCCCATGGTGCTAGTGCCCTACTCGTGTAAAAGAGAATCTCAGCTGAATTACTTATTCCAACAAACAAAATCTAAACACATCTTTAAGAAATATCACTAATTCTACCTCGCCTTAAAAATTTACAAGTCCAAATTCATTATATCTTCATCCCAACCAGCATGAATACCTCATTAGGGAGAAACGTGTTGGTCCCGGTGTATGAGAGCAGTGTTGGTCATCCTGGGATAAGAGGAGTGGATGTAGAAGGGGGGAAGCAATGCACCAATGGTCAGAGGGAGGAGGTGAGGGTGGACAGTAGTGTACCAATTGTCATTGGAGGAGAGGGGGGACAGCAGTGTACCGGTCAATGGGGAGGGGGGGGGTCTTTAATATAAACTGAGTCTCCCATTTTTTGCCCTCAGTTTATAGAGTATTGTATATATGGTAATAGCTGAAGTTCAAAGGGTGGATTGTCTAAGTGAAGATCTTTCCTTGTTATCTCACAGTGAAAGGTTTTTTGTCAGACTGAACAAGAATGGTTTGCCAAAGTCTCCAGAGAAGCCTGAAAGACATTGTTCTCTCTTTGTTGTAAGTACACCACTAGATTGTGTGTGGTCAATTCATTGACCTGTATTCAATCTGATTTGCTAAGCATAACATGCAATATGATGTTATCAGAAAAACAAAAGTATGAGCTTTGAATTTTAAAGGCTATTTTAATTTTCTAATTAAAACTAAAATCTGGACAATCGCACAAACTTTTGAATAGTATACCTTTCCTTTATTATGTAATATGTAAAAAAAACCTTCTGCACACAAGAGTGAAATATAACAATTTTATTAGCAAAGCACTGACAAATAAAAAGACCTGACCCAGGACCATTTATCAGTGGATAACTGCCTGCTTCAGGAGTCACAAATACTCTAAAAATCAAAACCAAAGTGCACATAATCAACAGTATGTAACAAAATTATAAGTATAAGTCAAATATAAACAGAAATTATTTGTGAAGGCCAAAGAAAAAGTGTGATAAAGTTAACATGCATGCATAGACACATGAATGTAGACATATATGAATCCAAAACACTTCTATTCAGCAAAAAAAACTGCTAAACATATATGTAAACAAAGTTACATCTGTATAATGTGATAAAAGGTGTGCACAAAAACAATATTCAGAGGAATCTAATGAATCTGACACATTGAATCAAGCCAATATGGTCTCCAAACATGGGAAGGAAAAAGCCTCAGAACCCCACCACCACCCTATAGAGATTGAGTGCTGGATAACAGACCTCATAGGCATAAAAAAAATCCTCCTCCAGTGGAGCCTATCTTCCAGTCTTGTGCAATGTAAATATTAAAAAATATTCAAATCAAGAAATCATATGTGTAAGAGCAGAAAATTTACTTATCTTAACACAGAAAATCAATAAATACCAACGGTGGCCAGTATTTCACTATCCAAGCTGCCTCAGGGTGTAAGTATGTCAATCGGTTCCTTTAAATCAGCTTATCTTAACCAAACTGATTTAAAGGAAACGATTGAAGTACAGGGTTTTCAAGGCCTATATTTCTGGTGTCTACCTACTTTAGCACTTTACAGCTCCTAATGCCTCTTTTGGCATTAGCCAAGCCTACAGTAGCATTAGGTACCTAAAGCACCTATATAGGCGCAATTACGGCACTTTTTTCTTTTAGGTACCGGTAGGTGCCTTGAAACTTAGTGTTTTGCACTTAGGCTCTGGTAGGGTGCCTACCAGCGCCTAAGTTAAGACGCTGTTTATAGAATATGGGCCTTAGTCCTTTTCTGAAATGGGGAATAAATATGTATTAACTGTCATACCCTTGTCCCACCCAAACATGCCCTGACCATGCCCCCTTGTCATTTACATGCACTTTGGTTTGAGATGTGATTATCCCAGCTTTGTAAAATGGGGACATAGATGTTTATGAAAGATAAACATTTAAGTGCCTATTTATCCATCCATCCATTCATTCATCCATCCATCCAAATATTTCAAATGCAAATAGGGCTTGAATGATGAGTGCAAAATATTATAAATGCATTGTTTTACAATTTTGACCTGAAATGAAAAGACCAGAGTGGAGATTTCAAGAAATGTTGGTGTGCAGTTTATTCAATATTAATAATAATAAAAGTCTGTGGCTTTTTCATTTCTGTTTGGACTATGGAGTTTTTTCTTTCCTCCTGGTTTGTTTTTCTGTACAATATTGACCTACAGTATATGGTATTGCATAATTACATAGGTATTAGGCTAATTATTGCATACTGTTCTTAAAATGCTTGTTTTGAAGGGAATGTATAACCACCACATCTATCTTCTTCTAGGACTTGGGTAGCGGCGACCTCAGAAAAGACATGTTCATCACTGTACATATTATCCGAATAGGTAAGTCCTTTCATAGTCTGCAGTTCTAGTAATAGGAAAAAAAAATCTGTAGACATAAAAAAAATCAGCTTCTTCTGCACAAATATGTGTTTAACTGATTATCTGCAATAATATGAAATCATACAACAGTTTGGGGAATAGAGATCCCAGTAAAACAGACAAGACAATGGCATAGCCTAGGTTGGGATTATGTGCAGCTAGAGTTATTTACATAGTGCAGGATTACAGCAGTGCTAAGAACTAAGAGTACTATATGTTCTATACAGAAAAGGGGGAAGGAAGACACTTTCTTGGGCAGTGTTTTGCACAGGACTGGCTCAAGAGACTGGTGGCCTGAGCCAACATTTGCATTAGCACCTCATCCCCATGATCTAGTAGTTCCCCCTTCACCTCAAGTCTCCTCCCCCTAATGCTGGTGATAAAGGACATCAAAATCCTGAATCTCAGTTCGACATCTACCCCTCCCCACCTGCAGAGGGGAGAGGAGAGAGAGAAATGCTGGACTGGGAATTTAGCACCCTTTATCATCAGCACCCTGGCTTTGTAACCTAAGGGAAGCAACTGGTAGGCTGAACCAGGAAGAGGGTTTAAGAGTCCAGGAGTGGCACATGTATGCAGAGAAAGGAAGAAGATGATACCTCTTTATGCAGTGATGTGTAAACAGACAGCATGGGCAAGTTGAGCCTACAAGAGTAATGGAGTGCCTAAGAGTATCTAGTGCTGTGGAACCAGAGAAGGGCATTGAGAGGTAAGACATGGGGGAAGCCACTGTTTGCCCTGTATTGGTAGCATGGAATATTGCTACACCTTGGGTTTTGGCCAGGCACTAGTGATCTGGCTTGGCCCCCGTGAGAACGGGCTACTGGGCTTGATGGGACCATTGGTCTAAGGCTATTCTTATGTTCTTACATGTTTGATGTTCTATTAAAAAAAAGGGGCTGACCAAGTCACTTAACAAGGGAGTAATAGCTATGTATATCAGAAGGGTACTTGTGATGAACAATACATATAATTCACCCCTTCTCCCAAAGAGTTCTAACATGCAAAATCACTGGATTTTAAAGTATTATAAAAAATAAATATGTTATTTCAATATATGTTCAGAGACCCGGGGACTGTGTGAATTTTTTTTTTTTTTTTAATATTTACATTTTTATTGAAAATTTTGTAACAAGCCAAAAATTAGATAAGCTCAGTACTAATACAAAATACAATCAATAGATATCAACCAACTAGCACAAGACTAGAATAAACATACTATTAGTGCAATTTTCACCCTCATGTCCCCCTTCCAAGCCCCCCAACCCCACAGAAGTAATGATCAAAAATATAAAACAACAAAATCCCACCCATCCCACCTTCCACCCTCCCACCCAAGAGTAGACTTGCCAAGGACCAAGCCCACCTGGACCCTTTAAAGAGAATCCAAAATAGCTCCTAATTTGAGCCAAATATAAGTAAGGGAGATATACATAAGGCGTCGTTTAGCCACCGCCATCTCCATCCGTCCCATAGACAATAGACGGGTAAGCCAATCTGCATGAGAAGGGGCCAGCACATTTTTCCAATGGTTAGCTATTAAACATTTTGCTGCCGCCGCCAATCCCAAACAACTGTGTGATTTATTTATCTTAAATTGAAGTCCCATTGACCAATCATTACATGTATATTGACAAATGTTTGATAAACTGGTGCAGTCTCAAAATTCAAAAATTTATCTTCAGTGTCAAGACTCGTAGGGTCCCAACATAGACTATGTTTTGTTTTCTTCCTCAGGGAACCCAATCCAAAATGTATATGCGTTAAAAAACAGGGGCATATTATTTTCTTATTTGTGTCTGTTGTTTATTATGGAAATCCTATGAGGAGATCGCAAGAATAGAGGCTTGTATTTTATTTGTTGTAATCACAATAAAAGATTGGCTTTTGGGAAAATGCTGAGGATTATAATTACTATAGTATGTTCAGGGTTGTTAAGTATAAGTTCAAGGTCAGAAAAAGATTGACAATATCTAGTAGTACAACTGACCTAGATTAGTTACAAAACCTATGGAGAGTGATCAAACTTGGGTTTATAAAAACACTCAGAGATATGAAACTCTATAAGGAAGGCTGAAAAACCTCTCTTGGGTGAAGAGTTCACCTTCCAGTCATTGTTGTTTTATAAAAATTTTGATCACTGACTCCAAAGATAGTGTATTTGCTCAATTTCAAAAAAGTTCACATAGTTGTTTGCTGGTGTACTTAAAAGTCACTGTATGGTATATGTAATGCAATTTGCACTTAGCTTCAGCAGAATTTGAGGGGTCCTTCTGCTGAAGCTAAGTGCAAATTGCATTACATATACCATACAGTGACTTTTAAGTACACCAGCAAACAACTATGTGAACTTTTTTGAAATTGAGCAAATACACTATCTTTGGAGTCAGTGATCAAAATTTTTATAAAATTATCTCCTTTTACAAAGGTGCGCTAGCGGTTTTAGCGTGCGCGCTACACGCTAACACTTCCATGGAGCTTGCGTTAGCATATAGTATTTTTTTGTGTAGCGCGGGAGTTAGTGGGTGCTAATCTTCAGCACACACTAAAAACGCTAGCGCACCTTAGTAAAAGGAGCCCATAGTCTGTGATGTCAAATCTATATTTTTTGTTTATTTAAAACACTGATGTCTCATATAGCATTTATTATTACCGAACCGTAATTTTTCTTAGATGTCACTATAACAATAGTAAGGAAGGCAACACTTATCTTATGGCGGAACTAGCCACAATCAGGATTATAATTATTGCAGGAAAAGGCTTCCATGAGATTGTTGGACTAGTTTTGGAGGGAAATGGAAATAGCAGATAGGCTGCAGCTCCCTCTCAATACCAATATATTTGTGTAAGACTCCTTCATGATCCACGCACTTATCAGCTCCAGCCCTCAAGACCAGACCTCATATCTTAGGGTACCCTTAGTGGGGGCCACCAAAGAGATCTAAAAGGGCTGCCATTGGCCCCCAGGCCTTGCATTGAAGAACATTGCTGTAGATGTATCAGCACGCATGTGACTGGAAAAGTCTTTCACTGCCTTCTGAGGATGTCTGGCCACTGCCTGCACATCTTCAATTGATTTGGTACAAACATCAGTGGCAGTAGAGGAGGGAGTGATACTGCTGGTCTGCCAACTTCCCATGTGAAAATCAGCAAAGCCAGCCTCTGCTGGTCTTGGGGAGCTGCTACATGGTCAGAAAGATCTGGAGAAAACCTAAAGGAGGGAAAGAGAGAGGGGTGGGTGACTGACAGGGAAATGTTACTTAGAGGAAAGATGGAAGGGCTCCATGGTAAGGGGGAATAAGGACATAAAAGAAAGAGTAGGGAAATAGAGGAGATGTTAGATTTGAGAGTGGGATGGGGAGAAAAAGGATATAGAGAAGGAATGAAACATGAGGGAAGGAATGGAGGAAGATTCTGGACATAGGAGGGACAAGGCAGAGAAAGAATATGTTTGGAATGGGATGTGGTTGTGGGGTTGGTGGACATAAGGAAAGGAATATGTGGCATAAAGGGCATGAGTCGAGTCTCTTTTGAAAGGAAGCTCTGAAATGAGAGGGCATTGGAGAGGTGATAGGCTCAAGAAATACTTTTTTACAGAAAGGGTGGTAGATGCATGGAAGAGGTGGTGGAGAATTCAAGAAAGCATGGGATAGGCATCTGGGATCTCTTAGAGGAAGAGATAATGGTTACTGCGGATGGGCAAACTATATAGGCCATTTGGCCTTTATCTGCCATCATGTTTCTATGAATGGTGAAATATTCTGGATACAAGGAATTATCCCAGGACAAACAGGCAGCATATTCTCACACATGGGTGACGTCACCGATGGAGCCCGGGTACAGACACTTGAAAAATGAATTGCAACTTTAAGTTTTTGAAAGTTCACAATCAGCCCGCACCGCACATGCGCGAGTGCCTTCCCACCCGACGTAGGCGCGTGGTCCCTCAGTTTCTTTGTTTCCGCGGAGCTAAGAAGATGCATTTCAACGTCTGTTGAAAACTTTTTTGCCTTCCCGCTCTCACGTCAATGACTTTTTAGTCATTTTCGTGTTCTTTTCTTTTTGTTATAGTTACTTCGGTTAAAAAAAAAAAAAAAATCTCTTTTTTTAATCCCTCGCGGGTTTTTGGCCCAGTGGGACCTGTTGTACCACTTTGGTCTCCGATTTTGATTTTGCCGAGGCAGTCTTCCCGTCGATGTCACACCTGAAGACGGGATTCAAGAAGTTTGGTCGCTGTGCTCAGCCCATCTCTATGACTGACTCACTTCGCTGGTGTCTTCAGTGTCTAGGGCCTGAGTACCTTCCAGAATCCTGTACTTGTTCATTACTTCAAAAAAGGACTTTGAAAATCTGCATTCTTCAACAACAAAGTTTGTTCGGTGTCACTATGGAGAGGGAGCTGACATTACTGCCGACACCGGCACTGACCAAGGAGACGCTGCACTCATCGACACTGGCAAAAACATTTCCAGTGTCGCAACATCCAGTGGGTAAGCCGGCGTCCCTTAACCCATCTGGGACTCAGATCAAAGTGGCATTGAGTTGAGTCATGCCAACCTCGAAAAAGTCCCATAAGCGCCCGGTCCCGATTTCAGTGATTGCCTCGACATCGGCCTCCTTATCACAGGACCAGCGTGCAGCATCAGTGGTACCGGCAAAAAATCCAGTGGCACTGGTGCTCTCCCTCAAGCAAAAGATTGATAATTTGCTTCGGGAGGAATTGGGTGAGCATTTTCAAATGTTGGTGCTGACTCAAATTGTGGCCATGTTGACACCGGCTATCCAGGCCATGTTGACACTGACTTTTCAGGCGATTCAGTCTGAGCAAGGGACAACACAGACCGCACCTTAATCTAATGCTCCACCAGTGCAGAGCTCATCACATAGGAATCAATTGATCCATCTACATGGCACCAGTCATCCTCGACTCAAACATCGAGAGAGGTTACTTCGGTGCAGTACCAGAAGCACTCTCATAAGACCAAGCATCTCAAGGCTTCAACATCGAGTCTTCGACACCATCCTCATTCCATACAGGATTCAGATTTATTTGGAGACTCAGAACAGGAACCACTCTCTACTGCAGATGAGGACTCTTCTGGTTCAGATTCACCTCAACAATCACCTCAAAGACCTTCTGCTTTTTCTGAGTGGTCTTATTTTTCTAAATTTCTCCGTCAGATGTCTGAAGAGCTTTCCATCCCGCTAGAAGCAGATTCCAAGCATAGCAAGTAGTCCTTGGAGGCTCTGGATTATGACCAGCCTCTTAAAGACCTACTGAAGCTCCCATTCCATGATATTCCATGAGAGACTTTCTATAAGAATCTCGAGACTCCTCTCTCCATTCCGGTGGCTCCTAAAAAACTGGACTCTTTGTATAGGGTGGTTCTTATTCCAGGTTTTGCTAAACCACAGCTTCTTCATGAATCTTTAGTGGTTGAATCCACTCTAAAGAAATCATCAGGGGCTAGTGTCTATGCATCTATACCTCCTGGCAGAGAAGGTAGAGCAATGGATATGTTTGGTAAGCGTCTTTATCAGAATGCAGTGTGGGCCAACAGAGCTGGTAATTATAATTTCCATTTTTCATTTCACCTGAAATATTTGGTCAAACAACTTGCATATTTTCAAAAGTATATTCTATCTTGTAAGCAATCGAAATTCCAACAACTCATTGCTTCGACTTTGCAATTGCAGAAATATATGGTGCACTACTTATGATACTTTTGAACTTACCTCACGAGCCGCCTTGCCTGGCTTCGTGTTTCTGAACTTTATGTAAATCACCAGGATCACTTGGCCAATGCTCCCTGCCCAGGAGATGAGCTTTTTGGTCCATCAATGGATACGACTACTCAAACACTATCCGCTTATTAGACCAAATGGGACACTTTGGTTAAACCAAAGAAGAAGCCTCAACTGCCCCGTACTTTCAAGCCAGCTTCTTTGTACCAGCGCAGGTTTTCGTCTAAGCCTGCTCTTCCTGCTCCTTCTCAGCCTAGGAAGCAAAAGCAGCAACCTGAACAGGCTGCTCAACAAAAGCCCACACAGCCTTTTTGCCGTGTTCCTCAGGAGCATAGCCACAGTTCCCATTCTCCAACCTCGGCCAATTGGAGGGCAGCTTCAGCATTACGTAAATTGGGAGGTCATCACCACAGATCTCTGGGTTCTAGACACCATTCGCAGGAGTATGCTCTCCATTTTCATACCCTACCTCTGGATCATTCTATCATCTCCAAGAGAGTCTATTTCGGACTCGATACAGTCTTCTCTCATTCAGGAGATTCAATCCCTCTTCCTTCTCAATGCCATAGAAGAGGTTCCTTTAAATCAGCAGAGTCAGGGATTCTACTCCTGATATTTTTTAATCCCAAAAAAGACTGGAGGTATACGACCCATTCTGGATCTTAATAAATTATGACAGATACCCAGAAAATTGCCACTTATCTTTTAGAAGTTTCCTAGTGCTGGACTTGTTTTGAAGCAGAAAAAATCATCCAAATGAAGCCAATGCTTAATATAGAAAAGCGGAAACTTCTAAAGGGCAATTATGGGGGCATCTGTCATAATTTATTGTGGAAAACTGCACTTTAGACACTTTATGGGACTATGAAATATGCACTTTATCTGATTAAATGTTTTGCTTAGACAGTTGCCCTTTGGAGTTTTTCAGACCGAGGATGTGTCTCCCTTCTTCAATATTTGTGTAATATTGAAGCAGGAAAGTCTATGTGGAAAGATTGATTCACTTCAAATTCCTATTAGACACTGAGGTCTTTTCTCCAAGGTTTTTGCCATTTGGATATAGTACATAGTGCTGTGAATTAACACTGGATGTTTTTGTTATTGAGTGACTATTTATTAGCATCTTTGCTTGAGTTTTTTTTGTTTTTTTGTATTAATATTAAACCAGATTTACATGTGGGTCATTCCATGACAAATGGTCCAGAGCTCCCCACTCAGCCGTCTCAGAAATTAATGAAATTATTTCAGGAGAGGATAACCAAAATTTTGGGACATGATCTCAACTAAGTCCAGAATCATAGAATAACATGCACGCGTTAGCGTTTAATGCGTGTTTAGTGTATGCTAATATTTACTGCGCGCTAAAATGCATAGGGTACCTTAGTAAAAGAAGGGGCAAGTTTGTGAGCAGCTAGGCACATGATAGAAGTACGTTGCAGATGGTAGGAGTCTGATTAACAAATAAGTCTCTTGTTGCCACTTCAAAGGCAGACAAGACACAAATAATGTCATTTAACAGTAGTTCATTTAAATCCAAAAGCATAAGGACATAAGAATTGCCATATTAGGACAGACTGAAGGTCCATCAAGCCCAGAATCCTGTTTCCAACAGTGGCCCGCCCAAGTCCTTAAGTACCTAGCTAGATCCCAAGCAGCTTCTATAGTATATTTTAATCACTGGATTCAGTTGCCAGTTGTCTAAGATGTATTAAGTTTTCACATATTGATACTAATCTCAGGTTTTTAGAGCATAACAAGGAGATAAAGTTTGTCCTTAGCCCCATGAGCTTTGTCCATGTCCCCATCCCTTCACCATCCTCGCGGGCTCTATCCCTGTTCCCACCCTGCGGTTAACCGAGGGTACTCGCCCCCGTGCCATTTTCTACATGGCTATCAATTTGTATCATTTAAATTATTCAACAGGAAAATGTAGTTACTGTATTTTTCATTCCATAGGATGCACCCGACCATAAGACACCCCCCCTGTAGATGAGGAAAAACCAAGGAAAAAAAATTCTGCCCACTGCCCTGCCCTGTATTCTGTCCCCCATCTGGTGGTCTAGTGGTAGGTTGGGACAGGGTACAAGGCAGGTGTAGTGGTAGGCAGTTGGCAGCCCCCCTCAGGCAGATCTAGTGGTAGGTAGCCCCCCCTTGCCGATACAGCGCTGGACCAATGGAAGTTAAAAAAAATTACCAGGGGAGATTGGGGGGGGGGGTATTCGTTCCATAAGACGCACCCTTATTTTCACCCACTTTTTTGGTAAAAAAAAAAATGTGTGTCTTATGGAGCAAAAAATATGGTACTTGCCTTACAATTATTTTGTACTCCCAAAAAGAATGTATTGTAGACTGTCATATTGCATTCTTGAATGATAGTATATACAGATTGTATGAATCAATTCAACAGCACAAGTTACAGAAATTAATCACTATTCCCCTCATTCTATAAGAAGGCACCTAAAATTAGACGAAGTCGGAGAATAAAAAAGAACCCAACAAGTCTACAGTGAATCCAATGAAGCAAAGCACAAAACAAGACTGCAGAAATGATGCTTGTGATGTTAGCGTTTATTCAATAAATTCAATGATGTAGAATCACAAAACATCAGAATCCACATATGGTTTAGAAGTTATGTAATCTTTTATTTTTAACGTGGTCCGTGTTTCGACTTGAAATGTCTTCCTCAGGGTTCCTAAGCGTGTGAAAGAAGGTTATTTAAGTGACAAAAAATGAGAGATATGAAATGATAAAGGAAATGCAAAAAATAAGGACACTAATGATAATGCGTGATATTTAGAAGCGATGAAATTAAGACGTGAAAATAAGAATACATATTTGTGATATGATGTTGAAAAAGTGAGGATAGTGATTAATATAAAGTGTGTATTGAAAATTCAGAGTGATCAATTAAGGGTGCATATTGAGAATGACAGTGAGCCATGATAGATATTTCTGGAGTGATACATAAAACGGAAAAGATAAGTGCAAATATATTATATCCTCTGAGAATATCAGATATAAGAACACGAAATCATATGATATGTGTTTTTTTAAAAGAGATATACAGTGCTCCCCCGCAAATTCACAGTCGGTGGTTCGCGGTCCCGGTCATTCGTAGCATTTCCGACCGCAAATGACCGGGCAGGGGAGGCAGGAGAGGGCAGCCAGATCTTTGCTGTTGCTTGTAATATAACTTTAATTAGAATTGTTGCACTAGTATGTGGGACTAGGTTCTTCCTGGAGTGTGAGGCAGGTTGCAGAGCTTTGGCACTAGACCCCTTTCCCCCTCCCATCCCTGATACTGTTGTGATTTGTACATGCTCCTACCTCTGGCTTTACTCACATCGGAGGTTACAGCAGTAGCAGAAGGATGGTTGTGTTGTGAATGCAAATGGTACGCATCCTTTTTCTCTATGCTGCTATGCTCAGCGAGAATGTACCTCAGCTCCACATTCTCCTGGATTAATCCCACCAGCGAATGAGCGGACAGGGGAGGCAGGAGAGGGCAGCCGGAGCACCAGCGAGTGAAGGAAATCGTTTGCTGTATGCTCCAACCGCCTCTTCCTGTAATAAAGTCGGGCCTTACCAATCAGGAGCTGCGTGTCGAAGCAGCTCCTTATTGGTGAAGCCCAACTTTAGTACAGGAAGAGGTGGTCGGAGCATACAGCGAGTGATTTCCTTGACTTGCCAGTGCTCCGACTGCCCTCTCCTGCCTCTCCAGCTGCCCTCTCCTGTCTCCCCTGCCTAAAAACCATATTCATGGTTTTTCGAAATTTGCGGGGGTTCCTGGTACAGAACCTCCGCAAATTTCAGGGGAGTACTGTATACCAGAATTATCTGAATTCAAAGAAAAATGCCGTTGTGGATACACAAATAGCAGAGAAATCATTTAAGGGTAAAAAAATGATTAGAAAAATGAATAGAAAAAGATGAAAACAACTCTTCCCCAGTTAAAATTTAATATAGCCCAAATTTAAAAGGTTAAAGAGGTATGGCTAATGAGGGGAGGAAAAAACCTTGATTTGGGGTTAGATTTATTTTACAAAGTTGGAAGTGTTATAAAATGAGATTATATTAAAATGGTATAGCTTCTCAATAAAAGGTTCCAATATAAAAATAAATAAAAATGTTTAAAACAATAATATATGAAAGATAAAACAACATGTAACCATATGCTGATTGACAATAGCGGTCTACCAAATGATCTAAAAAAGTCAGTTACAGAATAAGGATAAAAACACGAAATATTAGCACATGCTTGAATTATATAGGCAATCTGAAAATACTACAAGAATAAATAGCGAGCAAGTCTACGCTCTGGGGCTCATAATCGAAAGAAAAATAAGTCTAAAAACTCACCCAAATCAGCATTTGGACGATCTAAAGGTCAGGTCGTCCAAGTGTCTATAATCAAAATGTTTTTTAGATGTATCCAGAGACTTTTTAGGCCTCTAAATCCCACTGTGCGCCCAGAGCTGAAAGAGGCATTTTTGAAGGAGTGGTTAGGGCGGGATGTGGGCCGATCTAGACTTACCCCCTCTTCTATTAAACTGCACTAGCAGTTTTTAGCGCAGTGAGCCACGCTGAATGGCCTGCGCTGCTTCTGACACTCATAGAGTTCCTATGAGCGTCGGGAGCAGCGCGGGCCATTCAGCGTGGCTCTCTGCGCTAAAAACTGCTAGCGCAGTTTAATAGAAGAGGGGATTAGTCATTCTACAGGGATAATCAAAAGTTTGACAAGACTGCCTAGAAGGAACTTATACGTTGCGACTTAGGCGATCTAAATACAGGTCTACGTGCCCAGAAGTTATCCAAAGTGACCAGATAACCACTGCAGCGACAAAGTACAGACCCCCTCATACTCCCTCAATGATCACTGCCCCCCCCCAATAAAAATCAGAATAAAAACGTACATACCTGCCTCCAGAACATCAGAACCTGGCATAGGAAAGCCTAGTAGAGCTGCACAGAGGTGGCTTAAGTAGTCTGGGGGAGTGGACAAGTGGATCATAGAGAGGTTGACCCAGGCCCACAAGCCATTCTAATCACTGCATTCATGGTGAAAAATGTAAGTCCACCAAAACCCTATTGTACTGCCATATAAGAGCCACAAGCAGCCATAAGGTCTATTGGGTTTGTAGACAGGTGAGTATAGTAGGTTTTGAGGGTGTTTTGAGGGGCTCACCATGACCTATAAGGGAGTTGTGGTAAGAAGTTTAAGTGTCAGCCTTTTTGTGAAGTTCACAGCAGTGCCCTATAAGGTGCCCTTCCGCTCTCTTGCTATGTCTGGGTGACCAGTCCATCACATTTCTGGCCCCTCCCATGTCCAAAAGCTCTTGTTCTGGGCATTTGTGACTTGGACGATTATTTGAACAAGAATATGGCATAAAGATAGATGTACTGGTGGTCTGAACGATCAAACGCCTGGATTTTTGAAAAAAAAAATTTTTGGATGTACTTTTCAAGAATGGACATTTTGGCACTGCCAACTTTGGCGACTAATGCCCTATGTCCAAATTAGACTTTGACGTTTATTTTGATTATGCCCCGCCACTTATCTGAGGCTAATGCAGTACTGAACAATGTTAAAACAGGAATAAACCATGATGCTGCTATGTTTAATCGCACAGATGATTCAAAGGAGACAACTGATTATTTGGAAGGCTGAATTATATAGGCAATCTAAAAATACTACAAGAATAAATAGCCAAGTCTCTGAGGCTAATGCAGTACTGAATAATGTCAGAACGGTAATAAAACATAACCTATGAATCTGAGTGCTGCTATGTATAATCGCGCACATGATTTGAACAAGATAACTAATTATTGAAAGGTGAAACATCCATATTAAAGAAAAGAAAAAGAAACTCGTTTACAAACTATGTGTGGATTCTGATGTTGTTTTGTGATTCTACATCATAGAATTTATTGAATAAATGCTGACATCATGAGCATCATTTCCGCAGTCTTGTTTTGTGCTTTACCTAAAATTAGATACCAGTTGTACACATTTGTTATAGAATACTAGCACATTTATGCATATGCTGTACACATAAGTGCAGAAATGCAAGCTATGCGCAAACAGTATTCTTTTACTAAGCTGCATTAGTTGCTAATGTGCAACTATCACAACTTAAAATGACAAACCACAGGATGCAATCAAGCATCCTCTGGTAATTGTCAAATGTGAGCCCTTACTACTTACAAAATAAGTGACTGTAAGTCCAAACAAGGTAATTTTTCAAAATGGCCATGTGCTAATGGTATTTTTTGGCCATTAATACCAAAATATATGGTATTTTTATGGCTATGGCAAAAATGGCTTTAGTGTGCAGGAAAAAGCCATGTAAGGACCTGCTAAGACTCCTTTTCTGCAGTTTAGTAAAAGGGTCTTTTAGGGCTCCTCTTACGAAGCTGCGTTAGTGGCTTTTAATCACGCGCTAACCCCTGCACTAGCCGGAAAACTACCGCCTGCTCAAGAGGAGGCGGTTGCGGCTAGCACGGCTGACAGTTTAGCGCGCGCTATTATGTGCGTTAAACCACTAACGCGCCTTTGTAAAAGGAGCCCTTAGTGTAGAAATCATAAACATAAACAAAATGAAGATTTTGAACATGGAAAACGATGAAGATTTTGAGCTTGAAGGTGATAGAATAGAAGTTGTAAAGGATTTCAATCTCCTGGGCTCTTTTGTAAACAAAGGAGCAACTAGCAGGGAGGAAATACTCCACAGAATAGCACTTGGTTCCTCTTTAATGAAGGCTCTTGACAGAGTGTTCAAAGGCAAGTTGGTAACACTTCAAACGAAGATAGGACTTGTCCACACATTCATTTTCTCAGTGGTCAGTTACAGATGTGAAAGCTGGACACTACAGAAACAAGACAGAAAGAAGATTGACTAATTTGAGCTTTGGTGCTGGAGAAGGATTTTAGGCATGTTGTGGACTGCCAGAAGAACTAAAAAAATCTGTTCTGAATGAAATCAAACTGGCTATGTCACTCGAAGCCCAAATGATGAAGTTACAACCGTCTTATTTTGGTCACACCATTAGAAGAGAGAGATCACTGGAGAAGGACGCCATGTTTGGGAAGGTCGAAGGAACCAGGCGAAGAGGGCGACCTGCAATCAGATGGCTGGACACATTGAAAACAACTATGGAAATGATGCTGGAGGACCTTTCTGGACTAGCACAAAGCCATGTTCTTTTTAGATCTGCAATTCATCAAGTTGTTAGGATTCAAACACGAGTCAATGGCACCTAACAACAACAGTGCATAAATGCAAGGGGGCATACATATAGGCAGAGCTGGTTGGGACACACACAATTTACAGAATATTATAAATTACAGGCGTAAGTGCCAAATGAGTGCTGATTTATGTCTGCTATAGACCTGATGTGAGTGAGCATTCCTAAATGTACATGTTTCTGCTAATTTACACAAGTATTCTGAAATGAAATCTGTGTTCACAGATTCTGTGACAAAATATGTTCTTTACATCGCATTTAGGCACTCAGTTATAGAATTTCCCACTTTCTATCTCCATGGTTGGATTCATAATTGGTGTAATTGTTCAGTTTTCTATATTTTTGAATAAATGTCTGCTTTTGCCTTAGGAATAGGGAAAAGGAATGGGGACTTGTATACCGCCTTTTTGTCACTTTGGCATTTCAAAGCTGACATTCAAAGCAGCGGGTGCTAGAGGATTAAGTGACTTGCCCAGGGTCAGAAGAGCAGCACCAGGATTTGATCTCACAACCTCTGGATGCAGAGGCAGCAGCTCAACCAGTGAGCCACAGCCCTTACTCTTATTCTTTCCCTTTGTAGTCTCTCTCTCTCTCTCTTGTTTGTTTCTGTTCCTCTTGCCTCTATCTTGCTCAAATGAGGAAGTGTTTCAGTTCTTTGGTTTATTTGACAGGTCGAATGGGAGCTGGAGAAAAGAAGAATGCATCCAATGTACAGTATCGACGCCCTTTTGGCTGTGCAGTCCTCAGTATTGCTGATCTCCTTACAGGAGAATCAAGGGATGATCTGATCTTGAAAGTATACATGTAAGAATTCATTTTGTTGCTATTATGTTCCTTTATAGAGTTCTTTCATCCAAATCAACAGAAAATACACATGGTAGGATTGAGTACAATTTTTAAGCTGAGCTTATATTTTGGCAGGCCAGGGATGTTTTGCAAAATCGGATTTCATAATGGGCAGTAATGTGTTTGAATGTAGCCATAATACCTTCAAGTTTCAAGTTTATTTAAAGAATTAGTTGGGCTTCTTAGTGTTCATGGTTGACTCAATTTTTAAATGTCATGGTGAGCTTTTAAAATGCCCATCATAGACTTTTTAAACAATCCATATACTATATATTTAGTTTTGTTATTCGGAGAGGCGCTGAATACTTGAACAATACTCATGGTGGCTGTTATATGTAAGGCAGTGATATTCAACTGCTATGAGGGTAATTTTTATGAATAATTTTTGTGCATAAAACAGATTTATGGAAATTATGAAATTAAGTCATTCTGAAAAGTATGTGTGGTAAAAGCCGGTGTATACTTGCATAGTAAATATGCTTGGTGGCAGAGTTTAGGCAGATTAAGATTTACCATCATATTTAAGAAAACACATACATATGCACATAAAGTGCATTCTGACATTTAGTCCATTTTAAAAATAGGAGCAATGTCCATTCCAGAAATCTAGGCATATTTCCAACCAGATTTGTGCTAGTAGTTTATAAAGACAAATAGGCATCTATGTTTTTACAAAAAACGGGTGCCTTCTTATCTTATTTACCTAGGTGCTCTAATAAAATTATTACCCATGGCAGCATTTCTATAACAGGGCAACAGGGTTCATATTTAAAACAGAGTGAGAGTCTTATTTTATATGAACACCTTGTACTTGTTATAGACCTAGTGTAAATAATGATTCCTAAATGTAGTAGGCTTTGAGTGAATTTCTTCATAAAGGTGGTTAATAAATCCCAATAAATAAATATATATAGGCAACTTAACTGTATTCTATAAATTGCCTACCTAAATGTATGCCCCTACTACAGCCTGTCCATGCTCCACCCATGTAAATGCCCTACTTACAAACAGTGGAGTAGTAAGAGGGTGGGGAGGTGGACTGCTCCTGGTGCCATCTTCGTAGCGGGTGTTGGCGCCTCTCTTCTCTGTTCCCCCTCCCCCCATACCTCTTCAAATGTTTGCCAGTGTGAGCAGCATCTTCCACTTGTTGCTCTTACCGGCCTTGGCTTCCTTCTGATGTCACTTCTTGGTCGTGGGACCAGGATGTGATAGAAGGCCATTGTGAGCAGCAGGTGGAAGATGTTACTTGCACTGGCAAACATTTGAAGAGGTACACTTGGGAGGGGGGGAGTCGCATGGCATGGAGATGTCGGGCGCCAACCTCCCTTGCAACACCACTGCTTACAAGTATGCAATATGCCATTTGAGTGCCTATTTGTAGAATACAACTTTGGCTCCTAAATGATATTTACAAGATAAATGTACATAGGTGCACAATTGTGTTTGAAATTAAAGTAATTTTTTAAATAGAATTGCCCTACATATGCATGGCTAAACAGATTAATATAGAACAGCAATTTTTCTGTCATGTTTTAAACTACTTAGCTATACATAAAGGGCAACGCCATAATCTAGATGCCCACATTTACACCCCTTTGTGCAAATAAATACCTAGAATGCTAGCATTTGTGCACATATGTATATATACTTGCTTACCTTACATATTTTCAAAGGGGGCATACACATGGAAGGAGCATGGGCACTTATATGTCCCCAGTGGCATATCTAACTAGGCTGCTAACTCCCTCCTCCAGGTGCATCATCTCCCAAGCAATAAGGAGTGCACTGAACAGTTGCAGAACTGCAGTCTACATGTGTGTGGCTGTCTGTTCTGCTGATCCCATGACTCGGAACAGGAAGTTGACGTCAGATGCAAAGCTGACAGCTGCACCACGCATGTAAACTATGGCTCCACTACTGCTCTATGCATCCTCTTACTGCCTGCATCTGGGACAGACTGCACCAATCACCCTGCCTTTGGTATACCACTGCACATCTCTGCTACATTTAGACACCTGCACTTAGAAGACTTGATTTGCATTTTATCAAAATTTTAATAAACTTGAAACTCTATGCCTGGTTTAACTGCAGATTTTTATTAGATTTGCCTGTACCGAGTTACACTAGTATTCTATAATGGCTTATGCCACATGCCCTCAGGGCACCTAAATGGAGGCACTCAGTTGTAGAATTGCTTCCTTAGGGGCTGAATTTCATTGTTATCCATTTAGCTAGGTGAAATGCCCTTGCTCCTCATTTGCTGCACCAAATTTGGGTACATATTCCAGATTTGCATGCAAACTGATCAGATTATAAGCCGATAACAATCATCTACCTTAATTGGCACTAATTAGGATAGTGGATCGAAAACTGTGCCCCATGGCACACTAGTATGCTGTGGCAAGATTGCTGGTGTGCTGCAAGTTGCCAGCACCAGCTGACTACCTACAGAACGTGTCTCATTGAGAGAGTCATGTCCTGTAGACAGCTGGCGCTGGCGCCTCTCCTGTTGAGCAACCCCCACTGGCAGCTCAGGGCCCATCTGCAGGGCCTTTGCATAGATGTCAGTGTGATGATGTCACACATGCTTGTGACATCATCACGTCGATATCCGCGCACTTCCTGGTGCCCTCTAGCCGTGGTCCGTTGTTTAGTATGCCGCAGCTCAGGATAGTTTGCGAGACACTGAATTAAGATTTGCTCACAGATCTGCCTGCGCACTGTTCTATAACTGCACGTTTAAATTTTCTTGCACACAACTCAGGAGAGGGCATGAGTAGGGGCGGTCATAGGCATTTCTAAAATTTAAGTGATTCTTCTTGGCTGGAAATTTTAAGCAGACTTAGCCATATAGTAATAGAGAGTTATTCATATAGGTCATCACTATTCAGGTAAGTCTGTTTGAGTATCAGGCCCTGTGTGAACAAAACCTTGGAGGAGTAGCCTAGTAGTTAGTGCAGTGGCCTGAGAACCTGGGGAACTAGGTTCAATTAACAGCAACAACCATATGCAATTTTAGATGTCAAAATTCCAAAGGCACATTACATCTGTGAGCACTAAGTTCCCCAAAACAAATATGCATTTGCATATAATATACTTTAATATAAAGGGAGAAAAGACCTTGAATGACTGAACTTGTCTCTTTATGGTTTAAGAAATGGTGCTAGTGTCTAAGTGTGATGATGTCCACTGAAGCAGATATGTTTTTTTCAATTAACATAGTAACATAGTAGATGACGGCAGATAAAGACCCGAATAGTCCATCCAGTCTGCCCAACCTGATTCAATTTAAATTTTTTTTTTTTTTTTTGTAATTTTTCTTCTTAGCTATTTCTGGGCAAGAATCCAAAGCTTTACCCGGTACTGTGCTTGGGTTCCAACTGCCAAAATCTCTGTTAAGACTTACTCCAGCCCATCTACACCCTCCCAGCCATTGAAGCCCTCCCCTGCCCATCCTCCACCAAACGGCCAAACACAGACACAGACCGTGCAAGTCTACCCAGTAACTGGCCTAGTTCAATATTTAATATTATTTTCTGATTCTAAATCTTCTGTGTTAGAATCAGAAAATAAAGTGAATCATTGTAGTTAAGAAACAAAATGTTAAGTACACATTAAGGGAGTTTTTCAGACCAATGATTGAGATCTGACCTGTTCCATTCTTGAACCATAAAGAGACAAGTTCAGACATTCAAGGTCTCTGAGATCTTTTCTCCCTTTATATTAAAGTATATTATATGCAGATGCATATTTGCTTTTTGGAACTGGGTTCAGTGCCCACTGGGCAAGTCACTTAACCCTCCATTGCCCCAGGTACAAAATAAGTCCCTGTATATAATAACCACAGAAAGGCAGTATATCAAATTCCATCCACATCCCCCCATCCAAAATATTGTAAGCAGCATAGTGCTTCCTAATGTAGTGCTGGGATACGGCATTGGTGCTGACTAGCGAAATCATTTCTTATAATACTGTATTTTGCTTATCTTTCATTTAAAGTATTGATCTGCTGGTTTACAAAATCTCATGGGATCCAAAAGCATAGCTGACATTACAGTACTGTAGTAATTTAAATTAATTAAATATAGTGGACAGAAGTAATACATCCATTTTAAATTGGGAATTTTATGCTTACATGTGGTTTTAGGGCATCTCTTTTATTGAGATTGTGGAAATGAGTTTGTAATATTAACTCCAGAAAAGCTTCATATATTTGCCCTAAACTCTGACTCAGTGTTTTTCTAGCAATTAGTGAACTGAATCAATGGAGTAACCTGTACTGATGAAAGTTGAAAGGAAAAGGCAAAAATAAAAAGTGTGAGGATATGAATTATTGCTTTCTTTCCCGCTTTGCTTTCCAAGATTTGTATTCCTGTAAACATGTTAAAATAATATTCTTTTTATGTTGCTATGCCTAGCTGCTGCAGTCCTTTGCATGTGAATTCACTAACACATTTGAACCACCTAAAAGGCAAAGTTAGATTGCTGGTTAGGTTTACTAAAGTGCGCTACTGTCATTAACATATACTTTTTACTTTTAGTAATGTCAGAACTGGTTTGTTTTAAAGATGTATTTGTAAATAGTGTGAGTAATAAATTTTTTAATTAAATAAGTAAGTGTGTCCTTTGTATAAAGTGAGACTTATAGTAATTAATTGCTTTAATGAATGTTAGTGCATGGTCGTGCATTTAATAAATCTAGCACATTGATCTATTTTCCCTTATGTTACCGCCATTTATTTTCATGTTTGTAATTTCTTAGTGTACGTGTATCTGGTTTTTCTCTGAGGATAAGCAGTTATATATTCTCACCTATGGGTGACATCATCCATGGAATCTGGCATGGAGAGTCAAAAGTGTACCATCATTTAAAATTTTTAGGATTGCCCGTACTACGCACATATGAGTGCCTTCCCGCCTGATAGATCTGCGGTTCTTAGTTTTTTGTAAAATTGAGAAGCTGTGTTTTCAAGTTCATTCAAAGCATGCCAAATTTCTTTTTTTTTTATTTTTTAAAATTCTTTATTCATTTTCAAAACTTACAATAAGTGTGACAATATGTCCAAACAAATTTTTCTACTTTTTGTGCCTTCCCTTCGTTTTCTTCAGTTTTGTCACAATATTTAGTTTTCTTCATTTTTTATTTTTTTAAAAAATCATATTTTTCTTAGTTTCTGGTTTTCAGGCCTTCAGAAATTTTGTAGCCCTTGCTGGGAGCGTTGAATCTTTTTTCAGCTTGAGTTTCACTCGTCCTTCTAGGGTCATTGAGCATTTTGACTTTGTGTCGGCAGTTTTTCCATTGACGTCCAAGGCACACAGTGGCTTTATAGGACCATTTCCAGTACTGACCCACATAACGGGTGTGTACAGTGCCTAGGTCCTGATCATCCAGCTATTTCATGCATGTTCTATTCTTGTATGCAGAAGAGGTAGATTAGGGCCAGAAAATTATAATTTGAAAAATTTTTTGGTATAACTTAAGGAACATCGAGCATGTTCAACCATTGAGTCTGGCTTCGACACTGGCACCGGCTGTGCCAATGGTTCGATCCTCGGTGCTACCTGCACTGGGAGAACCTCACAAGATAGCTAAGAAGTACAAACATGTCTCCCACTTCAGATGTGCATCGGCATTATCGTAAGCGTCTTCTCTATTGATGTTTTCCAAGTATTGATGTACTGATGTCCGATCACCATCTTTGCAGTTAGGGTCTCCTCAGAGGTGTGTCTTGGCATCAAGGTCCCCAGTGCCTTGACACCCAACTTAACAAGCACCTAATATACCCTTGTCAATATCAGTACCAGTGCCATTACTGCAAGATTAGCTTTGAGCGCTGTTGCAGCAAGAACTAACTGGATTAGTACAGATACACACTATGCAACCTCCTGCATTGACAATCCCTGCTGAAGTCCAGTCCAAGCATCATCTACTTACTCGTTCAAGACATTGATATCAGATGCCTTGACATTGAAAAGACACTTAATGCGTACGTCGTCAGAAGGAGTGGAACACACCAACTTCTCTTCTATGTTCTTCATCATATTCTTGATGTTCCCCTCAACACTCTACTTCCAGAAGAGCTGACAACAAAGGACTCTCTCTCAAATTTGTCACCACACTCTTCTTTCTGATTATCCAGTTTTCTGCAGATGGATCCTATGGGATAACCTCAGATCCTTCACCACCTCCTCCTTTATGCAGGCTTCCACCTGAACGTCTGTCCTTTACCAACTTCATCAGACAGATGGGTCAAGCAGTCTCTGTTAGTATGAAGTCTAAGGAGGAACCTCAAAGTGAGCTCATAGAGGCTTTAGATCAGTGGTCTCAAACTCAAACCCTTTGCAGGGCCACCTTTTGGATTTGGAGGGCCTCAGAAAAATTAGTTAAGGTCTTATTAAAGAAATGACAATTTTGCATGAGGTAAAACTTTATAGTTTATAAATCTTTCCTTTTGGCTAAGTCTTAATAATAATATTGTGATTTATAGCTAAAGAGCCATATGATCAAGAAACTGTTTTATTTTACTTTTGTGATTATGATAAACAAACCGATGGCCTCAAAATAGTATCTGGCGGGCCATGAGTTTGAGACCACTGCTTTAGACTATGTAAAATGGCCTAAAGATTGCAACAAAGTGCCATTGCTTAAATTCATGAAGAGGAAGCCCTCTTTAAAAACTGGGAAACCCCATTGTCTCTCCTAGTGGCTCCACATAAGTTGAGCTCTTTATACAGAATCCAAACTTGTCCTGATTTTGACACACCCCAATTATAACATCAATATTTATTAGTTGACTAAGCCCTCAATCAAGCGAACAGTTCTCATACATATGCCAGTACACCTCCAGGCAGAACTTTGGACAAGTTTGGTAGGAGAGTATTTATTTATTTATTTATTTCATTTTATATCCTGTCTTCCCCAGAGAGCTCAGAATGGGTTACAAGGTAACATATATGATTAAATAAAAACAAGATGCAAAAAACTAAGGCATTATGGGCTACAGTGGTATTTAAATAATATAGTTTTTCATTCTAAATTAGCAAGCACAGAATGAGGATTTTTCATCCAGATAGTCCATTTTAAATTAGCAAGTCCAGAGATATTTTAGTTTCACATAGAAACATGATGGCAGATAAAGGCCAAATGGCCCATCTAGTCTGCCCAGCCGCAGTAACCATTATCTCTTCCTCTCTCTGAGAGATCCCATGTGCCTATCTCATGCCTTCTTGAATTTATACACAATCTCTGTCTCTACCACTTCTTCCGGGAGATTGTTCCACGCATCTACCACCCTTTCTGTAAAGAAGTATTTCCTTTGATTACTCTGGAGCCTATCACCTCTTCATCCTTTGCCTTCTTATTCCAGAGCTTCCTTTCAACTGAAAGAGACTTGACTCATGTGCACTTACGCCACATAGGTATTTAAACATCTCTCCTGCCTTTCCTCTAAAGTATACATATTGAGATCTTTAGGTCTGTCCCTATATGCCTTATGATGAAGACCACGCACCATTTTAATAGTCTTCCTCTGTACCGATTCCATCATTATATCCTTTTGAAGGTGCAGCCTCCAGAATTGTACACAATATTCTAAATGAGGTCTCACCATAGTCTTATACAGGGGCATCAATACCTCCTTTTTCCTATTGTCCATACCTCTCCCTATGCACCCTAGCATCTTTCTAGCTTCACCGTCACATTTTCAACTAGTATGGCCACTTTAAGATCATCACATACAATCACACCCAAGTCCTGCTCTTCTGTTATGCACAAAAGTTCTTCACCCCCCCTAAACTGTACCGTTCCTTCAGGTTTTTGCAGCCCAAATACATGACCTTGCATTTCTTAGCATTAAATTTTAGCTGCCAAATTTCAGACCATTCTTCAAGCTTCGCTAGGTCTTTGTTCATGTCATTCACATCATCTGGGGTGTCTACTCTATTGCAGATTTTGGTATCATCTGCAAAAGGCAAATCTTACCTGAGAGCCCTTCAGCAATATCGCTTATAAAAATGTTAAAAAGAACAGGCCCAAGAACAGAACCTTGAGGCACACCACTGGTAGCATCCTTTTCCTCAGAGCAATCTCTGTTGACCACTACCCTCTGTCGTCTTCCACTTACCCAGTCCGTCACTTTGGGGCCCATCCCAAGAGCATTCAGTTTATTTATTAGACGTCTACATGGAACACTGTCAAAGGCTTTGCTAAAATCTAAATACACCACATCTAGCACAGTCCCTCTATCCAATTCTCTGATAATCCAGTCAAAGAAATTGATCAGATTTGTCTGACAAGACCTACCTCTAGTGAATCCATGTTGCCTCTGGTCCTGTAATCCAAATTCCAGAAACTTTACCTTTTTCCATTTTAAAAGCATTTCCATTAATTTATTAACCAGAGAAGTCAGACTTACTGGCCTGTAATTCCCTACTTCTTTCTTACTTCCACTTTTGTATAGAGGGACTACATCCGCCCTTCTCCAGTCCTCCGGTACTACTCCCGACTCTAGAAAAGCATTGAAAAGGTCAGTCAGCAGAGCCACCAGAACTTCCCTAAGTTTTTTCAGCACCCTCAGATGTACACCATCTGGCCCCATCGCTTTGTGTACCTTTAATTTAGCTAGCTCCTCACAAACAACCCTCTGAAAATCAATCAGGGTCTACCACTCCACCATCCCGATTCGCATTTGTTTTCTATGGTCTCGCTCCTGAATCTTCAGCCGTAAACACAGAACAGAAATACGAGGGCCGTTCAAAAAGTATCAGACCTTTATTCATAAAAAATACTCGTATCCAGATACAACAATCTTATACTAATCTCCTTCAAATTAGTCCCCTTGGGCTGCCACACACTTCTTCCAATGGTTCTGCCACTGTCAGAAGCAGCGCTGGAACGGGAGGGGGGAGGGAAGAAGATGAATGCCAAGCCAATAGGGGTGGAGTGAGAGATGGAAGGGGGAGGCAGACAGTTTCTGGAAGGGGCAAAGAAGGAGAGAAGATGCCATATAGAAGGGGCAGAGAGAGGACAGACAGTGGATGGAAGGAAGAAAGTGATGAGAAGATGTGGAAATCAGAAACTGGAGAAGACAAAGGAAGGAAAAAAAATTCTATTTATTTTATTATATTTTTATGCTTTAGGATAAAGTAATATTGCAACTGTGTTGATAAGTATTTATAAATAGAAAATGGAAATAAGATGATCCTTTTATTGGACTAATTGTAATACATTTTTGACTAATTCAATACTTTCTCAGGTTAGGACAGAATACCATAACAGCAGTATGCTGAGAAAAGAGGTTTTAGCCTCTGAAAGCTAATTGAAAAATGTATTAGTCCAATAAAATGGTATTATCTTATTTTCCATTTTTATTTCCCCCCCCTGCTTTTGGTTCCCTTTTATGAAGCCACATTAGGCTTTTTTTTTTTATCTCCAACCACGGCAATATTAGCTCTGATGCTCCTAGGAATTCTATGAGTGCTAGATCTTTTACTGCCACAGCTGGCGATAAAAAAGCCTAATATGGCTTCATAAAAGTGTGTGTGTGTGTGTGTGAAAGAAGTTATTAAGCCATATTAGGCTTTTTTTATCACTGGCCATGGCGGTAAAAACTCTGATGCTCATATAATTCATATGAGTGTCAGAACTGTTGCCACCGCGGCCTGCAATAAAATATCCTAATGCAGCTTCATAAAAGGGGGGGGGGAGAGGTGTTATTTGTTAATTTGTAAAGTGATGCTTGCTATTTCTCTGTTTTTTCACATTTACATGTGCTATCTTTATATTTTGCACAATATTAGGGGACATGCATCACTGTTTCTCTTTCTGTGGTGTTGCATTGTATGGAGAGTCCAACTTCTTGGTGGTTCATTTTAATTTTGTCTACATATTTCTATTTTACACCCCCTCCTTTTTTTTTTTTTTTTTACAAAACTGTAGCGCAGTTTTTAACGCCGGCCAAGTTTTTGCCATAAAAATCTTGGTTTATATTCGAGTATACATGATGTATTTGAGTACATGATGTGTGAAGAAATATTTTCTCTGGTTTATTTTAAATCTACTACTTAGTAGCTTCATCGCATGCCCCCTAGTCCTAGTATTTTTGGAAAGAGTGAACAAGTGATTCATATCTGCCCTTTCCACTCCACTCATTATTTTATAGACCTTTATCATATCCCTCCCGAGCTGTCGCTTCTCCATGCTGAAGAGACCTAGCTGCTTTAGCCTTTCCTCATAGGGAAGTCGTCCCATCACTTTTATCAATTTTATTGCCCTTCTCTGTACCTTTTCTAATTCTACTATATCTTTTTTGAGATATGGTGACCAGAGCTGCACACAGTATTCAAGTTTCAGCCATACCATAGAGCAATACAAGGGTATTATAACATTTTCTTCTTTGTTTTCCATTCTTTTCCGATGATTCCTAACATTCTATTTGCTTTCTTAGCTGTCACCGCCACACATTAGAAACATAGAAACATAGAAATAGACGGCAGATAAGGGCCACGGCCCATCTAGTCTGCCCACCCTAATGACCCTCTCCTACCTTTCTCTGTGAATAGATCCCACGTGTCTATCCCATTTGGCCTTAAAATCAGGCACGCTGCTGGCCTCAATCACCTGTAGTGGAAGACTGTTCCAGCGATCAACCACTCTTTCAGTGAAAAAGAATTTCCTGGTGTCACCTCGCAGTTTCCCGCCCCTGATTTTCCACGGATGCCCTCTTGTTGTCGTTGGGACCCTTGAAAAAGAAGATATCTTCCTCCGCCTCGATGCGGCCCGTAAGATACTTGAACGTCTCGATCATGTCTCCCCCATATTGAGCTGAGGGTTTCAACGTAATCTCAACAATGAGAACTAGATCCTTTTCCTGGGCAGAGACTCCTAACATAGAACCCAGCATCACATAGCTATAGTTCAGGTTCCTCTTTCCCACATACATCACTTAGCTCTTATTCACATTAAACCTCATCTGCTATTTTGATGCCCAGTCTCCCAGTCTCACAAGGTCCTCTTGCAATTTTTTACAATCCTCTTGCGATTTAACTTCTTTGAACAACTTTGTGGATCAGAATGAAAAACGTCACCTCATTAACAGTAGCAGACCAGGTGGTTAGCCTTGGAGTAACATTGGACGGCCACCTGTCCCTATCCACCCACATCTCCCAGGTGGTCTCCACTTCCTTCTACTATCTCCACCAATTGAGAAGAATCAAACCCTATATCTCCAAAACAGACCTGACTCAACTCCTCTATGCCTATTGTGACCGGGCCAGTCCCCAAGTATATAGGAAAGTCTGGCTCGGACCACAAGCAAGATTTTGTAGCGCCTTTTATGTGGTTAAGTGCAGGAAAAACCCGGATACCGGATTTCTGAAAACAGCATCAGGTTTATTAGTGTCCCAAAGAAAAAAAAATGAGGAAAACAATCAAACTTGGTATCTTGGGCTTTCCCTTATCCCCTGCTTATTCTTTCAGATAACTCAGTCCCGAGGAAAGTTACATTGGGCTTAATCTAGGAACTGGTTCAGTCCTCAACACAAACTTATTAAAAATTCAAAAGCAAAATCTCACCCCGGGTTCAGGACCTTTAGGCCCTGATTCTCTAAAGTGCATCCCGATTTTAGGCGTCCTACAGCTGTCTAATCAGCCAATCGGGATGCACGTTTAAAAAAAAAAAAATGCTCCCCAGGCAAGCCTGAAGGCACCTCTGGGAGCCTAGGGAGACCCGCAAGATGCCTAAGCTCGTCTAAGGGCCTTAGGCGGACCTTAGGCTGAACCTAGGCAGCCCTACGCGTCTCCCTAGTAGAGGAGAAGCTTAAAATGTAGGCCAGCAAAATGCTGACCTACATTGTAAGTAGACGCGGCCGCTATACTTATTGCAGCAAGGGATCTCTCTGCCGCTATAAGTATAGCGGGCCGCGGCCCCCTGACCAGGAGGGTGCCCAAACCCTCTGCCCGAAGACGCACCCCCCCCCGACACTACCGATTGCCCCCTCCCCGACAATATCGATAGCTGGCAGGAGGGTGCCCAATCCCTCCTGCCCGAAGACGCACCCCCCCGGCGCTAACCCCCCCAAACCTCCACTCCACCAAACCTGTTCTTAGAAGGGTCTTGCACGTCTTGAGCCGGCAGGCACGCCTCGTTGAAATGAAGCGGTCCCGCCCCTTCCCGGCCCATCCCGCCGAAGCCTAAGGCCTGATTGGCCCAGGCTCTAGAAGCCTGGACCAATCAGGCCTTAGGCATAGCGGGTCCGCCCATCCCCACTTAATCTAAGGCCTGATTGGCCAATCAGACCTTAGACTTAGTGGGGATGGGCAGACCCGCTATGCCTAAGGCCTGATTGGTCCAGGCTTCTATAGCCTGGGCCAATCAGGCCTTAGGCTTCGGCGGTATGGGTCGGGAAGGGGCGGGCCCGCTTCATTTCGACGAGGCGTGCCTGCCGACTCAAGACGTGCAAGACCCTTCTAAGAACAGGTTTGGTGGAGTGGAGGTTTGGGGGGGGTTAGCGCCGGGGGTGTGTGTCTTCGGGCAGGAGGGATTGGGCACCCTCCTGCCAGCTATCGATATTGTCGGGGGGGGGAGGGGGGATCAGTAATGTCGGGGGGGGCGGTCGGTAGTGTCGGGGGGGGGTGCGTCTTCGGGCAGAGGGTTTGGGCACCCTCTTGGTCAGGGGGCCGCGACCCGCTATACTTATAGCGGCAGAGAGATCCCTTGCCGCGATAAGTGTAGCAGGCTGTTTCTAATCTAACCCGTTTCTCTAACCCGCGTCTGTAACATGGACGCCGGTTACAGAATCGGGGTTTAGTTTCGGCCGATTCTGAATAGGACGACTCTCCCGGGCGTCCTATTCAGAATCAGGGCCTAGGTGTCTTGCGGGCCTCGCCTTCAATATAGGCGGCCTGCCTGGGGAGCATTTTTTTAAAAAAACGTGCATCCCGATTGGCTGATTAGACAGCTGTAGGATGCCTACAGCTGCCTAAAATCGGGACGCACTTTTAGAGAATCAGGCCCTCACTGTCCCCACATCACCTTCTGGGTGTAGCAGTTTCCCCCTGTTTTCAGCTCCTTCCATACGGCATAGCACAGCCTGTGTCAGCTCTCTCATATTTCTCCTGTTTTCACATTCACAGCACAAATAGAATTAACTTTGCTTTTCTTGCTTTATCACTGTTCCCTCCCCAGGGAGCCTTCACAGCCTAATGGAGAGGCTGTGCAGGTCAAGCCACCCTTAATTAAAGGTCTTCAAGCCCACCCAATATGACCCTTATCTGCTTTAGCCCCTGCTCCCCTGGAATCTGAATGCTGTGCTATTTACTGTAGCAATTTCATTAATTAGGCAGGGCTGCCCCAGCCCTGCTTCAGCTCAAGTTTAAACGTAGCTGAAACTTTTCCCACCAGACAATACAGGACCCTCACACACTATACTCTTCCAGGTCCAGGTCCTCATCAAACACACTACCCCCAGGGTCACTATACATTTCCCACTCACACTCCTGGGCACCCGGGTTTCCCACCCCCACATTCACTCCAGGCTTTTCCTCCCATCCCCCTCTCTGCATGCAGGCTATCTCTCTGGGAACATTTACCTCAGCATAATCTCCCAGCCCTGCTTCATGTGGGTTACTCAGCCATTCCTCATTCCTCCCAGGGTTCACACTGCCCCTCTCTGTGAATGGGTCTCTGGCAAATCTTCCCTGCTGGGGATTAGGCAGCCTCTGGAAACTAGGATAGCCAGGTGTTGTGTAGCTTCCCCAATCAGAGCCACCTGTGTCCCCTTGCTTCCACAACTCACTTCCTATTTGAGGCTTTTCACTCTGCACACCACGAGGGCTAACTCCTCCCCTTCTCAAGTGGGTTTCAGGTTTCTCCCTGACTCGGGGAAAGGATTGATAGGGGATCTTTCCAGATTTCCCTGCCCCCCCTGCCTGAATTTTGGACGGAGTCACAACCTGCTCATTTCCCTTTCCTACAGCCTGAGTTAGATTGTGTTTATCAGCAGGGTGTCCCTGCCTTGGTCGGGTGGTTACAGGGTTAAGGACTTTATTCTGGGCAGGTCTGGCTGCTTTCTGATCCATGACAGGAGCTTCCCTGTCACATTATGTTCTCTCCAGTATGGATTACTGCAACTCCCATATTCAATGGAGTAGATAAAAAGGAACTGAAATGCATCCAGTGATTCCAAAATGCAGCGAACCGCCTCCTCTACAACCTCAACTACCATGACCCCATCTCCCCAGCCCTTCGCACAGAACACTGGCTACCAATCAACAAATGGTGCACATTCAAGGCCCTTGTAATAGCGCATAAAAGATTCCACGCCACCACCCCAGCCTATATAAGCTCCAAGCTACACCTGTATGCCTCTACCTTCCCCCTCCACCCTAAAGCAGAGAAACGACTGTGCATCCCTACAGGAAGGTCTCTCCTGATGGATACCGCCCACAAATGCTTCTACAGGCACTTCATCCCACAGCTTTGGAACTGACTCCCCTCCTCAAATCAGATTACAGAACTCATTGATGACCTTCCGAAGAGCAGTGAAGGCCTTTTTCTTCAACTAGAGGTCCAACCGCAAACAGTCCCCTCTGATCTCTCTTCCGCCAACAACCATAAGCTGGCAACCCCCTGATCCAATCTTCTGTAATACTCCTCCAGGATTCCCTATGATTGTCCTCAAGTTACTGTACTACCAAGCCTTGCCCTTTGTGATTATATTGTATAGTATTGTATCGGCAAACGTATTGTCCAATGTAACTTATGTGAATGTTGACTTGTAACCCGTTCTGAGCTCTCGGGAGGACGGGATAGAAATCGAAATAAATAAATAAATCAGCAAATTTAATTATCCCACTAGTTATTCCCATCTCTCGATCATTGATAAATATGTTAAAAAGCAGCAGTCCCACCATAGACCCCTGGGGAACACCACTATTTAAATAATCATACAAAAAACCAAATGCAGCTAGAATTCTTATACTAAACAAATATGATCTGCAAATAATCTAAATGGATGAAATAGCATATACCGTCTCGCCCAGCTGTAACATAAATCAAGGAGATTTTTATGCCAATGACATAATTTAGAGGAGGATTCTTCCCTAACAGGGTTCTGAGGCTTTTTCTCCGTGGGCAAGATGATATATGCTGCTATTTCATCCATTTAGATTATTTGCAGTAGAATACCACTATTTACCCTTCTCCATTGAAAATATTGACCATTTAAACCTACTCTCTGTGTTCTGTCTTTCAACCAGTTCTTAATCCATAATAGGACACTACCTCCAATCTCATGACTTTCTAATTTTCTCAGAAGTCTTTCATGAGGTACCTTGTCAAATGCATTTTGAAAATCCAAATACACATCCAAATACAATATCAACCGGCTCACCTTTATCCACATGTTCATGCACCCCTTCAAAGAAATGCAGTAGATTAGTGAGGCAAGATTTCCCTTGACTAAATCCATGTTGGCTTTCTCTCATTAATCCATGCTTATGTATATGTTCTGTCATTTTTTTTCTTTATAATAGTCTCTACCATTTTGCCCAGCACCAATGTCAAACTTACTGGTCTATAATTTCCCGAATCACCTCTGCAACCCTTTGTAACTTCCCTCCAACCCACTTGTTTTAGCTAAGGAGTCCCACATGAGAGAATATGTTGCTTGCTTTAACCTTGGATAAAGCATAGTTAGTTACCTGTAACAGGTGTTATCCAAGGATAGCAGCAGATATTCTCACAATCCTCAGTTGGCTTCTTAGCTTTTTTACTGAAATGATTGGCCTGTGAGCCGACGTCGGCCAGGAAGGCACTAGTACATGCATAGTATGGGCAATCTCGAGACTTCAAAAAATTTTAAAGTGATAGTACACTTTTTATACTGTCTGTACCGGGCTCCGCGAATGACATCATCCACATGTGAGAATATCTGCCTGCTGTCCTCGGATAACATCTGTTACAGGTAAGTAACTGTGCTCTATCCTCGGAGAATACCTGCTTTAGGTGAGTAACTTTGCTATTTGGCAGGTTTTTGTGTATTTTTGAATATTTGCTTTTATTTTTATTGGCATGATTCAGTTAAATTCTTAAGGGCCCCTTTTACAAAGCTAAAGTAGCAATTCCCCTGTGACAAATGCATTAAAGCCCATTCAGTTCCTATGGGCTTCTGTGCATTTGTCTTGGGAGAATCACTACTGCAACTTTGTAAAAGGGACCCTAAGTTAAGTATTTTGCAGTTAAAAAAAAAAAAAAAAAAGCTAAAACAAATCAACAACCTTTATGATGTCAGATATAAATGTATAAATTTAGTTTAATTTTTTGATCTACTGTCCTTTGTAAAATTTTTAATAATATTATTTAAAGTAAGTTACTGAGGGACTCTTTTACTAAAATTTAGCAAGCACTAAATGCTACATGTCCTATTTTATACCAATGAGCCATATGGTGTTAGCACATATAAAGTTTTAGTAAAAGAGTCTCTAAATGTTTTACAGAGAATATTTAAAATACGTTACAAAATATTGTTTAACCAAAGTTGCAGTATGGATTAGTTTAAAAAAAAAATGTGGCACCTCAGCAATAGTTTGGTCTGATCTGGGTTATAGCTAACATAGCCAAACTAACTTGACTTGAGATGTGGGTAGAGGTGACAGAATTTGTCACTGTCACATTTCCCCGCGGATAATCTCGGGAAACCATCCCCATGTCATTCTTTAAGGAGAGAAGGAAGAATCAGTATGAGTGGGCACAACCACTGACTCTTAAGCCTTGCATTGAAGAATGCTGGTGCAGAAGGACTGAAGTTGAGATAAACACTAAAGAATGACACAGGATGGTTTTCCGTATCTATCCACGGGGATGGTGACAAATTTTGTCACCGTGTCATTCTCATGAATGCATACTATAACTATTTCAAGTCTGATAAAAATACATTTTTTATTCATCTACATCAGTGTCATAAAATGATTTGAGCTGCCCCAGGATATGTTTACCTCCTTTAAACTAAACAGCCGTTCTCCATACTGATATTTGGGAAAGTTGTATATGATCAAAGCCAAATAGATTTATCTATTCAAGTGTACAACCATGGACATGGATAACTGCAGTAGGTGCTCATCTGAGGGTCATAGCTTGATCTGTTGTAATGTCCCCATGCCATGTCTCTGATTGTGACCCAGGCCACCATTTAGGCCCATGCTGTTCCC
This sequence comes from Geotrypetes seraphini, assembly GCF_902459505.1. NCBI lineage: Eukaryota > Metazoa > Chordata > Amphibia > Gymnophiona > Dermophiidae > Geotrypetes > Geotrypetes seraphini. Next base: position 56,640,180 of record NC_047092.1, read on the forward strand.
TTTCTTTTTATGCTTGTAGCTGTGATGCCTCCTTATTTTATGACCACTGATGGAGGTATCCTCTCATCCTGTTTTATTTGATAATGGTATCCTATATAATGATCATAACCCCCTCAGAATTATGTTGAGCTGAATCTTTTTATCTTGTTTTCATATTCATTTTATCTTCATAGAATCATCAGAGTAGCAAATAAGCTATTTTATTGATTGCATGTGATGAATACAAGTTCTTGCTAAGACTCATCAGAATATTTCTGTTTCTAGGTGTAACACAGAAAGTGAATGGTATCAAATTCATGAAAATATTATTAAAAAATTGAATGCTCGATACAACTTGACAGGCTCTAATACTGGTAAGTTTAGATGCTTATAATGTTTCTTATTCATATTTTTATGTTGTCCTGAGTTTCATATTTCGCATGGCTGAGGATCACCTATTGGGCACCTACTATTATAATAGATTGCATATCGAACAGTAGGAGAACATACCAACCTTCCAGGACAAACACAGTCTGACCTTGAGGTTGCCATACTCCTGAATTTCAAATGGATACTTCAGCATTAACTGGCTAATTGGAACTTTAACTCCATCACACTAAATTGGAATAGAGACAATGGTTTCATAGCTTACTACAGGTGTAAATGGACAACTATTCAGAGGTCACTTTGTCTTTTTTTCTGTCTCTTACCACAATTGTCAGTTCATTGAACTATGCTGCTATTAGCTCTTTTTCACACCCCGCCCAACACTTTTTAATGCTTTCTCTTTAGTCTGTATTTCAGTCCCTTCCCCATGCGTTGCTTTGTATATATGTAATTCTTTTCCTGAAAAAGATTGGGGGTATGACATGTCGCGATGTCCTGTTGAAAGATTCCATTGGTCACAGGGAAGACCGTCAAGATGTACAGGTGTACTTGATCGGCAAGGATGAAGAGTGTATCGGTGTACTTGATCGGCAAGGATCGGCAACCATATTGGTTGAAAGTGCTTTCCAGAGGTATCAAGAGACCCAGATCATACCCAAAAAACATTCCTCAGACCATAACACTGCTGTCACCAGCTTGTGTACATCCAACAATGGTTGCTGGGTGTTTGTTTTCGGCTGTTTCACTCCTGACACGCCAACATCCATCCATTCATTGGAGCTCAAAATATGATTCATCGGAGAAGGCAAACCTCTGCCAGTCGGTACAAATCTGATGTTGGTACTCTGTGCAAATTGCAGTTTTTTGTAATGAACCCTTGTGAGCCGTCTGCTCTGGAGCCACATTTGCAACAGGGTTCACTGCACAGTCATTTTGGACATACATCTGGAAGCCCCCTGATTCATTTGGATGGTGAGTTGTTCCACGGTAGCATGCCAATTGGCCCTACACAGCCAATGTTCACGTCTCGCATCGATGGCTTGTGCTACCCCACAGTTGCCACATCGGGTCATCAAAAAAGTTCCATTCGTCCACTCACAGTACAATTTAACCACAACAGCCCATGAACAGTTCACAAACTCTGCTGTTTCTGAAATTCTGCCACCCTTGGCCTCGGTAGCTGATGATCATGCCTTTTTCAATTCTGATAAATCATGCTTTTTCCACATGACAGCCACAGTTGTTATATTTGCAATTTGCTGACATCCCACCTTAAATACTCATGAAGTCTGTGGGCAACATGTTCATTCAGTCATTGGCTGTGCGTCCCTGACGTCAGGGGTAGGCGGTGGTAATACTAATGTGGCCCGACTTTACAGTATAGTTTCAAGGCAGCTTATATATTTCATCTCCAATGGAGGCAGCTTTGGCAGTTCCCATATAGCACTTTCAGTCTGCTAATTTCTATGCCATTTAACATCCTACTTCTCACAGTTTTCATTTTACAACTCCAATGACACTTTGCATGTCATAGCTGTGTCGGTAGGGGACCTGTCGTGGATTCAATAGTTCCCTTGATGTCTCAGCACTTTCAAGAGAGGCTATATCCCTGCTTCTTTAACATTGGCACATCACAGCTGCTATATCATTGGGAAGTCGCAGCTGCATCTGTGGTCCATTTCTCTCAGCTATTTTAGTTGCTTAGATTGATTTTCTGTATTGGCAGCTTGCGTTTCTCAATTGTGGAAGCAGTATTCTTATATTTGCTGCAATGGTAGCCTGCTGGACCCTGCTGTAACATTAACTGGAAGTTTCTCATTTGCAGCACCAGTTTATTTTAACTTCAGTTACAGCTTATTTTTCATATCTGTTACAATGACCTACTTTTTGTATGCAGTGGTATGCTGCTTATCATGGCCATGTCATGCTAACTTATATAAAAATAGCATCAATGGAGATATTAGTCAAAATATAGAGAGCAGGCTACATTAGATATAAAAAGATTAAACTTGTAAGTGCCCTAAACAATCTTACCTCAAGAATGATATCCCGAGTGCTAATAACATTGCACAATTTTTAAAGGAAAAATTCAGAAATTAAGAGCATCTTTAACTTGTAGTTATCCTTTAATTGAATTTGATTCAAGATCAGTAAGCCAAAATCTGGGTATTATTTCTGACGAATAGAACTTTTCAGGCCAAGATCAATGAAAACTGTCTGGAGCATAGGAAACAGAGAGTGAGGGTAAATAGACAATACTCGGACTGGAAGAGCGTCACTAGTGGAGTGCTGCAGGGCTCGGTGCTTGGACCTGTGCTTTTCAACATCTTTATAAATGATCTGGACATTGGTACGACGAGTGAGGTGATTAAATTTGCGGAAGATACGAAGATATTCAGAGTAGTGAAAACGCAGGAGGATTGTGAAGATCTGCAACGTGACATAATCAAGCTCGAGAAATGGTCATCGACATGGCAAATGAGGTTCAACATGGATAAGTGTAAAGTGATGCATGTCGGTAACAAAAATCTCATGCACGAATACAGGATGTCTGGGGCAGTAGTTGGAGAGACCTCCCAGGAAAGAGACTTGGGAATTCTGATTGACAATTCGATGAAGCCGTCCGCGTAATGTGCGGCAGCGGCAAAAAGGGCGAACAGAATGCTAGGAATGATAAAGAAGGGGATCATGCCGCTGTACTGGGCCATGGTACGCCCTCACATGTAGTACTGCGTCCAGCACTGATCGCCATACATGAAGAAGGACATGGTATTACTCGAAAGGGTCCAGAGAAGAGCGACTAAAATGGTTAAGGGAAGAGTTGCCGTACAGTGAGAGATTGGAGAAACTTGGCCTCTTCTCCCTTGAAAAGAGGAGACTGAGAAGGGGACATGATCGAAACATTCAAAATACTGAAGGGAATAGACTTAGTAGATAAAGACAGATTGTTCACTCTCTCCAAGGTAGGGAGAACGAGAGGGCACTCTCTAAAGTTGAAAGGGGATAGATTCCGTACAACAAGGAAGTTCTTCTTCACCCAGAGAGTAGTGGAAAACTGGAACGCTCTTCTGGAGGCTGTCATATGGGAAAACACCCTCCAGGGATTCAAGACAAAGTTGGACAAGTTCCTGCTAAACTGGAATGTATGCAGGTGAAGCTGGACTCATTTAGAGCACTGGTCTTTGACCTGGAGGCTGCCGCGTGAGTGGACTGCTAGGCACGATGGACCACTGGGCTGACCCAGCAGTGGCAATGCTTATGTTCTTATGCTCAATATCAACTCTTCATGACTTTCTGCATTATTGTTCAATCTTTTATCTTTCTTGTGAAGAATGAAGATGTTGCTCCAAAGGTGACTGGTATGGAAATTGTAAAAAAAATTGGATGAAAACTCATAAATTGTTATAGAGTACAGCTAAATCAGAAATTCCGATGATAGGCCAGAATAGACCCAGAATTGTCAACGGATATAATAAGTGACATGAGAGTGCATTCCACAATTTGAAATCTAGGTGTGTGGTTTCAAGAACAAGTTGAGAAAGTGATTCGAGTTTGTTTCTATTATTTGAGGTTGATTTCTGAAACCTATATTATGTGCAAATGATTTTCAAGTTGTAGTTCAAAGACTAGTTTATCCAGACTTGATTTTTGTAATGCTTTTTACTTGGGGTTAGTCCAGACCAAAGTACAAGCTGTCCAAGTAATACAGAATGCTGTGGCTAGTGTGATTAAAGGGTTAGGCAAATATAAATGTGACACCATGTTAAAACAATTGCACTGGTTGCCAGTGAAATTTCGTGTGCAGTATAAAGTATTTTGTTTGGTTTATAAAAACATAAGAATTGCTGCTGCTGGGTTAGACCAGCGGCCCATCATGCCCAGCAGTTTGCTCACACGGCAGCCCTCTGGTCAAAGACCAGTGCCCTAACTGAGACTAGCCCTACCAGCGCACGTTCTTGTTCAGCAGGAACTTGTCTAACATTGTCTTAAATCCCTGGAGGGTGTTTTCCCCTATGACAGACTCCGGAAGAGTGTTCCAGTTTTCCACCACTCTCTGGGTGAAGAAGAACTTCCTTACGTTCGTACGGAATCTATCCCCTTTCAACTTTAGAGAATGCCTAGAGAACTCTTGTTCTCCCTACCCTGGAGAGGGTGAACAACCTGTCCTTGTCTACTAAGTCTATCCCCTTCAGTACCTTGAATGTTTCGATCATGTCCCCTCTCAATCTCCTCTGTATGAGGGAGAAGAGGCCCAGTTTCTCTAATCTTTCACTGTACTGCAGCTCCTCCAACCCCTTAACCATCTTGGTCTCTCTTCTCTGGACCCTTTCGAGTCTATATTGTGTTGCTCCAGCTCTTCTGAAAAATGCTATCCAATTTTATACAGCCAGACAGGCACTGAAGTAAACGAGGAGAAAAGATGGTAATACCAGATTTATGGATAATCCAACATACAGTGACTCACCATGGTTGTTTCTTAATAATGGACCCAAAATTGTGCAATGCTCTTCCTGGGTATTTGAACTATTGTAACTCTTTCCAGCAAATTCAAAAGGCAGCTGAAGACTCATTTCTTTGTGGAAGCCTTCTCTTTAAGATTTGAGGTGATATGAGATGTTACACTTATGATGGCTGTATCTGAGAATTCCTTTGCTCTATTAGAGCGTTATGATGCTCCAGAAAAAAAGAACTGAGGTGGAACTAGAACTAGTGAAGATAGCTCAAGAAATAAAGCACCCCTGAAGCACAAATAAAACTCAAGCACAATCAGGAAAATTATTGCTGCTAGGAGATTCCATCATCAGGGGCAAAACTTTCCAGTGACAGAGAAAAATATTACAAATGAACTGAGTGTTTCAATATCAAGTTCACCAACAGGAGATTCTGCCATGTCAAGGTAGAGACACAAAGGGCTCCTTTTACTAAGCTGCGCTAGCGGTTTTAGCGCGCGCTACATGCTAACGCCTCCATAGAGCTGGCGTTAACATTTTCCGTGTAGCGCGGGGGTTAGCATGCGCTAATGTACAGCGCATGCTAAAAATGCTAGCGCAGCTTAGTAAAAGGAGCTCAAAGAGAACAGAGAAGGCGACCAGTGGTGCTCAATATTTTTATTGTAGACAAGACTTGACACGTATGTGTTTTGACCAGATGGCCTGCCTCAGGAGTCTATAAACTAATATAAAAACAATAAATTACATAAATAAATAAAAATGAAATATTGCTAAAGACATGTAAATAATAGAACCAACCTAAAAATATAAAGGTTAAAAAATGCTTTTGCACCCTCTGGAAACTCCGTACCATCAAACATTACTTTGACTTCCTCTCCTTTTGATTGCTGGTTCAGTCCCTAATCTTAAGTTCCTTAGACTATTGCAATATCATTTATCTGGGATCCTTCAAGAAAACCATCAAACGCCTGAGAATCATTCAGAATATTGCTGTCCGCCTCATCTACGGCCTCATAAAGTCAGATCATGTAAGTCCGTTCCACAGAAAACTTCACTGGTTGCCAATGGAGGCAAGGGTCATCTTCAAGTTTGCCTGCCTCTGCTTCAAAACCCTAATGGGTTCATTCCCGATTTACCTGTCGTGCCATTTCGTGTTCCCAGGCACCACTTGCACTCATAGTGCCTACCTGTTTGCCTTCCCCTCCCTGAAGGGCTGTGTCTACAAGAGATTCCTTGATAGAACACTATCGTTCCAAGCTGGCAAATGGAATAAATGTCTAACCACCCTCATTTCAAGTGCACCCTCCTACCAATCCTTCAGGAAATCAATAAAAACCTATCTCTTTGATAAATTTCTCTGACCCCCCCCCCCCACCTTGTTACATCACTGATATACCTACTGTACCTCTGTCATATTTCCGGTTACACCTTAGAACAACAGTATGGCTCCTCACCCAGTCACCATCGGTCCTCTCAACGCTCTAGTCCTAGACATCAATCATCACATCATTGATCAAGTTCTTCATTGGTGCATTGATCCACTTCAATGAGACATTGACCTTCTTCTTCTTCTTCTCAACGTTCAAAGTCCAGGAAGCACTGTTCTTCATCACGTGCTTCCAAATGCAAGAGAGCATCACGACGTACCTCCTCCTCTTCTTCATTGGATCCGGAGTCATCGTAAGCATCGATCCTCTCGACACATACCGTTTCCAAAGCTCATTTATGACTCTGACGTACAGACTGATACAGATGATGATCTCTCTGTTTCTGCAACTGAGGCTTATGATACTCCTTCAGAGCCTTCTCCTCAGAAATCTCCGCCAAAGACAAGATCTCCTACTGAAAGACTTTCCTTCACTAAATTTATTAGGCAGTTAGGCAAAGACCTGTCTGTTAAACTAGAAGCCGACTCTGCCTTCAGTGCTGAATATCTACCGTGTTTCCCCGAAAATAAGCCCTAGCATGATTTTTGGGGTAGGTCTTAATGTAAGCCCTACCCCAAAAATAAACCCTAGTCCCCGGAAGCATAACCTGAATGTCCCTGGATTCGCCGGCAGCAGCGCTTCCCCTGCCCCCCCCCCCCACCCCTGCCATGCAGCTGAACCCCCAATGACCTTTCCATCTTTCCCTCCTGTCCGAATCCTGCCAACCCTCTGACCGTGAGGCCTACAAAGAGCAGCGTCGGCAGCACTCTAAACAGGCTGCTTCGTGATCTTCTCCCGCCGGGGCATTCCCTCTGCCGCATCACTAATGATGTCATCAGTAATGTGGCGCACAGCAGGCCCCGCCTCCAGTGGTTTGGGATGTTAATGTTGTTCTCTCTAGGCTCATGAAGCCTCTTTTTGAATCAGTGTCTGCGACTCATCTTAAATATCTCATACTCATACTTAAATATCTCATATTTATGCTCGTTGGGTGAGCGAGCTTCAAGTGCTGGTGGCAGACCCACCTTTTACAGTATTCCACCATGACAAAGTAGTGCTTCACACCCATCCAAAGTTCCTTCCAGTGTTCTTTCCCAAACCTCATTCTCATCCTGGAGAAATGGCTCTTCATACTTTGGACTGCAAATGAGCCTTGGTTTATTACTTACAGCGTACTGAGCCACATAGAACATATCCTTAACTGTTCATTTCCTTTGATCCTAACAAGTTGGGATGCCCTGTATCCAAGAGAAATATTTCTACATGGTTGGCAGCTTGAATTGCCTTCTGTTATGCTCAGGCTAGGCTGCGAATGGGGGGGGGGGGGGGGTCATGTCACAGCACACAAAGTCCGAGCTATGGTCACTTTCTTATGTTCCAGTCCTATTGATGAGATCTGTAAAACTGCTACTTGGTCCTCAGTTCATACATTCACATCTCACTACTGTCTGGAATCTTATTCCAGACGGGATGGTCACTTCGGCCAGGCAGTATTGTAAAATTTATTTTCTTAAAGGCCAACACTCCCACTTTGCGTTTCATTGTGCAGCGGCCTACACAGGAGTTTTTTTACGCCTGTTTATTTTCGATTTTATTTCATCCAATCTGGTTTTTGATACTTTAGTCACCAACGTTTGGGACCCCTGAGGAAGAAGTGTTTCTTTTAATCACGGACCATATCGGGTCCGGTCTACATGAATATTAGGACCAGTTCTTTGGATGTATTTTATGTGTTAGTTTTAAGATTTTTGCTATTATAATAAATTCCTGTACCCTGTACATCTCCCTGCAGTTTTGTTTTGGTTCCCAGTTTTTTAAGTTACAAATATAGAATTTGGAGGGATGTGCGTACAACGCAGTATCATGGATTATCAATAGAAAATGTTCTTCATCATGTTATAAAGGAGAAACCAAGATTATCATGCTTCTTGGATTCTAGTGAATAGCAGAGCAAGTTGGTGTAAGAAGGAAGAACATGATTTTTTTTAATCTGAGAAGTAAAATAGATACTAAAAAAATAGATGTACAGCCACATTCTGCACCACAATTGCTGTTCCATGTTGACAAAGGGAAACTTGAACTTACTGTTTCCTTTTAGTTATAGTAGACAGGATAACAGATAGGAAATAAGATATCTGAATGAATGCAGATTTTGCCTGTTGATAGCATATTTAACTACAGGAAAGCCTTAAACATGTGAGGTGTATGAGAAATGGAAAATTGTATCATATCTACAACTAGAAAAATTGGGGGAAAAAATCCCCACAGAACCTATAGCAGATAAAAGAGATTAATTTCATGTTCCTTTTTTTAAGCCCTCAGGGTAACTTACAGCATTATTAGACATTCCTTCTCAAAAGACCTTATGTTTGTGGGCATTTGATATATTGCTCTATCTTTGGAATAATTCAGGGTTGTTTACAATTCTTTCTATCAGATGGGCTCACATTCTAACTATAGTACCTGGGGCAATGGAGGGTTAAGTGACTTGCCCGGGGGCACAAGGAACGGTGCTGGGATCAAACTTGCAATCTCAGGCAGCTAAGGCAGCCATCCCTTTAAAGCCATCACTTGTCAGGAGCCTCAGTGCAATGCAGTAGTGTAGCTTGTTTCTATTTTGGTCACAGCTTGCCAAAGCTTTTTTTAAATCACTAATTCTCTAAGGTCAGATTTAGTAAATTGAAAAAAACTTTGTTATAATTACAAAATTAGAATTTGGAAAAGTACTTAAAGTTGCATGACAGCAAATCCATAAAACTTACTTAAAACACTCGCTTATTTCTTCCTAATGCTATCACGTAAAATTTGTAAGTAGCTTAGACTAGATAAAGTGCACTCTCTGTATCCGATATTGAACTTCTAATTTAAAATGGCTCTAAGTAGAAACTTGGAATTAGTTTAATTTGCATTTCCTTCATAATTATACTCCAAGAAACAACAATGTTATCCTCTGTTACTTTAAATAGATTCCTATGCCATCTGTAGAAGATTTCTTGCAAAATATTTGGTTAATTCATATGTAATAACTTAGAAATATTAGCATTCTTTAATTTTATTTTTTATATTTTATTATTTATTGAATTTTTAGCGTTAATACAAAGCTGAACAAGAAAAAACAACAGGTAACAAGTGACTGCATTATAGATACCTATGTACTAGGAACTAGAACTATAAATACTGTATCATTAATAAACAGATTTCAGAGCTGTGTATAAAATAAAGAGAAACCTGTGATATTCAGGACACTTGAGTATCCAGACATAACTGGTACAGGTGCAAAGTATCTTTCATCGAGCCGGTTTACTACAATGATCCACTACAAATCAAGTACATATAAAAGCTAAGTGCTAATTTTTTAACAGTATTTATTTCACGTAGCACTTTATCATAGCTTTTTGCACATTTGTAGTTTTGCACATGAAAATACCGGCTCGATGAAAGATACTTTGCACCTGTACCAGTTATGTCTGGATACTCAAGTGTCCTGAATATCACAGGTTTCTGAGAGCGGTATAGAATAGCAAGAACCCTTGTTATTACTTGTCCTCTATTCGTTGGTTGATTTATTTTGATTCGTTTAAGAGGACCTAGTCCATTGTTTGTGGTTAAGTATAAAATAAAGAGACCAAATACAGTAAGGGATTTTAGACATTGAATATTGAAAATGAGAGGAGCTTTGCGTTAGAGCAGTATGAATCTAAGATGTTCCATCTTTTGAGAAAGGAGGATATGCGATTGTTTTAATGCTATAATTTCTTCATATTTTCCATAAGCACAAAGGTATTCTATCATTCATGGTATGAAATATTCAATTATTTTTCCAGTGTAATATAGTAATATTCAATGCTAAAGCAATCATAAGATCAAATAATTTGGAATAATTAGATTTTATGACAATATTGGGTTCAGAAGATCATAAAATAATGATTTTATAGGTTAGCTGGACCTTAATAGAAAATACTATAGAAATGGTATCCCGTATTTGAAACTTATATATTTTTATGTTTCCACAGTAGAAAATCAGGTAAGATGATGTTCCTGAGGGTTTATTGCAAGACCAGCAGATGTTTGAAGGATTGTGTGGAAGTTTTCCAAGTTTTGAAGTCCAGTATGTTTTGTGCATAATAAAGTATGAAGATTGTAACAATGCAGCAGAAAGTAGAGGATGACACGGGGACAAATTTTTCCCCATCCCCGCGGGAACTCATTTTTCCGTCCCATCCCTGCCCCATTCCTGCAAGCTCTGTCCTCATCTACACAAGCCTCAAACACTTTAAAATCATAAGTGTTCAAGGGTTGTGCGGTTAAGGCAGAGCTTACAGGATTGGGGCAGGGAGAAAGGACAGCAACAAAACTTGCGGGGACGGGATGGGGAAATTGAGTTCCTGTGGAGACAGGTAAAAAGTTGTCCCGGTATCATTCTCTTGCAAAGAGAAAAGTACAAATTGATTTAGTCCAGAAGAGTTTCCAATCTGAGTGTCTAAAAGTCTGCTTTTTAGATGTTTGGAGAGCTTTGTAGATAGTGGATGCTGATTTTGTTGATTGCAGAAGAGAAATGTAAACTAAAGTAATATGAGAAAATTTTGATGAATTTGTGGTCTAAGGCAGTGTTCTTCAACCGCCGGTCCGTAGAAAATTCCTGCCGGTCCGCACAGGGCAGGCGATATCGACTACTGCAATTTCATGCTGGTCCACGCAGGGCCTGCAAGATCGATGAGCTGCAGGGCCAGCGAGATCATGGGGAGCCTCCAACAGTGGCTTTTTCCCCTCCCAGCAGCTTTCAGTACTTACCAGTGCAGTGATTCAGGAAGGCAGCCTTGGGGCTTTTGCTGAGTCGCAGCCATCTCTGATGATGCAACTTCCTCTTTCCTCAGAGGTGAGGTGGCGTGACCCATCAAAGGCTGCCTTAGAAAATCGCTGCGCTGGCAAGTACGAGAGCTGCTGGGAGGGGAGAAAGCCACTGTTGGAGGCTGGGAAGCTGCTAAGCAAGGGAAAAAAAAGGAACAGCTGCTACTGGACCTGGAGAGAGGGAGAAGGAGAGATGCTGCTGGGAGGGGAGGAGGGAAATAAGTCTGGGAAGCTGCTGAATAAGGGAAAAAAAAGGGACAGCTGCTACTGGACCTGGAGAGATGGAGAAGGAGAGATGCTGCTGGGAGGGGAGGAGGGAAAGGGAAGGGAAGAGAGTTACTGCTGAACAGGAGGAGGAGAGAAGGGAGAAGGAGAAAAAGGAAGGAAACAGCTGGCAGAGAGATTAGAGCAGGGGAAGGGGAGAGACAGGAATGAGAAAGTAGAGAGATTGATGATGGGAAGGGGGTCAGCAGAGAAATAAACAGAGAGGGACAAAGATGCTAGATCTGGTGTTGGAGAGCAGTGAAGCTGGAATGAATCATGTAAAAAGGAAAGGGGGGGTGCAGGCTGGATGGAAAGGGGAGAGGGACATAGAAAGAAGACAGATACCATATGGAAGGGGGAGAGAGCACACAGTGGATGGAAGGTACAGATGTTGGATTGAAGAAACAGAGAGGGCAGACGCTGGAAGGAAGAGAGTGAAAAGAAGATGAAAGCTGAAACCAGAGACAACAAAAGGTAGAAAAAAATAATTTTATTTCTATTTTGGGAATAGAATTTATCCGATTTGAAATATGTTAAACATAACTGGAGACTGCAAAGCCCAAGCAGTGATTCTTTAGCTTCTAGCTAGCTTAAGGCTCTCTCTGACCAGGGGGCAGTTGCCCTAGTTGCACTCCCCTAACACTATTCCTGCCATGTGTGACTGCGGTATTCTTTTAGCATGATATTTCTGTGTAGCATTCTGTAATAATTTGGCTTATTCAATTTTCTTGATAGTAGAGGGGATATATGTAAAGGGAGGGGAGACAGGGGTTTTGTTGATCCTTGCTCTGTATAAAATGACAGTTGTGTAGAATGTTGTTTCTTTTTATACTTTAATAAAATACATTCAATATAAAATCATCACTGAGGCTTGTGCAGATGGGATCAGATGGTTTGCGGGTACCAAACTTGCGGAGACGGGGTGGAAATGGGGTTTTAAAATTTCAGTCCTAGTAGTTTATTTCCGCCGGTCTATAGGTGTAAAAAGGTTTAAGAACACTGGTCTAGGGTATAGATTTGCAGCCAGTGGTGATAAAGTTAGTTATTAAAGTCCAAGTTCTCTTTTGTGAGGGGTTCAATCCATATTTGTGGCAGAGGTTATCAAAAGGAATTAGATTACCATTGTCAAAGAGTTGAGACATTGACTAAATCCTAGCATTATACCATTCTTTTCTTGTTTTAGAAAATATTTTACACTTAAAAGCAGAATTATACCATAAAAATACGTCATTAGTGTGTGACCATTCTTGGTATACATGGTGCATTACAACATTAATGGTGCGAGAAGTAGCCTTTTAAAATGCATGAATTATCTTTGAATTTAAACTTGTCCATGGATGAAAGAAGTTGCAAGAGGACATTATCTAATATTTCTTTTTCAAAAGAGATCCATCTAGGAGAGTTGGGAGTTATTTTTTTTGAAACCAGTATTTGGCATGAGCAATTTGAAAGGCTAATTGATATAGTTTAAAATCTAGTAAATTTATGCCTCCATATAGTCGGGGCAATATAAGCTTTTGTATAGCTATATGAGGGGTAGAGTTATGTCAAATAAATCTGGAGATTATGTATTTATTTATTTATTTATTTCTTTTCTATCCCGTTGTTCCAAAGAGCTCAGAATGAGTTACAGGTTAAACATACATAATTTCAGTACAAGATTATAACACACGTTTTTATCCTAACTTAGCACATACTAGAGGTATGATATTAATATACAGTTTACCAGTTATGATTTGCCATAGTTATCCTTACAGTACAAGTTTTATCCTAATTTGACACATATGGGCAGTTTACAGGTTAGATTTGCTATAGTTATAATGCAAGATTTTACATTGTAAGTTTTCCTTGTGATACATACTGGTTCTGATACATTTCTTTGTAGTCCATGGTTCAAGGGCAGGGGTTAGGTGAACTGGTATGTTTTTATTGCTTTTCTAAAGTTGAGGAGTCCTTCAATAATCTGATCCGTGGTGGCAGTTGATTCCAGTGGCTCGTTATGAAGTGGGAGTAGGACCATTATTTGGTGGTTTGCAGTGGAAGGGCATGACCAGGGGGTGTTTTGAGGCATATTTCATCCTGGGAGCGGAGGGACCAGTTAGGCACATATGGAGGAAGTTATCCATCATGTATCCCGGTGCCATGTCAGGCCCTTGAAGACGCAACATTTGACTATGGGCAGCCAGTGAGCTGACACTAGAGCCTGGGAGACAGGATTGCGAGCATGGAGATTTTTTATAAGCCTGATCACCACATTTTGAACACAATGGAGACATCATTCATTCTTCACCATAAGACCATTGAATAGCGCATTGCAGTAATCCATGTGGGAGAGTACTATGATTCAGAGTAGTTGGGCAAAGTCAGACTCTGAAAGGTAGTTCCTTATTTTTCGGAGTTGTTGCAGGTGGTAAAATGAGGAAGATACCACCTGAGAGATATGGTCAGAAAGCGACAGGTTGCAGTCAAGGAGTATTCCTAGGCTGCGCACTTGGTCTTTCACAGTTATAGTAGCTAAGTTCCAGTGCAGCAAGGGACAGGCATGGTGCAGCGTTCTTTGTGAATTCAAAGGAGTTCCATCCTGGTGGCGTTTAGTTGTAGTTTATTGACAGACATCCAGTTTTTGATTTCTGAAAGGCAGTTTAGGAGTTTCGAGATCTGAGCGTCATGGGCTTATCCTAGCGGTAGGTATAGTTGGATGTCATCCACAAAGGAGTGAATCTGTTTTTGATATTTGCGGGCTGTGTCTAGGACAGGTCTAATGTAGAGATTGAATAATAGGGGGGATAGCAGAGCCCCATGTGTAACACCATATTTGATCGGTTTCAGCTTTGATAGCGCGTCATTGAGCAGAACACTTTGGGATTTGTTAGAGGGGAACCATTGTAGCGCAGCATCTCGGATTCCAATTTCAGAGAGCTGTTCAATGAGGAGAAGATGTTCAATAGTGTTGAATGCCATGCTGAGATCTAGCAGCACCAAAAGGACATCATTACCCTTGTCCATGAGTTTCCAGCAGTCGTCGATGATGTCGAGAAGAATGGTTTCAGTACTTTGGAATTTCCTGAATCCAGATTGGAAGGCGGCTAAGGCTCCTTTTTCGTCAATGGAGCGTAATTGGTTTAACACTTTTTTTCCCAGGATCTTGGAGACGAAATGTAGTTTGGAGACAGGTCTAAAGTTGCTGGGCATATTAGGGTTGAGAGTGGGTTTTTTCAAGATCAGCCTGATGACTTCCAACTTCCAGTTTGCGGGCACTATGCCTGTTTGTAGAAAGGTGTTGATGAAGGGAAGGATGGTGTCTTTCAATGCCATTAGAAGGTGTGGCGGATAGGGGTCCAGGTTAGAGCCTGAAAGGTGAATTGTGTCTAGTATTACAATGATATCATCGCAGGAGTCTGTTTTGAAGTTAGTTAGGTTCCCAGTTGTGGTTTTAATTGTTTCGTCTAATGTGTGTGTGTGTGGGAGGGGGAGGGGAGGGGGGTAATGTCTAAAGCATGGCAGTCAAGGTGAAACTGTATTTTGTCTACTTTGTCAGCAAAGTAGTCTGACAGTGTTTATTTATTTTATTAGCTCCAGACAGGTAAAAGTCTGGAAACACACCTGCTCGGTATATAAGCATTTTAAAGTATATAAAGATTTTGTGAACAAGGACACCCCTGTCCAGTAGCATTTTGTGGGTACCTACAATGAATATTAATGGATATATTTGCATACAATAGAGGTAGTGCCTGCAAATCTCTCATAGATATTCACTGTGGATGTAATGAAAACCCAACTGACTGTGTATATTTTTGACTGTGTCAGAAATTACTGACATAAAAACAAATTTATCAATTTCCTGTTTATAAACATTAAATTAAGAATATTCCTTGGTTGCCAACATTTTTATTTAAAATGGCACTTGATGATGAACGTTCAAAGAATGAATATTCCATACCAGATGCAGCACATATTAGTAGCATCTTATTTCCCTTTCATTTTTGAGTAAATGACTAACATTGCTACAAAATATATTTTGTTGTTTTGTCTATTCAAGTAGTTTTTGCATTCTTTTCTACCCCTTGAATTGTAGGTTTGGCTGTTTCACTTCAGCTGCTGCATGGAGATATTGAACAAATTCGAAGGGATTATACATCCGTGTTTACCCGTGGGGTATCTATAACAAGGAAGCTTGGGTTTTCTGATATTATCATGCCTGGTAGGTGAAAACGAGAAACATGATGAGAGGCTTGCAATAATGTATATTGTCATGGGACAAAAATCAATATTTCAAGAATTTTCAAACTCAAACCAACAGTAATTGTAACTGGGATTTTGGAAATGCCTGTCTAAAGGAAGATAATAAAATATATTTCTCAATATTAAATAAATAATATTAAATTTAATGTAGTCATTATTTTTGAGACAGCTGTTAAAAACTGTAAGGCTTGGTCTGATTAATTTGTTCTGCCACTAGTTAGTTCACACTATATCATATGAGTTGTTTCCTTAAATTTCCTATGAGAATACATTTACTTTGATTTCACATCTGCTGTAAGCAGTTGCCATATAAACAAGTGGATGGAACAGACTTAAATCTCCCTCAGCTGAATCTTAATTTAAATACTCTAGTGTGTATTCTCTATGTAATAACATTGAGGTACCGGTAAATATATTTGGCCAACAGTGATCAAGGTTTGTGGGTTTTTTTGTGTGACACTGGCGGAGTTATGCCCAGATATTCAATGTTGAGCCATGTCTGGGCACTAGCATTGAAATCTAGGTTTATTTATTTATTTAATTTTCTGATACATCCCTTCTGGATTCCATACGCTAGGTGTTCAATCCCTTCCCGCAATCTGGGAGTTGTAGAAATCCAGACACTTTTCTGAGCATGTGCTCCTCCTACTTAAGAGAGTGGGTTAGAGCCCCCTACAGTTTCAATTTCTGTAAGCAATCCATGCACAAGTCTTTTGAATTGCTCTGCTTCTTTTTCTTCTTTTTCACTTAAAGTTTGTCTTTTTGGGTGGCTTCAGTGTCTTGAGACCCCTTTCCGGTGGTCCTCTATCGGAGGAAAGGATGCAGTCCCTCGAGTCCGGACTGCTGCTTCACGGAGAAGCTTTGATGGATCTGTGGAGCCAGCCTGCCATCTGCCACCATTCTTTGACTTGGGGTCCATTCCCCAGGGAGTTTGCTTGCCCGCTGACCTTGTCAGGGGTTTAAGTGCAGGCTGTATGTGTCCTGAGTGAAAATCCCCCCGAGTTTCAGGGCGCAAGCTGGATTTCCTGCACTCGGTGTCCGGCTGACTGGCAGTCCGAAGATCAAGTCTGGTCAATTTGGAGCTATTCTGAGGCAGAAAATCATTACAAAAGTCTTACCACAGCAACTATGTCCACAGTTTGGAAACATTCTATTATCTACCCTACAATCAAAAACAATAAAGAAAGTATTCAAGACTGCTCCAATTATAGGCCAATTTTAAACAGCCAATTCCTTGCAAAACTAATGGAAAAAAATCATATTTAACCAAATCTCAGACTATTTTGACAAAACTCAAGCTTTCCACCCTAATCAAATTGGCTTTCGAAAAAATCACTCTACAGAACATAACCATACAATACTTTCTATACAATACTTTCCATACCATATCCATACAATACTTTCTGGATCAGCATAAATTGGTTATTCTTGTTTCTTTAGATCTGTCAGCGGCGTTTGATACAATAGATCACCAACACCTGCTTCAAAGGTTAGCTGTGGCGGGGATCTCTGAACAAGTCCTTGAGTGGTTTAATTCTTATTTCTCAAAATGCACTTCTGTTGTCTCTTTCAGTAACTCCACTTTGTCAGTTATCCAAAATAACTTCGGTATCCCTCAAGGATCTATACTGTCCCCTTTACTCTTTAATATCTATCTGGCCCCTTTATTGAAATTTTGCCAATCCATTGGTCTTACTGCCTACGTCTACGCAGATGGCATTCATATTATCCATCCTATCAATGCCTCCAGCCTCAATGACATTAATCTCATTAATTCAAAATTAGACAAAATTAGTCAGTGGCTTCATGAAAACGTTGTCACTTAGTATATCTAAAACCAAATGTCTTTTATTTCCATGGAGACAGCTTACATCTCCTTTCCCCATTAACGATGCTCCAATTATTTCTGTTAGTGCCGTTAAAATCCTGGGAGTAATAATAAATAGTAACAAAGTAACATAGTAGATGAAGGCAGATAAAGACCCAAATGGTCCATCCAGTCTGCCCAACCTGATTCAATTTAAATTTTTTAATTTTTTCTTCTTAGCTATTTCTGTCCTACCGTCCACAAATTAGTGCAGTAGTAAAGAATTGTATCTTCAAACTCAGGATGATTAGATCTCTTGTGAATATCTGGACCCCCAATCTCTTAACATTCTAAGCCACTTTCTCATCATATCCAAGCTCGACTACTGTAATGCATTGTATAAAGGTATCTGCCACAAAGACATCTGTCGCCTACAACTGATACAAAATACTGCCATAAAAATTATCACACATATGAAGAAATTTGATCACGTCACTTCCTTACTAAAAAGTGCGCATTGGCTGCCAATCCCACACTGAATCATATATAAAATAGCTATTCTCTCCTTTATGTCCCAAAATACTAAAGAACTGGCCTTCATTCACAAGCTCCATATTCCACATGATCCTTCAAGAGTCCTAAGATCATCCTCTCAACATCTCCTTCATATACCGTCCTTGAAAATCATTAGTACGCGCAGGCCTCTTCATTTGCAATTACGGCCCCCACAGTATGGAACTCCTTACCACCTCATATTAAGACCGAACAAAATTTAGATAAATTTAAGGAAAATCTAAAATGCTTCCTCTTCCAAGATGCATATGATTACTGAATAAGTTTAATGACCGCCTGGGTTGTTTAATAATCTTATCTCCCTAGCCTCCCTACTGTTTTTTACCCTCTATGTCTTCTTTACTTTAAAATTGTAGTTCTCACCACTTTCCTTTTTATGTTTGTCAAGTATTGTCTAGTCGGTACTTATCTGTTCAGTGTTTCCCCCTTTTTTAAAAATTGTAAAACACTTAGAATGACATAATTTAAAAAAAACGCCTAAGGCCCTAAATGTTGAAAGTAAAAACAGGGAAAATGTCCATTATCAAAAAAAATATCCAAAAGAAGGTATTTTTTTTATAATGGCCTGCCTCTACGTTCAGCTGTTTAAACGCCCAGACTACCACTATGTCTACACTTACCACATATAATGAACCCCAAAAAAGCCTAAGTCCCGAACACCCAAAGCCAGTCCTTCGCCTAAAAGCTGGATTGTTGTCAGGCGGGTGGGGGGCGCTGGGGCAGGAGGGCTTGGGCTCTTTCCTGCCCGTGTCGGGGGGGGGAAGGGTGGATTGCGGCAGGAGAGATGGCTCATCTCTCCTGCCGCGATAGGATCCCAAGTGCCGTGTTTGGCAGCACTTGGAGGTATCGCTATCGCAGCAGGGGAGATGAGCCATCTCTCTTGCCACGATGGTTGCGGTGGGGGGTGGGCCGCTGAGTGATTGTGGCATCTGCCATCAGCTCAGCAGCCCCTTTTTTGGCACTTATACCTATTTTGACTTGGTCTAAGTGAAAACGTATGAGTGCCAACTAGGCAACCTGCCTAAAATTTTGGTTATACCTGCGGTATGCCTATATCTAGGTCAGCCCACCTTCCGCCCTTTCCCCTCCTCTAAAAACGCCCCTTTTCGCTCTATGCATTTAGAGGCAGGGGAAGGGCCTAAGCTGGTTTTAGATACGTCTAAAACCAGCTTTGGTTATGGGTACTTGGATGATCAGGCTTTTTGATCGTCCAAGTACTCATTTACGCCACTTTTTAATTGGGGTTTTTTTAATTTTTTTATTATGAGTCCCTTAGAATTTATGATTAGTGTTTTATCAAAATTTAAATAAACTTGAAAATGCTGACAGGCAAGGCACTTCAGTGACTGTGAGTAAACCTCCATTATTTTAAGAACATAAGAATTGCCGCTGTTGGGTCAGACAAGTGATCTATCGTGCCCAGCAGTCCACTTCCACGGCGGCCCGTAGGTCAAAGACCAGTGCCCTAACTGAGACCAGCCCTACCTGCGTATATTCCAGTTCAGCAGAAATTTGTCTAAATCCTTGGAGGGTGTTTTCCCCTATAATAGCCTCCGGAAGAGCGTTTCAGTTTTCCACCACTCTCTGGGTGAAGAAGAAACTGTTTTATTTTACTTTTGTGATTATGATAAACATACCGAGGGCCTCAATATAGTACCTGGCGGGCCGCAAGTTTGAGACCACTGATCTAAACGTATTCAACCAAATAGTATGCCATTGTTCATCAGACATAGCCAAGTTGATATCCTTACTCCATACATCACACTGTCCAGTAGAATGGTGATATATATATATATATATGATTGCAGTAACATACCATTTGGATGCTTCTCCAGGTGTAAATGTAATATGTTCACATAGATAAGTAGGCTGTTTTGACTTCCATCACAGATTTAATACAATATGATAATTGTAGCCATCTAAAAGAAAATAGTGAGCAGCTGGTATGTTATATAACTTCTTTAATTCCTAAAATGATAGCCATCTTTCTCCAGTCATAAAGGGGCAAATTATATAAATGGCGTCCTGACTGTAGGTGGTGGTAGGCGCCCTATCACTGTTTAACCAGCCAATCGGGACGTACTTAAAAAACACCCACATCCTGAGGCAGATAGGCATCTTTGCGAGCCTAGGGAGGTACATAGGGCTGCCTAAGCTCGCCCAAGCCTGGGCGTGGTTTTGCCCCGGAAATTGGCTTAGGCGAGCTCAGGAAGCCCTAGGCGTCTCCCTAGGGCTGCAATAGGTGTCTGAAATGTAGACTAGCAAAATGCTGGCCTGCAGCTCAAATAGACACAGCCACTGAACTGATGGCGGCAAGGGAATCTCCCTTCTTCGATCAGTTTAGTAGCCATGGCAAGGACCCATCCCCCCTGCAAAGAATACCAGCAGGAGGGATGCCCAGTCCCTTCTGCTGGAGCCCCAAAGCCACCCCACTTCTAAATGTCCGTGGCAGGAGGAGTACCCTATTCCTCCTGCCACCAGCCCCCAAAACATTCTCCAGCAGGAGGGATGCCCAGTCCCTCCTGCTGGAACCCCCTCCCCCCCCCCAGCAAAGAACATCAGCAGGAGGGATGCACAGTCCCTTCTGCCGGAACCCCTGGAACTCCCCCCCCCACTCCGTAAAGAACATTAGCAGGAGGGATGCCCAGTCCCTCCTGCTGGAACCCCCCCAAGCCCACCCAGACCCCAAAGTACCTTGTTTTAAGTTGGCTGGCTGGCCGGATGCTTCCTCTGTCTGGCAGGTCCGCCTTCAATGAATGATGGGCATGCCTCTTCCCAGTGCATCGTGGGATGCACTGGGGAGGGGCCTAAGGCCCTGATTGGCCCAGGTGCTTAAGGCCCCTCCCATGGCCTTAGGTACCTTGGCCAACCAGAATCTTAAGCCTCTCTCCCAGTGCATTCTGGGATGTGCTGGGAGTGGCCTAAAATTCCAATTAGCCAGATCCCTTAGGTCACTCCCAATTGCACACCAATGTGGCTCATATTTGCCAGCATGAGCCCACCATCGGACGTGCACGCGGGCCTCCCTTCTGCATGTTCCCATTTAAAGCCGTTAAATGTATTTTGCCTTTACTTTTTGATTTACCCTCACATGAAGGTCCATTCCTGAGAGAAGGATACAATTATAAAGCCTCATGATTTTACCAGCGTGTACTCTAGTGAATTATTCTCCACTACTGTTTAAGCCCGTTACATTAACGGGTGCTAGAGTAGATGTCTATCTGTTTTATTTTCTTTGTCTCTCTCTTTGGATGCTGTCTGTCTGTCATTCTTTCTGATTGTGTCTCTCCCTGGCCCCTCTCCCCCTGCTCTCTGTTGTGCCATGCCTGTTTTTGTTTTTTTTAAATAATTTTTATTGAGATAGCAGCTGTTCTTACCCTCCCTCCCTCCCACCGGCATGAACCGCTGCCACCGCTGCCGCTCCTCTTCAAAGCAGCCTGCTGAGGTTTGCTGGCCGGCTGTAGCGAACCTTGCAGGCCGCTCTCCACCTCGATCGCATCAGAGGGAACGTGCTACCAGGTGGAGAGTGGCCTGCGAGGTTCGCTATAGCCAGCCGGCGAACCTCAGCAGGCTGCTTTGAAGAAGAGTGGCTGCGGTTGGTGAGTGAGGGCGGGAGGGGGGAGATGCCAGAGTGTTCCCTGCTGCTATGTTCTAAAATAGAATTCGGCACAGACCCAGAGATCACGGCAGCTGGGAACACGAAACCCTAAGTGCGCATGCGCGCTTAGGGTTTTATTATAGAGGATAATCAATACATTATTAAACCTTAACCAATACTTGTACTTTTGTAAAGATGTTACAATACAGTTAGCCTTTTCTGAGTTGGTTCTCAATACAGCCCTCTTATGGCATTAGTAGTGTATACTAATTGACCTGAGGCAGTGAAGTAACGACCTACCTGAACCGAGTTGCTGCCTTCTATCTGGGTCCAATTTCCTTCCCACCCCAGCCCTAGTTCCCTGTGGTAATAGAAGCTTCGTTTGCATTGGCAAAAGCTGTCTACGTTGCCAGCTGTCCAAACCACCCGGAAGAAAGAGATGGGGAGGGGTTAGACAATACAGCGAGCGGGCAGCCACCGCAGTGAGTGTGATGCGGAATTTTCCCGCACTACCAAGTGATGCTGCCTCCATGCGCCCGCGTCCTGCCATCACCGCGCCCTTTGGAGTCGCAGGTGCATCTCGCCTCGCCGCCCAACCTGACTGAGCGTGCGCTAGAGCTGACCCCCGAGCCCAGCCTTGATCCACGCAGTACTGGGCGGTTTCACCCTGAGCGCAGTGGCGGCCACCGTGGCCAGCAATCGGGGCAGTGAGTATGCAGCTCAGGAGACTGGGAAGGCGTTGGCGGTTGGCGGCCTGGTGATCGTCAAGCACCGCCAGCTGCGCACTGTCACCAACGCCTTCATCCCGTCACTGTTGCTTTCCGACCTGCTCACAGCGCTCCTCTGCCTGCCCTTCTCCTTCACCATGCTGTTCCCTGCCGCTGTGTTCTAAAATAGAATTCGGCCACGGATCAGAAAACACCGCTGCAGGGATCACAAAACCCTAAGTGCACATGCGCGCTTATGGTTTTATTATATAGAATTCTTAGATTGTGTTTCAACTAGTGCTGCCTGATTCAGGAAAAAAAAAATTCGATTCGATTCAGCCTATTGAATCAATTTTTCGATTCGATTTTCCTAGTCAATTGGGTGGTTTTTTCCAAACATCCTGGTGGGTTTATTTTATAGCCTTTTCACCCCCTTTGCCCTCTCCTACCCACACTGGTCCTGTGGTGTAAACAAAATAAACAAAAAATACTTTTCTTCTCTCTGTTAAATCCTAGCTCACGTTCGCAGTCTAACACCAGCTCTGGAAGGATACACATTTCAAATCTGACATATTGTAATCACAAAACAGAAAATACAATTATTTTTCCTACCTTTTGTTGTCTGGTCATTTTTCAAATCATGTTGGTCCCATGTTGGTCTAGTTGTCTTCTGATTAGGCTCTCCTTCTTTCTTCTTTCTTCTTTCTCCGTGCTAACTATCCATCTTCCATCTCTGTCCTCCCCTTCTGTTTCCCTTTCCTCCCCCGGAGGTCTGGCATCTTTCCTTTTGTTCATCTCCATCCCCCTGCAGCTGCAGCAATGGACCCCACCATCCACAGATCCACCATCTCTCCTTTTCTCAACTACCTTTTCATCCAGCATCTCTCTTCTGTGTCACTGTCACTATTCTCCTCTCCAGTACTGTCTCTCTTGTGTCCCTGTTCCTAAGCTCCCTCCATGCCCAGCATCTTATCTCTCCCCATATCCAGCTTCTTCTTTCTCTCTTCCTTACCTCCTGTATCCCCTTCCCTAAGTCAGGCTTTCTCCTACTATCTCTCCTGCCATCCTGCACCCTGCCCACCTACTTTGGAGCGGTATCTATCCCTCTTGTACCCTTCCCCTTGTGGTCTTGCATTTCTCTCTCCCTCTCTCCATTAGTCCAGCATCTCTCCTCTGCTTTCCTCCCCCTCTTTTTGGTTTGGTCTCTTTCTTCCCTTCACCCAGGTCTCGCATTTCCCCTCCCCTCTCTTCCTCCTTCCTCCTCCTCCCTCTGCACAGGGTGCGAAGGTTGTTCAAACTTTCTGGCCTACAAAGTTTAATTACTTCAGGAATTAAAGTTGGAGCTGCCTCAAGCCTCTAAGGCTTAGTGCTCGCTCATGAGCAGTACCAAGGAACAGAATGCCTGTTTTCCCTCGCATCTGGAGATCACTAAGATGTTAACAGATCAATGGAATATTCCTGAGGGGCCCTTAGGGGTAGCGAAGTCCATGTCTAAGCTTTACTTGATGGATGCTGAGTTCCAGCAGAAGTTTGCTACACCCAAAGTGGATTTGCTGGCAGTGTAGGTTACGAAGCAAACTTCACTTCCTAGTGAAGGGGGAGTAGTCCTGAAGGACACACAGGACCACAGGATAGACTTTGTCCTCAAAAAACAATTCAAGGCTTCTGTGCTGGGACTGAAAGCAGAGTGGTGGCATCTTATATTGCCCGGGCATGCCACACTTGACTAAGCTGGATTCCGGATCTAGACAGCAATACTAACTCCCAGTTCCTGTTGGAGGGGGTTATGTTGTGGATGCTCTCTATGACCTTTTCAGGGTCTTGAGCAAGGTGAAATAGGAGACAATCCCACCAGGTAATGCAATGTCCTTTTGCGCCGAGGATGTGTCTCTAGGAGCTTCTGCCCAGGAGGGAAGAGTTAGGACTGCCATTATAGTGGGAGAGTTGATCGTTAGATATGTAGAAAGCTGGATGGTTGGTTGACATAATGATCACTTGCTTGCCTAGTGTAAATGTGTTGGACTTCATGCATCACATAGATAAGTTCTATACAATGCTGGGGAGGAGTTTGCTGTCTTGGTACACGTGGGTACCAGTGACATAGGAAAATGAGGTGGGAAGGTTCTGGAAGCCAAATATAAGCTCTTAGGTAGGAAGTTAAAATCCAGAACCTCCAGGGTAGCATTTTCAGAAGTGTTCCCTGTTCCATGCTCTGGAGTCTCAATGCATGGTTAAGGCAATAGTGCAGGGATGAGGGTTTTAGATTTGTTAGGAACTGGGTGACATACTGGGAAAGGGAGAGCCTATTCTGCAAAGATGCAAAATTTAAAAAGGAGATAGAGCAGCTTTTAAAATAGAAGTTGGGAAAGGCCAACAGTCGCTGAAAAGAGCATGGTTTGGAACAAGGTATCATCATAAAAGGGAAGATAGAACATCTCGATAGCGAGATTGCAATACAGGTCACAGTAGACCAGGTTTCCTTAAAAACAAAGCAGGCTGATTTTAAAGATTTCAAATTAGCCATGCTATCATTTGAGCAAATTGTAAATAGATATGACAAACATTGTTTCAAATGTCTGTATGCAAATGCCAGAAGCCTAAGAAACAAAATGGGAGAGTTAGAATATATTGCACAAAATTAAAATTTTGATATTAAAAGACATCTCTGAGAGTGGGGGAAGGAAGATAACCAATGGGACAGTGGTATCCTGGGGAACAAATGATATAGGATGGATTGTTTTATGTTAAGGAGAGTCTTGAATCAAATGGACTGAAAATTCTACATGAGCAGAAACACACCTTGGAATCCCTATGGGTAGAAATTCCATGTGTGAAGGGGAAAAGGATAGTGATAGGAGTGTACTACTGTCCTCCTGATCAGGATGAATGGACAGATGTTGAAATGTTATCAGAAATTAGGGAGGCTAACAAACTGGATAAGAGTAATAATGGGTGATTTAACTATCCCGATATTGACTGGACTTCGTTGCTGGGGAATGCGGTGAAATCAGTTAGCTTAGCAGGATTTAAAAAGGATTTGAATAATTTCCTAAAAGAGAAGTACATAGGCCATTATTGAGATGGCTTGGGGAAATCCATTGCTTATTCCTAGGATAAAGCAGCATAAAATCTGTTGTACTACTTCAGTGGTCTCAAACTCAAACCCTTTGCAGGGCCACATTTTGGATTTGTAGGAACTTGGAGGGCCTCATAAAAAATAGTTAATGTCTTATTAAAGAAATGACAATTTTGCATGAGATAAAACTTTTTATAGTTTATAAATCTTTCCTTTTGGCTAAGTCTTAATAATAATATTGTAATTTATAGCTAAAGAGACATATGATCAAGAAACTGTTTTATTTTAACTGTTTTATGTGATTATGATAAACATACCGAGGGCCTCAAAATAATACCTGGTGGGCCGCATGTGGTCCCCGGGCTGCAAGTTTGAGACCACTGTACTACTCGGTATCTAGTTAGGTGCTTGGGACCTGGGTTGGCCACTGTTGGAAATAGAATACTGGGCTTGATGGACCTTTGGCCTGTCCCAGTATGGCAATTCTTATGTTCTATCGCTTGCCTGATAGTGTCACTCATAAGAGCAAAATAATTATTGGTGCAGATGGCATCCTTGTAGGTGGTTCCTTTTATTTCCACCTTGTTTGTTTAGTAGTAGTTTAAAAGTATTGTTGTTTAATGTTTGTCTTTAGAGTAGAACAGACTTATGTAGTTTCTGGGAGTTTCTCCGTACCTCTCTCTCTTGTGTTTGCAGTCTAGGACTCCATAGAAGCTTTGGTACCGACAGAGGGGGTGGAGCTCATCCCAGAGTGATAGAAGGTGGAGTGTGAAAACAAAACAGTGGGCTCTCTACAATCCTAATGGCTAGTGAGGGTCAAAACTACCATTCCTGTTTACAAGAAAGAAGATTAGCAAGGTTAGAACTAAGGGCTAGATTCATTAAGCCCACCGATTAAGTTCCGACTACTTAGCAATCCCTTTACGACCCAATTTCCCTCCAACCTGATTCACTAACCTCGGTCCCGATCATCCTCCGATCTGCGCATGCAAATGACGGGGAACGACATTCAAATGTAGGCAGGAAATGATTCACTAAAAAAAATGAGGGACATCGACTGGGCTGACCGATCCAAAAATAAGCGACTGCTAAGGACCAGTCGCTCAGGTCCTTTCCGACTGCCCTGCCTTCTGCCACCTTGCTCTTTGCCCTTTTTCTCTGCTCTTTGCCCCATCTACTCTCAGTTCTCCTGTTCTCTGCCCCATCTGCTCTTGGCCCGATTTCCTGCTCTCTGCCTCATTTGCTCTCAGCCCGATCTCCTGCTCTCTGCCTCATCTGCTCTCTTCCCGGCAGTGCAAGCCCGCGGGGTTAAAGCCAGGGGCTCATGAAAAAAAGTAAAAAGCTCTGCTGGGCATGGAGGGCCAGCACATGCAGTCGGTTGAGGGCGTGATTCAAGTCGCCCTCATTTGATCTAATCCGATCTGTGCCCTTAGTGAATCTAGCCCCTAATCTTTTCTTAGCATGCAATCATGGCATTTCTTCTAGTTTAATTAAACAGGAAACTACTGAGGCTGCTCCCAAGAGTTCAACCAGAGGTTTTGCCACTACCAAAAATAAATATTAAAAATACCACAAAGCACACCCTACCCAGAGAAGATGTTAATTATTACATTACATTACATTAGGGATTTCTATTTCACCATTACCTTGCAGTTCAAGGCGCATTACAAAAGAATTGTCCAAGATGTATTACAACAAGAACTTACAAAAAAAAAAAAAAAATTGGTCATTTTCAAAAAGAGTGAGAAATGGGTAAGGTTATTTGTTTGGGATAGTTGGCTTTAGTGAGAGGTGGAATTTGAGACTTGTGGTATTATTTCTTTTTTCAGAGTTTTCTTGAAGAGTATGGTCTTTATTTCTTTTCTAAAAGTCTTGTAGTCGAGGGATGCCGTTAGTAGATTGGCAATTTGGTTGTCTAGTTTGGCTGCTTGAGTGGCCAGGAGGCCATCATATAGTTTTTTCCATTTGACCTCCTTAATTGGGGGGTATGAGAATGGGGTGTGAGTTTTCCTATGTCTGGTTGCAGTGTTGTGGATGAGGCGGTTATTCAGGTAGTTTGGACTGTCTCCGTATAAAGTCTTAAATAGTAGGGAGTAGCATTTAAATTGTATTCTTGCTGGGATCGGAAGCCAGTGCGATTGGAGATATGCTTCTGTAATGTGATCATGTTTCTTTAATGAGTAGATGAGTCTTAGTGCTGTGTTTTGGATAGTTTGTAGTTGTTTTGTTATGGTTGTAGGGCATGGGAGGTAGAGGATATTACAGTAGTCAAGTAGGCCTAGTATTAAGGACTGAACTATGAGCTGGAATTGAGTTTTCTCGAAGAATTTCCGAACTTGTCTTAAGTTTCTCATGACTAAGAATGACTTTTGTATTGTTTTATTGATTTGCGGTTGCATGTTGCAGCATTTGTCGATAGTTATTCCTAGCAGTTTTAGGGTGGTTTGTATGGGGTTGATTGCGTTGATTTCAATGTTGGTTATGGTTGGTATTCTGTTATTTTCTAGGAGGATGAATTTCGTTTTATCTGGGTTCAATTTCAGTTTGTGATCTTTCATCCAGGTTGCTATTGATTTTAATGTTTGGTATATTGTGTTCGTCATGGAGAGTTCAGGTTGATCGAAGGGTATGAGAATGGTAATGTCATCGGCATAGCTGTAGGAGGTTATGCCTTGTTTGTCCAGGTGAGAGTTGAGGGAGGCTATATAGAGATTGAAGAGAGTCGGGGATAGAGGGGATCCTTGGGGAACTCCGCAGGGGTTTGACCAAGGTTCAGATTTTTGTTTGTCTGATTTTACTCTATAGGTTCTTGATTTAAGGAATCCCTCAAACCATGTGTATACTTTATCTGTGATACCTATTGTATCCAGGATTTGTAGTAGAATGTTATGGTCCACCAAGTCGAATGCAGCGGTAAGGTCTAGTTGTATGAGCATCAATTTTTTCCTGTGCTGAGATGTTGTCTGGCTGTGTCCAAGAGAGATCCTAGTAGTGTTTCCGTGCTGAAGTTGTTTCTGAAGCCGGATTGTGTGGGATGGAGTATGTTATAGTTTTCTAGGTAATTGGAGAGGAATTTGGCAACTAGTCCTTCTATTATTTTGACGTAGAATGGAATAGAGGCAATGGGTCTGTAGTTGGCTGTTTGGTCTATCGGTCCTTTGGGGTCTTTGAGGATCGGGGTGATGATGATTTTGCTGAGGTTGGTAGGTTAGTGGCCATTTATTAGCGAGATTTGTATCCAGTTTAGAAGAAGAGCGCGGAATTTTGTGCTGGATGTTTTTAGGAGATATAGTGGACAGTTGTTGAGGTCACAGGATGCTTGGCTAGTATTTGTTGAATTCGGGCCATTGTATATTGGGGAATTGAGACCATATTCTATCTGCTGCAGTAGAATCTCTATCTATGGGGAGAATTGTGAATTCCAGTCGTCCTCATTTGATCCGATCCGATCTGTGCCCTTAGTGAATCTAGCCCCTAATCTTTTCTTAGCATGCAATCATGGCATTTCTTCTAGTTTAATTAAATAGGAAACTACTGAGGCTGCTTCCAAGAGTTCAACCAGAGGTTTTGCCATTTCCAAGCGTTAATTCTGTTAACTTTTGGGCATTAACTGCAAAAACTTGCTGTACTTTAGCAAATAAGGTCTACAGAGAATACTGTAGGCCAGGGGTGCCCACACTTTTTTGGCTTGCGAGCTACTGTTAAAATGACCAAGTCAAAATGATCTAACAAAAATAAATATTAAAAAAACCACAATGCACACTGTACCCAGAGAAGATGTTGATTATCATTTATATTCAGGATTTTTTCAAAGAGGTCAAGGCAGATGACTTTAAAATATGCAATGTCACCTCAGTAACAACTATACAAAAATAGACAAATGTACCCCCCCTTTACTAAACTGTGATAGCGGTTTTTAATGCAGGGAGTTGTGCAGGGAATTCAGCGCAGCTCCCTGTGCTAAAAAAAACGCTATTGCGGTTTAGTAAAAGGGGGCCATAGTGCAAAATATAGACAACAGATATAAATTCTCAAAACAGACACATTGTGATCACTAAATTGAAAATAAAATCATTTTTCCTACCTTTGCTGTCTGGTGATTTCATGACTCTCTGGTTGTACTTCCTTCTGACTCTGTTTTCTTTTGTTCTTTCTTTCTTCCTCCTGCATGCTTTCTCTTCTTCAGACCTCATTCCATTCCCCAACCAACATCTCTCTCTGTCCCTCCATGAGTCCAACTTTTTCTTCCTCTCTCCCTGCCTGCCCCCCCCAACTTTATCTTTCTTTCTTTCTCTCTCTCCCTGCCCCACTGCCGCCAATTTCACCCTGCTTCCCCACCGCTGCCGCAGCAACAGAGCCACCTGTCATAGATTATTAAATTATTGAACAAAGTGTTTTGATAAGTAAGAGGATGGAAAAGAGAAAAAAAACACAGAAGGAAGGCAAGGAAGAATTCAAATGCTATTTTTACAGGGAAGAGGACAAGAAAGAGAAAGGGATGGAGAAGATGAAGAGAGGCAACAGAAAAGACAGAAGATGTTGAAGGTTCTATGGTTCAAAACTATTTTTCCAGAGAGAGACCCTAAGGGGGAACTATTATAAGCTTTTGACATGTGCCAAACCCGTTTTACACATAGAAAGGGGCTTTCAGAAAACTGTATGACCATGCAATGGAAAGCAATCTGCACGTACACACTCTGGAAGGTGTCATTTAGGGGGAGAAGAGATGGAGCTGCAACGTATGTGCATATTTTAGGAAAATTGTGTGCATACTTGCAAAACTTTACAGTTTTTGGGGGGACAGTTGTAAATCGGTTTGTGAGCTCTTGGAGCTGGACCTGGGAGCCTGTTATATATAGAGGCAGTTAGGTACCTGTGTTATTGTTGTCTATTAATTTACAGCAGACGCGTGCAGCAACTGCACAATGGCAGGCCCACAAGCCTACCCTGACGGAGAGGATGTTCCAGCCCAGCCAGGCATGGGCCAGCCAATTGCTGCCTGGCTGGCCCAGAACTTCCTCTCCGACGTTAGAATTGACATTGGGTGGAAGGCTTGTGGGCTAACAGCGTGCAATCGCTGCATGCGCCTGGCCCTCCTTCATCGGGGAGCAGGGAGAGATCTTAGGCTCCACGATTGACTCGCATTGCCTTAGCGATCGACGTTTTGGGCACCCCTGTTGTAGGCTCTTTACTATGAGCTCATTATATTGTAGGCTCATCATACAGTAGGCTCGTTACTATGAGCTCATCAAAGTGAGCCCATTACCAGCAATGCTCTAGGGCAGGGGTGTCAAAATCCCTCCTCGAGGGTCGCAATCCAGTTGGGTTTTCAGGATTTATCCAATGAATATGCATGAGATCTATTTGCATGCACTGCTTTCATTGTATGCTAATATATCTCATGCATATTCATTGGGGAAATCCTGAAAACCCGACTGGATTGCGGCCCTCGAGGAGGGACTATGACACCCCTGCTCTAGGGACAGCACCTAGACTTCCTACAATGGAGGCAAGCAAGGTGCTAAAAATAACAAAATTAAGCAATAGAGTAAAGAAATTCAAGGGAAAACCTGAGGTTGGGTTTAGACGCTACATAAAGTCAGAGGGTTTAGATGCTACATAAAGTATTCACCGTAGAAGAAATACATGTTTCTGATATTTCTCCTGTAAGCTGTGATTTATAACTATTCAGTGATGACTAATAAAGGTTATACTAAATATTGGAATGCTTTCGACTACTGTACAAAGTATTTTCAGAATTCTCCTGCTGTGTGTTTCAGTGGATTTAGGAAACACATGCAGAAGTTTCCTTCCTTCTTTTATCCCAGATTCTGCATGGATCCCTTGGTACCTGATGGGCTTTGTCTCAAAGAAACTTCCTTTTAGGAAATAACATGATAAGGTTTGCAATTTTATGTTGTGAGAGGATAATTTTAATAAGGAAATACATAATTTAAGAGTACAAATCGGTACTTAGTTAAGTGCTGTTTATAGAGGCACACAGTTGCATATTTGTCTTTATAAAATTCTAGTATAATGCCCCTTTGTGAGCATTTACAACTTTAGGAAAATGCTAAAGACTCATTTCTTCTCTTTGAACCTGTAGCTCGAAATACAAAGGTGCTCTACCTCCTCTATCTATAACTCATTGTTCATGATCACCGACTAGAAATCTTATTGTAAACCACATTGAATCCTTGTTAAAACATGCGGTATAGAAGAAAGTGTATGGTATGGTATAGTATAGTATGGTATGATATAGACTGGCAGAAGTCTCCCTCCAGCAGGCTCCATGCTTGGCATCTGATATCTCCACCTGGGGAAGAAAGATGTTAGCAAGTGGAATTTTCCTTTCCTCCCCCCAGGAGAAAAACAAATCACCACCGTGAACAAGGTTGACTGAATTGTTAAACATTTTATGCAACTACACTCCCCCCTCCATATTTGCGGGTTCAGCACTCACAACTTTACTTTCAGCATATCCAGTTCCTTTACTCCAGTCCAGTTTCCCAATTTCTTCGAGTCAAATACCACATAGATAAAAAATTTTCAACTGAGTATCCCTGAGCTCCGAGCAGCAGAGATTTAAAAAATGGGCATTTTATTGTTTAACAGTAAATAACTAGGCAACATACATAACAAATACAGGCACACACGTACACACACCTGCCCTTAATCACCCTGCCCTCTCTCTCCGAGCTTTTTGATTTTGCTGTCTCAAGATTGAGTTACAAGATCAACAGGCTCTTCTTGCACCTCAACACATCAGTTATTATAAAATGTCTAAAGCTCTGTCTGATGTTATAACAAACTATATTAAAAAAGTTTTGATATCACCTCAGAAAGAGCAGTACACAAGCCTGCCACTGCAAAACATTATGCGAAAACTTGTACAAAAAAATAGTTGGAATCCTACCATATCATAACAGCTCCCAAGACTCAAAAAGCAACAACCTTATGTGTGAAAAAATGCATTGTAAATTCAATATTACCCTGAGTCCTAAAACACAAATACACCACCTACCCCCTCTTTTACTAAAGCGCGCTAACTGATACACGAATACAACACCTAACACATCCATAAGAACATAAGAATTGCTGCTGCTGGGTCAGATCAATAGAAACATAGAAAGATGACGGCAGAAAAGGGCCACAGCCCATCAAGTCTGCCCACTCTATTGACCCACCCCATTGAGTGCTAGTGACCCAGTTCCTTAACTTGACCCTCGTAGGGATCCCACGTGTATGTCCCATTTATTCTTAAAATCAAGCACGCTGGTGGCCTTGATCACCTGCACCGGAAGTTTGTTCCAGTGATCTACCACCCTTTCCGTGAAGAAATACTTCCTTGTGTCACCACTAAATTTCCCCCCTCTGAGTTTGAGGGGGTGCCCCCTTGTGACCGAGGGTCCCTTGGGAAAGAATATATCGTTTTCCATCTCGACGCGACCAGTGACGTACTTAAATGTCTCAATCATGTCGCCCCGTTCTCTGCGCTCCTCCAGGGTATAGAGCTGCAGTTTGCCCAGTCTTTCTTCGTATGAGAGACCCTTGAGTCCGGCGACCATCCTGGTGGCCATCCGCTGGACCGATTCAGCTCGAAGCACGTCTTTCCGGTAATGTGGCCTCCAGAATTGCACACAGTATTCCAGATGAGGTCTCACCATGGTTCTGTAGAGTGGCATTATGACTTCAGGTTTGCGGCTGACAAAGCTTCGATTGATAAATCCCATCATTTGCCTTGCCTTAGATGAGGCCTTCTCTACTTGTTTAGCAGCTTTCATGTCTGCACTGATGATTACCCCCAAGTCCCGTTCCTCTGACGTCCTAGCTAGCGTTTCTCCATTCAAGGAGTATGTTCTGCATGGATTTCCGCTGCCGAGATGCATGACCTTACATTTATTAGCGTTGAAGCCCAGCTGCCATGTCGAGGACCAGTTTTCCAGCGTGATCAGATCCTGCGTCATACTGTCCTTGAGGTTGCTTTCACTTACTATGTTACACAGTTTGGCATCATCGGCAAACAGTGATACTTTACCCTGAAGCCCCCGGGTTAGGTCTCTTATGAATATGTTAAAAAGGGATGGTCCCAGGACTGAGCCCTGCGGCACTCCGCTAGTCACCTCCGAAGTCTCAGAGAGGGTGCCGTTGACCACCACCCTCTGAAGTCTTCCAGAGGGTGGTGGTCAACGGCACCCTCTCTGAGACTTCGGAGGTGACTAGCGGAGTGCCGCAGGGCTCAGTCCTGGGACCCTGGAATGGTCCATCCTGCCCAGCAGTCCGCTCATGCGGTGGCCCCAAGGTCAAGACCAGTGTTCCATAGAATATAATGGATGCGTTAGCATTTAGCGCACTCTAAATCGGCTAGCGCACATTAATAAAAGGACCCCCTAGTGCAGGGGTGTCAAATTTAAATATACAGTGGGCCAAAATAAAACACTTGGACAAAGTTGTGGGCCAACCTTGATATTTATTGAAAAAATGTCTACCATTGAGGAAGCCAAAATTAGAGAACTACAAGACTAAAATAGTGTAAACATAAAAGTGGCCAAAGAAGCATCACGGGCACATAATAAACTAAAACCCAACAAAAAATATAATATAAATAGTGAAAAATAAATAATAACAAAACCTTGTGTGTGGAAAGGTTTAAAAATGTATAAATAAAAAATTTCTACTGCAGAGCGTGAAAAAAGTGTAGCTGTCCTGCACTAACAAACATTGCAATGTTGCAATAGACTATAGAAAACATGAAAACCATCAGCTAATATTTTATGGGAACTTAACTTAAAATAACTATGTCCACATTAAAAAAATAAAAAGGAAGAATGAAATACACTTCTCCCTTGGTATTCGCGGGGGTTGAGTGCATAGCCAGATCGCGAAGTGTGAAAAATCGCAAATAAGTTTTTGGCCAGTTCTGACCCACCCCTGCCTCATTCTGGACCTTCCCACCTCCCTCCCGGCATCCCAGACCTTACCTGGTAGTCTAGCAGGCTTTCGGGGCAGGAGTGATCTTCCTACGATCCTGCCCCATACAGATCACTCATAGCAAATGGCTCTAGTAGACATCTGGTATTTTCTCACGGGCCAAATATAATTACACTGCAGGCCAGATTTGGCCCGCAGGCCTGAGTTTGAAACCCTTGCCCTAATTAGAAAATAGAATAATAGGACTGTTGCAAGATTTCTAGACAGAAACATTCCAATTAATAAATTCAAAATGAAATACTTTTTTCTACTTTTGTGAGTATTTTATTTTTCCATTCGCTTTAGTCACAATATCTCAGGGGGGGGGAGTTCTATTTTTTTCTTCTATCTTTGCATGGTGCCTTGTCCACTTGACATATCCTCTTTCTTCATATTCACCTTCCATCACCCTTCTGCATATCTAGCTATTGTGTCCAGCATCTACCCTCTATGTCCTTGTCCCTTTGTCCCCCTATGATCAGTATTTCCCCTCTGTGTCCCCGTTCCCTCTCCATCCAGCACTCCCCCTTTGTGTATCTGTCCCTATCCTCCCTCCATGCTTAGCATTTCTTCTCTGTGCATCACCTCTCTATTATTTTCTTCCCATAGTCCCACCCTGTGGCTTGCATGATCCCCTCTCTGTTCCTTTCTCTCCTCCTGCAGTCTGCATCTCTACCTCCCTAAATCCAGTGCTCCCCCGATCCAGTCTCTCTCTCCTTCTCTACTGCCTTCCCCCAGTCCAGCTGCATTTTTCCCTCTTCCTCTCTAACTATAGCAGTACCTCTCCTTCCAGTCCAACAGCACCTCTCCCTTCCCCTCCCACCCATCCTCCCACCAACCAGGGTCCAACAGCACCTGTTCCTTCCCTCAACCCCACCCATCCAGGACCCACCTCCCCTCCTCCCACCAACACACCCAGGTCCAGCAGCACCTCTCCCTTCCCATTCATCCATCCAGTTCCAGTAACACCTCTCCCACCCCCACCCACCCATGCCAAGCAGCACCTCTCTCCTCCCCACCCAGTTCCAGCTGCACCTCTCATCTTTCCAAGCAGGTCCAGAAACACCTCTCCCTTCCCTTCTCCTCCCCCCAACCAAGGCCCAGCAGCACCTCTCTCTCTCAACCCTCCACCCAACCCACTGAAGTCCAACAGCACCTCTCCCTCTCACCTCCCCACCCAGGTCCAGAAGCACTTCTCCCTTCCCCTTCCCCCACCCACCAAAAGTCCAGCAACTCCTCTCCCTTCCTCTCTTCCACCCACCCAGGTCCAGCAACACCTCTCCCTTCCCCTCCCTCACCTACCCAGATCCAGCAGCACCTCTCCTTTCCCCTCCCCCCCCCCAGGTCTAGCAGCACCTCTCCCTCTCACCCAAGCACCACCCAGGTCCAGCATCACCTCTCTTCCTTCTACCCACCCAGGTCCAGCAGCACCTCTTCCTCTACCCTACTTGATAACTGTACATTTCCATTTGCTTGCACAGCTTATGTACCATTAGCAGTTCCCTCTAGCAGCCTCAGGGCTTTTTCTAGTCTGAGCCTACCTTTAAGAAAAGAGGAAGTTGCATCTTCACAGGCAAGCCAGCCTAGGAAAGGCTCTAAGGCTGCCGGAGGGAATGCTATGGCAGCTGTGCAAGCAAGGCTGTTGTTGCTAGTTTGGGAGGTAGAAGGGGCAAAAGGACGGCGACAGCAGAAGTGACAGCAACTATGGGTGATGGCAGCAGTCAGCAACTGCAGAAGGGTGGGAGTCATGCAGGCCGTGTTTTGTAGTTATTGTAGTCTCTTGTGTTCTTTTTCTGCAATACCACAATATAGTGAGTTGCAATAGTCCAGGTATGGTATTAGGACAGACTGTGCTACTGTCCTGAAACTGACCTGGGTTAGGACTGGTCTTATTGTCCTCAGTTCTCATCTTAAAGAAGAATATTTTCACTAGAGAGGTGATATGTATGTTGAAGGTTAAGTTCCCTTCTGAGCCACCGTAGTTTCCCTTTCTCGTGGCTGCTGGGGAGGGAGTGGTCCTGCTGGGCTAAGCGACACCTCACTCCCGAAAGCCGAAACCTCCCTTCGGTTCAGCAATGCCGGTTCGCCCCGAGGCGAAGATGTGAGGAAGCCGTCCATCGTCCCTTGCCGTCGTGGGGTGAATTCGGGTTGACAGGCTGTAGCAGCCGCTCTCCTCCTCCTTTTAGGCATCGATATAATCTCCGATAGACTCAGATAAGAGGAAAATTTTCCTGGCAGGGAGACAAGTTGTCGGCGTCCTAACTACACCGCAGCCATCTTGCTTCCTCTCTCTTTTTTTTTTTTTTTTTTAGTATTATTATGAAAACCATTGTAATACCACACCCTGTACTCAAAGTTTATTTAATTTGAGAAGAGAGAGTGATCCACTGCATCGAAAGCTGCCGAGATGTGAAATTGTAGTAGTATAAATTGCTTGCCTTTGCTGAGTTGATATCTTACTTTAGAAGTTTGTTCAAGTAATGGGTGTTCAGTTCTGTGCCTTGGCCTGAAGCTATGTTGTGATTTGTGGAATCCATCTGTTTGGTCTATGAATTTAGCTAGTTGCGTAATAACACAGAATTCTAGTAGTTTGGCAGGCTATAGAATCCCTGCTACCAGTCTGAAATTTTTTGCTTTGGTCAAGTCGAGATTTTCGGCTTTAGGTATGGGTGTTGATGCTATAGTCAATATTGTTTTGGATGCTATAGCCGATATTGTTTTGGGATAGAGCCTGTTTTCTAAGCATGTGTTTACTAGGTTTGTCAACCATAGCAGAAAGTTAGGGGGACATGAGTTATTAGGCTAGCTGGGCATATATCTAAGTAACAATAGTTTTTATCTTCAGCCAGCTCAAGATCTCTTGTGTTGACTGAGGTGAATTTTGACCAGCATCTGTCAGCTGGAATCCCTTTGTTCTCGTTATATTTTGCAAGGTATAGATCTACATTATCTTCTGGGTCATGTGTGAATGATGTCCTCACGGTTCTGATTTTTTCTTGAAAGTAATGTGCCAGATTGTCTGTGTCTGGTTGTTGTGAGGCTGGACCTTTTGTTATATCTTTGGTGGAAATCAGCGAGTTATAAATGCTAGCGAGACATTTGGAGGAGTTTTAGATTGGGCAAAAGTATGATTTTTTTGCTTTGGTCACTGCTACCGGTAGTTTGTATTGTTTTATTTCTTTACTCCAGTTAATGTAGTGTTCTAGTTTTTGTTCTTTTCTCCAGATCCTTTCTGCTCTCCTTACTTCTTTCCTCATGGCATTTAGCTGTTCTGTGAACCATGGATTATTTTGACGTTTCAGTTTTCTTGTTTTTATTGGTGCAATTCTATCTAGAACCATGTTTGCTAGATTTTACAAGGCTGTAATGCCTTTGTCTATGTCTTTGTTCATTGGCTCTAGTTTTTCAATAATTTCCTTTCAGAATTTCTCTGTGGAATTTTACTAAGTTTTAAAAATTTTTGTTTTTTTTGTTGCCTGTACCATTGTTCCGTATATTTTTAAGTAGAAGTTCAGGAGATGATGATCTGACCAGGTAAGTTGTGATTTTTAGGCTATTTGTTAAGTGTGTGATGAAATCTAGAATGTGTCCACCTTTGTGAGTAGGGTCTTTTGGGGAATTTCTAGTTGTTCTATTAAGTTCTAGTTCCATTGAGTTCTAGTTGTTCCATTAAGCTTTGGAAGGTGCGCACCTTTGGGTCACCTTGTACTTCCAAATGAAGGTTTAGGTCTTTTATGACTACCAGATTAGGGTTGTTAGTGGCGTAGTGAGAAATCAGGTTAGTGGTTTTATCTTCTACCGTGTTCCAGTTATCTGTTGGTCTATATATTAATAACAGTTTTATGTTTTTCCTTCCTGCTTGGTTTTTTAGGTTGCAGACCATATATTCCAGTCCATGGTCATTGCAGCTGTCTAGATTTTGTAAAGAAAAGAATGATTTGTACATTAGGAGGATGCCCCTTTCTCTTCTGTTTTTTTTCTGAAAGATTGGATTAATTTGTACAGGTGGGCAAAGATTAGCTAGTACTGGGGAGTTGTCATCTCTACTATATATATTATCCCTGCTTGGCTATTTGTTATCAGGTCCTTTATTATTAAGATCTTGGTCTTGTTGCAGACAGCATGTGTTCTGTGACTGGGTGAAGGCCCAGCGAGTGCTCAAGCCTTGGAAACCAACACAGGTAAATTGACCGAGCATTAGTCTGGAGGTTGGTGGAGACTTTAGCAAGACCAGGAAAGACAAAAATAAAAGTCCAACTCACTGTTTCTTGGCAAAGAAGCAGAATTTATTGTAACAAAATAAGATTTCAGATCAAACAGTTCCTTCAGTAGGACTTCACTATAGGTACTTTATTTTTGGCTCCTGCCTTAAGCAACTTTCTCCATTCCTAGAGCTTCAGGATTCTAAATTCTTTCCATTCAAAACAAAAGTCTCTTTTCAAAGTATGCCCATCAAATCCGCAAAAAGGTTTCCAAGCATACCATTGTCCATAACATTCTAAAACATATCTCAGAGCTCTAGTAAGGGGCACAGGATTTGCACAGTCCTTCTGTCCTATAGCCTCCACTTCTTAAAAGGGTTTGTAATTCTAGACCAAAAAACTGGATGAGGCCTGAACACAGGGCCTTGCAAACTACTGTAAGTGGTAAGTATTTCTAAAAACCTTTACCATTCTGTTACTGTCAATAAATGGTTAAAACCTGAGTTGCTTTCTTTGAGCTTTTAAAGCACTGCTCAAAGGATTGTTCTGCTGTCTAGAACCCGCCCAAAAAACCCCTTTCAGGTTATACAAAACATTCGCTACTATCTTACTACTTCAGAACTTTTCACAGCTGCACTCCTGGAATTATCCTCTTCTACCACTCGGGCTTAGATTCTCAAAAATTTGCATTAAAATCCGATGGGCCACTATTGCAGCCGTTATAGTAACACTTTAAAAAAAATGAGTCATTCTTCAAAAAACACTCATAGTTAGGTGTGGGAATGTAGATTTATTCTGCTAGTATTCTAAAGGCAGTTCTGTGTGAACTTGCCATTATAGAATTCACGCTTAGGACCGGATTTTGTAACTGGTGCCTTTGCCGGTGGCCACCTTAAAAGTGGCTTCTTTGGGCAGAGGGAGTGAAACCTGTGGAAATTCATCATCGGATATTGACTCAGTATGGACATAGCACCATGAATCAACAAAAGGTTTATGAGTGACATAGTAAATGATGGCAGATAAAGATCTGAATGGTCTATCTAGTCTTGTCCATTAGTTATACATATTATAAATTCATGATTAAATTAACTTGTCTTTTTTCTTTGATATTTCTGAGCTATAGACCATAAAGTCCACCTGGTACTGTCCTAGGTTCCAACTGCTGGAGTTGCCATTCATGCTCACTCTAGCCTATCTCACTATCCCATTCTTTGCAGGATACCTACCGTAAAGTCTGGCCAGTAACATCCTCATGTTCCAGTTTACTGGAGTTCCTACTGATGC
The DNA here is from genome assembly GCF_902459505.1 of Geotrypetes seraphini. Classification (NCBI taxonomy): domain Eukaryota; kingdom Metazoa; phylum Chordata; class Amphibia; order Gymnophiona; family Dermophiidae; genus Geotrypetes; species Geotrypetes seraphini. Next base: position 56,679,995 of record NC_047092.1, read on the forward strand.
CCTCCCCAGCCCATCCTCCACCAAATCACCATATATGGGACACAGACCATGCAAATCTGCCCAGTACCGGCCTTAGTTCTTTAATTCATACTATTAATTTTCTAGTTAGAGATCTCTATGTTTAAAGTGGGAAGAACAGGTGTAACCGACAAAGGTCATTCTCTTTGCCCATCAACATAGCGCACACAAGAGCTCATTGACAGGGTAGATGCCTTGATTAGAGAAGACCAATGGATAATAGTGTCTCAATTGGCTGCAACTTTGGATATCAGCTATGGATCAGCATTTTCCATAATGCTTGATGACTTGGGAAACAAGAAAGTCTGCGCTCGATGGATTCCCAAAAAACTTACTGATCTGCACAAGCAACAGTGTGTAGAGGTTGCAGCCTAGTTCCTGAGATAGTATGAAGAAGATCCAAGTATTCTGGAGAGAATTTTCACCAGCAACGAGACAAGGGTACATCACTGTGACCTGGAGAGCAAAAGGCAAAGTATAATGAAGTAAAGGAAGCGGTGCTCACCGGCTTCAGGAGCAGCCTAAAAATTTATTCTCTGCAGGAATGCAGAAGCTGAATGATACAACAAATGTGTCGTCTTGCATGAGGACTATGTAGAAAAGTGATATGTTCATTTGCTCACAGTTAACTATTAAAATCATTAAATGTATGTTGCCTTTACTTTCTGATTTACTCTCGTAGAAGTAGAAATCAATTGAACCAAGGTAATTAGTTTCAAATTAATTCAAATGTCCCAAAATTAAAGGGGCTATAAAATAGTTGGGGGACAATGCAGAAAGATCACTAGAGAAGGTTTGCCTTTAGAAAGTGTTTATTTACACTGTGCATTTGATCTTTGAAGTGCTGCACTAAGACAGGACCTTTATTTCTGTTCTGGTTTTAAGAAGATTCTGATTTGTAATTCAGTGGTTTGTTTATTTATTTGATTCTTACACAGGTGACATGAGGAATGATATGTACATTACTATAGAAAGAGGAGAATTTGAGAAAGGAGGAAAGAGTGTGGCTAGAAATGTGGAAGTGACAATGTGCACATGGGACTTTGCAGGCCAATACTTAAAGGCAAGTACATCTTACTGTTAAATATTCTAATTTCCTTGGTTAGAAATTGGAAACTTACATCCATTTTACTGGAAATTAATACTATTGACTATCACAGAAAAAAAAAATTCTTTGTTAACAGAAATCTGATATGTTTGGAGAATATAAGGCATATTTGTATTGCCATCATTTTGTTAATGCAAATGGGGAAATATGTGGCTGACCACAGCCAGTGCTTGTAACTTAGTCACATTGTATTACAATGCAGGAAATATTATATTAATGTCTAGTGTCTTCAGATTCCATAGTCATGTTGCAGGGGTGATGCATACCAAGAAGGAATAGAAAACTGCTGCTGCAAGATGATCCATAGCTGTTCCTCAGAATTATGAAGCTTCCCTTCCATCCCTAGCTAGCTGGAACTATATACCCCCCCAAAAAAAAAACTGCCCCCCAAAAGCAAAGTAACAAAAGACTTAGTCAGTTGCCAGCCCAAAGAAAGGACTGGTGGAGAAAACTACTTAAGAAGATAAGAATTGCCAAACTGGGACAGACCGAAAATCCATCAAGCCCAGTATCCTGTTTTAAACAGTGGCCAATCCAGTTCCCAAATACCTAGAGATCCCAAGTAGTAAAACAGATTTTATGCTGCTTATCCTAGGAATAAGCAGTGTTTTCTCCAAGCTATCTCAATAATGATCTATGGATTTATCTTTTTGGAAATTATCCAAACCTTTTTTAAAACCCTGCTAAGCTAACTGATTTCTCCAAATTCTTCAGTAATGAATTCCAGAGTTTAATTACACATTGTGTGAAGAAATATTTTCTCTGGTTTGATTTAAATCTACTACCGAGTACCTTCATCACATGCCCCTTAGTCCTAGTATTTTTGGAAAGTAAAAGAGTGATTCACATCTACCCTTTCCACTCCACTCAGTATTTTAGAGACCTCTATCATATCACCCCTGAGTCGTCTTTTCTCCAAACTGAAGAGCCCTAGCTGCTTTAGCCTTTCCTCATAGGGAAGTCGTCACATCCCTTTTATTATTTTTGTTGCCCTTCTCTGTACCTTTTCTAATTTTGCTATATCTTTTTTGAGATAAGGGTCCAAAATTGCACACAGTATTCGAAGTGTGGCCATACATAGAGCAATACAAGGACATTATAATATTTTCATTTTTGTTTTCCATTCCTTTCCTGATAATTCCTAACATTATGTTTGCTTTCTTAGCCGCCACTACATATTGAGCCGAGTGTTTCAACGTATCCTAAATGATGACAGATCCTTTTCCTGGGCAGTGACTCCTAACGTTGAATCCTGCATCATGTAGCTATAGTTTGTGTTGCTCTTTCCCACATGCATCACTTTTCACTTGCTCACATTAAACAGCATCTACCATTTTGATGCCCAGTCTCATAAGGTCCTCTTGCAATTTTTCATAATCCTCGTGTGATTGAACAACTTTGTGTCATCAGCAAATTTAATTATCTAACTAGTTATTCCCATCTCTAGATCATTGATAAATATGTTAAAAAGCAGCAGTCCCAGCATAGACCCCTTGGAGAACCCCATATTTACCATTCTCCATTTAGAATATTGATCATTTAAACCTACTCTGTTTTCTGTCTTTCAACCAGTCCATACCTCCCATGACTTTCTAATTTCCTCAGAAGTCTTTTATAATGTACTTTGTCAAATGCCTTTTGAAAATCCAAATACACAGTATCAACCAGCTCACCTATATCCATGTTCATTCACCCCTTTAAAAACATGCAGTAGATTGGTAAGACAAGATTTCCCTTGACTAAATCCATGTTGGCTTTCTCTCATTAATTCATGCTTATGTATATGTTCTATATGTCAACTCAATCAAAACCAAAAATGTAGTAAATCATGTTTCCAAGGACAAATATATTGCAATTCAAATCATCACAATACCACTGAAGATATTTCAATTATATAGAGCCATCAGAAGTGGCACTCCAGGTACACAAGATACCAAGCTTATGGAGCTATATGCCACTACGCTTCTTCATCGGCTCATAGATTAATACAGGGAATCTTGTTATAAACTATATATATTGAATTTTAAATAGCTTATGTTGAAAATTTAAATCAGATTTATCTGTAAGGTCCTGGTAAAGACTTTAGCTTATACCAAGAGATAGAAAACACCAACGTCGACATGCATATTTCATATGCAAAGTATTGCTTCAGGGTGCGGCAATATTAAATCAATAAAGTTTTAAACATGGCAAGCACCAACGCTGTCCTCAGCGTGTATAGTCTAAAAGTTTTAGTCCTATTTTCGACCTCCAAGCCCTCAACAAATGTCTTGTAAAAGAAATGTTTCACATGCTATCCCTTGGAACTTTATACCCATTTCTAGAACAAAACAATTGGCTGTGCACTCTCGACCACAAAGATATCCATTCACCCCAACTACAAAAAGTTTCTTCGTTTTCAAATAGCTCATCAACAGTTTCAGAACAAAGTACTGCCATTCAGCCTTGCTTCCTCTCCAAGAGTATTCACAAAGTGCCTGGTGGTGATTACGGCTGCTCTAAGGTCTCACGGGTTGCAAGTGTTCCCGTATCTGGATGATTGGTTGATCAAAGCTCTGTCACCTCAAGCAGTGCATTCAGCAACACAGGTGACAACTTCTAGGGTTCGAAGTCAACCTCCCAAAGTTGACTTCTCAACTACCCAACCCTCAACTTTCCAAACCTTCAACTTCCCAACCCTCAAAGTTGATTTCTCAACCCTCTCAAGAATTAGAATTCATAGGAGCCTGATTAAACACTGCTCTTCTGCAGGTGTTCCTTCCTCAACAAAGGCAAATCACCTTGCTTCATCTTTGCAACCAGGTGACCACTCAACACAGCAAATCAGCAAGGAAAATGATGTGTGTCATGGGTCACGTGGCAGTTCATGTCACTCTCTTCACTCGACTTCACCTAAGGACAGCTCAGTGGACCTTGGCATCACAATGATGTCAAGCCACGGATCCCTTGTCTCAATGGATCAAAATCACTTTGTCTCTTTCCAGAGGCCTGCTTTTTCAAATACCTCCTCTTCAAAAAGTGTTTACGACAGACGCATCCATGTATGCGTGGGGAGTTCACCTGGATGGTCTCAAAACTCATGGTCTGTAGTCTCCTTGAGAACAAGCAAAAAGCAAACAACAAACAACAATTCCTTTTGTCTCCTTGAGAACAAACATTCCACATCAACCTGTTAGAACTGAGAGCAATTTGCAATGCTCTAAAAACATTTCAAGATCATATCTCCAATCAAGTCCTTTTTGTGCGAATGGACAATCAAGTGGTGATGTTCTACATCAACAAGCAAGGGGGCACAGGCACTCTTCCTCTATGTCAAGAAGCCGAACACATTTGGAATTGGGCAATTCCTCGCAACATATTTTTCAAAACCATATATATGCAAAGCAAACAATGCCCTTGCAGACAATCTAAGCAGATTTCTCTGACTTGACGAGTGGTCTCTGAACTCCAAAGTTTTGCACCACATCTTTTCTCTTTGGGGGACTCCTCAGATAGACCTGTTTGCATCTCCCCACAATCACAAGTTACCTCGTTTCTGCTCCAGACAATACTTTCCTCTTCATCTCGAAGTGGATGCTTTTCTTCTGGATTAGATGAACAAGTTCCTCTATGTGTTCCCACCAATCACTCTTATTCTAAAGATTTTAGTAAAGCTCAAGCAAGAGTCAGCCACTATGATCCTGATAGCTCCTCGGTGGCCCAAGCAACCATGGTTTTCCCCTTCTACTTTGACTAAGAGCTAAGGATCCAATTACATTGCAGATCTCTCCATCTCTACTCACTCAGAGTCAAGGATCTCTTTTACATCCAATCTACAGTCGCTGCACATAACAGCTTGGTATTTCTTGGTCTAGCTTCATCAGAATTTAATTTTTCAAACTTAGTACAGGCCATCATAGCTACTTCCAGAAAGCCTTTACTCAGCAATGCAATCAACAGAAGTGGACACGCTTCATATTGTGGTGTAACTTTCACGATGTGGATGCTTTACATAGAAACATAGAACATAGAAACATAGAAGATGACGGCAAAAAAAGGGCTACAGCCCATCAAGTCTGCCCACTCTGCTTACCCACCCCCTGTCTATGCCCTAATGACCCAATTTCCTTATCTTGACCCTCGTAGGGATCCCACATGGGTATCCCATTTATTCTTAAAGTCTGGCACGCTGTCTGCCTCGATCACCTGCACTGGAAGCTTGTTCCAATGATCAACCACTCTCTCTGTGAAGAAATACTTTCTGGTGTCGCCATGAAATTTTCCGCCCCTGAGTTTGAGCGGGTGCCCTCTTGTGGCCGAGGGTCCCTTGAGAAAGAAAATATCATCTTCCACTTCGACACGTCCCGTGAGGTACTTAAATGTTTCGATCATGTTTCGATCATGTACTTAAATGTGTCTCCCCTCTTCCTACGTTCCTTCCTTTCTCCTCTTCTGTTCCTTCAGTGTTGGACAATCTTCTACATTTATCCAACTCTGAACTTAAGACTACTTCAGTCAAAGTTCACCTCAGTACTATGCTCCTTTCAACAATAAACTTCTTCCCACTCATCCAATTGTATCTCGGTTCATGAAAGGATTTTTTAACTCTAAACCTCTGCTGAGAAGCCCTCCAGTTGTTTGGGATCTTAATATAATCCTTTCCATACTGATGAAGCCACCATTTGCACCAATGGCATCTATTCATGTAAAGTTTCTCATGTGGAACGTAGTCTTCTTGATCTCCATCACTTCTGCTTGTAGAGTAAGTGAGCCTGAGAAACAAAATGGGGGAACTAGAAGCCATGGCCAATGCAGAAGACATAGACATCATTGGAATTTCTGAAACATGGTGGAATGAGGAAAACAAATGGGATACAGCACTGTCGGGGTACAAACTCTATCGCCAGGACAGATCAGGACAGAAAGGAGGTGGAGTAGCCCTATACATAAAAGAAAGCATACGATCGACAAAAATGGACACAGCAGAGACGGCCAACAAGCTAGAATCGCTATGGGTTAAAATACCAGGAAAGAAAGGGCCTGAAATAAAGATAGGCCTATACTATCGTCCACCTGGACAAACCGGAGATATCGATGAAGAAATGGAAGCCGAGATGAAGCGAGAAAGCAAAAGCGGGAACACAGTTATTATGGGAGACTTCAACTACCCTGGGATAGACTGGAGTCTTGGAAGCTCAAAATGCGCTAGAGAGACAGAATTCCTGGAAGCTACACAGGATTGCTTCATGGAGCAGCTTGTTAGAGAACCAACGAGAGGAAATGCCACTCTGGATCTAATCCTAAATGGGCTAAGGGGACCTGCAAAGGAAGTAGAAATAGTGGGACCGTTGGGAAGCAGTGATCATAATATGATCAAGTTCAAGGTTGAAGTAGGAATACCGAAAGGGAAGAGAACCATAGCGACAACTTTAAACTTCAGGAAAGGAAACTACGAGGCAATGAGGGAAATGGTAAGAAAGAAACTTAGGAACACGTCCAAAAAATGGCAAACGGTACAACATGCCTGGTCTTTTTTCAAGGGCATGGTGAGCGAGGCGCAAAATACATATATCCCCAGGTTCAGAAAGGGGTGCACAAAGAGTCGAACAAAAGACCCGGCATGGATAACCAAAATAATGAAGGAAGCAATAGGCAATAAGAAAAATTCATTCAGGAAGTGGAAAAAGGACAAAACTGAGGAGAATTGGAAAGAGCACAGGAAAAATCAAAAAGAATGTCACCGTGTGGTTCGAAAAGCCAAAAGAGAGTACGAAGAGAGGCTAGCTAAGGAAGCACGAAACTTCAAACCATTCTTTAAATATGTTAAAGGGAAGGAGCCGGCTAGGGAGGAGGTAGGACCGCTGGATGACGAAGACAGGAAGGGAGCTGTGAAAGAGGAGAAAGAAGTGGCGGAAAGGCTAAACATGTTTTTTTCGTCTGTATTTACAAATGAGGACACTTCAAACATACCGGAACCTGAGCAATTCTTTCATGGAAGTCAAACAGAAAAATTAACATCCATAGAAGTGAGCCTTGAAGACGTACGCAGGCAGATAGGAAAACTAAAACCTGACAAATCCCCGGGTCCGGACGGAATACATCCAAGGGTTCTGAAAGAATTAAAGGAGGAGATAGCGGAACTACTACAGCAAATTTGCAACCTGTCCCTAAAAACAGGCGTGATCCCGGAGGATTGGAAAATAGCCAACGTTACGCCCATCTTTAAAAAGGGATCAAGAGGAGACCCTGGAAATTACAGACCAGTGAGTCTGACCTCGGTTCCGGGAAAAATGGCAGAAGCTCTGATAAAAGAAAACATTGATGAACATTTCGAAAGGAACGAACTACTGATAACCAGTCAACATGGTTTCTGCAAGGGTAGATCGTGCCTAACGAACTTACTGCACTTCTTCGAGGGAGTTAACAAACAAATGGACAGAGGAGACCCCATAGACATCATATATCTAGATTTCCAAAAAGCCTTTGACAAGGTGCCCCATGAACGTCTACTCCAGAAGCTGAAGAACCATGGGGTGGAAGGAGATGTACATAGATGGATCAGAAACTGGTTGGAAGGTAGAAAGCAAAGGGTAGGAGTGAAAGGCCACTACTCTGACTGGAGGAGGGTCACGAGTGGTGTACCGCAGGGCTCGGTGCTCGGGCCACTGCTATTTAATATATTCATAAATGATCTAGAAACAGGGACAAAGTGTGAGATAATAAAATTTGCAGACGACACCAAACTTTTTAGTGGTGCTCGGACTATAGAAGACTGCGAAGAATTGCAAAGGGACTTGAACAAGCTAGGGGAATGGGCGACGAGGTGGCAGATGAAGTTCAACGTTGAGAAATGTAAAGTATTACATATGGGAAGCAGAAACTTCAGGTACAACTATACGATGGGAGGGATATTATTGAAGGAGAGTATACAGGAAAGGGACTTGGGGGTAATGGTGGACACAACAATGAAGCCGATGGCACAGTGTGCAGCGGCCGCTAAGAAAGCGAATAGAATGCTTGGTATAATCAAGAAGGGTATTGCGACCAGAACGAAAGAAGTTATTCTGCCGTTGTATCGGGCGATGGTGCGCCCGCATCTGGAGTACTGCGTCCAATTTTGGTCACCATACCTTAAGAAGGATATGGCGTTACTCGAGAGGGTCCAGAGGAGAGCGACACGTCTGATAAAAGGTATGGAAAACCTTTCATACGCTGAGAGATTGGAGAAATTGGGGCTCTTTTCTCTGGAGAAGAGGAGACTTAGAGGGGATTTGATAGAAACTTACAAGATCATAAAGGGCATAGAGAAAGTAGAGAGAGACAGATTCTTCAAACTTTCAAAAAATAAAAGAACAAGAGGGCACTCGGAAAAGATAGAAGGGGACAGATTCAAAACGAATGCTAGGAAGTTCTTCTTTACCCAACGTGTGGTGGACACCTGGAATGCGCTTCCAGAGGACGTGATAGGGCAGAGTACAGTAATGGGGTTTAAGAAAGGATTAGACAATTACCTACTGGAAAAGGGGATAGAGGGGTATAGATAGAGGATTACTGCACAGGTACTGGACCTGTTGGGCCGCCGCGAGAGCGGACTGCTGGGCACGATGGACCTCTGGTCTGACCCAGCAGAGGCACTGCTTATGTTCTTATGTTCTTATGACCCACCTTTTACTGTATTTCATCATGACAAAGTGGTTCTTAGAACTCATCCAAAATTCCTTCACAAAGTAGTCATGGAATGTCACCTGAATCAATCCATTGTGCTTCCAGTTTTCTTCCCAAAGCCTCATTCTCTTCCTGGAGAAACAGCTCTTCACACGTTGGACTGTAAGCGTACCTTGGCTTTACTGCAGTCAAATAACTAAGCCATACAAGTCTTCATCTCAACTGTTTGTCTCCTTTGACCCTAACAGATTGGGTCTCCCTATAACCAAACAAACTATTTCTTCATGGTTAGCGGCCTGTATCTCCTTTTGCTATGTGCAGGCTGGGCCCCTCAGTCTTATGCAGGCTGGGCCCCTTATGCAGTCTGGGGCTCTTATGCAGCTCAAGGGGCATGTTACAGCACAAAATGTCCAAGCTATGGCCCTGTCAGTAGCTTTCTTACATTCCACTCCCACTGATGATATTTTCAAAGCAGCTACATGGTCCTCAGTTCATATATAACACTAAATGTGAATCAAAAAATAATTATAATATGTTTTAAATTATTATAAAATAATTTATAGAGTGCTCAGTGTGATATCTTATTCAAAACCAACAGGTTAATAGAATGAAGATGTGATAACATTCCATCATTGCACTCACCTACCTACCAGCCCTATCTAATTTAGTAATTCAAGCTAAATAATGATGGTAAAAAATTTATAGATGAATACTTAGCTGAATATAGTTGGTGAAAACATAGATATTCACATATATTTCCTTAAGTTCTGCTTATTGAAGCTGGAGGTTGTACAATGAAGTCTTTTCAAATATGAAACCCGTTGGTTTAGTAGAAAATGTGAAAAAAGTGAGTCTCCAAATCCACCGTTAAAAGTTAATACATTTCAGCATATAGCCAAAACTCCTTGTAGTGAAAGCAATCCAACATTTCCTCAACACCGATCGTGTTTCACTATATCTTGCGTCATCAGGAGGAAACAACTTCGGACCACACAATGGAGAGAACACGCCGACATAGGATTCCAACTAGAAAGTTAAATCAACGTTAAATTAACTTTCTAGTTGGAATCCTATGTCGGCGTGTTCTCTCCATTGTGTGGTCCGAAGTTGTTTCCTCCTGATGACGCAAGATATAGTGAAACACGATCGGTGTTGAGGAAATGTTGGATTGCTTTCACTACAAGGAGTTTTGGCTATATGCTGAAATGTATTAACTTTTAACGGTGGATTTGGAGACTCACTTTTTTCACATTTTCTACTAAACCAACGGGTTTCATATTTGAAAAGACTTCATTGTACAACCTCCAGCTTCAATAAGCAGAACTTAAGGAAATATATGTGAATATCTATGTTTCCACCAACTATATTCAGCTAAGTATTCATCTATAAATTTTTTACCATCATTATTTAGCTTGAATTACTAAATTAGATAGGGCTGGTAGGTAGGTGAGTGCAATGATGGAATGTTATCACATCTTCATTCTATTAACCTGTTGGTTTTGAATAAGATATCACACTGAGCACTCTATAAATTATTTTATAATAATTTAAAACATATTATAATTATTTTTTGATTCACATTTAGTGTTATATTATTTATCAGGTGAATTGATTTATAAAAGATTTTTTCTTCTATTCATTTAACCTCAGTTCATATATTCACATATCATTATTGTCTAGAATCCTATTCCAGACGAGATGATCATTTCGGCCAAGCACTATTATAGAATTTATTTTGTTCTTAATGCCCAACTCTCCCATTTCAGTAAACTAGTGAGTCCCACATGTAAGAATATGCTGCCTACTTGTCCCTTAGAAGGGGCAGGCAGATATTCTCACATCCCTCTCACCTCCCCTGGTTGATTTTTTAGCTTGCTTACTGAACTGTGAGCCAAGGTCAGGCGGGAAAGCACTTGCACATGCACAGTGCAGGCAGTCTTGAAGCTTTGCAAAGCTTAAAGTGACAGTGCAGTGCATTTTTCACTGTTCATACGAGGCTCTGTGGATGATGTCTCCCAAATGTGAGTATATCTGCCTGCTGTCTCCGGATAACTCCTGTTACAGTAAGTAACTGCGCTTTCTAGAGATAAGTGAGAATACAATCAGTGTCAGATTAATAAAGCATTAATTTCCTTTTAACCTTATTTTGTTTTTGTTTGTTTTTCATTATCAGGATTTTATCTCATTTGGCTCAGGAGAACCACCAGCAAGCGAGTTCCATTCTTTTGTGCTTTATCATAATAATAGTCCCAGATGGGCTGAGCTGCTAAAACTTCCTATTCCTGTGGATATATTCAGGGGAGCACATGTTCGCTTTGAATTTCGCCACTGTTCCAGTAAGAGCTGTTTCTGTTTTATTGCAGGCATTGTTTTACATTACAAATGTAGCATACTTCTTGAAAAATGTAATAGCTAATGACACTTCAACCTTTGACAAATATGGTTTGTTTGGTTTTTTTAAAAATAGTCTTTCCTTTTATTATCTTCAAAGATTTTTGAAATTGTTTCTAATTGAACATACATTTCCAAAGTTAGTAGTAGGAGATTCCAAATCTTAGGCCCGGATGCGCAAGTTATGCGTGGGTATAACTATCATCACTAAACCAGTTGAACCGGATGTAATTTACCAACCGATGTCTACAATGGCTCACCACGGATTTTTCCGTGTGTTCGTTGCAGCCTCTGACTCTGCCATGCAAATAACCTCATTAATATTAAAATGAGGTAATTAATATTAAAACAAGCATCCTAATTTATGCCCTAACATTGCTTAGGCTTGCACTAAATCTAGCGACCACTACAAACGACCTGAAATTACCAAAAGGTCTGCCATAGTCAGCCACAACGGCCCTGAAAAAAAAGAGAGGCAGGAGGAATGCCCAGTCTCTCTTGCCTCTGAAACCCAGAAACTTCAAAACCCATGCAGATTTTTTTTAAGTTGTGAGGAGGGGGGGTCATTGTCAGGGGGGATCAGGGGGTGTGGGGAGAAGGGTTCCAAGTGGCTGAGGCAGGAGGGAGTGGGCATTCCTCCTGCTGAGGTTTTTTTTTATGAGGCCTTTGTTCGGGGGGTCTAGCAGGACTTTTTTTTTTTTTTTTTTAAATAGGCACAGATGTGCGTATGCAACACAGACACAACATCTGTGCTCATTGAAAAAAAACAACCTACTCTTCCTTCCTGCTCCGAACAGCTGAACGGCAGGAGGCTGTTTTGGAGTTTCCCCTGGTCAGCTATTCGGGGTTTGCCCTCCCAGATCTGCACATGTGTGAAACTTGCTTGTTCAATGACTAATGGGGTGAGATTACGGCCGACCTCCAAGAAACTAATTTGCATACAGAATCGGTTGAATATCGATCATCATTTTAAAATCGGACAATTTGTTAGCTTCACAGTGACCCATAGGATTTTAGTGATGATTTTAGTGCATCCCGGCCTTAGTTGCTTGTAAGGTAAACATTGTTGTGAATTTTCTACTATGTAATCTTGAAGGGATAGGAAATATTTGGAGAAAGGATTACAAAAGAGTTGTATTTGCTAGGGGTGAGAGGCTTGTAGAAATGACATCGTTCTCCAGATTTAGAAATAAACCTAAGCTGTGTTAGATCATTAGAACTAAAGGGTGAAAAAACCTGGTGAGAGAATAATGCTACACTCAGGTTCTCATCTAGCCATGTTCTCTGCAATATGACCACTGCTCTCTCCCAGACTAGAGAAGAAGGAGGCAGGCTTATGCTTTGTGGAAGCAGCCTAGCTCTCAGGGAAAGCAAAGCCCTTGGGAATTTAATTCCACAGAGCACACATTACTTATACATCTATTACAAACACTTAATTAGTTCTTATACAAGAAACTGAGCAAATGCCCACATAACATGGGATCAGAACACTTCCCACCTGGTATCGCTAGATAACACTATTACTATTTATTTAATAATACCACACAGTTCTCTCAAAGTCCATGTCATTGAAACTTGACTTGACTTCTGGCTTGTCTTGTCATCTCCGAAGCGTGGATGAACTCTTTCTGGCAGTCTCGCAGGAACTGTAACAAGAGACTTACAACACAGACAAACAGATAACTTAAAGAAAGAAAAAGAGAGAGTCTTTCAATTTCTAGGATGGACAACGGTCCATGACATCCTCATCTCAGGTTCCTTTACGATGCAGGAAGATCACTTCTCTGATTGGCCGGATGAAAGTCTTTGCTGGGATGTAGTTATACCGGGCTATAATCTGTTCAGGAAAGACAGGGTAGGTAGAAAAGGAGGGAGGTAGCTTTATATGTTAAAGATCATATTAAAGCCATACAATTGCAGGATGTGCAGGGCAAGGAAGAGGCACTATGGATCAATTTAGAAAGAGGGAATGGTGAATATATATATACTTTGGTGTGATATACAGGCCTTCTTCAGAGACAGAAGAAGTGGACAGAGATTTAATAGTAGTCAATCAGAATATATCTAAAAAAGGGGAAGTTTTACTAATAGGTGATTTTAACATGCCGGATGTTGATTGGGGTATCCCTGGAAGTAGGGAGATCCTGAATTCTCTACAAGAATTGTTCCAGCAGTTGATAATGGAACCCACATGGACTTAGGGCCTGTTTTACAAAGCCGTGCTAGTAGCTGCAGTGCAGTAACGGCCCCGAAGCCCATAGAGATTTAAAGGGCTTCAGGTTTGTTGCCCAGCGGCAGCCGCTAGCGCGGCTTTGTAAAACAGGCCCTTAGTGCTTACAAACAGGGAAAGTGTTTCTGATGTTATAGTGGGTGATCATCGCATCCAGTAATCACTCATGATACTGTTTAATATTAAGATGGGTATAGAGAGGGCTCATTCAAAAGCAAAGGTTCTAGACTTTAAAAAAACTAACTTTGTTCATATGGGGGATTATGTCAAGGAATTGTCTGGATGGGAACGTCTGGAACGCGTAGAAATGCAGGGGACAAAACTGAAAGGAGTAATTGTAAGAGCGACAAACCTTTTTGTGAAGCAAGTAAGTAAAAATAAGAGGAAAAGAAGGCTGCTTTGGTTCTCAAAAGTAGTAGCTGAGCAGGTAAGGAATAAAAGGTTAGCTTTCATAAATTACAAAAGATAACAGAAAGTGAAAGACAGGCAAAAATATCTGGAAAAGTTAAGAGAGGCTGGTCGTGTAGTCAGGAAAGCAAAGATACAAATGGAAGAAAAAAATAGCTGATACAGTAAAACGGGGAGACAACATTTTTTAGACATATTTAGTGATAGGAAGAAGTGCAAAACTGGTATTGTGAGACTCAAAGTTGAAGGGGAGAAATATGTAGAAGCTGATAAAGAAAAGGCTAAATTGCTTAACAAATATTTCTGTTCTGTGTTTATGGCTGAAGCGCTGGGAGCAGGTCTGCAGAAGACAAACATGAATATGGATGGAGGAGTAGTAGACCCTGATCAATTTTCAGAGGGTTGCATTCGTGAGAAGCTAGCTAAAATAAAAGTAGACAAAACAATGGGGCCAGATGGTGTACATCCAAGGGTGCTGAAGGAACTTAAGGAAGTTCTGGTGGCTCCATTGGCTGACCTTTTCAATGAGTCAGGAGTGGTACTGGAGGACTGGAGAAGGGCAGATATACCGTATTTTCACGTGTAAAACGCGCACACGGGTATAGCGCGCGGGAAACTGTAATTTATGTAAAGAAATTTTTATATACCGCGCACACCCGTATACCGCGCATGCTGCCCGACTCTACCGTCGCCGCCCGACTCTCCTTTCGCCCGCCCTGACTCTCCTCTGGAGACCCCCGACTCTCCTTTCATCCGCCCTGACTCTCCTCTCCCCCTTGAAGTCCTGTCCCCACCCTGAAAGCCTGATGCCCCCCGACGTCCGATTCACCCCCCCGCAGGACCGCTCGCACCCCCACCCCGAAGGACCGCTCGTAAGCACTCTCACCCGCACCCCCACCCTGAAGGACCGCTCACACCCCCACAACCTCCCGACCCCCCCCCAATCATGTAGAAGCTTCTACCGGTGTCCTGCTGCTTCCTCTTCCAGCGGTCCTGCCCTTTCTCTGACGTCAAGCCCTCTTGCCCCGCCGACTCCCCGACACGATCGGGGCAAGAGGGAGCTCAAGCCCTCTTGCCCCAGACAACCGCGGCACCCCCGATACGATCGGGGCAAGAGGGAGCTCAAGCCCACTTGCCCCCCTCAACTCCCCGACACAATCGGGGCAAAAGGGAGCCCAAGCCCTCTTGCCCCGCCGACTCCCCAACTCCCTGACAATATCGGGCCAGGAGGGAGCCCAAGCCCTCCTGGCTCTTGCAACCCCCCCCCCCCCCGCTAGTTGTTCGGGCCAGGAGGGAGCCCAAGTCCTCCTGTCCCTGGCGACCTCCCCCCCCGCTAGTTGTTCGGGTTAGGAGGGAGCCCAAACCCTCCTGGCCACGGCGACCCCCTACCCCCACCCCGCACTACATTAAGGGCAGGAGGGATCCCAGGCCTCGGGGGGGGGGGGGCAATGGCAGATACATAGGAGAGATATTAGAAATGGGGAAAATAGGAACACAGAAGCGAGATAGTTTGTGGGAATGGGAAAGGGACAGAGCTCGCAGGCTCCAGCGGCTTGCACAAATTACATTGTAACGTGCCACGAAAATAAGAGGGAGGGAGGTAGATAGATAGGCCACGCGAGAGGAGCTGAAGGGTGGTAGAAAGGAACAGATTGTAAAGGAGGGAGAGAAGGGTGGTGGTGGTAAGGAATAGAACAGACATTGAAAGAGGGTAGAGAAGAACAGACCCTGAAGGGAAATGTGGAAGACAGAGTGGGGAGAAGATGCTGGAAGGGAAGAAGACAGATGCCAGACCATGGGGGAGGGAGGGAAGAAGATGGGTGCTAGACCAATTGGGGGAGGGTGAAGGGAGAGGCACAGTAACAGCAAATGGAAGACGCAGAGAGGACACACACAGTGGATGGAAGGAATTGAATGAGAAGATGTGGAAAGCAGAAACCAGACAACAAAGGTAGAAAAAAAATTATATTTATTTATTTATTTTTTGCTTTAGGATAAAGTAGTATATTAGTTGTGTTGATAAAAATTTATAAACAAAGCCCTGCCAGCTGAACATCTCTTTCTCTAGTTTAGCAGCAGGAACTTTGATTTATAAGAAAGGAATAAGCTAAATATTACAGTACTAAGGCTTATATGGATGCTGTGGGGACGGTGACAGGGCGGTGAATGGGATGGCAGTGGCGGTGACGGGGCGGTGAAAGGGATGGCGGTGACGGTGACGGGGCGGTGAAGGGAATGGCGGTGACGGAGCAGTGCAGAGGATGGTGGGCCGGGGACGAGGCGGTGACGGGGACAGATTTTTTCTCCGTGTCATTCTCTAATGCAGATTTCTCCTTGACATTCTGTACTAAGTGCTGTATACACATAAGTTCATGGGATTTGTAGTTGTTCAAGAGTCTTTAGAGAATCTTTCAATTTCTCCCATTCTTGCCACATCTTTTGTGGCAGTGGAACCTCCCACGCATTAAATGGTTATCGGGGCCATGGACCCCAGTGCATCGTACAGACTATTAACTGTTGATAAGACACATCTGCGTGTATATGGCCTTTCTTGTGTAGATACTTGAAATGTAAAAATGTTTCTTTGAAACCACTACTTTAGATTCCAGTGTCCTTACCCTCTCCTTGTCCACCACCATTTTTTTTACTATGTTCTTCTGTCCCCATTTTCAGCTTCTTCTCTGTCTCTTTTTGTGCTCTTCATTCCACTTTGGAGTCACATATCTCTCCAGCCTGTTTCCCTGGTCTAGCACCTTTCCCCTTCTCCATCCCTCTTCCATTCTAGTCTGTCTTTTCCTTCTCCAACCTCCCACCCCACTCCGTCATGCATTTCTCTTCTGTCTGCTCTCTTGTCCCAGGGGTGCACCATTTTTCATCAGATAGTCTTCCTCCAGCGTCGATGTCTCTCCTTAAGAGCATCCTGCCTATGTGAGAAACATGAAGTTGCGTCAGAGTAGATGGGATGTGCCTGAGGAGAGGCTCCGATGCTGTTGGAAGACTGACTATGTTAATCACCAGCACCGGAGAACAGTGGAGGATCCCTGGGATTGGAGAGTGCAAGTGAAGGGAGATGAAGGACTTGCGCCACAGTGGCAGAGAAGCGGAGGGTGAGAGTGGATTCCAGGATAAATTTACCACTAGGCAACAGGGTGGCTGGGCCCCCTATATGCTGGGGTCCGTAGTTGCCCCCTTTGCCTATTGGTAAAAGCAGTCCTGAATATAGCATTGCTTTGGAAAATCATTTACACTAAGCTATTACTTCAAATGTTCTTTTTTTCTCATAGATGGTTGGTAAAACTTTTGCATGGACTGGTAAATTTTTACATCTCAGAATAAGGTCTAAAGTTCATGCCAGAGGCAAGAAAGTGAAAACAATTTTTAAACATTACATTTTTTCACTTGATTCTCCTTTCTCTTTCTGTCCTTTTATATTTTAATAGCAAAAGAAAAAGGTGAAAAGAAGCTGTTTGGATTTTCCTTTGTTCCACTAATGCAAGAAGATGGCAGGACACTACCAGATGGAACTCATGAGCTCATTGTGCATAAGGTAATTTCAAATGAAAACCTATAAGCTAAATGTTGTTTGAAAATAAAAACAAATTTGCAAAAAAGTATTCACTCTAGAATGCAGCATCTTCAGGATAGTGGCACAAATGTGTATATTTTCTTCCCCTTGGCAGTCCCCACACCTACTTGTGCACCATTCACTGGCTGATGATAGTGACAGCTGACTTCCTTCCCTTCTCAGTAGCTAAATGCACTGCTTTCCTGGCACACTGAAATCCAAATGGCCCCAGTGAATATTGGATAGTTTCCTGCATAGGCAGAGAATGCTTTTTTGTTTGGGGGGCCCAAAAGCTCCACCCTAGACCCCACCCCAGACCTCACCCCCATAATAATAGTACTAATTGTAAACACCATTTCTTCCATTCATTTTTCATATACACATAATATAATCTTATTAATTACACAATGGTAACCTCAAAATTAAACTACACAAAGTGCACTCTTTTTCCCCTTCCCACCACTGCATAGCATTTCTTCCTCTCTCTTACACCCCCATGTGCAATGTCTTCCTTTCTCTCTCTCATTCCCTCCTTTGCTGCAAAGGGAGTGGGGAAAGAGAGAGATAGATCCAGGGTGCCTCTCTCCTACCCCCTCTACTGCCACATCCAATATTTCTCCCTCTCTTAACCCCCGGACTGTGTGCAGCATCTTTCACCCCTGCCCACCAGCTCCATGTCCAACATTTCTGCTTCTATCACCCCTCTCCAGCTCCATGCCACATCTCTTCCTCTATTCCCTCCACCGCCATGTCCAATATTCCTCCCTCTTGCATCCATTTCCATCGTCCCACTGTTTCCTCTCCACCACCACATCCAACATTTCTCTCTCTTAATCTCTCCCTACCTCAGGCCTCTCCCATCACCATGTCCAATAATTCTTCTCTTTCTTCCTATCTCCATTTTCACCATCTCTTTCCTCTTATTAAAACCCATGCTTAACAATTCTCCCTTTCTATTCCCTCCCCCACCTCAGCATTCTTTCCCCATCCTTCCATCCTATGTCCCAAGTTCATGCCCCCTCCCAAGAGTGTGTACCTGTGTTCTGGCTGGTTCTAAAACATCCTAGTAGGTCTCCTGCTCATTCTTTCCAGCTGCACTTCTTTTTTCATAAAGCCACAGACAGCAGCAGAGTATGGCCAGAGGTCATGGTGTGCTCTCAAGTATGACATCTCTCACGTCTCAGTCCCCAGTCCATATTGCCTCTGCATTTTCCTAGCCATGTCTTCTCTTGCTTCTCTGCTTTCCTCGAGTTGCCCATCTCTCCCTCCCCAAATCTCTCTCCCTCTCCCCATCTTGCCCCTTCCATATCCATTTCTCCCTTTTCCCCCGTCTGCCTTCCCTCATGTCCATCTCTCCCTCTCTTACTGCCTCTGTCTATATCTGTCCTTTCCCCTTCTGCCCCCTCCCCGAATCTCTCTCTCCCCATCTTGCCCCCTCCACATCCATTTCTCCCTTCCCCCCTCTGCCTTCCCTCATGTCTATCTCTCCATCTCTTACTGCCTCTGTCCATAACTCTCCCCCCTTTCTGTCCCCTCCCAAAATCTCTCTCCCTCTCGCCTCCCCCCATGCCTTCCCTCATGTCCATCTCTCCCTCCCCCTTCTGTCCTCTCCCTCTCCCCATCTTGCCCCTCCACGTCCTTTTCTCCCTTCCCCCCTCTGCCTTCCTCATGTCCATTTCTCCCTCTCTTACTTGCTCTGTCCATATCTCTCCCTTTCCCTTCTATCCCCTCCCCAAATCTCTCTCCCTCTCCCCATCTTGCCCCTCCACATCCATTTCTCCCTTCTACCCACCTTCTCTCATGTCTATCTCTCCTTCTCTTACTTCCTCTGTCTATATCTCTCCCTCCCCCTTCTGTCCCCTCCCCAAATCTCTCTCCCTCTCCCCATCATTCCCCCTCCACATCCATTTCTCTTTTCCCCCGCCTTCTCTCATGTCCATCTCTCCCTCTCTTACTTCCTCTGTCCATATCTCTCCCTCTCCCCAGTCCCATATGCTCCTCCCATCTACACCTAACTATCGGCCAGCATGCCTGCTGGTCGGCACTCTGTAACGCGCCCCTGCCAGCATCTACTTCTCCCCCTCCTCTCTCCCGCCCGCCGCTTTTAACTTCATAGAAAAGTGCTGCACCACGCTGCCGCTGGCTTCGGCGTCTTCTCTCCATTGCGGCCCACCCTTGCAGAAACAGGAAGTTGTCAGAGAGGGCAGGTCATAGTGGAGAGAAGACGCCAAGACCAATGGCAGCGTGTCGCAGCGCTTTTCTAAGCAGTTAAATGCAGCGGGCAGGTGAGCAAGTGGGAGGGAAGAGGGGGAGAACTAGATGCCAGCAGGGGCGTGTTAGAGAGGCACACTGGCTGGTAGCAAGCTCCAAGCTTCACAAGGAGTGGGGGGATTTCCCCCCCCTCCCCACTGGATCACCTACAGGATGGGCAATTTTGGGGCCTCTGTGCCCCCCTCCCCCCCCCCCCCCCCCCGTTTCGATGCCTATGGTTACCTGGGACTGTTTGTCCCAGAACACAACAATGTAGCTTCAGTCATAGAACCAGCCCTCTCCTTTTAGTGTTAACTTCCAGTCATTTCTATTTGTTTGGTCAAATTTTTACACAGTAAGGTGTTCATTTTAATATCAACAAGCAAAAAATAAAAGGAATTGACCCCAAAATATCCACAAAGAAGAAAATCCAAAGAAAACCAAAAAAACTCTGTGGAGTGAAGATGTTCCCAAATGGACTTTATTTGAAAGTATCAAAGTTCCAAAGGTACACTAAAATCATCCACATAAAATAATTCCATCCACATAAAAGTAAATCATCCACATAAGAGCCTTAAAGGACCTAGTCTGCTAGGGATACAGGACCCAACACGGTCCGCGTTTCGACAAAAAGTCTTCTTCAGGGGTCCCTGGGGGTCCTATAAAGGTGAGTACGTGGGAAACAATTGTGTGGTGAACCGGAAGTGAGACACTGCTTGCATTTGCAATGGAAAAAGGTGTTGTTTTTTTGGTGTTCATTTTAATATAACTTTTTCTGCATATTTAGCTCTGTTAACATGCAGAAAAGAACCCATTCTAAAATGTTGTTGCTGTAGACATTCCTTTAAGCGTGCTAACAAGTGTACTTGAGTACATGCAACATGTAGGCATTCCTAGAAGGCGGAGCTAAGGTGGAGGTGAGATGTGTACTCTTATTTTATAAAATAGGTGCAAACACACATAGAGTTTACACATTGATTTGCACTTGCCTTATAACAGTGTTTCTCAACTTCTTCAAGGCAAGTACCCCCTAAGCCTAACAAATACCAACTGAGTACCCTCGCCCAAGCTGCACCTCAGACCCCACCCCATAATAATAGTACTAATTGTAACACAATTTCTTCTATTTTTCATATACACACAATATAATCTTATTAATACATAATGGTAACCACAAAATTAAAAAAACACAAAACACACTGTATGCACAAAAAATGTTAATTATCATTTATATTTGGGGGAGTTTTCCAAAGAGGTCAGGGCAGATGACTTTAAAATATGCAATCAGTAAAAACTATAGAAAAATAGACAAATATAGAGCAAAATATAGACAGCAGATATAAATTCATAAAACTGACACATTTTGATCACAGAATCGAAAATAAAATTATTTTTTCTACCTTTGTTGTCTGGTGATTTCATGAGTCTGGTTGCATGTCCAATATTTCTTTCTTTCTGCCACCAGCATGCTACCTCTCCTCCAGACCCCATTCCCTTCCCCAACCAACATCTCTCTCTCTCTCTCTGTCCCTCCATAAGTCCAATGTTTTTTCCTCTCTCCTCCACCCCTATTGGCAATATGTCTCCCTCTCTCTCTCTCTCACTTTCTCTCTCACTGTCCATCTGTCTTGAGAGATCAAGTTTCAAGTTTATTAAAATTTTCATAAAATGCAAATCAAGACTTAAGAGCATAAGAACATAAGAGTTGCCTCCGCTGGGTCAGACCAGAGGTCCATCGCGCCCAGCAGTCCGCACCCGCGGCGGCCCATCAGGTCCACAACCTGTTAAGTGGTTCCTGCTTTTTCCTATAACCTATCTCTAAATCTATCTGTACCCTCTAATTCTATCTGTACCCCTCAATCCCCTTATCCTTCAGAAATTTATCTAAACCTTCCTTGAACCCCCGTAGCGTGCCCTGCCCTATCACAATCTCTGGGAGCTCATTCCATGTGTCCACCATCCTCTGGGTAAAGAAGAACTTCCTAGCATTTGTTCTAAACCTGTCCCCTTTCAATTTCTCTGAGTGCCCCCTTGTACTTGTGGTTCCCCACAGTCTGAAGAATCTGTCCCTGTCTGCCTTCTCTATGCCTTTCAGGATTTTGAAGGTTTCTATCATGTCTCCTCTAAGTCTCCGCTTCTCCAGGGAGAAGAGCCCCAGCTTTTCTAACCTGTCAGCATATGAAAGGTTTTCCATACCTTTTATCAATTTAGTTGCCCTTCTCTGAACTCCCTCAAGTATTGCCATGTCCTTCCTGAGGTACGGTGACCAGTACTGGACACAGTACTCCAGATGCGGGCGCACCATTGCCCGATACAGCGGCATGATGACTTCCTTTGTCCTGATTGTGATACACTTTTTGATGATACCCAACATTCTGTTTGCTTTCTTGGAAGCTACTGCACATTGTGCCGATGCTTTCATTGTTGTATCCACCAACACACCTAGGTCTCTTTCAAGGTTACTTACCCCTAGCAGTGATCCCCCCATTTTGTAGCTGAACATCAGGTTCTTTTTCCCTACATGCATGACCTTACATTTCTCTACATTGAGGCTCATGTGCCACTTTTTTGCCCATTCTTCCAGTCTCACTAGGTCCCTTTGCAGGTCTTCACAGTCTTCCATGGTTCTAACCCTACTGCAGAGTTTGGTGTCATCTGCAAATTTAATAACCTCACATTTCGTCCCCGTCTCCAGGTCGTTTATGAAGATATTGAACAGGAGCGGTCCCAGTACCGACCCCTGCGGAGCTCCACTCATGACCCATCGCCAGTCTGAGTATTGGCCCTTCTAAGCATTTTACAATTTGTATTAAAAAGGGGGAAACAATGAACAAATAAGTACCGACTAAATAATACTTCACAAACATAAAACAATAGGAAAGTGGTGAGAACTACAATTTAAAAGTAAAGAAAGCATGAAGGGACAATAACAATAGGGAAGCTAGGGAATAAAGATTATTAAATAATCCTAGCTGTTTCCAAGTCTATTCAGCAGTCATATGCATCTCGGAAGAGGTAGCACTTTAGATTTCCCTTAAATTTATCTAATTTTTTTTTCGCCCTGATATGAAGTGGCAGGGAATTCCATACTGTAGTTGTCTTAATTGCAAATGAAGTGGCCCGACATGAGCTAATGATTTTCAAGAATGATGTATAAAGAAGATGTTGAGAGGAGGATCTTAGGACTCTTGAAGGTTATGTGGAATAAGAAACTTGTAGATAAAGGCCGGTTCATTAGTATTTTGGGACTTGAAGGATAGAATAGCTATTTTGTATATAATTTGATGTGGGATTGGTAGCCAGTGCGCACTTTTCAGCAGAGGAATGACATGGTCAAATTTCTTCCTGTTTATAATAATTTTTATGGCAGTATTTTGTATCAATTGTAGGCGGCGAATATCTTTTTGGTACATACCCTTATATAATGCATTACAGTAGTCAAGTTTAGATATAATGAGAAAGTGAATTAGTATGTTGAGGGATTGGGGGGTCCAGAATGTTTGCAAGAGATCTAATTATCCTAAGGCATCTCTCCTACCCACTCTACTGCCACATCCAATATTTCTCCCTCATCCCCTGGATCATGTGCAGCATTTTTTATCATTGCCCACTAGCCCCATGCCCATTCTCCTTCTATCACCCCTTTCCATCACAATGCCACTTTTTTCCCTCCATCACTATGTCTAACAATTCCTCCCTCTCGCATCCCCTTCAATCTGTCCTCTCCTCCACCATATCCAATCTTTTTCCCTCTCATCTTTCTATTCCCCATGCATCTATACCTCACTCCTCTCGCTCTATGCCCAATTTTAATTTCTTCCTTTCCCAATGTGCACCATCTCTCACTCACATAATCATGCCCATCAGTTCTCCTTTTCTATTCCCTCCCTCCCTCCTATGTCCCAAGTTAGTGCCCCCATGTTCATGCCCCGTCCCTTCCTTCTGTGTCAAGTTCGTGGCCTGCCCCCCCCCCCCCGAAGCCAACCCATCTGCAGTAGCTGAAAGTGCTGCCGGGGATCCCTCCCTGCTCACTCACCTGCCAAAGCCGCAGCCAGGGATCCCTCCCTGTCTGCCTGCCTGCTCCACCACCCCTGAAGCCTACTTTGCCGGAGCTGGCACACTCTATCCCCCCCCAGCAGCAATTCTGAGCAGTGACGGGCTAAGGCACATGCAGCGACTCACATGCTGAATGAGGCCAACTCACAAACCTTCCCCCCACTGTCAATTCTGACATCAGAGAGAAGGTTCCAGGACAGCCAGGCAGCGATTGGCTGGTCCAGAACCTTCTGTCCGACATCAGAATTGACTGGGGAAAGGCTTGTGGGTTGGCCACACATGCTGTGGCCTATCCCTGCGCGGAGTTGCTGTTGGGGGAGAGGGATGGAGCATGTTGGCTCTGGTGAGGTGGTAGGGTCGGCTTCAGGGTGGGGGGTGGTGCAGCGGACAGGCAGACAAGGAAGCAGGAAGGGATCTCCAGTGGCGGCGGCTTCAACGGGAGGCAGGTAGGGACCCCCATCCAGGCTGCATGCCCACAACAGGTGGCCCGAATACCCCCTAGGGTATGCATACTGCATGTTGAGAAACACTGCCTTAGAACATTTGAATTTGTGAGTTAAGGCACAGTTCTGAAAGCCTGGTTTTTGCTTTTTTAAAATTCTTTCTTTATATTTTAAACATTTGACAAACTTTATCAGTCAAATAAAGAAAAATACAATGACAACAGAAATATCCTAGAAACATTAAAATTTCTTGCACAAATTAAACAATGAAATAATAATTCACAAGGTATAGTTAATCCTCAATCCATGGAGGCGGAACTGCAATTAGACTGAAATAATTAACAGGTAAATCTTTAACAAAGAAAATAAGATGGAGCTAGACGGTGCCAGAACATATCTTCACTGAGCTTGTACTTGGATGTAACAGGTTCACATATTAGTTACGCACTGCCCTTTGGCACAAATAAATCTAGATAACTGTTGTGGCTCATTGAAAACATACCGACACTTTATAAACCATAACACATTTACAGGGGTATCTCAGGACAAATGTTGCACCTAACTACAATGCCTGGGGTCTCTCTTTTTTTTTTTTTAATAATTCTTTATTCATTTTAACACTTACAATAAGTGAAACAGTATATAACATCCATTTGGTCTTACATACATCACTTAATATTATACAAAACTCAATTTCAAATTCCATATCCCTCCCCTATTCGATAACATTCAACTCAAGACAAATATATAATAACCTCCCCCCTCCCCACATTGTTACTCTCAAAGAAAACCAAGAAATCCACACCCCCTTTCTTGGATGTGCATATTTAAGTAGAAAAACTTGATATTCAATAATTACAGTAGTTTGTTAATGGCTCCCAAATATCCTGAAATTTCTTAATGCCCCCCCTTTGTATGGCAATTACCCTTTCCATTTTAAATATGTGACATAACGAATTCCACCAAAAACTATAATTTAAGCAATCCTAATTTTTCATTATATGTTGTATGGCAACCCCTTTCATAATGAGTAATAATTTATTATTATTAGATTAAATTTGACTATTAACTCTCATTGATGTTCCTGGGATCTCAAAATAAGAAATTGTTTCCTTCTCTTCTGTGTAGAATGAGATACGTCAGGATACATTCTTACAACAATTGACATAAAAGGAATATCTTTATATTTTAAAAAAAGTTTTAGCATCCAATCCCTGTTGGAGTCTATAGCAAACTATACCAGCAACGTAGCTGTAACCTGGACTTCAGTATCTGACCTCTCTAGGAAATTGGTTAAATCCAAACTATCAGCAGATAGATTCTGCTGGTTAGGATTTTGAGATTTAACTCTCCTAGGCAAGTAATAAAGTTTTGAGAGAGGTGGATACGAAGTTTCTGGTACCTTCAAAACTTCAGTTAAATACCTCTTAAACATATCATGTGCTGATACAGGGAACACTTTTGGGAAATTTATATTTCTTAGCATTTTCCAGCATTTCTAGCTTGAAATGAAGATTCCCATTGTCCTTAACCCAAGTTAAAGACTGTGTTTCGACAACTTTTAATCTGGTCTCATGTATGTCCACCTTGCTTTCCAAACATGATATTTTATTCTTTATATCTAGCTTTTCTGAAAAAACTGTCGTATAGTGTGAGAAAAGTTGCTGAATTTGAGTTCCCAGAGAGAATTGCAAACTTGATATTGCTTCCAATATCGTTTCCATATTGAATACCTTTGGTCATTTCCTGAGCCCACTGTAAAAGGCAAAGTACCTGTAGGCACAGCTGTATTCGCTTTAATCTTCGGGGAAACTCCGGTAGCCTGTTGCATTCGACTCTCCAATTGCAATGATTGTGACAAAGATACCTCCACTATCCCCCATACAGAGCCGTTTCCCGCACTGCAATTAAGGGTCAGAAGGGGAGTGTCTGGACCGGTTCCACCTCCATCTGCCCTTCCATTGCCTTGGGGTGAATCGGAGGACTGCATTCCTCTGGAGATAAGGTGGCGCCCTCAAAGGAGAAATCACATGCCTCAGCCTGTGTGTCTCTCCCTTCCGAAGATCCCTCCGGTTCCTGCATTCGGGCGCCTTGCTCCACATAGGCATCCATTGGTCCAGTCCCAGGAACAGATTCCTTCAAGAACACCCGGATCTTTGATTTTCTTTTAACCATAAAGGCAAAATTGAATGAATTTATACAGAAACTCCAACAGCGTCTCTGTATCAGCACTCAAGCCCTCATCTTTGGTAAACTCCGCCAGCCACTGGGCTAGATCTATGGCAGGACTCCCCAGAATGTTGCTGCTAGTTTTTAATCAATCCACCCTGAAAGCCTGTTTTACAAATGCACATACTGTACATGCATATGTTGCCTTTATTAGACAAATAAGAAGAGAAGAGTCTTGCCTCAATATTAAATAACCAAACGAAGAAAAGAGGCAAGCAAGATGTCAGAATCCAACAACACAATTATTTTATTACTAGTGTTTAAGCCCGTTACATTAACGGGTGCTAGAATAGATGTGTAAACTGTTAGCACAATGGGGTGCTGAGGCGTTTCTTTCTCTTTCTTTCTGTCTCTCTCCCTGGCCCCATGTCTGTCTGTCTGTCTTTCTGTCTCTCTCCCTAGCCCCCTGTCTGTCTGTCTTTCTTCAAAGGCAAGGACGAATGGAGACACGGAGTTTCAAGTGAGCATGCGTGCTTATTGATAAAATCATTTTCCCTACCTTTGTTGTCTGGTGACTTTATTTTTCTGTGCTTTTAACTATGTTTCCAAGGTCTCCTGCATGCTTCTCCTCTGGTCCTCCTTCCCTCCCCCATCTTCTCCCTTCCTTTTACCTCACCCCCTTGTCCAGCAGTACCCCTTATCCCTTCCCTGCTCCTCCTTTCCAGCAACACCTCTTCTCCTTCCTTTTACCTCCCATGTCTAGCAGTACCCCTTCCCTGCTCCCCCTGTCCAGCAGTAGCCCTTCTCCCTTCCCTTCACCTCCCCCCCTGTCCAGCAGTACCCCTTCCCCATCCTTTCACCTCCCCCTGTCCAACAGTACCCCTTCCCTGCTCCCCCTGTCCAGCAGTAGCATTTCTCCCTTCCTTTTACCTCCCCCTGTCCAGCAGCACTCCTTCCCTGCTCCCCCTGTCCAGTAGTAGCCCTTCTCCCTTCCTTTCACCTCCCCCTGTCCACCAGTACCCCTTCCCTGTTCCCCTGTCCAGCATCACGGAGGGAAGGCAATCTGTAGCACATGGAGAAGTCTCCCGGTTTTCGTGGTGATCTGCAGTGGTTCTGAGCTCGCAGCATCGCAGAGGGAAGGCGATCTTTAAGCCGCTGCATGCTCCTTGTGATGGGGAAACCGCCGCACGAAACTGCTGTACGCTCATGCGGAAATTGCCAAACGAAACAGCCTCACTATCCTTCTATCACCTTCTGCGCATGTGGAGGCACGGTATCACGGAACACGGAGATTGAAGTGTGCATGCGCGCTAAGGGTTTTATTATAGCGGATTGTTCAGAGTCATAAAAAACATAGAAGATTCCGACTAGGATCCCAGTTTCAGCATCCATGGATGCCATCCTCAGGGGGCAAATGATACTGGATTGCTTGTCTTTCTCATCTGTATTCTTGTCATGAGCCCAGCAAGGTTTGGCTTCTGTTCCTTCCAGCTCCTGCCTTGCTCTGCCTCCCAGTTGGATTCTGACATCTTGCTTGCCTCCTTTCTTCGTTTGCCCTTTATTAAACAGACATTATCTAGGTGTGATGAACATATATTTTTAAATACTGTTTTAAAATCTCTTTATGCACTAAGCTTTATTTAGAACAGCATGCATGCTATATTTATATAACTATAATAAAAATGATGAAGCTTGATTAGCTGGCTAACCAGATGACTCAGTATAGTAGAATCTGATTCTGATTCTGGATCTGGATCTGGCTTCTGTTTATCAGATTAACAGGGGCAGGGAATGATGTAGAGGTAGCATCCAACAATCATATAAATGAAACAGCTAATGCTGGCTCAAGAGTACACTGGTAGTGTCTTCTAGAGGGAATTGCCATCCATACTTCTGAATCACAGAACTCCTACCTTAATGGTTTGTCTAAGAGGGATGAAGGAATGGGAATTAAAATGAGGAAAATCCCTAGGTAGATGTCTAGAAAGAAAATGGAGAAAGAATAACCAAGAACCCATGAAAACAGCATGGAGAAAACTAAACCAACAATACAAGCTAAAACTAAAATAAAAAAAGAAAGGCACATTACACCAACCTAATAGGCAAAGAAACCCAAGACACAAAAAAACTATTCCAAATAT
Source organism: Geotrypetes seraphini (assembly GCF_902459505.1). Taxonomy (NCBI): domain Eukaryota; kingdom Metazoa; phylum Chordata; class Amphibia; order Gymnophiona; family Dermophiidae; genus Geotrypetes; species Geotrypetes seraphini. The sequence continues at coordinate 56,708,418 of NC_047092.1, forward strand.
TAAAAGAACTCACAGACACCAAACCCTATCTGGCCAATAACGACACCCCTCCCACCTCGATACCCTTTTAGCCGAATATTTTAAAAACAAAATCACAACTGCCAGGACTATCCTCACCGGAACCCCAACTCACCTAGAAGAGATCACAATGCCCCCCACAGAAAAAGAATCAGCTGCGGCAGACAGAACTTGGTCCCACTTTCCCACTATATAATGGTTGACCTTAACAAACTCTACAAAAAATACAGCCATGCAGCCTCTCCACACCTATTAAAATCCTCTAGTACCAAATTCTACGCTCTCCTCTTACAATGGATACAAACCATGCTCACAGATGGCCTTTTCCCACATGACCTCAGCGAAATCGTCGTCACCCCAATCCTAAAAGATCCTAAAGGAGCAATGGATCAACCATCCAACTATAGACCCATAGCCTCAATACCACTTTATGTCAAACTAATGCAAGGCCTGGTAGCCAAACTCCTCACCAACTACCTAGAAGACCACAGCATACTACACCCTACACAATCTGGCTTCAGAACCAACTACAGCACAGGTTCCCTCCTGGATACAGCTAGACAACACCTCAGCACAGGTAGAAAAATGCTGATTATACAACTGGATCTCACCGCAGCATTTGACCTGGTGGACCACAACATCCTACTACAAATACTAGATACAATAGGAATCACAGACAAGGTACACACATGGTTTCAAGGATTCCTACAATTCAGAACTTACAGAGTAAAGTTGAACAAATAAAAATCAGAATCATGATCCAACCCCTGCGGCATACCCCAAGGATCTCCACTATCCCCAACTCTCTTCAGTCTCTACATTGCATCCCTTGGCACCTGCCTGGACAAATTAGGCTTAACCTCCTATAGCTATGCAGACGACATCACCATTCTCCTTCCTTTTGACCAACCAATGTCCTCTATGACAGACATACTACACAGGACACTTGAAACAGTAGCAACATGGATGAAAAATCACAAACTGAAACTGAACCCAGACAAGACAAAATTAATTCTCCTCGAAAATAATAAAACACCAACCAATCTAGTAATAAACTCAATCACATACCCCATACAACCGACTATAAAACTTCTAGGAATGAGGGTAGACAGATGCTGTACCATGCAACCACAAATCAACAAAACAATACAAAAATCATTCGCGGTCATGAGAAACTTAAGGCAAGTTTGAAAATTCTTTGACAGAACACAATTCCAGCTCTTGGTCCAGTCCCTAGTCCTAGGTCTTCTAGACTGCTGCAACATACTCTTATCTCCCCTGCCCCACAACCATGATAAAACAACTACAAACAGTTCAAAACACAGTGCTAAGACTTATCTATTTACTGAGGAAACATGACCACATCACGGCGACATACCTCGACTCACACTGGCTCCCAATACAAGCAAGAGTACAATTCAAATTCTACTGCCTACTATTTAAAACCATAAACGGAGACAGCCCAGCCTACCTAACCATCCGCCTAATCCAAACTTCCTCAACCAGACATAGGAGAACCCACAAACCCTTCACGCATCCCCCAATCAGAGACGTCAAAAGAAAAAACCTGTACGATGGCCTTCTAGCCACACAAGCAGCAAAACTAGACTACCAACTCTACAATTTACTGATAATGACCCCAGACTAAAAATTGTTCAGAAAAGAAATAAAAACCATGCTATTCAAGAAATCCTTGAAGACAAACTAACACACCGCAAGACTCATCCCAATTCTCAGAAGCAACTCACTTTACTTTTCAATTCCTCTGGAAATAGCCAGATACTCCTTTTGTAATCAGCCTTGAACCGCAAGGTAATGGTGGAATAGAAATCACTAATGTAATGTAATGAATGAAGATTCATGGGACTTTTCTTCAAAACGAAGCATATACTAGTTGAGCCAAAAGCTTGAGGAATCGAGAAAACCTACAGTGTGCAAACAAAATATAATAATAAGCCATCTTTGTATGTAAGGAATCATGTCACCCTCACTAAATTATTACTATTACTGAACACCATAGCACAAAAGCATCTCATTAAATAGAAATCCTCATTATACAAATTCATTTGAGCAAAACTGCTTTTGATTCATAATGAATTACATAGAGTGCAAAAAAACTAGCAGATTTTAATAAGTAATGTCCTAAGTTCCTTTTCCCATGCTTGTAGGTGCTTTTTTCCCTTACAGATAAGAAATGTATTTTCCAATTTAAAAAGCTATTTACTATAGGATTTTGAGTAGGGGAGACACTGATCTATGTCTAAGCATGGCTAAGGAAATTGCTAACTTATATATATATGAGTATAATAAACATAAACATATATGTTTTGAAAAAAAAATTCATTAAAATCAAAGCATTGTAGCATAATGTATCTAAGCTTTAGTGATGGAGGAAATAATATTTATTGAGGGGGAAAGCAAAAAGCTGACAGTGACTTGACTTTTAAAGGTTCTAGCATCCAACCATTGGCATAATGATTCGGATCTTGATAATTAGCCAGTAAACTTATTTATGAAAAGCCTTTAATCTTTTTTGTTAAAACTGCAGGTAGACAGATACAACAGGTAGTTTGGGGATAATTGGGCCACTCAGCTACAATTATGACCTATTACCAAGGCCTGCTTAAAACACACTTATGATTGTGTACTGCTTGCAAAAACACTTAAAGTTAGAAAATGACTTGTAGCCCCAATATTCTTGATCTACCAACTAGACCAGTTCAACTGCATATCAATAAGTTTAAATAATGGATTGTATTATTAGTATACTATAGAAACAGAACAGAACTTGCTGATATAAAAAGTCCATATTGTCTATTCAGTCTCTCATCTACACCATTGTTTCTCAAATTCTTCAAGCCAAACACCCCCTAAGTCTAACAAATACCAACCGAATACCCCTGCCCAAGCTCTGGCCCAGACCAAACCCAGATCCACCCAAGCTCCGTTCCTGACCCCTCTCCCCCATAATAATAGTACTAATTGTAACACAATTTCTTCCATCCATTTTTCATATAAACAGACTATAATCTTATTAATACATAATAGTAACCACAAAATTAAAAAAAAACACAAAGCACACTGTACACAGAGAAAATGTTAATTATCATTTATATTTGATGACTTTATAAGAACTGCCATCTCCGGATCAGACCCATGGTCCATCTAGTCCGGCGATCCGCACACTTTAAAATATGCAATCAGTAAAAACTATAGAAAAATAGACAAATATAGAGCAAAATATAGACAGCAGATATAAATTCACAAAACTGATACATTTTGATCACTAAATAAAAAATAAAATTATTTTTCTACCTTTGTTGTCTGGTGATTTCATGAGTCTCTGGTTGCATTTCCAATATTTCTTTCTTTCTGTCTCCTCTATGCTTCCTCTCCTCTAGATCCCATTCCCTTCTCCAACCAACATCTCTCTCTCTCTCTCTATCCCTCCATAAGACCAACGTTTCTTCCTCTCTCCTATACCCTATTGTCAATATGTCTCCCCCTCTCTCTCTCTCTCACTGTCCGTCTTGAGAAATCCAGGAATATCTCCCACCCCCTCTACTGCCACATCCAACATTTCTCCCTCTCATCCCCTGGATCATGTGCAGCATTTTTCACCACTGCCCACCAGCCCTATGCCCATTCTCCTTCTATCACCTCTCTCCATCACAATGCCACATTTCTCCCTCTATCACTATGTCCAACATTCCTCCCCCTTGCATCCCCTTCAATCTGCCCTCTCCACCACCATATCCAACATTTTTCCCTCTCATCCTATTCCCCATGCATCTCTCCTTCACTCCTCTCTCTCTATGCCCAAGTTTCCTTTCTTCCTTTCCCCATGGGCATCTCTCACTCACACACTCATGCCCATCGATTCTCCCTTTATATTCCCTCCCTTGTGTCCCATGTTCATACCCCTTCCCTTCCTTCTGTGTCGAGTTCGTGCCCCTTCCCCCTCCCTGCCTTCCAGCTTTGTCCCAAAGTGCCGGGTTTTGAAAAGCCGTTTGGACCCCTGGACATGTCCGTGGAAATCCAGATGTCTGGTAACCCTAAGAATGTCCGATTTACATCGGACTCATACATACGAATGTGGTCGTCCTCTCCTATTTCCTTCTCCTTCTTACCAAGCAGGTCCAGCATCTCTGTTTCTCCCCTCCCTGCAGTCTTTCCAAAGTGGTGGTGGCTGTTTGGCAGGAGTAACGCTGTAAAAAGAACACCTGAGGTCAGCCCCATTGGGGTTTTTCCTCTGCCGCGTCTGCTTCCTATCATGTCACATCCTTTAGGCAGATGTGGCAGAGGAAAGGCCCCAATGGGGCCAACCTTGGGCATTCTATTTACAGTGCTGCTCCTGCTGTGCTGTGCTTGGGACCTGAAGAGATGTCTGGGAAAATTTGTAGAATGAATTGAAAGCTATACAGGCTTGCAGAACTGGGCATGCAGCTTGAAGATGTGGAAGGTAAGGTGGAGGAGCATACGGAGGCTCTTGCTGAGTCCTGTGCACAAACTACAGCTTTTCTACTGAAATATGAGAAACTGCAATACCAACTAAATGATATAGAAAACCCCAAGGCAGGAGTTGAAACCTCCAGTTCCACAGAGTGTCACAGGCAGAAGGGTGTGCTGGTCCTTTGTTGTCATTTTTTGTCAGTTGGTTAGGCCAGAAAGCCCTCCTCCCTCCCCCCCCCCCCCTTCTTGCTTTGCTCCTTCATAGGTATGCATAGCTATTAGCTAGAAATGTCACTGGGACATTTCAAGCCTTGCCTTGGTTTTATATCTTTGTGTGTACATCTTTGGGAGATGGGATTAGAGAGAAACCTGCAGGCATATTAATAAATAAACTCTCCTCACTGCTAGATATTAAGAAAATATACTGTTAAATATTTCCCAGAGGAGTTTTGTGAGCCTCTAACCTGTGTACTTCTGATTTGGTTACACAAATACACTCAGATTCTTACATGTTCTGCGTTATATACAAATCTGACTTAAGAACAGCTTAAAAAATATAATTTTTTCTTAACCCAGGGACTGCCTGAATAAAATCATAAGTACCGGTATTCAAGCTTGTGCAAATGGGGACACAGGGATAGGGACAGAACTCGCAGGGACAGACAGAACTTGCAGGGATGGGGCGGGGGTCAGAACAGAGTCCACGGGAATGGGGGACAAACTTTATCCCCATGTTATTTTCTATTCTGGAGGCATGACGGAATGCCCTCCCCCTTACTCCCCCAATAGTTACTGACCCCCCTCCCAAAGATGTGATTGAAACAGTACATACCAGCCTATAAGACAGCTTCAGATGTTATGGCCAGTCCTATTAGAGCAGCAAACAGGTCTATAGCTTAGTGGGCAGTGTAGTGTACTGCAGAGAAGAGGACCCAGGCCCATATCCCATTCTAACTAGTACACTTGTGGTAGAAAGTATGAGCCCACCAAAAATTTACTGTACTGACGTATAGATGACACCTGCAGGCATGAGGGCTATTGGGGTGGTATACAGTTGGGTACAGTAGGTATTGGGAATGTTTTGGAGAGCTCACCATACAATGTAAGGGGATTATGAAATGGTATCTAGGCTTCTGAAATTTATTTCAAAATCTCCATAAATTATCTTACAGGTACCTCAAAAGAGATATAAATGTAACATGCATTTATATTATTTTTGTTTGTTGTCATCTAAAGATGTCTTAATTTTCACAGTGTGAAGTAAAAACTCCAATAAAAAAGGTATTATTTTTTTTCCTTTGTGTTTTTGTTTTGTTTCTACATATTACACAGTGTGAAGAAAATACAAACTTTCAGGACCCTAATCGCTACCTCAAACTTCCCTTTTCAAAAGGAAATATTCTTGGAAACAACAGCCAAGTAGCCAAAACCACTAAAGAATCTTTTTGGATCACCTCTTTCCTTTGTTCTACAAAACTGACACAAAATGGTAGGTCAGAATGGCGCTAATGTAAATCATTCAACCTTCAATTGAATTTTGATGTCTCTTTTTATTTACAATAAACACTTGACTTGTGCTTCATCAAATTAGTTATTTACTTTGCACTATTATGATGAGGCATAGAAACAACTACATGTTGAAAATATTGAATTTATCTTCAGAATCAAGCAACATACAGCGCCGGCTAAATAATGCTGAATATCGAGCCCACTTTGTTTAATGTAGTAGTCTCCAACCTTTGGAACCAGCTGCTAAACGCACTTGTGCTGTATCTTCCTTATCCACTTTTAAGCAGACGGTGAAAGCACTTTTTTTTGAAGGGCATATTTCTTGGCTTGTAGGTCTATACGTCTGCTGGAAAGAGGAAGAGAGGAGGGTAACAAGGTTGATATGCAATAACTCCTTTTCTATCCCATCGTGCTATGGAGTTCTCTTCTACTCAGTTGATTTTATGTTTGTACTCCGTCTAGACCAGTGTCTCGTAAACTTTACGAACCACAGCACACTAAACTGGCGGCCACGGCGCGAAGGCACCCGGAAGTGCACAGATGTCGCCACAATGATGTCACATGCTTGCATGACATCATCATGTTGACGTCTGCACATGAGCGGATGTCCTCCAGACGGGACCTTGAGCCGCCAGTGGGGGTGCTGAAAAAGGAGAGGCATAGAGAGAAGGAGAGACACCAGGGAGGAGAGGCGCTCGTGGCGGCTGACTGCCTACAGCATATGCCTCTTGCTGCGAGAGGCATGTCCTGTAGGCAATTAGCTGGCGCTGGCACCTCTCCTCCTCACCAGCGTCCTGTGGCACACCTGAAATCTTGTGCGGCACACTAGTGTTCTGCAGCACACAGTTTGCGATACACTGGTCTAGATGGATTTTGTTTCCTTGTGCAGTTAATCACATTTAATAAACTTGAAAATTGATGGTCTGGACATGTCGGATGAGATATTCCCTAGAAATATCCCTTGATCTTGTTTAATCATGTCTCTCTGTTGTCCTAAAAATTTTAAATTAAATATGTAAAAAATCAGAACACATCATAGGGCTCCTTTTACAAAGGTGCGTTAGGGCCTTAACGCGTGGAATAGCGCTCGTTAAAATGCCGCGCGCGCTAGCCGCTACTGCATCCTTTAAAGCAGGTGGTAATTTTTTGGTCAGTGCGCACTAATCTTGTGCGTGCACTAAAAACGCTAGCGCACCTTAGTAAAAGGAGCCCATAGTGTCTTATCTTTATACAGTAGTTAAACCTTTAATTTTATAGCTATATTGTTTTGTATAGAATAACCTAATAAGAACATAAATATTATTGGCCCCCTTATACAAAGCCGTGCAGTCGAGTGCCGGGTGGCAAATGCTGCAACGTTCATTCAGTTTCTATAGGCGTCAGAGCATTTACCATGCCAGCCCATGCTGCTGGCTTTATATAAAAGAGAGGGATTGGTTTTGTTTTGAGGTATACAGCCCTACTTGTTATGATTTCTTCCCATTTTTTTGGAGAGCCCTTACAATTTAGAGTGAGAAGTTAAGGTCCCTTTTTTCTAGTTTTCAATTGTAAAGAGAAACATTCTACTTCTGTTCTGTACCTCATATTAGGATAATTTTATTGATTTGATCTGGGAATGAATAATTATGCTCTCTATAATTTATATACAATTGATTATGTGTACTTGTGCTCCTCACCACAGTCCTTGCAGGTATACAGCTAGGCCATGGCAACTGCCAGCAACAGAAAATTCAACTTTGGTAGAACAGACTAGACATTTTTGTTTCGTATGTGGTTTGACTGTAAGCCAGTCCTCACCATGCTTCCCTGTTTTCCATGGCTTCTTTCAATTGTTTGATGTTCATTCCCGTATCATTCTTGATTGTATCCAGCCAACAGACCCTTTGGTCTCCCTTGCTTCATTTTATCACTGACCATTCCAAGTAGCACTTCCTTTTCTAGTGAGTGTATATATACTTGTATGTGTTTCTCTCTCTCTCTTTCTCCTTATATAGATAAACATACAAGAGATACATATACAAGTATATATACACTCACTAGAGCCGTGACAGTTAAAAGTAGACGCAATTAGCTGAGCTGATCACAGCAAGAGAATCCCTGATCAGGTCAGGGGGCAGGACTCCCCAAAGCTGTGCTTCGAAGAGTCCTGCTGGCTCAGCTGAACCGGGGGGGGGGGGGGGGGGGAGAGAGGAAAATACCCCACCATGATCAGCTGAGCTGGCTGCAGCAGAGAACACCCCCACAACCACCCCCGAAATTGGCAGGAGGGATGTCTGCTCCATCCTGCCTAACAGCACCCAACACCCTTTGTGGATTGGCAGGAGGGATGCCTACTTCCTCCTGCCGCTGCCCCCCCCCCCCCGAATCTCTAGGTTGGCCTCCAAGTTGGTTGGATGTATCATTCATTAATTACTTTTTCTTTGACTGAGATGATAAAGGGGGGCAGGGTTCAGTGTTGAACCTTGAGATTGTGATTTATCCTCCCAATGAAGTGACCAAGTTGTGGGAAATTTGATCTTCTAAGTTAATTTTTCCTTCTTGTGATATAATGGAAATGACTGATGTTTAGAATTCCTCTCTTAAAGAGTCCGTGGATTTGATTGTTCCAGAGAAAACTGTTATTGTTTGTGATACAGCAAGGAATGCACCTTGTGGTTACCATTATGTATTAATAAGAGGATTATAAAAGGAGTTATGTGTAATGGTGAGGTGATCTGAGTGTAAACGTAAGAAAACATGAAAAAGAAACATAGAAACATGATGGCAGATAAAGGCCAAATGGCCCATGTAGTCTGCCCATCCGCAGCATCCATTATCTCTTTCTATCCCAGGCCCTCTTGAATTCAGACATAGTCTCTGTATCTACCACCCTATCCAAGAGACTGTTCCACACATCAACCACCCTTTCGGTAAAAAAGTATTTCCTCAGATTACTCTGGAGCCCATCACCTCTTAATTTCATCCTATGCCCTCTCATTGCAGAGTTTCCTGTCAAATGAAAGAGACTCAACTCATGTACATTTATATTACGAAGGTATTTAAATGTCTCTATCATATCTCCCTTCTCCCGCCTTTCCTCCAAAGTATACAGATTGAGATCTTTAAGTCTGTCCCCATACGCCTTATCACAAAGACCACACACCATTTTAGTAGCCTTCCTCTGGACTGACTCCATCTTTTTTATATCTTTTTGAAGGTGTGGCCTTCAGAATTGTACACAATATTCTAAATGAGATCTCACCAGAGTCTTATACAAAGGCATCAATACCTCTTTTTTCCTACTGGCCATACCTCTCCCTATGCAACCTAGCATCCTTCTAGCTTCTCCCTCTCCCTATGCAACCTAGCATCCTTCTAGCTTTTACTGTCACCTTTTCAACCTTTTTGGCCACCTTTAGATCATCACATACAATTACACCCAAGTCCCGCTCTTCTGTGGTGCATATAAGTTCTTCACCCCCTAAATTGTACCGTTCCCTCGGAACACTGTCAAAGGCTTTGCTAAAATCTAAATTCAATATATCTTGCGCACTCCCTCTATCCAATTCTCTGGTCACCCAGTCAAAGAAATTGATCAGATTTGTCTGACACAACCTACCTCTAGTGAATCCATGTTGTCTCCAGTCCTGTAATCCACAGGATTCCAGAAACATCACCATTCTCTGTTTTAAAAATAGTTTGAGTAATAACATTGTTTATTTTCTAATAGCAATAGTGAATGCCTCACTGAGGGAGGGTGCATTCCTGAATCAGGATGCAACTGTCAAACCACTGTTGAAAAAAAGCGCTTTAGATCCTTTGGTTAATTTTAAATGTAGGCCAATTTCTGTTTTGCCTTTTTTGTCAAAAGTTATTGAGAAACTGATATTGAAACAATTGTTGAGCTTCACTGAAGATGTTAATCAATTCAGTTTTCATGAAGCTCATAACTCAGAAATGCTATTACTGTCTGTGGTAGATGTATTGCGAAGGGGGATGGATGAGAATATCCTATTTTGTTTGGTCTCTCTTGATATATCCTCAGCATTTGATTCTATTTGACATGATGTCTTGTTGTAACTACTTTGGAATATGTGTATGCAAAATTTTTGTATGACTGGTTTGTATCTTATTTGAAGAGCAGACAGATGATTGTAACATAGGATGGTCTGGAATCTGCTACCTTTGAAGTATGTTAGAAAAACATACAGGGACTCATATGTAAATACTAATCAGTGAATTGAATAGAATAATAGGAGAGAGACTGACTATAATGGTACTATATACCAGTGGGAAGAGAGCAAATGACTCTTAAAAACGCTCAGAGAAGTGAAACTCTGAAGGGGAGGTGGATACCTTCCCTTGGGACAAGTGTTTGCCGTCCAGTCATTGCATTTTACTTTATAGAACTTCACTTTCTGGCCACTGGTAAAATTATGAGCTGTTTGAAGTTTTTGAAGTTTGAAGTTTTTGAAGTTCACAAACGATCATCTCTTGGAAAGAAATGTGGTTACAACAGAGGTTTCACAGTGTGTAGCATCGGGTCTCCTGAAGCAGACTATTCGAAACGGGGCCGCGTTGAGACCCCTAAGAGCCTTTACAACCACAAACTTTAAAAAAAAAAACTCGCACAGATAAGTGTATAGTTTCCAATGATCAATAGTCTTTTTGTATAACATTTTTGAACAAAGTTTTTGTCGATTTAATAACTCATTCAAACAGCTCATAATTTTACCAGTGGCCAGAAAGTGAAGTTCTATAAAGTAAAATGCAATGACTGGACGGCAAACTCTTGTCCCAAGGGAAGGTATCCACCTCCCCTTCAGAGTTTCACTTCTCTGAGCGTTTTTAAGAGTCATTTGCTCTCTTCCCACTGGTATATAGTACCTTTGAAGTATGGGCAGAAGTTACCTCAGAGGTCAGCACCATCCACAATGCCAAATGAATGAGACAGATTTGCACATAATAGAGGTGACAGGCATGCAAATCTGCCTCATGCATATTCATTAGGGATATGTTAAAAACCCAACTGGCTGGGGGTCCTCCAGGACAGGTTTAAGAACCACTGTTTAATTTGTACTTGCAACTACTTTGTGCTGTATTGCTTGGGTTGAAGGTTGATTTTAGACTGAATACAGATGTGCAATCTTTTTTTCATTTGATGGTGATTTGATTGTTGGTTATAGGAAACTGCTCTATTGTTTTAATGTTATTTCTCAGTGCCTGAATGCACATGGTTTACGTCTGAATTTATCAAAGTCTGCAGTGATGCTGGGGTTTTTTTTTTAATTTAAAAAAAAAGGATGAAGAATGGTTTGTTGAATCATCTTCAATTTGGTGATGTTACTATTCATATTAAGGATAAGATTATTAGTTTGGGAATAATACTAGAGTCACAATTGAATTTCAATGCTAAAGTTGTTCAAGGGTGTTTTTGACAAGGTAGAACTATTGTAATAGTTTGTATATGGGGTTGTCCTCTTATATGCTGGACTTGGAAGATGATACAACATGTTTCTGTGAGCTTAATAATGGGGCTAGGATGATCTGATCATATGGCTAATTCAAAGAAAACATTTTATTGGCTTCCAGTACATTTTGAATGGAAAGGTTGCATATATTTTAAGCAGATTTTGCAGCTTTATTACCCTACTCACTCACTGAGGTCCGCTGGGAAGAAACAATTAGTAGTGCCTCAGGGAATACATTAAGCAACTGCTTGCCAGAGTGCAATGTCATTTGCTGGGCCTTCATGCACTTCTGGGAGCCACATCTCCATGAAAGGACATCTGCATCTCATTACTATGTAACATGGAGTGACCCAATTATGGTTGCATTAAGGCATTTAATCAGTGATCTTTTAGCATGCATTAAGGGGCAAATAATATTGATTAGTGTCCTAACACAACTCAATAAATACCCCTCTAAAGATGATAGGTTACTGTTCTGCCCAATGGAGGTAAAACAAAACTGTACTTTTACTGGGGACAGAAGCTTCTTTTGGCAGAAGTCTACTGTGTTACTATGTAATGAGACATGAGTTTTCCCCTCAGTTCTGTATATGGTGCCTACTGTTTTGCATACATATTTGTATAAGTAGACAATGTGCATGCAAAACTTAATTATTAATTGGCCTAATTAGCATTGATAATTGGCAATTAATGCCTTCTAATTGGCACTAATTAAAAGTTACACACACAGCTCTGAAAACATGATTCTATAAAATGTATGCACAAGTTGCAGTGCATGGATTTGAAAGAAATCGTGGTCAGGGGTAGATGGTGGGCATTCCTAAAAGTTATGCACATTGTTATAGAATACTCTCTATCCACACACAATTTAGGTGTAGGCATTTAGGCCTGGTTTTAGCTGGCTTAAATGGATCTATCTAAGTTATATGTCACACACAAGTGCTATGCACAATTCTAAAAAAGATATGCATACCTTGTAGAACCTTGAGTGCTAAGCGCTGTTCTAGTCAGTGTTGTTTTTTTAGGCACCATACATAGAATCAGACCCTTTTGTGATTCTGAATGTTAACTTCTGGTTAAAATATACACAGAAAGAATTGGACGATAAGGATCAAATTGGTTCAGCCTACTGAGAGATTAATTTCTTCCATTGTAATCCTTGCTGTATTATAAACTCTTTTCTGTATTGGTAGGGGAAATGCTGGATCTTCTTAAGTGGCGAGCCCATCCAGAAAAAATAGCAAGTTGTTTATCCAAATTAAAAGAAATAGATGGTTCAGAAATAGTAAAGGTAAAACATGGCTTTTCATTTTACTCTTTCAATTAGAAAATGAGTTGGGGAAAAAGATTTCTGTTAATTAATATTTGTCTTCCTTCATAGTTTCTACAAGATACATTAGACACCTTATTTGGCATTTTGGATGAAAATTCGCAAAAGTATGGGTCAAAGGTATTTGATTGTTTGGTAAGTATTGATATTCCTATACTGTGACTCATTTAAATGAAGCTAAATTTTTTAAAAATGATTTCATAAAGTTTGTATATAACTTGACTTTTTTTTTTTTTCAAATTTAGGTTCATATAATTAATTTGCTGCAGGACAGCAAGTTTCAACATTTTAAGCCAGTAATGGACACTTACATTGAAAGCCATTTTGCAGGTGCCTTGGCATACAGGTAGATTATTTAATTTTCTAGTTTGATTAGACATTTCTCCATTGAAATTGTATTAAATGTTAACAGTCCATGAAGCCATTTTTATTTATTGTTTTATAGAATTGCATAGAATCATCTTTTCTACCCAGGTTTGACAGTTACTTTCATCCAGCAGTGGATCTTAGCAGTTAAATGGTTTATACTCCAAGATTGTCCCAGAGCTCCATTTGATGCTTGGAGTCAAGTTTTTCAAAGAATGAAAACATGCAAAAGAGCTCAAGGCATTTTCTTAGGACCTGCAGTTTTTAAAGACTCAGTGAGGATTATCTAAATTCATTTTATCTACTCGTTCCATTTTGTTGCAAAACAAATTTTATTTGCTGCTAAATTTGATTCCATTGTCAAACCCTTGTCTCAAAAACTGGTATGTCTGTATGTAGATATTAAAATTAGCTGAAAAAATATTATTACAGTGGTACCTCGGTTTACGAGTGCACCGGTTTGCGAGTGTTTTGCAAGACGAGCAAAACATTTGCAAAATCGATGCCTCGGAAATCGAGCATGGCTCGATTTACGAGCGGCACCCCCCCTGCCTCGAACCGGCACCCCCCCGCCACGATCCGACCCCCCCCACCACGATTGGGCACCCCCCGCCACGAACCGGCACCCCCCCCACCACGATTGGGCAGCCCCCCGCCATGATCCGACACCCCCCCGCCGCTTCTTACCCTCATTTGGGCACTCTTGAAAATCGGCTTCCTCCTCTGCTGGGCCTTGAGCATCTGAGCATGCTCAAGGCCTGCGAGTTCACGTTCTGAACACAGTTGTAAGTGAAAGCAACCTCCAGGATAGTATGACACAAGATCTGATCACGTTAGAAAACTGGTCCTCGACATGGCAGCTAGGCTTCAACGCTAAAAAATGTAAGGTCATGCATCTCGGCAGAGGAAATCCATGCAGAACATACTCCTTGAATCCCACCCGTCCCCGCCAGAATCCCACCCATCCCAGCCCGTTCCCACGAGGAATCCCTTCCATTCCACCATAAAAGTTATCTGTCCCTATAAAAAGCAGCAATTACTTCTGACAGTTTTGATTTTTTTTTAAGTCTTAGTTTATGTAAACCAACAATAAAATACAATATAAACAAATAACAGTGAATAGAAATAAGAGACATCACCGGAAGGAATTAGAATAGACATTAGGTTGTGTGACAAAGTAAGACTGTAGGATTCAGTATCTTTTTGTGCATTTACCTTTCAAGTGCATATGAATGGATTATTAATTTATAATTTAAAGACCTGTCTAAACAGTGCAGCACCTGAAAAATTCAGATCAATCAATGCATAGCTACAATGAATGGTTAACACACAAGTTTCACAGATTCATTAGGTAAGAACACCCCTCCCCACAAGCAGTCTCTAAGTATAAACTGGAAGAAAAGGAAACATACATGGGTTAAAAAGGAACAAGAGGGGGGTGTGGGTGCTGGAACTGATATATGAACGGTGTGGTAGCAAATCACAAAGCAAACGTGGTGAATTTCAAAGTCAAATGAGATTTTTACAATATTTTAAAGCAATAATCAGAGGCAGACTTTAAAACTACAGTCTGCGTTAGAGGTCTGTATGAGAACAGGGATAGGACTCACCGCGATCTCAAATTAAACAGGCTTCCGGTCTCCTCGGGTCTCTCTCGAAAGGCTTCCTTCCAGTCCAGTCTCCTCTCTCGAGTTTCTCAGTCAGGGCCTTTGGAGGGATCAGGAAGCTAACTAAATATAAACTGTTTTCCCGCTCTAGCCTTGCATGTGACCCCTCCCAACCAATCAGCAGCAAGGCTCTGTGTGTGACATGTGCGTATGTGCTGAGTTCACTACTCAGCATGACTGTTCCTGCTGCGGCGCAAGATCTGGACCGGTCTTTTCATGAAATTTCAATTGTGGATCAATGAAGCATTAGGTAGGCCTCAAGAACCCCGGTTCCATCCCGTGGGAGTCCCGTTAACCTGGGAGGGGTCCCTGTGGGAGTCCGTATAGCTGGGAGGAGGGAGGGAGATCCCCGCGGGTACCTGCGGGATTCCCACGATCCCAGTTCCCATGCAGACCTCTAGTTCAGAGGCAAGGGAGGTACCCAGGAAAAGAACTGATAAATGATCAACAGAGAAAGGAATAGAGAGGCCCATATTGGAAGAAGGAAGGCCCCAGGAATATGCTTAGGGTGTATATATATATATATATATATATATATATATATATATATATATATATATATATATATATATATATATAGAAACTGCAACTTAAGCCAGGCATGACTTGTTTCCATGAATGTTTTGAGCGTGCAGAGTAAGCCAGGCATTCAGTTATGTTCACCAGAAGAATTTTGATTTTGTTAAAAAAATTGGCTGTGGTGGCCTTTCTTTGTTAAATGGGCACAGAATCTTGACTACTTACTCATGCTATCAGTCTGCTATAAATACTGTGCAGCACAGTTCATGTCCTGTATTACATTCTAGACATTAATGTATTCTTGATATATGTTCTTTGATTTTAACTAACAGTGCAAATATTCAGTGGAAAAAGAGCCGATCTAAGGCCTAGTGCTTTTAAAGGGTGAAAAATAGTTTGGCAAATTTTCCAGTTGGGTACCTGTGTAGATGACATCACGCCAATGTATATAAATATGAATATGGCATGAGCAACAGAGAATAAGCTTGGTCAAGTGGATGTGACACTTTGGGTGTCATCAGAGCTGCCAGATGGAGCGGGGGAGATTTTTCACAGTTAGACTGAAATTTAAGCAGTGCCAGCTTATAAGGTAAGCAGGGCTGGCCCTATAATGAGGCCAACTGAGGTGGAGGCTTCAGGCGGCACTTAGAAGAGAGCAGCATCACAAAGCGCTGATGACAAAAAATGAATGGCAGTGAAGAAAATGAGCAAGGAAACACATGGTGTATGCAGTGGTCCTCTAAATTCATCTCCCCAGCTGCCTCAGAGTGCCAACCATTCCCTGCCCTCCCAGAGGTCTGACATCTTGCCCCCTCTCCTTTCTCTCAAACCCCCTCCTCAGATTTATCTCCGCTTATTTTGCAGCAGTCACCAGGTAGTAGCAGCAATTCACATTTGTTGCCTGCCACCAGTCAACATCTCCTCTCTTCCATGTCCTGCCCCTGAGGAAACAGGAAGTACCATCAAATAGAACAAGATATAGTAAAGAGAAGACGGCTGACAAATGCAAATTGCTGCCAGTGACTGATACAAAGTAAGCAGAGGTATATTGGAGAAAGGAGGTTTGAGGGGGGGGGACAAGATGTCAGACTGCCTGAGGGGGAAAGTTTGAAAGAAAGATGCTTGTAGAGAGAGGAAGGAAAGGAAAGATACCGGACCATGGGATGAAGGGGGAAGAGGGAAACAAAAGGAAATATGCTGGATCTTGGATGCAGGGAAAGGAATGGGAGATGTTGAAGTTGGAAGGGGATAGAGGGGAAGAGAGGGAGACATTTTGACCTGAGGAACAAAGGAGAGGGAAAGATATGGACAGCAAGAAACAGGAAGGAGGAGAGGAAGACATGCTGGACAGCAGGAGGTAGGAAGGAAAACCAGAAGGAGAGATGTTTGAGGGAGGGAGGTTAGAGGAGAAGGAGGCAGAAATGCTGCACAACAGAAGGATGGAAGGGAAGCAAGAAGGAGGGATCTATGAAGGAGGGTTGGTGAGGGAAAAATGTTGAACAGGAGGCATAAAGAGAAGCCAGAAGGAAATATGTTTGGGGTAGGGAAGGCGGGAGGGGAGATATTGGATAACAAGAGTTAGGAAGGGAAACCAGAGGGAGACATGTTGGATAACAATCAGTAAGGGAAGCAAGAAGGTGAGATGTTAAAATCATTGGGTGGGGCATCCAGCATTTATCCATCCTTCTCTTCCAACAGGTGGCAGAAAGGGAAGGTTGACATACATCTTGGAATTGAAGAATGGAGGATAAAGAGTGAACATGCTGGACAATCGGAGAGAGGAAAGAAAAGGAGTGATATTGGACTCAAGGGAAGGAAGAGAGAGGGAAATGTTGAACTATGAGGAGGATGACAGGGAGGAGGAATAGAGATGCTGGGGCATGGGAGGTGACAGGAAGAAAAAGAGATGGGACAGGGATATGTTAGGCTTCAGTGGTGTGAGAAGGAAAGGAGAGGGAGGAAATGCTGGTCTACAAGAGTGGAGCAATGGAAAGGGAAAGGAGATACCAAGAATGGTAGAAACCAGCGTCAAGGACAGATAGATGCCTGAACGGGAAGCAGCGAGCCGTCAAGCTTTTTTTGTCTTTCTGGCTACTTATCACTAACAAAACAACAAAAACTCCAGTGATGTGACTAAGGATAAAGAACTTCCACTATGGGATGTCAGATTGACCATATAGAGTAATATAACTCTTAGGCCGGTCAATTCTTCACTCATCCCAAAGTATTTTTTTCATAGTGTCTATTTTCTACTTTTGTTGTGCATTTTTCAAATCTTATGCGACTAGAATAAATTATGTAATTAAAATGACTTAGCTTTTTTTTGAATGCATATATTATTTAAATCATGCTGCATATGTTTTCTCCAGCGTTGAAAAGAACGCTCCCCTATGCCAATGCGTTTCACCACTCTTTATCAAGGCTGAGGGCACTAGGGAAAACACACAATAAATTCAAATTAGAACAGATAATACTACTATTCTAAAGAGCAACAGGAGAAGCCACATACCTGCATAGCTGAATATTCCTGTTTATCGTGCCAATCAGCATCTGAAAGATGGCTGCGGCGTCCTAGCACTCACTGAAATATCTCCCATCCCTGACGTCATATCCAGAGAATAATTAGTTAAGGTCAACTTGAGCTAACCAATCAGATGTTTCATTTAACCCCTCCGGAGCCATGGAGTTCAACATGAACATCCAACGAAGTTCTTTTAAATTAAGATTTCTTTCAACATTATCTCCCTCCCACCCTGCTGTAATTATATCAAGTACTCTCCATTTGAGATTTTTTAAAGTTTGGCCACATAGTTTCCAATGGTGGATCAATGGAGAACTTTCATTGCGGGTATGAACCCGGGACTTATGTTCAGTCAAACACAATTTTATAGGTCTTAATGTGCGTCCTACATATAATTTCGGGCAAGGGCATTGAATACAATATATAACCTGGCTGGAGTTACAGTTTGTCATCGCTCTAGAGCGATAAGTGATGCCAGTAACTGGATGAGCCCATAGTTCACCAGAGATCGTGAACGGGCACCATTGACAGTGCCCGCAGGGTAGATGACAACCCTCAATTCTAGGAATTTTTGTTGTTTTGTTGATTTTGATTTTGAACACTATTGAATACTTGTGAGGATTACTTACCACTAAAGCGCAACTTTGATCCGTTGTGTGAAAGAGAAAGGGGGACTGTTCGCCCTAACTCTCCGGTGTCCAGGACCCCACAGCTCATGATGCAGTCAATGATATCGACTGCCTTTCTCTGCTCAGCCGTGGAAACCCACTCTACTTTGGAGGTGAGCCCGGAGCTTTCGGGGAATCTTGGCATAGGAACTACCTGGGCGTTTCTGAGCCTGGAGCAGAGGTCAACTCCTCACCAACCCGGAAGTCTGTTGGTGCAGGTTGCTGCAGGAACTCAGCCGCCCGGTGAGAGAGGATTGGACTCCAGCAGAGGAGGGATGCCAGCACTGGAGCCTCAGCAGGATGGTGATGAAGATGTTGGTCAGCTAACCCCTACTACCATTGAAGGAGAGGTGAGAGGAGCTTCTGGAGGAAATAACATCAGTTTTGGGGAGCTGTAAAGACCGGAGAAAATTGATATGGAAGTGCTTTGGCAGGCCATATCTATCATGGACGCCAACCTTAAATTGAGTCTTTCAACTATCAAAACTGACTATGGAACTATCTATTCCAAGGTGGAGCAGCAAGGAGTGTGACTAATCAGAAAATTGGAGAAACAAGAAGAAAGTTTAAAGGAAGTAAAGACTGTCCAATTGGAATTGGTTAAGAAAAGATCCTTTATTTATCGCAAGTTGGAGAACTTTGAAAATTCACTTAGGAAAAATAACTTAAGGTTTTTGAATTTTCCTAAATGTCCTGTCATCTCACCAGTTGAGATGGCGAGAAAATATTTCCAAGAAGTCCTTGCCATTCCACTGGAAAATTTACCTCCAATTGTTAGGGCTTACTATTTATATTTCAGGAGACCTCAAGGGGAGTCTACTCCTAAGGAAAAACCTAAAGATAATGTGGATTTGGGGAAGGGAGGGGGAGACCCTGTAGAGATAGAAAGAAGATATATGCTTGTTGTTAAGCTGCCCACCTGAGTGATGTGCTTTGTGTTAAACTGGAAAAGCTTGCTATTCTTTTAAGTTAATGATTAAAGTTTATTTAACTGATTGAAAAGAAGTGCGGACTCTCGGATTTGGCTGAAGGGAAGCTATTAGTGGGGTCTTCCCCTCTGCTGCTATCCTGGTGGGGGCACTACAGGATCACAATGCTCAAAAAGATGTGGCTATATTAAAAGTTCTTGTACAATTGCACTGTATTCCTGTATTAAAAGTTCTTGTACAATCCTACTCTATTTCTGGACAAGTGATAGTCAATCCCATCTCATGAGATCTCTTGTAGGAAGCTTCATGTATATATTTTGGACTCTCTCCTCTTACCTCATGACTGCCCTCTGACTTCCAATTGTCTTCCTACAAGCAAGACAGTAGGAGCTAGTCTTTTCTGCTTGTCAGTGGCTTACCTAGGGTATGTGACACCTGAGGTCGATCGTTTATTAACACCACCACCACTACCACCCCCACCCCATATAAAAAATTATTTTTAGCAATTTTATTTATTTATTTTTATAGCCTTTCCTCCCCAGAGAGCTCAAAACACATTACAGTTTAACATTCACAATGTTAAAATATAACATTACATAGGGATACAACTTCTTCAACCCCATGCCAGTGCTGTGTTGTAAACAAAATAGAGAGGAAAAGTCTTTTTTTATTTGTTGGATCCTAGCTCACGCTTGCTGTCTAACATCAGCTCTGGCAGGATACACATTTCAAATCTGATGTATTGTCGTCACAAAAAAGAAAATAAAATTGTTTTTTCTACCTTTTGTTATCTCGTCACTTTATTATTCAAATCATGTTGGTCCCAGGCTCTGATTTCTGTTTGTCTTCTGTTAATTCGCTTGCCAGGGTCTCCTGCCCATTTGACGTTTTCTTCTTTCTCAGTTCTCACCATCCATCTTCCATTTTGTACCTTCTTTCCCACTGTCTACCATCTCTCTCTCTCTTTTCCTGCTTTGTACCCTGGGTCAAACCTCTCTATTCCCCTCCGTGTGGCATCTCTCCCTTCCTCCCCTCTATTTTCATGTGCAACATTTCTTTCTACATAACATAACATAGCTTTATTTTTGTATACCGCCACAATCAAAAGCATTCTAGGCGGTTTACACAAAAGATAAAAACTGGACAATCATAATATGAGACAATACAGCATATACTGGACAATAATAATATGAGAATACAGCATATTGACTAAAAAGACAATAAGAATTTAAATTAATGCAGTAAAACAATAAAATGATATTAAGAATAAAAACATCAAATTAAGAGATAAATTTATCAAATAATATTGTCTTAATTTCTCTTTGAAAGGCGCCACAAGATAACATGGCTTCGCTAATATAGTTGCCCAACCAGAACTGTTGTTTACTTGCTTGAAATGCAAGCATCCTAGCTAAAAAAGACCTAGGGCTCATTTTACAAAGGTGCGCTAAAATGCCCCGCGCGCTAGCCGCTACCGCATCCTTTTAAGCAGGTGGTAATTTTTCCTTTGCGTGCGCTAAAAACGCTAGCGCACCTTAGTAAAAGGAGCCCCTAATTTTATAAACTAAATCTTCGGATATGCAAATAAGTTACAATTCCTGGTTATCCTCACGGGGTTATATAGCACAAAATGAGATAACAGGTAGGGGCCAGTCCCCAAACCAACTTAAAACAGAGACATGCGAATTTGAACATTACTCGTGCTTCCACTGGCAACCAGTGTAATAAACAATAATAAGGGCTGATATGATCGCTTTTTCTTCAGCCCAAATATCAGGCGAACAGCCAGCGTATTCTGCACTATTCTCAATTTTCTCACAACTTTCTTTGGTGCGCCCAAATAAACAATATTACAATAGTCCAATATGGATAGTACCAATGCCTGTACTAACAATCTAAAAGATAAAAGGTCAAAATATTTTTTGATGGTCTTTAATTTCCACCACCAAATTCGTATGATCTACCAAAGTAAGGTGGGAGTCTAAAGTGACTCCTAATATTTTAATAGATTTTAAAATCGGATAATCATGCCGATTTAGGTGAAGCGATGTCCTAGTTAATTTGTCATTTGTACCTGCTAAAAAATTTTTTGTCTTTTTCTGTATTCAATTTCAATTTGAAATAGGTTGTCCATTGCTCTATTTCTGTCATGATGTGAGAGATTTGTTCTAAAATTTCTTTTGTTATGTTATTCAAAGGAATTAAAATGGAAATATCATCTGCATATATATAAAAAATTAAATTCAACTTTTTCAATAGGTGTCCTAGAGATGAAATATAAATATTAAAAAGAGTGGGCGACAACAGGGAGCCCTGAGGTACCCCAGATGGATTGCTATGTCCAACATTTCTCCTCTCTTCTTCGTGCATGTCTCTCTCCCCTCCACCATATGCAGGATTCCTCTCTCTTACCCCTTTCTACCTCTATGTTGCATCTCCCATCCTCTTCTCCAGCCCATGTCCAACAATTCTTCCTCTCTTCCCCCATATGCAGCAGCTTTCCATCCCTCCCTTCCATCCTCCTGTGCAGCAGCTTTCCAAACCTCCCTCCAATTCCCCTGTGCAGCACCTCTGGGCCCGACACCCCCCCCCCATAAGATTTGACATTTGTTTGGATCGCCAGCAACAGCAACAGCTGTGGCGATGGCTGACCATTAGAAGCAGTACCAAACGGGCTGTTTGCAGCCTGCTTCACTAGGACTTCTCTCTGCTGCATCATCAGTGACATCATCGGTGATGCAGCAAAGGGAAGGCCTGAGCAGGACACAAGAAGCCTGTTCAGAGTTCTGCCTCCAACAACCGGCCACCCTCACTGCTGCTGTTGCTTTAGAAGGTAGGCCCGGAGGTATTTGAGTTGTTTCTTTGTCAGCTCCCTTAACTCACTGCTCTGCTGGCGTTGAGCCAGTCCCACTTACTTCCTTTTCCATGAAGTCAGGACCCAGCAAAGAGGAAATCACGATGCCGGCAGAGCAGCGAAGTTCCTGGATCATGACACTTATGGTCTGCACCCTCATGGGCTGCACCCAGGGCAGATCGCCCCCACACATCTTGGTATGCCACTGCTGCTCGTGTTTGCTGTGTGTGGGGGTCCCTCTAACTTCAGTATTTTCATGGCTATGCGTGTTCGTGCTGCAGAGGTTCTCAGCAGGTACAGCTACGGGAGATTGCAGACTTTACTGGCAAAGTCTTCATCCAAGAGGCTCAGGAACCGTTCCCTTGGGAGCATTGCTCACCCCAGATTCATCCACTATTGGGTTCGAGTACAGGATGTGTGGCTCCATGGCAGTGTATCCAGGATCATGGCCGACTGCATTCCTCCACCCGTTTGCATGCGTGGTGTTTCCGTGTGAGGTGGAGGTCTCTGGCTGAAGCGTTGGGCCCGAGAAGCAGTCAGAAGACTGGGAGTCCAGGTTTCAAGGCTTGTGAGGCAGAAGATCTCCCTGTAAGCTGTTTCAACTTCCAACTTGCAGCTCCCAGCACACAGCATGGCACAGTGAATAACAGGCTGACAGCCTGTGAGATCGATTTTTTTGGGGGGAGGAGTCTCCAAATTAGGATTTTAAGTTGTTTGGAAGTTAGCCCCCCAAATCCTAAAACCACCATGTTTTAGTGGTCATTGTAGTTTCCCCGGGTAGTTTATTAGTAAAATTGCTCCCACGGTAGCCATCTTAGATTTTCCAGATCTGAATTTAAAGCTTTTTTTCTGCTTCTACAAGCTTTGTTTTTGCAAGAAAACACATCAGATAGACTCCTCAAGGCAGGATACTTTGGATTCATGCCCTATTTGCAGCAGATGACTGACAGGCGAGCATCCATGTTCTACGTGCCGTGCAGCTTCAGCTTTAGCTCCCTTCTGCCTCTTGGGAGAGTTGGGGATTCTACTGCTCAGTCCATCTGAGGCCAGTGGGAACAGTGGCGAACCCTGAGAAATGCCAGATGGATTACACCTGATTTCTGAAAGATCAACCTTGAAACGGACCTGATAGGTACGAAGCTTAAGAAAGCCTCAAAACCATTCCAACACCTCACCTCTGATGACAATTGCATCCAAACATTATAACAACTTCTCATGATCCACCAAGTCGAAAGCGGAACTTAATATCAAAATGCATATCAAGGCATTAAAGCCTTTGTTAAATAAATTGCATAGATTGTCCGAAATAGCAGCAATTACTGTTTCCGTGCTAAACAAAGGTCTAAACCCTGACTGAGATCCATGTAAAAGAGAGAAGTGGTCAAGATAGTCCAACAGTTCTGAGTGTACCAGACCTTCCATTATTTTCACAAAAAATGGAATAGATGCTATTGGTCTTCAATTTGTAATCAGTGCAAGTGAATCTTTGGAATTTTTAGGAATTGGCGTAATTATAATATGACCTTTGTCAATAGGGAATTTCCCATTTTTCAAATTATTAGTCAAGTAATCCATCAGATTTAGTTTTAAATCTATTGAGGCTACTTCCATAATTTCCGATGGACAAGAGTCCATAATGCAGTATGATTTAACATATTTATTATATAGGTTTCCCAATCTAAATCCTGAAAGGAGCTCCAAGTCAAATCTACATAACTTGCATTTTTTGAGTAGTAGGCATTTGATGAACATTGTTGTCATTTTGAGTGAAGTTGTTTCTTAATTTTTGAGTCAAAATGTTGAGCTAGTTCATTGGCTAATGGAAACTTATTATCAGATGTAGATTGAGTGTGATGTGTAGTATCGAATAAATTTGTGACCATATGAAAGAACTCTTTTGTGTTTTTACTTGTTGACCCAATTTTGGATGAGTAGAATGCTTTATGTTTTTCTTTTTATCAGTTGTTTATAATTTTTAATATTTGATGTCCAATTGTTACGGTCTGATTGTTTGCCCATTTTTTGCCAAATCCTTTCTAGTCGTCTTACTGATTGTTTCATTTTTAAAAGTTCACTATCAAACTAGTTATTATGGTTATTTAAGCGATGTTTACCTATTCGTTTTGGTGCATTTGTATCTAGGATAGTTGTGCTTGTCTTTATCCAATAATCATAGAAGTCTTCCCCCTCACTAGGCCCTATTAAGGATTCATATTGTGACCAGTATTCTTCTGATTTAATGTTACCTCTCGTAACCTTATCCTTTTTTATACTTAAATACTTTTTTAAATTGAATTGATTCTAATCCAAAATAAAATAAGTAAAATGGTCAGACCAAATATCTTTACATCAATTACCATTGGAAAGAGAAATGGATGTATGTAAATTATTCTTTGAGGACATGGCTACTATGTCCAAATGATATCCTTTCTCGTGTGTTTGTTTAAATTGCGGATAGCTATAATTAAGCGATGTTAAAAAGCTCAAAAAATCCTTAGTGTCATTATTATTCTCTTCCTCCAAGTATATATTTATATCTCCTGCAATCAAATATAAGGGTGTGTAACAGAATTATTTAACACAAATTCAAAAAATTTTTCTCTAGCCTTTGCCCAACTTTTTGGTTGGACATAGAATAGTATACAGGAGAGAGAGCCCTCTAGTTCCCTATTGCTAATTTGACATGATAGTATTTCCAGATGGTTAGTCATTTTTGAATCCAAAAATTCAAATTCAAATCCTTCCTGAAGAATAACTGCCAGTCCTCTCCCTCTTCTACCATCACGATTTAGGGCTCCTTTTACGAAGGTGCGCTAGCATTTTTAGCACATGCACCGGATTAGTGCACGCTAGCCGAAAAACTACCACCTGCTCAAGAGGAAGCAGTAGTGGCTAGCGCACACTATTCCACGTGTTAAGGCCCTAACGCGCCTTCGTAAAAGGAGCCCTTAGTGTAAGAATTTTAAACTTAGCAGGCAATAAGTCATTTATTATTGGATCTTCATCAAAAATAAGCCAAGTCTCTGTTAAGGAGAGACAGGCTATTTGTTGATAATCCAATTCTTAATTAAAAAAGCTTTATTCCTAACAGATCTTGTATTAAGATATGCATAAGAGATATTAACAGGAATATTATATGATAAAAATGTTCTAGTGCTAATAGATTTCAGTTTCCTATTTCTTTTTTTAAAGGTACTTGGATGCCTGTAGTTACTTGCAATTACATTGCTCTTGCTTGGTCTATCTTCCTGTTGATCAAATGAAATTCTAGGGGATACTGCATAATTATTAATGTTTTGAACCTTTTGAATAATATGCATTGAGTGTAGTTGTGGATAAAGGGAATGCACTTCCTTAAGTCTGCCACAGATTAGATAAAACAATAAGAACAATAAACAATTCTGTGATTGCACCTAATGTGCTTCTCCTCTCTCTGTGCCACCAACTTTCCTTCCTCTGACTGTAAGGGTGGAAGGGATATGGTTGAAGTGCCCTTACAAACGCCAGGACCCGGGTTCAATACCCTCATAGAAGATTCATTAGGAAGTAAAATCACTCACAAAGACCACTAAAAGTGCTTGCATAAAGAATATTTTATAAAAATAGGCTTACAGAAAAGCAGTATTCATAAGCATTACAATTAAGCATTACAATTAAGGAGAGAGCAAAGCAGTTTCCCTGCCTTTCCAGAGGAAAAGAGAGACAGAAGCGTGAAATTTCAGGGAGAGCCAGAGAGATAGAGATAGAGAGAAAGGGGGATGGGGGTGATGGTCTAAGCTTCGGGTTCCAGAGATAGAGAGCGATGTGTTGCAGAGAGGAGGCTTTTATAGCTTGGAATACACCGGCTTGAAAGGAGTCCAGATATCATTCAGCGGCTGACCCCAGTGAGGTGATCCAAAGAAGAGATAGAAAAAGAGAGAGAGAGAGAGAGACCAGGTTGCCTGTACCGAATGTAGCAACATGAGACAATATTAATGCATTTAAACTGGTATAGGTATGGCAAGAGAGAGATAATATTCAGGTACTTAAGGTTCTTAATCGGACATTCCAAAAAGATATGTTTTTGTGTGCTGCATACAACTATTATGGCACTTCAGAGAGACCATAATTCTGTACTGAATTGATCATATCTAGTGAGCACCATGGAATAAACACTGTATAAAACCTTTTCTTAAAAATATAACCCCTAACTAAGCTACACCTAAGTTATGAAAACTATAGGTAAAAAGAACATTGCGCAATTGGGCTAATAAAAAAAGTGGGAAAAGAGCTCTAGAAATAGCCAATGTTATGTATCCTGGGGTACCCCTCAAACTAAAACAAATAGACAAAACACAGACCATATGGCACAGACAAAACATAAGTTTTAGGCGTGAAACTATTCTTCCATCTGTCAAGTGTTCAGGGCTGAATTTAACTCTGCAACTAAACACTTTGTTATAGAAAAACAAAACAAAGATGAACACATGAGTAAAGTATATGTACAAATAATGCATAGCATACCCATTCCATATTCAGAAAAGGCATAAAGCTAATGTCTCTTTGGAGCGTCTTTATCTCTGCAGTGATAAAGAAGATCCTTGGAATACATTAGAAATATCTCTGTGCCAAAACTGGTCTGGGATGGCTATATATATATTAGAGAATGATATGGGGAAAAAATTTGTCCCCATCACCGCCCCGTCCCCAGCCGACTATCCTCTGCACTGCCCCGTCACTGCCATTCCCTTCACCGTCCCGTCACCGTCACTGCCATCCCTTTCACCGCCCCGTCACCGCCACTGCCATCCCATTCACCGCCCCGTCACCGTCACTGCAGCATGCATAAAAGCCTCAAACAGGTATGATTTTATATACTTATCTTTATTAACGTATAAAGGAAACATACTTTACAACTTAGTTAACTATACAAAAACAAAACACACCCTGTACTTTTAATTGTCCTTATTTTTTAACCCATGGATGAACAACAAATCATCCACAATCTCTGGATTCAATCTAGTTCTCCTTTCTTCCACAGTCCTTCCTGCAATAGAGAATGCCCTCTCTGAAGATGTGCTGGTAGCTGGAATGCACACCCCTGACCCCCATCCCCATCATAATAGTAAATAGTACTAATTGTAATGCAATTTCTTCCATTCATTTTTCATGTACACTACTGTATATAATATTAATTCATTATGGTAACCACAAAATTAAAAGAAACACAAAGCACACTGTATGCAGAAAAAATATTAATTAATATTTGTTTCATTTTTCAAAGAGGTCAAGACAGATGATTAAAATATGCAATGTCACTTCAGAAACAACTATAGAAAAATAGACAAATATAATGCAAAATATAGATAACTGATATAAATTCTCAAAACTGACACATTTTGATCACTAAATTGAAAATAGTCATTTTTCATACAATTTTTCTATCACTAATCTTCCCCCACCCCATATATATTCCGCAGGTTTTCAAAGAGGTCAAGGCAGATGATTTTATGCAATGTCACCTCAGGAACAACTATACAAAAATAGACAAATATACCCCCTCCCCTTTTACTAAATCGCAATAGCGGTTTTTAGCGCAGGGAGATGCGCTGAATGCCCTGCACTGCTTTCAATGCTCATAGGCTCCCTGTGCTAAAAACCGCTATTGTGATTTAGTAAAAGGGAGCCATCGTGCAAAATATAGACAGCAGATATAAATTCTCAAAACAGACACATTTTGATCACTAAACTGAAAATAAAATCATTTCTCCCACAAGTGGACATGCTCTATGGCTGCTTTAACTGTAAGGCGCCTGAATCTAAGGCTATATGCTACCATTCTGTAATGGAACCTGGGAGCCCATTCACTGCTATAGAATAGGCGTTCCCTGTACAGTCTCAGAGTGCCTACTAGGAAGAACCCACTTGGAAAATTGCCCCTTATTTATTAAAGATTATAAAAACAGAAGCAATAATATGAAAAACAAAACCCAGCCTTAAAACAGGCTGAATT
Source organism: Geotrypetes seraphini (assembly GCF_902459505.1). Classification (NCBI taxonomy): domain Eukaryota; kingdom Metazoa; phylum Chordata; class Amphibia; order Gymnophiona; family Dermophiidae; genus Geotrypetes; species Geotrypetes seraphini. The sequence continues at coordinate 56,736,693 of NC_047092.1, forward strand.
AATTTGTGAACCATTATTTAAAGGATACTCAGAAAAAATATTGTTTTCCCTTAACTTAAATGAAATAAACATATTCCTATCCATCATTTGACTATAGCTAAGGGCAAAATAACTTCATAGAGCTGCAGTGAAATAGAAAAGTGATTTTGTTTTACTGTAATCTCTGCATTAAGTAGATTTGCACACCCCAAGCTCCTTAAATTCTGATGCACTTCTAGCTTTTCCTGTATCAGACTTTGCAAGATTAATAAATGGAGCATTCTTCTGCCTGAGGATGAAAAAAAAGGATGAAAAAAAGGATGAAAAAGGATGAAAAAAAAAAAAAGCCTATAAAGTTCAAATCACAGCTTGACTAAACTCGAACTCTTTTGATTTCATTCTTCCTGGCTGACCACAATAAGCACCAAGGTTGGGGAAGGGGTAAAACGCGGTCCTCACGGACCTGGCGGACCTCGCGGATCTAAACCCGTACCGCCTTAAAAATCTGAGGTCCGTGTCGGTCCGTGTCTGTGGCGAGAGCAAGCAGAATCAGGTCCAATGTCCGTGCGTTTTTTTTTTCTCAAATTGTATACCACTACACTTGCTGTTTTTACTTGCTTCGGGCCTTCCTCGTTGCTGGGACCTGCCTACTTTCTGTTTCCGCGAAGGCAGGACCCGGCAGCGAGGAAGGCCCGAAGCAAGTAAAAGCAGCAAGTTGTAAGCTTCCCTCCGGGGCTCTATTGTGTGCGTGCCAGCTTCCCTTCTCTTCCCTCCGAAACCAGAAGTAGCATCCCAGGGGGGGGGAAGAGAAGGGAAGCCGGCACGCACACGATAGAGCCCCAGCTTACAACTTGCTGCTTTTACTTGCTTCGGGCCTTCCTCGCTGCCGGGTCCTGCCTTCGCGGAAACAGAAAGTAGGCAGGTCCCGGCAATGAGGAAGGCCTGAAGCAAGTAAAAGCATGCAAGGCAGGCGTCAAAATTTTCGGCGCGAGTCAGCCCGGGAATGAGCAGGATTAGCTGGGCGGTCATCTAAATCAGCCGGGGAGAACACTTACTTGTACCTGATGAAGTTTTCAGGCTTTCAGCTCCTCCCAGTGAAATGAGTGAAAAGTGAATCCAATCGAGCAAAAAGAACTGACCAATGAAGAGCCTGTATATCAGGGGGCGGAGTCAATGCGGCAACGTGCAAGTCGGGTAGAGAGTTGGAGGAGACAGACCACATGGCGGAGACAAACATGGCCGCCGGAAAAAATCTGACACCTGGTCCCGAACCAAAGACACACGGTGAAGACAAGGTAAATAGCGGTACATAGAAGGGGGTACATTTGCCTGCGGGGACAAATCTTTTCACCGTTTTTGTGGGCGGTGAAAACTTTTGTCCCCGTGTCTGCGGCGATTTGGCTATGGAGTCTCCATAACCCGCAGCCAAACCGCAGCCACGCCGCGGTTCTCTGCGGGGATCGCTCTCCGTGTCATTCTCTAATATATATATACGAATTGCTGCTAAGAAAAAACAAAACAAAACCCATTTTAAATTAGCAGCATCCTCAAGGTCACTTAGAGCAAACTTTGTCCATGTTCTATTCAGGCTGACCTTGACCACATGTCTGCCACCTGGGTCCCACTGCACTCTGAGGAGTGGGCACTGCTGTTGAGAGGTCAGGTGCAGGCTAGATGTATCTTCTTTTGTCTGCACTGTCGTGTCCTGGCACTCGGAGGCAAGGGGCAGATTCCAAAAATCATTAGTCATGTCTAGGACAGAGAAAAATGCACATTAAGAGTTAAATTTCACAGTAATTTCAGAGTAAGAGGCTGAAACTGGTACCACAGACTTTGAAACCTTATTTAGAGCCCAAGAGTCTATAGTGAACCTACTGGAGCCCCCTGATTTAGCAAATGACCAAGCTGGAGAGCCACATGCTGAAGAGATAGGTCCACTCAGACCCCTCTTCTTCATCTTAGACACTAGTTCTGTTACTGGAGGAAGTACTGGATGCTGTGTTTGTGGTTGAGAATCTTCGCCCTCAAACAAAATTTCAGTGTACCTTTTCCCACAATATAACTTCTCTTGTGCCCAAATGAAACATCTGCAGCCTCTGAGTAAGTTACACTACGATCCTGCTGCTGCACTGGTAGGCAACACTGCATGGCTAACTGCACAGGAATAACCTCATGAACCAAAGTTTTAGAATCATTTGGAATTTCGGTACCCAATGTAAGACTAGCTACCTCAACTATTTCTTTGCTGGTATTCTCACTCGTGCTGGCAGTGGTTTCTACACTGTCTTTCATTTTTTCCATTTCTACAGGGATAGACACACACTTTGAAGCTGTGTCATTTATACCCTGAATGTCACAAATTCCCACATTTTTCTGATCTTCAGTAGGAGGCGCTCTATCTTCAAAACTGATTCTAGCCCCCTGCATCTATCAAAGTTAATATATCCTGACCCTCTATGGTAGTATTAACATTGGGACAGTCGCAAGTGTCCATAAGAACATAAGAATTGCCACTGCTGGGTCAGACCAGTAGACCATCGCGCCCAGCAGTTCGCTCATGCGGCGGCCCCCAGGTCAAAGACATGTGCCCTAACCGAGACCAGCCCTACCTGCGTTCATTCTGGTTCAGCAGGAACTTGTCCAACCTTGTCTTGAATCCCTGGAGGGTGTTTTCCCTTATAACAGACTCCGGAAGAGCATTCCAGTTCTCTATCACACTCTGGGTGAAGAAGAACTTCCTTACGTTTGTACGGAATCTATCCCCTTTTAACTTTAGAGAGTGCCCTCTTGTTCTCTCTACCTTGGAGTGGGTGAACAACCTGTCCTTATCTACTAAGTCTATTCCCTTCAGTACCTTGAATGTTTCGATCATGTCCCATCTCAATTTCCTCTGTTCGAGGGAGAAAAGGCCCAGTTTTTCTAATATTTCACTATATGGCAGCTCCTCCAGCCCCTTAACCATCTTATTCGCTCTTCAGTGGACCCTTTTGAGTAGTACCGTGTCCTCCTTCATGTACGATGACCAGTGCTGGACGCAGTATTCCAGGTGAGGGCGTACCATGGCCCAGTACAGCGGCATGATAACCTTCTCCGATCTGTTCGTGATTCCCTTCTTAATCATTCCTAGCATTCTGTTCACCCTTTTCGCTGCTGCCTCACATTGTGCAAATGGCTTCATTGACTTGTCGACCAGTACTCCCAAGTCTCTTTCCTGGGGGGTCTCTCCAAGTACCGCCCCGGACATCTTGTATTCATGTATGGGATTTTTGATACCGACATGCATTACCTTACACTTATCCATGTTGAACCTTATTTGCCATTTTGCTGCCCATTTCTCGAGCATAGTTATGTCGTGATGCAGATCTTCACAATCCCCCTGCGTCTTCACTACTCTGAATAACTTCGTATTGTCCACAAACTTAATCACCTCACTCGTCGTATCCATTTCCAGATCATTTATGAATATGTTGAAGAGCACGGGTCCAAGTACCGAGCCCTGCGGCACCCCACTGGTGACGTTCTTCCAGTCCGAGTATTGTCCATTTACCCCCACTCTGTTTCCTATCCGCTAGCCAGTTTTTAATCCAATATCCAATATCAAAGGTGCCACATACCTCAAGCTGAATTCTGAGTCTGACTTCTTTCCTTTTTCCTGTGTCTCCAGAAGTGAGTCCACAGGTAAGTGATAGGATTCTGGCATGGCTGTGAAGGTTTGAGTCACCTTGGTATTCGGACACAGAGAGTCAGGACAGCCCTATGCCCTAGTGCTATTTTTCCTGGCTGTCAAATCACTTTTTATTTTGTCCAATTCTAACTGCATTGTATGTCTATCCTGTTAGCATTTAATTTTCTCTTTTTCTAATGCTTCTGTCTGTGCTCTGAGCTCTTGGAAAGGAATGTAAGTGGAGGAATTTCTGTAATTACCTCTGCCATGCCCTGTGTTTCCTGTGTGTGGTGTTTTCTTGTATTGGGGTGCTCCTTCAGCACGCCACCTCCTAGCTTCTGATACTGAAATAATTTGAGTTGGCTGGGTCTTTCACACAGCCCCAATCCTGAGCAGTAAAGTGTCAAAAGGGGTAGCTTTAGGGTCCTACGAAAATAACAGAAGGTGTTTAGTAATCTCAGGGGATAATAATTCTAATAGAAATTATTTATGCTCTCTCTGACCATAATCTGCTGAACTGGGCCAGAGTTCATGCTTTTTAAGTATAGTGTTTATTACCCACAACCTATATGATATAGTGCATCGGTTGGCAGGGATGAAAGAGTTCTAAGTACTTCCAAGGAGGTGCAGCGAAATAGTTGTTCGATGCCCATCTCTACAAACTGGTATGGATGACCAAGAGATCCAAATTTATAATAATGTGGACCCAGGGCTAGGTGCATAAGCTTATCAAAATCTGCATTATTCCTTTTGTATTTCCCTAGACCCCAGTGAATTAGTATGTCAGTAGCCCATTTGCACCATTCATTTATGTTAAAAGGCATAAGGCCTACTTTCTCCACTATTCTTTCAATGCCACTGTCTTTCATATGTCCCTGCTGCACTACTGTTACTGGTGCTGTGTCACTTATAGGGACACTATTGGTATTGCTCTGGCATGGTAATGAATTTTCCTCATCTTCGTTTGTCGGTTCTTCATTTGCAGCTAGTTTACCTTTTCTCTGGCCTGCTACAAAAACTGTTTCTGTTTCTCTATAAACTGACTACATGGATTATATGGTGAAGGTGGCACCGGTGCCAAAGGCAAAATCTGTGAGGAGACAGCATTAACCTGTCCCTGTGAGGCACATTTTGACTTTAAATACTTTAATTCTGCCTTGGCCTCTTCTAATTTTTCGTTTACAGCTAAAAAGGAATTTGTTTCTTGAACAATTTGGGTTCTTAGCATGGATATATGAATTTGTGCCTCATCTAAGTCTTTAGACAGCTGATGGCACTGAGGGCCTGATTCTCTAAAAGTGCGTCCCGATTTTAGGCAGCTGTAGGCATCCTACAGCTGTCTAATCAGCCAATTGGGATGCACGTTTTTTAAAAAAAATGCTCCCCAGGCAGGCCGCCTATATTGAAGGCGAGGCCCGCAAGACACCTAGGCCCTGATTCTGAATAGGACGCCCGGGAGAGGCGTCCTATTCAGAATCGGCCTAAACTAAACCCCAATTCTGTAACCGGCGTCCATGTTACAGACGCGGGTTAGAGAAACGGGTTAGATTAGAAACAGCCCGCTACACTTATCGCGGCAAGGGATCTCTCTGCCGCTATAAGTATAGCGGGCCGCGGCCCCCTGACCAGGAGGGTGCCCAAACCCTCTGCCCGGAGACGCAATCAGGCCTTAGATTAAGTGGGGATGGGCGGACCCGCTATGCCTAAGGCCTGATTGGTCCAGGCTTCTAGAGCCTGGGCCAATCAGGCCTTAGGCTTCGGCGGGATGGGCCGGGAAGGGGCGGGCCCGCTTCATTTCGACGAGGCGTGCCTGCCGGCTCAAGACGTGCAAGACCCTTCTAAGAACAGGTTTGGTGGAGTGGAGGTTTGGGGGGGTTAGCGCCGGGGGGGTGCGTCTTCGGGCAGGAGGGATTGGGCACCCTCCTGCCAGCTATCAATATTGTCGGGGGGGGGATCGGTAATGTCGGGGGGGGCGGTCAGTAGTGTCGGGGGGAGGTGCGTCTTCGGGCAGAGGGTTTGGGCACCCTCCTGGTCAGGGGGCCACGGCCCGCTATACTTATAGCGGCAGAGAGATCCCTTGCCGCGATAAGTATAGCGGCCGCGTCTACTTACAATGTAGGCCAGCATTTTGCTGGCCTACATTTTAAGCTTCTCCTCTACTAGGGAGACGCGTAGGGCCGCCTAGGTTCAGCCTAAGGCCCGCCTAAGGCCCTTAGACGAGCTTAGGCATCTTGCGGGTCTCCCTAGGCTCCCGGAGGTGCCTTCAGGCTTGCCTGGGAAGCATTTTTTAAAAAAAAACATGCATCCCGATTGGCTGATTAGACAGCTGTAGGACGCCTAAAATCGGGATGCACTTTAGAGAATCAGGGCCTGAGTGTTCAAGTCAGTATTTTCTTGTCTGATACTAATAATTCCCTCTATAGGCCTTGAATGAAAAGGCACTTTCGCTTATTTGTTTTCTTTCTAAACTCCTGAGAATGATTAACCATTTGTTTCTGAATATCGTACCATGTGTGTTTTGGAAAAGCCACCCTTCCTGTCAAAATATTTCTGTACAATATCTGTGAGTTCTTTAAAATCAAAAGCATCCATATTTGAGGCTGCAGAAGTCTGCCTTGGTTTGTGGGCCTTGCTCATATATTTATATGGCCGTCTAAATGTCCCTGTCTGTGTGTAGCCTTTGAGATTGAAATGCTCCCACTTATGAAGGAGAGAGACTTTGGTAATAGGTAGAAAAAATGAGGTAAAGTGTGTTAGGCAAGAGTCACTGGCATAAAGAATACACTTATGCTCACACTTGTCCACACTGGTTACTACCTGAAATTTACAGGCAGCAGTTTAGCAGGAAAAAATATAAGAAGTTTGTTAGAAGAGCAGAGATGCCAGCTGCCAATTCCAGTTCACACTGGGCCTTTCAACAGGGCACAAAGGAAAAAAAGTTAAAAGTTATTAGTACAGATGTGGCGTGTCTTAATTGAGTGACTGTTTTAACTTTGGATCATGCTTTTCTTCAGAGCAGCTCAAATATTCTTACATGCAACACACTCTAGCAAGCCTATAATAACAAAGTATAAAATGCAAACTGGCACAGGTAAAACTACAAAGACTTTTGATAGTAAAATCTCACCAAATATAAAACCCAAAATATTACTGGAACTTTTCACAAATGTGTCATCCAGTCTCAAACAATTTAAGGGTTCCAGAAGGTCTTTTGATTTCTATCTTGCTCTGTCTATCAATCAAAAATACAGTCTATTGATAAGTCTTTTGATTTCTATCTTGCTCTGTCTATCAATCAAAAATACAGTCTATTGATAAGTAAAATCTCACCAAGTATAAAACCCCACCATATTACTGGAACTTTTCACCAGTGTGTCAGCCAGTCTAAAGTACAATCTAAGGGTTTCCCAAGGTCTTTCAATTTCTGTCTCACTCTGTCTATACTGCACAAGGCCTTTTGAGTGAAAAATACCATCTCTCACCTTGTCTTATGCATCCAATAATCCTATTGCACAGTACATACAAAAAAAAAATCCTGCCTATTCCATACATGAGAAAAAAATTTAATTCTACTTACCCAGATGAAATCGTCAGGAAGGACCGAGACAGAGTCCCCCAAATATAAGGATGGAGGGGATATGGTTGAAGCACCCTTACAAATTCCAGGTCCCGGGTTCAATACCCTCACAGAAGATTCATTAGGAAGTAAAATCACTCACAAAGACCACTAAGAGTGCTTGCATAAAGAATATATTATAGAAATAGGCTTACAGAAAAGCAATATTCATAAGCATTACAATTAAGCATTACAATTAAGGAGAGAGCAAAGCAGTTTCCCTGCCTTACAGAGTCCAGAGGAAAAGAGAGACACAGAAGTGTGAAGTTCCAGGGAGAGCCAGAGAGAGAGAGAGAGATAGAGAGAAAGGGGGATGGGGGTGATGGTCTAACCTTCGGGTTCCAGAGATAGAGAGCAATGTGTTGCAGAGAGGAGGCTTTTATAGCTTGGAATCTTATTCTGAATATAGAAACTATTGTATTTCCCAGTATCTTTCTGTTTATAATTTGTAAACTGTTTGAAACAATGGTTAGTTTAATTGATAAGGAAGATGTGACACTTGCAGGCATGGTAGATGGGATTAGTTTCTGGCTTCTTTGTCCCATTCAAGTAGCCTATCTTCTTGATAAACAATCCAGTTTGGCTGGATGCTTAGTGTATGTGAATTCTGTGCAGGAGCATTTAGGGTCTAACTGCATCAACATTCCAGTCAGATTGATATAATGTCCCATAGGCCTTTGCTGATGTTAGTTAAGTCAACTGAAAGTGTTCACTGCTAGCAATGCTAGGCTGACACTGACCTTCCCCTCCCCCTGTGCCACCAACTTTCCTTCCTCTCACCCTCCCCTCCCCCTGTGCCACTAACTTTCCTCCTTCTTACCTCTTCCCTCTCACTGTGCCACCAACTTTCCTTCCTCTTACCCCTTCAATCTCCCTGTACCACCAGCTTTCCTTCCTGAAGTTCCTTTCACCTCTTCCCTTCCCTGTGCCACCAACTTTTCTTCCTCTCACCCTCCCCTCCCTCCTGTGCCACTAACTTTCCTTCCCCTCAACTCTTCCCTCTCCCTGTGCCACCAACTTTCCTTCCTTTCACCCTGCCCTCCCCTTCTGCCACCAACTTTCCTTCCTGAAGTTCCTTTCACCTCTTCCCTTCCCCTGTGCCACCAACTTTCCTTCCTCTTCCCTCTTCATATGCCACCAGATTTCCTTCCTGAAGTTCCTTTTGCCCCTTCCCTTCCTCTCCTCCCTGTACTCCAAGGTTTACTTCTTTGGGATGTGGTAGCAGCAGTGACTCAAACATGCTGCTTGCTGCTAACCCGGAAGTCTCCCCTCTGCTGCAGAGAGACTTCTGGGTCAGCGGCAGACAGCGTGTGGGAATTGCTGCCAATACTGCGACCCGAAGAAGCAAACCTTGGAATACAGGGGGGGAGAGGAAGAAAAGTTGGTGGCACAGGGGCAGGGAAGAGATGAAAGGATGATGTGATTTGATTCTGACATGGCCGGCTTGGTGAGATTTGGCAGGTGAAAAGGAAATCGCATTCCTTCCTCCCTCCTATCCCCCTGTGCAGAAGTTTTTCATTTCTCATTCCCATCTCCCTGTGCAACATTTCCCAATTGAACACCCCCCCCCCCATGAGACCAGAACTTTTGGGCCTCCTAAAACAGCAGCAGTAAAAGGCTGTTCTCAGCCTGCCCACCAGGGCTTTCCTCTGCTGTATAATCATTGATGTCATCAGTGATGCGACAGAGGGAAGGCTGACAGGCGGGTCAGGAGCAGCCTGATCACCACTGCTGCTGCTGCTTTAGGAGAGGAGACTCAGGACTCACTGGATCAGCAAGTCTGATCGGGCAGCACTAATTTCATGCTGGGCTGCATGAAACACCTTGCCAGATGGCATGCAGCCCATGAGCCGCGGTTTGGACACCCCTGGTCTAAGGTCACCCTCAATAAGCTGCCCTTTAAGGGGCAATTACTGTTCGGTAAGGGTCTGGATGACCTTATGGCTAATGTGAAGGACCATAAACCTAAGTTCTGATCCCAACAGCAGGCCCCATTCCTCTAGGGGACAGGGGCATTCTAATTTTCGTGCCTCCTGGCAATATTGTCAATACTCTGTAGGTCCCTCAGGTCAGATATCTTATCAGACAACTAAACCACAGTTTGGTGAAGCTAAGCATCCACAATCTTCGTGAGTCCGCCCTACTTTCATCCCAAAGAGGCAATTATGATGCCAGGCCCTCGGCCAACCCTCCGCAGATTGGAGGGAGGTTCTTGGCATTCCTGGTGGAGTGGATAGATATCACAACAGATTGCTGAGTGTTGGACATTCTGTGAGACAGGTACAAATGCGCATTTTAGCAACCTTTTCCAGAATTTTTTCTGGACTCTCCACACGATGCCCAGACAAAATGGCCAAGCAATCCAGAGATTGCAGGACATTCCAGCCATAGAGTCTGTCCCTTAGTCCAGCAGATGCTCAGTATACTTCATCATGCCAAAGAAAGGCTCTGAAGACTGGAGACAAATCTTGGACTTCAAAGCGGTCAATGTTGCCCTCAGAGTTCCCCATTTCAAAATGGAAACAGTGAGGCCAGTGAAATTTCTGGCCTCTGGATTTGACAGAGGCCTATCTTCATATCCCTGTTTTTCCAGACACAGAAGATACTTGAGGTTCCACATCTTGCAATGGTGTTTCCAGTTTGCGGTCTTGCCTTTTAGGCTGTCAACAACGCCTCAGACCTTTACCAAGGTGATGGTGGTGGTAGAAGCCCACCTACGGAAACTCGGGATTCAAATCCATCTGTATCTGGACAATTGGTTCATTAGAGCCAGAGCGGAATACAAAGGGCACCTAATGGTGTGCCAGGTTGTCCAGTTGCTTCAGAGACTAGGCTGGATGGTCCACTTTCAGAAGAAAGAGTTGCCTCATTCCAACGCAAGACCTGGAATATCTAGGGTCCTTTTCGGCATGGGGATGAACAAAGTGTTTCTTCCCGAGTCGCGCCAGGAGAAGCTTTGGCAGTTGATGTGTACCTTTCGGGACTCTCTGTCCCCAACAGCCTGGCAATACCTGCAAGTTCTGGGGTCCATAGTCACGACCATTGATGTAGTTCCTTGGGCTATGGTGCACTTGCTTAACTTCTGTTGGAGTCTGCAGAGGGATCGTCTGCATGTGCAGCTCGCTTAGATGATGGAGGTTCGGCACCGTCTAACTTGGTGGTTTAACCTTCTTTCTTTGTCAAGAGGAGTTACCCTTCAGATCTCCATCTGGGTGATCTTGATGATGGACACCAGTCTTTACATCTGGGGGATGCTATGTGCAGACAGTCTGGTACAGGGTTGTAGGTCCCCTTCTGAGAGAAAGTGGTTGATCAGTCATCTGCAGCTTTGAACGATCCAGCTGGTTCTCTTGCATTTCGAGAATGTGCTCCAGAACAAAGCAGTTTGTCTTCTCGGACAGTGCCACAGTGGTGGCCTATATTAATTGACAAGGGGGCACCCGGAGCCGATCCACCATTTACAGTGTTCCACCATAACATGCATAGTGCTTTGCACTCATCCAAAGTTCTTACCAAAGGTCGTCACTGAATTTCATCTCAATCAATCGATTATTCTTCCAGTATTTTTTTCCCAAGCCTCATTCTCATCCTGGAGAAACTGCTCTTCATACTCTGGACTGCAAAAGAGCATTAGTTTACTATATGCAAAGGACTAAATCACATAAATCATCTCCACAACTTTTTGTCTCTTTTGATCCTAACAAGGTGTGGCATCCTGTTTCTAATAGAATGATATCCAGCTGGTTGGATGCATGCATCTCGTTCTGTATTGCTCAGGCTGGGCTGCAACTGGAGAGTCATGTCACAGCCCATAAAGTTTGAGCTATGGCAGCTTCAGTAGCTTTTCTCCACTTTACTCCTATTGATTAAATCTGCAAAGCTGCTACCTGGTCCTCGGTTCATACCTTCACCTCACATTACTGTCTGGAATCTTTTTCCAGATGGGATGGGCACTTTGGCCAAACTGTATTACAAAATTTATTTTCTTAAAAGGCCAACACTCCCAGCATCCCATGTGAGAATATGCTGCCTGCTTGTCCTATGATAAAGCACAGTTACTTACCGTAACAGGTGTTATCCAGGGACAGAAGGCAGATATTCTCACAACCCATCCACTTCCCCTGGTTGGCTTCTTAGCTGGCTTACTGAAATGAGGAGCCATGCGCCTACGTCAGGCGGGAAGACACTCATGCATGCGCAGTGCGGTCGGTTGCAAACTTTCTAAAGTTCTTAAAAGTGGTGATGCATTTGGGACCTTCCGTACCAATGCTCTGTGGATGACGTCACACACATGTGAGAATATCTACCTACTGTCCCTGGATAACACCTGGATAACAGTTACGGTAAGTAACTGTGCTTTACTTCTTACAAACTTTACTTGGAGGCTTGTTGTTTTTTTTTTTTTTTTTTTTGGGGGGGGGGGTTTCTCCAAAAATTTTTATTAAAATTTTGCAAATAGAAAATACAATGTGTCACACAATGCAGAGGCTTGTTTTTTAAGCTTTTTTTTTTTTTTTAATGGTACAGCAGCTGCAAAAATTCTGCTGACACATACGTTTTCCAACTGCAAAAAAGAATGTGTCTGGAATTGTAAACAAAAAGGCTGTTAAAAAACTGTTTTTGAAACAGTATTTAAGTATTTGAGGGGTTATTGTACTAAACTGCACATTTAACACCTCTATTATCTAATAAAAGTAGTTAACATATAAACTAGTTCAAAATCTGTGCTAATAAATTAATGAGAAACAAATAACTCCTTATATTTTAGTGCAGTGACAATAAATACATTAAGATGCACAAAATTAACAGATTATTGCAAAACAACTAACATTTCAGCAGTTTTTGCTTTACTGTCTTCATTAATATCCCTACTTTATGATCACCATTAACACATGCCTCATTTCCATCTCATTAATATTGGCAGTTAATGCATGCATTTAAAACTATGCTAGTCCACTGTTAGCACATTAATACATTTGCCCCATCAAGAGAACCTAGAAATTGAATCCAGACAGTTCTTATGGTTCTCATGAGCCTATGACATCTGCATGTGACACTGTATCCCAGTTTGCTTGTATTTATAATGGTACATTTGATTGAACAAGAGGGACTTCAAAAACATGTAAATACCTTTCTCTCCTTGGATATGAAATAAACCACAAAAAAGGGCAACTTTATTTTAGTTGCACTACAGCTGTAACCTCAAGACGGATTAAGACTTATTTCTTTCATTGTCTGAGCGCCAATATAACACCAGCTATATGTTTGTTGCATATCAGTTATGTGGTAATTGATAGTACAAAATGTTTCTCATTTGCCAAAGGTTGTAAGATCATTTTAAAGAGGAAGAATTTCAATGAAAGTGCTTTCTTGCTACTCCTGCCCCCAATAAGTCCTTATCAGGAATCCTTTGTGTTTACCCTAATTTATTCTGCAGTTCATTTGCAGTGCATTTTCTGACAGAATAACATCTCTAAAATGAATGAAATTTTTCATAATTATTCACACTGGTTTAGATTCAGATCTGAGCAGTGTATACAGTTACTGTACTCGATTATTCCTCAGTAGCTTAGATCTCATCTATAGCAGGAATAGCCTTGCTGTAAGTGATCTATATTATCTCTCTCCATTTTATCCCTATTTAAGAGAGTTAATTTTCTGGAATATTTTCTGAACATTTTCATGTTAATAATAGTTTGTCTTTTGATGTTGCAGAGACCTTATAAAAGTGTTGAAATGGTATGTTGATCGAATAATAGAGGCAGAACGACAGGAGCATATCCAGGAGGTGCTAAAGGTAACAGATGTCAAGAGTTAAGGATTAGATGCCAATAAAGGGCAAGCAGTGGCTTCCCCCATGTCTTTCTCAATAACAGACTATGGACTTTTCCTCCAGGAACTTGTCCAAACCTTTCTTAAAACCAGCTACGCTATTCACTCTTACCACATCCTCTGGCAACGCATTCCAGCGCTTAACTATTTTCTGAGTGGAAAAAAATTTCCTCCAATTTGTTTTAAAAGTATTGCCCCCTTTTCTCACCAGCAGCATTTCCCTTCCCACTCCACTTCCCTGTGCAGTAGCAGCAGAAGCATACCCTCCCCCAACCCACTTCCCTGTTCAGCAGCACCTCTTCCGTGCTCCCCCTGTCCTTTTTCCCTGCTCCTCCGGTCCAGCAGCACCTCTTCCCTGCTCCCCCAGTCCAGCAGCACCTCTTCCCTGCTCCCCCTGTCCCTCTTCCTTGCTCCCCCGGTCCAGCAGCACCTCTTCCCTACTCCCCTAGTCCAGCAGCACCTCTTCTCTGCTCCCCTGGCCCAGCAGCACCTCTTCCCTGCTCCCCTGGTCCAGCAGCACCTGTTCTCTACTCCCCCTGTCCAGCAGCACCTCTTCCTGCTCCCCCTGTCCCTCTTCCTCTTCCCTGCTCCTCCGGTCCAGCAGCACCTCTTCCCTGCTCCTCCTCACTGCCTTCCATACTTTGTCCCTCCTGCACCCTCCGAAGCCAACCTGCCTGCCTGCCATCCCCCTGTGCATTAGAACCCTCTCCCCCCCACCCCCGCCAGCAGCACCTCTTCCCTGTTCCTCCTATCCAGTAGCACCTCTTCCCTGCTCCCCTGCTCCCTCTTCCTTGCTCCTCCGGTCCAGCAGCACCTCTTCCCTGCTCCCCCAGTCCAGCAGCACCTCTTCCCTGCTCCCCCTGTCCCTCTTCCTTGCTTCCCCGGTCCAGAAGCACCTCTTCCCTGCTCCCCTAGTCCAGCAGCACCTCTTCTCTGCTCCTCTGACCCAGCAGCACCTCTTCCCTGCTCCCCTGGTCCAGCAACACCTGTTCTCTACTCCCCCTGTCCAGCAGCACCCCTTCCTGCTCCCCCTGTCCCTCTTCCCTGCTCCTCCGGTCCAGCAGCACCTCTTCCCTGCTCCCCCTCACTGCCTTCCATACTTTGTCCCTCCTGCACCCTCCGAAGTCAGCCAGCCCATCCCCCTGTGCAGTAGAACCCTCTCCCCCCCCCCCGCCAGCAGCACCTCTTCCCTGTTCCTCCTATCTAGTAGCGCCTCTTCCATGCTCCCCTGGTCCCTCTTCCCTGCTCCCCCAGTCCAGCAGCACCTCTTCCCTGCTCCCCCTCACTGCCTTCCATACTTTGTCCCACCCCCACCCTCCGAAGCCAGCCTTCCTGCCTTCCAGCCATCCCCCTGTGCAGTAGAACCCTCTTCCCCCCGCCACTATTGCTGCCGTGCAGCCGACCCCACTGACCCTCCCACCGCAAGATAACCTTTAAACCTACTGGCTCCAGCAGCGGCCACATCACACTAAAGACGCTGCTTCACGGCCTTCCAATGCTCTGATTTCTTGTGCCGCGTCTCTGATGATGTCATAAGAGACGCCGGCAGAGGAAATCAGAGCATGGGAAGGCCGCGAAGCAGCATCTGTAGTGTGATGTGGCCGCTGCTAGAACCAGGAGGTTTTTGCGTCTCGCGGTGGGAGGGTCAATGGGGGTTCGTGTACGCCGGGAAAGAGTGCACGGAGGGGGGGAGGGGGTGACGACGGTGGTGAACTTACAGTGAGGGAGGAAGTCAAAGCGTGCATGCGCACTGTTGCCTGCTGGGGATCTACAGCTCATGGAAAACGGAACCACGCAGGTAAGAGTGTGCATGCGCGCTTAGGGTTTTATTATATTAGATAGTTGTGAAAGGGAGCCCTCAGTCGCACAGCCTGCAATGGGGACAAGCCCCCTAAAGCTCCAGCTGTCACAAATATATACCCAGAAAGGGTGCTAACTGTGAAACATCCCTGGACTCCCTTTAGGTGAATTTAGTGAAAAACCAATACACAATTACATGTTAAAGGTGAAAACAATAAAGAATATATATATAATTCACTCGTGAAGTAGTAAGGCTGTCTCTGCCCCTCGTCCAGGGGTCAAAAAAGCAGCGTCCACAATCAGCAAATCAAGTCATTGAAGATAACCATCTATCTCGAAGTACTTAACTTCTCCGTAGAAGGCCAGCTACTGGAAAACAAAGTTCGTCCTACGGTGCTCCGTTTCGGGAGTAAAAAAACCCCTTCCTCAGGAACTAACCGTGCTGTTTCATTGCGGGCTCTCAGTCACCAGCTACAATTTGAAAGCAGAGTTGAAAATGGTGCTGAACCAAAGGGGACGCCTCCACTATTTTAACTGCAGTAAACATGTGACGTGGATCGTAAGCCAATCACATGATAGTCAGCCCGGAGGATACAGGGTTGTCTTTATGATCCTCCGGGAAATATAATGTTTATACAGATACTCCCAAAAAGGGAAAGAAAATTATGACGTGAAAAATATGATTCATGAAAACCTAAATGGCGTGCTGCCATTCGATATATTCATTAAGTCCCAATGGATATAAGGACTGGAGTTCAAAAATCCAGTATTGTTCTCTCCGCTGAAGGAGAGATAGCCTGTCTCCTTCATGGTCCTCATAAATCTGTTCAATGATCGTCCAGCTGGAGCTTTAGGGGCTTGTCCCCATTGCAGGCTGTGCGACTGAGGGCTTTCTTTCATAACTATTAATTATATTCTTTTATATCTGACCGTGAGTGGTCTAGGCCGTTTTTTGTAGGGGCGTTGGGAAATTTTCTTCTTGATCATTGTTTTCTCTCCCTTTTTTTGGGTCTGTTTGTTTTTCTATTTCACAACTGGAGCATTCCTCAAAAAGTTTGCTTAGCTATCTCTCTGCATGATACCCATAACCCTGTACAAATTTCAAAGAAAACCTGGTACAGTTATCATAGCACCATACTATCTTTGCATTCATTGGGTTCCTCTTCTCAAAAGACTCCTATTGCTCCCTCCATGAAGGCTTAAAATCTTTACAACTTTAATGCAAGACTAGGGCACCCTCTTGTATTTCAGCCACAATTCCCTGGTTCTGATGAGATAGAAGTAGACCAGTGTTTTTGGGTCTTCCAATGGAATCCTCGGAACATGGAAAATATTTTTTTCTAGTGTATTGTCATTTTGGCTAGAAGACTTTTTAAACTTCAAGCCTTAGTTCCATATGAGCATGATGCATAATTTTATCATAATAAGGTATTTCTGTGAACTGAACTAAAGTTCTCGTGGTAGTCACATCATTTCACATTAATGAAGAAACAGTAATGCCTGCTATCTATCTTAAACCTATTAAGCACAAGTGTAAGAAGATCCTCCATACTTTGGACTTATAAATAAGGTTTCACTATATTAAAAAGACAGCATCTATCTGAAAGACTGCACAGCTTTTTATCTCCTGTGATCCTAGATTTGATACTTCTATGGTAAAGCATACACTAGCTAACTGGTGTGTATTAAACTGCATTATGGTCAGATCGGTATCCTCTTAACCAGTTTAGTCAAGCCTCAAGTTTTGGGAGAACTGTTTTCATATTGTAATGATCAGATAATATCACCAATTATGTGTGAGATTAATCTTGCTGTCTAAAGAAAGCATCTGTTACAGATCGGAGAAGGTTATCATGCCGCTGTACCAGGCCATGATGCACCCTCACCTGGAGTACTGCATCAAGCACTGGTCACTATACATGAAGAAGAACATGGTACTACTCAAAAGGGTCCAGAGGGGCTGGAGGAGTTGCCGTACAGCGAGAGATAGAGAAACTGGGCCTCTTCTCCCTCAAAAGGAGGAGATTGAGAGGGGACATGATTGAAACATTCAAGGGAATAGACTTAGTAGATAAAGACAGGTTGTTCACCCTCTCCAAGGAAGGGAGAACGAGAGGGCACTCTCTAAAGTTGAAAGGGGATATATTCCGTACGAATGTAAGGAAGTTCTTCTTCACGTAGAGAGTGGTAAAAAACTGGAACGCTCTTCCAGAGTCTGTCGTAGGGGAAAACACCCTCCAGGGATTCAAGACAAAGTTGGACAAGTTCCTGCTCAACTGGAAAGTACGAAGGTGAGGCTGGGTTCATTTAGAGCACTGGTCTTTGACCTAGGGGCTGCCCATGAGCAGACTGCTGGGCATGATGGACCACTGCTATACAAAGAGCATGGGATACTGAACAAACAATGTTCTTATGATATACAAAGAGCATGGGATACTGAACAAACTGAGCAGTACAGTATACACAATGATTGGATCATGGAGTCACTTGATCACATGATTTCATCTCATGAAAAAATTTGTTTTCATTGATTTAGTAAAAAAATACACAAATCTATAATTATTTGTAAGACTTATTCTAATGTGTTCCATACCTCAGGAATTCTATTTATGTACTTAGAGTTATTAACTGTCCTATCTAAAAAAAAAAACAAAGAGTGATGTGCAAAAAATACAACACAGATAAAAGACATAGGAGCCTGTTCACTAAACTGCATTTATTGCAAAAATTTAACTTTTGGTACATGTAGGCTTCATGATAATTATTGGGTCATTCCCAGCACTTAGGGGAAGGAAGCCATGCTGCTTACAAACGGCAAAATTTTCTACTGTGTGTTAATGGCCCAGACACACTGAATGCAGTTAGCTACACCTTTGGAGGCATTGTTAACTGCTCCACATTATCAACCATATTAGCAATTAACAAATAGCAATCTACTTTTTGACTGCAAAGTACAGTGAATGCCTGTTCCACACCATCCACTCAAATTTACACATTAGGCATATACTGCCTTTCTATACTTTCAATCACAGTGTTTAACATATCATATAGAGATGCTTATTTTGTACCTGGAGCAATGGAGGGTTAAGTGACTTGCCCAGAGTCACAAGGAGCCTCAATGGGAATCGTGATATAAAATACTTTATCCTAGTCTGGAGTTGCTGTCTAAGCCCTCTCCAGCCTGTCCCAATCTTTTATGTCATATACAGGACACAGACCGCAGAAGTCTGCCCAACACTGTCCTCATGTTCAAACTACAGAAGTTACCATCAAAGCTGTCTTCAGCCTACCCTAAACTATCTTGCCAAATATGGGACACCGAGCATAGGAGTATGCCCGGCACTTGCCTTTGTTCTTCACAGCTGAAGTTGCCATCTAAGTACCACTCAACACATCAACACCCATGCAATCATTTAAGTGTTGTTTTTTGTACCATCCATTTTCTAGTCAGGAATCCTCTGTGATCATCCCATGCCTTTTTGAATTCTGTCACCTTTTTGTCTCCACCAACTTGCTCGGGAAAGCATTCCAGGCATCAACCACCCTCTCTGTGAAAAAGAATTTCCTGACTTTACTCCTAAGTAAACTACTCCAGAACTTCAATTCAGGTCCTATTTATTTATTTATTCAATTTTCTATACTGTTCTCCCAGGGGAGCTCAGAATGGTTTACATGAATTTATTAAGGTACTCAATAATTTTTCCCTGTCTGTACTGGTGGGCTCACAATCTATCTAGGGCAATGGAGGGATTAAGTGACTTGCCCAGGGTCACAAGGAGCAGAGTGGGTTTGAGCCCACAGCCTTAGGGTGCTAGTGCTGTAGCTTTAACCACTTCGCTATACACTCCCCTTTTCTGGAAAGATTTGTTTCTATATTAATACCTGTCAAGTATTTAAATGTCTATATCATATCATAAATAAAATGTACTTTGTTTTTGGCTAAGTTTAACCACCTATTTGTGTTTTTGTTGAGTATTCTTTACTCAACCAGTTAAGTTCATGGCTTGGTGAACAGGATATCTAAATTATTTATATCCAGTGATAAAATATCAACTAATCTCACATATTGTTTTTTATCATTTTGTAGGCCCAAGAATACATTTTTAAGTACATAGTTCAGTCACGAAAGCTGTTCTCTTTGGCCACTGGTGGACAAAATGAGGAGGAGTTCCGTTGCTGTATTCAGGAGCTCCTTATGTCAATTCGATTCTTCCTTTCCCAGGAGAGCAAAGGGATTGGTGCTTTATCTCAGTCACAAGTAAGCACTGTTAACTGTTGAAAATTGTGCATTGATTTGATTTATTTATAAATATTACAGACTATTGTGATGATAATTCCAGCAGATTCCTGCAGCTTCCATAACTCATAATCATTTTTTTTTTCATTCCAAGACCTCGATTAGCAAAATTAATTTACTATAGTTAAACTGTTTTAAACAAAAGGAAGGCAATTTAAAAAACCTATTGAAATTGCCTATTTGAAAATTTCCCTCTCCTCTTATGATTAAACGTTTACACATTGAGGGTCATTTTTGAAAAAAAAAAAATGTCTAAGTCCAGCTTGGACATTTCCAGCTGGACATCCAAAGCTGGAGGAATAAAAATGGCCATTTTCAAATGGCAAACTGTTGGACGTCCAAATATATATATATAGATATAGATATAGATAGATAGATAGATATTTTTTTTTTAATCATCCACTTAGACGTCTTGGCCACTAGGACATCAATCTTTATACCCCATTTTCAATCAGAAAAATATCCATGTTGAAAACATCCAAATACAGATCATTTGGACATGGGAGGGGACAGCATAGTAATGGACTGGCCACACAGACATGCCAACAGAGCAATAGAACACCTTAGCGGGCACTGCTGTGAACTTCACATAAAGGGTGCCAGATGTATATCTCACCATAACCTTATAATATATGGTGAGCACCCCCTAAAAAAAGTACTATACCTACATGTGCACCACCCCAATAGCACTTATGGCTGCAGGTGGCACCTAAACTAAACTAAACTAAACCTTAGGTTTGTATACCGCACCATCTCCGCATGCGCAGAGCTCGGTACGGTTTACAGAGGTTAAGAGGAAAGGAATTACAAAGAAGGGATATAGGAGAGGGACTGAGAAGATAGAGAGGGGCAGGGTACTATAGAACGGGAGGAGATTAGATTTTTGAGAAGAGCCAAGTTTTCAAGCGTTTACGGAAGGATTGGAAGGAGCTAGAATTTCTGAGCGGGGATGAGAGGTTCCAGAGTTCCGTGGTTCTGAAGGGGAGGGATGTTCCAAGTTTTCCTGCGCGGGATATACCTTTTATAGATGGGAAAGATAGTTTCAGTTTTTGGGAGGGTCTAGAAGAGAGCGGGTTTGATGAATTCCAGAAGAGTGGGATAACGGGAGGAAGGACGCCATGTAGAATCTTGAAGGCTAAGCAGGCACATTTATAGAGGACTCTGGAGTATACTGGGAGCCAGTGAAGCTTAGAGAGGAGTGGGGAAACGTGATCGAACTTGCCTTTTGCGAAAATAAGCTTGGCAGCGGTGTTCTGAATTAGCTGAAGTCTATGGAGGTTTTTCTTAGTTAGGTTTATATAGATGGAGTTGCAGTAGTCTAGTCTAGAGAGGATGGTGGATTGGACGAGGATGGCGAAATGAGAATGATGAAAGCAAGATCTTACTTTTCTTAACATATGGAGGCTAAAGAAGCATTTTTTTACCAGGGAGTTGAGGTGATCGTTGAAGGAGAGAGAGGAGTCTAAGATGATACCTAGGACTTTGCTAGAAAACTCAAGATGAAGAGTGGGGCCGGAAGGTAGAGGGATGGAGGTGGGTAAATGATCTGAAATTGGGCCGAGCCAAAGTAGTTTGATTTTGGACTCATTCAGTTTCATTTGTACAGATTGGGCCCAGGATTGGAGGTTCGTAATACATGTGGAGATGTTCTCAGCGAGGTTCGAGAGGTTCGCGTCGGTTTCGAGGAGGATGAGGATGTCGTCAGCATAGGAGTAGAGAGTTTCTAGGGGGGATAGATGAAGGAGTTTCAGAGAGGACATGTAGATGTTGAAAAGAATAGGAGAGAGGGGTGAGCCTTGCGGGACTCCACATTTCGGCTTCCAGGCTGGGGATGAGGAACCGTTTGTGTTAACGGTGTAGGAGCGGAAGCGTAGGAATTTCGAGAACCAATCAAGGACTGTGGAGCTTATGCCTATTTCGGAGAGTTGGAAGATAAGGATGTCGTGGTGAACGACATCGAAGGCTGCGGAGAGGTCGAATTGAAGAAGAACAGTATGTATGCACCTATGTAGCAGTATGGGTTTGGGTGGGTTCACACGATTGGCATAGGTCCTCCTATCAATGGTTCACTAGCCCATCTACCAGGCTACTTAAAACACCTGTGTGCAGCTCTACTAGGCTTCCCCATACCAGATGTTGCTGTTTTAGAGACAGGTATGTACCTTTTTGTTCTCATTTTTGTATGGTGGAAGGGGGAGGGCAGTGATCACTGGGGGAGTGTGGGGGTGTCTTACCCCGAGTCTTGCAGTGGTCATCTGGTCAGTTTGGGCACCTTTGTGTCACTTAGATGTTTCTAAAACAGGTCTAGTTCCAAACGTGTAAGTTCCATCCAGGATGTCTTGCAAAACATTTCATTATCGCTGCAAGATATCCAAGTCAAACCTGCACTTAGGCATGCCCAAAGCCCGTTATAACATGCCTCCACTATGCTCATCTCGTGCTCTGTCACACCTCGCTAAGGGCTAGATTCTGTAAAGGCATGGTTTAGATGTCCAGCTGAGCGCAATTCTATAATGGATAGACGCACTATAGAGCATCGTTCTCAGCACCGCTCAGTGAGTCTAGATGTGTCTAAATAGTTAAATGTCCTTTACCTAATCGTCTTTTAGGTGTCACATAGACGTCTACAGAACGTTATCATGTCTCATTGTTATGACATCATTAGAATGGCTATTTTATGCAGTTTTTCATTAAAATTGTATGAAGTGAAATGCTGGCACCACTATTTTATTTATTTTTTTAATCTTTTTTTTAATGTCTTTTCTGTGACAAGGAGGATGGGGGATTCAAACCAGCAACATCAGGGTGCTAAGGCTGTAGCTCTAACCAGTGCACCACACACTCAGCTGTTAAATCACATGTGAATTGTAAAACTAAGTCTTTTGAGCTCTTTTTAGGTGCAACTTAGATGGACATGACTTAGGCATCCCTTAGGCATGCTTGAAGGATCCTCTTATAGCTGAATGGGGCTTTTATTTTTGGGTTAAAGAGGACTTCAGGTTGATTTTAAGCTCAAAAGATCTTTAATAATGTATTATTTAATCAAAGCACATGAAAGAAATATAGACTGTATATTCTATATTAAACCTTCTATTTTATAATGCATTATTTAAACCATAGATGTCAAACTCAAGGCCCGTGGGTCGAATCTGGCCTGCTTGGCCATTTCATGTGGCCTGTGGTCCAATGCCCCCGGTGTTATCTTGTGGCCGGCTGCCTCCTCCTCACAGCTGCAATGTTCACGAGCTGTGTGCAGCAGCTCTTCGCATGCCTTGACATTGCGACGTCAGAGAGAAGGCTTCTGGTTCAGGCACAGAACGTGCGAGGAGCCGCTGCATGTGGCTTCGTGCACACTGCTGCTGTGAGCAGGAGGGAGCTGGCCACAAGATAATACTGGGGGTATCAGACCGTGGGCTGCATAAAACGGCCAGAAGGTAAGAAATGAATGTGTTTCCATTTCACATGTTTAAAACCTTCCATCTGCAATAACTTCACAGGACCTGCTGTTGATTTCATTATCCATTCTATGACGGGCAACATCATCCACAAGGTCTTTGATAGCAGTTATTCCAAGCACCAGCAGTAGAGATATAAGTGTTGTAGACCAGGACACAGTGGATATCATAGGAATTGCCTGTAGAATAAGCAGCATCAAGAAATAGGCGTCTGCTGCTCTTTTAAACTGTTCCCATAAGTTCAATGGCAAAAAGGTGATTGGATTGTACTTATAGGTCTTTATTGCATTTCCAAAATATTTACTCCTCTTAAAACAAAAACATTTCCTTTTCTTAAACTGGGGCTGGTCGTGGAAGCAGTGGTCATTGGCCTTCACTTGCCAGGAACATTCTTTTTTGGCCATCTCTTGACTCTGCTCCACCTCTCATTTAATTCTGTTCTGCTCTGGTTCAACATATGGACTCTCCCAGTCCTCGTTTGTTTCATCATCACTGTAGGGCATTTTTTCATCATTGGGATACTGGGAGGCATAGCATGGAGGGAGGGAGACAACAAAGGCAGGGGGAATTATTTTATTTTCAATTTAGTGTTTGAATTGTGTCAATTTTGAGAATTTTTATCTGCTGTCAGTATTTTGCACTGCTCAGGAAGAAATACATTTGTTTCTTTTTCTCTGGGAAGTTGTACTGCATGCAGATTCTTGAATCTTAGGGTTTCTTTGTTATATATAAGTACTTTTAGTTTTTGGTCACATATTTGCATAGGAGTTATCTGTGTTTTGGTAGGAATGAATGTTGAGAAGCATACAATGTGCTTTGTGTAGTTTAATTTAGTGGTTGACCTTTATGTGTTAATAAGATTATATTGTGTGTGTATATATGAAAAATGAATGGAAAAAATAGTGTTATAATTAGCATTATTATGAGGGCGGGGTCTGGGGCAGAGATTGGGTGGGGTTTGGCCCGCGACTGAGCCCATGTTTTGGATTTCGGCCCCTTAATGTGATTGAGTTCGACACCCCTGACTTAAACAAAGAGCATAAAAAAAATATATATATATATATACTAAACCTTCTATTTTGGGGGGTAAAGAGGACTACAGGTTGATTTTAAGCTCAAAAGATCTTTAATAATGCATAATTCAAGCAAAGCATATGAAAAAATATATAGATTGCATACTAAATATCATTTCCAACAGGTTAAGAACATTAAAAGAAATATACTATTCACACAATGGCTGCAGTTCAGAGCAAGTGGACGTGACTGATGTACAATCTTGACATCATCAATATGCACCTAGATGGCAGAATGCCACTAAAAAAAAAATAGGAATATGTGCTGGGGTATCTGACCATACTTGGGATTTTAACCTTTGGAAGACA
The DNA here is from genome assembly GCF_902459505.1 of Geotrypetes seraphini. Lineage (NCBI taxonomy): Eukaryota > Metazoa > Chordata > Amphibia > Gymnophiona > Dermophiidae > Geotrypetes > Geotrypetes seraphini. Next base: position 56,760,718 of record NC_047092.1, read on the forward strand.
GAAGCAGTGCCTTTAACCAGTGATTTACAGGCACTTTTTTTTAGACAGAGGCTCTTTGCAAGGTGATATGATACATTAGGAGATCCTAGCCATCTCAGAGTAAAAATAAGTTTCCCTCTGGACCCTGGAAAAGGTAGAGTGAAAATGTAAATGGCAAAGTCCATAATCCATACTCTCTTATGAGAGCAAAAAGAGGCTATTAAAGTATTGGGGGGTGTTGTGTGCATTTGAACCCATGACTTTTGCACCATGGAAGCAGCGCCTTTAACCACAGAGCTACAAGTGTTTCCTTTTAGGTAGGGGTTACTATTATTCTTTAGTGGCATTCTGCCATCTAGGTGCAGTTTGATGATGTCACAATGATGTCAAGATGTGCATCAGACACGTTCACTTGCTCTGAACTACAAGCCATTCTCTGTGAGTAGTGTATTTCTTTTAATGTTCTTAACCTGTTGGAAATGAGGTTTAGTATGCAATCTATATATTTTTTTTCATATGCTTTGCTTCAGTAATGTATTAATAAATATCTTTTTCAATTAGTAGTAAAGAGTCCTCCTCTTTAGGCTACAAAATAGCAGGTGAAGTATGCAATATATATATTTTTTTCATGCACTTTGTTTAAGTGATACATTATTAAGTGATGCATTTTTAAACATTCGCATTTTGAGCTTAACATCAACCTGGAGTTCTCTAAAACCCATAAATAAAAGTCCCATTCACCTATAAATGGACGCCTAACTGCCGCCTAAGTCACATCCACCTAACTAAAATCTATCTAGTGCCCAGCTCCCGCTCCAAAGTAGACCTGGTTTTGCAACGCCTACATTTTAGGTGTTAGGTAGATTCATTTGGGTGCTGAGCGGCATATGATTCTGTAAATGGACGTCCAAATCGAAGCCACTCCCACATCATGCCTACACCATGTTTATTTTTTAGGCACAGCTTTTTCTGATGGACATCCACAAAATTGTGGATATCTGTTTGTAGAATCGCGTCCAGCCTTTAGATGTCTAAGTTCCAATTAATGCTTATTAAAGTCCTTAATTGAACTTGTTATCCATTTTATTTGGACACCTAAGTCGGTAGACGTCCACATTTTGGACGCCTAAATTAGACGTCCTTTACAGAATCTAGGCCTATGTGTCCAGAAAGGCGGTTTCGATTATCTGCACTTGGACGTCCTACAGTGATTAGGAAGCCAAGTTCCAATTTAGGATGCTTTTTGGACATCTATGTTTTTTGATTATGAGACCGATTGATCAAGAGATGGTGTTTCTAGGAAAGGGTTGAAGCAAAGATAAAGATAGGGTATTTGCAGTCCTGTGGCTTGTACTGTACCTATTTGATGTATATAAGGAGGGCATACTTTCCATTATTTTCAGTATGACATCTTTTAATAATAATAAATTTATAAAATAAATTAAAAAGTACAGTGAATTCTGATTTTACTGGGATATCACTTAATTGGGACAGCCATTTACTTATGGCAAATATCTGCCACATGACATATTTATGAATAATATAGTATGTCATCAGTACATCATTTAGTATAAATAGACACCTAGCTACAGTTGCTCTCAGACTTGCAGTGACTGCATTTCTGATATTGGTAGCAATTTTTTCATGAAAAATGTAGATCCTTCCAAAAATGCTTAGAAGAGGTTTAACACTTGCTGACTCCTATATCTGCATAATCTTCGCTGATTTTGTTCATCTGTAGTCAATGAAGATAACGCGACGGGGTACATTTCAACAATTCCTACATTGTTATTAACTATTTTTAGATTAAATATTGTTCTGTAATTTGCATCAACTGTTTCTGCTCATTTAAAGTCATCATTGTATTTCTGTTAGTCAATAAACAAAAAGCTTATTTTGTCTTATGTACATTCAGCTTTTTACTTGAAACTTTGTTTAGTTAGGGCCCTGGCAAGAGTCTACCTCTAGGACTATGGTGGTAATTGAAAAGTTTTTGAACTATGTCAAGACCAATGCAATCTAGCATACCGATGCAAGCGTGCAGATAAAAAGTCTTCATTTTCTAAGATCACTGTAACTTTCTGATGACCAAGGGGAAAGAGTGCTCTGCAGTTTGTTCTAAACTGCACAGTGGTTAGACAAGGTTCAAGTTATAGTACCTGGCATGCTTGCAGATTGTTCATAATGAGGCAACTCATCTATTCATCTTGTCCCAGGAGGTAGAGGAGGTCATATCTGGCCTGCAGAAAGGAGTGTCTAGATGAGGTTTACGTATGCCCTAATGTGATCTGAACTATTGGTATAAGTGAATAACAAATGGATCATTCACTGTTTAAACTGTTTTTCTTGATAAATGGGACCTTTCCTGGATGTGGTTTGGCAGCTACTGTGAACATAGACTTGGCTTGATGTAAGGAGAGATTTATGTCACCAGTGGCACTTGAAGATGGTCTGTAATGCTAGCTGCTTATTGCCTGGAGCATCTCTGCTTACTACCTACTTCCACCACCCCCACCCCCACCCCCATGCACACACACACATTTTTTTTTTTGTTTTTGTGCTTGTTTTGTCCAGTTACTTTATTCCCATCCCACCCTACTCTTTTCTTTCTTCCCTTGTTTCCTGATGAACCTAGAGGTGGTATATTTTACATTGTTCTCTTTGGAGGGCAGAGATGGAGGAAGCTTCTGAGGATGTATGCATTGGGATGTATGTGATTAGCATATATTGTGAGATGATTGTTAAATATGAGAGGAGGTATACATGAGGAACATCTTTTGCTAGGTAACCAGTTTTTTGTCCTAGGACTGAACCAAGCAGAGGATGCTTTTAAGCATGTTATATGAGTGAAATTAGAGGGGCTATATAAAGGTTATATTCTGCACTGTTTATTTGTTTGATGCATGAGCCTGGATGGGAAGTATAAATGGATAGGGGAGGATTGGATTACATATGAGTTGAGAATTGGAGGGTATGGCATGACCATGGGCAAAGGTGGTTAAGGGGAATGGTACAAAGAGGTGTGTTATATGGGCTGGGGGGATGTTACCTGGGAGGAATAGGACGCTTTTGTCAGGGTATTTAATTACAGGTTCCACAATGGAAGGGAGGGTCCTATGCTGGGAGTCTTAAGGATTGCGATATGGATTTGCTTGAATTGCCTCTGCCATGTCAGAGGGTGGGATGAAAGGAAAAGGCTGTAGATTGTTATATAGAAACATTTGTGGTATCGGGACACACACTAAGCATTAAAGCACTATGACACAAAGGTGTAGATGTGGCTTTCTTGTAAGAGACCCACCTTACTGACAGTGAACACAAAAAATTAAAGAGATGGTGGGTGGGAAATATTTATGGAACCTATGCTGGGGCAAAAAAGATGAGTGGCAGTTCTGCTGTGCAAGTGCATGACTTTTGAGGTGGAGCAGACCCATTAGAAATCACAGGGCCGCTAAATGTTTATAGCATAGAGAACAGGTTACTGTGGGTAAGGTTTACTGCCCAAATAATTAGATCCATCATTTCATGAGGGGTTGGTGTGCTATATCTCTTCCCTAGGGACATCTTACATTATTACAGAGGGCAATTTAATTGTGTGCTTGAGGATGATATAGATGGATCCTCTGGTGGTCAGGACAGTGCGCATTGTCAACAGCATAGGCTAAGTTTATGTGAAGGTTATGATCTGTTTACATGTGTCAGGTCTCTTACATCTTGGAGAATGAGACTAGATATATCTTTCTAGACTCCTAATACCTCACTTCAAATAGAATATTTTTTTGGTTTCCTGTAAGATCCTGATGGGTGTAAGTGATGCCCAGAATCTGTTGAGATCTTGGATCATGCCATGATTTGGTTGGATTTACATAAGAACCTTTTGGGAGTGAACATACCATTATAAACCAAAGCATTGTTTTGGCTGTGCATAATGTTATCTGTTGTTCTATAATGTCTAGCTGCCTCTGACTACATTTATTTTCCATTTATTTACTCTTCAGGCTGTGTTCCTCAGTTCCTTTCCAGTTGTGTACTCAGAACTGCTGAAAATCTTTGATGTGAAAGAAGTGGCAAACTTGGTACATGATACTTTGGGAAGCTTGCCAACAATCACACATGCAGATGATTCCCTCCAAGCTGTAAAGCTACAGTGCATTGGGAAGACGGTAGAAAGTGAACTATATACCAACCCTGGTAAGGAAATAATCTGCTTATAGCAGGGAAGAGAAGTTCAGATAGCTCTATTCACATTTTAGTTATGAAGAGACTCGTGCAAATATACATCCTCATATTTCCAGACCAGTAAATCAATTGGCTAATTATTTTCAAAGGAAAGTATGGGGAATGAAATCTCAATTTTCAAGTGATCTAGAGGATTGGGGGTCTATCTAGAGATAAGAATAAAGGTGATGTTACTGTGAACTTAATTTAGACTAGGTGTAAAAAAGTAGATTGGGAGGAGTTTTTAAAGGTATATAATAGACATGTTAACCTTTTCCTATTGTGTGTCCTGGATGACGGGACATTCCAAAAATGACATAGACAGTGGACAAACAGTCTGTATGGACTAATAAAGAGCCAGGAACACAAAATATTTGAATTTACAGACTTATGACTTATTTACATTATATTTACAATAGCCATAAATGATAACGGTGAAAAATACAAAACTTTGCTAAAATAATTACGATTGGAACCAGCGTAATGTAAAATTTATTACGATAGGAAAAGGTTAAAGTATATTGCCACCTTGATCTTTGTCCAATTTATATTTTAAAGGAGGCTCCTCTAACCTTCAAGGTTGCTGTTTATGATTGGATAAATGTTATGAGAAGGCTTTTTTCTTATGGATCTGAGAGAAACTGTTCTGACCCCTATATTGAGAACCTTTCCTCAGGACCTACACAGGAAAACATACTAACTCTAGACACCACCAGCCGCAATTGCTTCACAGTTGGAATGCGTAAGTCAGCATGAGTCAATGAACGCAACGCACACTATGGTTCATATGACAGAATGCTATCCATCAAATACCTCGGCGCCTGCTGCAAAGATACGCCATAACTAATAATTTATAAAGAATTCGATATTCCAGTTTCAACCAATATAAAGATACATAGCATTCCGTCACATGATCACACTTGCGCAATCAAAACAGTGTTCGAACAATCACGTTCTGAACAACTTGCAGCGCACAAAACGATGATGCAGGTATCCCCAGTAACACCAAGTTACAATAGTTAGTACTTGATAACACCTCACTCTGCAGGATAGTCTTAAACATGGTACCTGATAAATACGATTGTAAATTGCTCAGCAAACGCAACTTAAAAAATGCTTTTCTAACTACACACCCCCTGAACATACACACACCCCCTGAACATCAAACAGGAATCCACTAACACAGTGTTCTTCATCCACCGGTCCGTGGGGCCCAGACAGTGGTACGACAACCTACTAGCAACACATGCAGCTAAATTGGACCCCTCCATCACCAACCTACTGACAGCTTCAACTGACCTCAAAGCTTTTCGAAAAAAAATCAAAACCATACTATTCAAGAAATTCATCCTAATTTCATAACCCCACTCTTCTCCCCTCTCTCCCCCTCTTAGGATCCTCCCTTCAAAATGTGATTTAGACCTAACGCCTTTAACTGCATTCCTCTTCCTGAAAACGTCCAGCTATCGTTTTGATGTATCAGGCCCAAGGTCTTTAATTGTATTCCTCTTCCTGGAAATTTCCAGTTATCTTTTTGTTGTAATCCGCTTAGAACTGCAAGGTACAGGCGGAATAGAAGTCATTAATGTAATGTAATGTAATGTCTTCAGCTGCCGGTCCACGGTTTGATCAATGCAGCGTTGTCTTCAGGCCAGCTCCCTCTTCCTCAGTGCTGCAGTATACAAAGCCATGGGCAGAGGCTCCTATGCGCATCCTGCGCCTGAATTGGAAGTCTTCTCTCCAACGTCGCAACATCAGAGGGAAGGCTTCCAGATGGCACTGCAGCACTGAGGAAAAGGGAACTGGCCCAAAGATAATGCGGGGGGGGGGGGGCGGCATAAAACAGCCAGGCAGGAGCAAGCCAGAAGGCAAGGAACAGCATGGAGGGAGACAACAACGGTAGGAGGAATGATTTTATTTTTTAATTTAGTGATTGAATTGTGTCCGTTTTGAGAATTTGCAACTGCTGTCTGTATTTTGTACTGTTAAGGAAGAAATGCATTTGTTTCTTTTTCTCTGGAGTTGTACTGCATGCAGAGACTTGCATCTTAGGGTTTGTTTGTATGTATTAGTACTTTTGGTCCCGTATTTGCAAAGAGGTTATCTGTGTTCTGGTAGGAATGAATATTGAGAAGCATACAATTTTGTGGTTAACCATTATGTGTTGTTAATTCGATGATATTGTTTGTTTGTGTGTAAGTGTGTGTGTGTATATATATATATATATATATATATATATATATATATATGAAAAATGAATGGAAAAATGGTGGTACAATTAGTACTATTATGGGGTTGGGGTCTGGGGCGGAGATTGGGTGGAGATGGGCAGGGTCTGGGCCACGACTTAGCCCAGTGTTCTTCAACTGCCGGTCCACAGACCGGTGCCAGTCCACAAAATAATTATTTTATTTCTGCCGGTCCATAGGTGTCAAAAGGTTGAAGAAAACTGCACTAACACCCCTAAATATTTCACCTTCTTGAATATTACAATTGTAGTATCCAATAAGTCGATTTTATCAGGAAAATCATTTTCAAATGATCAAACAAAACACATCACCTTAATTTTCTGTACACTTAATTTTAATCTGTTACAATTCATCCAAACTATAATCTCTGTCATAACTTCCTGTAGCCACTATACAGCCTTTCCAAAATCCCGATCAATGGGGAGAATAAACTGAACGTCATTGACATAGAGCCGATATGAGACCTGCGTGGACCGTAACAACCTGCAGAGGGGAATGAGACAAACAAAGCAGCTGATAAATCAGATCCCAGCGGAACACCCGTCATGACATTCTGCCGGTGGGACAATGTGCCATCTATTAAAACCTCCTGCTGCCTATTACTCAAAAAGGATGAAGACCGTTTTAAAATTTCTCCACAAACACCACAACTTTTCAATTAAGCAAGCAAAATGACGTGGTCCAACGTGTCAAAAGCAGCTGACACATCGAGAAACACTGCCAGATATTCCTTCCCATTATCCAGGTTGCCTCACACTTCATCCAGCAATGAGACCAACAAAGTTTCAGTGCTATGATATTTTTGAAAAGCGTACTGGCAGTCATCTAAGATTCCAGCCCCGACCTCGACTCCAGTGAAGTGTTCTACGGGACTACTACCTTTCACCTCAACCTTACTCAAACCTTCCTCATTTGGGAAGTCCTCGTCTTTGGGGAAATCAGCTAAATCTTCTCCTGAGGAGCCGTTATCCTCACTGTCTCCTTCAGGTAAGATAGCTAAGCCAACTCCTCCGGATATGCCACCCTTAGAACCGGTGGTTTTGAAGCTGCCCAGGAAACGTGTCTCAGATTCGAGGCATCATTCTTCTTCAAGGTCGTTTTCCTCGTAGCCACACCAAATGTACCAGATTCAGTGGTCTTGGTGCCAGTTTTGCAGAATATGTTGGAAACTATTCTGCATCAGGAGTTTGGTAACATGCTTTCCAAATTAACTCCTGCCCCGACTCTGCTTCCTGCAGTCCAGCCTAAGCACTCAACAGTATTTCAAGGAGTCGAGTCCTTGGCAGTGCCTCGAGCTCAACCTAATCACTCTATACAAGGAGTCGAGTCCTTAAGAGTGCCTTGAGATGAATCTACACACACTATCCAAGGAATTGAGTCCTTGAAAGTGCCTCAAGTTTACTGTTTCAAACGCCCCCTCATTGGAAGTCCTCACGACAGGTTCCTTGACCTATGCTTGGGGGGCTCATCTCGATGATCTCCGTACTCAAGGCCATTGGTCCAACACAGATCATCAGTGTCACATAAATCTGTTAGAACTCAGAGCGATCTTCAATGTTCTCAAAGCTTTTCAGCATCTTCTCCACAATCAAGTAGTCCTCATTCGTATAGACAATCAAGTTGCCATGTACTAAGTCAACAAGCAGGGAGGAACAGGATCTCTCCTTCTCTACCAGGAAGCTCAAAAGGTGTGGAATTGGGCAATCCTTCACAACACCTTTCTGAAAACGGTTTATATTCAAGGAGAGAAAAACTGATAACATTTTATAACAAACCCTTTGTACCACTTGTTGCCCATTCCTGCACTTTGGTTATTGCTTTTGACAGTATGTTTGCCATATTTGTTTGATTCATACTCACAGGAATTAATAGGAAAACATTGCATATGAAAATAGCCATTCCCCAGGTCTGAGGACTATCGAATTCGGTGTGGTCATAAAGATGTTGTAATTGTATAATAGTGATGAGAGGAGATCCTTGTAGTACTGCATGGTAGAGACCAATAGTCAGAGAAGGATCTATCTTTTAACACTCTGTAGCATCTTTTCATCAGGAAGCTGTGAAACCATTGTAAAATTTTTCTGATAATTTCTGTTTCAGCTAGGCTGTTTAGTAGCAGTGAATGGTCAACCGTGTCAAATGCTGCTAAGACAGGCTTCGAATATTTATCCATTGGGCCCATCATTGCTGGAGTTGAACTTTTTGGCTTAATTTTCCTTTTACACTCTTACAGTCTTACCTCTAAATAGAAGATCAAGCCAAACTTCAACTCTATAACTCCTCTCACTCCACGTGGGTCCAAGGGGCAGGGCGTGCCCCTTAGGGCATGCTCATTGGGTCACACCCTGCGGCTGCGGTGGCCTTTTAAATTAAGGAAGACGGGCCTGATGACGTCAGCGGTCTGTCTCACCTAATGCCTGCACTGGGTCGGACACCAGCCCAGCAGGAGAAACACAGGTGAAGGAAATTAAATTTAGGTGCCACAGAGGTCCGTGGCACACAGCAAGGCTCCTCCAATACAACCCCCAAATACTGCTAAGACACATCAAATACAATGTATTACACACACATGCACACAATATCAAATTGTAGCAGTAGCATTTGTTTTCCCATTCTTAATTCTTTTCTGACATTCAAACTCAGATCTATCAGACATGTTTCTGTACTACGTCAGTTTCTGAATCCATTTTGGAAGGACAATAGCATATTATATTTGTTAATGTAATCTTTTTATCTTCTGAAATAGGTGGGTTTTTTGTTTGTTTTTTTTGCTTCCCATCTTTTTGGGAATGGTAAATGTTGTCATTATGGGCCAGATTCTGTAATCGGCGCCTATGTCAGCTGCCTAAAAAGTGGCCACTGATCGTCTGTCAATCACATGACAGCGCTAGTTACAGAGTCATGCCTAAATTCAGCCAAGATAGGTTGCTGAAATGTAGGCCTGGAAAACCCTGGCCTACATTTCAGCCGACTATGTCGCCAAGGGATCCTAAAGTCAAGCAGCAGCAGCCATAAACTGATTGCAGCAGGGGAATTTATCTCTGATCAGTTGAACCAGCAATGTTTCCTTCCTGCTAGAACCCCTGAACCCTCCTTTGAAGTCCCGTGGCAGGAGGAATGCACACTCACTCCTGGAACTCCCAAACCCCCATTTGAAGTCCTGCGGTAGGAGAGATGCACATTCCCTCCTGCCTGCAAGCTCCCCCCCTTCCCCGAACCCATGATCCGCCCCAACCATCGAGTCACAGCTGGGTAGCCACTTTAACCCACCTAACGCCACTTCTGGCATTGGCCATGCTTACTTTGGTGTTTCGTGGCCTAAAGCAGCTACCTAGCCACAATGTCAGCCACCTTTTATTTAGGCATTGGTAGGTGTTTCAACCCTGCTGTTTCTAATGGCATTTTTCAATTAACTTAGGCAGCAGCAGGGCACCTACCAATGCCTAAGTTTAGATGCTGGTTATAGAATTTCCCTGGATATGAATTTCCTGTCGCAATCTGTCAGCTCCCACTGTTTTTCTCCTTTTGAAAAGCCTATGAAAGGGAAATGTGCGTAGCAGAAACATACTTTTGGTGTTTCTAGCAATGTTAATTGTAATTTTATTGCGTACTTGTTTTATTTTATTTGTATGTACTTTGTAATCTGCATAGATCTTTGCGGAATATAAATGTTTTAAAATAAATAAAAAATTAAAACTGTCAGCAGTTTTTAAAAATGCTTTTATGGAGCTGGTGCTCCTGCCAACATATGTAAATGCTGTTGAATGTTGATCTTAGAGTTCCTATAAAAGAAGAAGAAAATCCTAGCTTCCACTGGTCTGTTATCCTTTAAATTATTCTTAAAGGCTGAATGCATCATAGCAATAGGATTATGCTTAGCTTCTTTGTTTACTTACCTTCTAAACATTTTTCCCCACTGGATTCCTCATTATGTTCATTTCTTCCCATCCTGAAATACTTCTAGAGCTTCCCACTCCCCCCCCCCCCCCCCCTCCTCCTCGATTCCTTTCATTCTGTATCTCATCCACATTCTGTATTTCATTCGTCCATTTCTCCTTCTCTGCTTATAAAGCAGTTTATTTATACATGTTGCATACTAGAAGCAAACCGATACAAAGCTGGGGGATCCACAAATTAGTTTTTTTTTAGCACTGCTTTATCACACTACACTGGTACTAAAGGGTTTCCTGCTTTGTTTTCTCTTCGAATAGCTATAATACTGTATAATGGTTTTCATGCTTAAAATCACTTGGTTAGGAAACAATATTTCCTTATATTATTTTCCTTTCTATTTTTATGCACAGAACAATGATTAAAAACATTTTTCTCTGTGCTGTAGTTCTATACATTAGAAGCATGCATCTTTTTATAGAGAATAAAAAAATAGAATATGTAATATAAGCTAGTGTCTTTCACAGCAAAATGAATAGAATGAGAATGGTGTTCATTTATCTTCTTTTTTTTTCAGATTCTCGTTGCATTCTTCTGCCTGTAGTTTTACACCACCTCCACATGCACTTGCAGGAGCAGAAAGATCTTGTAATGTGTGCACGTATCCTTAGCAACGTGTTTTGTCTCATCAAAAAAAACAGCTCTGTAAGTAAATACAGGTCATGGGGAACACTGAATTCATTATGTGTAAGTGCTTGAACCTAGAATTACAGTTTCAGGAATTTCTTTTAATTTGAAATCCATGCCATGCATTTTATTGAACAGCATCCTTGAATTTATGTCTATATATTTTTTGTTGTTGTTTGAGATTATTTTAAACTGACTGGATTTAATCAGGTTTAGGGTGCATCTCTTATTTGGTAGAATCTAAATTTATAGTTGTGATTTCCTATACCATACTTTTTCTTAGATATCTGGACAGATAAACATATAGGACCAAATTCTATAAACATTGCAAAAAAAGAGTGCTAAGTGCTTTTCTATAAAGTGCTATTTTGAGTTGGGTACCATTTATAAAATAATGCTTAGTACCGGAATCCATGTCTAATTTTTAGAAGCAAGGATTAAAACAAACTGAAACCTGGTATACATCCTCATGCTTAAAACAGGCAGGCATATTCTGTTACAGTTCATAGATACCGTATTTTTCAGACCATAAGACACACCTACCTGTAGAGGAGGAAAAACCAAGAAAAAAAAAATTTGCTTCAGAATTTTTTTTTCTTCATGGTTTTTCCTCCTCTACACATAGGTGCATCTGGTGCTTGGAAGCCCAAAGCCCGAAACAGCCTGCAGCACAAAGCCTGAAACAGCTCGAAGAAGCAGCCTGCAGTCCGAAGCCACCAAAAGAAGCCGCCTGTAGGCCGAAGCCCCCTCCCCCAGTACCTTTTTTAAATAGTAGTGGTTGTCTCCTGCTGGATGGCTGCCTTTCTCTGCAGAGCAACGCAGAACACAGGAGCACGACCTTTGTGCTTCCTGCCTGGTCCCGCGCTGCTGTGATTGGCTGCGGTCAGTAACTGACTGCAGCCAATCACAGAGCGGTGCAGGACCAGGCAGGAAACACAAAGGTCATGCTCCTGCATTGTGCGTCGATCTGCAAGGAGGCAGCCGTCCAGCAGGAGACCTCGCTGGACCACTGCCACTTAAAAAAGGTACCGGGGGGGTGCACGGTGTATTAGGTCCATAAGACACCCCCCCTTTTCCACCCCCTTTTTTTGAGTGGAAAATGTGCGTCTTATGGTCCAAAAAATATGGTACTTATTCTCCATTTCAGAAGAGGACTCAGGCCCTGATTCTCCAAAAGTGCGTCGCGATTTTAGGCAGCTGTAGGCGTCCTACAGCTGTCTAATCAGCCAATCGGGATGCACGTTTTTTTTAAAAAAATACTCCCCAGGCAGGCCGCCTATATTGAAGGCGAGGCCCGCAAGACACCTAGGCCCTGATTCTGTATAGGACGCCCGGGAGAGGCGTCCTATTCAGAATCGGCCTAAACTAAACCCAGATTCTGTAACCGGCGTCCATGTTACAGACGCTGGTTAGAGAATCGGGTTAGATTAGACACGGCCCACTACACTTATCGTGGCAAGGGATCTCTCTGCCGCTATAAGTATAGCGGGCCGCGGCCCCCTGACCGATCGCTGGCAGGAGAGTGCCCAAACCCTCCTGCCAGAAGATGCCCCCCCGACACTACCAACCGCCCCCCCCCCCAACACTACCGACCGCCCCCTCCGACATTACCGATCTCCCCCCCCCCGACAATATCGATCGCTGGCAGGAGGATGCCCAATCCCTCCTGCCCGAAGACGCACCCCCCCCGGCGCTAACAACCCCCAAACCTCCACTCCACCAAACCTGTTCTTACGGCCAGATGGGTCTTGCACGTCCAGCCGGCAGGCACGCCTACAGCTGCCTAAAATCGGGACGGCACTTTGGAGAATCAGGGCCTAAATGTCTATTTTTATTAATTTATTTATTTAAAAATTATTTATAGCCCGCCTATCCACAAATCTAAGCAGGAAACCAATTTACATACACAGGCATAATAAAATCTATAACCCGAAAGATTAATGTAGAGTTACACCTACTACCAAGCACATCAGCCCAACCAAGAAAAGAATGACATGGATATGATTCAATCAATGATCTGAAAAAATGTCAAAACATAGAATTTAGTTTCTACAAATTGGCACTTAACAAAATAAGATAACATTCTTTTCAGCTACAGTAGCAAAATAATGCTCAGAATTTAGGAAGTTGGTTGGGCGGGCACCCCCTCATATGTTTATTTTTCTAAGATGGATTTTTGTGCTGTACACACTTGGTGCTAAATGTCCATTTCTAGAACAGGTTCTATGTTGATAGATTCTGTTCTAAAATACTGGTGAAATGAGATACACTGATCTGCACTTCCTACTCATTAAATTCAAATAATTCTTGCATAAAGATTACTTTTATAATAATTTTGAAGCCTTGGTCTCCTTCTGGACAGTGTCTGCAAACATACATGTTTAGCTCTACCCTAATCAAAACTGTGAGAGAATGTTCATAATGCAGAAAGTTGCATTAGACCAATAACAAGTGTTATTGCAGTGTAATGTGGTTTGCACATTTTCCTAATTGCTATTCGGTGCTAATCATGAAAAGTGAACATTTCACAGAAACATGTCAGACTGGAGTAGATCACCAAAAATAACTTAAATGCAACCAATAATTAAAGTGCCTTTTACAACGCATTGCCTGGTGGTGATTCAGTTCTGAACGTGGTGGACAAGATATTCAGAGGCACATGTACTTATTAAAAATCAGAGCTAATACTTAAGAGGTTGACAAGGAAAAATACAGGCTCATCACCATAGAATAGAAATCTTTTGTGTGGAGAATGTTTCCCATTACCAAAATTTGTTTTCTCTTTTGCCTCCATGTTTATGTATGTAGCTAATGCTAATTCAGACAAAACCACAACACAAACTACCGTATATCAGTAATAAAAATGCTAACAGTAATTGAGAAAATTAGACTTAGAATATTGTATGATTCATAAAGATGAATCAAGAACCAATTCTTGGTTTTCTTCATATTTTTTTCGTAATTGAACGATGGCATGTCTTCCTATTTATTGTGAGCTTTGAAGGAATTTTGTTTGTATGTATAAATACTGTTAAATTATGTTTAAGATCCTTTTTTTCCTTGTATCATCTGATATTGTAACTATTAAACTTGCATTAAAAATAAAAAAAAGAATATTGTATGTTTCTCTCTCTCTTTTTGTATGTGTGGAAATAAACACTAGCTTGTGCTCAGTTTAACAATGTTTATTAATATATCGATATATGAGAACACACATCTTAAAGGCATAATATGTTCTAAACTATGGACAAAAGCCAGCCCCTTATATAGGGAATTTGGCATTTTAAACACAAAGGGATCTCATGACTACATGAAAATGAAGAGAAACTTGCAAAAGAGGCAAAAACTCAGCAATTTTTTTAGATACATCAGAAGCAGAAAACCTGTGTGAGAATTTGTAGGACCGTTGGATGATCAAGGAGCGAAAGGGGCCATAGCGGAAAGACTGAATGAATTCTTTGCTTCGGTCTTTACGGAAGAAGATGTAAGAGATCTACCTGAACCAGAAATGGTTTTCAAGGGTGATGATGCGGAGGAGCTGAAAGAAATCTCGGTGAATCTGGAAGATGTACTGAGCCAAATTGACAAGTTAAAACGTGATAAATCGCCAGGACCGGATGGTATATATCCCAGGGTATTAAAATAACTCAAAAATGAAATTGCTGACCTGCTGTAACCTGTCGCTAAAATCATCTGTAGTACCTGAAGATTTGAGGGTGGCCAATGGTAACGCTGATTTTTTTTAAAAGGGCTCCAGCGGAGATCCGGGAAATTACAGACCGGTAAGTCTCACTTCATGCCGGGAAAAATGGTAGAAACAATTATAACAAATAAAATTGTGGAACACATAAACAAGCATGATTTAATGAGATGGAGTCAGCATGGGTTCAGCTGAGGGAGATCTTGCCTCACAAATTTGCTTGACTTCTTTGAAGGTGTGAATAAATATGTGGATAAAGGTGAGCCATTTAAATAGTATATCTAGATTTTCAGAAAGCTTTTGATAAAGTTCCTCATGAGAGGCTCCTGAGAAAATTAAAGTGTCATGGGATAGGTGGCAAAGTTCAGTTGTGGATTAGGAATTGGTTATCAGATAGAAAACAGAGGGTAGGGTTAAATGGTCATTTTTCTCAATAGAGGAAAGTAAACAGTGGAGTGCCACAGGGGTCTGTACTGGGTCCGGTGCTATTTAACTTATTTATAAATGATATGAAAATTGAAATGACGAGTGAGGTGATTAAATTTGCAGATGACACTAAACTGTTCAAAGTTGTTAAAACGCATGCGGATTGTGAAAAATTGCAGGCGGACCTTAGGAAATTGAAAGACTGGGCGTCCAAATGGCAGATGAAATTAATGTGGACAAATGCAAAGTGATGCACATTGGGAAGAATAACTTGAATCACAGTTACCGGATGCTAGGATCCACCTTGGGGATTAGCACCCAAGAAAAGGATCTGGGTGTCATCGTAAACAATACGATGAAATCTTCCGCCCAATGTGTGGTGGCGGCCTAAAAAGCAAATAGGATGCTAGGAATTATTAAAAAAGGGATGGTTAACAAGACTAAGAATGTTATAATGCCCCTGTATTTCTCCACAGTGCGACCTCATCTGGAGTAATGCGTTCAATTCTGGTCTCCTTATCTCAAGAAAGATATAGTGGCACTAGAAAAGGTTCAAAGAAGAGCGACAAAGATGGTAAAGGGGATGGAACTCCTCTTGTATGAGGAAAGACTAAAACGGTTAGTGCTCTTCAGCTTGGAAAAGAGATGGCTGAGGGGAGATATGATTGAAGTCTACAAAATCCTGAGTAGAGTAGAACGGGTACAAGTGGGTCGATTTTTCATTATGTCAAAAATTACAAAGACTAGGGGACAATCAATGAAGTTACAGGGAAATACTTTTAAAACAAATTGGAGGAAATTTTTTTCCACTCAGAAAATAGTTAAGCTCTGGAATGCGTTGCCAGAGGATGTGGTAAGAGCGAATAGCGTAGCTGGTTTTAAGAAAGGTTTGGACAAGTTCCTGGAGGAAAAGTCCATAATCTGTTATTGAGAAAGACATGGGGGAAGCCACTGCTTGTCCTGTATTGGTAGCATGGAATATTGCTGTACCTTGGGTTTTGGCCAGGCACTGGTGACCTTGATTGGCCACCATGAAAAGGGCTGCTGGGCTTGATGGACCAAAGGTCTTACCCAGTAAGGCTATTCTTATGTTCTTAAATAGATTCATTATTACAGGTACATAGGTTAGTTTATTCTTCCATGATACTCTCCTTCACCCCTTTGAAGGCCTAGTGTTTATTAAGTTATAAACTGGTCACTACCCAAGATACAAGTGATTTATTATGTTTTTCCTCTCCAGAAGGGCAGTGAAATGCAGATTCAGCAAAGAGATCATACATAGTACATGTAGTTAATAATCTTACTAGTTCCAGAAGAATCCTAACTTAATACTAGAAGTGCATTAATAAGTGTATTTCCAAAGTGGAATTTTTCTAGTTCCACATATGTATGATTAAATGAAAAGTGATGCCCCCACCTCCATAATGCATTAACAAATATTGGCACTGATGCACTACACATGTTCACTTGTTCTTTGAAATCTCTTTGTTCAACTCAGTTGGCAAGAAATGTCTTTGTGAAGAGTCAGTTTTTCTGTTGCTTGTGATATGGAGGCATGCAGCAAGCACCAGTCAGTGTGATTTAAGCAGCATTCCATGATAGAATTTCAGACTGTTGAATAAGTCCCTCTGATTGAAATTCATTGCCACATGCAGATTGTGGTGATGATTGTTTAATGTGACTATTGTGTGTTGCTTGGCCAAAAAATGTAAAAGATTGTAGACCAGAAAAGGCTGATTTGTGTGATCAAAAATGAAGTGGGTGACCATGTCAGCAATGAATGAGTCTCCCATCAGAAAAGTTTACAAACTTGTAAAGGACAATTTGAGGATCACTCAAACCGTTACATTGTGACCCTGAAACTTTGAAAGAGTGATTGAGTAGAATTCTGAAACACAAGAAGAAAATGTTGCTTCAATATGACAACTCTAGACCTCAGATTAAGGCTTATCCATATAGTGTCACCCAATGGGTCATGGGGCCTTTAGCAGGGACCCCGCTGGGTGGCACAACAAGGATCTAGCATGCTTCCTAAAGGAGGACAGCCCTACAGAGGTGCTAAGAATAGGCAGTTGCCAAATCCAGCACTCAGCCTTTATTCCATGGAATCTTTTAACTCGGATTCATATAGTGCATTTATTCAAAAAAATAAAACTTAGGCAAGAAGCACTACCAAAAGGCACAGCAGAAAATGAGCAATAACAAAAAGAGAAAAAAAAACCCCAATAAGTATAGAACTTCCTTTAAATACTCCTGCACAGTTCCTTAGATAGTCTGGGTACCACGCCCTTCCTCCAAACCTTGCCTTTATTCTAGCTATAGTCCAGGCATTCTTCCCAAGACCTCAAGGACTGTTCCCCTTGTAGTGTAACTCACTTTTGGTCACTACTGAAACTTGAGTGCAGGTCGTTTGGCATCTGTGTTGGTTCCTGGGTCTTTATCATTTGCTGGCTGCATCCCCCCTCCCCCCCGAAGAGCTGTGAGGAGCTATGGGGGTCTAGGTCTTCAGGCTAACACAGTCTGGCTGCAAAACAAGCATCTGGAAGATTTTTTGTTTACTTGTTTGAGGCAGTAAGTCTTCACCATCTTCCAGCTTCTGTTTAAGCTAAAGCAGGCACAGCACCAGCAGCACAGTGAGTACTGGCCATTGTAGTTTATGGGACACATCAGGGGACAGGTCTTTAATTTGGGGGGTTTCTGGGACTTGGATTTCAGTTTGTCACTTCCAAAAACCCTTTTCCCATTTTTTTTTTGCACTTTTATTTAGTTGTCCCGGGCTGTTTTTTTGGTGTTCTTGGATTCAGAAACACCTCAATTTTTATTAAAATTGATAGATATGGACTCCTCAGGCTATTTTTCCCCTGATTTCATGCCAGATTTGCATTAAATGAGTGTTTTAGGAGCGTCCTTGTTCCATGTGCTGCAGAGCATGTGAGGGGAGCAGGTTCACTGAGTTTAACCCCTCTGATCTCTCTAGGGCGGTTTTGGGGAAAAACCTTTCCCTGGAGCCCTTAGATAGCAACTTGGCATCATCTGCAAAATGTAGATGCACAGAAGTTTCTGGGCCCATGAGAAGACAAGGAAAGTCCCTGGAGGTTACCTCAGGTCTAATCTAATCTAATCTAAACCTGAGGTTTGTATACCGCATCATCTCTACATTCGTAAAGCTCGACACGGTTAACAAGAATTAGGGTAGAAAGGAACTCCAGTGGAGGGAAGAGGCAAAATGAAGAGAAAATTTAGAAGACTAGAATAACCAGAGAGGGAGGAGGAGTTACATTTTTGAGAATAACCAGGTTTTCAGATGTTTACGGAAGAGTTGGAGGGAGCTCAGATTCCTAAGAGGGGAGGTAAGGTTGTTCCAGAGCTGAGTGATTCTGAAAGGGAGGGAAGAACCTAGTTTTCCTACAAGTGACACGCCTTTTAGAGAGGGAAAGGAAAGTTTCAGTTTTGGGGTGGATCTGGCAGAATTGGGGTTAGAGGAGTTCCAAGAAAGAGGAATGAAGGGAGGGAGAATACCGTGTAGGATCTTGAAAGTGAGGCAGGCACATTTGAAGTGGACTCTGGAGATAATCGGAAGCCAGTGGAGCTTGGATAAAAGCGGTGAGACGTGGTCAAATTTGCTTTTTGCGAAGCTAAGCTGCAGTAGTCCAGTCTGGAAAGGATGGTGGATTGGACAAGGACGGCAAAGTGTTTTTGATGGAAACAGGATCTCACTTTTCTCAGCATGTGAAGGCTGAAGAAACATTTTTTTACTAGGGAGTTGAGGTGGTCGTTGAATAAAAGTGTAGAGTCAATGATGACTCCCAGAACTTTACTAGAATATTTAAGATGCAGAGTGGGGCCAGAGGACAGTGGGATGGAGGTGGGCAGTTGGTCCAATTTTGGGCCGAGCCAGAGAAGTTTTGTTTTAGATTCGTTCAGTTTCATCTGCACAGTGTGGGCCCAGGATTGAAGGTTCGATATACATGAGGATATGTTCGCCGAGAGGTTGGTGAGGTTCCGGTCGGTCTCGAGGAGGACAAAGATATTGTCTGCGTAAGTGTAGAGTGTTTCAAGGGGGGAGAGATGGAGGAGTTTAAGGGAGGACATATAAATGTTGAAGAGGATAGGAGAGAGAGGTGAGCCTTGCGGGACTCCACAGATCGGGTTCCAGGGGGAGGAAGAAGTGCCCTTCATGTTGACTATGTAGGAGCGGGAGCGTAAGAACTTCGAGAACCAGTCAAGGACTGTGGAGTTTATGCCTATCTCGGTGAGTTGGTAAATTAGAATATCATGATGGACAACATCAAAAGCTGCAGAGAGGTCGAATTGAAGAAGGACGGCGAATTTGTTGCGAGAATGGAGATATTGAACTTTTGAGATTAAGGAGGTCAGAAGGGATTCGGTGCTGAAATTGGGACGGAAGCCGTATTGGTAGGGTTGAAGAATGGTGAATTTCTCAAGGTAGAAAGATAGTTGAGTGGATATGATGGACTCTAGCATCTTGGTAAGAAGGGGAATGTTAGCTATTGGACGGTAGCTGGATGGTGTAGAGGGGTCAAACTCAGGTTTTTTCAGTAGTGAGGTTAAGGAAATATGGCCTATTTTTGGGGAGAAGAGACTCGAATGGAGGGTGGAGTTTATGAGAATGGTAAGAGATGAGATGGCCTGAAGGGGAGTGTTTTCGTAGAGGTAGGAGGGGAAAGGATCCAAGGTACAGTTGCAGGATTTCAATTTGAGGCAGAGATTATAGACCAGGGATTCGGAAACAAGTTCGAAGGAAGACCAGGATCTGTCTGCTGGGATAGGGTAGGAGCCTGTTGGGATAGGGTTGGGGTCAATTGGAATCAGAGATTTGTAGGATATTGCAGGTGGGAAGGAGCGCCTCAAGGTGGAGACCTTATCATTTAAGAACTTTGCTAGAGAATCGGCTGAGGGGGAGGAGGGAAGTATGGAGTCATTTTTGGAGGTTAAGGAACGCCAGATGTTAAATAATGTGCTATTCTGATTGTTGGATTTGGAGAGGTCCTCCTGTTCAGGGATTTATATCGGATTTTATTAGACTTATATTTGAAGCCTATATGGGCTATCGGGGCTTATACTGCCAGGCACCCCTGCAAATGTATCAAAAGTGACTTTGTTGCTCTGGGAGAGAAGGTGAAGCAGTCAGGTGTGCAGGTGGTATTCTCGTCCATCCTCCTTGTTGAGGTTAAGAGCCAGGTCAGAGAAGCACACATCCTGAAGATGATTGCATAGCTAGTGGATGGTATCGTCGAGAGCATTTTGGCTTCCTGGACGATGAGATGATTTTCCAAGGGTTACTGAAGGGAAGACGTGTCTTCAGTGGCAGACTGGCTAATTACTGAAAAGGGCTTTAAACTAGAAGTGATGGGGCAGGGTGATCAAAGCCATCGGGTGAGTATAAGCCCTCAGGTAAGTAAATCACAGAATACCTCTACATGGATGGGAAAAGGGGACAATGTCTGGAAAATAGTATATACTAATGCTCAAAGTATGGGAAACAAAATTCTGGATCTAGAAGCAGTGATGGAAGAAGATGAGTTGGATATAGCAGCGATCACAGAGACATGGTTCACCGAGAACCAGATGTTGATTGGAGTATCCTTATTGCAGGGTCTTCTAGAAGTAGGGAGATCCTGGATTCTCTACAAGGAAAAATGTTCCAGCAGTTGGTAATGGAACCCATGTGAGATTGGGTCATACTGGACTTAATGCTTACAAAAGGGGAAAGTGTTCTGATATTACAGTAGATGATCATCTGGATATCGCGGTTTGTAAGGGGAGGGATAGGCTTGCCAAAAAAGCCAGGTATTTATAGTCAATTTGAAATCCTTAAATGGGGTTAAATTGCTTATAAGTAGGAAGTGGCAGATAATTCCAGGTAAATGATGCTGTAAAATTGAATGCCCTATAGGGCTCATAATCGAAATAGAAAAACATCTAAATATCGGCCTAAATCGGCACTTGGACAATCAGTGAGACAAGTCGTCCAAGTGCCGATAATTGAACCAGGTTTTAGACATTTTTAAAAATGCCGCCAGCCTCCCTGAACCCCTGGCACCCCCCAACACCTCCCAAATCCATCTCCCTGACACCCCCCCCCAATACCCCACTCTGGCACCCATAAGCCCACCTCGACCCCCCTCCCCAATTCCTTTCATAGTCAGGTTGGTCGGAGGGATGCCTGCTCTGTCCAGCCGGCAGGCCTGCCTCTTCAAAATGGCGGGTCTCCCCTTCCTGGGATGCACCGAGAAGGGGCCTAAGATCCTGATTGGCCCAGGTGCCTAAGGCTCCATCCATAGGAGGAAGGACTGTGGCTCACTGGCTGAGCTGCTGCCTCTGTACTCAGTGGTTTGTAAGATCAAGTCCCGGTGCTGCTCCTTGTGACCCTGGGCAAGACACTTAGTAACATAGTAACATAGTAGATGACGGCAGATAAAGACCCGAATGGTCCATCCAGTCTGCCCAACCTGATTCAATTTAAATTTTTTTTTTTTTTTTTTTTTTCTTCTTAGCTATTTCTGGGCAAGAATCCAAAGCTTTACCCGGTACTATGCTTGAGTTCCACCTGCCGAAATCTCTGTTAAGACTTACTCCAGCCCATCTACACCCTCCCAGCCATTGAAGCCCTCCCCTGCCCATCCTCTACCAAACGGCCATACACAGACACAGACCGTGCAAGTCTGCCCAGTAACTGGCCTTAGTTCAATATTTAATATTATTTTCTGATTCTAAATCTTCTGTGTTCATCCCACGCTTCTTTGAACTCAGTCACAGTTTTACTCTCCACCACCTCTCTCGGGAGCGCATTCCAGGCATCCACTACCCTCTCCGTAAAGTAGAATTTCCTAACATTGCCCCTGAATCTACCACCCCTCAACCTCAAATTATGTCCTCTGGTTTTACCATTTTCCTTTCTCTGGAAAAGATTTTGTTCTACGTTAATACCCTTTAAGTTTTTGAACGTCTGAATCATATCTCCCCTGTCTCTCCTTTCCTCTAGGGTATACATATTCAGGGCTTCCAGTCTCTCCTCATACGTCTTCTGGCGCAAGCCTCCTATCATTTTCGTCGCCCTCCTCTGGACCGCCTCAAGTCTTCTTACGTCTTTCGCCAGATACGGTCTCCAAAACTGAACACAATACTCCAAGTGGGGCCTCAACAATGACCTGTACAGGGGCATCAACATCTTCTTCCTTCTACTGACTACGCCTCTCTTTATACAGCCCAGAATCCTTCTGGCAGCAGCCACTGCCTTGTCACACTGTTTTTTCGCCTTTAGATCTTCGGACACTATCACCCCAAGGTCCCTCTCCCCGTCCGTGCATATCAGCTTCTCTCCTCCCAGCATATACGGTTCCTTCCTATTATTAATCCCCAAATGCATTACTCTGCATTTCTTTGCATTGAATTTTAGTTGCCAGGCATTAGACCATTCCTCTAACTTTTGCAGATCCTTTTTCATATTCTCCACTCCCTCTTCGGTGTCTACTCTGTTACAAATATTGGTATCATCTGCAAAAAGGCACACTTTTCCTTCTAACCCTTCAGCAATGTCACTTACATACATATTGAACAGGATTGGCCCCAGCACCGAACCCTGAGGGACTCCACTAGTTACCTTTCCTTCCTTCGAGCGACTTCCATTAACCACCACCCTCTGGCGTCTGTCCGACAGCCAGTTTCTGACCCAGTTCACCACTTTGGGTCCTAACTTCAGCCCTTCAAGTTTGTTCAACAGCCTCCTATGAGGAACTGTATCAAAGGCTTTGCTGAAATCCAAGTAAATTACATCTAGCATATGTCCTCGATCCAGCTCTCTGGTTACCCAATCAAAAAATTCAATCAGGTTCATTTGGCACGATTTACCTTTTGTAAAGCCATGTTGCCTCGGATCCTGTAACCCATTAGATTCAAGGAAATACACTATCCTTTCTTTCAGCAACACTTCCATTATTTTTCCAACAACTGAAGTGAGGCTCACCGGCCTGTAGTTTCCTGCTTCATCCCTGTGACCACTTTTATGAATAGGGACCACATCCGCTCTCCTCCAATCCCCAGGAATCACTCCCGTCTCCAGAGATTTGTTGAACAAATCTTCCAGTGCCCACCTCTTTGAATGTCAGCTTTGAAATTCCAAAGAGACAAAAAGCTGATATAGAACTCCCCATTCCCTTTCCCTTTGGCACCCAGGCTAATCAGGGCCTTAGGCCCTCTTCCCAGTGCACCCTTCGATACACTGGGAGGGGGCTAAGACTCCCATTGGCCCAGATACCTAGGAAGTAGGCATCCCTCTTGCCTATCACGGTTGGGGGTGTAAGGGATTTGGTGGGCTAGCCGCAGGAGAGAGTGAGCATCCCTCCTGCCTATTGCAGTTGGGGGGTGTCAGAGTTTCAGTTGGGCCGGTGACAGGAGGAAGTGGGCATCCCTTTTGCCAATTGGTGGGTCCTCTGTCCACCGCAGCTGGCTCAGCTGATTGTGGCAGGGAGAATTCCCTACCCCCCCTCCCCAATCAGCTGCAACTTCATGGAGCATGCCGATTCAGCTGATTGGGGATAACTTCCCCTGCTATGATCCACATATGGCTGCTGCGGTCTAGCAGCAAAGATAAGCAACTGAAATGTAGGCCAGGGTTTTCCAGGCTTACATTTCAGCTGCCTATCTTGGCATGAATCATGGCTAGGTAGCTGCTTTAGCCCGCCTAACACCACTTCCAGTGTTGGCCATGCATACTGCGGCGTTCCATGGCCTAAAGTGGCTACCTAGCCACAATTCCAGCTGCCTTTTATTTAGGCATTGGTTGGTGCTTCAACACTTCTGTATTTTGCCATTTTTCAGTCATCGGCATCGGCAGGGCACCTATAGCCACCTAGTTTAGACGCTGGTTATAGAATTTTCCCCTAAGTGACTTGCCCAGAGTCAGAAGGAGCAGGCTAGGTTTGAACTCACAACCTCGGGCAGCAGCAGCTCTAACAGTCACTCACTCACACAGTAACCTTTTTTCCCCTTTTGGGGGGAAAAAGGTGGTTACTTCGGTTTATATTCAGATGGGTTTATATTCAAGTATATATAGTACACTACTTTCTCCAAAATTTTAGACATAAAGCACAAGTTGGAAATAGGATGGTAATGAGTTGTGAGTGATGGGTCCAATGTCAGTTTCTTCAAGATAGGGTGGACTATAGCTAATTTCCAGGTCGTAGGAAATTTTCCAGTGGAAAGACTCAAATTTATAATTGCCAAGAATGGTGGGAAATGAATTCAACTGTGGAAGTTTCAGCCGCGAAGATGGAAATGGGTCACATCCTGAAAAGGTGACCCTTAATGAGGCTATTGTTTTCTGAAGGGGCAGTAAGTTTGTGGTTGAAAAAAAGCCCAAGTGAATTGACCAAAGGAATAAGAAATTGGAGTACCGGGATCATTTGAGACATCAGTAGAAGTCTCCTGTAAGGGTAGAGGAGGGAAATAGGATTAAAGTGTTAACTTTATTTACAAAGAACAATGCTAACTCCTGAGCTGAAGACATAGGTCTTGACAGGTCACTCTGCCTTTTGGTCAACTGACAAAAGATTGAGTGAAGCTCATTAGAAGGATTTAAAGATTTCTTTAATATACAGGAGTAGTAAGATTTTTATAGCTAATTTCAGATAGGGATTATATTCCCAGTGGAATTCTATACATTTTTGAGATTTTGTTTTTCATCATCTACATTGTGCCCCCTCCCCCCACACCCACAAACCCAATTGTCTTTTTAATAAGCTAAGACCCTGATGGTACCAAGGATTTTTCTGTTGAGATGAATGTATTTTAAGCTGAATTAGAGGGGCCAGAGAATCAAATGCAGATTTTAAAATTGCATACCAAGAATCTGTCTATTCAGTGAATATGAATTAAAATCTGGAGGGAGATCAAATAGTGAAATAGGGATGTCATTTAGATCTACTTTAGAAAGATGACATGTCCATCTTTCAACATTCCTGAATGGAGATAAAGGGGTTGAGGCACATATTAGTGTAAATTTAAGAAAATTCAGACCAGGAGATTGGGATTTACTAGAGAAATTGATGAGTTATTAAGAGTAAGGGCTAAATCCAGTATTTGACCAGCTCAGTGTGTGCGAGTGTCAATCCATTACATAAAATTAAGATCCCTAAGAAACATTAAAAAAGATTTAGCTCGCAGGTGAGTGTGATCATTTATGATATGTTTAAGTCTCCTAGAACAGCCAAGTTTGGAAAACAAATAGAGGCTTCTGTTGTTGCTTGCCCTGGATTGGTGGCATGGAATGCTGCTTCTATTTGGGTTTTTGCCAGGTACTTGTGACTTGGATTGGCCTCCTTGAAGACGGGATACTGGGCTAGATGGACCATTGGTCTGATCCAGTAAGGCTATTCTTACATTCATGTATTCATATGTTCATAACTCAATTGAGAGGGCTGGAGGGACAGTAAAGCAATAAAATGTGTAGGGGAAGGGGAATTTAGTTTTAATAGTAATAGTTCTGGGTAAGCAAATAGAGAGGGAATCTCCATGTTGAGTAAGTTTTTGGAGAAAATTTATTGCTATTCCACCTCCTGTTCTGGAAGCAAAACAAAGACATCTTCATAGTCCAGAGATAAACTGCTGTAAAGAGAGGAGTCTTTGCTTGGTTTTAACCAGATCTCTGTAAGATAACATGGATCAAAGCCAAAGGAGCTAATTAGATTCTATCCCAAAAAATGATTTAGAAAGTAATAACCCATAGTTCACTAGTATAGTTTTAAATGTCAACCATGATTTAGGTGACTGGTGAATATTTACCTAATGGGAGTAAAATAGAGATAATTTCTATGAAGACACTGCAAAGACATTACAAAGGTCAGTTGCCCCATATCACAGGAACAGGTAAATGTAGTGAAGTGTTCACAAAACAAGTCAAGGAAAAATAGTAAAATAAAAATACACTTACCAATATAGAAAGCTATAGCGCAATTGTACAGAAAAATTTAAAAGGAAGGTATAAAAAGGAACAGAAATGAATTCCTAAGTCCAGCATTGCCCTTGCCCCAGTCTACCTTAACAGACATCTTTAATCATAGGGTTGCTGGCAGCAGCAGCAATTCCTATATGTTACCTACAACTGACTCAGAAGTCTGCTGTGCCTTGCCACCTCAAATACAATTTCCTGTTTCCACCTAGGCAGAACGTGGCAGAGAAATGGCTTATGGGTCAGCCACATGTAGCATATGGGAATCACTGACGGTGACCCTATGATGAGATAGTGGATGCTAAGGAGGGGCAGACTGGATGGGCCATTTGGCCATTATCTGCCATCATGTTTCTTGCTTAAAATGGAGAGGAGGGGGGAAGGTCTTGGAAGATGGGAGGAGAGAGATAGTAAACAATTTTAGGAAAGGAGGGAATAAAAGGGAGATACGAACTCGGGTTACAAAGGAAGGAGATGCATGTGGTGACTGGAGATTGTTGCTGGAGGCAGGATTAGTGGAGGCATGGTTGATCGCTGCTGGTTGTTCCTAGGATGGGGTGGCATCTGCTCTCTCATTGGGGAGGGGCTGGTGATGTCTCCAGATCTGTGGAGTGGGGCCATGCTGTAGACTACTCCTCCTGGTTGTCTGCTGATGGAGGCAGAGTGCTGTATTCTTCAGGAACTGCCCATGAGCATCCGCTGCCCACCGAGAGCAGTGCGGCCCGGCACTGGATTGTTCTATCTCTGTGCATCTTCTGCCTGGAAGCGATGAGTTGGGGCTGGAGCAACTGGAAAGACCGAGCTGATATCTGTCTCATCTGGGCTTTTGCCATTGAGATTATTTAAAATGTGCTGAGGCAACAGAGCTACTTCAGGAGATTGGACTTCTATCAGACTTATTTGATTTTTTTCCCCCAGTTTATGAATTATTTTAAATTTTATTCCATTGTTTTACCCCTATTCTTTTTATTTTATTAATTGAATTTCCCTGAATTCTATTGTTTAACGGTTCCTCCCTTCTATTCCTTTTTACATATTACTTTAATTCATTTAGATATCATTTACATAGATGGTGCTCCTATCTGTAAAGTTAGGAATTTCTATGAAATATTCTACATGCTTCTCTCCTCTCCACTCTTTCCTGCCCTCCATAGTCCTCCCTACTCTCTTCTAACCCCTTCCTCTGTAATGTCACCTAGAGCTTGTATAGGTATGTGCGACGCACAAATGGAAGAAATAAAATAAAGATACTGCACAAGAGGGAGGAGGGAAGAAAGAAAGAGATAGATCCAGGGGCAGAAAGGAATGAGGGAGAGAACTGATAATGGGAGGGAAGAGAGAGGTTGATACAATATGGTGGACCTTGGGGAAGGGGGTCAGGTGGAAAGGGACGGGAAGATTCTAAGGGATGAAGTGGAACAAGGAGAGGAAGAAGTAATAGTTGTTAGAGAGGGGGATGGAGATACTTTATTATGCTTGAAACCCTTGGGTCATAGACTGTCTTTAGCCATTACTTTTAAGAGTTCAAAAAAACTTATGCTAATTGAGCTAATATGTCAAATGTTAATTTTTCAGAATGAGTGTGATTTCCAAGATGCAGTAGTTATCCCCATCTGTCACTTTTCCATTACTGCAACCAATAATTTTGTAGCCAATATCCGGTGAATACTTGTGTTTCTAAAAGTATACAAAGTATAGTATGTTTTAATAAATATCTTGTTTTCTTTCTTTATGCTAGGAAAAATATATCTTGGAGGAAGTAGACGTGATTGTGAATAACCTTTTAGATATACTGTTGAGAACTATACTAGAGATTACAAACAGACCTCTGCCATCAAGCTCTGTAATGCGGCTTCAATTTCAGGATGTGACTGTAAGTGTTATCTCAAAACAGTATTTTGTGCCCAGATTTCTGTGCCAAAACCTTTGCAAGCTTCTGAGATGCGACGAAGACAAATTAATTGTTTAACAAGCTCAGTTACATCAATAATTGGGTGCTAACCAATTATGATGTTAATTGGCATTCATTAATATTTGTGCACACATCTGTGTGCTATTCTATAAGGCAGTGTGTCTTATTTCCATAGTATTTATCTCCAAAGGGGGGCATAGCCATGGGAGGAGCTTTGGGTGTCAGGGGCATTCTGAAAATTTGCATGCATTTTTTTAGAATACTTTGTCAGTGCACCTAACTTGACTGCCAGACACTAATGATATCTCCTTTGGATGTGCTTTGGTGAGGTTTAGATATAGGGAAAAATTTTGTATGGCGTCTTTGGATGTGTCAGTGGCTTTTGACAGTGGATGTGAGAATTCTGTTACATAAGCTGCAGATGGGAGGTGTAGTGTTGAGATGGTTTCATTCCTTACTGCGTGATTGTAGATTTGTGATAAAGAGTAGAAGTAGGTTATCCTCAATGATTTCATTGAGAAAAGGAGTGCCACAGTGGTTCATTTTATTGGTCCTGCTAGTTAACATCTATGTAGCATCGCCAGGGCAGTTATTAGAGGACCTAGAGGTATATTATCGCATCTATGCAGATGATATACAATTTTTCTTCCCAGTGCAGACAGGGATTGAGTATGTAGTTAAAAAAACTGACTAAATGCATGGCAAAGATTGAAAATTGGATGAATATGAACAAATTGGTCCTGAATTGGGAAAAACAGAAATTATGTTTATTGGGAATGACTGTCTGTTATTGCAAGGACAGAAGGTGCAGCTGAAAGATATAAAATTGTTGATACTTCCACATATGAGATTGTTCGGGGTTCATTTAGGTGCTCACTTTACAATGCAGGACCATACATTACAGGTCATCTAGAGAGCGTTCTTTCAATTGTGGGTTCTTTCCAGAGTAAAGCCAATGCTGTCAGTATCTTATTTTCAGACGGTGATACAGAGCCTGATAATTTCTAAATTAGATTTTTGCATTATACTGTTGTCTAAGGTGTAGGCTATGCAAATAGTTCAGAATATGGCAGCTAAAATGATCACTGGGGTATCATCAAGTGATTTATGGTGCAGCGCCCTGATATCTGACTCAAATTCTGAAGAAATACTTGACAAATCGGTCCTTGAGATCACAGTCTACAATAAGACTATCCATTGAATCAGTGAATGAGATACATTATATGTAAACATGGTCTACAGCCATTTAGGTTGCTGGCCTACAATTATGACATGCGCTACCAGGTTCTTTGAGATTATGTAATAATGTGAAATCATTTAAAATATTGCTAAAAACTCATAAGTTTTTCAAAGCATTTTATTAGAATGAATAATCTTTGTAGCAGATTCTCTGAATTGTATATCTTTCCTTTCTTATTTAAAGGATATTCTGACAGCTAACAGTTCTGTAACAGTTTTATAATGTTTGTGAAATACTGACGATTTATTGATGTGATAAGATATGTTTTATTGTAATCCACTTAGGTTTAAGCAGAATAAATATTTTTTTTAAATACATAAATATACCAGGTTTCAGCAGATGTAAATTTGGCACCCAAAGTTATGCGTGAGATTCACTTCATTTATAGGATCCAGTACATATTGCATGAGACCATTCAGTTTCAGTGGTTAATTATGCAGCAAAATAGTTTTGTTATTTTTTTTGTTTTGGGTGGTTTGAGTAGGAGAAACTTGACCTCTCCTCTTGAGTTTTCAGCCCAGATGGAACATGCCCTGTCTTCCATTATATGACTTACGTTCTTCAGTAGCTATGAATGTAAAGCTCGATATCCAAGCGACTGAAATGTAAGGGATCTGGGGAGAGGAAGAAGTGATTATGGATCGCTCTGAAAAGAGAAGATGGAACTTCTGTCTACGTGGGAGTAGTCTACAGACCTCTGACTCAATCGCAGCAATTGATAAAGATCTGATTGCAGATATCCAAAAGTTTGGAAAGAATAAGGAAGTGCTACTGTTGGGAGATTTCAACCTGCCGGATGCAAACTGGAAAGTTCTGTCTGCGGGAATTGGAAAGAAGTAGGGAGATTGTAGATGCCTTTCAAGAGGCTTTGCTCAGACAAATGGTGACAGAACCCACTAGGGAAAAAGCGATATTGAATCTAGACCTCACAAATGGGGAGAGTATCTCTAATGTTTGACTGGGTGCCCACCTAGGAAGTAGCAATCATCAAACAGTTTGGTTTGATATAGCAGCTGCACAAAACTTAAAGTCCTAGATTTCATATGTACGGACTTTAAGAAAATGAGAGCGTACCTGAAGAAAGAGCTGTTAGCATGGGAGGACATAAGAGAAGTGGAAATATGGTGGTCTAAGCTGGAAGGAGCAATAAAAATGGCTATGAACCTTTATGTGAAGAAAAATAAATAAAAACAAGAGAAAAAGGAAAGTAATATCGTTCTCTAAACTATTGGCAGAGAAAATAAAGGCAAAAGAGTTGGCGTTTCTGAAATATTAAAAAAAAAAACCAAGAAGAGGAGTACAGAAAGGGCTATCAGGTAAAACTGAAAGAAGCCAAGAGAGATACGTCTGGCGAAAGCGCAGGTGGAAGAGAAAATGGCTAAAAATGTAAAAAAGGGAGACACAATTTTTTTTCAGATATATTAGTGTAAGGAGGAAGATGAAAAATGGAATTGCAAAACTAAAAGATACTATGAACGATATGTGGAGAGTGAAGAGAAAAAAGCAAATGTGCTAAACAAATACTTTTGTTCTGTGTTTATGGAAGAAAATCCTGGAGAAGGACCAAGATTGTCTGGCAAAGTTACACAAGAAAATGGAGTAGATTCTGCACCATTCATGGAGGAAAGTGTTTATTAACAACTTGAAAAACTGAAAGTGGACAAAGCGATGGGACCAGACGGGATCCATCCCAGGATACCGAGGAAGCTCAAAGAGGTTCTGGTGGGTCCTATTAAAGACTTATTCAACAAATCTCTGGAGATGGGAATGGTTCCTGGGGATTGGAGAAGAGCGTATCTGGTTCCTATACACAAGTGGTCACAGAGCTGAAGCGGGAAACTACAGGCCGGTAACCCTCTCTTTGCTTGTTGGAAAAATAATGGAAGTGTTGTTGAAAGAAAGGATAGTGAACTTCCTAGAATCTAATGGGTTACAAGATCTGAGGCAACATGGCTTTACTAAAGCTAAATCGTGCCAAATGAACCTGTATGAATTTTTTGATTAGGTGACCAGAGAACTAGATCAAGGGCATTATGCTAGATGTAATTTACTTAGATTTCAGCAAAGCCTTTGACACAGTTCCTCATAGAAGGCTCTTGAACAAACTTGACAGGCTGAAGTTAGGATCCAAAGTGGTGAACTGGATTAGAAACTAGTTGTTGGACAGATGCCAAAGGGTGGTGGTTAATGGAAGTTGCTCGGAAGAAGAAAAGGTGAGTAGTGGGCTCCCTCAGGGTTTGATGCTGGGGCCGATCCTGTTTAATATGTTTGTGAGTGACATTGCTGAAGGTTTAGAAGGAAAGGTTTTCCTTTTTGCAGATGATACCAAGATTTGTAAGAGTAGACACCAAGGAGGGAGTGGAAAACATGAAAAAGGATCTGCAAAAGTTAGAGGAATGGTCTAATATCTGGCAACTAAAATTCAATGCAAAGAAATACAGAGTAATGCATTTGGGGATTAGTAATCAGAAGGAGCCGTATGTGCTGGGAGGTGAGAGGCTGATATGCACAGATGGGGAGAGGGACCTTGGGGTGATAAGTGTCCGAAGATCTAAAGGCAAAGAAACAGTGTAACAAGGCAGTGGCTATTGCTAGAAGGATGCTGGGCTGTATAAAGAGAGGCGTGACTAGTAGAAGAAAGAAGGTGTTGATGACCCTGTACAGGTCATTGGCGAGGCCCCACTTGGAATATTGTGTTCAGTTTTGGAGACCGTATCTAACAAAGGACATAAGAAGACTTGAAGTGGCCCAGAGGAGGGCAACAAAAATGGTAGGAGGTTTGCACCAAAAGATGTATGAGGAGAGACTGAATATGTACACCCTAGAGCACAGGTGTCAAAGTCGGTCCTCGAGGGCCAGAATCCAGTCGGGTTTTCAGGATTTCCCCAATGAATCTGCATGAGATCTATTTGCATGCACTGCTTTCAATGCATATTCATTGGGGAAATCCAGAAAACCCGACTGGATTCCGGCCCTCGAGGAGGGACTTTGACACCCCTGCCCTAGAGGAAAAGAGGGACAGGGGAGATATGATTCAGCCGTTCAAATACTTAAAAGGTATTAACTTAGAACAAAATATTTTCCAGAGAATGGAAAATGGTAAAACCAGAGGACATAATTTGAGGTTGAGGGGTGGTAGACTCAAGAGCAATGTAAGGAAATTCTTCTTTACAGAGAGGGTGGTGGATGCCTAGAATGTGCTCCCGAGGGAGGTGGTGGAGAGGAAAATGTTAACAGAGTTCAAAAAAACATGGGATGAACACAGAGGATCTAGAATCAGAAAAAATTAAGGCCAGTACTGGGCAGACTTGTTTGTAAATGGATGTTTGGTTGAGGATGGACTGGGGAGGGCTTCAATGGCTGGGATGGTTTAGATGGGCTGGAGTGAGCTTTCATGGAGACTTTAGTAGATGGAACCTAAACACATTACCAGGCAGAGCTTTGGGTTCTGGCCCAGCAATAGCTAAGAAGAAGGAAAATTTAAATTAAATCAGTAATTTAAAGAGTGGGTAAGGTTGGGCAGACTGGATGGACCATTTGGGTCTTTATCTGCCTTCATCTACTATGTTACTATGAATACTGCTTCCCTAAGTTGAGTGTCAGTAGAGGGAATGACAGAGAGGAATTTTGAATGGGGAAACAAGTTTGGATGTCAAGAGTCCTCCCAACTTTGGGGGATGAGGGGTAGGGTAAGAACATGAGTTGCCATACTGGAACAGATTGAAGGTCCATCAAGTCCAGCATCCCGTTTCCAACAGTGGCCACTTACAGGTTACAAGTATCTGGCAAGATCCCAAGGAGAAAAATAGATTTTATGCTGCTTATCCTAGGAATAATCAGTGATTTCCCCAAGCCATCCTAATAATGGTTTATGGAGTTCTCTTTTAGGAAATTAGCCAAATCTTTTTAAAACCCCGCTAAACTAACCACTTTCACTAAATTCTCCAGCAACAAATTCCAGAGTTTAATTACACATTGAGTAAAGAAATATGTTCTCTGGTTTGTTTTAAATCTACTATTTAGTTGTTTTATCACATGACCACCTAGTTCTAATACTTTTGGAAAGAGTAAACAAGTAATTCACATCTACTTATTCCACTCCACTCAGTATTTTATAGACCTCTGTCACGTTTTCCCTGAGCCGTATCTTCTCCAGGCTGAAGAGGCAATGAAATAGAGAGCCATAAGAGTCCAGGCTCTCATACCGTTGTTGGACACGGAGAGGCATGTAGAAGGGGAGGGGGAGTGGAGAAGGAGGGTTTACATGCTTTCAGATTTGACTTTTTTTTTTTTTTAATTCTGAAC
The DNA here is from genome assembly GCF_902459505.1 of Geotrypetes seraphini. Lineage (NCBI taxonomy): Eukaryota > Metazoa > Chordata > Amphibia > Gymnophiona > Dermophiidae > Geotrypetes > Geotrypetes seraphini. Next base: position 56,794,294 of record NC_047092.1, read on the forward strand.
AATAAATTAAATTATATATTAATTCTAGTACTTTACAAAAATATTCTCGTTGTCTACTATTAACTTACTAATATTAGTGTGTTGTGCTCAGTAACCACCACCACAGTCATATTATAAAATTTGATTCATAATGACCATGATTTAATGGGAGCCATCATTGCACACACAGGTTCCCTACTTCTCCATTGAACCAGACAAGAAGCAGATAAGTTTTTGTTTTTAATTTATCATTTAATGAATCACGTTAGTGGATTTATGGGACTTTTATTAAGGCACGCTAGCTGATTTAGCGTGTACTAAATGTTAATGCATCATAGAATATAATGGGCGTGTTAGCATTTAGTGGGCACTAAATTGGCTAGCGCGCCTTAGTAAAAGGACCCCTTAATTAATAACATTGAGCACATATCACATTACAGTCTCTTCCTCTGTAAACTGCTCTGAACTATTTGTGGTATTGCGGTATATAAAAATAAAATTGTTATTATTATTGCTTCTTGTCGGGTTCAATGGAGGAGTAGGGAACCTGTGTGTGCAATGATGGTTCCCATTAAATTGTGGTCATTATGAATTAAATTTTATAATATGACCGTGGCGGTAGTTACTGAGCACAACACACTAATATTAGTAAGTTAATAGTAGACAATGAGAATATTTTTGTAAAATACTAGAATGAATATATAATTTACAGTGATCTAACGTATCCCATAGTTTGTTAACAATTAATAAATTAAATTAAATATAGATTTTTTTTTTTCACTGATCTACACAACGTACTATATACACTTTCAGTGTGAAAGAACAATTTACAGAAATATTCAGAATATAAGGAATCACCATATACAATACGGCAATAAGAGGCATCAAGGTAACATCATAAGCTTACAGGAAGAGGGTGAACACACATCCAGGAAGTAGATATCTACTCCATCAGTACAACCTGCTCTCTATACAATTGTAACAAAATATAGATTATTGACTTTACCCCAGTCACTAAATTAAATATCTCCAAGGCTGAATTAGGACACAGATGTGATAAGAAATACAAAGATAGATTTTAGTTTGGATTGACATTAAGCAGTATTTTAAATGGGATACTGTTCTGTGACTATGGGCCTCTTCTATCAAACTGTGCTAGCAGTTTGTAGCACAGTGAGCTGCGCTGAATGGCCGGCGCTGCTCCCGATGCTCATAGAGTCCCTATGAGCTTTGGGAGCAGCGCAGCTCTCTGCACTAAAAACTGCTAGCGCATTTTGATAGAAGAGGCCCTATGTATTAGGACTGTAGTGTTTATGATGGAAAATATAACATTTCTTCACTAGAAGTAGAGAATAAAAATAAGTGTCTATCAGGCTTATAATAAAAAAAACATGGACATCCCAAAAGCATCCTAAATCAGCACTTGAATGTCCTAATCGCCAGGATGTTCAAGTACCAATAATCAAAACCGTCTTTCCGTACGTCTAGTGAGGTGTTCAGCCTCTGTATGTTCAGAGCATGAATGGGCATGGTGGAGGCATGTTATGATAATATAATAATAATCAATACAAGTGGAATAGTCCAATGAAGAAAAGGTGCAACAAATAAAGATGTCTTTCAAACCGTCTGGACAATCAGGTTATTCTTTATTCTTCCAATAATACTCGACCCGACATGTACATGTTTCGGCCCTACGGCCTGCGTCAGGAGTCTATAGATAATGTGTAAAATTATATAAACGCATATAGAGACATATGAACACTATAATAATATAATATACGTTAATGAAAATATAAATAACATTCAAACAACAAAAAATATTAAAAACATATTAGGGAAATATTTAGAATAGAAACAGCAATTTACATATAAAAATCTCAAGGATCAATGTAACCAAGTATATATTTAATCAACCAAACATAAACCATAAAATATGATTATAAATATATGAATAATTCATTATAAGTTCATCATATAAATATCATATAAATTTAAAATTGACCATAGCAACACATAAAATAAAAATCAAAGTAGCACATAAAATTAAAATCAAACTTGATCTAGATGTCACAGCAACGCAATTTAAACATTTCATATGTTGTTAATTAATAAGATAATTAAAAGATAATTAATACTAATTAATTACATATAATTACATATAATGGTTATTAATAAAAAAATTACTCAAAATATATATATAATCAATATATTATCACAAGAAGATTAAAAGTAACCAATGTATAATCCCTAAAAAACAATGTGTAGTAATTTATTTAACAAAAAACATTTAAAACCAATCAATGTGTCTAACCACTGTACAATCAATAACCACGCAATAATAGAATGTATATTTAAACGCTAAAAACAAGATATAATAATATAAAATATAATCTATAATTTTAATATATTTTTCTAAAATATATTTTATAAAATTATAGGACCAATGTCCCTTAGTATACTTGGAATTAAACCTAATCATAAAAAGAATATGTAAAACAACCAAACCTACTGAATAAAATAAATGAGATATAAGAGCACTGCAGTACCTTGGAGATCTTTGAGCATAAATAACCTCTAGTATGGACCACTCAAGAAAACTGTATTAATCTAAAATAGAAATGGTATATCTATTAAAGAGGACACTAATGTGAAACTGAAGTGTCACAAATCGATAGACACTAAAAAATTGGAGCTGTAGATAAAAAGAAAGCTGTAGATAACAAGAAAGGACGTTTGCCCAACTAATATGAGGCTAAGGTGTCATACATTGATAGACACTGAAAATTAAGCTTGTGAATCAAAAAGAGGGAAGACGTTTGCCAAAAGGACGTTTTTCAAACCACCGGCGCTTGAACTTAGCACAAAAAGTATACATAAAAGTAAGAAGTGAAAACTAAAGCTAAGCCGCCGTCACTAAAATACTGGCATAAAAAACAAAACTTAAAAATGAAAAGTGAAGCAGAAGAAAATTAAAATTGAGAGTAAAAAGCCAAAACTAAGACAAAAGAAAGAGGAGAATTCTTACCAGAACGCCGTCATGTGAATGCTGGCTGTAAAGAAAAATGTGAGGTGACCAAGTCGCAAAACTGCAGTAAATAAAAAGCGGAAGGAAACGTGATGACGTCAAAAACGTGATGACGTCATCCAAAACAATGAAGGAGACAAGAACAAAACCACATCTGAAAAAAGCAAAACCAATGTACTAATGAAACTATAAAAATGAAAAATAAAACAAAAGGACAATCTAAACCTAATGATGTATATGAAAAAGATGATAAAATGACGTCAACCAATGATGACGTCATCCAAACCTATGATGGAATAAAAAACAAGAACAAATATACAAAAAAAATATACAAAAAAAATAATAATAAAATATATAAAAAAAAATATATATAAAAAAAATATAATAAAAATAATATAAAAAAAATATATATACAAAAAAAAGGGGGGCAAAGTCTTAAAAGTGCAGAAAAAAACAAAAGCAACACTCTAACATTGTGAGCAAAAGAAAAATGTATACGTGTGTTTAAAAATATAAAATGAATAAATAATAATAAAAAATAAATAATAAAAAATAAAAATTCAAAAGGTAAAAAATAAAACATAAAAAAGTAAAGAGAAAATATAAAATACCAAAAAATACTTACAATAAAATATATGAATATGGGGTTCACATACAAGATCTCAGATCTAAATCTATGTTAAGACCTTGTGGACTGATGGTATTAAAATTATGTATAAAACGTTGTTCCTCCTTTATAAGGAAATTATCAGAATTACCACCTCTCCATCTGGTTTTAACAACTTTCAAAACAAAAAACTTCAGATCCGCAATGCAGTGTCCTTTATCATACCAATGTTCAACAATAGGAGCAGATTGTACATTTCGACTAATACAGCTTCTGTGTTCTATTAATCTTGTTTTGATCATACGTTTTGTTTTCCCAATGTACCATTTATCACAAGGACAAATAATAGCATAGATTACTTGTGATGTCTGACAGTCACTATATTCTTTTAAGTTTATTTTAACCTTAGTCACTGGATGTTCATAACTAGTTATCGTCATGCTATGCTTGCATACAGAACAATGTCCGCAAGGTATGTGTCCAACAGGGTCATTTCCGATGACTTGGGATTCTGGTAAAGCAGATGGCACCAACATGTCCCTTAGATTTCTATTTCTTGAATATGCTATTATAGGTTTGACACTTTCGAAACAAGCATGAGGCTGTAAAATATGCCAGTTTTTTCTAATGATATTTTGTATATCACTAGAAAGGTATGAAAATCTCAGAGTACATACCAGTTCGGGTTTGGATCTGGCTGCAGCTTGATGTAATAAGTCATCTCTATGTTTCGTTAGTGCTTTCTGATAACATTCTTGAACACATTTTTCTGGATATCCCCTAGCTAAAAAATTGTGTCGCATGGCCGGAGCCTGTTTTTTAAATTCTTCAATATCTGTGCAAAGTCTGCGTAACCTTAAAAATTGTGAGAAAGGAAGATTCTCCTTGAGACTCCTGTTATGAAAACTTGTAAAATGTAGATATGAATTCCTATCAGTTTCCTTTCTAAAAATAGTGGTTTTTAAACCATAAATGGTTTTAAAAATTCTCATATCCAAAAAAGAAATGGATTCACTATTATATTCCATCTTAAATTTCAGATTTCCATCACACGTATTCATCCATTGGTGGAAATTATTGAGTTCTTCATTTGTTCCCCTCCACAATATGAAAATATCGTCAATATATCTTTTATACAACACCACATTATTTTGAAAAGGATGTGTATGTAAAAAGACATCCTCAAAATTCGCAACATAGAGATTGGCAATGTCCGGAGCCATGGATGATCCCATGGCTGTACCTTTTATCTGTTGAAAAAATTGTCCTTGAAAACAGAAATAATTGTTCGTCAATGCTATGGTTGCTAATGTGAGTATAAAATGATTAGGTATTCTTTTATGTGTCTCTCTTTTTCTAAGTGTCCTACCAATGATTTCTAATGCGGACAGTTGTGGAATATTCGTATACAATGATTCAATATCCATAGTGACCAAAATGATATCATTCAACAAACCCTCATACTCATCAATGATGTTGATCATGTGTGAAGAATCTCTAATGTATGATGTAATGCTTGGAATAAATGGTCTTAGAAAAAAATCTACAAATTTTGACAAAGGTTCTAAAATGGAGCCATTTCCAGAAACAATAGGGCGACCTGGAGGATTGGTGTTAGATTTGTGTATTTTTGGTAACATATAGATGGTAGGAATCGTAGGATAATCAACAGTCAAAAAAGCACTCTCTTTCATAGTAATATATCCCGCTTCTCTCGCTACCTTGACTAGAGAATCAATCTCCGTTTTGAGTTGTTCTGTAGGATCCATTTGTAAAGGTGCATAGTATGTTTGGTCAAAAATTTGTCTTTCTACCTCAGAAATATACAGCAAACGATCCATTAAAACAATCCCGCCGCCTTTATCAGCAGGTTTGATGACAATGTCAGTATTTTCTTTCAATTCTTTAATAGCAGATTGCTCTGTTTTTGAAAGGTTAAAAAACATTTTCTTTTTGTGCTCTTTTTCTAAAATAGCAATGTCATGAGTGACACATGATTGAAAGGCTTCAATAAGTGGGTCTATAGGGCCCGGAGGAAACCAATTTGATACCGGTTTAAGAACCGACATATCTGTATAAGATGGACCTTTTGAAAAAAAGTGCATAATCTGAAGTTTTCTCTGAAATCTGAAAAGATCAATTTTAGTTTGAAAAGAATCATATGGACTTGATGGAACAAAGGATAAACCTTTGCGTAGAACATCTGTTTGAGCTTGAGATAGACTAAATTTGGAAATATTGAATATGGGAATTTCTTCTCTCTGGCTATGCTTTTGGGATGGCATGAGTTGAGAATTGTTTAATAACTCACGCTGCCTCTGCTTCTTCCTCTCCCTCTTCCTCTTCCTCTGTTCGGATAAAAAGACCTGTTTGGGTACTGATGAGGCTGTGGATATCTGTTTTGTTGGTAATAATGATAGCCGCCTCGTGTATTTGGACCCTGATAATTTGTTAATGGTCTGTGATTGTTCGGCTGTATCTGTCCTTTTTCGGGCCATATCCTTTCTAAAAAATTATCTGTATGAAGATCTACTTGAGAAGCAAGATGGGAGGCAGGATTAATAGGGCTTTTGAGTGGAGATTCGAAAAGTTCATCTGAATCACTCCTAATTCTTTTCCTCATTTGAGAGCCCGATGTCGATGGTCCATTATTAATGGTACCATTAGGTGACTGAATAATAGGAACAGAGGTGCCTTGTCTATCTCCCTTATTTTTTCTTTGATTACCTTGATTACCTTGATTTGTGTGATAAAACCGATCTTGGTTCCTAAAGGTTGATAATTTCCTTCTTTTCTGAAATTCTCTAGGTTTACTCCAAGGGTAAATACTCCCTTTGTTGTAATCTTCTAGATCACGTTGCATTTTGGAATTTTTAGTTTTTTTGATCCCTAATGTAAAGGATTGTAATTTCTTCTCTACTCCATTCATAATGCAATCAAAATTAATATCTTCTTCTTTCAACTGATTGCATTTTTCTTCTATTTTAATATTTATAAGATCATTCTTCTTTCTTGCTGTTTCTACAATTAAAATCATAAGGTCTAATGCGCATTTATTCAAAATCGCGCACCAATCATGTAGAAAGGCCTCATCATCTAAAAAGAGACGAGGCTCTTTCATAATCCTTAGCCCCCTAGGGATACGTTTGACTCTACAATATTGTAAAATAGTAGCAAAATGTAACTCATTCTGAATAAAATTCTTTTTAAGATCTATAAGATCAGTCCATTTGTCAAAAATGGAATCAAAATCAGGAACATCAATGACAGGTTCCGGAATCTCTTGGAGAAGTCGATGTAGACGATCCTCTGTGTAACTAAGAACATTATCCCAAGGAGCAAAGGACATGGTAACCCCAACACAAGGAGTGCAAAACACAGGGGAAACAAATCCACAAAAGATAGAATAATCAATACAAGTGGAATAGTCCAATGAAGAAAAGGTGCAACAAATAAAGATGTCTTTCAAACCGTCTGGACAATCAGGTTATTCTTTATTCTTCCAATAATACTCGACCCGACATGTACATGTTTCGGCCCTACGGCCTGCGTCAGGAGTCTATAGATAATGTGTAAAATTATATAAACGCATATAGAGACATATGAACACTATAATAATATAATATACGTTAATGAAAATATAAATAACATTCAAACAACAAAAAATATTAAAAACATATTAGGGAAATATTTAGAATAGAAACAGCAACTTACATATAAAAATCTCAAGGATCAATGTAACCAAGTATATATTTAATCAACCAAACATAAACCATAAAATATGATTATAAATATATGAATAATTCATTATAAGTTCATCATATAAATATCATATAAATTTAAAATTGACCATAGCAACACATAAAATAAAAATCAAAGTAGCACATAAAATTAAAATCAAACTTGATCTAGATGTCACAGCAACGCAATTTAAACATTTCATATGTTGTTAATTAATAAGATAATTAAAAGATAATTAATACTAATTAATTACATATAATTACATATAATGGTTATTAATAAAAAAATTACTCAAAATATATATATAATCAATATATTATCACAAGAAGATTAAAAGTAACCAATGTATAATCCCTAAAAAACAATGTGTAGTAATTTATTTAACAAAAAACATTTAAAACCAATCAATGTGTCTAACCACTGTACAATCAATAACCACGCAATAATAGAATGTATATTTAAACGCTAAAAACAAGATATAATAATATAAAATATAATCTATAATTTTAATATATTTTTCTAAAATATATTTTATAAAATTATAGGACCAATGTCCCTTAGTATACTTGGAATTAAACCTAATCATAAAAAGAATATGTAAAACAACCAAACCTACTGAATAAAATAAATGAGATATAAGAGCACTGCAGTACCTTGGAGATCTTTGAGCATAAATAACCTCTAGTATGGACCACTCAAGAAAACTGTATTAATCTAAAATAGAAATGGTATATCTATTAAAGAGGACACTAATGTGAAACTGAAGTGTCACAAATCGATAGACACTAAAAAATTGGAGCTGTAGATAAAAAGAAAGCTGTAGATAACAAGAAAGGACGTTTGCCCAACTAATGTGAGGCTAAGGTGTCATACATTGATAGACACTGAAAATTAAGCTTGTGAATCAAAAAGAGGGAAGACGTTTGCCAAAAGGACGTTTTTCAAACCACCGGCGCTTTCAAGGAACGATCTTTACAATATGATTTAAACCAGTCTAACACTTGATCATAGATCCCTATGTCGCAAAGCCTATGGATTAACAATTGATGAGCTATAGTATCGAAGGCTGATGATAAATCCAATGAAATAAGTACTACAACTGATTTATGATGATCTAATTGGTAAATGATGTTAGTGGTTAACCCTATTAAGGATAAGTCAGTTGAATGGTGTTTATGGAAACCTGTCTGATTAGGGTGCAGGATGTTTGTTCAATGAAATCAGAAAGTTGATTAAAGACAATTTTTTCTGTAAGTTTAGACACAAATGGAATATTGGAAATGCGTATTTTTACATATTAGCTTAGCTACATAACTATAAAAAATTTGAACTACATCCACCATTCATTGTGTAAGACTGAATTTTTGTCAGTATACATACAAATGATACATACAAATCTCTAGTATGGCTAATATTTTTCTATAAAGTTGGTAGTTAGAACTTTGCATTCACTCTCTCACACTTAGTCATGACTAATAAAGATATCCTTTGGATAAACACAAGAAGTTGCCTTCATTGTTCACTGTGTCATAGTTTATTTATTGCCCTACATTTTAATCTACTTTGATTGTGCTTGTTAATTACTGAGCATGAAAAATGGTGCTAAAGATACATAAATGTTACTTTAATTGGATCCAAATTGCTATGCGGAATTGATGGGGATTTGCAAGTGCTTAAAATATCTTAATATAAAGAATCCATTTTATTTATTAATTCTGTTCCCTTCCCGCTATTCATAGTCATCATTCAGTTTTTGGAAGTGCAGCACTGACATTTAAGATATCGTGCCTGCTTTTAGAAGCTTTTCATTGTCTAATTTATTTTCATTTTTTTGGGCTTCTTGTATGATAAGTTCTGTTTTCTTGGTTTTCTTTAAGGGGGAGTTTGTGGCCTCTCTCTTATCTCTTTTACGACAGATGACAGACAGACACTACCAACAACTCTTGGAAAGCTTCAACACAAAGGAAGAGCTAAGGGTAAGCTGTAGAGTTGGTAGGTTTTATATCTTGCTGTTTTTCTTGCTATCTGTTTAAACGAGTCCTTTTATCAGTACAGGAATTGTTTATACAACTTTAACAAATAGGAGGGGCCTGTCAGAGATATCTTAAGTGCCTAATTACTGTCAAATGTTTTTCATTAAGCTTATTCTCATGGTGCCAAGCAACAGGATTTACTAATATTTTTACTTTTCAGAATTGCTTTTGAATTGTTTATTGTTTTCCATGAAAAACTATGGAAAGCTCTAAAAGAAAAACTACATTTTCTATCACTTATTACTTAGAGAAATCCATCCTCTAATTAATTTACCAACCATATATCTGAGACAGGCAAAGAAGATGTTGTCTTAGTGCAAAATGTAATTTCATTAAGATGGCTATTTTCGATATGACATCTAAATCCGAGTTTAGACATTTTGTGGAACATGTACAAAAAGCCATTACTAGACATGCCCATTTTCAAAACTACTAAATGTCTATCTTGTTGTTTTTTTTTTAATTGATGTGTTTGTGCTCAGTGCATCTATCTTTTTGAACAATTAAAAAAAACCACATCCAAAACAAAACTGCACAGAACAAGCTATTAGGATGTAGGAAGGGCTAACATTCTAAGTAGACTGGCCACACAGACATCCCAGCAGAACAGTGGGGCACCCTAGGGGGCACTGCAGTGAACCTCATGTAAAAAATTACAGGTACACATCTCACCATAGTCCCCTTATATTGTATAGTGAGCCTTCCAAAATTCACCCAAGACCCAATGTACCACACCAATAACCCTTATGTCTGAAAATGACACCTGTATTGGGTACAGTGGGATTAAGATGAGGTTTGGAAGGCTCACAAATTCCACCATAAGTGTAGTGGTTAGAGTGGAGTATGGGCTTGAGTTCCTATTTCTATGGTTCAGAACACTACCCACTAGGCTACCCCAAGGACCTGCTTACTGCTTTAATAGGACCGACCATAATATCTGAAGCTGCCATACAGGCAGGTATGCTCTGTTTTATTCACATCTTTGGAGAATGGTGGGAGGTCATTGTCCACTGGGGAAGTGTGTGTGTGTGGGGGGGGAGGGTCATGCTTACATCTCTCCAGTGGTCATCTGGTCAGTGTGGGTAGTTTTTTGGCACTTATTCATTGTTAAAACAGGTCTAGTCCCAAACATTCAAATTGTGCCCTGGATGTATTCTTAAATGTTTGATTGTGGAAGACCACGCCTCTAAAACACCTTCTTGAGATTTAGATATACTATGGACAATCACCATAGTAATTTGTCTAGAAAATAGGTTTCAGAAATACTGAATTGGAAGGGTTTGGCAAGAAAAATGCTCATTTGCCCTTTTATGCCACATTTTGACATTTTTCTTTGTTGAAAATGAGCCCCTAAGTCTACTAACACAAAAATTAGCACACGATATGTAATTCTTGCATAATAGTGCCTATCATTAAGGTTTTAACTGTTGCTGCAATCTATTCATGCATCCTTTCATATACACTATTAATTCAATCATCTATACATTTTATTTATTTTTAGTGTGAATTCTCCATTTGTCATTACAACTGTACCCACAGGAGAGAAATACAAAAGGCAGTTCCTCCCTTATCAAAGTGTCTAGGCTTAGGAATGATGATACCATTTTAGAATGACCATTATTTGTTACTGGGCAGAATAGGGATAAATAAATTGACCTCTTAGCAGAGTCATGAGCATATGAAATATGCCAACATGGATAAAGGCTTTCTGGAGGTAGAAAAGAATGCCTGAAGCAGAAAAATGTCATACAAAAATAATTCAAACAAAAACAGAATCGCGGCTTTCATTAAAGATAGGAGCCGGCTATGTAGGCCAGGGTTTTAAAGGCCTAATTTTCTGATGCCTGCCTTTGATGAGAATCACATTTATGGAGACACCTTAGAATGCCTAAGGTCGTTTCTGGCATTAACCATGCGTACTTCAACCTTAGGCGTTCTAAGGCGCCTCTGTAGACACAATGAAGACACTATTTTTCTAGGCGCCAATTTAAAAAAAATGATATTTTAATCATTTTAAATGGCTTTTACTTTGTAAGTTAGGCATCGGTAGGGTGCTGTTTATAGAATATGGGCCATAGTGACTAGTAGGGGGAATACTGTGTAACTGTCCCTTTGACCATATTCATGGGCTTTTTTTGTGCATACACCAATAAATCAATTTCTACAAATATTTATTACAGCAGGAAGAAGTAGTGTGGAGAGGAGACTAAGCAGCAGATTTGACATAGGGTCAGCAGGGAACCAATCCCCATTGGTGGAAGGCAGCACAAGTTCCTATAATGGTACATATGAAGTTATGTCATAGAGGACCTGACTCTTGTTGGCAGTATGGAAGTAGGCTGCTGGGGAAGAGCCCTACTGGATGAATGTTTGAGGCTAGACTTGTTTTAACAATGAATAAATGCCAAAAGAACATAAGAATAGCCTTACTTGGTCAGACCAATGGTCCATCAAGCCCGGCCCGTTCTCATAGTAACCAATCCAGGTCACTAGTACCTGGCCCAAACTCAAGGAGTAGCAACCCAGGGCAAGCAGTGGCTTCCCCCATGTCTTTCTCAATAACAAACTATGGACTTTTCCTCCAGGAAATTGTCTAAACCTTTCTTAAAACCAGCTATGTTATCCGCTCTTACCACAATCTCTGGCCCACACTGACCAGATGACCACTGAAAAAAACATAAGAAGAGCCTTACTGGGTCGGACCAATGGTCCATCAAGCCTAGTAGCCCGTTTTCATGTTGGCCAATCCAGGTCACTAGTACCTGGCCAAAACTCAAGAAGTAGCAACCCAGGGCAAACAGTGGCTTCCCCCATGTCTTTTTCAATAACAGACTATTGACTTTTCCTCCAAGAAATTGTCTAAACCTTTCTTAAAACCAGTTACATTATTCGCTCTTACTACAACCTCTGGCAATGCGTTCCAGAGCTTAATTATTCTCTGAGTGGAAAAATATGTCCTCCAATTGGTTTTAAAAGTATTTCCCTGTAACTTAATCGAGTGTCCCCTAGTCTTTGTAATTTTTGACGGAGTAAAAAATCAATCCACTTGTACCTGTTCTACTCCACTCGGGATTTTGTAGACTTCAATCATATCTCCCCTCAGCCATCTCATATGTAAGCGTGACACCCCCCCCCCCTTCAGTGCTGGATGAAGACAAGGCCAATTGTGCAACAGCACAAATGGGCTGCCTAAATCAAATTGTGAAGAAGGATTGCAAAAAGGTGGTAGAGAAAGGAGGTGCAGACTGACTGTTAGGGCTGTGTGCAATGTTTACAAGACTGAGTGAATGGTGGAAGTGAGAGGGTGTCAGTGTGGGAGAAGGAGATGTTAAGAGGATACAGAGAAGAAGCAAAAGCTACTGTACGGTTTATATTGTGAAAGAGTCCACGACCTATCTCCTAAAACCAACTACTGACCCATAAACATATATGGACCTTTCCCACTTGCATGCTTACCGCACCCACACAATTCAGTCACACACATTGTAAAACCAATTCTTGACCTGGTTGACCACTTCTTTCCCATCTCCATTCCATTGGTATCTCAGGGTAGGTGCTATAATGGTTCACTTCCTTCTTGTCAGGTAGAAGTTTTGTGGTCTAGAGGCTGCCTCTGAAATTTCATCTTTGATACCTTTAAACTGTGGTGTCCCTCGGGGTTCTGTCCTAACCCCCTTGGTGTTTAATATTTTCCTCAGTCCACTAGTTTTGTTTATTCAATCATTTGAAATTAAATTTTTCATCTACATGGATGATATTCTCATAGTCTATCAAGTTAATCCATTTTCCCCAGATCTGGTGCCCCTCCAGTTTGTCTTCGTGCACTATCTGTATGGCTTACAACTCACAAACTTGTTCTTAATCCAAGCAAAACCACTGCTTGTTGAATCATAGGTTCTCTTTCAGTTCCTACATCGCCTGTGAAATTTTTTGACATAGTCATTATATGCCTGTTCAAATGTTTCATTATCTAGGAGTCATTTTTGACTCCAAACTGACCTTCTCAGATCAAGTATCTCAGGTAATAAAGAGCACCATCAGTCATTTTCTTGATTATGACTCTACACACACATCTGCATGTATTTGTGATCTCTCCTATAGACTATTGCAATACAGTCTATTGATGACTTCCCTCCTTCGGTGTTTACAAATACTCCATAACTATTTTACTAGGTTCCCATGTAAGATGAAAAGATGGGATCATGTAATACCTCTCCTCATCTGTCTTCGCTGGTTACTGGTTCAATTTAGATCCCAGTTTAAAATACTTTGTCTAGCCCATAAGGTTCTACACCTCTGTACCCCCTCATATCTAGTCTCTGTTACAATATCTTATACACCTTCTTGTGTTTTGCAATCCCTAGACTTTAATAGTTTTGTCTTACCATCACCCAAAGAAGCCTATTATGAATCAACATACTCTGAAGCTTATTTCTTGGCTCCAGCTCTATGGAATAACCTGCCATTTTAGCTTTGATTAGAACAATCATTTTCAAAATTTAAGGTATTACTGAAATATTACTTTTTTGAAATGGCTTTTGGCACTTCTTTTACTTTCTACTAGTTATCTAGCTATGTGATTGGGATGGCTATTGTTGACTTGTAGTACTGGGCGGTTCCCAAGGTGATGAACCTATCTAGTCTATACTGTATTTTACCCTTAATATAGTTTTATATTGTGATGTGAATGCCTATGAATGAGTGGTGCTGTTCTGTCCTATCAGGCAATGGTGTTGAGCTCATAATGAAGAAACACATATTTTAGAGTAGGGTGGTTCAGAGACAGGGGGAAATAGGACCTCACAATTACTAAGTCTGGCTCTGGAAATTTGCTACCTTTATGGACCATCAAGGGGGTGTTGCAGGCCTTGAAAAAAGCAGTTGAAAGAAGTTAGAGGAGTGACTACTACTCTAATACAAGATAATCTGGTGTTTCACACTAAATTGGAGCAGACAGAAAATTTAATGAGACATCTGAACCTCCATGCTTCCCTCAATTGATAGGAATTTTTCCCCCAGATATTTAAAAAAAATATGGAGGAACTGCTGCTTATTACAGCAGAAGTAATGCAACCTTTAAACAAAATCTATTTCTGTTGCGGATTCACAGAAGTCGATACTTGAGCTGCTGATTCCCCTTTCCCGCGAACAGCAGAAGGCTATTTCTTTAAGAAACTGAGAACTCCTCCCCTTCTGCAGTGGAACACAGCACCCTCATCTATTAGTCCCTTCCCCAACCAACATTTCTCTCTGTCCCTCCATGAGTCCAACTTTTCTTCTTCTCTCTTCCACCCCCATTGGCAGCATGTCTCCCTCTCTCTCACACTGTCCTTCTCTCATTCCCTCCCTTGCTGCAAAGGGAGTGGGGAAAGAGATAGAGATCTAGGGTGCATCTTTCCCACTCCCTCTACTGCCACATCTAACATTTCTCTCTCCTTTCAACCAGTCCAACATTTCTTTCTCTCTGCCTCCTGCAAGCTTCCTGCCTCTAGTCTTCATTCCCTCTCCCAATCAACATTTCTCTCTCTCCCTCCATAAGTTCAACTTTTTGCTCTCTGCCCTCTCCCACTTCCCCGAAGTGTGACAGTTCTCCTTCCTTCCTTTCTGCCCTCCCCATCCATCTCTCACTCTCCATGAGTCCAACACTTTCTGCCTCCTGCACACTTCCTCTCCTCCGAACCTCATTCTGTTCCCCAACCAACATCTTTCTCTGTTCCTCCAGTGAGCCCAATGTTTCTTCCTTTCTCCTCTACCCCTATTGGCAACAAATCTCCCTCTCTTTCTCTCTCTCTCACTGTCCATCTGTCATGAGAGATCCAGACATCTCTTCCACCCCCTCTACTGTCACATCTAACATTTCTCCCTCTCTCATCCCCCGGATCATGTGCAGCATTTTTCATCACTGCCCACCAGCCCCATGCCCATTTCTCCTTCTATCACCCCTCTGCAGCACCATGCAACATCTCTCCCTCCATCACTATGTCCAACATTCCTCCCCCTGTCATTCCCTTCAATCTGTCCCTCTGTTCCCTCTCTACCCCCATATCCAACATTTCTCCTCTTATCCTTCTCTCCCCATGCTTCTCTACCTCTCTTCTCTCTCTATACCCAATTTTCTTCTTCCTTTCCCTCTTACTCACACACTGATGCTCAACA
Source organism: Geotrypetes seraphini (assembly GCF_902459505.1). Taxonomy (NCBI): domain Eukaryota; kingdom Metazoa; phylum Chordata; class Amphibia; order Gymnophiona; family Dermophiidae; genus Geotrypetes; species Geotrypetes seraphini. Next base: position 56,809,835 of record NC_047092.1, read on the forward strand.
ATTCTCCCTTTCTATTCCCTCCCTCTTGTCCCAAGTTTGTGCCCCTTTCCTCCCTCCTGTCTGTGTTCCATGTTCATGCCCTCCTTCCTTCTGTATCGAGTTTGTGCCCCCTCCCCCTCCCTGCCTTCCAGCCATTGTCCAAGAATCGTACTACTCCAATGTCCTAACACGCTCCTCCCTCCCCCCACTCCTTTTTCCCTTTGTCCTCTTACTTGTTCAAACCGCACTACTCCTTCTGCCTTCAGCGGCTTGTTCGGGGGACATGTAGCAGGCAGTGATTTACATGCTGCACGTGGCTGACTCAAACCTTACCGCCAACGTTAGCCCCTTTCTAGTGTGTTTTTTGCACAAATTCAGGTCCAGCAACCATCTCGGATTTTTAGCAATCTTTTTTTCAGCTCCTCTTTGCTTCTTTAAAATTCAGATTTTTGCCAGGAAAACTGCTAGAATGGGATGATGAGGGTCTCCTAGATTGGATTCATGCAAAATTTGTCCAAATTTACTGCTGGTTGAGCATTTTTGCACCGCATGGGGCAGTTGGGGGAGGCACTAACTACTGGTTCAGCCTTCCTTTTAAAGAAGCAGGTGATTTCACGCTCAGCTTGTCGGGGTGGCCATTTTTTATTTCAGGGCTGGATTCTGTGACAGCAGCCAGCCATGAGATCGCAGCCTTAAATGCGCAAGTTTCAATCATCTAAGGGTGACTATGCCCCAGGGTCTCATCGTTGGGTAAACATATGCGGGGTTCCTCAAGGCTCACCTTTATCTCTGACCCTGTTTAATATTTACCTTGCATCATTGGGAAACCTCTTGCAAAGTTTAATTCTTAGGTTTTATATTTATGCTGACGACATCACTATAGTCATAAGAACATAAGAATTGTCGCTGCTGGGTCAGACCAGTGGTCCATCGTGCCCAGCAGTCCGCTCACGCGATGGCCCACTGGTCAAAGACCAACATCCTAACTGAGACTAGCCCTACCTGAATACATTCTGGTTCAGCAGGAACTTGTCTAACTTTGCCTTGAATCCCTGGAGGGTGTTTCTCCCTATGACAGACTCCGGAAGAGCGGTCCAGTTTTCTACCACTCTCTGGGTAAAGAAGAACTTCCTTACGTTCGTATGGAATCTATCTCCTTTCAATTTTAGAGAGTGCCCTCTCATTCTCCCTATCCTGGAGAGGGTGAACAACCTGTCCTTATCTACTAAGTCTATTCCCTTCAGTACCTTGAATGTTTTGATCATGTCCCCTCTCAATCTCCTCTGTTCGAGGGAGTAAAGGCCCAATTTCTCTAATCTTTCACTGTATGGCAACTCCTCCAGCCCCTTAACCATCTTAGTCACTCTTCTTTGGATCCTTTCGAATAGTACCGTGTCCTTCTTCATGTACGGCGTCCAGTGCTGGACGCAGTACTCCAGGTGAGGGCACACCATGGCCCAGTACAGCGGCATGATAACCTTTTCCGATCTGTTCGTGATCCCCTTCTATATCATTCCTAGCATTCTGTTCACCCTTTTAGCCGCCGCCACACATTGCATGGACGGCTTCATCGACTTGTCGATCATAACTCCCAAGTCTCTTTCCTGGGAGGTCTCCCCCTAATGTGTCTGACAGTAGAGATAACAAATTTTATAGCAACTATTCTGAAACAGATTGAATTCTGGATGATTGATTTCAAATTGAAACTTAAACCTGAAAAAACTATATTTTTTCTTGCAAGTCCTAGTGACAAGATTAAAGAATCAATGATACATCCGAATGTTTTTGACTATCCTATAGAACAGTTCATAAAAATATTGGGAGTGACTTTAGATCGACACCTTACCTTATAACAACACACAGATTTGTTACTCAGGAAATGTTTCTCAGTTCTTTGGAAACTCTGAACCATTATGAAATATTTTGATACAGCTTCCTTTCATTTGTTAGTTCAGTCTTCGATACTGAGTATCCTTGATTATTGTAATATAATCTACCCGGGCGCCTATAAGAAAAAAACTAAAAGTGGTTCAAAACACTGCTGTCTGACTGATTTTTGATCTGAAAAAAGTGGGAGCATGTTACTCCTTATTACCAAAAATTACGCTGGCTACAGATTGAGGCTAGAATTCTATTCAAATTCGCATGTATTTGCTTCAAATCAATCTTCGGCATGTCTCCAGGTTACCTCGTTTCTCTTTAAATCTCTCCAATAAGCCCACACATAGAATCCAGTTATTCACATATCCTACTGTCAAATCGTGTCGTTTGAAGAGATTTCTTGTGAGAACTCTCTTCTTCCAGGCAGCCAAAATGAACACCTGGTTTGGCAAAATCATGCCAGGAATCCCATCCTATTATTTTTATAGAAAACTATTAAAGACACAACTATTTGACAAATTTGTAACCCAAGCTTCCTAATGCTTTTTAAATACAACATGTATTGTGTACATTCTAGAAATTGATGTATCTTTTTGAACTGTATATTCACTGGATGTTCAGCTTTATCTGCTGTGAACCGCCTAGAACTATTTGTGGTCTGGCGGTATATAAGAATAAATTATTATTATTATTATTCTCAGGGTGCATGAGATTTTTGTGCTCTGAGTTTCCAGCCAAGAATCTGTCTATTCTATTCTCCCTGCACAGTCTCTGCCCAACGTTTCTTCCTCAGGGAGTTCAGTGTCTGCATCAGCTCCGTCTGTTCCTTCTTCACAGCCAGTTTAGGGGGTGCCAGTGGCGAATCTGGTCCTCGAGCATTTGGTTGTAAGGATGCCCTGCTCAGAATGGAGGATCTGGATTTGAATGCTGGATCCGCAGATCCTTTAGGGCAGGGCTGCCCAAGTCCAGTCCTCAAGATCTACTGGCAGGCCAGGTTTTCAGGATATCCACAATGAACATGCATGAGAGAGATTTGCATACCAAGAAGGCAGTGCAGGCAAATCTCTCTCATGCATATTCATTGTGGATATCCTAAAAACCTGGCCTGCCAGTAGATTGCGAGGACCGAACTTGGGCAGCCCTGCTTTAGGGGCTCTGGATCCTGGTGCTGATCATACTGTGGTACTCTTGTTTAACTTTGCGGCGCTGCTTGATCTGATGCTCAATCTTTGCAGAGCTTGAGCTACTTCTGTTACTTCTTCTCCCTGGCTTTGTAGCGTAAGTTCGCAGTGAGTCCTTTCCGTGGCAACCGGATAGCAGTCTTATAGTTATGGACCAGTTTGACTCTTCGAATGGGCTTTTCTGGAATGCTAGGGCTATCTCCCGCCGGTATCCTCTGGCGCAGGAGTGACAGCAGCTGTTACGGTGGACCTAAGTGATTCCCGAGACGCTAAGGTGTCCTGACGCACATCACTGCCTAGTGCCAGTTTATTGACTCTGCTAATTTAGAAGTTAAAGCTGCTGTGGCGAAATCCCTACTCTTCAAAAAATACATAAAACCTATCTAATAGGACCAGCTTCTACCTAAACCCCACCTAACCACTCTACACCCTTAATGTACTCTAATATGCTTCTAACTACCCAACTAATGCTAAAACGCCTCTACTTACCCAACACTTACCACCTTAAGATCTCAACAACTCTTTGGTAATTCTTATTACCCAACATTTATCACCTTAAGATCTCAACAACTCTTAGGTAATTCTTATGTGACTCTTATTACATCTCTTATGCTTTTCCTGTAAACTTTTATGTAATCTCTGAAAATTTTTATGTAATCTGCCTTGAACCGCAAGGTATTGACAGAAAAGAAATCACTAATGTAATGTAATGTAATCCTTTGTGTTGTGCCTGCCTAGCTTGCTACGTATGCTTGAGACTAAGGCGGTAGAGCCGCCTCCTCATCTTCTGAGGGCTTGGATGGACTTTATGATGGATGGATCTATGACCTTTTGAGAGGGCTGGCTTTAGAGTCAGTGTATTTATTCTATGTCAGCCTGCTGAATGCTTTGGGTTTGGCAGTAGGCTGCCGCTATGTCCTCCATGGCAACTCTAGCCCAGCTGCCTTTCATGGGCAATTGCTGTTGGGCAATTGATTGGATGCCATCATGACTTCGGTGATAGATCGTCGTCTGCAGGCGCTGCTGAATGGTATGGCGCCCCCCCCCTTTTTTTTGAGGGGGCTCCCACAGGATTTCTTGTGCCGACAGACCACATTATCCTTCCTCATCATGGAGATCCTTTCAGGGGTCGGTTTGCGAACTACAAGCGCTTTCATCCTGCCTCTGCCCGAACTGTCTCTGATTGCACTTCCTTCTGACTGTGCAGCCAATATTTCTTTCTTTCTGCCTCCTGCACGCTTCCTCTCCTCCGGACCTCATTCCCTTCCCCAACCTGCATCTCTCCCTGTCCCTCCATTAGTCCAACTTTTTTTCCTCTCTCCTCTACTTCCTTTGGCAACATGTCTCTCTCTCTCACTGTCCTTCTCTCATTCCCTCCCTTGCTGCAAAGGGAGTGGGGAAAGAGAGAAAGATCCTGGGTGCATCTCTCCTGGATGCATCTCTCCCACTCCCTCTACTGCTTCATCCAACATTTCTCCCTCCTTTCCACTGGTCCAACATTTCTTTCTCTCTGCCTCCTGCATGCTTCCTCTCCTCCAGTCTTCATTCCCTCCCCCTCCATGAGTCCAACTTTTTACTCTCTGCCCTGTCCCCCTTCCCCTGAATGTGACATTTCTCCTTCCCTTCTTTCTGCCCTCCCTATTCATCTATCCCTCTCTCCATGAATCCAACACTTTCTGCCTCCTGCATGCTTTCTCTTTCTCCTCGCCCCTTCCCTCAAGTGTGACATCCCTCTTTCCCACCCCCCAGACTATCTCTCTTCAACCCCACTTGCAACATGTTCTCTCCCCATGCCCCATTTCTCCCTTTCCTCCACACCATGTCCATTACTCACTCTCTCTTCACTCTCACTCATCCTGCAACAATTTTCCTTCCTTCCTTCCCCCATTTCCACTCACAACTAATATGCTGTCTCCTCATGCACCATCTGATCTTCCACTGCGTGCAACACCTTTCCTTTCCCTCCCCTTATTCAAGTCTAGTAGCACCTTTCCCTTACCCTCCCCTTATGCCAGGTCCAGCAGCACCTCTTCTCCCTTCCCTTTCCCTCCCCCTTGTCCAGCAGCACCTCTCCTTCTCCCCATGTCTAGCAATATCCCTTCTCTCTTCCCCATGCCCAGCAGTACTTCTTCTCCCTGTCCAGCAGTACCTTGCCTCTCCCTAGCAACAGCTCACTGCATGCTTTTAACTTCCCCATGCAGCTGTCACTAGTGTTAGTTTAGCTGCAGTTTCATCAGGCAGCCTCGGGGCCATTGCTAGGCCAGCCCGCCTCCGATGATGCAACTTCCTCTTTGGTCGGAGGGAGACCAACCTAGCAAAGGCCCTGAGGCTGCCTGATGGAACCGTGCTAAACGAACGCTAGGGGCAGCTGCATGGGGAAGTTAAATGCACGCAGTGACTGCTGCTAGGGAGAGGAGAGGTACTGCTGAGCCAGCGATTTCCATCAGGCCTTTCCTAATCCTGCTCGCCTCCGATGATGCAACTTTTTCTTTTGTAGGATGCGGGCTGGCCTAGCAAAGGTCACACAGTGAGCTGCTGCTGCTTGTGTTTGGAGGGGGGAGGGAGGCTGGGGAGAGAAGACAAGGAAGGCGGGAGATATGCAACGGCAGGAGGAAGGGAGACATACAGCGCCGGTGCTGCATATATGCATTTGCAGAAGGAAGTTGGGAGACATGCAACACCAGTACCACGTACCCCCTTCAAGCAGCTTGTGTATCATACTGCATGTTGAGAAACACTGGTCTAAAATATTTAAGTGTTCTATTTCGACAGCTGCCTTGAACATGCACAGGCTTATGTTGGTAAATCTAAATGTACTTTGCCTATCTATCTGCTCTGGTTCCCAATGCCATCTTTATATTCACAGATCAGCTTAGAGTCTGTAACATATTTTCAGTAAGGGACAGAACAGCTTAAGGAGCATGAGGGTAAAACCATAAATCATTGCATAGTTTTTTTTTTTGGTTTTTTTTACTAAAGCATAACACGTGCTAAGTGCCATATGGCCCATAGGTATAAAATAGGACACACAGCATTTTGCACATATTAAACTTTAATAAATGGGCCCCCAAATTTGCTAAGTGGAGGCCCAAGCCTCCAGCGGTCAGCTGAGCCATGTTTGTAAAATTAATTTTGCAATGCAGAAATGAATTTAATTCTTTTATATTGAGCTATTCTTTGAGAGAATTATTCAGTTGTTGCCTTGATTTTGTAAGACAGAAATATATCAATTTAAAAGATAACTGGAATTCCCAGTTCACTCTTTATTTGTATGTTAGTAATTGGATAGTATTGAATTTTTGTTTAGAGCAATCATACATTGATCATTGAGGGTCATTTAATTCTGTTTACTGAATTGATTCTGTTAATCTAATTATAACGTCCTATTATAAACATTGTAAGTAGTAGTAATACTGCAAGCAGGAGCCCAAGAAGGCAGTCTTTTAGGAATCACCTGTGAAACATATAACAATTAAAAGAGTTGAGAGTAAACTTGTCAAAGTCTTTGACATATTTAGTTTGCTTGTTTGGAAAGCACTCGATATACAGAATAATAAAAATAATGAGTATGCTGGCTTTTGTAATAAATCTGCAAAAATGAATGAGCACTTTAAATTTCTGTTCTGAAAAAATTGTCATTTGAAATGCTTGTTGCTGCAGTTGACTTATTGTGCACTTGATTCTAAAACCATCCTAATTTCAAATGTTTTGGATTGCTTTGTTATTTTAATGCTCTCATTACTGAACTTTTACACAATAAGCAAATAGAAAAAAATATCTTATTTTAAAAAACTATTTCTAAGTCTGTCTGGGTCTAAATTTCTATATGCGCTGTTTCATTTACTTTAGTATGATAGCTTTTATGTTGATATGTATTTCTCTTCTTTTTAATGTAAGCACATTTTTTTCTCATGTATTGAGCTGCTTTCTTTATTTCCCCAGGATTTCTTGTTACAGATTTTTACTGTGTTTCGAATACTCGTAAGACCAGAGATGTTTCCAAAAGACTGGACTGTGATGCGTTTGGTTGCAAACAAGTAAGATTAAAATACAGAAGTATGCCACTGACAGAGTGTGGTGTAAAACTACTTAATCATACAATAAATATGATACGTCCAAATTTGAAAATGCATGAAATTGGCTTGGGGCTTTGTACTGTTTGCAAACCTTTAATTTCTTCTGGATTAACCATAGCAAATGTACTCTCAACATTATGCTTGTGGAAATTAATTTTATAAGTCATTTACAAGCTTGTGCACTTTTCTCATAGATGTGCTCAGAGGTGGAGTTTGAGTGGAACATGAGTGGAGTCGCAAATTATGCTCAAATTTTATAAAGTACACATTTGAGCAGGTATAATGTTGACAGCTTCCTTGTAGATGTAATTTCTGCAGCATTTGTACCAGTATTTCATAAAGACTCAAAGATGTCCTTTTACTAAATGTTGTGCAACCGACTGCATTCCTAAGGGTTGCATGGCACTTAACATATACTAATTTGTTAGCATGCACTAAGGGGCCGATTCTATAAACAGGCATCCTGATTGTAGGTAGTTACTATCCCTATCTATCCCCAGTCAATTCTGTTCTGTCCCCATCCATATTGTTACTGACCCCTCACCATCCTCAGTCAATTATTTTCTGTCCCTGCACCATCCCCATCATATATTGGTACTGTCCCCTTAACATCCGCACTATTTTACTTCCCAATCCTGTACTGATCGCAAGAGGTTGTAAATTCAAACAATTGACCTTTATGTACTTAGTGAGCGTAACCACTTCCTTGTATAATGTTACAAGCTCGCTTACCTCACTAAGGATAGCCATTCAGATCAACTTCCAGTTTTTGATGGCCGATAGAGAGTATAAAATCGAGATTAAGACCTGTACAGCCTATCCAGACCTCATCTTGAAATACTGCTTTCATATTAGCTCCATAATCAGTCACATAGATAAGACTAGCTTTATAGAAATTACTCGTATACTCAACCAAGATGCTTGAAACAAATTGATGAATAATCTTACCAGTTTATCATGGGTCTCCCTCATTGCCACAGTTGTTGAAAACATGCATCAGTTTTCATCAAGGTGAGCTCCTTTCAATTTTTACTTTTAGCTGAGGTGTTGGTCTAGTTTTTGAGTCGAGATGTACATGGGGACAGTGGCGTAGTAAGGGGGGGGAGGCTGACCGCTCTGGGCACTGCTTGGTAGAGGCGCCAACACCTCTCCTCCTCTCTGACCTCCCCCCTCCATCCCATTCCTCCCTCGCTGCACTCGTGCCTTCACTCCCCTCCCCCTCCACCACACCTTTAGCTCTTCGCCAGTGCAAACAGCAGCTCCAGCCTTCTGCTTATTTCAGCTTCAGCGCTCCCCTCTGACATTACTTCTGGGTCCCGCGACTAGGAAGTGACGTCAGAGGGAGAGCCACTGGCAGCAAGTTGGAGATGCTAAACAGGTACGGGGGAAGGGAAGGAGCATGCATGGCAGGGGAGGTGGAGAAGAGGATGATAGGGGGCACCACAGCCCTGGGCACCTCCCACCCTCATTATGCCAGTGTGAGTACATCCCCATTCACTTTTGATCCATCCTTGCAGATTTCTACTGGTTTCCTGTTTCCTCCGTTCCCACACACACATTTACTCAGAAGTAATGTTAGAAGATATATATTCATAGAAAGGATAGCAAATACATGTAACAGCCTCCCAGTAGAAGTAATAGAGATAAAAACAGTAGCAGATGGCATGAGATAAGAACAGAATCTTCATTTGCTGAGAAGTAAAAGGAAAGCCAGAGATCTACTGTCTATGGCATAATAAAAAGAGGTAAATTGGTTATAATAGATGGTCCCTGTGGTCCTTATCTACCATCATATTTTGTGTTTCTCTGGATTTTGTCATCCCTTCCTTGTTCTGCTGAATCTTTCTGACAATCTCATTCTTACTTGTAATTGGATAGAGAAAAGACAATAAGTGCCAAATTCTCAAAACTCATTGGTAAAATCCGGTGAGTCGAAGTACTGGCCATAGTGGGAGCGATTTGACTTTTATGGGCGATTCTCATCATAATAGCATGCAAATTACATGCATGCTATTTGTGCAGAGAATCACCAGTAAAAGGGGGGGGGGGAGAAACTGTGCCTGGTGCTTGCTCAGAAGAGTATGGATTCCAGAGAAATGTATATTGGTACTAGATCCCAAATATGTCACATTAGGATAAAAACTTGTATTGAAAAAACATGCACTATTAAGGATAACTATGGCAAATTGTAACCTGGAAACTGTTTGTACCAGATCCCTAGTTTGTATCAAGTTAGGATACAACTTTATAATGTAAACTTGTTCTCTAATTGTCAAATTGTAACCTGTCAACTATTTAATATGTATGTTTAAACTAAAAGCCATTCTGAGCTCTTTGGGGACAGCGGGATAGAAAACAAAATAAATATTCACTAGGTATAACTTCGCTCCTGTCAAGGTTGCTCTACCTGCCCCGATCAACTAAACTACAGGTCTCCCCATGTTCTGCCAGCTCAGCTGCTGATTGACTGAAAGGGAGAGCAGCAGAAAGGAAAGTCCCCCCTCCTGCCAACACCCCCCTCAGCTGCTTCTGCCCCCCACCCCCACCCCACCCTGTACAAGATATGCAGGAGGGATGCCCACTCATTCCTACTGGCAGCACAGGGGTTCTAAAACAAACCCTGTACCCTCTGTATCTTAAAGGTGAAGGACCCTCCTGCTGCTGGGGTCCCCACATCCCCGACAACCACCCATGATTGGCCCAGGCACTCAAGGCCTCTCCCATAGGAGGGACCTTAAGCGCTTGGGTCAATCAGAACCTTAGGCCCTCCCATTGCATTCCAGGGTGCACCAGGAAGGGATCTAAGGCTCTGATTGGCCCAGGTGCCTAAGGCCCCCTCCTTTGGGAGAGGCCTTGGGTGCCTGGGCCAATCAGAGCCTTTGGCCCCTCCCAAACCATTTTGAAGAGACGGGCCTGCTGGACGGAGGGAATGGGCATCCATCCGGCATTCTTCAACACTAAGGAATTGGGGGGCACAGGGGGTTGTCAGGGGGTCCTTCACCCTTAAGATATGGGGGGTACAGGGGGTTGTTGGGGGACTCTGGTGGCAGGAGGGAGTGTGCATCCCTCCTGCTGGCCTGGGTAGGGGGGCATTGAGTGGCCCTGGGGAGGAATTGGATGGCCCTGGGGGGTTTGCTGGAAGGGGGAGGAATCGGGGTTCTTTTTTTTTAATTGGGGGCTTTTTGTGGTGAAGTCTGAGCTGTCAAGCCTTACTTTCAGTGCCTGAGCCAGTCAGCGTTCAAGCACTGACTGGAAAGTAAGACTTTGACAGATCAGACCCTGCTGGAAATTTTTGCAAGCAAATGTAGTACGAGATTAGAGAATCACTTGAACAGTTTAGAGAATTGCTCGGGGTGCTTGTTTTAATATTAATGACCTAATACTTCCATTTTAATATTAATGACCTCATTGTACTACATTTGCATAGTATGATTGGAGGCTGCTAGGAAACATGGAAAAGAGCACAGTGAGCTGTTCTGAGAATTGGCCAATAAAATATTTGGATGTTAAACCAGCTAGGACTGGTTTAGTGTCCATCGTTAAATACAAGGTGAGTTTTGAGAATCTGGCCCTGAGTGTATTTCCAACTTAATGCCACTATGAAATAAAGTGGGAGCTCCTGAGATTATTTCCAAACCTGGGATCTCTCAGAGAGAGAAAGAGATAATGGTTACTGCGGATGGGCAGAATCTGCCATCATTTTTCCATGTTTTTATTCCTTTCATTAACCTCCAAATTTTATATATTTTTACTGTTAGTGCTTTCTATGCTATATTATGCCTTTATTCTAGTTTTTAGTTATCTGATTGTGTGCATTTGGGTATAAACAGTGTTAAAGTGACACTATCTTCTGTAACAAAAGTTAACTTTTTTTTTTTTGCCAGTGTTATCGTTACAACAGTGTTGTATCTATCAGATGCCCTTCGCAAGAACTTCTTAAATGAAGGTTTTGATTATAAGGTAAGACTGCTTTATAATTATTTCAGCTGTGTAAAAATGCAGTAGAAATATTTAATGATTGGTTCTATAACCACTTTGGGGAAAATTCTATAACCAGTGCCTAAATGTAGGTGTCGGTAGGCATCCTGTCAATGGTCAGTAACAGCAGGGTTGAAGCACCTACTGATGCCTAAATAAAAGGCGGCTGAAATGGCAGGTGGAATCGCAGCTAGGAAGCTGCTGTAGGCTGCAGAACGCCAAAGTAGGCATGGCTAACCCCCGAAATGGCATTAGGCGATCTAAAGTAGCTACCCAGCAGTGGGGAAATTTGGTCTGTTGAGAGCACGCCAGAACATTGTATCATACAGAGACAGGCTCACAAACAGCGTCTTTCCTTGATGAAGCCTTTTTTTGTGAAACGAAGACACTTTGTAGGGAATTAAGATAAGTGCTGTAATGGTTCTATATTATTTATGACACAAAATTTGGAGGATTTTTTGGCCGATGATGGAAGTCAATTCTGGGGGGCAGTGTTCCTCTATAAGATTTATCTTGGCGGTTTGTCCCTTCTGCTGAGGTCTTTTTTCTCCATTTAAAAAACAAAAATGCCAGCAAATTTGGTTATTTGCATTTATATAGTAACAACAAGTCACTGAGTTCATTGAGATTGTTGTGTTTCCACTTTGTGTACTATGGATGCCAGACATAAGAGGCTTGTAGAACCTAATCTTCCCCAGCCCCAATTGTGACCTTGCCCAATTCACCTTCTACTGCCAGCAATGTAGAACCCATTCTTTTACCAGTTTGGCAGCACCAGCAAAAGCAATGCGAAGAAGTGCAGGACCAGTTCCTGTGCATGCCAATGCTAGCTCTGCCAATCATGCCCCCTCAATGTAAACTTCTTGCACTGGAGGAATTTGACCAGTGAAGCATGTAGGAAGCTGGTCCCATGTGTTTTCACCTTGTTTTTGTCAGCAACTGCTTGTAACCTGCCCCCACTAGGGAGAGACTATAAGAGGAGAAAGGGAGAGAGAGAGTGGGTGATGCTGGATTGAGGCAGGGTGGGCAGAGAGAGACACACACACATAAAGCGAAAATGGAGTAATGCTAGATGGGCAGAACAGACACAGAGAGAATGGGATAATGCTGAATGGTGAGAATAGACACCAAGAGAACAGAATGATGCTGGATGGAGAGAAGAGACACAAAGAAAAAGGGTAGTGCTGGATGGGGAAAAAGAGAGAATGAGGTAATGGTGGATGGTGAGAAGAGAGATGGGTTAATGCTAGATAAGGAGAAGAGAGAGAGACATGGAGAAATGCTGGATGAGGGAGAAGAGATGGGTTAATGCTAGTTAGGGAGAAGGGACAGAGAGAGACAGAAATACTGGATGAGGGAGAAGAGAGAGAGAGATCAGAGTGGTGCTGAATGGTGGAGAAGAAACAGAGAGAAAGAAGGTAATACTGGATGGGGAGAAGAGCCAGAGAAAGATCTGGGAAAATGCAGGATGAAGGAGAAGAGAGAGAGAGGGGGGTGATTCTAGAGGGGGAAAAGAGAAAACATGGGGCTGTGTTGAATAGCAGGAGGAGAGAGAGAGAGAGAGACAAAGATGAGATATTGGATAGTAAGGAGGAAAGAGATAGAGTAAAAGAGAGCTTGAGGAATAAGAATAAAGGGAATGGGAGGGCCTAAATGAAGAAAAGATGTGGTAGATGCAGTAAAAAAAATTGAGACTGAAGATTGGATAGTAAGAATGAATGAAATCTGAATGGACAAAAGAAGTATGCAGAAAGAAAAAGATCAGAGATGGATATAGAAGAGGAAGTGGCCTTAGGGATTTGGCCAATTGGAGTCTTAGTCCACTCCCAGTGCATTCCAGTTTAGTTTTAGTCCACTCCCAGTGCATTAAGGTTTAGTTTAGTAATTCCAGAATGCAATGGGAAGGAGGCCTAAGATTCTGGTTGGCCCAGGTGCCTAAAGCCCCTCCTTAGGTGCCTTGGCCAATCAGGGCCTTAGGCCCTTCCCCGGTGCATTCCAGGATGCACTGGGAAGGGGAAGGCCCACAATTCAAAAGAGGCAAGCCTGCCGGCCAGGAGTGAGCATCCCTCCAGCCGGCCTTCAAGAAAAAGGTATGGGATGGGTTTGGGGGGGGGTGCCAGCAGGAGGGATTGTGCATCCCTCCTGGGGATGTTAAGGAGGGTGCTGGCCAGAGGGAGCGGGCATCCCTCCTGCCAGCCTTCAAGAAAAAGGAACTGGTTGGGTTTCGGGGGGGGGGGGGGAGTGCTGGCAGGAGGGATTAGGCATCCCTCCTACAAGGAATGTTGCCATAGACAGTGGGGGGGTTTCCCAGGTTCCCTGCTGTGGCCACTCAGCCGATCGCGGAAGGGACTCCCCAAAGCCACGATTCTGTAACTGGCGCCTTAGATTGATTGACTCGCAATCTGACTTTTGCGCAAGTTACAGAATCATGGCTTTGGGGAGTCCCTGCCGCTCAGCTGATGGGGGAGGGGTGGAATTTAATTGCTGCGATAGGTTGCTGCGGTCTAGTGGCAAAGATAACCAGCTGAAATATAGGCCAGGGTTTTCCGGGCCTACGTTTCGGCTGCTTATCTTGGTTTGATTGGGTAGCAGCGTTGGCCAAAACCTACTTTGGCATTCCGCGGCCTAAAGCAGCTACCTAACCACGATTCCAGTGGCCATTTCAGCCACTTTTTATTTAGGCATCGGTAGGCACTTCAACCCTGCCATTTCTGACTGCATTTTTCAATTACTTAGGCACTGGCAGGGCACCTACCGACACCTAAATTTAGGTGCTGGTTATAAAATTTCCCCCTTAGTGCATACTAACGGAATTAGCACACATTAAGCTTTAGTAAATGGCCCCTAAATGATCATAACACTGCACTATAACATACAAAAAAAAGGTAAAACAACAATATTGAATTCTTCCTCTTTATTTTTTTAGATCTGGGATTCCTACTTCTATCTTGCTGTCATTTTTATAAACCAGTCTTGCCTACAGCTGGAATTGTTCACATCCTCAAAAAAGAAAAAAGTGTTGGAGAGGTAAGTAGCCTCTTTGGCTAACATTACCATTTATTATTGCAGAATTTTGTGAAGCATGCCTGATTCTTGAACAAGAAACTAACAACTTCACCTTTCTGAGTAAAGAAAAGTTGACTAAAAAAAGAAAACTGTTTACCAATCAAACTTTCAATAGTTGATATTCTTTTCAGTCTGCCATCTACAATATTCAAAAGGTTCTATATCAAAAGGTGGCCCTGATTTTATAAAAGATGCCTAAAATTAGGCACCTAAATTGGCACGCCAAGCCAATTTAAGCGTCTAAGGTAATTATTTAATTAGATAAATCAGCACTGATAACAAGCTTAGGTCTCCTTTGTGGTAGAGTGTTTTAGTGCGGGCCAGCAAGGTAAATGCTGTGACACTTAATCAATTCTTATGAGTGTCGGAGCATTTACCTTGCCAGCCCATGCTAAAACATTCTACTGCAGCTTGATAAAAAGGGGGCCTTGATTGGCTTAAATTAAATTAAAGCGCCTAAATCAGTAGGCATCTAGGCTGAGGTGCCTGCCAGAAAATGGGTGTGGTTAAGGGTAGATCGTTGGTGTGTTTTCCATGGAAGCACCTGAAATGGACTTAGATGCTGATATTTAGGTCAAGAAAACCCTGCCATAAATAGAAGGCACCTAAGGTTTTAACGCCTACTGGCACCTAAGTCCATTTTAGATGCCGCTAGGTGTGATTCTATAAATGGTGCCTAACTTAAGATTGGCAGCCACTATGCGTTGGGTTCCTTAGTGCCTAATTTTTAGGCACTGTTTTAGAATCAGGGCCAAAATGTCTGTGGCGTGACAGTACCAAATATTCGACTGATCTTCTCTTGCTATCTGATCTTGATACTGGGGTGCTTTTATTAAGGCACATTAACCGATTTAGCTAAAGATTAGCACGTGTTAAATGCTAAGGCATCTATTATATTCTATGGGCGCCTTAGCATTTAGCACGTGCTAAATCGGTTAGTGCACCTTAATAAAAGGACCCCACTGTGCGCAAAAGGTTAGACCGTGGGGTATCTTATTTCATGATATTCCTGGATGTCTCAGCAGCATTTGACGCTATTAATCACCAAATTATTTTGGCTAGATTACGAGCCATGGGTATTGCTGGGTCTATTTTGAATTGGTTCAGTTTATTCCTGACAAAACAGGGCTTTTTGTGTTGAAGTGGGTCAGGATAAATCAGATTGGTGTACTTTGACCTGTGGTGTCCCCAGGGTTCTGCCTTATGTCAATGGATGATGCTCTGTCTGATCTCAACAACTGTTTTCATGACATACAGGATTGAATGTATCAAAATCAGTTAAAACTAAATGTAGCTAAAAGTGAAGTTTTATTTATTAGTCAAGAGAGGAATCTTCAGCATTGCCCGTCTGAGACTGAGCTTGAGAGTGTGACAATTCCTGTACTGGGGATGTTATTAGACTCATCATTATCCTTCAAACCACAGATCAAAGCTGTCGTTTCTCGTGTGGTTTTCAAACTACGACTGTTTAGCAGATTGAGGGATTACTTATCAAATGAAAATTTTAGAACAGTTATTGTGTTGTTGATAACTCCTTTATTTGATTACTGTAACTCACTCTACTTAGGATTACCACTGCGTGTCTTGCACTCTATGCAACTGGCTCAGAATGCTGCTGCGCGGCTGATTGTTCACGCCGTGAAATCTGATCATATCGTTCCAATCCTTAGTTTCAAGTTCAAGTTTATTAGGATTTTATATACCGCCTATCAAGGTTATCTAAGCGGTAGAGACCTACACGGCTTGCCAATCTGTGTGCAGATCAAATTCAAAGTCTTATGCATAATTTTCAGATTGTTACAGGACAACTCGCCATCTGTGCCACTTTCCAAATAGCTGCCGGCAGTTCTCGCGAGGTCCCGCAAAAACTTCTGCCAGCCATTCGGAAAGTAGCGCAGGTCCAAGCAGGAGCGTGTAAAGCTTGGTCCTGACCTCCGCGCTCCTGACTCATGTGCCTGTTGCCCAGAAATAGTACGGAGCTATCAAGGGAGGGATATACACTGGACCACCAGGCTGCTTGAAAAAGATGCTGTGGTGGCAGCGGGGAGGTGGGGTTGTTTTAAAAAGGTGGTCCGGTGACAGGCGGGCGATGTTTAAAAAGGTGCTGTGGCTGCAGTGCGGGGGGAGGGCGGCATTTAAAAAGGTGGTGTGGCTGGTGCATGTGGCTTGAAGGCCTTTCTTTTTAAAGACGCATTTGGAATATAATAGTCCTTTTAAGGACTGTAATGGAATTTCGCTCCTTGCTTTTTCTTATTCATTTTAATCTTTTCTACAAAGTGCTAGATTATTTATTTTTTGTTCCCCACCCCCTTTTGTTTTGATCCTTCTACCTCTCTTTTTAATTACACAAATGTATTTCTACCCTTTTCATTTTGTTTCGGTAAGTTAATGTTCGTCTGTGTGTTTGATTGTCTGTTTTAATAATTATAATTTGTTTTTAACTTATGCCTTTCTACTCTTTGTTTTTATATATTATGTAAAACCGCTTTGAATTTTGATAAGGTGGTATATCAAATTTTTAAATAAACCTGAAATCTGATAATATGCACTGAGATTTCCACCCACTTTTGGGTGGTAAAAAAGTATGTCTTATGGAGCGAAAAATACGGTACAGGGTACGGTATTGGAGTTTAAGAAGGGACTGACAACTTTCTGAAGGAAAAGGGGATAGAAAGGTATAGATAGAGGGTTACTATACAGGTCCTGGACCTGATGGGCCGCCGCATGAGCGGACTGCTGGGCATGATTAACGTGACCATTTATTTTTTTCATCAAAACGGGACATCTATTAATATTCAGTCCCGCCCCTAATCCCGCCATAGCCCCGCCCCCAATCCCACCCTAGCCCGCCCCCAATTTCTTCCATTCATTTTTCATGTACACACAATATCTTATTTCATAATGGTAACCATAAAATTTTTTAAAAAACCACAAAGCACCCTATACGCAGAGAAAATGTTAATTATTTATATTTGGGGGGTTTTCAATGATGTCACCTCAGTAACTATAGAAAAATAGACAAATATAGTGCAAAATATAGACAGCAGGTATCAATTCTCAAAACTGACACATTTTTATCACTAAATTGAAAATAAAATCATTTTTCCTACCTTTGCTGTCTGGTGATTTCATGAGTCTCTGGTTGCGTTTCCCTCTGACTGTGCATCCTATCTTTCATTTCTTTCTGCACTCAGGCCCAACAATTGTCCCTTTCTATTCCCTCCCTCCTTCCTTCCCATGTCCTTAGTGCCCCCAGTACCTTCCTATGTCCTTAGTGTCCCAGCGCCTCCTTCCTATGTCCTTAGTGCCCCCAGTGCCTCCTTCCTGTGTCCTTAGTGCCCCCAGATCCAGTCTCGGTTCTCCTTTGTACCTTTGTTCCAGGTCTCCCTTTCTCTCTCTCCCTCCTCTGTTATGATCTTGCCTCTCTCTGCTCTTCCTCAGGGGCTCTCCCCCTCTGTCTGCATCTTCCAAAGTCCTGCTTCTGCCTCATTTGGTCCAGGCCTTTATCTCTCTAGTCTTTCTTCTACTTACAACCCCCCCCCTTCTCTGCTGTTTTCTCTCCTTCCTTCATCTCTCCTTCCTATGTCCTCTCACTGCTTCCAGCCTTTGTCCCACCCCCTCCCAAAAAGCCTGCCAGCCTACCTCTCCAAAGCCAGTCTGCCTGTCTACCTACCCCAGAGCCAGCCTGCCTGCCTACCTCCCCAAGAGCCAGCCTGCCTGCCTGCCTCCCCCAGAGCCAGCCTGCGTGTCTCCCCCAAAGTCAGCCAGTCTGCCTGCCTACCTCCCCCAAAGCCCCAAAGCGATTGGCTGGCCCGGAACGTCCTCTCCGAAGTCAGAATTGACTTCGGAAAGAAGGCTTCCAGGTTCAAGTAGTGGCAGCAGAGGAGCAGTGGCGGTGAACCTAAATCGGGCCTGGAGGGAGGCTTTTTTTTTTTTTTTTTGGTGCGGCAGGGAAGGGACAGGAAGTGATCGCCTGTCCCGTTGTCCCCACTCACAGCTTCCAGACGCTGTCTCTGAAAACGGGACATTTTGGGCGTCCCGAAGCTGTGTGTGGGGACAATGAGATAGGGGATCCGAAAACAGGACGTATGGTCACCTTAGGCATGATGGACTTCTGGTCTGACCCAGCAGAGGCACTGCTTATGTTCTTATATCTGTTTTAGTTGGTTTATCTTGAATTTATGCTAATCTTGAATATCTTGAATATACGCTTGACTATTTATTTACTTATTGTTACTATGCCAGCCAAGCCATGCTTATATACATGCACACACAGACAGACACATATGGTAGAGTTTAATATTGAAAAGTACAGTGTCTAGCTGTTTGGTTTTTACAGGATTCTTCCAGGATGGAATATGTTGGCATAATCATGATTGTTAAACTCAATTGTCAAAAGGGAATCTGAAAATATTCATTTTTTTTATTTTCAATTTTTTTGCAGGTATGGAGATATGCGGGTAACAATGGGCTGTGAAATATTCAGTATGTGGCAAAATTTAGGTAAGGGAATCATGTTAATTTCATAGAAGTATACTAAGATGGTAATGAAGCAGGATAAAAACAATACAAATTAAAGATTGAGAAAGTTTAATAATCTTGCATAACTGTGTATATTATCATACAGAGTTCAATTAAATGAGGTACTAGTTGCTTTGCTATATGTTAGTATAATCAAGCCACCTGGTCCTAGATTCTGCAGGGAAAGGGCAGGACCGCCGGAAGAGGAAGCAGCTTAGACGCAGGGTTAAGAGAAGGTGCAGGACCGCCGGCAGAGGAAGCAGCAGGACGACAGTAGGCAGCTTCTACATGATGGGGGGGGTGGAGAGGCTGTGGGGGTGCGAGCGGTCCTTCGGGGTGGGGGTGGGGGTGCGGGTGCGGGTTCGAGCACGAGCGGTCCTTCGGGGTGGGGGTGCGAGTGGTCCTGCGGGGTGAATCGGACGTCGGGGGGAGAGGGGAACTATGTAATAAAAAAAAGGGGATAACGCGCTCACAAATATAACGCACACAAATATAACGCTCACAAATATAACGCACAGTGGAATTACCGTATTTTCACGCATATAACGCGCACGTTATACACGATTTTTACAAACCGAGTATGGTTATACTCGGTTTGTAAAAATCGTGTATAACGCGCGCGTTATATGCGTGAAAATACGGTAATTCCACTGTAGGCATAACTAATGCTGGAATTGGAGTTAGGCTTCGGAAGGCGCCTCCATAGGCATGATTCAGGTGAAAGCTGGGCGCAGGAAATGTAAGTTTTGAAACCCTGGCCTACATTTCCCGATGCCACGACTCAAACAGTGCTGTTGTGTGATTGATTGACACATGATCGGCAGCCATTTTTGAGGTGGCCACCACTGACATCGTCATTTATAGAATCCGGGACAAAAGGTAGGTCTCCCATTGAGATTATAGATCAGCTTTATTGTTAAAGAATATTGCCTTATTACCCTTTGGCTTTTTTCATTCCCATAGCCTACAATTCTGAACTGCACCCTATATAGTGATAGTACTCAATCAATTTATGACCAGTTTCAGAGATTAAAGTATTCAAAGAAAAATGTAAAACATTTTAAGAATAAGATTGCATAATAGACATTTTTCAGGATATGCAGAGAAAGTCTGCTCCTGTATGATACTTTTGAAATAAAATGTATATTTTCCAAGAAGACACAGAAAGAAAGTTATTTGCTAGGTTCTCTCTTACTTTAACAGAGAAAATAAGCAGACCAACGCAAACAGAAAATCAAAAGATTTTAACAATTCTAAGACTACCACGGAAATGTAGGCTTTTAACATTCTGGCCTACGTTTCCAGTGCCTACTTTTGACGAAAGCCGCAATTTTATAAATGGCACCGTTGTGTGATTGACATGTGATCGGCACATTTTGTTTAGCCAGCCACCGATAACAGTGCCATATATAGAATCTGGTCCTCGCTGTTTTTACAGGGGGTGAATCTTGATATAACAGCGGGATCTGGATAGCCCCTACTGTCTTCCCCCAACCCCCACCTCCCCTTATCCTAGTCCCAATATCTGAAACCACACACCAGCTTGGAATATAGCCGCAGCTCAATTTATTAATAAAATATCAACCAAATTCATTTGCATAAATTAACATCTTTAACACAGTAACTTCATATAACAAAATCTGCCAGCTCCTCCCGAGCTACCCGGTGTAACCATCAGTAAATGTTCCCCAACCCCGCCATAAACAGCAAGAGTCTGAGGGGTGGCATGACCTCATGCCCCTTTAACCAGGTCAATATCCCCCAAGACACGGCTCCCAGCCGGCCCTCCGCTCATCGCCGGATGAGTCCCAGCACCCAGTAGCTCGGGAGATCTGCCACAGGACTGTATTCATACAGGCCCCCCCCCCCCCCCCCCCGCCCACCAAGTGAGCTGTGACTATCACCGCGAGGCCAGGACTCTTTCACAACCCGATGCAAAGTCATCAAGCAAGAGATCCCAACCCACAGCTGACAAATGAACCCCATCGCTATGAAATAACCCGGCACACGAAACATCCACCCAGTCGTGCAACAACTGTAACCCTCCCTGACCCATTACCCACTTACCCACCTGTCGATTAAGCTTCGCCAACCCTCGAGTCCAGCGACGTGACGCCAAACAACTAGGGCGCGGTACAATATCCGACCTAACAATACGCCAGGGAACCAATCCAACATCACCCTTAAATCATCCTTAATGATGTTAATCAAATCCTTCCCTGAGCAGGTATCAACATCATTCCCCCCTAAATGAAAAAGCAAAATGTCCGGATGACGGGGTCGAGATCGCAGACGTTCCATCAACAACAGCAGCTGACTCCATCGCATCCCACGTTGGCCCCACCAGGAAACATGGAGGCCCTCATGACCCAGCCCGAGATGGCGACCGCCGGGGCGAATCAACGCACGCTCAGCCACCCAGTGAACAAAAGAGTGACCAACGATCCACAGGGAGTAACAGCGGCCACTGGAATCTGTAATAAAAAACAACAATAACTACACACAAACAGTACAATGATCATGCCCCCATCCAGCCGATTACCGAGCTCCCCTCCTACTGCCCAACAACGATCCCGAACCCCCGCGACAAATATAACCCCGAAAAGCATCCGAAACCCAACGCCCTAAACGCTGGATACCCTCCCCAGACATGCCTGCAATGCTAGCACTCGTGGCAGCTCCGATTCGAAAGGAATGAGTCCCATAGGAAGTCGGGTCCTCACCACAGCACCTCAAAGCCAAACGCAACACCGCCTGAAATTGATAGCGCGTAAGAGGAGAGCCGTTTGCTTGGACAAACAAAATGGCACCCCCTTCCGGACGAACCGCAAGATAAGACCGCAAACAAGTAACGGGACACGAACGACAGTCTGACACCGCATGCAAAACCACCCAATGCCCAACCGCACACTCATCCGTCTTAGAACTGACAATGCGAAGCTGCACGGTCGTTCCGTGAAAGCTGACATGGGAAACTAAAAGCCCACGAAGACCAAAGCGCGACGAGGGACAAACCAACAACTCGCTAACTCGCAGAGCACCAAAAAACGATGTGGCAAAAGCGGCCTGAAACAAACCGGCCTCATAAGACGAACTGGTAACAACCGACAAAGTATCAAGCAACCGCAGAAGAAGCTCATGGGTGATAGGCAAACGGGAATCAGGGAGAGTAGGGTGATCGCGATTCATGGCTCTCAGCATATGCTGAACCAGAAAACCTGAAACCGGGCAAGCCCACCCTAAGGCCCTACAAAAGAAGGCAAATCCCGCTAGGCGTCCACGAACAACTCCATGAGACACCTGAGCCCGAAAGGACGACAACACAAAATCTGCCAATAAAGATTCAGCCACGTCGCCCGGGCACCAGCCCCGAGCAGCCAAAAAAGCCGCCACTGACCGAAATCCCATAGTATAATGTGACCATGTGGAAGCAGCTACTGACAAGCGGAGCATCTCCCAGATTCCTTCCTGACCAGTTTCCATAAATGTGCTGGCATCGGCGAACCCTCCGCTCGAGCTTCTGGCGCCAACTGACGAAACTGCAAAAAATTTAAACGAGACAAGGCGTCAGCAATACCATTTTGGAAACCCGGAACATGACGCGCCTGCACATAGAAATTTAAACGCAAGCAGCGCAGCACTAACTCCCGCATCAAAGAATTCACCGCCAAACAACGCGCAGCCTGCCTATTCACTACCTCCACCACTCCTAAGTTGTCGCACCAAAACACTACCCACCAATTGCGGAAAACATCAGCCTACAATTCGCATGTCACCACAAGTGGGAACAATTCCAATAAGGTAATGTTTCTCGTAATACCAGAAGCTACCCACTCTTCGGGCCAGCGCTCAGCACACCAAGCGCCACTGCAGAATAACCCAAAACCTACCCCACCTGCCACATCAGAATACAGCTCCAAATCCATACTGGTCACCTCAGGCATCTGCATGGGAAGCGTCCCATTAAAATCACGCAGAAAAAGGGCCCACATACGGAGATCCGCGCACACCCCTCCCGAGAGCCGCAGAAAATGCCTCCGATCCCGCATGCCTGAAGTAGCTGCGGCCAAACGACGAGAAAAAGGCCGGCCCATAGGCAACACGCGACAAGCAAAGTTAAGGGAACCCAACAATGATTGAACCACCTGCAAGGTCGATTTAGGGGCCGAAAGCACCTGCTCAATATGCACAAGCAATTGCTGTACCTTCACCTCAGGAAGCTGAGTAACCATAGCCTCCGCATCCAATTCAATCCCTAAAAACACTAGGGAAGAAACCGGGCCTTCAGACTTATCGAACGCTAAAGGAACGCCGAAAGCCATTGCCATCTCCTCGAAAGTCCTTTTTAAACGCACACAATCAGTACTATGACCTGCTCCCACAAACAAAAAATCATTACAAGTAATGGACAACTGAAGATAAACCCACCTGCTGTACCAACACCCAATGCAGAAAAGTGCTGAACTTTTCAAAGTACGCACAAGATATTGAGCAACCCATTGGCAAACAGCGATCGTAAAAATAAGAACCCTCAAAACGAAAACCTAATAAAGGAAAAGACTGTGGATGAATCGGCAACAACCGGAAAGCCGATTCAATATCCACTTCGCCAAAAGAGCTCCACGCCCGGCCGCAACTATGTGCCTCAACGCACTATCCAAGGACGCATAACGAACCGAACAAAGATCACGCGGAATGCCATCATTAACCGAACATCCTAAGGGTCGAGACAAATTGTGGATGAGACGAAACTGACCCGGCACCTTCTTAGGAATGACCGCCAACGGAGATAAAAGCATCCGAGTAAAAGGGGGCTCCCGAAACGGCCCAGCCACACGACCCAAGCGCAATTCCTCTAACAATTTGACCCGAACAACATCTCGTAACTGTGAAACCGAAGAAGCATTTTGAACTTTCCCCCCAACCATGGACCCTTGAAAAGGGATCACAAAACCAGACGTAAAACCCGATTCTAAGAAGACAGCCGTCTCCCAAGGACAATACCTCCCAAGCCAAGAGCGCATGGCCGCAACACGTATCGGCGTCGGCAACAACTGCCCACCATTACTTCCCGACCGGTCCTGCTGGGAGGCCACTCCGCTTAGGACACTTAAGGGCTGAATGGGACTGACTACAGACGGAACAGGCATGCCGAAACTTACAGTCAGAAAAGGGGCAGGTGGACTTGTTAAATTTCCAGCACACGTCGGAACTCGGCATCGACCCTCCCCACCGTTCCCGCGAAATGGCCGCCCACTGCCAACAGGACCCACGCCCGCCCGCCCGCCCTATCGGACCCGCCAGAGGTTTGGAAGCCATATGGGTAAGCCACAAGTTCACGTCCTGAGTGCCCCATGACATAAACTTGTTTTCCTCCATTTTGTCCCGAAACGCCTCATCATAATTTAACCAGGCCCACCCTCCAAACCGCTGATATGCATCAAGTACGGTATCCACATAAGACAACAATAATCCATAGTCCTGCGGGTTAGCGCGCCCCCAAACGCTCGCCAGTCTCAAGAAGGCCCTCATCCAATTAATAATAGACCGCGCAAACTGAAAAGATTTGACCTCTTTACGATCCCGTTTAGATTTTTTATGACCCCGCCTCTGCGCCCTGCCTTCCATAAGGCGAAATATATCCAGACAGGACCGTCTGCAAATTTTCCGACGCAACACCCTAGGCACCTTCTCCCAAAGCTCGGTAAGAGCCACTAACGCAGGCGCACCCCGCACTCCTCCCGCAGAAACATTACATTACATTACATTACATTAGGGATTTCTATTCCGCCATTACCTTGCGGTTCAAGGCGGATTACAAAAGGTTAATTTAAAAACAGAGTTACAATGATTAGCTAGAGAGGTAGGTTGTAGATCTTATAGACATTTAGCGGGTTGTTGAGGGTGAGGTGGTTTGTAGTAGAGTTGATAGGTGGTCAAAGTGGAGGTTCTTTTGTTATTATTAGTGCAGTAATGGGTAGATCGAGCGTCAGTTTTAGTGTTACTAAGAGGTCGTGATGTTATTGCTGCTTCAGGAATTTCTTGAAAAGTGTGGTCTTTATTTCCTTTCTGAATGTCCTATAGTCTGGGGTGGTCATCAGAAGGTTGGAGATTTGGTTGTCCAGTCTTGCGGCTTGAGTGGCTAGTAGGCCGTCGTGTAGTCTTGTTCTTTTTACTTCCTTGATTGGGGGGGGTATGAATGGGGAGTGCGTTTTTCTGTGTCTGGTAGTGGGTGCTTGGATGAGGCGATTGTTCAAGTATGATGGGCTGTCTCCGTGTAGGGTTTTAAATAATATGCAGTAGAATTTGAATTGGATTCTTTCTTGGATTGGAAGCCAATGTGAGTTGATGAAGGCATCCGTAATGTGGTCATGTTTTTTCAATGAGTAGATGAGTCTCAAAGCTGTATTTTGGATTGTTTGGAGTTGTCTAATCGTAGTTGCAGGGCAAGGAAGGAAGAGGATGTTGCAGTAGTCCAATATACCCAATATTAGAGATTGTACTATAAGTTGAAATTGTGTTCTTTCAAAGAATTTTCGGACTTGTCTCAGGTTTCTCATGATTGCAAATGATTTCTGAATTGTTTTATTTATTTGCGGTTGCATAGTGCAGCATCTGTCTATGGTCATGCCAAGTAGTTTTATGGTGGTTTGGATGGGATATTTGATTGATATTTGAAACGCCACCTTCACCGCCCGCTGAAGCCTCAGACCTGCCCGCTCGACCGGCGGAGGAAGACGACGAAGCAGACGAATCGGATAAAGAGGACCCCGACGACGAGGACGATGACTCCCGGCGCTGGCGCTTACGTTTTCCCTTCCTACCACGCGACCTCCCTTCAAGAGCAACCTGCACAGGCGCCACATTACCCTGAGAAGAAGACGAGCCAGGGTCTCCACTCCGAACTGCTGAGACGCCGCTGGCAGCAGTCCCCGCCGTCGTAGCAAGACCAGAAGTCGAAGCCGAGACGCCTTGAACAGCAACCCCAGGTAAAGTGGATGAGAGTAGAGTAGGACCTGTAGCGCCACCGCCAGCAGCCACGACACCCCCGAGCGCCGAACTGCGCTCCGAACCAGAACCACCAGTCCGCTCCGCTACCCCGACTCCGCCGACATCCAACGCTCCAGCTTCACGACCTCCAGGGAAAAAGGATGGCACCTGTGGAGACCAAGTAAAAAGAGAGGCAGGACCAGGCAAAACTCCTCCCGACATACCCAAAGGAACTCCCCAACCAGAACCGTAAGTGCCCGCGGGCATAAAGCCCATGGCTACCGGATCAGGACTCCCTCCCCAGTGAGAAGCAGAAGGCCCCAATCCACTGACTGAAGATCCCTGCCCCCTACCCGGGGAACCCCAGCCCGTACCCCATCCCCCAGGAAAAACCCCGGACCAAGCCTCAGATGGCCCCCCTACCGGAACAGACCCGAAACCCATGCAATCCACACCCCTTCCCAAACCAACCACACCAGGAGACCCACTGGTCTCCAACCCGCCCAAAACCTGAGGCATCCCGGCAGCAGCCTCAACCCGTAGGTGACCTGTCCCCACCTCCACACTCGGAAGAGCAGCGGACTGAGCATCAGCTGTCTCAGACCCCCCCCCTGCTCGAAATCCGCGGCAAGGCAGAAACAGAACTGGTAGCAACAGGCAAAGCAACCGTTGCAGACGCCCCGCCCACGTACGAGGTAGCTGAGCTGCGGCCTGCCGAAACAGCCTTAAAAGAGCTGCTCGACGCACCCGACTTGCGCCCTGCCTTAACCGCCGACACCGCAACCACGGACCTTCCCCCCCCCGGGCCCCCACTGCACCTACCCCGCAAGCGCCGACAGTGCAGCAACTTTGGAATGGCGTGCTGGACGTGCAAGCTCCACCCCTGGATCCCGACCCACCTGTTCCTCCGGCTCCTCCGAAAACGAGTCTCCCGCGAGCAGCGAAATCTCAGCAACTGCCGCCTCATCTCCCCCATGAAGCACTCCGTCCGACTCCATCCCGACCGCAAGAACCGCCAAAAGGAGCCGTGAACAACTTCCCAGAAGGAGAACCGCAAAAGGAACCATTAGAAAAAGCCGCCCTGGAGGACCAGAAAAACCCAGTCCTCCAGGGTCCCGGCTTTAAAACCTCCTCCGTTGCCGCCCCCTCTTCCCCTAAATCAATTGCGCACCAGTTTTCTGGCGCGCTCCTAGCCACCCAATAAATCTTTCTCTTTCTCGTCCCTCTAACCCCTCCCCCGACTCGAAGGCGACACAGGGCTCCCAGCCCCGTGTTATCATACGCCCTTCGAGACGGGCTCTCGGGCTACTCTTTACAGCAAAATTTTAAGATGAAAGATACTCACTATTTAAATACTGTAGCAAAGGGTAGGTCTGACAGTAGGCATCTTATCACTTCCTGCTTGTTTGCTAGCTGACTTTCTTCAACCCCTTCCTAAATTTTAAATCTTATGCTTGCATCATGGGATCAAAATATGAAGGAATACAATATCCAAAACATGACAGCAATATATGTAAATGGGTATTTATAATGATATATACTGGTATACTCTATGGTTCACTTTGAAATTAATTGTTGCAATCTCAAAATATTGTATAGATCAAGGGGTCCATTGGAAATTAAGAAGGGATCATTGGGTTGGGACTGTGGCTGTTAATTTTCAAGCTGAGAGATGCATTCTCTTTCACAAGAGAGTTAAGGGCAAAATTCATCTTATCTGTAGATAGTAATTTTATTTGTAACCATCTCAGTAATTTGGAGATCCTTGTTTATCATTACACTGACATTCCTATAATTATTATATGACTTGGATACATCACTTTCTCTTCCTAGAAGTACATCTGGCTCTGACTCATTAATGCTTGCATTAAAGAATAGTAAATATATATAAAATAGATAATATAGAGCAGTGTTTCTCAATACACGGTATGCACACCATTGGGGGTACACGGGCTGCTTGTTGGGGGTACGCAACCTGGCTACTGCCAGGGATCCCTCCCTGCCACCTGCTCGCTGCTGAAGCCGCTGCTGGTATCCCTCCCAGCATGTCTGCCGGCCCGCTGCACCATCCTTGAAGCCGACCCTGTTACTTCATTGGAGCCGGACTGGCTTTGTCCTCCCCCAGCAGCACTCCGTGCAGGGATACAGGCAAGGACTCACATGCTGCTTAGCTGACCCAAAATCATCTCTCCGACATCAGAATTGATCTTACAGGGAAGGCTTGTGGGCCAGCTACGTGCAATGTGTGAATCGCTGCACACGCCGTCCCTGCATGGAGTTGCTGCTGGGGTAGGATGGAGCGAGTCCAGCTCCAACGAAGTAACGGGGTCGGCTTTGGGGGTGGGGGGTGGGGGGTGAAGCGGGCTGGCAGACAGACAGGCAGGGAGGGAGAGAGGGATCCCTGGCAGTGGCTTCAGCAACGGGTGGGGCAGGCAGGGATTCCCGGCAGTGCCTGCAGCTTCTGTGGACGGGTCAGCCTTTGGGGAGGGGGGAGTGCAGATGGGGCATGCAGGGATCCCCAGTGGCGCCTGCGGCTTCTGTGGATGGGTTGGCTTCGGGGGAGGGAAGGGGAGTGTGGGCGGGACAGGCAGGGATCCCTGGCGTGCAACTTAATTTTGGTACAAAGCTGGAAGGCAGAGAGGGGGCACGAACTTGACAAAGAAGGAAGGGAAGGACATGAACATTGGTCACTTAAGGGAGGGAATATGGAGAATCGATGGGCATATGTGTGTAAGTGAGAAATTGTGGACATGGGGAAAGGAAGAAAGGAAAATAGGGCATATAGCGAGAGCAGTGAGGTAGAGATGAATGGGAAATAGAAGGATGAGAGGGAGAAATGTTGGATATGGTGGTGGAGAAGGCAGATTGAAGGGGATGCAAGGGGGAGGAATGTTGGACATAGTGATGGAGGGAGAAAGTGGCATTATGCTGGAGAGGGGTGATAGAAGGAGAAATGGGGCTGGTGGGCAATGGTGAAAAATGCTGCACATGATCCGGGGGATGAGAGAGGGAGAAATGTTGGATGTGACAGTAGAGGGGGTGGGAGAGATGCCTGGATCGCTCAAGACAGATGAACAGTAAGAGAGAGAGAAAGAGGGAGACATATTGCCAATAGGGGTGGAGGAGAGAGGAAGAAAAGTTGAACTCATGGAGGGACAGAGAGAGAGAGAGAGATGTTGGTTGGGGAAGGGAATAGGGTCCCGAGGAGAGGAAATGTGCAGGAGGCAGGAAGAAAGAAATATTGGATGCACAGTCAGAAGGAAATGCAACCAGAGACTCATGAAATCACAAGACAACAAAGGTAGGAAAATAATTTTATTTTCAATTTAGAAATCAAAATGTGTCAGTTTTGTGAATTTATAACTTTTGTCTATACAGTATTTTGCTCTATACTTGTCTATTTTTCTATAGTTCTTACTGATTGCATATTTTAAAGTCATCTGCCTTGACCTCTTTGAAAAAAAAAAAGAATATAAATAATTAACATTTTCTCTGCACTTTGTAGGTTTTTTTATTTTGTGGTTACACAGAAGGGAGGGAATAGGGAGAATTGATGGGCATATGTGTGTAAGTTACAGACTGTGCGCATGGGGAAAGTAAGAAAGGAAAATTGGGCATATAGGTTTAGCAACTGCGGTCGCGGCAACCTGTCCCCTCCCCATGAAGACTACCGGCAGGAGGGATGCACAAACCCTCCTGCAAACACCCCCCCCCCAACATCACCAGCAGGAGAGATGCCCAATCCCTCCTGCTGGACCCTCCCACCCCTGCAAACATCACCAGCAGGAGGGATGCCCAGGCCCTCCTGCCGGACATCAACCCCACACCCCGAACATCGTTGGTAGGAGGGATGCCCAATTCCTACTGCTGGAACCCCCCCCCCCCCCCCAAACATCGCCAGCAGGATAAGATCATTGGAGTTCATAAACCACGTTTCAACCAAAAATAGACAATGCAGCTTATCATTGTTTATCATGTCTCTAATCACTTGTGCCTTATTGCTCATAGATCTTCCATTCAAATAAGCAAAAGCCAAACACTGAGGTATAATTGGAGAAGCTAAGGACCATAGCTGAACAGATCTTAAATCACAATTTGCTTTCCTGACCACTCCCTAGGAACCTCCTACATCCTAATTGGACCGGAATCGGGGAAATGTCCCAAGTCTGAACAATTAATTAGTGTTCTGTCTAAAGGAGCAAAACCTTTAGCTCTGTCATGTCTATCAACAGAAAAGTGGACAGGAATGATGAAAACTTAACAATTATAAGAATGCCAGTACATGTAGTTCCATGTTTTAAATCTAGTAAAAGCCTAGTACAAATAACTTAAAAATAATCTGTAGTAGCTTAAATCGTTATAAAAATTCACTGTCCAGTAGAAATAGATCTCGTATGTGCTTCTAAAGATGCTTCGCAAAGGTGCTCACCAAGGCGAATGCCTTTGATTCATGCCATAGATGGCATACTGTTAGGTGCTTGACTTTAAAGTCCTGAATGAGAAAGCAGAGCTGAAGGGGTGGGCGGAGCAAGCTCGCACACCCAGATTCACTCATCCTGCTTCAGCTGCTGAGATTACCCCAGAGAAAGTAGGTGCACAGATCTCCAATTTTTCCAAGGTAGGTGCAATTTTATACTACCCTGCTTTTCAGGGTAGTGACTCCTTTCTCCTGTCCACTGAGCCAGAAGAGTTTATTTGGATTTCATGGAACTTGGGTTTATAACAGAAGTTTTCAGCGAGTCTTTGGAGTATACTCAACCAGTCAGGTTTCCAGATTATCTGCAATGAATATGCATGATAGATTTACATATATTATATGCAAATTACCTCATGCATATTCAGTGTTGGTATTCTGGAGAGATGCCCACTCTCCCCCACTGGCAAGTAACCCCCCCTGCCGCCATTGCAGCTGTCTCCGCCAACCCCACCCCCCACCCCCGCAGTGGGAGAGATGCCCACTCTCCCCCGCTGGCAAGTAACCCTGGATGCCTAAAGCCCCTCCTATGGGGCATCCAGTACAATCAGAGCCTTAGGCCCCTTCCCGATGCATCCGGGGAGGGGGCCTGAGGCTCTGATTGGCCCAAGTTGTTTAAGGCCCTTCCCTTGGGAGGGGCCTCATACAACCTGGGCTAATCAGAGCCTCAGGCCCCTCCCCAGATGCATCCCAAGATGCACTGGGGAGGGGAAGGCCCATTTTAGATGACGCAAGAAGCTGGGAGGAGGAGGTCCGCGTCCCTCCGGCTCTTCAACTTTTCAGGTAAGAGGGCAGGAGGGTGGTGGAGATGGTGGCGGGAGCGTTACTTACCAGAGGGGGAGAGAGGGCATCTCTCCCGCTGTGGAGTGGGAGGTTGGCGGAGATGGCGGCGGAAGGATTACTTGCCAGTGGGGGAGAGTGGGCATCCCACTGCGGGGGGGATCAGCTGAGATGGCGGTGGGGGGGTTACTTTTCAGCAGGGAAGAGTGAGTATCTCTCTTCTGCGGAGGTTGGGTCAGGTCGTGGATTTTTGTGCAGCAGGAGAGTATGAGCATCTCTCCTGCTGCATGGGGGAAGGGGGGCTAGGTCAGTCGCATGGGGATTTTCGTGCAGCGGAAGAATATGGACATCTCTCCTGCTGCTGGGGGCAGGTTCGGGTTAATCACGGTGGGGATTTATGCAGCAGCATCTGTCCCGCTCCTGGGGGGCTTTTGTTGTTTGACAGTGGGCTGTTGAGGGGGGTTTCTTGACGTGTTATTCCTGCGCATATGCCCATTGCTGTCACCAGCGATGGGTACATGCAAATTTAGCGAATCTTCACTGCTGTCCGCCGACCTTATTTGCATGCGGGGTTTTTTAAAAATGTCTCACTTTTTTAGATTTTCTATCAAAACGGCTGCGTTAGCAGACCATCGCTTTTTAATGCGGGTTTTTGAAAATCCTGCTCCGAGTTCCTTTCTGAACCTGAACCCCATCCCAGAGTGCAAGTACAGTGGAGTAGCTGGGGAGCATGACACCGTACTCCCCTCCCATCCCTGCTTTTCCCCGCCGCTTGAGCACTCTCCGTCCCTCACATAACTCTAGAAGTGACATCAGAAGGGAGCCAAGGCAGGCGTGAATAGTAGTTGGAAGATGCTGCGAGAGGTAATCTGGGAGGGAGGGGCAAGAGGAGGAGAGGTAATGGTACCGGGATACTGTATAACTTCTCCTTGCTTTTTAACTTTTAAATTGATGCATTTTTGACTGCTTTAATGTACTCTCTCTATATATTGATTATATGAGTTTTTTACTTTGTTGTGAACCACTTTGAACTTGTGGTATAGCGGTATACAAAAAATTAAATTATTATTATTATTATCCTCCTCCGCTCACCCTTACTATGTTACTTGCAAAGTATACCTTCCTCTCCCACAATCCCACCCCAGGCATCTACTTGGGTTTTCCCTGGTGGCTAGTGTGTTAATATATGTAGATTTTGTATGTATTGTTAAATAAAGTTATTAGCAGGGGCTCATTCAGGCTGCATCCAACATTTGGCACACAATAGGGATCTCACCATAAGCTATCATCAGAACAGAATACCAATGAATTAAAACCAATATCATGTCCATAGTTTTTCACATTCTGTACAAATCATGAGATCTTTTTTTTGTTTGTTTATTTTAGTACTTATTCCAGTGCAATAGGTGAGACATTTTAGACCAGTGTTCTTCAACTGCCGGTCCGCGGACCGGTACCATTCCGCAGAAATTTCCTGCCGGTCCACAGGGCCGGCACATGCATCGGGCCCGAAACTATGTTATCTTCGAGCCGGCTCCCTCTTCTTCACTGCTGCAGAGCACAAAGCTGCGGACAGTGGCTCCTACGGGTGTCCTGCGCCTGAATCGCAACGTCAGAAAAAAGGCTTCCAGATAAGGCACAGGGTGTGCAAGGAGCCGCTGCTCGCGGCTTTGTGCACTGCAGCAGGGTAGAAGAAGGAGCTGGCCCGAAGATAACACCGGGGCCGGCATAAAAAGACCAGGCAAGAGCAGGCCAGAAGCTAAGTCACAGCATGGAGAGAGGGAGACAACAAATTTCCCTAGTACACACATGCATAAAGTAGGTGCTTGTACAAGGCTATGCCTATTTCTTTGTAATATTTGAATACAGTATAATACAGAGAGGCATATTCTAAGATGGCCTCCTAAATTTGTGCCAAACTTAATTTAGAAGCTTAAAAGTTATCCTTATAAACTGAGACCTGATATCCATTTGCCTAGATTTATGAATTTAGGGATTGAATTGTGCCAGTTTTGAGAATTTACATCTGCTGTCTGTATTTTGCACTGTTCAGGAAGAAATGCATTTGTTTCTATTTCTCTGGGGTTGTACTGCATGTAGAGTCTTGCATCTTAGGGTTTGTTTGTATATATTAGTACTTTTAGGTTTTGGTCCCATATTTGCATAGGGGTTATCTGTGTCCTGGTAGGAATGAATGTTGAGATGTGCTTTGTGTAGTTTAATTTTGTGGTTAAACATTATGGGCTCTTTTTACAAAGGTGTGCTAGCGTTTTTAGCGCACGCACCAGATTAGCTGAAAACTACCACCTCAAGAGGAGGCGGTAGCGGCTAGCATGCGTGGCATTTTAGCGCGCGCTATTCTGTGCGTTAAGGCCCTAATGCACCTTTGTAAAAGGAGTCCTATGTGTTATTAATAAGATTATATTGTGTGTGTATATGAAATTGAATGGAAAAAATAGTGTTACAATTAGTACTATTATGGGGGCAGGGTCTGGAGCGGAGATGGGCAGGGTCTGGCCCACGACATAGCCCAGTGTTCTTCAACCGCTGGTCTGTGGACAGTGCCAGTCCACAAAATAATTATTTTATTTCTGCCGGTCCATAGGTGTAAAAAGGTTGAAGAACACTGTTCTAGACAGCTTACTGTATGTTCTGGTCACACCATCTTTACTGTAAACACGCCTAACAGGGAATCTCAGGGAATCATCAGGGAACCAAAAACAACCAAAAAGGAACAAACAGCACTCCTACATGCTGCATCACACCCAGTCTCTGAACTCAGTTTCAAAAATGACACGAGTTTGGAGACTGGGTGTGATGCAGCGTGTAGGAGCGCTGTTTGATCCTTTTTGGTTGTTTTAGGTCCCCTGACGTAGCCTTGACCAGTGAAACGGGGATTCCCTGTTGGCATATTTACAGTAAGATGGTGCAACCAGGACATACAGTAAGCTGAAATAATTGGAGTAGGATGGCACTGGATCATGGAGCATAGCTAAGTTCTTTGCTTTATTTGAACAATGCTGGTTGTTATCACACCACAATGAATGTTCAAGTTATGGATACCAACTGAAACTGTAAAGTTCGGACGGGTGAAATTGAATGACTGATGGTTATCACCTTAAATGTTTGTGCACTTATGAGTGGAATCGCAGTGGTTGTTTGGTGTGTTTTTGTTTGTTGTTGTTTTTAAGTGAGGAGTGTGTGGCGCAGGGGTTGGATCTACAGCCTCAGCACCCTGGGGTTGTGGGTTCAAACCCCGCGCTGCTCCTTGTGACCCTGGGCAAGTCACTTAATCCTCCATAACCCCAGGTACGTTAGATAGATTGTGAGCCCACCGGGACAGATAGGGAAAATGCTTGAGTACCTGATTGTAAAAACCGCTTAGATAACCTTGATAGGCGGTATATAAAATCCTAATAAACTTGAAACTTGAAACTTTAAAGACCCATGAAGCTTTGAGGTCTTTTTTTCTCCATAATTTTGTGCTGTTGATCTGGATTTTTGGAAGTATGCACATTCATGGTCTGGTTTGTATTCTAATTTACATGTGGTAGTGTGGCTATCTTTATGTGTCAAGCATAATTCTTTTTTCTTTTTTATGGTAATTGAAATCACCCATTATTATACTGTTGTCCACTTCTCCAGCTTTCCTAATCTCTGAAAACATTTCTTCATCTGTCTGCTCATTTTGTCCCAGGGGATGGTAGTATAACCCTACCTTTATATTCCTTCCCTTCACACATGGAATTTCTATCCATATGGATTCTACACTGCTAACTATGTCAAGCAGAATGTTTATTTTATTTGATTCAATTCCCTCTTTAACATATAGCGCAGCCCCCCTCCCCTCCAATTTGATCTACTTTATCCTTGTGATATAATTTGTACCCAAGTGTCCCATTGATTGTCCTCCTTCCGCCAGGTCTCTGAGATGCCTATTACACTGGTCAACAAGCATTTTGCTACTGGAGTTCTGTTACCTGTACCTTAACAAGGGCTGCATGTTGACTCTAAATCTGAAAACAGTTTTTGTCTATCACAACCTGTTTCTAAGTTATGCTTCAGTTTGTGTTGATATCATTTCGTCAATAACACTACCGTGAAGCTTCGGTATTTTACTGTTTCTATAACACAATATTGCATTTTAGGACAGCTCATCGATCACATATACCAGTAATTTGAAAGTTCATACTAATAAATGATTGTGCTTTTTTTTCTAACTGTGAATTTTTATATTTTGTTTGTTTTTGACTAAGATATTATAATTATTATGAACAGACGAGGTTGCATTAACCATCCCGATGATTTCTTTTATGTCTGTGGACAATTTACTGCACAAGATCAGCAAAAAGAATCTGTCCAGCAGACTTCAAAATGCATGCAAGCATTATTTTGGCAGATACAATGTGAAGCACCTGTTGTTAGTACAGCATGAGAAAATCTATCTTCCAGCACTTCACATAAAACTTGGTCTGCCGAAAAATTTTGTCAAGGCAATGGACAGAAATGGTGATACATTTCAGCACCTAAGAAGTACGTTTGGTTTCAAGAAAAGTGAAGCCAAAATCAAAGATAATGTTTTTGTTGGACCCCAAATCCTTGATGATGCGTTAAAACAGAAGCTGTAACCAGCTGAATCAGCAGCATGGGAAGCATTTATGCTAGGTGTTCAGAATTTTCTTGGTAATCACAGATCAGAGAATTATGCTGAGCTTGTGGAGAACATGCTGACAGCTTATCAGCTAATGGGTGCCAGAATGTCACTTAAAATGCACTTCTTACATTCTCACCTCAACTTCTTCCTACCCAATCTTGGGGAAAGATTTCGTCAAGATATCAAGGTGATAGAAAGCAGATATCAGGGAAAGTTCAATCCCAGTATGAAGGGAGACTATTGTTGGTTCTTGCAAAGAGAGACAAATGTACAGTACAAGCGTAAAAGCAAGTATCTCAAACATTTCTTAACATGCTGACATCACTTTTGTTTGAGTTAAGAGAGGCATAAATATATTCTGTAACATGTCTCTTTATTGTCTTAATGCTTGTTTTCAAATTCTTTAACACAAGATTGGTGGGACACAGTTCACACTTGCAATATTGTGCTGATATGGCAAACTGTCAAAAAAAAAATCAGTAACGTGTATCTCAGAAATCTGATGTGCTAGCTGAATTTCAATTTTAGATCTGAAATCAGTGTCATTAAATTAACTAAGAACATTTCTTAAGTTCTCAGTAGCAAAGAAAACCTTTTTTTTTGTTGACCAGTGTTATATCTACCTCATCATTCAATGCTATATCATTTAACTTTCCTATTTTATTTTTTTAGGCTTCTAGCATTTGTATACAGACATTCAAATTGTGTTTTTTCCTTTTAACTACAGGCTGCTGAGAAGACAGGGAAAATCTGAGTCTTTTACTCTGCCTTCCTCATAAATCCTTCTGGCTTTCTTTCATCATTATTGAAACCTCTCCACTGGGACTCCCTAAATATCCTGTTTCAATAGTATTTTTCAAGGATGCCTCACACTGAACTGTCTGCTCCTGGGCGACTGTCGGCTTTCCCCCACATCTCAGTTTAAAAGCTGCTCTATCTCCTTTTTAAATGTTAGCAGCCTGGTTCCATCCCAGTTAAGGTGGAGTCCATCCTTTCAGAACAAGCTCCCCCTTTCCCAGAAGGTTGCCCAGTTCCTAACAAATCTAAATTCCTCATCCCTACACCATCATCTCAACCATGTATTGAGACTTTGGAGCTCTGCATGTCTCTTGGGTCCTGCATGTGGAACTGGGAGCATTCTGAAAATGCTACCCTGGAGGATCTGGATTTCAGCTTTAGCTACAACAGCTGGGCAGAAGCCCCTGGAGATACATCCTTGGTGCAAGAGGCTAAGTAATTCCCTGGTGGGCAGGTTGTAGCTACAGGATTATTTCCTACTTCATCAGGGTGATGCTCTCCTTATAGGAGACCTCCCTCCTCCAAGGCAGCACAGGGTCT
The DNA here is from genome assembly GCF_902459505.1 of Geotrypetes seraphini. Taxonomy (NCBI): domain Eukaryota; kingdom Metazoa; phylum Chordata; class Amphibia; order Gymnophiona; family Dermophiidae; genus Geotrypetes; species Geotrypetes seraphini. The sequence goes on from NC_047092.1 coordinate 56,846,753, forward strand.
ACCAGACTGGAGGTGGGATTTTTCTACAAAATCTGTATAAGTCTCCTCTATGTACTTCTCTGTCTCCCTCAGCAACTCCAAGCCTGCTACTCTAACCTTAAGGGAACATACTCGTTCTCTGAGAGCTAGGAGCTCTTTGCAGCAATCACACACATATAACTTCTCACCAAATGGGAGAAAAACATACATGTGACAGTGCAAAAGACTGGATAGTACCCCTCTTGCTGCTGGACTACTGTATGCATCTTTTTATTGAGCTGATTAATTAATTAAACCTTATTAAGCTACTAGGAATATATTAGACTAGTATAGAGTGCCTTAGGATTATATTATATGATTTTTGTAGTGTTTGTTTCTTAGATAGTCTTAGGGTTTTATTATAGGCTTATTTAGTGTTTGATTCTTTGCAGGTAATGAAATATAAAGAGTTTTCCTGTTGTTCCAATTAGAATAATTGACAATAAATTAAGACTACAAGTAAAGAAATGAGCTAGGGAATGGACAGGAGGGAATGGAGGTTAAGCCATACCCTGCTCTACCTGCCAGAAACTATCTTTAACAGAAGGTTCAAGCTTACAAAACTGTAGAACTATAAAAGGCTAGTATCCTATGAAGACTAGCTAAGTAAAGTTTGCTCTTTTAAAATCTAAACTGTCAATTGAGCTTTTCTCCCCAAACCTATCAAAGCTCAGAGAAAAATAATGTATACCTACCCAGAGATATGTCTTCTACTCTTCTCCTCTCAGAAAGAGAATGTCCTTTTGCCTCAATCACCCAGTTGGAGCTCAGAGTCATTCAGCTAGCTCTGATGAGCCATTCAGCAAGACTCTGATGGGCCAAGCGGTCAGAGGCTTCTCCAGCAATGTGATGGTAGTAGCCTAAGTCAATCACCAGGGAGAGACCAAGAACATTCCTCTGGCTCAGAAAGCCAGCCTTCTTTTTCTTTAGGTGGAACATCACTTCCTAGCACTGTAGCATGAAATGATTTTATAATTCTGCTTGGAGTTAAAATATGTAGCCTGATATAGTTAATGGTACTGAAGTTATAAATTTTAAATTTGAATTTTTGCCTGACCCAATAGATCATTATATTTTTGAGGGTCTTAAAGTAAAAATGATATGGTTTTACAATTCTGCTTGGAGTTAAAGTTTATTAATTTGATTGATTTAAAAGTGAATTTCTGATGTGGTCTTTGAGCCAGTACAGCCATCTGGTCAGAAAGATGTTAAATGCCCCATTCAATAGAACACAAAAGGAAGGACTGAGCCATCTGCCTTCAGAAAGTGTTAAGTACCTGGCAAGGGTGGATAACAGGATGTAAGCCAGAAGACCAAATTCATCTCTGAACTACCCCAGTCTGAACAACAGAAGCTAATTTTTGTGTTAAATGCACCTATTACAAAAGAAAGGACTGAGCCATCACCCTCAGATAAGACAAAAGACATGGCCAGGGTGGATAGCAAAGCTAAACAGAACTTTAACAGGATGTAGATCAAACAGAAGCCCTTCACACCAAATTCATCTCTGGACTGCAAGATCAAACAAGAGCCCTTCACACCAAATTTATCTCTGAACTAACAATAGAAGCTCATTCGATCAGATGATCTCATCTGTCTATCCTCCATTTTAAACCACTCAAACATTGATTCACACTCATCCAGCAAGGACAGTATTGGGACACCATGTTAAGCCACTGTAATTCAATCATCATCTACCTAGGAACAGAGAATGGATTCTATTTTTAGAACAGGTATCAACCCTATAAAAATGAAGCAAAATCCTTTCTCAGGAGGGAGGATGATGCTCACTCTCCCTCTGGAACCAGCCTGGATCAAGCTACACTTCTTCACCTCCCTGGATCACTATGCTGCTTCACTAGGCCATGCGGCCTCTGCTCCATTTTAAGGACTATTCACATTGTGAGTAACTTTTTGAATCCAGATAAATTATTCCTTCTGCTTTAGCAACATTTGTTTTGTGCAATCTTATTGTCTTTGCTTAAAAAGTCCCATCTGTAACAACTGCCTACCTGCTTGATTAAATTTTCAGTTTGCTTATAAATGTTCTGAGGCTTAGTTCTTGAATAAGTATTCATATATATTTAATTGTTATTACAGAGCTGATTGTTAATCAAGCGAGCTAACTTCCCCCCCAAAAAAATTAATATTTATTTATAAAATATATTCCTCTCTATGAGAGTGATATATTTTATTGGTGGAGAGTAATAATATTTTATATAACAGCACTGATGGCAGCACATGTGGTGGGAGTAGACAATGTTCAAGCAGAATTCTTCCGCTTCGACTTCATGGCCATGGTGAGAAACAAGAAAGCCTGGAAGTGAGAGGCTCGATATTCTTGGGCAGCCGTCGCTTCAGGAGCTTTCCTCCTTGGCTGATGTTCAGCTGGGTCATTTGATGGATTGCGGCCCATCTGGGCCGCATTGTTCTGGGGGCTCCAGCTTGGCCTTGCGGACCGTGGTACACAGATCTGATGCATCTGTGCAGTAGTTGCAGCCTTCAACTGAGTAATCATCCGAAGCTGTTCCCATTGAGTACAGTGTCTATAGAAGATCTGTAGACCTGTACCTGTATCACCATTTTTAAGCCTTGGGCCTAGTATTAAAAAATTCCCTTCTGTCAGCATCTTGGAATTTCAAGCTGCTTGTCAGCCAAAGAGACCCATCGACTATAGAATGTATGATAAGGAGGATCCAACATAGACCAGTGGTCATCAAAGCCTGTCAATCTTATCTCCAGGACAGTTTATGAGGACACTGGACCTTGGGCAGATAATGTAGGACACTTCATATGTGAGAAAGGTAACAATAATTTTATTGGTCAATGATACCCTTTTTTGGGGGGTCAAAAGACTAGAAGAAGGAAGGACATGACCAGTCTCAGGGCAGATGGAGTTGGAGAGTTGGTCTTAAGAGGTGGAGAGGGTAACTTGAAGTGTGTGCAGGAGAGGAGAATGGGGTGTTAATGTGAAGAGACTAAGACAGCCTAAACTAGAGCCTTTGCACAGCTCAGATACATACTCAGGCTGTCCTGAATCAAGTTACTTGGACCAGTTTCCTTGTGTCTCCCTGCACTGGAGAGAGAGAGAGAGAGACTGAAATTGTTCCCTACCAGTAACTGCACCTCTGGTCATCAAAAGACTTACAGCCGTTGATGCCTACTTGTATCCTTCCCAGAACAGAGCCCTGAGGCAGGTCGTAAACCATCTGACACCCTGCAGAGCAGAAGAAGCTGACTCACTGTCAAATAAAAAATCCTCAGGTTGCAGACGTTCCTCTTTCTCATTGGTGAGCAGGTACACCTTCATATATATAAGAACATAAGCAGTGCCTCTGCCGGGTCAGACCACAGGTCCATCCTGCCCAGCAGTCCGCTCCCGCGGCAGCCCAAACAGGTCAAGACCTGTCTGAATCATCAGAAGGGGCTCCCTTGCCACCTTGGTTTCCCATTTAAGTCCTGCCTTCCTATCGAAGTCCTAGCCCTCCGGTCTTGCACATGCACGACCTGGTTGGTTTATACTCATTACCTGGTTAACTTCCTATACTTGTGTTACATCCCAGCTCCTCCCTCAGTATCCCACGATCCCTTTATCCCTCAGGAATCCATCCAATCCCTGTTTGAATCCTTGTACCGTACTCTGCCTGATCACTTCCTCCGGTAGCGCATTCCAAGTGTCCACGACCCTTTGGGTGAAAAAAAACTTCCTTGCATTTGTTTTGAACCTGTCTCCCTTCAGTTTCTCAGAATGCCCCCTCGTATTTGCTGTCCCCTTCAGTCTGAAGAATCTGTCCCTATCCACCCTCTCTATGCCCCTCATGATCTTGAAGGTCTCTATCATATCTCCCCTGAGCCTCCTTTTCTTCAGAGAGAAGAGCCCCAGCCTATCCAGCCTCTCGGCGTATGAGCAGTGTTCCAGCCCTCTTACCATTTTCGTTGCTCTCCTTTGGACTCTCTCAAGTACCGCCATGTCCTTCTTGAGGTGCGGCGACCAATACTGAACGCAGTATTCTAGATGTGGACGCACCATCGCTTGATACAATGGCATGATGACTTCCCGTGTTCTGGTTGCTATGCCCTTCTTTATGATTCCCAGCATCCTGTTGGCTTTTTTCGAGGCTGCTGCGCACTGTGCAGATGGCTTCAGTGATGCATCCACCAGCACACCCAAGTCTCTCTCGAGTCTGCTGTCTCCCAACAATACCCCCCTAATTTGTAGCTGAACAACGGGTTCTTTTTCCCTATATGCATGACCTTGCATTTGTCCACGTTGAAGCGCATTTGCCATTTGTTTGCCCAGTCTTCCAGCTTGTCCAGGTCCCTTTGCATGTCCTCACACTCCTCCCTGGTCCTAACTCTGCCGCACAGTTTGGTATCGTCTGCGAATTTTATAACCTCACATTTTGCCTCCTTTTCCAGGTCATTGATAAATATGTTAAAGAGTAAAGGTCCCAGCACTGATCCCTGTGGCACACCGCTCGTGACTCCCCGCCAGTCAGAATATTGACCCTTTACTCCAACCCTCTGCAGTCTACCCGACAACCAGTGCTTGATCCATCTGTGCACATCCCCTCCCACCCCGTGGTTCCACAGCTTCTTAAGTAGCCTTTCATGTGGCACCTTGTCGAAAGCCTTTTGAAAGTCGAGGTAAATGATGTCTATGGGCTCCCCATTGTCCACCCGACTGCTTATTCCCTCAAAGAAGTACAGAAGGTTCGTTAGGCACGACCTTCCCTTACAGAATCCGTGCTGGCTTGTTCTCAGTAGGCCATTCCTCTCGATGTGCTCGCAAATGTCATCCTTGATCATAGCTTCCATCATCTTCCCTATAATTGAAGTCAGGCTCACCGGCCTGTAGTTCCCGGGGTCACCCCTCGATCCCTTCTTGAAGATGGGTGTGACATTTGCCAATTTCCAGTCCTCTGGTACCTCACCAGTTTTCAAGGATAGGTTGCAAACATGTTGGATTGTGCCCGCTATTTCCTGTCTTAGTTCCTTCAGAACCCTTGGGTGGATCCCGTCCGGGCCTGGTGATTTGCCGCATTTTAACCTGTCTATCTGTTTGAGGACATCCTCCCTACTTACCTCTATGTGCTCTAATTTTTCAGCCTATTCCCCACTCATGAGCTTCTCTGAGTCCGGTATATTAGATGTGTCTTCGCTCGTGAAAACCGACGAGAAGAACGTGTTCAACCTCTCAGCTACCTCTTTTTCCTCCTTAATCACTCCCTTCCTGTCCCCATCGTCCAACGGCCCCACCTCCTCTCTTGCTGGTCGCTTCCCCTTAACGTATCTGAAGAATGCCTTGAAGTTTTTCGCCTCCCTGGCCAGCCCCTCTTCGTACTTCCCCTTTGCTTTTCTAACCTCCCGGTGGCATTCCTTTTGGCATTTCCTGTGCGCCTGGTGATTTTCCTCTGTTGGGTCCTTTTTCCATCTCCGGAAAGATATATATGCTTTAGCTGGGGTAGATAGCATGCAGCCTTACAGTACACAGGATATTCTGCTATGGTTGTTGATACTCTTCTTAAGTTTAAGAAGTTGTCCATGGTTTCGGCTTATGCTAAGGCATGGAAGGCCTTCCAACATGGGTGCACCCAGAACTAGGTGGACCCTTATTCAGCTCAGATCTCGCTGATTCTCACATTTCTTTAGGTTGGTCTGGATAAAGGCCTCATTGTAGCTTCTTTTTGAGTCCAGTTGACCGGGCTCTCTTCTTTTAGATCCTGGGAGCGTCAGTCCTTGTTGGTGTATCATCCTGCTGTCGCTAGATTTCTAAAGGGGGACTCTTTGTGTCAGTCCACCAGTTAAGCACCCTTTCCCTTCCTGGGGACCTTTACCTGGTGCTGTCTAGTCTTATCAAGACTCCTTTGAGCCCTTTTAAGATGCTTCCCTCTTGGACTTGATGCTCCAGAACGTTTTTCTGGTTGCCATTCCTTCGGTGAGATGTGTGTCAGAACTACAGGCTCTGACTTGCAGAAAACCATTCCTCTATATTTCGGAGGCTGAGGTTTCCCTTCAGACGGTTCCTTCCTTCCTGCCAAAGGTGGTTTTGGCTTTCTATGTTAATCAGGAAGTGTGTTTGCCTGTCTTTCAGCCTACTGATTTCAGGACATATGGTAGAATGCTGAAGAAACTGGATGTGCGCAGAGTTCTTCTGCATTATCTAGCAGGCACTGACAAGTTTCATTTCTCTACTGTTTCTTTGTGCTGACTCATTCAGTTGGGTGGGGCACTCCCACTTCCAAGGCCATGATTTCTAGATGGATCCATAGAGCCATTTTGTCAGCCTACATTCTTTCTGGGAAAATCTCCTGTTTCAGGCAAGGCACATTTTTCCATGAGAGTGGCTACTTCGGGGGCCGCAACTTAAGTTGTCTCTCATGAGATTTGTAGAGCGGCAACTTGGTCTTCTCTTCACATGTTTGCCAAGTTTTACAGCAGTGAATGTGGCGGCAAGACAGGACTCTGTCTTTGGGTCCTTGGTCTTCAGGGTCAGCACAGAAACCCTCCCTAGCTCCTTGGGGCAGGTTTTGTATGTCCCATCTGTCTCACCTATTGCACTGGAAAAAGAGATTATGTATTTACCCTGGTAAGCTCTTTTCCAGTAGATAGGTGAGACATTTTAGACCCCCACCCAGTCCTTACTGAGCCTATCTACTGTTTTACTCTGTTTATGCTTCTCCATGCTGATGTAAACTGAAAAAACACCATGATCACCTTCTCTCAGATCAGGCAGCATTATGGGGTAAAGATCTAGAACAATTGCTTTCGCCCGCTACTTATGAGGAATTCAGGAAGCGCCTAAAAACACATCTGTTCCTGAAGTATCTAGACAGCTGACCTGTATATCTCTTTCTCCTCAATAACGGTTCTCTTGACCTATTAACCACTATCTTTCACCTCTTAAGTTCAATCAATTTGTATCCTTCTTTGAATCTTTTGAAAACCGCATAGAATTTCATGGTACTGCAGTATATAAACTGTTGTTATTATTATTATTATTATTATTGGATGCCCGTCAGCCCTTAGGGGATGGGAAGAATTTGTATTCAGTATATGTTTCAGCTTTATATGGGTGCTGTTTCTGAGCTCCTTAAAGCCTGCATTGGCGGTTAACATTACTGTTTGAGTTAATTCTTGAGCCGAACAGTTGGTTTAAGCCTGTTGCTACAGGTGCCTCTACTTCACGTGTATTGGGTGGCTCTTAGTTCTTGGGTACTATCTGTAGGTGGAGCTAGAGAACCCAGTGAAGTATAGCAGAGGTAGAGTGGATTCTTTCTGAAGCAGCACACAGCTATAAGGAAATAAACCATCTGTCTAGAATGTCTCACCTATCTACTGGAAAAGAGCTTACCAGGGTATTTACATAATCTCTTTTTTATTGAAGTTTCAATGGAAAATACAGAAATATAAACAGCAACATAAGCATAATAGGACAATAGGACTTTAATTGTAGAAAGTTACATGACACAGCCAGGAGGAGGAATTGCATATATAATAAAAATATAATATAATACAGCAGAACACCACTGCTCAAAGCCAAAAGGTAGAAAAAGAAAGAAATCATGAGGAATATGTCAAGATGAGTATATTGAGATCTTACCAACTAGATAAGGGAGAAGCTTGTCCTGAAGAGGTGTTGAATGAAGATCTGCTAAGGGGAAGAAAAACTCCATTGGAATATTATACCTGCTGGCATTCAGACTGGGGAAAAGGTTAAACTTGGGCTTCAATAGGTTATTTCATTGTCCTTCTCTTTACTTTTTTGTTCAGTTCTCTGCTTTTTCAGCAAAGTCAGTTTAGGCAATAGTGTAGCCTTTAGAGTCTCTGTTAGGGTTTTTTTTTAAAATAAAAAGTGTTTTAGTCTAGATTAGTATTTTAGGTTGCATCTCAGAGCATCAGATCAGATTAGGGCACAGATAGCAGTTGAGGAAAGTCTTTGTTAGTGTTTAATTCCTACCCATCCCTGACCTGATCTCTGATTTATAGGGACAAACCAAACAAACAAGACTGTTCCTGATGCTGCTTTTATTCAGCAAACCCTTTTAAAATACAAAATCTACATTTGTCATAGAGGGGCCCAACTTGGGTCGTGTTTTGGCAAAACATGCCTTCCTCAGGGATCCTATGGTGTAAATTGGATTTGAATGAGTGTGATTGTTAAATATGGTGAATACTGAATAATAAATAAGGAACAAATTGTGCCCAGTGAAAGATGTGCATTTAAAAATAAATACTAGTGAGCAGAGCACAGTGATTGTGCTGGTGGAGAAATAAAGAACTGATGTGTGCACTTGGAAAGAAGCCATGTGATCTAGTGGAGTGCTAGAACACTATGCATATATGCATATAAGGATTGCACTAGTATTTTTAAAAATGCACACCTTTCACTAGACACCATTTTTTCCTTATTTATTATTATTCATTAATTCAACACATTTAACTTTTAAAAAGGAGACTATGATTACATGAGGAGAATGATAAAAAGGAAACTTAGAGGAGCAGCTGCAAAGGTCAAAACTATACAATAAGCATGGATGCTATTCAAAAATAACATCCTCGAAGCCCAGACTAGATATATTCCATGTATTTATTTTTTTTTTAAGTTCAGTAAAGTTTTATTAAAATTTGGTACAAAACATGAGATTACATTAGGCATCTTGATGAAGAGATACAAATCAGTTTATAGAATAGAAATACCGTACAATGCCTCTGTGAAGGCTCATAGTGTGAAGAAAAGAAAGAAGAATAAAAGGTGAAGGGAAGAAAGAAGAAAGTAAATGGAAGCTAGGAGAAACATACAGATCAGAGTATAAACCAAAAATGAGCAGGTAACATCTTTATGTCAAATAGAGGTATGAATCAAGTTGTTACTTCTAACAAAAGTACAAGGGTAACAGTAGGTTCTATCATATTAGCGAATAGACAATAATTCAAGCTCAAATCAGGATCAAGAAACCCAAGGTCAAAGGAAATCAGTATGTGGCTGAGTAGGGAAGTTTAGTAATTTCCAACAAGGGAACCCATATTTGTTCAAATTTTTTCAATGAACAAGTTCTTTCCGCCGCAGTGTGTTCAAATTTAACTATCATACAAACAGTGTTCCACCACATATTATATTCCACTGCCTCTAAATTCTTCCAATTAGAAAGAATGAGTTTTATAGCTATGAGGACAAGTATATGCAATAGGCTATCTGGTTCCTTTGGAAGTGGCTCCGATGATACTATACTCCCTACTGTAATAATGTTAAATGTCAAGGGGGTGGACACCTGAAGCAAGGAACAGATGTCTGACCATACCTTATGCCAAAAGGACTGAAGCAATGGGCAATCAAATAGCATATGACATAGTGTTACCATAAGACTAGCATTTGTCGCTCAGATTGTAATTAAACTTGGCTAGTCGACTGAGTCCAATAGGCCCTGTGCAGGAGAAAAAAGGAAGTTTGAAGGAAGGGCGCAGCCTTACATGCAAAGGCTGTACGGGACCATATAGATTGCCAATCTTCCTCGGTCAGTATCAATTGTAATTCATCAGACCATCGGTTTTCCACTTCATGCGGTCTCAGTGATTTTTTTGAGTCTGATAAACTTGTACCACTTAGACGCTTCTTTCTTATTGCAAGCATTAGAGAGACATAGAGATAGTATGTCCGGTGTATCGTCCACCAGTGATTTAGAGCAGAGCAGCCCCTGTATGACATGTCTAAGTTGAATCCATTGAAATCGCTGGGTGCAAGGCAAACCCATGGTTTTGCACAACTGTTCAAATGTGATCCATTCAGATCCATTGTATAGTTGACTTATCTGCCAAACCCCCGCTTTTTGCCAAAGTTTCCAATCTATCATGTTTTTTGAATTCTAATCGAGTTATTACACCATATAGGGGAGTGTAATGTATCAAGCCAGGGTAGGTCAAGTAGGCATTCTATCTGTTTGAATACCGTTTTCATTGCTAAAAGTAAATGATCACGATCGTGTTTAGGTTCAGGTGATTCCATGAAGGGCAGATATTGTAGATGATAAGGGTAGAGTCGTTCTTTTTCAAAGGGTAACCAGACGTTATTGAGTAAAAGGGGAGTATAACAAAGAATCCAGCGAGAGCCTTGTCTAAGTAGAAAGGCGCAGTGATAGTCGAAATAGTCTGGGAAATTGACTCCTCCATCTTTTTTGCATTGTTTATGCTTAATGAAGTGCAATCCTGGGAGTGTTGTTATTCCACAAATATCGAGACAGAGCTGCGTCTATTTTTTTTTTTGTATAAAGATGGATGAAATAGTATTGGCAATATGCTCGGAGTATATAATATCTTGGGTGTTAGCACCATTTTGATGGATTCTAATCTTCCCCACCATGAGAGATTTAATGGGGTCCATTTACCAATTTGATCCTTGATAAGCTGTAGTTTGTGAGAAGAGCAGGATTCTATGGTGGAATCAATGGTATTTCCGAAATTTATAGCCAAGTATTTTAACTTATTATCAGACCATTTAAAATTATGATGTTTGACCTCGAAATGATGAACAAAAGAATTCAACGGCATGAGTTCAGTCTTGCTGCTATTGAGTTTGTAGCCTGACAAAGCAGCAATAGAAAGCAGAGCTGGGAGAGAGTCAGGAGTGGTATATATGAGCACATCGTCCACATAAGCTGAGAACTTTACCTCTTTACTACCACATTGAGCCCCATGAATGTTAGGGTTAGTGCATATGGAATGTAGGAAGGGCTCGAGTGCCAGGTTGAAGAGGAGTGGTGATAACGGACACCCTTGTCTTGTGCCTCTAGTTAGGTTGAAAGGAGTTGACGCCATACTGTTGATCTTAACATTAGTTGTAGGTGCCGTATATAATACTTTAATCATGGACATAGATGATTCATCAAATCCAAACCACTTCAAGACCAAAAAGAGATATTCCCATTCAACTCGGTCAAATGCTTTTTCAGCATCTAGAGCCAGAGCCAGTAGAGGGGTTTTATTGTTGTTTGCATGATGTATTACATTCGCAAACCTTCATGAGTTATCACTGGAGAGCCTATTGTCATGAAGCCGTTTTGTTCAAAGCCAATCAATTTGGGGAGCACATTCTGAAGACGAGTAGCAATTATTTTTACGTATATTTTCGCATCCACATTGATGAGGGATAGTGGACGATAGTTGGAAACATGAAGGAGATCTTTCCCAGGTTTAGGCAAAACTATGATACTAGCTTCTGTAAATGAGCCCTGTACTCTTCCAGACTGAATGAAGTAACTGTATAGTGAAATAAGATGGGGAGATAATAGATCTTGGAATGTTGAATAAAATTCAGATGTGAGTCTATCTGGTCCAGGCGCTTTCCTTTTAGCCATCTGTTTCAAGACTAAACGTATGTCATCTTCATTAATACTCGAGGACAAAGTAGCATTATCATCCTTTGTAAGCATGGGGTGTGGTATGTCAGACAATATTGTGGAAGTGTCTGGAGCTGAGATTTCAGATGTATACAGATTTTCATAAAACTTATGAAATGATTGGGATATTTTACCAGGATCCGAAGTAAGTTGACCTTCAGGCATAACAATTGCAGATATGTTTAGTCTTTTCTCCTGAATTTTCAGATATCTTGCTAACACACTTCCTGCTTTATTGTTATCACACAATAATAACTTGCTTTCTGCATGAAAATGGCATTGCCTGCTTTCCTGCTAAGTAACAAATTGTAATCAATTCTCGCTTGATGTAATTTCTTTAAAGTAGCCATATCTGCTGGGTTGATTTGATGGCATGTTTCAAGATCTTTGATGGATTTCTCACAGTCATACAATTTATTGTTCAGTGATTTTGTTTTGCCAGCTTGATAGGAAATAATAACCCCTCTGATATAGGCCTTGAAGGCATCCCACAAGGTCAGCCAGCCTGTATCTTCAATCTTGTTGAATTCAAAATATTCAGCGATAGCTTTGCGAACGGTCTCCACAAAGGCAGGTTCCTGTAATAACGCATTATTAAACCTCCATGCCGACCCTTTTTTGGTAAGTGCAGATCCATCAAAAGTAAGTTCGATGGAGGCGTGATCAGAAACTGAAATCTCATTTATTGCAAACTGTGATATACTATTTATGAGGATGTTGCTCACCAAGAAAAAAAATCTATTCTAGAGTAAGAATTGTGTGGGGCAGAATAGAAAGAATATTGTTTATCAGTTCCATGCATAAGTCTCCAGACATCTACTAATTTTAATTGTGTGATCATATTATGTAAGCTTTTCCATGCATGAGTAGGTTTGTGTTGTACATTCGATTGTCTGTCTATGACTGGGTCTAGTATTAGGTTAAAATCACCTACTAAGATATGAGCTTGCGATTTATCTTCTAGTATAGAAGCCAACAGGCCATTGAAGATCTCCGGTTTGTCTTGATTAGGGGCATAAATATTAATCAGCGACAGCACCATCTGATTAATAAGAATATTGACTTTGATCACCAGTGTCTGTTGACCATCAGTGTCTGTTGTTTGAGATAAAAATTTGATGTTGTCACACTTTCTGATTAGAACGGCTGTGTCGTTTTTCTTTTGCATTGCAGGAGAAGCAATAACTGGTAGGAACCAATTTGTCTTTAGTTTGGCAAATTCCACCATATTTAAGTGAGTTTCCTGAAAGCAAACTATGTCAGGGATTTCTTCGAGATATATTCTAGAATTTTTTAAATTTTGATAGGATTATTAAACCCCTTGACATTTAGAGACAATATTTTCACCATCTAGAATAGTTGAAATAGCAATTATATGTGAAAGTTGACAGTATTAGAACCTCAACCTGAGCACAGGGGAACAAGAAATAACAAACAATACCTATTGAATATAACACAACATACAGATGTACCCGCAAGCTGAACAGAACCCCCATGGGTAGATAATGCATAAGGGTAGCATAGTCACAGGGCCGGCAATATAAAATATATATCTTTCATCATCAGAGTCATCGTTCAAACAGGTGAGTTAGACATATGCTCAAGCATTGAAAATATGGTACAAACCCAACTATAACATGGTGATATAATAAAAAATAAAAAAAAAAACAACAAAATGCAAACTATAGTAATGCCGAAATGTCAAGACATCGCATTTGGGAAAAAGCATATTGTGAATGTTGTCCATGTGATATGACAATTACATGTGCACAACCAGGGTTGGTGCCTAAATAAACCCAGAAGGAGAATGATTGTGAGAAGGCAGATGCCGACCTATCCATATGACTTTAATCATACATGTATTTAATTAAGGAGAAATCCAGAGCTTCTACTACAACTAAAAATAAAGAGATGACAGGCATTCGGATAATAATAATCATTCACCATAAATGGACTGCCCTTAACTATCTAGTTGTATAGCTGTGCATATGCTTAAATGTATATAGCACGTATATGAGTATAGCATATTTCAAAACAGTGAAATCAATTAATGATGATTATGCACCTTCATATTCAAATTACCCAGGAAATAAGGTAAAGTAATAGTCTTACTATAAATTGCATCTAGCACCCTTAATTATGTAGGAGTGAGTAAATTACTTAGAAACACTGATAATTTCATTAGAGAGCAAAATTGATAAGGTTAGCCTGTAGAAGACATATAGTTGATATGAGCAGGGTGTTAAACAATAAGGATGTCTGAAGACAATTAATGAAATAATGCAATCACATGCAATAATGCATCTTGCGCTCAGAATTAATCAATCACTCCATCAATTAATGAGAAGAGGATACATTACATTACATGTCACCACTAGCTACCGCAGTAAAATATAAAATTGATAAACGTGTGCTGAATGAGACAAATAATTGATGTAAACGGACTGCTAAACAGTAAAGATGATTTAAGACAATTAATAAAATAATGTAATCCCTTCAAGAAGCTGTGTCTAGCATTCAATTAATGTGAAAATCAGTACAGTTCATTACATATTACCACACGAAGCTTCAATAAGGTACGAAATTGATAAGTGGGAGCTGGATGAAACATGCAGCCGATATAAGCATGTTGTTAATCAGCAAAAATAATTGAGGAGAAGTAGTAATATAATACAAGCACATCAGAAAACTACAGACAGCGCACAAAAGTTAACAAACCAACAAATAATGTGAAAAAAGGTACCATTAATAAAATAAAATGTTTGTGCCGTAGAACTTCATCTAACGCATTAAAATTTAATCAAGCAATCAGTTAATATGTAAGTAGTGAAATTTCATATATACGTTGTTAGCCTGAGTAAGTATAAAATTGGTAAGCACGTACTAGACAAATCCATGCACGTAACAAATCATAACAAGGCACAAAAAGACATTAGTTAAAGCTGCATTCAGTATCTATTCTAAGAGGAGTGAACAAACGTAGAAGAAGTTGATTCCTATGCCATTAGTATTAAATAATAACAAAGAGGATATTACTGGAAGCTATACCTGCTTAAATCGTACTTGCCTGCACATTTAGATATGCGAGTCTAATGGATTGTCAGTAACTACGTATGATTTGTTGTACTAAGTAAAAACAAAAGCTGGGGTCATAGCACTGCACCTATGGTGATATACAAACAACATTAACAAACAACACTCACTCAAAGGAACAGTACTGATATAACATGTCTAATTAAGGTTAGAAAAGGATCAGAATAGCATCAGCTATAGTTGTAATAGCAACACTCGATCCAAAGAAAATTCATAACATGAACGGAAATGGCGAAAAGAAGAGCTTAGACTCCACATGGCTCCAGAATCATGGCCACCATACTGTTTTCATGCATCAGGAACGCAATGAACCTCTCATCAGCCCAGCCGGGTAATACTTGAAAGATTAAACCCTGTCAATACTTGTTAGCTGTAGCTCTTCCAGGTAATCCGAAAGCAGCTTAGGATCTGTGAAATTCCGGGTCTGGTTGTTCACTGTAATCCTCATCGTGGCAGGGTAGAGCATGCCAAATTGCGCTTTAAGCTCTCAAAGTTTGGACCGGAAGGCAAGTAGTTGTTTTCGCTGTTGAGCCACATTTTTGCTGAGGTCTGGTACAAATAATATATGGGTGTCCATCTTGATTGGAGCCTTGAGTTTCACCTTTTGCATCACCTCCGTCAATTGTGTGTAGCGAAGGAAACAAACTATAATAGCTCTGGGGTATCTCACATTGGCCGGTCTGAACGCCGGTACTCTGTGGGCCCGCTCCAGCTCAAATTCTCATGCGAACTGTATATTCAGGATTTCGGGAATGAGCGTTTCCATGTATTTCACTACATCTGCACCTTCCTTGCCATCCGGGACCCCAAGGATTCGTAAGTTGTTATGTCTTGAGCAGAGGTTAAAATCTTCAAGATCTTTTTCTAGTTGGGCCACCTTCTTGGATTGGGTTTGAAGAGTCTTGATAGCGGCTTGTGCAGCAGCTTGCTTAGCTTCTACCCCATCCACTCAATTAGTCGGTTGACTTAATTCCTGTTTTAAAGAAGCTAAGTCGCTTCTGATTTCAGAGGTGTCTTCTTTTGTTTCGTTGATGGTGTCCCTCATGGCCCATATCTCCGTTATGAGAGTCTGAATGGAATCAGAGCCCGCTTTGTTATCCGCCGTCTTTTGTGGGGATGTAGGCTCAGGTTTGTAGCGTTTGCCCACCTTAGATGAAGCCATTAGGTGTTAGCAATGTAGATATCCAAAGCAAATTTTTTCCATTAAGAAAAACACTGATGATTTTTCGATTGTTTGACTTCTGAAGCCGGAGCACAAGGACTATGCCGCCATATCTTATCACGCCCTCTAGTGCCCCCGATATATTTCATGTATTAAAAAAAGAAACACAAAACAGATGTGGGCATGATTAATTAGTGAGGTGAAGGAAACTATTAAAGAAGAAAGAGAATCCTTCAGAAAGTGGATGAAGGATCCGATTGAAAATAATTGTTAACAGCACAAGGAATGGCAAGTCAAATGCAAGGCACTAATAAGGAAGGCACAGAGAGACCTTGAAAAGAAGATTGTGCTGGAAGCAAAAACACTCAGCAAAATCATTTTTAGGTATATTATTTATTTATTCAATTTTCTATATTGTTCTCCAAGGGGAGTTTAAGAACAGTTTAATGTGAATTTATTCAGGTATTCAAGCATTTTTCCCTGTTTGTCCTAGTGGGCTCACAAACTATATTATTAAAAGCAAGAAGCTGGGAAGAGAATCAGTTGGACCGCTAGATGACCGAGGGATAAATGGGGCTCTCAGGGAAGGCAAGACCATAGTGCAGAGATTAAATGAATTCTCGCTTCAGTGCTTGTTGCAGGTTTCCGGGTCTCGTTGCGTTGTTGTCAGGTAGAAACTGACGTGTCAGTCATCATGCAGTGGCTTTCTTCAGGGTATGCTCTGAAATCTGCAGTGTGACTTTGAAAATAGTGGGTTCACTGAGCTGATTGGAAACAGGGCAGTCCACCAATTTGAATTTTGGCGGGGAAGTCAGTTAGTTAGAAAATTGAATTTTGTTGTTAAAGTCCATAGAATGGAAAAGTTTGTAGTAGGTTTAAAGATGTTCTCCTCGTGGAGCTGGATTAGATGTTCTCTCAGGATTTCCACAGCTGGCATTGTGCTTGTTGCAGGTTTCCGGGTCTCACTGCATCTTTGTCAGGTAGAAACTGACGTTTCAGCCATCATGCTGTGGCTTTCTTCAGGGTATACTCTGAAATCTGTAGTGTAACTTTGAAAATAGTGGGTTCACTGACCTGATTGGGAACAGGGCAGTCCACCAATTTGAATTTTGGTGGGAAAGTCAGTTAGAAATTTGCATTATATTGTGAAAGTCCATAGAATGGAAAAGTCTCTGGTAGGTTTAAAGATGTTCTCCCCATGAAGCTGGGTTAGATGAGAAAAAGGAAACCGATAAGGTTGTCCACACTAGTGCCGGAGAAAATGAAGGCGAAAGAGTTGGCATTCGTGAAATATAAAAAAAACCCTAAGAAGAGGAGTGCAGAAAGGACTATCAGGTGAAACTGAAAGAAGCCAAGAGAGAGATACATCTGGCGAAAGTGCAGGCAGAAGAACAAATGGCTAAAAATGTAAAAAAGGGAGACAAAAGTTTTTTCAGATATATTAGTGAAAGGAGGAAGATGAAAAATGGAATTGCTAAACTAAAAGATGCTGGGAACCGATATGTGGAGAATGATGAGGAAAAAGCAAACGTGCTAAACAAATACTTCTGTGTTCACGGAAGAAAATCCTGGATAAGGACCGAGATTGTCTGACAAAGTTAACGCGAGAAAATGGAGTAGATTCTGTGCCATTCATGGAAGAGAGTGTTTATGAGCAATTTGAAAAATTGAAGGTGGACAAAGCGATGGGACCAGATGGAATCCATCCCAGGATACTGATAGAGCTCAGAGAGGTTCTGGCGGGTCCTATTAAAGACTTGTTCAACAAATCTCTGGAGACGGGAGTGGTTCCTGGGGATTGGAGGAGAGCGAATGTGGTCCCTATTCACAAAAGTGGTCACAGGGATGAAGCGGTTATTGGAAAAATAATGGAAGTATTGCTGAAATAAAGGATAGCATACTTCCTTGAATCTAATGGGTTACAGGATCCGAGGCAACATGGCTTTACAAAAGGTAAATTGTGCCAAATGAACCTGATTGAATTTTTTCATTGGGTGACCGGAGAGCTGGATCGAGGACATATGCTAGATGTAATTTACTTAGATTTCAGCAAAGCCTTTGATATGGTTCCTCATAGGAGGCTCTTGAACAAACTTGAAGGGCTGAAGTTAGGACCCAAACTGGTGAACTGGGTTAGAAACTGGCTGACGGACAGATGCCAGAGGGTTGTTGGTAATGGAAGTTGCTTGGAGGAAGAAAAGGTGAGTAGTGGAGTCCTTCAGGGTTTGGTGCTGGGGCTGATCCTGTTTGTGAGTGACGTTGCTGAAGAGTTAGAAGGAAAAGTTTGCCATTTTGCGGATGATACCAAGAGGGAGTGGAAAATATGAAAAAGGATCTGCAAAAATTAGAGGAATGGTCTAATGCCTTGCAACTAAAATTCAATGCAAAGAAATACAGAGTAATGCATTTGGTGATTAATAATAGGAAAAAACCGTATATGCTGGGAGGTGAGAAGCTGATATGCACGGACGGGGAGAGGGACCTTGAGGTGATAGTGTCCAAAGATGTAAAGGGGAAAAAACAGTGTGACAAGATGGTGGCTTCTGCCGGAAGGATGCTGGGCTGTATAAAAAGAGGCATAGCCAGTAGAAGGAAGAAGGTGTTGATGCCCCTGTACAGGTCATTGGTGAGGCCCCACTTGGAGTATTGTGTTCAGTTTTGGACACGATATCTGGCGAAGGACATAAGAAGACTTGAAGCAGTCCAGAGGAGGACGACAAAAATGATAGGAGGCTTGTGCCAGAAGACCTAAGAGGAGAGACTGGAAGCCCTGAATATGTATACCCTAGAGGAAAGAAGGGACAGGGGAGATATGATTCAGACGTTCAAATACTTGAAGGGTATTAATATAGAACAAAATCTTTTCCAGAGAAAGGAAAATGGTAAATCCAGAGGTTGAGAGGTGGTAGATTCAAGAGCAATGTTAGGAAATTCTACTTTATGGAGAGGATGGTGGATGCCTGGAATGCGTTCCCAAGAGAGGTGGTGGAGAGGAAAATGGTGATGGAGTTCAAAGAAACGTAGGATGAATACAGAGGATCTAGGTTGGCCACTTTTGAAAATAGGATACTGGGCTTGATGTACAATTGCTCTGTCCTAGTGTGGCAATTCTTATGGTCTTAAAAATAACAAATGCAGGGGGTGAATGGGTAAATTCTCTATCATCTATTCTAAATCAGGTCGAACTTTGGATGTCAGCATTTCGTTTAAAGTTAAACCCAGAAAAAACTAAATTCTTCTTGGCAGCCCCAAATGACAAAATCAAGGAAACCACGCTACATGTGAATGGGCTTGACTACTGTATTGAGCAATCCTTAAAAACACTAGGAGTCACTTTAGATAAGCATCTCACTTTGGAGAAACACTCTGACCTAGTATTTAAGAAAAGTATCTCGGCACTCTGGAAACTCCGCACCATAAAAAAATACTTTGACGACGCCTCTTTTCGTCTGCTGGTACAATCTTCTATTCTGAGTGTTCTGGATTACTGTAATATCATATACTTAGGCGCCTTCAAGAAAATCACCAAGAAGTTGAGGTTGGTCCAAAATACTGCCGTCAGTCTCATCTTTGGCTTGAAGAAATGGGAGCACATAACCTCTTTCTACCACAAGCTGCACTGGCTGCCGTTCGAATCCAGAGTTCTATTTAAGTTCTCATGCATCTGTTATAAACAGTATTTGGTATGTCACCGGACTATCTTTACCCTCACTTCAACCTGAGCCACAACAATAAGAGCTCCCGCAGAATAAATCTGTTCGCTTTTCCCTCACTAAAATCGTGTCACCTAAAAAGATTCTTCGAAAGAACCTTCTCCTTTCAAGCGGCCAAACTAAATTCATGGCTAACCAAAATTATACTTGATGCCTCTTCATATCTCAATTTTAGAAAACAGATTAAAACTCAGCTATTCAACAGACCAAATCCCTAATCGTTCCCCATGACTTTCGCCTCTCACTCTTCTAAGATTGCTGCTCTCTCCTCAAGGCTTGCATACATTTTTTCCTTGTATGCTCCTTCCTTATGGTGTGTATGCATTTCTCCTCACTTAAATTGTTTGCATGCACTTATTGTATCTATTGCATGTATTCTGCTGCATGTACTTATTGCTACATGTTCTTATTGTATGTACTTATGCATGTCCTTATTGCACGTACTTTTTGTACAAATGCATGTATTTTTGTTCCCTTCACTTAAATTGTAGACGTATAACCAGCATGTTAACTTTTATAATTGCTTTGTTCATCTTTTTTGTTATCAACTGCAACTGCACTGTTTGAATTGAATCTAACTGCCTAGAACTCCCTGGGTATGGCGGTATACAAAATAAAAATTATTATTATTATTAAAATGAGCCTCAGCCAAGCAGCTACAAATCAAACTGAATTGGGGAGGACAAGAAAAATTTTTTCTAACATGAAAAGAGAGCAGGGGACTTATTATTAACAAATGTGCCCCCCCACCCCTCCCATCACCAATCTCTCAACCCTTGAAAATAAATCAGTGGCTCTTTGGGTCACTGGAAAGTATTTTCTCCTAACCTTGTGCCATCCATTTGAAACACTGCTTTAACATTAGTCCAGTCTTTCAAATACTTGGGTGTAATTTTTGATCAACAACTCTTTCAACTCTCATATACTCTTAGGGCCTGTTTTTACTCTCTCCATCAAATTAGGTCCTTCTGCAGCTATGTTGATGATGCTTCCACTACTATCTTAATAACTACATTATTCTCATCTCATGTCTTCTAGTATAATATTGCCTACCCTGGGCTTCCAAAGACTCACCTTAAATGTCTTCAAATGGTCCAAACTAGAGAATGACACGGTGACAAAATTCATCACAGTTCCCGTCCCCGCGGATAACCGCGGGAAATAATCCCATGTCATTTTCTAGTGTCTATTTCAACCTCGGTCCTTCTACACCAGCATTCTTCAAAGCAAAGCTTGCAGGTCAGTGGTTGTGGCCATTCATACTCTGATTCTTCTCTCTCTCCTTAAAGAATGACATGAAGATGGTTTCCCGCGGTTATCCGCAGGGACGGGAACGGTGATGAATTTTGTCACCGTGTCATTTTATATGCCAAACCACTGTTATCTGCTTACTTTCACGGGCACATAAATCTGATCATCATATCTCCCTTTCCTTTCTCAGCATCACTGGTTGCCTGTAATTTTGCATGTTCACTTTAAAGTCCTCACAGTGGTACTCAAAGTCCTATTTTCTGGTAGATCTGCCTATCTTTCAGTCCTTATGACTCCCTACACTCCATCAAGAGCATTGCACTCAATATCCTGTAATCGTTTAACTCTTCCTCCTGTTCATTGCTCTTGTCTGGAATCCACACACCATTCAGATTTTTCTGTATTACCCCTCCATTTGGAATGCTGTCACTTCAGAGCTTTGAGGAGAACAATCTCATTTACAATTTTGAGCTCTACTCAAGGCTCACCTCTTTACCCAAGCTTTTCCATTCCTTCTTTTTTATTTTATAACTGTTTATTAGTTTTATACAAACAATTTATACAAAGTGAAAACAAACATCTTAAGAAAATCAACAAACAGCATTTAATACTGTCAAATTTATGAAACACCCCTAACCCTCCCTCCCTAACCTATCCTGGATGTGCATGAAGAGTATCAAAATAATAGATAAAATAATATGAAGCCATCCTAAGCTCTAATGATCTCTAACAAATGAATCCAATGGGCTCCAGATATCTTTAAATAAACTGGATTCACCTTTCTGTTCTGCCAGCATTCTTTCATACCGATAATATAGACACAGGCCCTGATTCTCTAAAAGTGCGTCCCGATTTTAGGCAGCTGTAGGCGTCCTACAGCTGTCTAATCAGCCAATCGGGATGCACGTTTTTTAAAAAAAAATGCTCCCCAGGCAGGCCGCCTATATTGAAGGCGAGGCCCGCAAGACACCTAGGCCCTGATTCTGTATAGGACGCCCGGGAGAGGTGTCCTATTCAGAATCAGCCTAAACTAAACCCCGATTCTGTAACCGGCATCCATGTTACAGATGCGGGTTAGATTAGACACGGCCCGTTACACTTATCGCGGCAAGGGATCTCTCTGCCGCTATAAGTATAGCAGGCCGTGGCCCCCTGACCGATCACTGGCAGGAGGGTGCCCAAACCCTCCTGCCCGAAGACGCACCCCCCTACCCGACACTACCGACCGCCCCCCCCCCCCCCCCGACACTACCGATCGCCCCCCCCCCCCCCGACAATATCGGTCGCTGGCAGGAGGGTGCCCAATCCCTCCTGCCCGAAGACGCACCCCCCCCCCGGCGCTAACAACCCCCACTCCACCAAACCTGTTCTTACAGATGGGTCTTGCACGTCGAGCAAGCAGGCACGCCTCGTCGAAATGAGGCGGGCCCGCCCCATCCCGCCGAAGCCTAAGGCCTGATTGGCCCAGGCTCTAGAAGCCTGGACCAATCAGGCCTTAGGAATAGCGGGTCTGCCCATCCCTACTAAGTCTAAGGTCTGATTGGCCCTTAGACGAGCTTAGGCATCTTGCGGGTCTCCCTAGGCTCCCGGAGGCGCCTTCAGGCCTGCCTGGGGAGCATTTTTTTTTTTAAAAACGTGCATCCCGATTGGCTGATTAGACAGCTGTAGGACGTCTACAGCTGCCTAAAATCGGGACGCACTTTTAGAGAATCAGGGCCACAGTGTCTCCCACCAGAATGAGAAGTTTAGATGATCCCAAATTCTTCCAGTTTCTTGTAATTAACTGTAACCCAACTCTAGACATTACAAAAAAAAGTTTATCTTTATGATCATCAAGTGGACTTTTAGGCATTATTGAGGTACCAAATAAAACAATCCCATATGATAATAAAATAGGAACTCCAAGAATTGTTATAATTTTGCTCCATATCAATTTCCAAAAAGCCTGGATCAGTGGGCAATGAAATAATAGATGATCTAGTGTACCTGGTTCAAGTTGACAATGCCAGCATTTATTAGAGCGCGTATTATCTAATTTTTGTAATCTCAAGGAGTCTAAAGTATTCTATACAGTAAAAAGTACAAAGTTTGCCTCATAGCAGCTGAGGCTGTACACTTCACTCTGTGATTCCATATTCTAGACCAATGAGACACAGGGATGTTATGTTGTATTTCCATACTCCAAATATCACAGAGATTTGTCCTAGATTTTTTTAGGCATATACTCAGATGCCCTTGAAAGTCCACTTGAAAATATAAAAAGGGAAAACTCTGTTGACTTGAAAGAGTACGCCACTCAGGAACCCCTTTTTGAATAGTTTGTTTCAATTGCAACCATTTAAAAGATTGAGGGCTCCTTTTACTATGCTGCATTAGCGGTTTTAGCGCACGCTTAGCACGTGCTGCATTGCTACGCAACCATTGAGCTGGTGTTAGTTCTTGGCGCGTAGCGTGGGGTTAGCGTGCGTGGCAATATAGCAAGCTCTAAAAACGCTAGCGCACCTTAGTAAAAGGAGCCCTGAGTCTTTGATAAATCAAATGACTGATGCAACTGAAGCAGAGAAGTCAATTTATCTTGAAAAATTACATCATCCAAAGTTCTTTTTATGTATTTTAAATTTTTATTTAGTTTATAATGCCAACAAAAAGTGTAATACAATTTACATACAAATAATAATAATCAAATAAGCACTTATAATCAATCAGTATCTATTCAAAAATAAAACTCCCTCCCCCATCCAACATTACCATCAGGAATAATACCAAAAGAAAAGATATACCCCCCCAGGAATGTGTGAGTGCAAAACAACAGAAAATAAAGATAAGGACAACTATAACAAATCTACAAAAGACGTCAATGGACCCCAAACTAATTTAAATATCTTATTATGCCCATCATTATCCAAAGTTCTAATTCCAGCCTGTAGCTACTGTTTCCATATAATTTTTGAACTCCCCACCATAATTTTAAAATTTAACCACAAAGATTGACATTTTAATTTCTTAGTGGGGACTGGCAATAAAAGATCTAAAAATCTTAATGCTTTCCAAGTTGAATGGAAGATCTGATTATTTTTATAAATTCTCAGAAGTCTAATGCTCAATAGATGTTTAAGGTGAAGCAGAACCATAAGCTGTCCCTCAAGAATAAGCCAATCCGGCAGATTCTCCAAGAGTTCAGGGAGGATCCAATACATACATACCCTGCCTCAATATATAAGCCTGATGATACCCTATAGAAATTTGGACAATTTATTCCTCCCATAGATTGAGACTTTTGTAAAGATGTTAAAGAAATTCTGGGTGTCTTACCCAACCATATAAAGTCTAATAAAACTTTATTTAATTTTTTATAAAAAGATGCCTGAAAATATATAGGTATTATACTCATCGGATAGCAAATTACACATGCAATCATCATTTTAACAGTTTGAACTCACCCCCACCAGGAAAGGTGTAACGGGTTCCATCGCTCGCACATTTCCTGGACCTTTATCAGCAATGATCTTTCATTTACCAGCATAGTTTCTTCCAGGTCCCTTTGGATCATTATTCCTAAATATTTTATTCCATCTTCTTTCCAAAGGAAAGGGAATGGATCTAGTAATCCCTTTACACAATGGACATTTAATGTAAAAACCTCAGATTTGCTCCAATTAATTTTATAACCAGAAAATTTTCTGAAATTTTCAATCAACTTGAGCAAAGATGGAATAGTCTGTTCAGGATTGGTTAAATGGAATAAGATGTCATCTGCATACGTTGAAACTTCATACATTCGACCTGCATATGGAATTCCCTGTATCTCCTCCATCTGTTGAATTGCCAATAACAAAGGCTCTAAAACTATATCAAAAAGCAGAGGAGACAAAGGGCATCCCTGCTGAACTCCTCTTTCTAAAGGAAATTTCTCTGTAAGTGTACTATTAATATAAAGTCTAGCAGAAGGGAAACTATACAGAGTTTGAATCATATGAATAAATCCAGCTCCTATACCAAACCAATTCATAGTTTGATACATGAAAGACCGTTCCTTCTTGAGATCTCTCATTTGAGTGTCTAGCTTGAAATGGCTTTTCTTCTCTGAAACTATTTTCTTCCTGTTCTATTCTATATGGAATATGTATGTAGTTCCGTTCCTTTTTAAATCGGTTTTATTGTACACCACTATGATTTCATTGACAGACATTATAGAGAGATTTTAATAAACTATTCTGTTCTCCCCAACAAGCTCAGAATGGGTTACAGGTTAACATACATAATATCCAGTCAAACGGTTTACAATCTGTCATGGCTAACTTACATAATATACCGTCAGATGGTTTACTATTTGTCATGATGAAAAAGTGGTATTCATAAATCATAATGATCTATATTTTCTGAATTGATAGATTTTAATAAATGCTGCTCAAATTGTTATTCGATTTTTAGGAGAGCACAAACTTCACTTTATTCCAGCACTTATTGGACCTTTCTTAGAGGTAACCTTAATACCGCAGCCAGACCTACGAAATGTAATGATACCTATATTCCATGACATGATGGACTGGGAGCAAAGGCGCAGTGGGAACTTCAAGCAGGTATGTGAAGTAATTGTTTTCACTGAGAGTAAACTGCAATCCTGAGCCAGAATGCACTAAAAATTGTCATTAAGACCATGTAAGTCACTATGGGCCGGGTTTTTTTAAATTTAAAAACAGAGAACAATGTTCAGCCGACTTTGCATGCAAATTAGTTTCATGGAGGTCAGCTGGAATCCCACCCCACTAGTTGTTGGAAAAGCAACTTTCACACATGCTTAGAGCCAGCAGGAGAAGCCCAAACAGTTGAGCACTAGGAGTGGCCTAACACTCTAATTGGTTCAGATACCTTAAGCCTCTCCTATGGGAGAGGCCTTAGGTATCTGAACCAATCAGAGTCTTAGACCCCTCCCAGTGCATCCCAGGATGCACCTGGAAGGGGGCCTAAGGCTTTGATTGGCCCAAGTGCCTCCTACGGGAGGGGCCTTAAGTATCTGGGCCACTCAGAGTCTCAGGCCTCTCCCTGGTACATCCCAGAATGCACCAGGAAAGGGAAGGACCACCATTTTGAAGAGGCAGGCATGTTGGTAGGAGGGAGTGGGCTTCCCTCTTGCCAGCTTTCTGCAAGGTACAAAGGGGGCTTGGGGGGGTGCTTGAGCTGGGGGGTTCTGATCTGATTCTCCCAGCCTACCAGAACCTTCTCTTGGGGATGATGGTGGGAGGGGTCAGAAGGGGGAGGGCATTGATTTTGGTGAAGGCTATGAGGGGGTGTGGGGGAGTCCAGGGTTTGGTCAGTCAGTGGTATGGGGGTTGTCCAGGTGGCCAGGGCAGGAGTGAGTGGGCATTAGAGAATGACACGGGGACAACTTTTTACACATCCCTGTGGGAACTCATTTTCCTTGTCCCATTCTGGAGAGTTCTTTTCGTGTCCCTGTCCCGTTCCTGAAAGTTCTGTCCTCATCTGCACGAGCCTCAAACACTTTAAAATCATAAGTGTTCGAGGCTTGTGCAGTTAAGGCAGAGCTTAGAGGAATTGGGCAAGAACAGGAACAGCGACAAAATAGCGACGGGATGGGGAACTTGAGTTCCTGTGGGGATGGGGAAAAACTTGTCCCTATGTTATTCTCTAGTGGGCATTCCTCTTGCTGATCTTTAAGTTGTTGGGGGAGGGGTGCCATTATCATAGGGGTGTGTGAAGAGAGTCTGGGTGATCAAGGCAGGAGGGAGTAGGCATCCCTCCTACTGATGATCTTCACTAGGGAGGTTTGGGAATGGGAGGGGAGGGGTTGGGTGGTGGCGATCTTGGGGGGGTCAAGAGCATGGGGTTGTGTGGCTGTGATCTTCACTAGGGTGGGGGTCGGGCGCATGGAGGAGTGAGGGCTTCTGAGGCAGGATGGAGTGAGCATCCCTCCTGCTTCTTTTTTTTTTAGGGCAATATGGCAGACCTATTGATAACACAGTTACCTGTCATTTTTTTGGGTCAGTAGAACTAATCACAATTTTTTGTGTGTTGCAATGCAATTTTAGGGCATTGCATGGTGGGCTGGCTTTAATTACCTCATTTTAATACTAATGAGTCCATTTGCATAGCAGAATCAGAGGCTGAAAAGGATGCATGGAAAATTGCGCAGTGAGCCATTGAGTATATCAGTCAGCAAAATAACATTGTCGCTAAACCAGTTCAACTGGTTTAGTGATGATCATTAGATGCATGGTGACTTTAGTGCATCCGGGCCCTGGTGTTTAGTAATTCACAGCTGAAAAGAGAGGATTAAAGGTTAGTATATCCATGTGTTACAGACAATGGTAAGATCATTGACAGCTTGGAAAGGAGCCCATTGACCTCAGCATGAGTCCAATATGCTTCCTTGTAGGAACACTAATTATTGCTTGAATTAGATCTCTGGGTTTGACCAAGCCAAGACTAGAGATGCTGAGAAGTGCCATGGTCATCTTTTCATTGCCTTTTAAATTTGAGATTCCTTGTCAAATCAGACATCAGAGTACTAGAAGGATTAGGGGGTTATATTTTTTTTTGGCAGTCCCATATAAGACCGCTGTTAATAATTCACTGATGGTCATAAAATATAAGAAGTTTGACAATGGGCATATATTGGGTCAGTGGAAAGTTCTGATTGGGATTGGAAGTTTTGAAGAAACAATAGAGGCAGAAGACAGCTTAAGAAATTTCTTTCTAAAGAGGTATGCATAGGCTCTTGCAGTATTCTGTATAGACTGAATCCAGTGCATTTCTAATTATATAGTTAAAATACAGGAAAAGGGTGCTGAAAATAGACAATTGAGAATATGCAAATGATCATGTAAGTCTTGAGGGATAATTGGTAGTTTCCCCTAGTCTTTCTGTAATTTAAATAATGCCTCTGTGAGAAAAGGTAAAGAAAAGATGTGGACGTGCTTGATTCTATTGCTGCTGCTTTTAATTTTTAGCCAGAGAAACTGTAAAGCTTGTACAGTATTCCTTCAGCTCCCACTCAGTTTTTCCATGCTGCCTTAGATCGTTTTTAACCACCCACCTCCATTCTGCTTCAGAAATTATGAACCAGCAGGATGATATTTATGGGCATGCATTTTCTATAAAA
The DNA here is from genome assembly GCF_902459505.1 of Geotrypetes seraphini. Taxonomy (NCBI): domain Eukaryota; kingdom Metazoa; phylum Chordata; class Amphibia; order Gymnophiona; family Dermophiidae; genus Geotrypetes; species Geotrypetes seraphini. The sequence continues at coordinate 56,874,503 of NC_047092.1, forward strand.
TTATTTGCACCTTTCTTTTGCTGCATTTGCTATTAGATTTCGATTGATTGTGCTCTTAGCAAAAGGATCCTTGTGTACAGTTATAACTAATGTGACCATATGTCCCGTTTTGAATGGGAAAGTCCGGTTTTTAGATCCCCTGTCCTGTTGTCCCCGCGCACAGCTTCGGGATGCTGAAACAGCATCCCGAAGGTATGCATTGGGATAATGGGACGGGCGATCACGGAGAATGGGCTCTCTTCCTGCTTCCCCGCCCGCTGCCACAACTACAGGAAAGGAAGGTCCAGGCGCCGGCCCACTAGCCTTCTCCCCAATGTCAATTCTGACATCAGAGAGAAAGTTCTGGGCCAGCCAATCACTGCCTGGCTGGCCCAGAACTTCCTCTCCAACGTCAGAATTGATGTCAGGGAGAAGGCTTGTGGGCTGGCGCCTGGACCTTCCTTTCCAGCAGTTGTGGCAGCAGGCAGAAAGCAGTAGCGGGCGGCAGAGGTGGACCAGATGTGTGTGTGTGTGTGGGTGTTGTGAGAAGAATCGGTGGTTGACCAGGCTTTGGTGCTGGAGGGAGGCAGACAGACAGGCAGGCTGGCTTTGGTGCAGCAGAGAGGGAGGGAGACAGGCTGGATGGCTGGCTGGCTGGCTTCGGGGGAGGGGTGGTACAAAGGCTGGAAGGCAGTGAGGGGGACATAGGAAGGAGAGAGAGAAGAAGGAAGGAGAGAGAGAGGCAGAGAAAAGGTGGGGTTGTAAGAGAAGAAAGACTAGAGAGAGAAAGGGCTGGACCAAAAGGGAAAGACAGGAGGCAGATGCTAGACTATGGGAGGTGCAGACAGAGGGAGAGAGACCCTGAGGAAGAACAGAGAGATGGAAGATCATAACAGAGGATGGAGAAAGAGGGAGACCTGGAACAAAGATGGTAGGTACAAAGGAGAACTGACACTAGATCTGGGGAGGGTAACAGAGGGAAAAGAGAGAGAGATCTGGACCCAAATGGGATGGGGCTGGATTGTGAAAGAAATGTTGGATGTTAAAGAAAGAAAGAAAGATTGGATGCACAGTCAGAAGGAAGTCCAACCAGAGGCTCATGAAATCACCAGACAACAAAGGTAGAAAAAATGATTTTATTTTCAATTTAGTGATCAAAATGTGTCAGTTTTGAGAACTTATATCTGCTGTCTATATTTTACACTATATTTGTCTATTTTTCTATAGTTACTGAGGGGACATTGCATATTTTAAAGTCATCTGTCTTGACATCTTGGAAAAAAAAACTGAAACTTGTAAATGATAATTAACATTTTCTCTGCGTACAGTGTGCTTTGTGTTTTTATTTTATTTTATGGTTACCATTATGAATTAATAAGATATTGTGTGTACATGAAAAATGAATGGAAGAAATTGGAGGCAGGGGTGGGGCTAGGGCGGGACTGAAAATTAAAAGATGTCCCGTTTTGATGAAAAAAATTAATGGTCACATTAGTTATAACACATGAGAAAAGTACAGGTCACCTGACAGGTGGATGCTAAAGTAGCCCACACCTGAAGCTGGAGTACACAATAGAGAATGACATGGTGACAAAATTCATCACCATTCCTGTCCCCGTGGATAACCGCGGGAAACCATCTCAATGTCATTATTCAAGGAGAGAGGAAAGAATCAAGAGTATGAATGGGCTCAACCACAGACCCTTAAGCCTTGCATTGAAGAATGTTGGTGTAGAACAGTGGTCTCAAACGCGTGGCCCAGGGGCCACATGCGGTCCGCCAGGTACTATTTTGAGGCCCTCGGTATGCTTATCATAATCACAAAAGTAAAATAAAACAGTTTCTTGATCATATGTCTCTTTAGCTATACATTACAATATTATTATTAAGACTTAGCCAAAAGGAAAGATTTGTAAACTTTAAAGAGTTTTACCTCATGGAAAACTGTCATTTCTTTAATAAGACATTGACTATTTTTTTCTGAGGCCCTCCCATAGAAACATAGAAACATAGAAATAGACAGCAGATAAGGGCCACGGCCCATCTAGTCTGCCCACCCCAATGACCCTCTCCTACCTTTCTCTGTGAATAGATCCCACGTGTCTATCCCATTTGGCCTTAAAATCAGGCATGCTGCTGGCCAAGTACCTACAAATCCAAAATGTGGCCCTGAAAAGGATTTGAGTTTGAGACCACTGGTGTAGAAGGACTGAGGTTGAGATAGACACGTAAGAATGACACAGGATTGTTTTCTGCGGTTATCTGCGGGGACGGGAACGGTGATGAATTATGTCACTGTGTCATTCTCTTTATTTTTTAAAAAGTTAATGGTTACCACTACTATTAGTGTTATGCTTATCACTACACAGTTAAAATTAGAAAACCAATGCACTGAAAAAATGAATGACCTACTAAAGATCAAACAGAATGCTCTTGAAAAAAAGCAGATGGTAATAGTTCAGCATTTGTCTTGACTTGTTTTTTTATAGGCTGTCAGTGCTTCTTAACCCTATATTGGGGGCACACCTAGTCAGTCAGGTTTTCAGGATTACCACAATGAATATGCTTGACATAAATTTAAATATATTGGAGACCCTTTGCATGCAAATCTATCTCATTCATTTTAGAGTGGTGTAGGTGGAACAGATAGGCTGTTATTAAGGAATGAGACTTATAATTTTGGGAAGCATGCATAGCCAGCTGGTGTTAAAGTGATGCTTAGCTAGCTGGTACAGAAGTTGATCTAGTATTCAATATGTATATGTGTTATTAAGTATGAGAAAATAGTACTATATTATAGAATTTTATTGTAAGAAATTTTGGGGGAAGAACTTTAAAAATTCCAGTATTGGTAATTTTCTGAGCAACCACTAAAAAAATTCTGGGAAGTTGTATGCATTTCTGATAACTTTTGATATCCTGTTGCATTTATTTTATTTCAAGCTAGTATTGATGACACTGGCTTTATTTTCAAAAGGATTATAAGTTCAGTGTAATTGAATCCAACAACACTATTTTTTACACCTGAACACAAAAGGCTTATAAACCACTTTGGAACGTGATTCAGGACGCCTCAGCCCCACCACTCCACCGCTGCAATTAAATTTTAATATTGCACCGGGAAGGCTGTGTGGTGCCTCATCATCGGCAGTCCTTTTATAGTATATTTTATTCAATTTTAATTTTGCAAATGTCTTAATCAAAATGTCTGTATTAATACTGCATTTACTAAAAGTATAAATTATGACTTATCTCAGGCCGCCTTGGGAGCCAGACCCGACATGTTTCGCACTGCTTGAGTGCTGTTTCAAGGGTCTCCCGGGGCTGCCGCTGTCATCCGACTCCTGCTATAAAGAAAAAAGAAAAAATTTATAGCAGGAGTCGGATGACAGCGGCAGCCCCGGGAGACCCTTGAAACAGCACTCAAGCAGTGCGAAACATGTCGGGTCTGGCTCCCAAGGCGGCCTGAGATAAGTCATAATTTATACTTTTAGTAAATGCAGTATTAATACAGACATTTTGATTAAGACATTTGCAAAATTAAAATTGAATAAAATATACTATAAAAGGACTGCCGATGATGAGGCACCACACAGCCTTCCCGGTGCAATATTAAAATTTAATTGCAGCGGTGGAGTGGTGGGGCTGAGGCGTCCTGAATCACGTTCCAAAGTGGTTTATAAGCCTTTTGTGTTCAGGTGTAAAAAATAGCATTTATTTTATTGGCAGCAGATGTTCTTTTGTTTGTTTGTTTCTAAGAAATCAGTAACTGTGATCACCTGCCAGTGGAAGACCACTTATTAAATCTACCTAGCGGATAAGAAATCATGTCTTGAAATTCCACATATTATTAATTACACACATATTTTAATTTTCTACCAGAACTGCGGTATGTTTTTCTTGAACAAGTGAAATGAAAATTGCTTGTTTCTTTTATTTCTGTTTATTTCCATTAAACCAGAAACAGGAGTAAATCAACGTACAAAGTGGTAATAATCTTGAGCTCTAGGCATCATATGTAAACCCATGGCTTAAGAATGTTATTATTTTGTAGATGGCGGAGTAACTTAAAGGTTAGAACAACTGAGAACTAGGAGAGACCAATTCATATTCCACTATAGCTACTCGTGATTTTAGGCAAGTCACTCCCCCCTTTTGTAAAGCTCCAATGCTCATAGAAATACTGTGAGCATCAAAGCTAATAACACTGCAGCCAGCGATTTAAAAAAAAAAAAAAAAAAAAGCCTAAAAGGGGAAGGGTTAATTCACCATTGCTTCAGGTACAAACTTAGGAGCCTTTTTAACCAAACAGTGGTTAAAAGTGGCCTTAGCATGCCCTTACATAAGTTATTCCCGCACACTAAGGGCTCCTTTTACAAAGGCACATTAGGGCCTTAACACGTGGAATAGTGCGCACTAAAATGGCCGATTTTTCTATTTTCCTTTTTAATAATCCAATTATTACCTAAGGGGCTCATAATCGAAAGAGAAAAACGTCCAAAAACCAGCCTGTCGGCACTTGGACGAACATTTCTCAAAAAGTCCAAGCACTGATAATAAAACCGAGTTTTGGACGTATTTAAAAATGACCTAGGCCTTCATAGTGCTGCTCAACGTCCAAAGCTAAACGGGGCATTTCGGGAGGCGTGTTGAGGGCGGAAGTTGGGCGGGACGTGAGCCAGCTTAGACTTAGTCGTATAGCATGTATAACAAAGTTTAACAACAGAGCTTAGACGAAACTTGGACATTGTGACGTAGACCATGTAAAACATGGTCTAAGTCACAAAAACCCACCTAAACTCACCAGATAAGCACTGCAAACACATAACCCCACACACTACCCCAGTGATCACCAACCCCCCCCCCCATAAAAATTTTATTCACAACTTTAAATTTCAGCCTCCAGACCATCATCACCTGGCCACCTGACATAGGAAAGCCTAGTCGTCCAGCCCAGAGGCAGCTTAAGTCATCTTGAGGGTGGGTTAGGGACCCATAGAGAGGAGGACCCATGCCCATAAGCCCCTGTAATCACTGCATTGATACTGAAACATGTGCACTGCCCTATACACTCACAAAACCCTTTTTTACTGGCATATAAGTGGCTCCTGCAGTCATATGGGCTACTGGGGTCTAGGGGAATCTGGAGGTGGTTTGGGGGGCTCACCGTCACCTATAAGGGAGCTGTAGGGAGGAGAAGCCATGGTACCCTTTTTGTGAAGTTCACAGCGGTGCCCTATAAGATGCCCCACTATTTAGGTGCCATGTCTGGGTGTGCAGTCCATCACTTTGCAGATCCCTCCCACGTCCAACAGGGCTTGTTCTAGGCGTTTTGGACTTGGACGGAATGTTGGATGGAAATGTGGTATAAAGATGGACGATTTAGTGGCTTGGACGATCAGATCGGCAGGATGTATAATTAGACGATTTTCGAAAGTAAAAAAAAGTTGGACGTATCTTTTGAAAATATGTCTTAGGCTCTTTTTAACTTTGGACGACTTGCAATATGGACGTAAACGGACTTAGACGTCCCTTTCGATTATGCCCCTCCACGCCTCTACCACCATCCATTATGTAGGCGGTAAGGGCTCATATGCTAAACCTGTGCTAATTGGTTAGCACGTAGTAATATCCACGCATTAACCGATTAGCACAGAACAGCCCACTCTACCCTAGACCCATCTCCAAAGCAAAATAAAAAATTAATGTTATTTTTTAGTGCAGGGTAGCGTGCACAGATTCCAAAATTACTGCAGGATACCTTAGCACACCCCACATAAGCCATTTTTTGCCTTAGTGCTTACTGCAGCTTTTTAAAAGAGCCCATTAAATTGGAAGACCTGTGATGACAGGAATATACCTGAACATAATTCACCTTGAGCTACTACTGAAAAAGGTGTGAACTAAATCCAAAAATCCTTTCCCTTCCCCTTTCTTGACTGAACATGGGTTCTTTTCCACTATTTTATTGTTGTCCGTATTTCTAGAAGTATTTATCAGAACCCTAAAAGGTCAATTACCTGTGGGCACTTGGGCACTCAGAAAAACTGTGATGAAAAAAACTGCATAGGAATCACAGAAGGCTTACGCAAGTGGTCAGATACATAGAATATGCTGTCACATTTTTGTTTCACAGTGAGATTTAGGAAATGTGACTTGTTCTAGCTGCAACCCTGCAGGAAGAATTCAGGCAATCTACAGTGGCTGGGCTCCACGCTTTTTTTGTTTGAATCCATAAATAGCTGCTTCAGTAGCAGCAGCAAGAACAGCAGTTACCTCTGAGCCAGCAGTTTAAAGACATTGCTCTATTTTAAATTAGTCCTGAAAAGATTTCTCAGTGATGGTAGAAGCTTAAGACGGATGGTGATATGACCTACCAAAAAAACTTACAATTCTGAGACGTGAAGTCATGCACTGACCATACTGCCTTCAAAAGAAATCGTAGTGAAGAGCAATCAGCATTTCTATGCATGCGTTTCAGGTAGAAGCAAAGCTAATTGACAAATTGGACAGCTTGATGTCAGAAGGAAAAGGTGACGAAACATATCGAGAGCTCTTCAACAGCATGTGAGTATTAAATTTAACAAAATTTCATTCAGCAAATGAGGTTTGACAGATTAGGTGATAATGTCAGTGCTAAAAGCAGCTGCGATATTCATAGAGGAGTCTCAGCTGTTAAAACAAATAAAATCCTGCACAATCACCTAGAAAAGAGAAAGACCATATCTTTTATTGTAGCATTAGTGGTGAGGATTTTCATTCCGACTGGAATGTTGATCAAGGATAGTACTTTGCATATATTGCATGTAAAGCCAGCTGTATTGCTATTTCCTTGTACTGTGAAATTTAAAGAATAAGATGCCCTTAAGTGGGAGTGAACTGTACGTTTGACATTTTTAACAGAAAGCTGACGGAAGTAATAAATGGCTGTGTATTTTTTTTTTTATTAGATGTATTCTAGAAGATAAAGTGGTTAGTTAGGCAGCTGCACGGCTGACTTCCCAGTGATTGGTCATTTCTGATCAATTGCAATCCCTTATGCTAAATGCTTGATGAAGTCCGTGCAGTACGCTTGTGTTCTGTATCATGGATTCATACTGTCTAATCCTGGAGATGGGAGAATGCTGCTATTTATCCCTAGTGCACCTGTCACAGCAACAGGGACTAGATCATAGATTGAATAGGATAGGAAGAAAATGGACAAAATACCGATTGAGGCATTAAACTCCATTGCCCTTTGAATTTTAAATTGAGATGAGCAGTTCATTTTGCTACCTAAGATTTGCAATTTTCTTTATATTTTCTAAAATTTTTTATAAAATAGTTCTATATTTTAGTGGTCATTTTGGTCAATTGATTTGGGCTGATACCCTTTACTCAACAGCATGCGTTCTTGCTCTGCATTGAATCTTCGCATCACTATTTTCACATAGGAGCGTCATTTATTTTCTCTATTACCTTTTAGGAAAAAAATGATCAAAAGGCAGCTTTGTTTTCCATTTAGAAATGAGGAGACCGATTTATTGGGTGAGATTTAAGGAGGGACATTCTGTGAAAGTAATCAGATTACCTGTTATTTTTCTACAGTAGATTGGTCATTTATAGTCGCAGGTGAAATTTAAAATGTATTTGTATGTCCTGTTGGTGAAATTTAGTCTTGTGATATAACAGTAAAGGCAGAACTGATTTTGAAGTTTAATGAGAAAAATGTAATGTACAAGAAACAAAATAATTGTAGTATATTAAAAGATAAATTGTAAGGTTTCAGTTTATCTTTCTTAGACTACAGGTTATCTTAATCATATTTGTGGTCTGAACCATTATATCTTTGTAAAAACTTAATAGATGATGGAATGCCTTAGCTGTCTTTTCTTGCAGAACTTTAAAAGAAATGTTTAAGATCTTTTGTAGTTTCTTTAAATTATAATACATTTTAACATATTGAACATGTTGAACATCAAAGGCAATGGTTTTTTCAATGTTAAACATTCTGGAAGTAATTTTATAAAGCATTTTCTGCATGTAAAACATGTTTTACATATGGAAAATGGCTCTTATAAAATTAGGCTTGCTAACAAAATGATATGTAATGCTATTCCTGCAGTATGTAGACATTCTAGGGGGCTTACCGTATATACTCAAATATAAGTCGATCCAAATATAAGTCGAGACCCCCATTTTCCCCCCAGAAAAGAGGAAAAAATGGTTGACTCGAATATAAGACAGGGGCTTAATATTCAAGTGCCCTGCCCTGCCAGGATCTACACCCAGTGTCCCTTCCCTCACACCCTCCCCTGCCAGGCTCTGCACCCAGCCCCCTTTCCTCCCTGCCCTACCATGCTCTGAACTCAGCCCCCTTACCTGCCGGGCTCTGAACCAAGCTCCCTCACTCCCTGCCAGGCTCTGCACCCTGTCCCCCCTCCCTGCCAGGCTCTGCACCCTGTCCCACCTTCTTCCCCTGTACCCTGTTTAAGTTCTTTAAGTCACAGAATTATTTTGCTCCCAATAAGATGGGTTCAAGTTTTTTTTTCTCCAAAATTAAGAAAATAACAGCAATATAGTATATACTATCCTTGACTAGAGTGGTCTGCTTCCTGTCCGTGAGAGAAGATGGTGCTCCCCTAGGGAAAACTTGCCCTTCTAATTGTGTGGTAGGCCGTGACAGGAGGGATCCCTCCCGTCTCCCATCCCAGCCCATACTAACTATTTTTTACCCCTCCACCGCGTACACCTTTTCCCTGGTGGTCCAGCGGTGTATCTCGCACCAAGCCCCTCCTGCCGATGTCAGTGGTCAGAAGCCAGTGGCGCACCCGGGCCGGCACATGCAGGAGTGAGCTTTTGCAGCTTCCGCCCCACCCTGCGCCACTCACTGAAACGCTGCCACAAGTTCTCCTGGGACTCACGGTTCTCGCGGCAGCCATTGAGAGAGCTGCGCCGGGCCGGGCGGGAACTCCAAAAGCTCACTCCTGCGCATGCTGGCCCAGGTGGCAGGAGGGGCTCAGCGTGGGATACGCCACTGGACCACCAGAGAAAATGTACGCGGGGGAGGGATAAAAAATAGTATAGGTTGGGATGGGAGACAAGAGGGATCCCTCCTGTCCTGGCCTGCAGCAAGTCTGGGAGGGTGTCGGGTGGTCACTGGGTGATGACTCAAATATAGGACGAGACCCCCATTTTGGGGCCATTTTTTGGCCCCAAAATCTCATCCTATGTTAAAGTATATGCGATAATTTGCATTGAAATTGGGTGAAATTGTGATGTGTGTACAAATTTTATAAAATATGTGAGTATTTGCAAAGAGTGCATATACACATTTACATCTTCAGAGCAGATACAAATGTGTGATTACTGGAGCTAGTTTTGGGTGCATGTTTTATAAAGGCACATATGTGCATGTGTTTCCTTTGTAAACTAGACACCTTTCTAGATATTTGCATCAGCACCTTTTTAATAAAATTCACCCCTCTATGTGAACTGATATAATGCGAATATTGTGGGGTGAAGATGCTCATTAAATCTATTATGTGAAAACCATTTAAATACTAACACCCATAAGCGTCAAGAAGTGCATTATGTAAAAAGTATGCACATAGGTGCCCACAATTTTCTCAGTGAGAGTTTTGCTGAATTTTCAAATCAAAGTTATGCAATATTTTCACTTTGAAAATAACCCTTGGAAAATTATATGCTTGTATGTACATCTTTAGTTCACACAGATGTCTGGGTTTATGCACATTTAACCAGATTTTCAAAAGTATGCACATACACATAAGTGGCAACCTTTTCTCCCATTCTGCTGGAAGTCATCCATTTGATCTGGGTAAAACTGGCATGAATTAAGGTGTATGTATATACTTTTACCCACATATCAGGTGGGCATTTTTTTTAAAGTCTTGTTTCCACAGATAAAATATTGTTTTACCTATAGAAATGCTTTTGAAAATGAGCCTTTAAGATGGTATTTTTTAACAGGGAATCAAGATTATTAGAAAATGAAGGTGCCTATTTTATTTTTAAAAAACCATAGGCGCGCATGTTCCTTTTTTTAAATATTACTGCACTAATGGGTTAGTATCCAGCGATATAGTGCAGAACGCATATACTCTCCACCTTTGATCCGCACATACAAAAATTACTGCGGATTGCCTAAGTGTGCATTAGTGCTTACTGCAGCTTAGTAAAAGGGCCTCTAAGTCTGGATCACCATGAGATTTCCTCTAGGCTTGGTTCAAGTGAGGTCATGAAAGGCTCAAACTGAATGCAGATTCCAAAGTTGCAGTCTATATTAGCTCCACTGGGAAGACTGGTACCTCTGATTCATAGAAACACATGCTCAAGGCTGACCAATGGGTGAAATAATACGTAGACATGTATGCTGGCAATAAGAGGAAAAGAAGGCCACTTTTGCTCTCAAATGTAGTAGCTGAAAAGCTTAGGAAAATAAGTTAACTTTCATAAATTACAAGACTTTGCAGAAAAAGGAAGACAGGCAAAAAGATTCGTAAAAGCTTAAAAAAAGCTGGAAAAGCTGTCAAGAAAGGAAAGATGGAAATAGTAGAAAAGATACAGTAAAATTGGGGACAAGATATTTGTTTTAGATATGTACTGTAGGTGATAGGAGGGGAAGGCTTGTGGGCCAGCGGCGTGCAATCACTTCACGTGCTTGGCCCATCCTGGAGTTGCGGCAGTAGCAGGTGGGGGGGGGGGGGTAATTAAATGGAGCAGGCAGCGGCAGGCAGGGGGTGGGTGGCAGTCAGCCCATGTACCCCCAACAGACGGTCCAAGTACCCCCTAGGGTACGTATACTGCAGGTTGAGAAACCCTGTCCTAGAAGACTGGAGAAGGGCAGATTTGGTCCCTCTGCACAAGAGTGGAAGTGTGAGGAGGTTGGGAATTACAGGCCTGTTAGGCTGACCTCAGTGGTGAGTGAACTAGTAGAAACACCTCTAAAACAGAGGATTGTGAAGTTTAATCGAATGGACTGCAGTATCTGAGGCTGCATGGTTTTACTAGAGGCAGGTCTTGTCAGACAAATTTGATTGATTTCTTTGTCTGGGTAACCAAACAGTTTGCTATGGGAAGGCCTCTCTACATGTGTTGTACTTGGATTTTAGCAAAGCCTTTGACATGATTTCACATAAGTGACTAATAAACTGAGTGCTTCCAAGTTTATTGTTACTTGATATACCGCAATTCAAGGGACCTATCAGTACAGTGTACAATATTGTTGTAATGATAGAAAGGAGAAAAGAAAGAATATAAATAGAATACACAGAATTATAACTTTGAGAGGGAACTACAATATTTAATAGGAAAGGAGAAGAGAAAAAAATTAACTAGTTAAGCACATATCTGTATCCTGCATTCAGAGTCTCAATCTATAAATAAGGGATGATGGGAATGAAATCAGGATAGTAAGCATCATTGAAGAGAGGTTTTTAGATTAGCTTTAAATTTTTCAAGAGAGGTTTCTAATCTAAGTTGGAAAGGTAAAGTGTTCCACTGGTAACTGAAAAAGATTGATTGAAGAACAAATAAGTCTAAATGAAGGGATGTTAAGATCAGTGTTCCCTCTAAGCGGGCGGGTGTTGTGAGCAAACTTTTTTCACTGTGAGCTAAAAATATCGGGCGCCAGCAAGTTATGAGCCAAATAAATATGTTGCTTTCTACCACAGAACTTCCTTACGTTTGTATGGAATCTATCCCCTTTCAACTTTAGAGAGTGCCCTCTCGTTCTCCCTGCCTTAGCTACTAAGTCTATTCCCTTCAGTACCTTGAATGTTTCTATCATGTCCCCTCTCAATCTCCTCTGCTCAAGGGAGAAGAGGCCCAGTTTCTCTAATCTTTCGCTGTACGGCAACTCCTCCAGCCCCTTAACCATTTTAGTTGCTCTTCTCTGGATCCTTTCGAGTAGTACCGTGTCCTTCTTAAAGTACCAGTGCTGGACGCAGTACTCCAGGTGAGGGCGTACCATGGCCCGGTACAGCAGCATGATAACCTTCTCTGTCTCTTCAGTCCAGCATCTGCCCCTTCCATTCACTGTCTGTCTTTCCCTGCCATCTCTCCTCCTGCCCCCCCCCACCCCCCAATTTGGTCTAGCATCCATCATCTTCCTTCTGTTCCCCTCATGGTCTGGCATCTCTATCCTTCCCTCCCCCCTGTGGTTTTTAGCATATCTCTCTTCTCATTTCCTCCACTCAGATCTGATCATTCTCTGCTCTCTCTTCCCTTTTCTTCTCTGGTCTTCCTTCTCTATTTTCTGCCTCCATCTAAATTAAATTCTTTCTTACTATTTAGTCCCGTTTCCCTCTTTTCACTGTGTCTACACACAGCTTGTCACCCCTTTCCCTCACCCCTCCATTATCTTACTATTTTCTTCCCCCTTTATTTATCTCCTCCTTCCATCCAGTATGTGTTCTTTCCCCACTTCCATTCAGCATCTGCTCTCCCTTCTCAACTGACATCCATCTGCCTTCTGCTCTCTCTCCCTTCTTCTCACTTCCATCATCTGTCCCCTTCTCTCTCTCTCTCATCTCCTCCATTCCATCATCTCCCCCTTCTCTCTCTCTCTCTCTCTCCCCCCCCCCCCAACTTCCATCATCTGCCCCCCTTCCCCTCACCTTTGTGGGTCACTTTCTTTCCCCTGAGGGTGGCTCATGTCACAGGGGAAGCTTTGGCCGAGCAGAACCGCTTGATTGACAGTGGAACTTACTTGATTGATGTCGATGCTGGGGCCCGTTGCCGTTTGAAGGAAAAAAAAAAAAGGTGGAAAAAAGGAACCTGTAAAGGCGAGAGGAAGGGAAACCTCCAGGACAGCTGCTTTTTGCCCTCCTTCAGCGGCCCAAGAGTTCAGACCAGCAGCGGCAGCTGTGTATGCTTTTAACTTCGGCACAGAGCTGCCCCTAATCAATAGTTTAGCGCGGTTTCATGAGGCAGCCTCGGGGCCTTTGATAGCTGGCCCGCTTCGATGATGCGATGTGGGCCGGCCTAGCAAAGGCCCCGAGGCTGCCTTATGAAACCGCGCTAAACTATTGATTAGGGGCAGCTCTGTGCCGAAGTTAAAAGCATACACAGCTGCCGCTGCTGGTCTGGAGGTGCGGAGACAAGGCAGGAGGCAAACGCGGTGGAAGGCAGGAGTCCCGGCGAAGGCAGGAGTCCCGGCACAGCGACTGCAACAGGAAGTTGCAAGTCAGCTGACGCCGGCCTTTCGTTGCGGCGGGGACCGAATCCTTCGCGGACCGGCAAGATTTTGTTTGCGGACCGGCGGTTGAAGAACTGTGCTCTACACTGTGTGCGCTGTGACGAGAAACTTGTGCGCTGCGAGGTAATATTTTGTGCGCGTGCGCACGTCAACGCAGCTTAGCGGGAACACTGGTTAAGATGGGTTTGTTTGTTTTTATAAAGAACACAGTGCGAGGGTATGTAAGGTATTAAAAGTTGGTCTAGATAAGGGGGTGAGTCTATGTGTAATGGGTAGCCAGTGAGTAGTTTTAAGAGGAGTAACATGATCATACTTTTTAGCTCCAACTATGAGTTTGATTGAAGCATTTTGTATAGACCCTAAAGCAGGGGTGCCCACACTTTTTGGGCTTGCGAGCTACTTTTAAAATGACCAAGTCAAAATGATCTACCAACAATAAAATTTTTAAAAAACACAAAACACACTGTACGCAGAAAAAATGTTAATTATCATTTATATTCGGGGGGTTTTCAAAGAGGTCAAGGCAGATGACTCTATGCAATGTCACCTCAGTAACAACTACACAAAAACAGACAAATATATCCCCCTCCCTTTTTACTAAACCTCGATAGTTGTTTTTAGTGCAGGGAGCTGCGCTGAATGCATTGCGCTGCTATCGATGCTCATAGGCTCCCTGCGCTAAAAACCGCTATTGCGGTTTAGTAAAAGGGGGCCCAGAGTGCAAAATATAGACAGCAGATATAAATTCTCAAAACGGACACATTTTGATCACTAAATTGAAAATAAAATCATTTTTTCTACCTTTTTGTCTGGTGATTTCATGAGTCTCTGGTTGTGCTTCCTTCTTCTGTAAAACCAATATTTCTTTCTTTCTGCCTTTCTTTCTCCCTTTCCCCCCCCCCCCCCCCCACTCTTTCTTTCTGCCTTTCTCTCTCCCCTGGCCCCCCCTCTTTCTTTCTGCCTTTCTTTCTCTCTCCCCCTGGCCCCCCTCTTTCTTTCTCTCTCCCCCTGCTTGTCTTTCTTTCTTTCTCTCTCCCCCTGCCCCCCAGCCATCGTGCCGATTTCTCCACTTCCCCAATTCTTTCCCTACCCCCACCCCCACCCCCAAGCCAGCATGCCGATTTCTCCCTGCTCCTTCCCCGAGCCAGGCCTGGTGCATACAAACACCGGGCCCACAAGACTTCACCTCCGGCGTCAATTCTCACATCGGGGAGGAAGTTCCAGGCCAGCCAGGCAGCGATTGGCTGGCCCAGAACTTCCTCTCCGATGTTAGAATTGACACCGGAGGTGAAGTCTTGTGGGCCCTGCACTTTTTCCCCGCCCACCAGCCCACCTCACCTTTTGCCTCCGCCTACCATGCAGCAGGCCGGCAAAGCACAACCAATGAGAGGAGACTTAGCTCGCTCACCCACCAGTGAGCCTGCGCGATGGATTGAAGTCGTGTTGCCAGCCAGGTTAAAGTTTGCCCTGGGGTTTGGAGATCGCCTCGCTGGAGTGACTCTGCAGGGGAGCTGGTGCCAGGATGCAGTGGTTAGACGGAGCGCTGTTTTGGAAGTGAAGTGAAGGGAAGTGAAGTCTTATGAGTCGGAGAAGCAGCAGGGAGAAAAAGATCGCAAAGGCAACTCGATCGACTCGCGTTGCCTTTGCGATCTACTAGTCGATCGTGATCGACCATTTGGGCACCCCTGTTTTACCCAATCACTTTAGGGCAGGGGTGCCCAACACGTCGATCGCGATCAACCGGTAGTTCAGGAAGGCAACATGAGTCGATCGCAGAGCCCATCCCGGGCTCCGTGATAGACTCGTGTTGCCGTCCCGATCTACCGGGCCTATCAGCCTTCCTCTCCCCGATGTCATAGATGCCGACGCGGGCATTAGGCTGTTTTTGTCATTTCGGGTGGGGGTTGGCAGCGGCAGCAGCAGCAGCCTGAAAAATAAATCATCCTGGCCGGGGTCGGTGTCATGCTCCGGAGCTTCTACAGCCTTCCTATCTCCCTCTCCCTTCTACCTGCTTCCGGCCACACCCCCTGCTCCGCGGCTCTCTTCGGCAACTCAGCAGCAGCGATCGACACAAGCTTCTGACGTCGGGGCCTACCCTCTGCGAGTCCCGCTTGTTTCAACTTCCTTTTTCCACAAAGGCGGGACTCGTAGAGGGAAGGCCTCGATGTCGGCAGCTTGTCTTGATCACCGCTGCTGACGAGTTGCTGAAGAGAGCCGCGGAGCAGGGGGGTGTTGCCAGGTGCAGGTAGAAGGGAGAGGGCCAGATACAGGACTCGTGGGTGAGGGAGGAGAAGAGAGAGAGAGAGGGGAGGGAAACAAAAGGAAATATTTCATACTGGGCTGGGCCGGAGTGGAGGGAGGGTGGAAAGATTCTGGCTACCGGGTGCAGTAACAAAGGAAAAGGGAGGAAAGTTGAAAATGGAGATAGTGACACAAAGAAGAGAAAGGGTAAGCAGGACCTACTGAATAAGGATAGAGATACAGAGGGGACATGAAGAGGAGGTGAAATAGAGACATAGAAGTAATGCTGAAAAAGTGTGGGGGGGGAGATAAAGACATTGAAAGGGCAAATGGTGAACATGGGGTAAAGACAAGGACAGAGACAAATGAAGATTCTGAAAAAGTGGTAAGATAGGGATATAGGTGAGATGGACACAAAGAAGGATGATGCTGGAAAATAGGTGGAATGGTAATTCTGATAAACACAGAAGGGAAATGCTGGATCAAGGAGGGATGGGGCTCAGGCTGGATGGAATGAGGAGAAATGCCTTGTTGGCCCAGAACTTCCTCTCCTACGTCAGAATTGACGTCAGGGAGCGGAATGCTGGTCAGCGCGACGCTTCTGCAGGGAAAGCTTGACACAGCGGTGGCTTGAGGGCTATTCCCCGATGGCGGTGGCAGCAAACCGAGTGGCTTGGGGGAGGGCACGGAGAAAGAAAGAAAGAAAGGGGGCAGACAGGGAGACAGAAAGAAGGGGGAACAGGGAGACAGAAAGAAAAAGTTGGGGGAGAGAATGAGGTCTGGAGGAGAGGAAACATTCAGGAGGCTGAAAGAAAGGAAGAAAGATTGGATGCACAGTCAGAAGAAGAAAGTGCAACCAGAGACTCATGAAATCACCAAACAGCAAAGGTAGGAAAAATGATTTTATTTTCAATTTAGTGATCAAAATGTGTCTGTTTTGAGAATTCATATCTGCTGTCTATATTTTGCACTATGGCTCCCTTTTACTAAACCGCAATATCGTTTTTTAGCGCAGGGAGCCTATGAGCATTGAGAGCAGCGCGAGGCATTCAGCGTAACTCCCTGTGCTAAAACCTACTATTGTGGTTTAGTAAAAAGGGAGGGGGTGTATTTGTCTATTTTTGTATTTTGTTACCGAGGTGACATTGCATAGAGTCATCTGCCGTGACCTCTTTGAAAAAACCCGGAATATGAATAATTAACATTTTCTCTGCCTTTCATTGTGCTTTGTGTTTTTTTTTAATTTTATTGTTGGTAGATCATTTTGACTTAGTCATTATAAAAGTAGCTCGCAAGCCCATAAAGTGTGGGCACCCCTGCCCTAGAGTTTGTGGATAGCATGATGAGGGGGTCTAGCAAAGCTTGAAGAACGGTCCAGAAATTAGTAGATAAGATTTAATACTAAAAAAAATTCAGGATCATGCACTTGGGTTGCAATAATCCAAAAAAACAGTATAGTATTAGGGGTGAAGTACTTCTGTGTATGAAAGAAGAGCAGGACTTGGGGTGATAGTATCTAATCTTAAGGTGGCTAAATAAGTAGAAGAAGCAATGGTCATAAAAGGGGGAGGGGAATGGTTAGCAGGAAAAAAGAAGTGATAGTACACTTGTATGTCTCTGGTAAAGCCCCAATTAGAATACTGAATACAGTTCTAGAGACCGCACCTTCAAAAATATATAAACAGGATGGAAACAGTCCAGAGGGCAGCTGCAAAATTGGTCATTGGTCTCTCTCATATAGAGTATGGGGACAGACTTAAAGACCTCAATATGTATACTCTGGAAGAAAAACAGGAGAGAGGGGACATGATAGAAACATTTAAATATCTCCATGTCATTAATGTGCAGGAGATGAACCTTTTTCAAGTAAAGAAAAATTCCAGAATGAGAGGACACAAGATGAGGTTATAGGCTCAGGAGTAAGGGGTGGTGGATGCATGGAAGAGCCTTCTGGTAGAAATGGTATATCTGAATTCAAGAGAGCACGGAACAGGCATTTGAGACTTATCAGGGAAAGGAGATTATAGCGAATAGGCTGACTGGATGGGTCATTTGGCCTTTATCTGCTGTCATTTTCTAAAACATATTTTTTGAAAGATAATCTAATTCTATCCAAATATCCTTAGGGAGAGAGTCTAGACCTAATAATTCAGAAAGCCCAATGCCACATAGGACTGAATTCTATATATTAAACCTAAAAAATCAGCACCAAAAAATCCCTGCTAAATGCTATTCCATAAATGGTGCCTAAAGTTGGGCATAGTTTTTAGAATAGCGCTTACGTCTAGGAGCCACATCTATCTTTAGGCATGATCATTTGTACCAATGGAAACGTGGTGCAAGCCCTCTCACTTAAAGTTAGTTGCAAATGCCTCTTATTCTATAATTACAATGTAAATTTGAGGAACTCCCCGATCTGCCCATTACCCTCCCATTTGTGTACCCCCCTTTATGTCATCAGGTGTAAATTTTAGGAGCATACATTTAACTTAAATCCAATTGATGCTAATAATTACTTTTTAAGAAGCCAATTAGCGCTAGTTGACTTGTTATGAAGTTGTGCATGCAAATTAGGCATAGGCTGCACTATTTGGGCGATAGTGTTAACATTGAGAGTTGCAGCAAATCATGGCCTGTAGATCTAAAACTTAAGAGGCCTTTTCAGTAAAAACATGTTAAGCTGGAATTAGTATGCGCTAATAGCCCAGCAGCTTGACACTTACCCCAAAATTCTGTACATGGTGCATAATGCTGTGTGTGCACATAGGTGCACATGGCTGATACGTGCACACATCTTAATTGATTAATGGTCACTGATAATTGGCAATTAACACCTTGCAATTGATGCTAATTGGCACTAATTAGAAGTTACATGCACAACTCAACGTGATTCTATAAAATGTATTGGCTAGTTGTAACATGCAAATTTGAATAGGGACATGACCAGTGGTAGATCTTGGGCAGATTATGGGCATTTCTAAAAGTTAAGCGCACTGTTATAGAATAAGCCAGATGCACACACAGGTGCAGGCATATTTAGGCCTGGTTTTAGCTGGCCTAAATGGGTGCTGCTAAGTTATGTGATGCACACAGGCGCTAAGTGAAATTCTATAAAAGATATGCACACCTTGTAGAATTGTGCTAAGCACTATTCTCATCAGCATCGATTTTTCGGTAGATATATAGAGAATTTTGGCATACCTTAATTTCCACAGAGAATAGACACGGAATGTACCTTACCATGGTATCTTACTGCATGTTAACTATTAATGCAGCAGATTACACAGATCACTTAATACCACCTCACCAGAAGACATTAATTACATTTGCTTTATCTGCAATGCAGTTAATGTACAGTATACTACTACTACTACTACTATTAATTATTTCTATAGTGCTACCAGATGCACACAGCGCTGTACAGAGTCACAAAGAATAAGAAAACAGTAAATATAATTGTAAATATAGTATCTGTATAAGAATATTCTGGACACATAGAGGTTTTGCAGTTACTGTGCTTTAATTTTTGCAAGAAACATGCTGTAATGGCACATTTTTACTACATTTTAGTAAATGGATCCTATCGGTGGCGTACCTAATATATGTGACACCCGAGCCCATCATTTTTTGACACCCTTCCACCTATCTCTATGAAAAACATGATTTTTATTTTATTTCTATTTTTTTTTCCAATTCTTTATTATTTCCAAAACTTACAATAAGTGTAACAGTAAATACAACATTTTATACTCAAATATCACACTTTAATATTCTATTAATATCCATTTCAGAATTAATCCCCCTCCCCCCTAAACAGTCACAATGTCCAACACATAATAAACCTCATATCAATATACCAAAATTCATTATCATACCAGACCCCCTTCTTCCCCCCTCCCGGATGTGCATGTTTAAAGGGGAAAACAATAATTAAACATTATATCAGGCCTATTTTAAAAAATGAAAAAAAAGCCTCCTGACCGGTATGGCCACCCCCGGCACGGCAGAGCACTTGGCATCCCCCCCCACGGGATGGCACGGCACTCAAAACCCCCACGGCACGGCACTCGACACCCCCCCCCAGCACGGTACTCAAACCCCCCCCCCAGCACACCTCTGGCCTAGCTCATACCTAAAAGTTGGGAGCAGGAGGGGTGCTCAATCCCTCCTGCTCCTCCGGGTCCAGCGACACATCTGCTGGCCGCTCCGGTGTATCATGTGATGCAGAGGGAGGAGCCTAAGGCCCTGATTGGCTCAGGCGCCTCGGGTTCCTTCCCCCTTGGGAGGGGCCTGAGGCACCTGAGCCAATCAGGAACTTCCTTAGGCTTAGGCTTCCTTAGGTTATAATTGATTACACATAAAATTAATTGCAGGCTCTAAATTAGAGAGTTGCGCAGGGACAGAAATCCCACCCATCCCCGCCTGTCTCCGCCAGGATCCTCTCCGTCCCCAACCATCCCCGTCAGGATCCTCTCCGTCCCCACCCATCCCCGCAAGGAATTACCTCCATCCCCGCAAAAAGCAGCAATTACTTCTGACAGGATCATCAATTCCACAGTTTCTTTTGTGTTTGAGCTGCTGTTTTCCTTGTGGAATCTCTTTGGTGGAACCCTTTTTTTGTTTTCTCTTCAGGTAATTAACTTATAAACCCCCTCTTTTACTAAGGCTGACGTGTCCATTATATTATATGGACGAACCCTGCTTCCAAAGCCTTCCATCCCCGTGGGAGTCCCGTAGGATAGAGGGGGGTCCCCGTGGGAGTCCCGTGGGCCAGAGGGGGGTCTCCTTGGGAGTCCCGTGGGTTAGGGGGGATTCCCTCGGGACCCGCAGGATTCCCGCGATCCCCGTTCCCATGCAGACCTCTACTCTAAATTCAGAAGTATAATGGTGAGAAACAGTCTGGGGAGTCAATACAGCTATGCCAACTTATCTGCAAGAAACAAGGACAATTGGAAACTTTCACAGAAAACAAACTTCTTGTCCCCATACTTCACTATACATTTACCTGGATTACTCAAAAGAAAAGTAGCCCCAATCTGAAGGACTCTTGGTCACATCAAAATAAATTTCTGTAACCTTGTATATTTGTTTGCCCTTTCCAATATGGACCAAATTGGTGAAGCTGCCTTTATTAATACTTGGGTAGGTTTTAACACTAGTGATGTTTTGTTATATAGTACTAACTGCATTTTATTATTTATTTATTAGTTTTGTGTGCCATTTTGGCTTTCATTTTTGGTGCTCCTTTGTTTAAATATTTTTTTATATATTTATTTCTGTACAGGCTATTTATGATTTTAACCCCCCTCCTTTACAAAGCTGCACTAGTGTTTTTTGTAGCTGGAGCTAAAAACACTAGTGTGGCTTTATAAAGGAGGAGGTAAATTAAATGCACGATAGATTTATGTTCTTTTGACTGTATATTTTATTTGTCATTTAGGCCCCCTTTATCTAGCTGCGTAAGGGTTTGTGTTTTTTTTTTATCACAGACTGCTATGGTAAAAGCTCCAACACCATAGAATTTCTATGAGCGTCAGAGCTTTTACCACAGCGACCCATGATTTAAAAAAAACCCTAATGCAGCTTGATAAAAGGGGGTCTTAGTTATTATTAGCTCCTGACACAGCCCCTGTATGGGCAAAACATAGCCATATTGGGCATTCTGGATATTGATAGTGGTAAATAAAGCTTGTTTGGATTCTATTTTTCTGATCTGCTCTTTTGTTTAAACAAAAGAGTCATGAGGCAGAGATGTCACCAATCTAGTTGGTCATCTCCTATGTGTGTATATATTATAGACACACTTCAATACCCACAATTAAAGAAACAGTTTACTTGTGGGTATTGAAGTGTGTCCATAATATACACCTAGAACCTCAGCGACACCACTCAGGGCTCAAACAATTCATTGCTTTAAGCTTTATGTGTCCATTCTTCATCGGTTCTTCACTTTAAGGTATATCTCTTTCAGGCATGTACATTCATTCTTTTACTTATTCATTTACTTTAATATAAATCTTTTAGATCTTTTAAATAGTTTAAATATTTTGCTTAACTTAGTGGTCATATGAGTAGGGAAACTTTGCTGACATGTTTCGCCAGAAGCATTTTCAAGGTACCATCCCTATAGCAATACAAAAATTATGTTGTAGAGTTTCTACATTGGCTAATTAATAGGGAGATTGGTTTTAATATTCTGTGATGAAGATCTTCTTCTACTATTACCACAGCTCTCATTAAATTATAAACTTTTTTATAAAATATATTCTACAATTTATAGTGAAGTGCTCAGACCTTATAACCAGTGCTTTAGTGATTTCACTAAAATGAGGTTAACAAGGGGACCATCATTGCCTTCACTGTCCCCTGACCACCCTTGAGACTGAGAGCAAGACGTGCTCTGTTGTATATGATATTAAAAAAGTGTACTTATCTGAAAAGGGTGGCTTCTTGTATGTCGTTAATCCTCAATAGTGATGATATATCTTTAGCCAGAGTTTCTACAACCATTTACAAAACCACCTAAATGAAACCACTAATACCCTAAATACCTATTCTCTTAACACCATCCCATTTGACCACTTTAGCAAAACTAAGATGACGGCAGCATTCAAATTATCATTTAAATATCTGGCGTGAGCTTCCAGGTGGTCGCGACATCAGTAACTACACAGCCAGATGCAGGACCATGTCTGACACATCCTCTCTCTTACCCCTCCCCCACAGATTCCTCAGATGAATGAGATCCAGTCTAACTCCGCATTCAAACCATGCAGAGCCACTGTATTTAACCAGTAGATCCACTGTCCTATAAAATTTAACTTCTCTTCCACATTGCCACCCTCCCTTCCTACTTTCACATAATCAATAATCCTCCCAATGTTGGACAATTGGGGCTTGCACATTCTCCATTCTTATACGAAACTAATGTTCATTCAGTCTAATTTGAATCAGCCGCATAGTTCACCCAACATATACCAGTTCACATGGGCACAGTAATATATATACTACCCCGCAGTTGTATAATTAGTATTAACTTTTGCTCTTATTATTCTACTTGTCTGAGGATCTTACCATTGGTGTCCCTCCAGAATTTGAGCACATCTGGTTGGTGACATCTTTGCATCATGACTCTTGTTTGGATTTTCGTCTCCGTCTTAGAAGTTCTGATTTGATTTCACTGCTCTTTTGTTTGCCATTATGGAGACTGTTGCAGATTGTCTGCCTATCTATTTTCTTGGACAGCTCTATAGATGTCTCCAAGAAAGTTGTTAATACAATTTCTTGGGGATCAACATTTGATTCCAAAGAATCTGTTTTTGTTTATTTAGCAATTAATATACTCCCTTTACTGAAAAAAATACAGTGACCATACATAATAAAAACAGAAATCAAGAAAGAGAAAGTTAACACTCAACAAGAGCACTCATACTGAAAAGTAAAAATTCTTTACAGGATATACTGCTGAAACTCCTTTATGAGATTTCAGAGGCACATAATCCTTCATTAAAGTAGCATTATGGTGTGCAGGTGAGACTACTGTAGTTTCAACCACTTTGACCAGATTTTTTACTATTGTAAAATTCTCAAAATAATCTTTGTTAAATACAGACTGAGCTTACTCGACTCCTCAATAGCAGTCCAGAGTCCAAGGAGATTATAGCTGTTCTCTTCAAAGTAAAAGCAAAGCTGGGAACTTCCTGTACCACTTGCTCAACTCCAAACCCACGGTCAGGGGAGCCTCACTTGCTCATTGCAAGCTCTTAGGCAAACAGTGATTGTGGCAGCATATTCCCCACAATGACTCACTGATTAGGGTTCAATTGCAAAGTGGCATTTGAGCCATCAATGTATTGATCTGAGTGATTGTTCTTTTTCTGGACTTCTATCATAGCCCTCTACTTGTATGTAGCTTGTATTATTGTCTTTCTTCAAAATAAATAAAAACTAGAAAACAGCATGTGTTTCGTTTTTTACTTATCATATGATGCAGTGTCTCTAGTGTGCCCCGACGGGACCCGTTTCGCCCAAAAGGGCTTTTTCAAGGGTTCTTTAAGGAGCTCTTATTTTAAAGAGTAATGTATACTGAGTCAGATGACAGGGATGGCTGCGGGAGAACCTTGATAAAGCACAGGAATGCGAAACATGTCGGGTCGTTTCTCCCGAGTCAAGCTTGCTGAAAGATAAGTGGTTTAAATACCAAATGGCTATAATACAGTTTTAATGGAGTTTATAAAAAAAGTAAAATAAATAGAATTAAAATAGAAGTAGAACATAATTGAAAGCCTGTGATGAGAACCACGTAATTCTTCCCGCTACTAAGATATATTGAGCGGTGGAGTGGTGAGGCTGAGACCTTCTGAAAAATTCAAAACATTTAACACTGTGCTTTATTCAGAATTTGGACACTGGAGAATGTAATAATGTGGGACATGATTTGTAATAGACTATTGTAATGGTATCTTATTTGCTTTGATACTTCTTTATTATCTTATTTCTCAACCTCTTCTTCCAATTTTGGTTTTTTTTAAATTCCTTTAAGTTGCGATGATGATAGTATGAGTATGTGTCTTTTTAGACCCCTGACGTAGCTTCAGGCCGAAACATAGGCCATGTCAGGTCAGCCTGATTAAAGAATCTTTTGTCCCAGTTTCTGGGTCAATTGTGCTTTCATTTTGTTATGCTACTGGATCCCTCTATTTTTGTTGTTTGAATGATATTTGAAAGTAGCAGAATGAAAAATATACAAGAAAAATATACAATTTGAAGACTTTTACATGGCATTGTATGGAACATTGATCTATATTGTCATAAAAAAAGAACATACATTATTGTCTTGGCATTAAAAATGAATCAATAAAATGTGACATTTTTACTTTTATTTAATCCACCTCTGCCTTTTAGCACATATTTCTATCATTTGTGGCTATAAGTTTGGATTCCAGGGTCTGTCTCTTATTTCTGCCTTGTTACTATTGTCATTTATTATTGCCTGGCCATTCTTCTAAATTAACTGTACTATAAAAAAAATTCACTAAAAAAATTTTCACTTAGGGGCCCTTTTATTAAACTGCAATAAGTACTAGCATATGCTTACCTTAAATTAAAAGGACTTATAGTGCGGGATATGCTCATCACAGCTTAAAAGGGCTTATTGCAGAATGTGCTTAGGTGTTCTGCGGTAAGATCCCAATCTGAGTGTGCAAACTGCACTCTAAATTTTTTTTCTTCACATAGAGGTGTGTCTGGGGGGCAGAGAGTGGGTGTTTCTGCACTAATCATTTTGTATATCTACATTACTGCATGCTAATAAATTGGCACAGAAATTGCACATGAGCCCTTACTGCATAAAAAATAGGTGTCAATTAGTGCTCAAGAGCTAATTACATTTAATGGCCATGTGCTAATGGCAACATTAGTGCTTATATATTAATTCAAATAATGGGAAATGTGGGGAAAAATGGCCTTGGCACATGGAAAGACCACATATGGTCACACTAAAGCCACAGTTTATCATGGCTCAGTTTAGTGCACGCTAATTGTTAGTATGTACTAAATCAGTTAGCACCCCTCGACAAATTTCTCACCTTTTTCTTAAATTTCAGAGCTTTAAATATTCTAGAAAAGTAAAAATTATTCAGTAGCAAGCAATAGTTTATACTGGTAATTCTAATGAAGAGCAAAAAATAAAAAGAAATTAAAACATCCTATAACTGAATTGAGCAATTTATGTTAATTTATGTTAAGAATCAAGAAGTCCTTCATTTTGATATTTATTATATGGATAATATAAATTTTATTTTATTTTAATAATGCTTCCTGGATTAGAATTCCACTGTTTGGTCCATATCCTAGGTAAGACATTATCTTTAAACTGTACAGCTTGTGATAAGAGCTTCAAGTCAGATCTATGAATGTTGCAGTGGTTGCTAAGGCACTGAAGGCATTGCCACCAGTAGCATGATTGCCATGGCAATAGATAAAAATAAATATTGAAATTGTCCTTTTATTTTGATTTCAGCTTACTTAAGAAAATTGAGCGGGAAACGTGGCGTGAAAGTGGCGTTTCATTAATCGCCACTGTAACCCGTTTGATGGAGAGATTACTGGATTATAGGTGAGCAATCATTACTTACCTGCCACTGAGAATTTACTTATTTTTGGAATCCTGATGGTAGGGCATTACATAGGGGCCCTTTTACTAAAGTCTAGTAAGTTTTTTTGCACACACCACACATTATATGAAAATTTAAATACATGATTATTGCAGAAGCTGTTTGATAATTGTTGGAGACATGTCCAGCATGCCCCCTAAAATTTACCTACATGGACAAGTTGCCTACTCTGTGTTTTATGCCAAGCACAGTTAGAAGCACTAGCACTAACTCTTGAGGTGGCATTAAATGTGCATCTGCTAATTACACATTTGACAGCATATAATAATTACTCT
The DNA here is from genome assembly GCF_902459505.1 of Geotrypetes seraphini. Classification (NCBI taxonomy): domain Eukaryota; kingdom Metazoa; phylum Chordata; class Amphibia; order Gymnophiona; family Dermophiidae; genus Geotrypetes; species Geotrypetes seraphini. The sequence continues at coordinate 56,900,374 of NC_047092.1, forward strand.
GCACTAACTGCAGTGTGCAGTCAAAGCCCTACTTATGCCCATGCCCCATGCAACCACATTCCTATCCTGCACTAATCAGTGCAAGATTTTTATTGTGCTTGGTAGCCATTAAAAATGTTAAAACTCACACTAACCCCCAGATCCTATATAAGCACCCAATTTTGGGCATGATTCCAAGATGCACACACAACTTAATTAGCTAACAAGCTGTTAACCCACAATAATTAGATGCTAACAACTAATTATTGACGTTAATTGACATCATTTGGGATTTGCATGTACATCTAACTGCACACTATTATATAACACTGGACGCCTAAATCCCATGGCATGCACCCCAAAAGGGGACATGGCCATGGGAGGGCATGGCATTCCAGGTCAGGGCATTCCAGGTCTAGGCATTCCAAAAAGTTGCAACTTGGGCTCAGGAATATACACCAGGTTTCAGCAGGTATAAGTCTGGTGCCCAGAGTTGAGGGCGGGAGTCAGTGCTAAGTGCTATTCTATAAAAGGCACACATTCTTTATAGAACAATACGTAATGCTGAGTTTTTCCAATGCCCATGTTTGAGCGCCATTTATAGAAGTCCCCATATCTGCTTAGTGCACTTTAGTAAAAAAAAAAAAAAAAAAAGCTCCATAGTGTTTTCAATCCTACTAAATAATAGTTCTGTTTATTTTAGGTAGCAGGATATCAGTACATAAAAAAATAAGAAAAACATGCTGATCAGACCAAGATTCATCAAGTTCACCATCCTGTTTCAGATAGTAGCCAGTCTGCATCAAAAGTACCCACAATTCCCAGAAAAAAGATCACTGCTATAAAGGGACCATTTTACTGAAGTCTTGTGTGCACTAAGAGACATTAAAAATAGGAAGGATGCCCAGCATTTAGGAGGAAACTCTATAAGAGGTACCTAAAGATAGATGCCTTAATTAATGAATGGGCTTCAGTTATGTGCTTTAACAGGCTCATAATTAGAAAAAAAAAAAATATATATATATATATATATATATATATATAATTGGGAGCTAGGCGCCTATCTTGATAGGCATGATTCTATAAAAGATAGGCGCCTAGGTGCCTAATGTAGGCCTTTAAAACCCTGGCCTACATTACAGGCACCTAAGTTTTAAGCTAGGCGCCACTTAGCGCAATTCTGTAATAGCCACCTAAGGGCTCCTTTTACTAAGCCGCCTTAGGGCTTTAACGCGCAGAATAACGCACGCTGAATTGCCGTGCGCGTTAGACCTTAATGCCAGCATTGAGCTGGTGTTAGTTCTAGAAGCGTAGCATGCGGTAATTTCCTGTGTGCGCTAAAAACGCTTGCGCACCTTAGTAAAAGGAGCCCTAAGTGCGATTGACATGCAGTAGGCACCTATCTTTTTCAAGCACCCTAACACAGAATCTGGCCCTTAATGCATGTTAATATTCATTAGTGTGCCTTAAGTTTTAGTAAAAGAGCCCCTGAGATAAACATGGGGAAAGTCGCTCATGAATTCAGCCTGCTTGAAAGCTAATGAGCAGCGGCAGGCTTGGGAGTCTGAGGCTCTTTTCTCCTTTCCTTATGGTATCCTTTGAGCTGAATCTAATATAATAAAATGGTAGGACGCGCATGCGCACTAAAAAAAACGTGTTCCCTGATCCGTCGCGTTTTTTTTAGTGCGCATGCGTGGGTTTACGTCACCAAACTCAGCAACTTGGACAACAATTGCGCTTATGCTCAAGCCGCCACCACGAATCCTCTCTCGAACCGCACCAGGATCGAGAGAGGAGCTGCGGCGGGGGCTTGAGCATAAGCGCCATTGTTGTCCCCCTACCTAGCTGCGAGGCTGCGGCGGCCTTTCTCATGGTTTCACAGTGTTTGGTCCGCCAAACAATTCCTGCCGTTGACCAAATTTGCCCCACCGTTCCTTCCCTTCCTCCATCAGGTACAGTTCAGCTCCGCCTATGTTAAAAGCAGCTGCTTTGAAATTGGAGCCCTGCCGCCACCGTAACACGTTCCCTCTGCCGCGGTCCCATATGTCAGAGAAGGGGCGGGACCAAGGCAGAGGGGAAAGTGCTACGGCAGTGGCAGGGCTCCGATTTCGACGTGGCTGCTTTTAACATTGGTGGAGCTGCACTGCACCTGATGGAGGGAGGGAAGGAAAGGTGGTTGTGCGCTGTTGAGCCCCTCTGCACGGGCCCAAACCAAAAAAGGAGCCAGGACTCTTCCCAACCCGGCGCCGCCAGACCCGACAAAACGGCCCTACACTCACAGACCCGCGAGCAGGATTGCCATGGAAACCTAACCGGAATTACATGCAGTCGCGCAAGTGTCAGTGAGAGGGGATCAGGAGCTAAAGAGAGATTGAAAAAACAAACAAACAACAGTGCACAAGTAGAGAGAGACACACAGACAGTCACAGAAGGACAGGGGGCTAAAGACACAGATTGAAAAAATAACAAAACACAGAGGACAAGGAGAGAGAGACACAGGAAAAAAAATGACAAACAGACATACAGCAGCCAAGGAGACAGACATACTTACATACAGCGTCCAAGTAGACAGACAGAGAGACAGCAAAAAAATACAAACAGCCAAGGAGACAAACAGAAAAAAATAAAAATTACAATGCCCAAGGATAAATTCAGGAAAAAAAACCTTCCAGACATACAGTGGCCAAGGAGTTAGACTGAAAAAAAGGCATACAGACATACAGCAGCCAATGAGACAGACAGACTGACAGCGACCAAGTAGACAATCAGCAAAAAAACACAAACAAACACACAAAGCAAAAAATTTGAAACATACAGCGGCCAAGGAGACAGGCATGCAACAAATAGGAAAAATAAAAAAACTTAATAAATCAACCATACATGAAGAAGGAATAAAAAAAAAAAAAAGGGAAAAGACACCTACAGGGAAACACAGGATCAAGAGCATATAGAGAAAACAGAAGTTTGCAGGAATCAGGAACATATAGAGAAAGGAGAGCAGAGACCCCTGCAAGAAGAGAAAAATAGCAAAGAGACTGGGGATGAGAAAGAGAGCAGAGATGCTTTGCAGGGAGAAAAAGCTAAGCAGTAATGTTACAGCTTGAGAGTGCAGACTGAGGAAGAAAGCAGAGACAGCGCTACACAGGGAAATGGAGGGAGGAAAGAGACAGAAAGAAAAATACAGACAGACATAAATTCTAGCACCCGTTAATGTAACGGGCTTAACGACTAGTATAATATATTATGATAGCATAACATTATATTGAAAGTTAATTCCTTTTAATTAGGGAACAAGTGAATATATCCCCTATGTGTTTGGAGTATTGGAAAGTCGCTACTTTCCCTGGGATTAGTAACATGACATCTTGCTACTCTTTGGGATTCTGCCAGATGTCTGTGACCTGGATTGATCACTATTGGCAGCAGGATACTGGTCTAAATAGACAAATGATCTGACCCAGTATGGCTATTCTTATGTTGAAATGTACTTGAAAATCTTTTCGTATTGGTTTTTGCCTCTTAATAGTGCTTTTGTTCTTCCTTGTTTTTCTTATTAGGACTTGTTTTGCATTTTATAAATGATGCTTATTTGGCTTTCACTGTGTTTTCCTTCTGACCATTAAGCCATGCTGGTAGTTTGGTTCTTTTAGTCACGTGGAGGGCGGGGGGGGGCCCGGCGTCGGGAAATCTACGATGAGGGTGGGGGTTTCCAGCAGGAGGGATTAGGCACCCTCCTGCCAGTTTTGTTCAGGGGTGGGTGTTCCTACAGGAAGGATTGGGCATCCTCCTGCTGGCGATCTTCAAGGGGGGGTGAGGAGATGTTCCAGCAAGAGGGATTGGGCATACTCCTGCCGGTTTCGTTTGGGGTGGGGGGTGTTCCTGCAGGAGGGATTGGGCATCCCCCCTGCCGCATTCATTCGGGGTGGGTGGGGGGTGTTTCAGATAGGAGGGATTGGGCATCCCTCCTGCCATGTTCATTCTGGGGAGGGGGGACTAGTGGCTGCATCCACAGCCACTAAACTTATCGCGACAGGAAGATCTCTTGCCGCAATAAGCTTTGTGGCCTCATCTGCTTACAATGCAGGCCATAATTTTGCTGGCCTACATTGTAAGCATTTCCCGCTCTTCTAGTGAGACGCGTATGGCTGCCTAGGTTTGCCTAAGGCAATTTACGGGCAAACCACACCTATGGCTAGCCTTCGGTGAGCTTAGGCAGGCATGCAAGCCTCCCTAAGCTCCCGGAGGTGCCTCCAATCTAGCTAGCCTGTCTTGGGAGCTTTTTATCTAAAAACATGCGTCCTGATTGGCTGGTTAGACAGTGGTAGGATGCCTACCACTGCCTACAATCGGTTTGCAGTTTGCAGAATCTGGGCCTCAGAACGTAATTGGAAGAAATCTAAAACAGAAGATAATAAAACTAAATAGAGATAGATGATTCATTGGTATAAAATGTTATTAAAAAATAAGAAAAAAAAGTTATTTCTCTAATCCTGACTTTTACAAAAGCATAGCACAGTTTTTAGCGCTGGCCCCAGTGTAGAGAATGACACGGTGGTTGTTACCCGCGGCTAGCCGCGGCTAACCCGCCGAAACGGTGACCAAAAAAAAAGGTCACCGCGAGATCGGGAACAAGGCCATTCACCGCCCCGTGGAGCGGTGAATGGTGAGCATGCACGGTGAATGAGCGTGCAGTCCAGCAGCCCCCTCTTTCCCGCTGTCCGTCCGGCCATGCATCTCCCTCTCGTTCCCTTACCTTCTCTTTGTGGCGAAACTGGCAATTTCTATAAGGATATGCGCTGTATTACAGCCGGAGCCTTGAAGTCGCATTGCGTTGCCTGCTGGAAAAGTCTCCTGTGACACAACTTCCTGTTTCCGGTTGCATCGGAGGAGACTTTTCCATCAGGCAATGCAATGCGACTTAAAGGCTCCGGCTGTAATACAGCGCATAGCCTTATAGAAATCGCTAGTTTCGCCACAAAGAGAAGGTAAGGGAAAGGGAGGGAGAGAGATGCACGGCTGGCTGGCTGGCGGGAGGGAGCTGCTGGACCACACAAAGGGTACTGAGGATGGGGGGATGGAGAGGAGAAGACGCTGAAGCAGCCTGAAGGGAACTGGGGAAGAAAGAGAGGGGAGAAGACGCTGGGAAATGGGGAAGAGAGAGTGGGGAGAAGATGCTGGGAAATGGGGAAGAGAGAGTGGGGAGAAGACGCTGAAGGGAAATGGAGAACAGAGAGTGGGGAGAAGACGCTGGAAGGGAAGAAGACAGAGATGCCAGACTATGGGGGAGCGGAGGGAAGAAGATGGGTGCCAGGCCAATTGAGGGGTGAAGGGAGAGGCACAGTAACAGAGCAAATGGAAGCCATAGAGAGACGGCAGACAGTGGATGGAAGGAATTGAATGAGAAGATAAGGGAAGAAAAACCAGACAACAAAGGTAGAAAAAATAATTTTCTATTTATTTATTTTGCTTTAGGATAAAGTAGTATATTAATTGTGTTTATAAAAATTTATAAACAAAGCTCTGCCTGCTTAATATCTCTTTCTCTAGTTCAGCAGCCAGAACTTTGATTTATAAGGAAGGAATAAGCTAAGCAGTACTGAGGATTGTATGGATGCGACGGAGGCGGGACGCCGGAAACAGGGATGGGGCAGTGAAGGAGACGGTGGGGACAGGGCAGTGAAGGGGATGGTGGGACAGAATTTTTCCTTGTGTCATTCTCTACCCCAGTGGTAACAACTCCAATGCTCATTGAATTCCTATGCACGTCTGAGCTGTTATTGCTGCTGCTAGCGCTAAATCATGCTACATTTTTGTAAAAGGAGGGGTAAATTAATTGATCTTCTATCTCAGATGTTAAAATGCTATTTGGTATTTTAAATAATTTGACTGACCTTCAAAGTATACAAACTAGTAATTTGAATAAATTACCCATTGCTAGTCAATTAGGAGAATTTTTTAAGTCTAAACTTTTAGATATCAAAAATGTTTTTAAGGAGTTGAAAGAAGATATAACACACTATCTAAACTGTTTTCATGCCAAACATGTCCAGTAGATAGAATTTGGTCTGATTTTTTTACCATTGCAGTGGAATACATTTTATTTGTTTTATCAAAAATATGTGTAATCTTTTTGTTAACTTGATTATTGTCCTTCTTGCATTATGAAAACAGCTTCTTCTAGCTTTGCAGTTATTTGATTGGATTCAGAAGCAGTTGGATTTGGGTATTTTTCCTTCTATCTCTGGCTTTTGCAAACCTGCGTTAGAGGTTTCTACTGCGGGCCAGCAAGGTAAATGATCCGACGCTCATAAAATTCCTATTGAGTGCTGGAGTATTTACCTCGCTGGCCCGCAGTTGAAACCTCTACCGCAACTTTCTAAAAGGAGCCCTATATTAGGTGATTTTTTGTTTGGATTACACAAAGAAATCCAATTAGGAAATAGCTAATTACATAAGCCTGTAGCATTGATCCCATTTGCTGTGAAGTTAATGGAAGGTTTGGTAAATTCTCAAGTTGTGGATTATTTGAATACATTTGATGTTTTACATTCTTTGCAATCGTGATTTAGGGCGATGTTCAGTACTGAAACTGTAATAAGTTTTTTGATAAATGATTAATCTTTAATTTTTGAAGGAAAACAGGCATTTCTTCTTCAATTTGACCTTTTATGTGCCTTTGATTTAGTAGATCATACTATTTTATTGTCTATCTTTGACAGCATTGGAATTACTGGCCAAATTTACCATTGGTTGAAAGGTTTTTTTTGTCTGACCATTCTTATCAGGTTAAGTTTGGAACAAAATTTTTTTTTCAAGATGGAGTAACCTATGTGGAGTACTCCAGGGCTCTCCATTAGTCCCTGAGATATTTTATATATTTTTAAGTTCTCTGAGATTTGTGTTAGAGAAGAATGGCTTTACAGTTTATATTTCCATTCTAGTTCCACTAAATAGTTTGTAGAAGGATTATTGAAAGTTCAACAAGGAACGAAGTTAGAATCTTGAATGAGTAAACATAATTCTGAAAGCACTGAATTTGGATTTGAGTAAAGTTGAGCATTATCGTCCAATAGTGAGTATTCCATGGCAGGCAAAATTGCTGGAATTTATAGTGTATCAACAGTTTGTTGATTACATATCTTCTAAGGGTTACCTGCACCCTACACAACATGGTTTTTGACTGCTCCATAGTACTGAAACTCTTTCATTTTAGTTTCTGAGATAAGAAAGATTATGAGTTTTGGAAAACGGACATTATTGCTTCAGTTTGATATATCTGCAGCGTTTGATTTAATAAATCATAATGTTATGCTGTATAGATTGAGTGCTATTGAATTGGATGGAAGGGTGTTGAATTGATTTTCAGGTTTTTTAAGGACAAGAAGCTATTGTGTTAAAGGAATCTAATCTAATCTGGTATTTGTGCGTCACACTATGCCTACAAAGGTTCAAGGCGCCTTACAGTAAGAAAAGGAGAGCACTTTAGAACATTGCAGAAAGCTAAACAAGACATTACAATAGAACATGTTAACAGAATCTAATGAAGGAGTAGATTTTTGGGATCACTGGATAAAGACAAATATATCTGCGCCAAAACAAAAAAGCAAATGTCATCTCAATAGGCACAATAATTGGTTTGATAGTGAACTCCTAAAAATGAAACGATCAGAAAGATAATTAGAAAGGATTTGGCAAAAAACTGGTAAACAATCAGATCGTAACAACTGGAGATCAAACATAATAATTGATAAACAATTAATAAAAGAAAAACATAAAACATTTTCTTCGGCCAAATTAGGTTCAATGAGCATAACTTCAAAAGAATTGTTTCACTTGGTTTCAAATTTATTTGATACTACACAATTTTACTCAGTCCATACACACTATGGTCTCCTTTTACTAAGGTGCGCTAGCGTTTTTAGCTCATGCAGGATATTACTACGCGCTACACCACGCATTACATGGCTAGAACTAATGCCGGCTCAATGCTGGTGTTGCTGTCTAGCGCGTGTGGCAATGTAGCGTGCGCTATTCCGCGCATTAAAGCCCTAATGCAGCTTAGTAAAAGGAGCCCTATGCCTCCATTGGCCAACCACCTAGCCCAATACATTAATTTAAAAATTAAGAACCTGAGAAACAATTGTTTCCAAAATGACAATTCTAATTATCAAACACTTATTCTACTGGAAAATGCAAGCCATGTGGACCTGGTTTGGAGCTCCTTTCATGATCTAGATTGGAAAACGTACTCTAAACTATATAATAAATATGTAAAATCATACTGTATTTTGGACTCTTGTCCACCAGAAATCATGAAGGCAACTCCAATAGAATTCAAATTAAAATTGATGGATTCTTTGACTTATAATCTAAAGAATGGTGAATTTCTTATTAATAATGGCCACATTATAATTACCAATACCTCAAAATGTAAAGTCCTAGGACCAAAAAACTCCTGGTGAGATGAAAGTAGAAGGAAATTCCTTTCAAATAAAGACAAAAGGACCTCAAGTGTTCACATCCAACTGAAAATGGAATATATCCAAACAGAGGAAGTGAACTATCACTGGTCCAAAATGTCATATTTCTTTTTGCACTCTAGTAATCCTTAAATTAACTATTTTTAATTTGATTGGTTGTTTTTAATATGCCAAAAAGTAAGGCAACCTATCCAATATTGCACCTGGAAAAATATATCCATGGATAAACGGCTCAAAACCTTATAAAGCGAAGAGTACTTCGCTTATATCCAGGACCCAGGGCAACTCGTAGCTGTATACAGTATAGTGGTAAATACAGTAAATGCTCAGCTTTACTCAACAGAGCGTCTCAACCCAACCTTTTTGACACCAAGAACCGCTTTTATAGAAGCAAATTTTTCCGGGGGGGGGGGGGATTCGGGGCAGCTTCGTAGGGAAGTTTTATACACAATGTACATTACATTTCTAGAAAAAAAAATTAGAAATTTCTACCTTTGTTATTTCTGCTTTCCTTATCTTTGTGTCATTCTGTTCCTTCCAACCACTGTCTGCCTTCTCTCTGCCTCTTCCATATGGCATCTACTTTATTTCTATGCCACTACCAGAAACTGTCTCTCCCTCCACTCTACCCCCCTCCCCCCATTGGTCTGGCACCTATCTTCTTCCCTCCGCTCCCCCCATGGTCTGACATATCTGTCTTCTTCCCTTCCATCTCTCATTCTCTCCCCCAGGTGATTTTTAGCATCTCTCTCCTCCTTTCCTCCCTTCAGATCTGGTATTTGGATTCTCCCCCTCCCCCAATGCTCCAGTATCTCTCTCCTCTCCCATCCTTTTTTATTCTGCTCTTCCTTCTCAATTTATTTTTTCTACCTCTTGACTAATTACTTTCCAGTCCTCAATTTCCCTTTCATTCTGTCTACCTATAACTTGCCACCTCTTTCCCTCACCCCTTCCATTATCTCACTAAATCTATTCTCTTCCCCCAATCCAGCATGCGCTCTTTCTTTATCCCCCCTCCTTCCATCCAGTATGTGCTCGCACTCTCCTCTCCACTTCCTTTCAGAGTCTGCTCTCCTCTCTCTCAACTTTCAGAATCTGTTCCCCTCTCTCTCTCCCCTTCCAACCAGCGTCTGCTCCCCTTTCTCTCCTCCCCACTTCCTTCTAGCATCTGCTTCCTCTCTCTCCACTTTCAGCATCTGTTCCCCTCTCTCTCTCTCCCCTTCCAACCAGTGTCTGCTCCCTCTCTCTCCACTTTTAGTGTCTGTTCCCCTCTCTCTCTCTCCCCTTCCAATCAGCATCTTCTCCCCGCCCCACTTCCATCTAGCATCTGCTTTTCCCTTTCTCTCCACTTCTCTTCAGTGTCTGCTCTCCTCTCTCTCCCTTTCAGCGTCTGTTACCCTTCCCCCTCTCCCTCCACTTCCCTTCAGCACCACTGAACCTCTTCCCCTCGTCGGGCCACCTTTCTCCCTTCCCCTCACCTTCGCGGGTGCTCTTCAGAGTTTTCTGTTTCTGAGTGTCTGGATGTGGCAACATTTTCACAAGTCCCGTGCGACTGGCCCAAAGCTTCTCCTCTGACGCAAGCCACCCAGGCAGAAACAGGAAGTGCGTCATTGGCGAAGCTTCGGGGCAGTTGCGCGGGACTTATGAGAATGTTGCCACATCCAGACACTCAGAAACAGAAAACTCTGAAGCACACCCGCAAAGTTGAGGGAAAGGGCGGGAGATTTCAAGACAAGGGGAAGAGATGCCCATTGCCGGCAGTTCTCTTGCAGCCAAGCTATCAGGTGGCTGCGGACAGCTAGTGGGCTGCGGACCGGGGGTTGGGGACCCCTGATTTAGAACATTGCAGGAAATCTATGGAAGACTTTACAATACAAGGAAGCACTAAAGGTAAATAAAGACTTTGGGATTTCTCAAGTTAGAGATTCCCATTCCGAGTGGAGAAAGAGGTAGTTTGTTACTGCACAGTAGGGCCGCAGGAGGTATATTAAAAGAACAATTAGAGGAGAAGTAGCATACTGTAAGAAACTTAAAAGGATAAGACAATGAAGTCATGAGGTAGAAGGAATCTGTTATGATCATTAGCTGATGTGTAGCTGAGTATGGTACCAGTTAAAGTCATTAATTGGTTTGTAGCTGAGTACTAGGTTACAGTGTGGTAATAAGGTGAAGAGTTTGGTGTTGAAGGAAGTTGGACTTAGTTGCTGGCAGATCATATGGAGTCAAAAAAACGGGTCTTTAATTTCTTACGAAATGTGGTGTAGCTGGCTTCTGTTCTTATGGAATTAATGTAAATTTAGAGTACAAATTGTGGTGTTCCTTAAGGGTCACCTGTGTCTTCATTGCTTTTTAATTTGTATATGAGCTCTTTGGGTGAATGGTTGACAAGTTTAGACATTTTTATTTTATTTTATGCTGATGATATTTTTAACTTAAGTCCTGCATTGGATAATCTGGAGGAGGCTTTGAGATTTGTTCAGCCAATAATTTCTTACAGCTGAATAAACAAAAAACTAATCCCCCCCTTTTACAAAACCATGCAAGAGGTTTTTAGTGCCAGCCGGTGCTCTGAATACTCCGTGCTGCTCCAATAGTCATAGAGTTCCTATGAGCGTTGGAGAAGCGCAGAGCATTCAGTGTGCCAGCTGTCGTTAAAACCCTCTTGCACAGTTTTGTAAAATGGGAGGTAAATTAGCTTATTTTGGTAATCCAAGTGGGTTTATTGGTCAGAAAATAGTACTGAGTACTGGAGAAATTCTTACGATAGAAGAAAAAAATTAGGGTTTTGGGAATTATTTTGGATTGTGGCTTGACATTTGAGAATCAAATAAATGGACTGGTAAAAAGTCTTTTTTTCATTTGCGTCAGAAAAGAAATAAAGACTCTACTTTTCAAGAAATTCCTGCAAACAACTTAATACCGCTAGCTCCTTCCCACTTCCCAATACCTTCCTGATTCCCCAAAGCAACCTCATCTACTCTTTATCTCCTCTAGAAAATATTAGATATGTTCTTCATGTAATACATTTTTTTGTAATTCTTTTGTAATCCACCTTGAACCGCAAGGCAATGGTGGAATAGAAATCTCTAATGTAATGTAATGTAATTTACGGGCAATACGTTCTGTTTTATTTTTAGAGAGTTTTCAAATGGTGGTAAGAGCTATCGTACTGCCTCAGTTGGATTACTGTAACTCTTTAAATTGTGGTGTTACACTGAATTTTTAAAAATAGTCTGCAATTGCTTCAACATATGGCTGTGCATTTGATTTTTAGAACAAAAATATGACCAGTTTCCTCCTCTTGTGAATCAATTGCATTGGTTGAAGATTGAGAAGAGAGTACATTTTAAACTGGTTGTACTTACATATAAATTGCTGCAGAGAATGAAACCAGAAGGTTTAATGAAGTACAGTAAAACCTTGGATTGCAAGTAACTTGGTATACAAGTGTTTTGCAAGACATGCAAAACATTTTATTAAATTTTAACTTGATATACAAGCAATATCTTGCAATACAAGTACATACAGTATACACACATCAGAACTGAGACGATAGTTATTCTCTCTATGACACTGCAAGAGTGTAGTGACTATTCTAAACAAGCAAAGTCTTGCAATATGAGTACATACAGTATACACGCGTCACATCAACACAACTGAGCTGATGGTTCTTCTCTCTCTCTCTGATGCTGCAGGAGTGTAGTGACTGTTCTAAACGAGCGAGGTCTTGCAATACAAGTACATACAGTATTTTGTATTAAAGTTCTTGAATTGTGGAACGAATCGTCTGAGTTTCCATTATTTCTTATGGTGATATTTGCTTTGATATACCAGTGTTTTGTATTACAAGCATGGTTTCGGAACAAATTATGCTCGTAAACCAAGGTTTTACTGTATATGACTTTTCCAATAAATAGAGCTACCTTCCGGTATAAACAGTCATTGATGCATGGTTATTCTATAAGATCATATGGTGGTCTGAAATCTTTGATGAAGAAATCTTGAGTTTATAGGAACAAAGCTTTGTATTTTTCTCATATCCACTAGCCACCCAGCTATCTACATGCCTAATGGTCAAATCACCAACCAAAACAGGCATCCTAACCTTTCCTTCCTGGGCAGAAGCTGCTGGAGACACATCCTCAGTTTGAGAGGATATTGTATTCTCTCAAGTAGGGTTATCATATGGCTCCAAAAAAAGGAGGATGGATTGAGACATCCGGGTTTTACTTCTATTGGTTTGAATTGCAGTAAAACCCAGATGTCTCAATCCGTCCTCCTTTTTCTGGAGTCGTATGGTAACCCTACTCTAGAGAGCAGGTCCTGGCTACAGGATTACTCCATGCTCCTCCAGTATGATGCTGTCCTTTTTTGTGATCTTCCATGGGACTTTTTCTACATTGTCTTTGTAGGTTTTCTCTATATACCTCTCTGCCTTAGCTCTTCCAAGTCTGCTACTCTAGCCTCAAAAGATTTGACTCATTCTTTGAGAGCTAGGAGCTATTTGTACCAAGGACACACATATAACCTCGTGCCATCTGGGAGATAATCATACATGTGACACTCAGTGCAAAAGACTTAATAGCACCCTTTTTGATTTCAACCAGAGTGGAAAACGTTGGTCATAAATGCAACACTCAGTCAGAATGAAGAGAATTCTTAAAACTTGATTTTTATAAATAGAGAGTTTGAAGAAAAGTGAAACCTCAGTCATATATTTGTTCTCTCTATTCTGGACCACAGTGTAAGGGCCTGTTGTCGGTCTTTAATCTCTGTTGGCTCTGTTTAGATGTGCTATTTTTATTACATAATTTTAGGTTTGTAAAAACATATTAAGTTGTAAGTTTTAAAAACCTGACTATATTTCTTTGTTTTTAGGGATTGCATGAAGGTGGGCGAAGTGGATGGTAAAAAGATTGGCTGCACTGTTAGCCTTCTGGTTTGTAGACCATTCTATTTTTCTCTATATCTTTGAGGTGGTGTTTTTCTTTCCATGTGAAATAAATGTTAACAAGCTAAAAAAAATAAGTAAATACTTTGGGAAGACAATTCTACAACTGAGCACCTCCATTTAGGTGCCCAGAGCAGTGGTGTAGTGAGGGTGGGAAGTGCCAGGGGTGGTGGCATGTGCCCTCCCCTCTCCCCGTTTCCTCATCTCCATCCTCTGCTCCTTCTGTGCCTCCCATGCCACACTTGCACTCTCCCTTCCCCCCATACCTCTTTAAAATTGTTGCCAGTGTGAGCAGCTTCTCCAGCCTGCTGCTCATGCCAGCGTTGGCTTTCCTTCTGACGTCGCTTCCTGGCTTGGTGACCCAGAAGTGATTTCAGAGGGTAGCCAGGCTGGCATGAGCAGCAAGACAGCAAAGTTGTAAGGGTAGTTTAAATCGACTCCAACTGATTCAGAATACGGCGACAAAATTTCATATTTGGAAAGTGAAAGTTTGACCATGTGTCTCCTCTGTTGAGTCAACTTCATTGGCTTCCTGTTTACCTGAAAAACAGTATAAATGTGCCTGTATAGTATTTAAACTTCTACACAGTATATTTATATTCCTATTACCTTTATCTTTGAATGCCCAACAAATTTCTCATACCAGGAATACACAAAAGTATAAACTCTCATTCCCCTCTTTTAAAGGGATTAGATCAATTGGTAAGCTCTGTCGATCTTACATATATAAATTTACTGAGAGTTGGAATAAAATTCCATCTTCTATTAGGACTCTTACTTCCCTTGAAATCTTTCAAAAGGCTTTGAAAACTTTCTTATTTCAACAATATATAGATAATTGCCATAAGATGGGAAAATAATCTCTGTATATCGCCGATAGCAATTTTACCAATCGGGTAGTGTTAAATTTTGGTTTAAGTTCATATCTTATCATATTCTATCCAAAGATTATGAATCTGTCTACTCTTTTATGTTAATCGAATCGAGCTCCTATTTGGAGATGACGCAATATACAAATCTAAGTTTTAGATTAGATTAGATTTAATTGATTGGGACATTGTAAAAACTGCTTCAAAGAGTTCTCAGTATCTTTCCAGATGAAGAATATATCATTTAAAAATCGTTTCCAATTTTGATGCATTCAAACTAATGAGATGGATATAAAAAACTTTCTTCAAACAAATCAACATAAATAGTTGCTATAGATGGGGCACACGATGCTCCCATTGCTATTCCATGTGGTTGACGATGATAAAATGACATATGAGAATGAGATCTTTCTTAGATTTGGAATGATTCCAAATCAATAATAAAAAGGAAATCTAGTTATCAATCTGCATTACAGTAATAACAAACATTATTTACTCCTTAATATAGAAACATAGAAAGATGACGGCAGAAAAGGGCTGTAGCCCATCAAGTCTGCCCACTCTACTGTCCCACCCCATTAAGTCAGAGTGCTTCTCAACCCACGTAGAGATCCCACGTGGATGTCCCATTTATTCTTAAACTCGAGCACGCTAGTGGCCTTGATCACCTGCACCGGTAGTTTGTTCCAGTGATCCACCACCCTTTCTGTAAAGAAATACTTCCTGGTGTCACCACCAAATCTCCCTCCTCTGAGTTTGAGCGGGTGCCCCCTTGTGACTGAAGGTCCCTTAGGAAAGAATATGTTGTTTTCCACCTCGACACGACCCGTGACGTACTTAAATGTCTCAATCATGTCACCCCTCTCCCTGCGCTCCTCTAGAGAGTAGAGCTGCAACTTGCCCAGTCTTTCCTCGTATGAGAGTCCCTTGAGTCCGGAGACCATCCTAGTGGCCATTCGCTGGACCGACTCAACTCGAAGTACATCTTTACGGTAATGTGGCCTCCAGAATTGCACACAGTACTCCAGATGAGGTCTCACCATGGCTCTGTACAGTGGCATTATGACTTCAGGTTTACAGCTGACGAAGCTTCTAATGATACATCCCATCATCCGCCTTGCCTTGGATGAGGCCTTCTCTACCTGTTTGGCAGCCTTCATGTCTGCACTGATGATTACTCCCAAGTCCCGTTCTTCTGAGGTCGTAGCTAGTGTTTCTCCATTCAAGGTGTATGTTCTGCATGGATTTCTGCTGCCGAGATGCATCACCTTACACTTCTTTGCGTTGAAGCCCAGCTGCCATGTTGAGGACCAGTTTTCCAACTTGATCAGATCCTGCGCCATACCATCTGTGAGATCGCTTTCACCTACTATATTACACAGTTTGGCGTCGTCGGCAAACAGCGCTATTTTTCCCTGAAGCCCTCGGGTCAAGTCCCTTTGAATATGTTAAAAAGGGATGGTCCCAGGACTGAGCCCTGCGGCACTCCGCTAGTCACTTCTGATGTCTCAGAGAGGGTGCCATTGACCACCACTCTCTGAAGTCTTCCACTTAGCCAATCGTTGACCCATGCAGTTAGTTTCTCACCTAACCCCATCGATTTCATCTTGTTTAATAGTCTACGGTGTGGGACACTGTCAAAAGCTTTACTGAAATCCAAGTATACTATGTCTAGAGACTCTCCCGAGTCTAGCTTTCCTGTCACCCAATCAAAGAAGCTGATGAGATTGGACTGGCATGACCTGTCCCTAGTGAATCCATGTTGACAGGGATCCCTCAGATTCCCCTCATCCAATATCATGTCTAATTTCCCTTTAAGTAGAGTTTCCATGAGTTTACACACTATTGATGTGAGACTTACTGGTCTGTAATTCGCAGCCTCCGCTCTGCAACCCTTTTTGTGCAGAGGAACAACATTGGCAGTTTTCCAGTCCAGGGGGACCCTCCCCGAACTTAGGGAGAGATTGAAGAGCATGGCTAACGGTTCCGCCAAAACATCGCATAGCTCTCTGAGCACTCTTGGGTGCAGATTGTCCGGTCCCATGGCTTTGTTCACCTTGAGTCTTGACAGTTCTCTGTAAACATCAGCTGGTGTGAACTCAAACTCCTGAAATGGGTCATCCATGCTTTGCTTTGCATCCAGCCGAGGCCTGTGCCCTGGTGCCTCGCAGGTAAAGACTGAACAGAAGTAATCATTCAGTAGTTTGGCTTTATCGGAGTCAGTTTCCACATAATTCCCGTCTGGCGTTCTAAGGCGTACTATCCCGTTTGTGTTCTTTTTCCTGTTGCTAACGTATCTGAAGAAGGATTTGTCCCCTTTCTTGATGTTCTTCGCTAGAGTTTCTTCCATACAAAGTTTGGCCTCCCTGACTGCTGTTTTGACCGCTGCAGACTTTGTCCTGTACTCAATGTTTGCTTCTTTTTCCCCCATGCGTTTGTATGATAGAAATGCTCTTTTCTTCTCCTTGACGAGGTATGATACCTCATCTGTGAACCATTGGGGTTTCCTTTTTCTTTGTTGTTTGGTTACCGATTTTATGTAGCGGATAGTTGCCTCATGAAGTTATATTAACACATAGTATTCAGTGTGACTGCAGGTTACATAGTAATTAGATATAAATGCATACAAAACACTTCATTACTGTGTAAATTCTATAATGCAGTTTACATTGAACACTGCAAGCCCCATTATAGCTGAAAAAATAATTGCAGCAATAAGCTGGGGTTATTGTAAAGTTTCATGAGCATCAAGCCACAAAGCTAAGGCCTGATGATCCTGGAACTCATGTTAAAGGGACTGGCAATGTCCAAGGGACTGTCCCCTCCCCCTTCTAACCTGGAATGACAGCATGACACCGTAAGGTTGGACACCCCAATCTTGTACCTCCCCACCTGGAAGTCCCACACACACAAACAAATTCCCTGAGCCAGGAAAGCTCCCCCAGGCCCCTGCAGGCCTACTTTCAAACATTCCTGGTATCTAGTGGGGTTGAGCAGGAATGATCCCAAAATGCTCCTCTGATGCTAGGTTCAAAATGGTGCTAATACCATAGATTATACCTTGAGGCTGCTGCTAGAGGTCATAGTGGACATTTAGGGCTGAATTCTATAAACCGCATCCCGATTGTAGGCGGCCTACTGCTGCCTAACCAGCCAATTGGGACGCACATTTTTTAAAAAAACCTGCCTGAAGCAGGCCACCTACATTATAGGCACCTCTGGGAGCCTAGGAAGATGCGTAAGCTCACTTAAGGTTAGGTGTGAGCATGCCTTGGCCCAGAAGTATCTTTATGTATATTTTCTGTAAACCGCTTAGAACCTAACGGATGTAGCGGTGTATAAGAAATAAATTACATTACATTACCCTAGGCCCATGGTAGACGTGTACAATATAAGCCAGCAAAATGCTGGCCAACATTGTAAGCAGACGCGGCCGCTGAGCTTATTGCAGCAAGGGATCCTACTGCAATAAGTTTAGCGGCTGACCGTCCCTCCCGTACATCACTAACAGGACAGATGCCCAGTCCTTCCTGCAAGAATCCCCCCACCCCCGTACATCACCGGCAGGAGGGATGCCCAGTCCCTCTTGCCAGAACATCCCCCTGTACATCGCCGGCAGGAGGGATGCCCAGTGCTATCAGCACTTGGCATAGGAAAGCCTTGTAGAGCTGCACAGAGGTGACTTAAGTAGTCAGGGGGTGGGCTAGTGAACCATAGAGAGGAGGACCCAAGCCCATAAGCCACTCTAACCACTGTATTTATGGTGAAAAATGTAAGGCCACCAACCCTCCCCCCAAAAAAAACCTACTCACCTGCCATATAGGTGCCACCTGCAGCCATAAGAGCTATTAGGTTTGTAGATAGGTTGATATAGTGGGTTTGGGGGGGGGGGGGCTCACCATTACCTATAAGGGAGTTCTGGTGAGATGTTTATGTGGCACAATTTTTGCGAAGTTCACAACAGTGCCTTGTAAGGTGCCCCACTGCCATGTCTGGGTAGTCACTCCATCCCTTTGCTGGCTCCTCCCACGTCCAAAAGGTCTTGTTCTGGACATTTCAGACTTGGATGACTATTAGGTCGAGAATGTGGTATAAAGATAGATGTACTGGCGATCTGGATTATCAAACGCCTAGACGAGAGTGGACCTTTTGCGGCTGACTTTGGGCAACTAGCGTCCTACGTCCAAATCATACAGACGTTTCTTTTGATTATGGCCCTCCACGTTTCTGGGAACACCTTTATGCAATTTGTGTAAAAGTAATTGTACAGCTTATATCTACTTAATTTTTACACTCATAAGCAGTCACTCAGATTTATAAAGCTCTTTTCTACATGCTGAACAAACTTTACATGTGGAAAAAGCTTTGTAAAATTACTTTTCGCATAAAATACTGAGAATCTGTAGAGATGTGAAATATTTCTGCCATATTTTATGAGAGGGTTTATTGAAAATAAAGCTACTGATTTAACAATTTCTACCCTTTCTGGTCTTTCATTTTCCTTAAGCCAGTTGCTCTCATACTCTCTCCAACTTAAATTTACCATCTCTCTTTTACATCTTTTTCATTACCGTATTTTCACTCATATACCGCGCACCCGTGTAAAACGTGCACATGGGTATAGCGCGCGGGAAACTGTAATTTATGTAAATAAATTTTTATATACCGCGCACACACGTATACCGCGCATGCCGCCCCGACTCTCCCATCACCGCCCGACTCTCCTTTTGTCCGCCCCGACTCTCCTCTGGCCACCCCGACTCTCCATTCGCCCGCCCCGACTCTCCTCTCCCCCTTGAAGTCCTGTCCCCACCCTGAAAGCCTGATGCCCCCCCCCCGACGTCCGATTCACCCCCCCCCCCCCGCAGGACTGCTCGCACCCCCACCCCAAAGGACCGCTCGCACACACTCCCACCCACACCCGCACCCCCACCCCGAAGGACCACTCGCACGCACTCCCACCCGCACCCCCACCCCGAAGGATCGATCCCCCCATCATGTAGAAGCTCGTACCGTTGTCCTGCTGCTTCCTCTTGGCGGTCCCGGCCTTTCTGTGAGCCCTGCGTCTGCGCTGCTTCCTCTTCCGGCGGTCCCGCCCTTGTCAGAGAAAGGGTGGGACTGCCGGAAGAGGAAGCAGCGCAGACACAGGGCTCACAGAAGGGCCGGGACCGCCAAGAGGAAGCAGCAGGACAATGGTAGGAGCTTCTACATGATGGGGGGGGTCAGGAGGCTGTGGGGGTGCGAGCGGTCCTTCGGGGTGGGGGTGCGGGTGCGGGTGGGAGTGCGTGCGAGCGGTCCTTCGGGGTGGGGGTGCGGGTGCGAGTGTGTGTGCGTGCGAGCGGTCTTTCGGGGTCGGGGTGCGAGCGGTCCTGCGGGGGGGGGGTGAATCGGACGTCGGGGGGGAACTATGTAAAAAAAAGTTATAAAACGCGCTCACGCGTATAACGCGCAAGGTTATGCACGGTTTGTAAAAATCGTGTATAACGCACGCGTCATATGCGTGAAAATATGGTACTTACTCTGACATCAGTTTAGCAAATGTTCTTTATTTACTTAACCTGATCTTTTTTTTATTATTAACCCTTTTATACTTATAAAAGCATTGACTTCAAGGTGAGCCGTCAATGTCATTTCTAACTTATGTACTACAGAGGCATTTTTGAAAAAGGAAATAATATTATTTGTGCATGCATTTCTCAGAAGGAAACAAAAACTTTCAGGTCAATATTGAAACTCCACTGTCACTGTTTTTGTTTTAAATACGTGTTTCCCTGAAAATAAGACCTTCCCTGAAAATAAGCCCTAACACGATTTTCGGGGTAGGTCTTAATATAAGCCCTACCCCTGAAAATAATCCCTAGTCGCCGGCAGCAGCGTTTTCCCTGCCCCTTCCCTGCACCTCCTCCTGCTGCGCTCTCCCACGCCCCTCCCTCCTGCTGACCTTTCAATCTCTCCACCACCAACCGCGAGACCAAAATACCTTGTAACAAACTGCAACGTCGTCAGCAATCTAGACAGGCATACTGCCTTCTCTCGCTGCGTTCCGTGTGCTGCGTTGGTGATGACATCATCAGTGATGCAGCAGAGGAACACCCAGGTGGGAGAAGGCAGCAAAGCAGCCTGTCTAGATTGCTGCTGACGTTGCCATTTGTTACAAGGTATTTCGGTCTCGCAGTTGGCGGGGGAGAAATGGAAGAGTCAGGGGGGGTGCGGTGGGGGGGATGGGAGGGAGGGATAGAAGCTGCAAAGGTTCTGCTGCACAAGAATTGGGAGGGAGGGATAGAAAGATACTGCACAAGGGGATGGGTTAGAGGGGAGGAAAGATGCTGCACATGTGGGGGAGAGAAAGGAAATAGGAAGAATTGGGGTGGAGGAGAGGAAGGGAGAGTTGATCATTGTACATGAAAAAAATAAGACCTACCCCGGAAATAAGACCTAGTGCCTTTTTTGGGCCCCAAATTAATATAAGACAGTGTCTTATTTTTGGGGAAACAGAGTACCATCCACAACAGCATTTTTGTTTAAATGCCAGCCATAGCAGCAGCAATGCTTAATATACATGGAGAGCAGCAGCCACTGCCATGATACAGATAGTGGATCAAGTTTAATTAAACACAGCATGTTTACAGATCAAAATTAAACTGCTTAGCTTTATAATAGTGGCTGAGTATCACCAGCTATCTTTATAGTTAGGTAGATCGCCCATGCTCAACCCTCACTCTGCCCCAGCACTATCTTGATAGTGCCAGGGTGGTCTGTTAGAATTTTCAGCGGCACTATCTAAAGAATGTTGCTGAAAATTCACCAAATAAAGGATTTACCTGCATATCAGCAGTCACTATATTGATAAGATATTATGAATATCTAGCCCTTCATGGCTAGTATCAGTGCAGAGGCTGCATGACGAACGGTTTACCATGGTTTAAACCCAATTTTATTATTCTCCTAGAACTTTTACAAAACAGAACTAAACAAAGAAGAGATGTACATTCGTTACATTCATAAACTGTATGATCTGCACCTGAAAGCACAAAACTTCACAGGTACTTTTTTAACCATTTTCTCTGATAAAGACAATTAATGTAGTCCTAATATGTTGGATTCTAGCCTTCTATAGTTAATCTTCGTCTTAGGTACTGCCATGCAATTGAAACTTTGAAACTTTATCTGCCATGAGATGAAATTTTACTTTCTATCTTTTTATGTCTGTTTCACAAGTGAAATACAAAAATGAACTATAGTAGTGAAGTCTTCTTAATTATCTTGGACCTTCCCTAAGTTCTCCATTTTTAGCAACATTGGGTCAATTTTCAAAGTATTTGGCTTCCTATCTTTGGCATTTAGGGGGAAGTTTTTAACATAGGTTACTGTTAAATTGTGTTGTTTTACTGGTAGCCTTAGTTATTTGAAACTTGTTCTCATTTCATAAAATGGAACCTATGCTAAAATAGTAAAATAGCACGACATGTGGTAAAATAATCCATATTAATGGTAGTTCATGTTCATAACTATGCCCTTAGATGGCTTAATTGACCCAAATAAAAATTGAGCCACACTGAGCAACTCAATTCAGGTGCCTCCTATGACAGCCCAAATTTAGATGGCCAAGGGCAGAGTAGGCTCAGGGGGAAGTAAGTTAGGCGATCATTGTCAATTTTGAGTACTAGATTCCTAATTAAGAACATAAGAATTGGGTCAGCTATTGGGTCAGACCAGTGATCCATCGTGCCCATCAATCCGCTCACGCAGCGGCCCTTGGTCAAAGACCAGTGCCCTAACTGAGACTAACCCTACCTGCATACATTCTGGTTCAGCAGGAACTTGTCTAACTTTGTCTTGAATCCCTGGAGGGTGTTTTCCCCTATGACAGACTCTAGAAGAGCGTTCCAGTTTTCTACCACTCTCTGAGTGAAGAAGAACTTCCTTACATTCGTACGGAATCTAGCCCCTTTCAACTTTAGAGAGTGCCCTCTCATGGAGAAGGTGAACAACCTGTCCTTATCTACTAAGTCTATTCCCTTCAGTACCTTAAATGTTTCGATTATGTCCCCTCTCAATCTCCTCTGTTCGAGGGAGAAGAGGCCCAGTTTCTCTAATCTCTCGCTGTACGGCAACTCATCCAGCCCCATAACCATTTTAGTTCCTCTTCTCTGGACCCTTTCGAGTAGTACCGTGTCCTTCATGTACGGCGACCAGTGCTGGACGTAGTACTCCAGGTGAGGGTGTGCCATGGCCCAGTACAGCAGCATGATAACCTTCTCCGATCTGTTCATGATCCCTTTCTTTATCATTCCTAACATTCTGTTTGCCCTTTTTGCCCTTTTTTATCAGCCTAAGGGCCTCATTTACTAATGTGCAATAATGCAAGTTCCATTATTCCCTGTGGATTCTAGTTGCTGAGCCCATAACTCAAATTAATGCCCATTAACATGTTAGAGTTAAATATTAATTGAAGCTCTACTTTTAATAAAATACTATCTTATAATGAGAACAATAATTGTATGTTTGTACGTTTGTCACTGATTTGGATGAGGAAAATGGCCCTAAGGATTTTGATGAAATGGAGTGAACTAAAGTTTTCAGGTGCAAGAAACTAATTTAGCTAGGTCTGGAATTCAGCAAAACTCATTTTGGCAGTGAACTGGGGATTTTCCCAAAAGGCAGTGTATATGTAGCTACTGCTCCCACCTCTTCTTGCAGCCCATTGGTCAGACATTCATAAGGAAGCTTAGCCAGCCAAAAAGCAACAAGGTAAAGCAGAACAGAAGGTTGCTAGGCCACTTTCTGTAGCTTATTGGCTGCTTAAGAAATTACTGAGGAATACACTAATATTTAGGCATCAGAATGGGGAGCCAAGGGGGCCATCGTCCCCCAAAGTTGATATGATCATCAAGGGCAGTCCTACCCATCATTTGCAGCCCAAAGGACGTCACTGGCAGCAACTAATTGCATATGCTGCCCTGCTGCTGGCACTGGCGTCCTCTCACTAATTGTGGCCTGCCCCCTCTGACATAACTTCCATTTCATCAGAGGCGAGCTCGCAGTAGAGAAGAAATGCCAGTGCCTGCGGCAGGTTAATGTATGTGATTGGCTCCTGACAGCAATGTCCTTTGGGCTGCAAATGAAGGTAGATCATGGGGTGGGGTGGAGAAGAACTTGGGCAGAGAGAGCACACAAGGAGACAGAGAAGGAGAGAGGGACTGGGGTGAAAAGGAGGGAGATAAGTCATTCTCAAGGGATGGGGTAAGGAGGCAGAAAGTGTTGGACTCATGGAGAGAGAGGGAGTAATGTTGGATGGAGAGGGTAGAAAGGAGGGAAAGAGGAATGTCACACTCAGGAGAAAGGGAGAGAGGGCAGAAAGTGAAAAGTTAGACTCAGAGAGGGGGAGGGAAGGAGGACCGAGGAGAGGAAACATTGAGGAG
This sequence comes from Geotrypetes seraphini, assembly GCF_902459505.1. Lineage (NCBI taxonomy): Eukaryota > Metazoa > Chordata > Amphibia > Gymnophiona > Dermophiidae > Geotrypetes > Geotrypetes seraphini. Next base: position 56,924,075 of record NC_047092.1, read on the forward strand.
GCAGAGAGAAAGAAATGTTGGACTGATGGAGGGAAAGGAGGGAGAAATGTTGGATTAGGAGGGGGGGTAGAAAGGAGGAAGGGAGGGGAGATGTTGGACTATAGGGGGAAGAAAGGAAGAGAGGGAGAAATGTTACACTGGTTGGGAGGAGAGATGTCTCAAGGAAGGGAAAGATGTCAGATTCTGGAGAATGGTGATGAAAGAAGGGAGAGAGAGCGATGTCAGACCATTGGAAGGAGAAGGAGAGAGAGACCAGGAAACGGAAGGAAAGGAGGGGGAGAGAGAGATGCCAGACTAGGGAATGGAAGGAAAGGAGGGGAGAGAGAGATGCCAGAATTTGGAAAGGAAAGGAGAGAGATGCCAGACTTCGGGAAGGAAAGGAGAGAGAAACCAGACTGCAGGAAGGGGGGGAAGGGAAGGAGAAAGATGTTGGACTACAAGAAGGGGGAAGGAAGGAAAGAGAAATGCCAGGCTGTGAGAAGAGGAGAAAGATGCCAGACCATAGAAGGGGGGAAGGTGGAAAACAAATATGTCAGGGGGCCCGTCGCTGTTTAAAAAAAAAAAAAAATTGCTGAGTCGTCTGTTGTTACTTGTTTGCCCTCCTTCAGCGGGCCCCCCTAACAAGTTCAGGCCCTAGGCACGTGCCTGCTGGGCCTACCCTGGGTGTCAGTGGGCGCCCTGGGCGTCAGTGGGTGCCAACATTTTTTTTTTTTAACTGCTTTTACTCCTTTTTAAAAGGCATTTTGCACTTAGGTGTTGGTAGGGCACCTACTGGCATCTAACTTAAGGCACCATTTATAGAATATGGGCTTAAATGACTATCACTAGTATAAGTGTGTTTGTAAAATCAGAATAAAAAATAAGCTATTCACTGAACCAGATAAACAGTACAACACAAATATTAATGTAAAGTCTCAGAATTCTTGTAAAATATATTCAACAATGAGTTATGTATAATTCTTGATAGTGTACTCATGGTAAGAAAAAAAACCCCAACAACTTTTAACAACCTTTTAAAAAATTCCTGCTCATCTTGGCTAACAGAGGCTGCTTACACCCTCTTGCTGTATGATGAATTGCTTGAATGGTCTGACCGGCCTCTGAGAGAATTTCTGAATTATCCAATGCAAACAGAATGGCAGCGCAAAGAATACCTTCATGTGACGATCATTCAGAACTTCGACAGGGGAAAAGTAAGTGGTGCATGTTCTCATAAAGTCTACATATATAAGAATACAATTAATATAATGAAGTATGCTCCCTAATGCATACTGACCACCTCCTTTACAGTACAGAGGACCACTGAGTCAATCCAAATTGCTTATATCTTGCAGAATTGCCTCACTTAATAGATGTTATTAGACAAAACTACTCTAGAAAGTAAAGGGACTAGGAATGCCTTTCATCAAAACTTTTGCTTTATTCAACATCTACCTTATGAATAAATTAGAATGGCTTCTTTTGTTAATCTACTTAAGTATGTATGTAAAAATAAAGGTCAGTAAACAATTTGATGATATCTTTTTATTGGACTAAATACTGTACATTTGTGATGGTTTTTCAAGAGCTATGCTCTTTTCATTAAGACTCTGCAGAATGAGCTACAGTGATGTTTCTAGCAAATGTTACTACATTTGTGATTAGATTTTGAGATCTATGTATTCTTTATTAAGTCAACATCATCCTTAACTTAGGGCTCCTTTTACTAAGCTGCGTTAGGGCATTAACGCGCGGAATAGTGTGCGCTGAATTGCCGTGCGCGCTAGACCTTAACGTCAGCATTGAGCTGGCATTAGTTCTAGCCATGTAGCATGTGATGTAGTGCGCGGTAATATCCTGTGTGCGCTAAAAATGCTAGCGCACCTTAGTAAAAGGAGCCCTAAATCTTATTTAACCTAATGAAGAGCATATAGATTTTGAGAATTAGTCACAAATATATTTAGTCAAAAAAGTCACCTGCAACTAGTTTGTTGACTTTTTTCTGAAAACATCAATGAATATGAAATGTTTAGAGCACGTGACCAATTTTTTTATTAGTAAAGCATTGGTTTTGTTTTCTCTTTACTTAGTAAATCCATAAACCACCCCTCTCTCTAATATTCTTATAAAATTTATTACTTACCTTTCCTGATTAAAAAATTATACACTATGAGGTACAGTCAGTTTCAAAATCACATAAAATAGGTGCCATCGACTCAAGTCCTAGTGACAGTCACATTTTTGTGACAGAATACAGAAGCAGTTTGCCGGGCCTTTCTTCTGAGCAGTATAAATTTGATGTTGTCACTGTTGTGACATCAAACATGATCCTCCACCTCCAACACTGCCAATCTGCTGCTGCTCAGATGGGTGGTACATAATTAGTCTGACATCTTTGCTGAAACCTGTCCACCTTTGGAGGCCCTGCTGGTAGTGAAACTACCAATAGCATAGCTTTCAGCTTCTCAAATGCATGCAAGCCCCAGTGGCACGACAAGCGGGACTCGCAAGAACTGACGCCAGCTATTCAGAAAGAGGCGCGGGCCCAGGCAGCAGCGCAGAAAGCACACTCCTGCCAGCCCATTCACCACTGGATCACCAGGTTTAAGGGGCATTTACAAAGGTACTGCGTGGAAGATTGCATGCAATCGCTGCTGCTAGAGTAGTAAGGAGAAACACAGGGATGGGGAAGAGCAGGTGGAGAGGAAAGAAAGGGACTGCATTAGAGAAGGGAAAGAGGGGAAAAGATGCCAGCATCATGGGGGTGGAGGGGGGCAGGCCGTGAAGATATGTGGCATTGAGGTGAGATGGGATGGGGAGAGGGGAGGGGATCTTTAGAAGAAGGGAAGAGACGGGAGAAGCTGTACATGGGGAGAGATAAGAACATAGAAGAGAGATGCTGGGTGAGGAGGGACCGCAGGGTCAGGGATGCAGACTGTCAAAGGTAGACAGGAAGAGGGTAGGAACAGTGGAACATAGAGGCAATGCTGGAAAATGGAGGAGATTAGGATACTGAGGGACAATGATGGAAAAGGGGCAGATGGGGACACAGAGGGCAAATGCTAACATGGAGGTACGATAGGGACAGGGACAGAGAAGGAAGATGCTGGCTAGGGCAAATAAGGGTGCAGAAGGAACAAGGATAGTGGACCTAGGAATAGAAGAAATGTCAGAGGGACAGGAGACCCTGCACAGACAGAAGAAACAGATAAAAACAGAAAAGAGACACTTGGAGTCAAACTAAATTACCCCCACAAAAAAAGTGTTCAAACAAAGGTAGATAAAGTATTTTATTTTGCATTTACAGTATCAATTAAAATTTTAGCTTTTGGAAATAAACATCTCTGATATCTTGCATTTAAAAAAAAAAAAGTACTGTGGGGTTGGGGTGTTTTAAAAGGAAGTGCGGGCGGGGGTGTTTTAAAAAGGTAGTGGGGGGGGAGGAGGAAAAAATTGTTAGTCAGCTGGGACGGATCCCTCCTGTCCCAGCCTACCACTAGACCACCAGAGATGAGGGGGGGGGGCAGGCTATATTTCAGGGCAGTGGGACAGGGTGCAGAACCTGGCAGGGAGGGGGGGACAGGATGCAGAGCTCATAATTGGCAAAAAAAAACAAAAAACAAAACACAAAAACACAAACTTAATTGGTGATAGGCACCTATCTTCTTAGGCACAATTCTATAAAAGATAGGTGCCTATCACATGGCGCCTAGTGGCACCTAACAGTAAAGTAGACATGTGACTTAGGTGCTGCTAGGCGTGATTCTCTAAAGAAATTAGGCACCTATAATGAGACCTTTAAAATCCTAGCCTACCTTATAGGGGCCTGTTTTAAGTTATATGCTTTAAGCGCAATTCTGTAATGGGCACCTAAGAGTAAAGGGCTAGATTCACTAATCTGTCTTCCGTGGGCGATCTGTGGCCAATTCCAGCAGGCCCGACGAATTCACAACAGGAAAAAATTCAAATGAGGGCAATCGGAGGAATGCCTTCATCTGCTGACATGGATCACAAGTGTGCGATCCCACGCATGCGCAGACCATCTGTAGATGATCTGCGCATGCGTCTAAGACACCTCTGAGCCGCGAATTTTTAAAATTTTATTTTAACTTTTTAGTAACCCAGCGAACCCGTGGTTTTAACTACTGGCTTGCAGTGCGGGGAAGGGCAGGAGAGATTCAGGGCAGCAGGCAGGAGAAATCCAGGGACCAGTAGGGAAGCGATTCGGGGCAGAGCAGGCAGGAGAGATCAGGGAAGAACAGGGCAGCAATTTGGGGCAGAGCAGGCAGGAGATATCTGGGAAGAGCATTGGGGCGGCAGGCAGGAGAGATTCGGGGCAGCAGAGAGCAGAGAGTGCAGAGAGCAGGGCTTCAATGGAGCTGGAGAGTCAGAAAGACGTTTACGACTGGTCCCCAGCAGTCGTTTCTTGGGTTGATTGGCCAGCCCAGTTGGTTTCAAAAATTTCTTTGGTGAATCGCATCCCTGTCTACTTTGCATGCGTTTCCCCTCATTTGCATGCACGGATTGGAAGCAGATCACAGGAGAGGTTAGTGAATCAGGCTGGAGGGAAATCTGGTCGCAAAGGGGTTGCAAACTGATTGGTACACGATCGGTTTGCTTAGTGAACCTTGCCCAAAGGACCACTAAACTAGAGAGTTGCGCGGGGACAGAAATCCCACCCGTCCCCACCCGTCCCCGCCAAAGTCCCACCCGTCCCCACCCGTCCCCGTGAGGAATCCCACCCGTCCCCGTGAGGATTCCCTCCGTCCCCACCCGTCCCCGCAAGGAATCCCCTCCGTCCCCACCCGTCCCCGCGAGGAATCCCCTCCGTCCCCGCCCGTCCCTATAAACTTCAGAAATAGTTATTTCATTTAATTATGCTACTGAATTAAAGGCTCTGGTAGAAACCCATTTACAAATAAGCAAAAAGACTTTATTAATTTGAAAATATTAATTGGGAAGAATACATACTTTGCAAATGGGTTTCTACCAGAGCCTCTAATGTTTATAAATTTTTATCAACACAACTAATATACTACTTTATCCTGAAGCAAAATAAAAAAAAAAGAAATATAATTCTTTTCCTACCTTTGTTGCCTGGTTTCTGCTTTCCTCATGTTCTCATTCAATTCCTTCCATCCACTGTCTCTCTTCCTTCTGCATCTTCCATTTGCTCTGTTACTGTGCCTCTCCCTTTCTTCCCCCTTCCAAATTGGTCTGGCACCCATCTTCTTCTCTCCGCTCCCCCCATAGTCTGGCATCTGTCTTCTTCCCTGCCAGCGTCTTCTCCCTACTCTCTCTTCCCCATTTCCTTTCAGCGTCCTTCTCCCCCCATCTTCCCCATGTCCTGTCAGCGTCCTTCTCCCCCCCCCACCCCCGTCTTCCCCATGTCCTTTCAGCGTCCTTCTCCACCCCTTTGTCTTCCCCATGTGCTTTCAGCATCCTTCTCCCCCCTCTGTCTTCCACAAGTGCTTTCAGCATCCTTCTCCCCCCTCTGTCTTCCACAAGTGCTTTCAGAGTCCTCCCCCCCCTGCCCTTCCCTTCCCTTCCCATGGCCTTTCAGCATCCTTCTCCACCCCTTTGTATTCCCCATGTGCTTTCAGCGTCCTTCTCCCTCCTGTCTTCAAGTGCTTTCAGAGTCCTTCCCCCCCCTCCCGTCTTCCCCATGGCCTTTCAGCGTCCTTCTCCCCACTCCTTCTCTACCGCCCCGGGTGCAGCACAGCCGGCCAGGTCCCCTTACTTTTGTGGCACTTCCCCGACCGACTGACAACAGCCCCGGTCCGACAAACCTCCCTGCCCTTAACTGCGAATCTAAATTACCTTATTACAGCTGCTGTAAGAAGATAATTTAGATTCGCGGCTACAGGGCAGGGAGGATTGTCAGACCGGGGCTGTTGTCGGTCGGTCGGGGAAGTGCCACAAAAGTAAGGGGACCTGGCCGGCTGTGCTGCAACCGGGGCGGGGTGTGGCGGGGCGGACCGCCCCCTCCCTTGGTAGCCACTCGAACCGCGAGGCTACTCTCCTCCTTACCTGCACTGCCTGCAGCACAGAGCCAAACGGAAGTCTTCCCGACGTCAGCGCTGATGTCGGAAGGAGGGAGGGCTTTGTTTAAGCCCTCCCTCCCCTCCGACGTCAGCGCTGACGTCGGGAAGACTTCCGTTCGGCTCTGTGCTGCAAGCAGAGAAGGTAGGGAGAAGAGCTGCGCGACTGAGTACATCCAGCCCCGCAGGAACCCCGCGACCCTCGGAGGCGTCCCCACAGGATCCCCGCGACCCTATGGGGCGTCCCCACGGGATCCCCGTGACCCAAAGGGGGAACCCACGGGATGCCCGCGGGTCCCGCGGGATTCCCGTCGTCCCCGTTCCCGTGCAGCTCTCTACACTAAACACCTAAATCGGCACCTACATTAATTACCTAAATGAACTTTAACAAGCGCCTATCACAAGGCACATAACACCTAAATGGGCATGTTTCAGGGTGGAGACGGAGATAGGCGGTGTTAGGTGTGATTCTGTAAAGAACTTAGGTGCCTGCAATGTGAGCCAGTAAAACCCTGGCTTACTTTACCAGCACCTAAGTTTTATGATAGGCGCAATTCTGTAAATGGTGCCTAAGCATGATTGACATGCAGCAAGTGCCTCTTTTCAAGGTGCCAGCTGATTTAGTTGAATGTTAAAAGTTAATGCTAAAGACGGATGTATTTCCTTCTGAAATCACGGGGGTAATACTAGTAAAGACTAGGAGAAGTCAGAAAATGCTTTAGTCAAAAATATGAACTGACTTCACTTTACAATGGTAACCTATCTATGGTGTGATCAAGATTTTTTCAAGTTACTCAGAGGCATGAAACTCTACAAGGAAGGGATATACCCTCCCAAGAATGAAACAGAGTTCACCTTCCAATCATTGTAACTGTTTCAATAAAGATCACACTTCAAGTTAGGATACAAAAAGTGATAAATAAAGAATGTATCACAGTCTTTCAAATGCTTCAATGTGTCATGGTTTTCTTTTCTTCGTGAACTGTATTAAATTAACATCACTGAAACTGAATTAACATCACTGAAACTGCAAGCAGTTTGAAAATAACTTTGTGAAATGAGAGCATTTTCCAGCAGCGGAGCAATTACACATCACCAATTCTAATATTATTCAAAGTTTTAAAGGACTTTTATTAAATTTATGATTGGGTCTCCTGAGGAAGAAAGTGAAATGGGGCCACGTTGGGACCCCAAACCCTTCATAAAGCTAAGTTATTATTTTATAACTCATCCAGTTTCAGTGATGTTAATTTAATACAGTTCACGAAGAAAAGAAAACCATGACACATTGAAGCATTTGAAAGACTGTGATACATTCTTTATTTATCACTTTTTGTATCCTAACTTGAAGTGTGATCTTTATTGAAACAGTTATAATGATTGGAAGGTGAACTCTGTTTCATTCTTGGGAGGGTATATCCCTTCCTTGTAGAGTTTCATGCCTCTGAGTAACTTGAAAAAAATCTTGATCACACCATAGATAGGTTACCATTGTAAAGTGAAGTCAGTTCATATTTTTGAAAGACGGATGTATGGCAGAAAGTGAAGGAGAGAAAAACAGCAAATGGATAAGGTGGCCCTGGATACACAGTTAAGAGCACAGACAGAAGGAAGTCTGGCTAGAGACTGGGAAAGATGGTTTGAAAACCAAAATCACCAGGCAACAAAGGTAGGGGAAATGATTTGATTTTCAATTTAGTGATTGAATTGTGTCAGTTTTGAGAATTTACATCTGCTGTCTATATTTTGCACTGTTCAGGAAGAAATGCATTTGTTTCTATTTCTCTGGGGGTTGTACTGCATGCAGAGTCTTGCATCTTAGGGTTTTGTTTGTATATATTAGTACTTTTAATTTGTGGTCCTGTATTTGCAGAGGGGTTATCTGCATTTGTGACCAAGGCCAGGTGTTCTGGTAGGAATGAATGTTGAGAAACATGTATGCTTTGTGTAGTTTAATTTTGTGGTTAACCATTATGTATTAATAAGATTATACTGTGTGTATATATGAAAAATGAATGGGAAAAAATGGTATTACAATTAGTACCATTATGGGGCGGGGTCTGGGGCAGAACTTGTGAGCCCCCCCAAACAAAAAAAGCATTCTGCTGCCTAAGCATTAGTTATTCTCATTTAAAAATTTCTCCCTGACCACCCCCAGCAAAGGTCAAGATGTAACAGTAGTAAAGATAGCAATGTACACAACAATATTAGTGATACCCTTCTTAGCAAGGGACTAAACAAACAAGACAAAAATTGAAATTGCCACAGAAAAGTAGCTGGAAAGCAATGATCACAAATGCTCGCAGTCTAGGCAACAAAAATCATGATCTGCAAGCCCTAATGTTAGAGGCAGATACTAGTTTTGATTAAGTAGGGTGGATATTATGATTATATTTTAAGATGTATTTAACAGTTTGTAAATTTGATATTGTGTTAACTTTTATTGTAACCCGCTTGGAACTTTGTGGTTAAGCGGGATATAAATATGGAAATTAAGGGCTCTTTTTACAAAGGTGCATTAGGGCCTTAACACACGGAATAGCGCGCGCTAAAATGCTGTGCGCACTAGCCACTACCACCTTGAGCAGGCAGTAGTTTTTTGGGTAGCATGCGCTATATCGCGTACTAATCTGGTGCCTGCGCTAAAAACGCTAGCGCACCTCTGTAAAAGGAACCCTAAATTAAAATATTGCCCAACTTTGCAAATATACAAGAACAAAAGTATCAAGACGGAAGAAAAATCAACAAAAGCAGAAATTATATTCAAAGGCAAAACTTTACATGGCATTAAAAGTTCCAGGACTTTAAGTCCCTTGCACAATATAAATTTGGAACTAAAGAAATGAAATTTGTACCCTGGCCTTTACATGATTTTATGCCTGAAGTGTTGGATGTTGAGATAAGCTTCTTGGCTTGTCTTTAACTAAAATACTAGAGAATGCCACAAAAATATTAAGTATCAAAACCCATACTCGGCACCAGAAGGGTGTGGAAGAAGAGCTAGTGAAGCTTCTTTCAATAAGGGCCTAACAGAAGATGTCACTGATAAAAGTACACAACTGTTAACAGTCCATGCAAAACAAAAAGTTATCTTTTTCTTTCATACAGTTCTCATTGCCCTTTGCTTTCAGCCTCACTGGTTGGAGACTTTGCTTGTTCTTCTTTCGGTTTTACCTTTCTTTTTTTTTTTCTCTCTTCCCTTGACCCTCTTTCCTCCATTTTAGTGTCTCCCCTAAAGTCCCCGTGCTCAGGGCAGGATTAATTCATCAAGGGCCCCTAGGCATACAAGTACACTGGGCCCCCTGCCCCGCCCCACCATGTGCCCAGGCGGAAACAGAAAGCTGCATCAGAGGGAAGCTTTGGTCAAGCAGCACCGCTTGCACAATTACAGTTCCCGTTGCCTTTTTTACCCGCGTTGCTTGCTTGTCTTACTTTCCGTCGATGGGGGGGCTGCGTTGCCAATCGGAGGGGAGGGATGTCCCACATAGCCGATCGATGATGGAGGGGCCCATCGTCATTTGGAAAAAACAATGTTGATGCCCTCCTTCATCGGGCCCCCCTGACCATTTCGGGCCCTAGGCAAATGCCTACTTGGCCTATTGGTTAATCCTGCCGTGCCCGTGCTATGTTCAATATTTTCCTTTGCTCCTTTCTTTCATGCCTTACAGTTCAGCTTCTTCTTCCATTTATGTTTTAGACCCAATTAATTCTCATCTAACAGTGCAGAGTTAAATCTGGTGCTTATGATGAAGTCAATCTAGGTTTTCTGCCTGGCTTTGCGTCTCTATCCAGATGTTTAACATCTACAGTGGATTTTATATTGTCAGATTAAATTGAAATTATTTTGAAGTATGTTGTCATAATTTAACAAATAATTCTAACTTGTAGCTCATTTGTTTTGCTTTGAACAATAAATTGCAATCTTATGGATTTTTTTTCTGATTTGCCTTTAAGAAGAAAGAAAAATCATTATGAAAGGAATTATAATTTGGTAGCCACCATTTGACTTCTGTTGTAGCAGCAAGGGAACATTTACTTATAATGTATTTGAATTCACCTTTAAAAAAAAATACTCTAGTTGGATTTATTTTGTCAGCTTACATTTTTTTTAAACTTGTTTGTCACAGTGTTGGGAGAATGGAATCATCCTGTGTAGGAAACTTGCGGATCAGTATGAGAGCTACTATGACTACAGAAATCTCAGCAAGATGAGGGTAAAGTAATTATATGCTGTGCAATCCATCAGAATGCTTTGTTAGCAAGCTTTATTTAATGACTGTATGAAACTTAAACATAACCATGCAATTTTTTTCTATGCATACAAATCTGAGATTAAGCATATGGGCTTTCAGGGATAGAGAAATTATCAAAGCAGATGAAAATTTGTAGGTGTTAGCTCCCCGCACAAAAAAAAAAAACTGCTTTCTTTTCACGTCAAATAACTATATTCACATCATCACAGTGTGTGGCTGGACCATTAATGTCGCCAGAGGAACATTAATCCTTTGGTGGGCCTCAGGCAAACAAGTACATTGGACCTTTCCCATACCCCCTCCCAGTCTTAATATACATACATTTTTAAACTCTTACAAATTGTACCCCTGGTTTTGACAGCAAAGTAAAACCAGCAGAGGAAGAAGCAGCAGGTAAGAAATGTTCCTTACCAACTCTTCCTGCTGACTCGAGGACAATTCAAAGGGAGTGTGAAGAATAGAAAGAGTTCTAAGTGCAATGGTGGCTCTAGTTTCCCTTCCCACATGTTCCCCTAATCATCACCACTGCTCTTTTTTTCTGCTAGCAATTCACTTAACCAACCAAAAATCTGCCAATTGGGAACCACCAAAATATACATCTAAGAAGGCCATTCTTAAATATTTTCATCCTAAGAATTTGCATACTGTACCTATGCTTTAATCTGCCCTCAATTCCACATCCAAATTGTATTTTCCCTCCTTCCTCCCTTTTGTATCATGCTATTGTTTTTTTGTTCCTTGTATTGAGGTGGGTTTTTTTTTCCTGTTTTAACATATATACTTCTTTTAAATCAGTGGTCTCAAACTCGCGGCCCGGGGGCCACATGCGGCCCGCCAGGTACTATTTTGAGGCCCTTAGTATATTTATCATAATCACAAAAGTAAAATCAAATAGTTTCTTGATCATATCTCTTTAGCTATAAATGGCAATATTATTATTAAGGCTTAGCCAAAAGGAAAGATTTATAAACTATAAAGAGTTTTACCTCATGCAAAATTGTCATTTCTTTAATAAGACATTAACTATTTTTTTCTGCGGCCCTCCAAGTACCGACAAATCCAAAATGTGGCCCTGCAAAGGGTTTGAGTTTGAGACCACTGTTTTAAATGTTTCAAACCGCATAGACATAATGATAGGTGGTATATCATCCAATAAATAATAAACTTGAAACTTGACATCCACCTGCAAAAAGCTTAGACTTTGTTTTTGGTTTTATTTTAGAAAAAAATCCTCACATTTTAGAGTTCAATGACTTCAAAGCAAATTTATTTTAGTTTTATCTTCAAAGCCACATCCCCATCATCTCACTTTGAATAGATTGTTATCGCTCTTCATCTAGTTAAACAGGGTTCTGTGACTCATCAAGTCTTTTATGATCAAAATGAATTACTTTAAAGAAAAAATATGATTATATAGCTTTGCTTCCATTTTAAGATAAATTATGAGATATCAAAAGAGCTACTGTAGAGTAATGTAAACAGCATATGTACATTTGGTTTCCTATAGCCCTCTAGCATAAATAGAAGCATGTTTTGAAATCCAGCTACTTTAGGCCTGGTTAAAAACTTTTATGCAGCTTTTTATATCTAGTTTAGAAAATATCAAATCAACCTTTTCCTATGAGCAGATTTCAGATACATGCCCACATATCTTTTGGACTATATAGGTTGTTTAAGCATGGAACCAGAGGAATTAAGGGGCCCTTTTACTAAAGTGTGGTAGAGTTTTGCACTTACCACACTTAGGGGCCCTTTTACTAATAAATTCTGTTATATCCCTTCCGGATTCAGGCTAGGATTTTCAAAAAACAATGTTAAAAAGCGATGGTCTGCTAACACAGCCGTTCTGCTAGTGAATTTAAAAAAGTGAATCATTCTCCAAAAAATGCTCATGTAAATGAGGTTGGCAGAGAGTAGTGAATACTAGCTAAATTTGCATGTGCCCATTGCTGGTGATAGTGATTGGCACATGCTCAGAAAAAAATGCAAAACAACAATACAACAACTGCGCTGCCAACCAACATCTCCTCCCCCCCCCCCCCAGCAGCAGGCGAGATGCCGATTCTCTCCTGCCACAAACAACCCACCGCCTGCAGTGGGAGAGATGACAACTGTCTCCCGTCACAAACAACCCTCTCCCCTGCAGCGGCGGCAAACCCCCCTCCCTTGCAGTGGGAGAGATGCCGATTCTCTCCTGCTGCAAACAACCCTCCGCCCTGTAGTGGGAGAGATACCCACTCTATCCCCCTGCCTCTGACGCCCCCCTCCCCCACTTCCATGTAGATGTCTCACTGGAGGGGACGCAGGTGGCCTTCCCCTCCCTGGTGTATCCTGGAATGCACCGAGAAGAGGCCTGAGGCACTAATTGGTCCAAGTTGTTTAAGGCCCCTCCCATAGAAGGGGTCTTATACAATCTGGGCCAATCAGAGCCTCAGACCCCTCCCCGGATGCACTGGGAAGGGGCCTGAGGATCTGATTGGCTTAGCTGGTTTAAGGCCTTAGGCCAGCCTGGTGGAGGGAATCCACATCCCTCTGGTCAGACATCTACATGGAGGTAAGGGGCAGGGAGGGCGTCGGAGGCAGGGGGAGAGAGTGGGCATCTCTCCCGCTATGTGGCAAGAGAGAATTGGCATCTCACCCGCTGTAAGAGGGGTCACCACTGCTGCAGGGGGGTTATTTGTTGTGGAATACAGTGGGCATCTCTCCCACTTTGGGGGCGGGTTTGCAGCAGGAGAGAATTGGCATCTCTCCCCATTTCGGGGGCGGGGGTGTTGTTTGTGGTGGGAGAGAATCAGCATCTCTCCCGTTGCGGGGGGGAGGGGGTTGTTTACAGTGGGAGAGAATATGTAATGTAATGTAATGTAATGTAATTTATTTCTTATATACCGCTACATCCGTTAGGTTCTAAGCGGTTTACAGAAAATATACATTAAGATTAGAAATAAGAAAGGTACTTGAAAAATTCCCTTACTGTCCCGAAGGCTCACAATCTAACTAAAGTACCTGGAGGGTAATAGAGAAGTGAAAAGTAGAGTTAGAGGAAAAATAAAAATAAAATAAACATTTTAACAAGACAGCATTGATCTAAATACTTTGGAAGGTAGAAGAGAGGAGAGAAAGGAATAGAAGCAGAAGGGGGAGCCGTTGAACAGTAGAATTCTGGAGAAATTTAAATGATAGAAATAGAACAAAACAAAGACAAAAGGCAAAACAATAGATAAGATTAAAGATAAATCATAAAATATGTATTTTTCCCGCTGCAGGGGGTGTCCCCGCCACTGCAGGGAAAGGGTATTTGCTGCCTCTGCAGGAGAGGGGTGTTGTGATGCAGTGGGAGAGAATGGGCATCTCTCCTGCTGCATCACACCACAGCTTTCTAGCCATCTCTGACACTGCCTGTATCAGCACTCCTGGACCAGTCGTTTATTTTTGTCGCCAAAATACGATGCTGTTTTTAAAAAATGGCTTGGCATTTTTTAACCATCCACAGGAGGGCTCATGTCAAGGTTGAAGAGCCCATTTGCATGTCATTGTCATAGACTGCTAGAAAGCTCGCTAAAGACAGAAATAATCCGTTTTGATAATCCACCGCTAAAATGCGTGCAGACTAAACCATTGGTAAATAATTTAGCGACGGCATTAAAGTTTTGATAATCTGGGCCACTATCAAGGGAGAGGTGGTATTTGCTGGGAGTGAGTACAATTGGGTGGTGCTGATTTGAAAGGAGGGAATGATCATAGAGGCATCAGATTGGAGGGATATATCTAGTGGGGATCAGATTACATTAAGACATTTATATTCCACACACACCTCGAGATCAGTGTGACTTACAAAAGTTAAGAGACTGAGCCTTACCCAAGAATTACTTTACCAAAACAATAACATAGCTAATTGTTAAAAGTTGTCTATTACAACAAAATTCTAAAATTGTTGTTTTAAAACAACAAACTTCTGAAATAAGCAAATCTTTAACAACTTACAAAATTGGATATAATTAGTTTGGCATCTTGTCTGGTGAGGAAATTCATTCCACCACCTAGCTGCTTGATAGGAGAACATTGCTGAAAAATTGTTTTATAAATAATTTTCCTTTAGATTTCGATAATATAAAATGAGGAAATCCCTAAAAACTGGATCAGAATATCTGCCTGATAGATTAATGAGCTACATAAGAATAGCCATTCTGGGTCAGACCTATGGTCCATCTAGCCCAGTATCCCGCTTCTGACAGTGGCCAACCAGATCACAAGTACCTGGCAGAAACCCAAATAGTATCAACAACACATGCTACCAATCCTAGGTCAAGCAGTGGCTTCCTCATGTCTATCTCAATATCTGATTATGGACTTTACAGATAAGCTAACATCCTTTGGCAATGAGTTCCAGAGCTTAACTACATATAGTCCGTTCGCATTATTCACATGTTTATGATGCTCAATATCACCTATCATACTGTTGCACCAATTGTAACCATATTTCCCATTCATGCCACTATGTTAGCTTATTCGCAGACCAGCACTTTTTTTTTAGTTGTTTAAATCTTTTATTAATTTTCCAAAGTTAACAAAAATGCAGTACAGTATCTACACAAACAACATTATTCATATATGCATTTATAATCAATCAGACCAGCACTTTAAAAAAAATCCTAGCATCTTTACTTTCACTTTCACTTTCACCTCGTGGTCAGGCTTTGCTTCTAGATATGGCCCCTCAAGTGTCCAGAGAGTGAATTACAGGTACTTAAAGTTTTGTCCCATCCAGGAACCTAACCCTATTTTCCCAATAGTATCTACTGTTCACTTTCTGCGGTTTTGAGGCACAACATGTACCGCTGGAACCTAACCTCTATTTTTCCATAGACTCAACATTTTGTTATTTGTGATTTTGTGGTTCACGAACATTTCCAGGAACTATACTACTGAAAATAATGAGAATGGACTTGCATGGTCCATCCAGTCTGCCCAACAGTCATAGTCTTCAAGGCAATGTTGAACAAATAATCCTGTTTATTACATTTTACTTGCAAAGCTCCACTTGCTAAGTTCCCCTCCCACCCTGAGATAAGCGAGAACTGTACTCAGATAATATGAATGTACAGTAGTATAAGATGTGCATACTTGCTCCTGATACATCTTGATATGTATGCACGTTGACCGTAGAAGTCTGTCCAGTAGGGTGGTTCAAAAGAATTAACACATTTCATTTGTCCACAAAGCTAAATGTATTCCTTTATATAAAAATGAAAAACACACAAATTTTATTTAAAACAAACAAAGTTTAGGGGTCACCCCACCTCACTGTTTTTAAAACTACTGCTAAGCTTAACAGTATATTGTAATTCTTGTGCACTCAACAAATAATCAATGGTCTATGACATAAGAGCCACCTTTGATACAGAAGGAAACTTCTTTTGGTGGCTGACCACTAACCGAAGAACAAATTGTTTCTGTTCTTCATCTTTTGACAAAGTGTCATATTTTTCTATGAGTCGTATCCCTCATTCTGCTACATCATTAACAACAGTCAGTTTGGATACCCGATTCCAAAGTTCCTTGAAAACTGGATCATCAGTCCACTCTGGGGGATGTTTCTTCAGGAATATTTTCACTTTTGTTAATCTTCCTTCAATCAAGAGATGAAAAAATGACTTGTGTTCTGTGTTACAAGACTTTCAAAGGTCACAGATTCTGTTTCATCTGTACACATGAGATTTCGAGGAATGTCTAGCAACAGTGAATGCTGTAAGTTTTGCACCATTTGTAGCTTTGTTTCTGGTGTGATTCTGTCTGTCATCAAAAAAGTCAAGTGCTGCTAGGTGCACGGATAGAAACCATAGATGTCTAGAAATGGCTGTGTGCGCCTTGTTTGCAACAATTTTATTTGGGTATGTGAGTAGATAGCAGTTCAACATCATTGTATGGAGCCCTAATTCCCACTGGCGCTTCATTCCAAAGCCAAGTCAGTTACATTACTGAGTCATTGTGCTGTGTTCTGAAACTATGCTCTGAATAGGAACATCCAGTCCACATGACAGTCTTGCGGTTAACAGCTAATAGACTGACTTCCCAAGGAGCTAGTTTTCGGGTTCAGATTGCAAATTAGATGGTGCCATACAAACTAATTATGCACAATCATCTACATACACAACACTCAAGCAAACAGTGCATGCTAGGGTGACCTCTAAATATTGTCTAACTAAGTTGAAATTTGACACATGAGTAAGACATACCAAGTAGACAAAAATAAGCATTGTGCAGACAAGATTTGACAAGGCTGATTTTTTTGCATACTTTCATGGACCACCCTACTGTCCAGCATCAGCTATGCTGCTGGAGTCACCATCAACCTAACTCCAGCCTGTCCCAATCTGTCTTGCCATATATTAGACACAGTCCATATAAATCCATCTAGCATCGGCTTCAATTCCCTACTTCTGGGACTTTGATTTAGGCATCATTCCTGCGCATCATAAATAAAGTTATAGTTATTGATCTGTTTAGTTTTGGGTTGATACTATCTTCTTTCTATTTAAAGATCCTTTGTATCTATTGCACACATTTTTGAACTCTGTCACTGTTTTTGCCTTCACCACCTCTACAGGGAGGGCATTTCCTGCCATTACTCCTAAGTCTACTCCTGTAACCTCATATTATGTCCTCTAGTTTTATCGCTTCTCCATCTCTGGAAAAAATTTGTTTATAGATTAATACCATTCAAGTATTTAAATGTCTGTGTCATATTTTCTCTATTCCTTCTTTCCTCTAGTGCATACATATTCAGGTATTAAAGCCTCTTCTCATACGTCACTCAGCCCGGTCCCAATATCATTTTCGTCACCTTCCTCTGGTCTGTCTCAAGTTTTATTACATCCTTAGCAAGATGTGTTCTCCAAAAATAAACACAATATTCCAAGTGGGGTCTCACCAATGACTTGTACAGGGACATTAACACCACTTTTTCTACTAGAAATTCCTCTCTCTATGCAGCCCAGTATCCTTCACTATCACGCCAAGGTTCTTCTTCCTGTCCATGTTTATCAGCTTCTCACCCCCTAGCATATTTGATTTGATTTGATTTTATTTCTTATATACCGCTATACCGTGAGGTTCAAAGCGGTTTACAATGAAGATAGATTAAAGATACATTAAAATAAAATAAATAAAAATGGTACTTTGAATTTCCCTAGCTGTCCCGAAGGCTCACAATCTAGCTATATATAGCTATATATCATATATAGCTCCTTTGAATTTTTACTCCCCAAGTGCATCACCCTGCACTTCTACTCATTAAATTTTAACTTCCAAACATTAGAACATTCTTCTAACTTTTGCAGACCTCTTCTTGTGTTTTCTTTTGCCTCTGGCCTGCAAATCTTCATGTCATCTGCAAAAAGTCACACTTTTTCTTCTAACACTTCAGAAATATCACTTATAAATATATTGAACAGAATGGGCCCTAGTACCAATCCTTGAGGCATGCCACTACTTACCTTTCCTCCAAGCAAATTCCATTCACCACCACTCTCTGCCATCTATCAGTCAACCAGTTTCTAATCCAGGCTTTGCTGAAATCCAGGTAGACTACATCTAGCACACATCTGGCTGAAGCACCGGGAGCGGGACTGCAAAAGACAAACGTGAATAGGGATGGAGGAGAAATAGACCCTCATCGATTTTCAGAGGGTTGTGTTCGTGAGGAGCTAGCTAAAATAAAGGTAGACAAAGCGATGGGGCCGGATGATGTACATTCAAGGGTGCTGAAGGAACTAAGGGAAATTCTGGTAGCTCTGCTGACTGACCTTTTCAACGAGTCTCTAGAGTCGGGAGTGATACCGGAGGACTGGAGAAAGGCGGATGTGGTCTCTCTCCACACAAATGGAAGTAAGGAAGAAGTAGGGAATTACAGGCCAGTAAGTTTGACTTCTGTGGTAAGCAAATTAATGGAAACACTTTTAAAACAGAGAATGGTCAAGTTTCTGGAATCCTGTGGATTACAGGACCGGAGGCAACATGGATTCACTAAAGGTAGGTCTTGTCAGAGAAATCTGATCAAATTTTTGACTGGGTGACCAGATAATTGGATAGAGGATGTAGATGTGGTGTATTTAGATTTTAACAAAGCTTTAACAGTGTTCCCCATAGGCATCTAATAAATAAACTGAGCACCCTCGGGATGAGTCCCAAAGTGACGGGCTGGGTCAAGAACTGGTTGAGTAGAAGGCAACAGAGGGTAGTAATCAATGGAGATCGCTCTGAGGAAAGGAATGTTACCAGTGGTGTGCCTCAAGGTTCTGTTCTTGGGCCTGTTCTTTTTAACATTTCTATAAACGATATTGCTGAAGGGTTGTTGGGTAAAATTTGCCTCTTTGTGGATGATACCAAAATCTGCAGTAGAGTAGATATGCTGGATGGTGTGAATAACATGAAGAAAGACCTGACAAAGCTTGAAGAATGGTCTGAAATTTGGCAGCTAAAATTTAATGCTAAGAAATGCAAGGTCATGCATTTGGGCTGTAAAAACCCGAGGGAACGGTACAATGTAGGGGGTGAAGAACTTATGTGCACGACAGAAGAGCAGTATTGGATGTGATTGTATGTGATTATGTTAAGGTGGCCAAACAGGTTGAAAAGGTGACGGTGAAAGCTAGAAGGATGCTAGGTTACATAGGGAGAGGTATGGCTAGTAGGAAAAAGGAGGTATTGATACCCCTGCATAAGACTTTGGTGAGACCTCATTTAGAATATTGTGTACAATTCTGGAGGCCTCACCTTTAAAAAAATATAAAAAGGATGGAGTTGGTCCAGAGGAAGGCTACTAAAATGGTATGTGGTCTTCATCATAAGGTGTATGAGGAAAAACTTAAAGATCTCAATCTGTATACTTTTGAGGAAAGGCGGGAGAGGGGAGATATGATAGAGACGTTTAAATACCTACGTAATGTACATGCACATGAGTCGAGTCTCTTTAATTTGAAAAGAAACTATGCAATGAGAGGGCATAGGATGAAGTTAAGAGGTGATAGGCTCCATAGTAATCCAAGGAAATACTTTTTTACAGAAAGGGTGGTAGCTGCATGGAACAGTCTCCCAGAAGAGGTGGTGGAGACAGAGACTGTGTATGAATTCAAAAGGGCCTGGGATAGGCACGTGGGATCGGCACGTGGGATCTCTCGGAGAGAGAAAGAAAACATGGCCATTTGGCCTTTATCCGCCATAATGTTTCTATCATCTATCCAATTCTCTGGCCACTCAGTCAAAGAAATCAATAGATTTGTTTGGCATGATTTCCCTTTAGTAAAAGCATGTTTTCTCAGATCTTATAACCCACTAGATTCCAGATAATTCACTATCCTTTCCTTCAGCAGAGCTTCCATTATCTTTTCAACCACCGAAGTGAGACTTACCAGCATGTAGTTTCTGACTTCTTCTCTATTACCGCTTTTTGAAGAGAGACCACATTCACTCTTCTCTAATCCCACAGAAACTCTCCCATCTCCAAGGATTTATTAAATAAATCTGCAAGAGGTCCCACAAGAACTTCTCCAAGTTCCCTCAGTACCCTAGGATGGATCTCCTTTGTCTACTTTATTTTCTCAGTTGTTCATAAACAACTTTCTTCTGTGAACAGTGCAACATCTACTCCATTCCCATATATATATCTTTGTCAGCCAATTGAGGTCCCTCTCCAAACTTTTCATCTGTGAACACAGAACAAATGTGTTTGTTTAGTACAGCCACTTTTTCCTCATCACTTTCAATAGAAGAATCACCTCAAGAATCTTCAAGGTGGACTCTTAAGGAAAAATAATCTATTCATATATAAATTGTTTATGGTCAATTCATTGAAAGGGCTACTAAGCACCAATAATTTAGTTTTTTCTTTGTTCACATTCAATTTAAAAGTTGAAGCCCATAATTCTAGGCCATTTAATCCATTTTTCACCTCAAACAATATCCTGACTATCAGAGGCACTTCACTGAGGGCAAGGAGGCTTTGATAAGGAGATTGAATGGGCCTTTGCATGCAGTTTTTTTTCTCAATAATAGCAGCTGCACTTACTATCTCTTAAGGTGTTGTTAAATGCAGCCAACATAGCATTCATACAGTTAGCATGCAGCACCAACCCATGTTCTAATTCTCACAGCTGGCAATTCTCTTTTCTGCTTATGTCATGCCCATGAGCCACCCCTACCACACTGCACAGCTAGCGCAGGTTTTATACCATGCTAGCTGGTTTTAATGGTAGCAGTTAGCATGGGTCCATGCTAACATCTACTATGCAGTAAAACACACACTAGCTGCTTCATAAAGCTTAGATAAAGGCCCCCCCCAAGTGTATATCTTTCAAAATAATGTTATAAGCCTACTGACTGAAAAACCACCCCATAATTAGCAGTATAAAAATGATTCATTCATTCTTCAATATTTGTAGTTACTGTGTTCTTTTTTTTTAACATGAAATTTTATTGAAAAATTTTTCATCAAATACAAAAATAAAAGAAAACTAGAGGCAAAAAACGAACACCAATACCAACAGAGTAGTAAGATATATGAAAAACATTAGCACAATAGAAAAAAGTATTGTGAATTATTCATCAATAACAATAATGTACTGAAAAAGTGATGTAAACTACTCAATAGTAAAATATTATATGAATCAAAAGGGGAAAGACAGAGGAAGGAGAAGAAATTAAAGAAAGTCTCTATCATGTCCCCTCTAAGTCTCCGCTTTTCTAGGGAAAAGAGCCCCAGTTTTTCTAATCTTTCAGCATATGAAAGGTTATTCATACCTTTTATCAATCGTGTCGCTCTTTTCTGAACTCTCTAGAGTATTGCCATATCCTTCTTAAGGTACGGCGACCAGTATTGGACGCAGTACTCCAGGTACAGGCGCACCATCACCCGATACAAAAGTAAGATAACTTCTTTCATTCTAGTTATAATACCTTTCTTGATAATACCTAGTATCCTGATGTCTTCATTTCAAAAGGATGTGCAACATGTTCCAGAAACAGGGGTTGGAAATAGCAGAGAAGGAACATAACTGCTGAAAAGTACTCAAAATACAAAGTGCATCTTATTTGCAAGGAACAACCAAAAAACAAGCACAAATGAAATTACACGTTATTGGGATCTTTTACTAAGGTGTGCTAACCATTCGTATGCACTAAGGCCCTGATTCTATAAAAGGTGCCTACTGATCTAAGCAACAAACTTACCTTCCCCCCCCCCTTTTAACAAAACCGCGCAAGAGGATTTTAGTTCTGGCCAGTCTGCTGAATGCTCTGCAATGCTACGACGGTCATAGGGTTCCTATGACCATTGGAGCAGTACAGAACATTCAGCAGGCCAGCCGGTGCTGAAAACCTCTTGCGCAGTTCTGTAAAATGGGAGATGGTTAATTTTTTTTAATCGACTTAATTAATGCTGATAATTGAAAGTGCCATTAAAATACAGTAGAATCTCAGTTATCCAGCACCCATGAGGAATGGTGGATGCCGGATAGCTGTATTTTCTGGCTATTTGAGAGTTAATGTAAAAATAGTTGTTTCTCTTTTCCCATCTCACTCTATCATCCCCCCACCCCCACTTGTAAGTCCAGCATCTTCTTCCCTTCTTTCTTGATCACTTTCTCTCCCCCCTTCTTTCTCACTTTCTCTTCCCCCTTCTCCCCCACTCCCTCCCTCCGTTACCCAAAACAGCAGAGCCACTCCTGCAGCCCCCTCCCTCTCTCCAGTCCCAAAACAGTAGAGCCAGTCCTGACAACCTCCTCCTTCCCTTCCTCCATCCTTCTGTTTCCAAAGCAACAGAGCTTCTGGCCAGCCCTGGCAGGGCCTTTCATTTGATGTGTCAGAAGTGAGACAGCAGAGGAAAGGCCCTGCCAGGGATAGCCAGAAACTGCCTGCTTATCAGCACTTCCTTTGCTCGCCAGCTGCCACTACATCGTTGAGGGAGGGAGGGGGGTTGTCAGGACCAGGTCTGTTACATCAGGATAGAGGGAGGGAGGGAGGAGGTTGTCAGAACCGGCTCTACTGCTTTGGGAACAGAGGGAGGGAGGGGGTTGTCAGGACCTGTTCTGGTGCTTCGGGAATGGAGGGAGGAAGATTGGTGACTGCCGCGATGCTTCAGGAGCTGGAGGGAGGGAGATTTGTGGCTAATGCCGATGACTCTGGGGCTGGAGAGAGGGAAGGAGAAAAGGTTATTGAGTCAGGAACACCACTATGGGCGTTGTCTTAGAAGCATGGGAGACATTTTTTTTTTTTGCCAACAATTTTTTTGCCAATTGGTTGAGAGTGCCAGTTAATTGAATGCTGGATAGCTGAGATTCTACTGTGCAATTAAAAAGTTAATTAGCTGGTAGGCCTAACTTGGCAGGCGCCTACCTCCTCACTGTAGGCATCTATACTGATGTGCTTACCGGTAGGCACAGTTAGAGATGGAGCTTGGGCGTGAATTGACTTAGGTGCTGGTAGGTGGCTATGTTAGGCGCTAATATATTAGGCCAAGAAAACCCTATCTTAATATACCGGCGCCTAACATTATGACACATATCAGTGCTAAGTCAATTTAGACACCACTAGGTACGATTCTACAAACTGTGCCTAACTTTGATTTGACATATGGTAGGTATCATTTATAGAATCTGGCCTTAAATTCTAAGAAGCCCATTTTATACCTATGAGCTTCTTAGCATTCAGGCCTGGATTCTGTTAATGGTGCCTACATCAGCAGGCGCCTCCAAAAATGGTGCTGGCTGCATGTCAATCACACATAGGCGCCGTTAATAGAATTGCGGCTTACATCTAACATAGGCACTAGTTTTGCAGGCCTACATTACCGGCGCATATGTTTGATGAGAATCACATTTACAGAGGTGCCTAGCAGCACCTAAGGTCATTTCTATCATAAATCATACCTACTTTGACCTTACGCGCCATTAGGCACCTTTATAGGCACAATTACAGCATCCTTCTCTGGAGGCACCTACAGGTGCCTATATTTTTTTAATGTATCCCCAGGCACCATTAATATGAATCATGATTGAAGTATATATGCATAAACCAATACAACAACCGTAAGAAGTTATCTTGCTGTTGTGACTAACTTCAATCTATCCAGTTCAACACAATTCACAGGTCCTCAGCGGGCCACCACATACTCAAATCATTTCATTGTATGTGGCTTTATGCTCCAAATCCTCATCGGACCATGTAATCATTTTTTAAATATTTTTTTTTAATATTTTAAGATAGAACTTATTATAAATCGAGTTTAAATATATGCTAAGAATACTTAGCTCAGTGTGTTCGACGCTAGTCAGGAGGGAACAGATCTCGCCAACATGTTTCGCCCGGTCAATCCCCAGGGCTTTATCAAGGCTCCCTCTCCTAAATAAATATAAATGTACAATGTACAACAGTGATATAACCCAGCATATATTACTCCCTGTCATACTTTATCCTATTTACGAATAAAATTTATTTAACAATAAAATTCACTCACACCAGTCGTTTAGCTCACTCCACCATTGCGTCGGAACGGTAATGGCGGCCACGCTCTAAGTCAGCTGTTTTATACGTAACCCCGGCTATGACGTCAAGGGGCAACGTCAAGATACTACTAATATCTACTTATATGTTTATATGGATGAAAAAAATGTGTGTCGGACCTCAGGGAGGAGCATTTAAAAATTGATACCACCCTATTCAGGAAACCAGTAGCTCGGAACACTTATGCCCAGAGGGACCTGCTTCTGATGGATAAGCCACAGGCACAGGAAAAGGAAGGACGATTAATTTGTGTTCTTCCGTTCTCTAAGGCTTCTGGGGTCCTGATCTCTCTTATTAAACAACATTGGCACATAATCCAATTACATGATTGCTTTTCTGAGCTCCCCTTGTTCTCCTATCGGAGAGGTAAGACTATTGGGCAGGCTTTGATTAAACCTGATAGTGTAGATAGAAAGATAGTAACTGGGCACACTGCCTGTTTCCAATGCCAATGGTGTAGCCACACACTAGCGGGGCCCCAGTGGATGGATCCCCAATCGGGTCTAAGGGTTAAATCAAAGGCTGATACAACTTGTAAAACTACTCGGGTGGTTTATATTATAGTCTGCCCATGCAACCTTGTATATGTGGGTCGTACCAAGAGGGCCATTAATGTACGACTCAATC
The DNA here is from genome assembly GCF_902459505.1 of Geotrypetes seraphini. NCBI lineage: Eukaryota > Metazoa > Chordata > Amphibia > Gymnophiona > Dermophiidae > Geotrypetes > Geotrypetes seraphini. The sequence continues at coordinate 56,948,529 of NC_047092.1, forward strand.
GCGGATTAACACCGGGGCTATGTTGGCCCCTATAGTTCAACATTGGGTGGAGAAAGGGCATGATATCCAGCATCTAAAATGGAGGATCATTGATAACATTAGTGAAGATATACAGGAAGGTGATTGGGAGAACAAACTGAATCTGCTTGAACAACGGTGGTTTTACCGTCTGAACACGGTGGTCCCGAACGGCTTAAATAATGAGCTTGATTGGGGCTCGCTAATTTAATAGATGGCCCCGGGGGTCCGACACACATTTTTTTCATCCATATAAACATATAAGTAGATATTAGTAGTATCTTGATGTTGCCCCTTGACGTCATAGCCGGGGTTACGTATAAAACAGCTGACTTAGAGCGTGGCCGCCATTACCGTTCTGACGCAATGGTGGAGTGAGCTAAACGACTGGTGTGAGTGAATTTTATTGTTAAATAAATTTTATTCGTAAATAGGATAAAGTATGACAGGGAGTAATATATGCTGGGTTATATCACTGTTGTACATTGTACATTTATATTTATTTAGGAGAGGGAGCCTTGATAAAGCCCTGGGGATTGACCGGGCGAAACATGTTGGCGAGATCTGTTCCCTCCTGACTAGCGTCAAACACACTGAGCTAAGTATTCTTAGCATATATTTAAACTCGATTTATAATAAGTTCTATCTTAAAATATTTAAAAAAAAATATTTAAAAAATGATTACATGGTCCGATGAGGATTTGGAGCATAAAGCCACATACAATGAAATGATTTGAGTATGTGGTGGCCCGCTGAGGACCTGTGAATTGTGTTGAACTGGATAGATTGAAGTTAGTCACAACAGCAAGATAACTTCTTACGGTTGTTATATTTTTTTAATGACATTTTAAATGGTTTTAAACGAAGCAATCAATTACCATGCTGATTAACACCAACTAAAACAATTAAGTTAGGCAGCAGTAGGGTGCTTACTGCTGCCTAACTTATGGTGCCATTTAGAAAATTTGAGCCATACTATGCACTGATATGTTAATACGTGCTAAATCCATTAGTACACCTTAGTAAAATACCCCTATAGGAGTTGTTAGGGCAGAAGAACACCATCTTACTATTTTGGCATGTCCCTTTAATAGCTGATAGAAGCACTAAAAGTGAATGTAATTATAAATTGTTCAGATTACTCAAGGGTAAACTTTAAACATAGCACGGTAATATCAGGTATGCCACTGCTGTTAATATTGTTTACTTCTTCCATGCATAATGTCAATAACATACAGCTTTCTTTGAGAATACAGTTGGTCTTTTACTGTTAGTACATTATTATTTGCCATAGGGTCCATTTAATTCCTTTGGACTCTTTTGCAGATATGTTCTAATTGTTACTAAAAGAACCCCATAGTTCTGTGGTGCTTCAGATAATTTCTCCCAGTTCTGACTTTCTGATTGTGGTGGGTTTTTTTTTTTTGTTTTTTTTCCAGATGATGGAAGCCTCCCTGTATGATAAAATTATGGACCAACAGCGTTTGGAACCTGAATTTTTCAGAGTTGGATTTTATGGAAAAAAATTTCCATTTTTCTTAAGGGTAATATAATTAAAATCATATTAGCTGTTTATTATTTAGTATTTTTCTGTCTTTGTCCTAAAAGAATTATTCAGTATTTTTGTTGTTCTAGCTAAGATCTGATTAGAACACAAATTTCACAGGAAATTAAAAAGTGGTCTGTAAGGAGTATTATATTCTACTGTTTCTCATTAGCTCAAAAACAATCATACTGCTTCTTTACTATAGGATACCAAAGTGCCTCTTATGTTTTCCAGGGTATGTTTTCCAATGGCACATCTTTGCAAGTGAAGGATATATGGGTTCATTCTTATTTGAATGAGTACTACTACTATTTACTTTTTCTATAGTGCTACCAAAAGCTCGCAGCGCTGAACTTTAAACATACAAGAGATGGTTCCTGCTTGAAAGAGCTTACAATCTAATTATGAAAGACACACTGGACAAAAATGGTAAATGTATGCTGTTCAGTGGGAAAACAGAAAGGGAGCAGAGGTAGAGAGGGTAGGGGGCTACAGAGGGAATGACAAATGTGGTGCTTTACAAATTTGTTGGGTTAAGACTTAAACACAGTTTCGAAAAAGTGAGCCTTCAGCCTAGATATGAATACCATCAGAGATGGAGCCCATCATATTGAGTCAGCCAGGTTGTTCCAGGCGTACCACACAGCAAGGCAGAAGGGATCAAGGTGGGAGTTGGACGTAAAAGAGAAGGGTACAGACAAGAGAGATTTATTCGACGAATGGAGTTCCCAGAGTTGAGCAAAGGGAGAGATAAGAGAGGAGAGAGATTGAGGAGCCACAGAGTGAATACACTTGTAGGTCAGTAAAAGGAGTTTGAATTGTATGCAGGAATGGACAGGGAGTCAATGAGAAACTTGATGAGGGGGTAATGTGAGCATAACGACCTTGGTGGAATATGAGGCAGCAGAATTCTGACCAGATTGAAGGGGAGAGGATGGCTTAGTAGCAGACCCGCAAGAAGCACGTTGCAGTAATCTAGGTGAGAAGTGGCAATAGCATGGTTGAGGGTCTTGGCAGTATGTTCAGAAAGGAAGGTCCAGATTTTAGTAATGTTGTATAGAAAGAAGCAACAAGTTTTGGCGGTTTGTTGGATATAAGAAGAGAAGGGGAGAAATCAGTCAAAGATGACCCCTAAGTTGTGAGCCGATGAGACAGAGAGGATGAGAGTGTTATCTCCTGAAATAGAGACTGAAGGAAGGAGAGAGGCAGGTTTAGGAGAAAAGATAAAGAGTTCAATCTTGGCCTTGTTTAATTTTAGATGGCGGTGAGACATCCATGTAGTAATTTCAGACAGGCAGACAGAGACTTGGGTCTGTATTCCCATAGAGATTTTGGACGTAGAGAGGTAGATTTGCGAGTCATCAGCATAGAGATAGTATTGAAAGCCATGGGAGGAGATTAGAGCACCAAGTGAGGAAGTGTAGATGGAGAAAAGAAAAGGTTCCAGGACAAAGCCCTGAGGTATACCAACTGATAGTGGAATGGAGGATCCTACTGAGCATATGCAAAAGTTGTGATGGGAAAGATAGAAAGAGAACCACGAGATAACAGATCCCTGGAATCCAAGCAAGGACAGTGTATCAATGAGCAGGTGGTAATCTACAGTGTCAAATGCCACAGATAGATCTAGAAGGATGAGGATGGAGTACAGATCATTGGAGACTTTAGCAAGGATGGTTTCCGTAGAATGGAGAGGGTGAAAGCCTGATTGAAGGGGGTCAAGAATAGCTTGAGACAAAAGATAAGCAAGACAATGGTTCTAGACTGCACGTTCAAGTAGCTCGAATAGGAAGGGGAGGAGGGAGATGGAGTAATAATTGGAGGGGCAAGTAGGGTCCAGTGATGTTTTTTGAGGAGCAGCATAACTATGACATGTTTGAAGGCATTGGGTACAGTCGCAGTAGAGAGTGATAAGTTAAAGTTATGGCAGATAGCAGGGATGATAGTAGGAGAGATAGTGATCAGTAGACGAGTGGGGATGGGATCAGAGGAACAGGTAGTGTGTTTGGAGGAGGGGAGAAGATGTGCAGATTCCTCTTCTGTGATTTCTGAGAAGGAAGAAAAGGCAGAAAGGGTTGACAGAGGGTCAGTGGGGCGAACAGGTGAAGGGAGAGGCAGTAGTGACTCAGTTAAAAACTCAAGGTTAATCTTATGAACCTTGTTGTGCAAGTATTCAGTTATGGGCTAGGGAGAAAGCGAAGGAGGAATTGGAAGTGAGAGCACTTTGAGTAGAGTATTGAGCATGGTAAAGAAACAGCAAGGGCTAGATCCAAGAGAATGAGTCAAGTGGGAATAGCAAGTAAAAGGGCAGATTGGAAGGAGGTCAAAAGGAATTTGAAGTGAACAAAGTTAGCATGAGCACGGAATTTCAGCCAGTGACGTTCCGCAGTTCATGCACAGGAACGTAAGTAGCAGATCTTACTGTTTACTCTTCAGTTACCTATAGGTTTATATAGGTTTGTGCGACTCACAAATAGAAGACTAGATTAGATCTTAGAGGTCAGCCAGGGCTGGGGTGTGGCGTACCTTACAGAACATTGCATGGGTGGAGCAAGGGTGTCAAGAGCAGTAAATAGAATAGTATTATAAGTAGAGACTGCTTCATTGACAGATTTACACAGTGTAGTGTTGGAGAAGAGGGGGAGACTATGGTGGAGAGAGTGCACGGGTCAATAGCCTGAAGATTCCTGAATGTATTGGTGAAGATCGACGGTCGTGTCTGGTGCGGAGTCATGAAGGTTATCTGATGATGGTCAGAGATTGGAAGAATTGAGGTGAAGTTGGCAACTGAGGAATTAGAGAAAAGGACGAGATCAATGCGGTAGCCATTCTCATGTGTGGGGGTGGTGGAGCATAGCTGAAGACTGAATGAGTATATTAGAGCAAGAAACTTTGAGGTGTAGAAGTCAGAGATGTCCTTGGCATGAATGTTGAAATCAACCAAGGATAAAGGTTTGAGAAAAATGGAGAACCAGGAGTCAAGGTCAATGAGAAAGGAAGGGAGGGATTTGTTAGGAGGTCAATAAATGGCCGCTATTCGGAGAGGAAAGGAAACAAATAGACAGGGTGGACTTTGAAGGAGGAAATGCAGTGAAACTGAAGTAGATGAAGAGGTTGAAATCTACAGGAGGGTGAGAGTAGCAGGCTAACCCCTCCTCCATGACCTACCAGGCGAGGCATTTGGGAGAAGTGGTATCCTCCAAAACATAGGGCAGCAACTGAAACAGAGCCTTTCAGGACAGAGCCAGGTTTCAGTTAGTGAAAGCAGGTGGAAAGAATGAGAGATGAAGAGATCATGGATGTAAGCAATCTTGTTGGAGATAGAGTAGGCATTCCACAGGGGGCATAACTGGCTTATCTGTACTGACTCGATTACCAGAGCAGCTACTAGATCTACTACACGGTGTGGTGAGTTATGCCAAGAAACAAACCAAAACCGAGGAACAGACCAGGGTTCAACTGTCTGCAGTGAAAAACAATCCAGAACAAACAACCCAAAAAAACTGCAGACTTTGTACACGATGCAGGCAGACTTTATTATGACAAGTAGATCTTTGATTAAAAACCTTACCTGGTAAAAGGTTTTTAATCAAAGATCTACTTGTCATAATAAAGTCTGCCTGCATCGTGTACAAAGTCTGCAGTTTTTTGGGTTGTTTGTTCTGAGTTATGCCAAGAGCCAGTGGTGCCCTCTTAGGACCTGGTGTACCTTGGGGTGCACTTCAACACCAGGCAGGAGACCATCTTTCTCCCAGATGAGTGCATGGAAAACTTACAGTCACAATTGAGAGTGCTGTGCTCTTAGCAGGGCCTTCAGGTCTGGGACTATCTACTGTACAGCTCATTAGGTCCATAGCAGCAACCATGCGACCATGCCAGTGGGCTCCTTACTACCAACTTCAAGATTCACAGCCCCTTGTTCAGATCATTCACTTGGTATTACACTCCCAGGCATCTGCAGATGGGCTTGCCTCTGGATTCCCCTGATTTGGTGATAGTGACCACCGATACAAGCTTTCAGACCTGGGAGCCCATTGTCTGGGAGGACTTGCACAGGGCTGTTGATTTTGAACAGAAATGTCTTGGATCATCAATTATCTGAAGATGAGAGACATTTGTTAGGTACTCCTGCACTTATTTCTCCTACTGGGCAAGGAAGTTTGAATTATGGCCAACATCATAATAGTGACATACATACATCAATAGACATGGAGGATCTCACAGTGCAGCTGTGGCACTGGAAGAGGGATGGGTAGAACATCATCTATCTCTACCATTTCCATGGATCACATTGCTGAATCAAAGAACAGGCTTTCTCAGAGGTAGACTTTCTCAGTCAGAATGTGCTAGACTCGGGGGAGTGGGAGCCCTGCAAAGGAGCTTGCCAGCTTCTAATCAAGTGCTGAGTTTTCCTGTGTTTTAATCTCATGGTGTCAAGGCACAGTACAATGTGCTTGAATTACCTATATGTAAATTGCTTTGAGTGTGGTTGTAAAACCACAAAAAATACTTGAAGTACCTTTATGTAAACCACTTTGAATGTGGTTGTATAACTATAAAAATGTGGTATACAAGTCCCGATCCCTTTTCCTTATGGTTTTTCAGCTACAGGAAAGTTGGTCAGTGTTGGCTCAAATGGCGATTGTTAGCTCAATGGCAATTTTGAGCCAATCAAGTAGGCAGAAGGGATTGAGCTTCCCTCCTGCTGTTTGCTCTTCCGAAGGTACAGGAGGGTTCCGGGGATGTGGGAGGAGGGCCCAGGAATGTTGGGGAGATGTGGTGGGATGTTGGGGGATGTCGGGGAGGTACGGGATATCGAGGGGATATCGGGATATGAGGGGGCTGACAGGATGTGGGGGATATCAGGGGGAGAGGTGTAGGGCTCTGTGACTCAGCTGATCCTGGCAGGGGGAATCCCATCAGCTGAGTCACCAGGAATCCCCTAAGAACATAAGAAGTGCCATCTCCAGAACAGACCCTAGGTCCATCTAGCCCGGCGATCCGCACATGCGGAGGTCCCGCCAGGTGTACCCTGGCATAGTTTTAGTCCCCATATCACTCTAAGCTTCTCATAAGGAGATGTGCATCTAGCTTACCCTTACCTATGTCACCTTATGCCACTCATAAGGAGATGTACATCTAACTTACCCTTAAATCCTAGAACAGTGGATTCTGCAATTACCTCTTCTGGGAGAGCATTCCAGGTATCCACCACTCGTTGCGTGAAGCAGAACTTCCTGATATTTGTCCTGAACTTGTCCCCCCTTAGCTTCAGTCCATTGTAAATAATTTTTTATCCTGCTCTATTTTGTCGATTCCTTTCAATATTGATGGGGATTCCTTTTACCGTGATCAGCTGATGGGAAGCCTATGGGTATTTTATTTTCACTCTTAGGGTGGTGGGAAGGGGTCATGACCACTAGGGGAGTAAGGGGAGATCATGCCTTAAATCCTCCAGTGGTCTTCTTGTCAGTTTGGGCACCTTTGTGGAACTTAAACACAACTCAAAGAGGTCTAACTGCTGGCATCTAATTTCCGTATAGGAAAGTTTTGATTATGGCTGGGGTACGTCCAAGTTGAAGTCCGCCCAATTTCTGCCCATAACACACTTCCTAACATTCCCTTTGCTCTCTGGACGCACAGCAGCTTAGAAGTGCTGCTGCACGTTCAGAAAGTTGGTTTTGATTATCAGTACTTGGACATCCCTGCTATTAGGACGTCCAAATGCCAACTTAGGCTGGTTTTTTGGACATTTTAAAATTTTGATTATGAGTCCCTTAGCCGTGCATGCATGTATTTGAAGTAATTTTAGAAGAGGTTCAGCCAGCATGCCAGATTTTGAAGCGGACATGTTCTGCGTGTGGTTTGGGCAGACCTTAAGAGGGTCATTTTCTAAAACATCACACAGATTAAGATGGCATTGCCCCTCATTGGACCACCAAGATGGCATTGTCCCTCACTGGACCACCTACTATTTTATATATAGATATTTTATATTATTATATATATTATATATATATATGTAATATAAATAGGTATTTTATAAATAGGTATTTATTGTACTTTCATGCATTTACACTTCCGAATAAGGTGTAAATGCATACAGGTGCGTTTTATCTATCCCCCAAATCTCTTCTCCCTAGTCTCAATAGGCCCCTTTGGCCAACCTCAGATCCTTTGTGAGGGGCAATGGGTAAATGTTCAGTGAGAGGGCCTCTTAAGGCTTTAAGTTGGAGGATGGCTCGGAGGGCTAAAAAAAGGATTTGAAAAGTTAGGTAGGTGTTGGACAATATTCAGCCAGGGCCCACATAATTGTCTTAGGCAGGCCCTAGCTGAATATCTGCCAGCACCCATTTAAGCTCGGCAAGCTAGCAGCAGAACAATTAACCCTGCGTATCTACTGCCACTATATCTAGGGCTAATGTAGCTGGTCAATGTTTTCACCTGCTCCTAGATATGCATGACTGTTAGCTCAGTTCTCATGTGGACCTGGGGTTTGAAGGAGTGATCAATGAAGGAATTGCGCTTACCGCTGTGGTGTTCAAAACCAACTCAAAAGCTAAAGTTAAGTTTGGTAACTCGATACCATAATCAGCGCCTTGCTTGTTTAGTACATATATTAGCCATGTAGTATGTATGTATGATAGACTAGTGGTCCTTAGTCTTAAGCAAATCTGGTGTTGTTTAGCCAAAAAGAATATGCATGAGGTAAATTTTCATATTCATCACATCTCCATTGTATATAAATATGTCATGTGGCTATCCTGAAAACCAGGCTGATTAAGTGTGCTTCCAATACAGGTTTGAGAAACATTTCATTACTCTGTTAAAGATATGTCTTCCTGTGTTTTATTACAGCTCCCAATTATTTTCAGCCAACTAGCTCTGCTCTTTTCTTCTGCTTAGAATAAAGAGTTTGTTTGCCGAGGTCATGACTATGAGAGACTGGAGGCTTTCCAGCAGCGAATGCTGAATGAGTTCCCACATGCAATTGCTATGCAACATGCCAATCAACCAGATGAGACCATCTTTCAAGCAGAAGCACAATGTATCCTCTTATGAAGAAGATAGGCAGTCATCCTGTTCTCACAGAGCCAGAAATTAATAACTAGAAACATCAAATTGATTTAAAAACTATATTTATTTGCTTGCAGATTGTGTCTAACAATTTTGGTACACACATGAAATTGTATGGTAAAGTTAGCTTTGTTAATAAAAAGATTTAACATAACAGGTATGATGGAGTACATGTTTGAAACCCCATAGAGGGATAGAGACATTAAGTGTATTGGAATCTTATAATGTATTAATTTATGTGTGATGCCATTACCAACATGTTCAACCAAGCATTTGATTGCATATAATTGTTTTTAGTTTAAGGATATTATTTTTGTTATTGAAAATGTTGAAAGCATGGGTGCTCATAAAACCACTTGTGGATGTTTGCAACAAATGCTGTTTGAATTCTCGGTGTCATTTTATAATTTTGTTCAAGAATTGGGTTTCAGCCCTGAATTCATCTTGACTCAAGCTTTCAACACAATCTAGTGATGCATTGCATATTAAGAATGTAAACAAAAGACAAAATTATTAAATGATATATATAAATGGTGTTTCTTGCTCTACATGGTAAATCATTGACATATATCTCTGATTCTTTAGAGCGGCAATTATGGTAGGTTTATTTCCAAACTACTTGCAGGCAGCTATATGTGGATATAAGCACAGTTTATAACAGATTGAAAAGATTGGGTAGGACCAACCTAAGTTCTGTGCAGCTGCACAAGGTGCAATGAAAGCATGGTGCAAAAATTGCTCCCTTTGTTGACTCCCCTGCAGTAGCTTGGCGCAGTGGGCAAGGCAAGGGCACTAGGGGGCTTGTTGCATAGGACATGATTGTGGCTCAATTTGCTCCTGGATTGAGCATATTCAGGGTAATTCTGAAACCTTTTTTTATAGTCTTCTAAGACTGCACATGACTGCTTAACAACATGGGTGGGTAACCATGGTCCTTGAGAGCCACAACCCAGTCAACTTTTCAAGATTTCTATAATGAATATGCATGAGATCTATTTGCATACAATGGAAGCAATACATTAAATGAATCTTATGTATATTCATTGTGGAAATCTTGAAACCTTGACTAAGTTGTGTCCCTCAAGGATTGTTGTTGTCTACCCTCTGTTCCTACAACTACATTATGTACAGTATAACATGGGAACCAAAGTTGAATTTCTGAAATACAAAGAAAAAGAAATGTCTCTAGTATGGGAATCCAGGTTCAATATGAATGTCCTTGTAGAAGCAAATAATCACACTACCAGTTACAGTACGTTCTTAAGGAATTTATGGTGCATATGGCCCACACTCTGCATTGACTGCTGTTGACTTTTACCAAACACTCAAAAGTGATTTGTTTGGGGGGTTTTATGCCTTAACTCTTTACGTACAGATCTGCAAATGTATGCGGTGACACCAGTTCCTGAGAGCCAGGAGGTCCTACAAAGAGAGACCATTCCTGATAACATCAAAAGTTTTTATAAAGTCAATCATATCTGGAGATTCAGGTATGACCGGCCTTTCCACAAAGGGACAAAGGACAAGGAGAATGAGTTCAAGGTATTGTGTATATCTTTAATTACTGGTGGTTAGGATGCAAGAAAGCAAATTACTTTCATTATTAGATTGTTAAATGAAGTTTGTGATGAGGCATTGTCCCTACAATGAAAAGTCGCATTTCATTGCTATACTAATGTAGTTTTAATTACTGAATTGTAGAAATTAGATAAATAAGTGTGAATTTGTTGAAAAATTCTGTGTGGTGCTGAGGGGATGTACGTTCAATGCCATCCACCAACCAGTCTGGGATCTTTTGGTGATATAATGTAGGGTTCCACACATTGCCTTGCAAGCAGCCAAATAGTACTAGGAAAGGTTTAAAATTTGACTATAATACACTGTCAGCCACTTGATACTAACATAGAACAGAAAGAAGTCACACACACTGCCTGTAAGTATAGAGAGGGATGCAATCTATATAGAGTGCAGGAGGATTTTACAAGTATGTGTTGATTATAAAACATTTTCATCAGTGTTCGTACTTGAGAACTTTCAAGCAGGTGTACATGTTCATGCCTGCATGAGTGCATGCAAGGCACATTTTCTGCCAGGGAAAGTAGTATTTTATAAAGATATATAGGTGCATATATGTCTTTATAAAATATCACCTAAGTAGGTGCCCTGCTATAAAATTAGCTTCCAGAGGTTAGATTTACTGATATGTGCTTCCACATTACAATACTAATCCTGTTAAAGTGCATAATTAGTAAATAAACACTTTATTAAATATAGCCCAAAGTATATAATTCCATGATAGTTTAAGCCATTGCAGCATATTCCAATTTTCACATATTAACTAGTCTCCCATAGTGTCACCTCTCCCCCTTGCAATCTGTGCAAAACTGCTGTATGACTCATCTTCTACCAACCTCGCTATGCTCATGTCACCCCTCTCCTTAATTCACTTCACTGGCTCCCTATCCGCCATCGCATACAGTTCAAGCTCCTGTTGCTGACCTACAAATGTGTTCTTTCTGCTGCCCCCTCAATATCTCTTCCTTTCTTCTCTCTCCTTATACACCTCCCAGAGAACTCTGTTCCTCAGATAAGCCGCTCATAGCTTTATCCTTCTCCTCCACTGCCAATTCCAGACTTGGTTCCTTTCATCTAGCTGCCCCCTATGCCTGGAATTAATTACCTTAGTTTGTCCACCAACCCCTTCTCTTACCTTGTTTAAAAGCAAACTGAAAACCCATCTTTTTGATATAGCCTTCAATCCTTAACCCTACTCCTCTGCCCTCCAACCCAGCCAACTGATTAACCATTACCTTTAACTATATCAATGACATCCTGTTTGTCTGTCTTGGCTGTTTAGATTGTAAGCTCTTTCGAGCAGGGACTGTTTTCTTCTTCTTTGTGATTCTGTACAGCGCTGCATACGTCTGGTAGCACTATAGAACGAATTAATAGTAGTAGTAGTGTATGTGTGTGTATATATAAAACAGCTGTTACATGTATATTATCATACATGTTTAAAAACCATTTTAAAAAGGGAGCTGTTCGTACTTGGAGAGGTTCACCATGTCTTAACTAAGCAAGGGGGGATTGTTTTAGGTAGGCCAAACATATGAACATGTATTCCTTAATTTATAAACAGAATACCAAGCACTCAAACTATAGCAATTAAATTTTCCTACCATACTAAAACGAGTCTTTCCAAGATGCAAAACTTTCCCCAGTGTTGTTTCTCCTACTCCCTATCCTTTCAAAAATTGTAGTTCTAGCTCCTTTTCTCACCCTCATGCCATTGTCTCCTTCACACAATCCCTGATTCCTCCCCAGGGTATTAGATTGTAAACTGCCCAGAAGGCTCACCCAAGATGCAGGATAGTGTAACTTAAATAAACTTGGAAATTTAGAATACCTACATATAGACAAGAAAAAGTCACATCTGCATTTACACCTGTTCCAAGGCACAAATAAATATCTGCTGGAAAGACAGATGTGAAGGCCAAGGACAAACCCACCCAGTGGCGTAGTGAGGGAGGTTGGCATCTAGGGTGGTGGCACCCGGCATTACCATGCCATTCACCCCATACTCTTCCCCACTGTTCTATGCATCCCCCTTATCCCCATGTACCTCGTGAAATGTTTACCAGCACGAGCAGCATCTTCCACCTGCTGCTCGTGCCGGCCTCGGCTCCCTTCTGACGTCATGTCCCTTCTTATCCTCTCAAAGACTCTAGTGGGGAGCAGAAGTGAGCCCCAGTCACTCCTACACTGTCCAGCTCTCAGGTTCAAAATGGCACTTGAGTCCGCAATTTCAATGGAGCAGAAGTGACTGAGGCTTGCTCCCATGCCAGTCTAAACATTGGGAACCCCACTAAGAGACAAGGCTATGGTAGGGGCATGTGGGGTGGGGGAGGGTGTTTTACTGAGATATGGGGTGTTTGATAGGGCTTTGCGGTGTTAAGGGGAAGGAGATCAGTAACTGAAACATTAGAAGGGGACAGATTGGATGATGTTTCAGTGATATTGGGGTGGGTATTGAAAGATTAGGTATCTTACTTCTGCTAATCTTCCTTCTTGTAAATCTCCTCTGGAGACTGAACTCGAGGGATCTTGTATGTCTGGTAGCTTCTACTGCAGGGCTACTAAAACTTGCTCTCTCCCCTTTGGGCTACCTGCCCGGGAGTTTCCTGTCATGCTTAGTTAGTAGAAAAGCCAGGTAGATCTATGACAATAGGAAAAAGAAGAAAAGAGAGGGCGCGGGAACTCCCGATACCAGTCAATTCTGCTCAAGAAATTATTACATTAAAAACCACGGCCAAAAAATGCCAACTCTAATCAAACATATAATGTGAACATTATAAAAACTGTAAAACATAGGAAATTTATGGAATGTAGACACAGCCCGAAGATCAGAAGGGACACCCCCCCACCCCCTCACCAACCCTTAAACCTTACAAAGGGGAATACACATGTAATTCTTAGTGAGGCTAGTCAAAGACAGAAATCCAGCTTACCAGTTACTGAAGAGGCGACCTGCAAATCGGACAAAACAGATGGGCGGAAGTTCAGCCTCCAGAGGAGATTTACAAGAAGGAAGATTAGCAGAGGTAAGAAACCTAATCTTTCATTCTTGTACAATCCCTCTGGAGGCTGAACTCGAGGGACATATCAAAGCAGTCCCAAATCTCAGGGGGGGCCCAATGAGCTGCTGCGAGAACAGAAGCGCCAAAGGTCGTATCAGCCTTAGCCTCCACATCAAGCCGGTAAAACCTGGAAAAGATATGAAGGGAAGGCCCATGTGGCAGCCTAACAAATCTCCTCAGACGAGACCACATGAAATTCAGCCCACGAGGAAGCCATTCCTCTGGTAGAGGGAGCCTTCACCCCAAGGGGAGGCTTCTTCCCTGCCGCCACATAGGCTGAACATATCCAACGCAAAATGGTAGCCTTGGAAGCAAGCCGACCCTGACGCGCAGGGCCCGCCAGGACAAACAGATGGTCCAACAGACGGAAGTCATAGTGGCCTCTAGTTATCGCAAAACACGGTCCTGAGACTTGGAACTCAAAGGAACAAAGGCTGGCAGACAAACTTCCTGGTTGACATGGAAAGTGGAAACCACTTTCGGGAGAAAAGAAGGCAGTCCTCAAAATCACTACAGATCAGGAAGTCGGCTGGACTTAAAGAGCCTGCGCACCATCTGATCCTCTCCCAGAACGCGGAAATCAGTGTTCTGGGAATCTCTGAGATCCGCTAAGCTAGCCACATCAACGGACTCCACTGAAGATCCATGCGACAGCAATGGCATAAAAATTGATGCAGGCACCAAGGCAATAGCGGGGAGCTACTGCTGGCATTCAGGTGGACCAGCAAGGGAGCAAATGGACATGCTAGAATCCAAAGGCTGAACAAACTGCCACACCGGAGTCATAGAGGGAGATACAGGCATAGCCCTTATTCTCATGAAAGCCTGATATATCATATCCACAAATCCGGCGGAAATTAATCCCCAGCGGCCAGAGCCGATCTGCAGGACTCAGATTTTGAATGTTTAGAAGACTTATGAGATTTTTCCCTGTAACTGCGCTTGCGTTTCGCAAAAGTTCCCTCTTCGCCCAAGTTTGGCGCCCTGGATGCTGGAATCACATCTCCGGTGGAATTGGATGAAAGCAGTGCTTCTCCGGAGGAGGATAGTATGGAATCCACACAGAGTTCACACCCCTTGTGGGCCACTGCATACAGAATACACATCTGCAAATCTGCAAGCCATCCGCCACATTTACAGCATGAGTCCATGCCATCCTGTCCTGAGGTGGCCATCTGTGAAGTTTGGAGCAAAAATGAAGCTTCTAAGTCCAAAAAATATAGTTTTAAAAACTTTTAAAATCCAAGATGGCTGCCGCAGGTGCCGATTTTGCATTAAAAATGCCCGGGGGAAAAAACGCAGGAAATCGTGAAAAACAGAACTTTTAGGATTTTACAGGTGGGGGGACTACGGCATGCAAGGAAACCACCCAAATCCTCAATTTCAGCACCCCTCATAATCATCAAACTCTGACTCACAGACACCACAGAGAGCTGTGCTACAATGAAAGTCTATGGCAGCCTGCAATACACAGTACAAGTAAGGAGATCAGTACCTCAGGAGCTGATTAAACTGTATTTTTTAGGTCTTCTGACCGCCTCACCTTCCTGTCACCACAGATCACAACCACAAGGACCCATCAGGGAAATTAGGGAAGACACGCGGTCCGGTTCCGATCCCGGCGTACCTCCATGGAACCATAGCAGCCTGCACTCTACCCCATTGCTGACGAACGAGGGGAGAGATGGCTCCCGATCCTGAAGACTTGATCCAATCTTCAGGCTGTCTAGAGGGCTTACTGCAGTTTAAGCTCACAGAAGCAGACAAAATTTAAAATGTCTGCGATCTCCCGACGAAGGATGACTCGCACAGAGTTGATCCGCAGCATGTGGGCAAACCCACAAAATAAATAAAAAAAGACTAGGAATTGAAAACAAATCATGAGCAGAAGAGACTGATTTCAACCATACAGAGAAGCTGCATGTTCAAAACTGAGCATGATAGGAAACTCCCAGGCAGGTACCCCAAAGGGATAATTAATTCCAAAGGGGAGGGATCAAGTTTTAGTAGCTCTGCAGCAGAAGCTACCAGATATACAAGATCCCTTAAGTTCAGCCTCCAGAGGGATTGTATAAGAATAGGGATTGTGGATAATAATGTGGTGCTGCTCCACTTTTTTCCCCATGTGCATCTTTTTGAAATTATTGCTCCTACTATATGTGGAGATCATAAAATATACAGGGTCCTGCACCTGTTTTATCAGAGGCTCTACTTTTGGCAGAGCCTTTTGTAAAAAGACAGAGGGAATTCTCTATGGCCCGGATTCACTAAAGTCAGCAATTGTAGCTAAACTGCTGCTACCCACCTAATTCACTAAATGGCCCACTGCATGTTTTTCCCCATTTTCCAATCCGATCCAACTCATGCAAATGAGTAAAGCCCGTGCAAAATAGCCAAGCAATTGATTCACTAACATTTGCTTGGCTAGTTTGCATCGGGTTTTATGATCCTAAAACCTGACTGCTACAGACCTGTCAGTAACTGTGTTACCAACAACGAAATAGGGGGTGTAAAGGATAATTTATAATATCTTTATTCAACAATTTCCTTTTGCACATCAGTGTCTTCAGTTATTTACAATTAATAGTTTAATTTTTATTAGCCCACTGTTCTAAATATGTGAACAATACCCTACTTTAAAAATAGGACTCATCCCCAAAATCTATAGAGAGGTTGAAGTATCATAAATATGCATAATTCTCAGTAAAGAGACCTCTTATAACTTAGATGTTATTTCAAGTCCTCATTCTGAATGCATGTGATGTAATCATTTACTTCAAGACCTACTTCCTAACCTCAAATTTAATTACTTATTTATTTAATTTTTATTAAGAAATTAGTTAAAAGACTAACTAGCTAACTGGGGGTGCAATCTTTTACTCAATATTTAACATTATCAATTATGTGTCTCTAAATATGAACTTTATAAAACAGCAACAACACTTATCTTGGTGGCTTTCCCGCCAAAACCAACGTTGGTGGACCATGCAGGTCTGCCGGTTTTTTTCACAGGTCTACGTGTTTGTTTTTATTCATTTTTTTTTCATGGCAAAGATATTATGCATGTATTACACATGCAAAATATCTGCCCCATAAAAAAAAAGAACAAAAACCAGGCAGATCTGTCAGAAAACCGCACACACCCCCCCCCCCCCCCCCCGACAAATGTGCCCCCCCCCCCCGGCATGTGGCGACCCACAAATGGCAGGAGGGATGCCCACTCCCTCCTGCCATCAGCACCATCAGCCTCTTCTCCCCCCCCCCCCCACGGCCGGCTGGACACCCCCTCACCGAACACCCCCGCACTGTGCCGAAATAGCAGGAGGTATGCCCACTCCCTCCTGCCGGTCAGGTCTCGTCACTGCCACCCTCCCTGTACCTTTAGTTTGGAGCAGGAGAGGTTTTCAGTCTCTCCTGCTCTTCTGCCGCCCCCCCCCCCGTCAGCAATGCAAGCCATAGGCCCTGCCCTGATGCATCATGTGATGCACGGGGTGGGGTCTAAGGCCCTGATTCTCTCAGGCGCTTTGGGCTCTTTCCTGAGGCACCTGAACTAATCAGGGACTTCCTTAGGGAAGAGTCTGAGAAAGTCCCTGATTGGCCAAAACAATGGCCATTCAGGGACTTCCTTTGACTCCTTCCTACTCCACTCAGGATTCCGTAGACTTCAATCATATCTCCCCTCAGCCATCTCTTTTCCAAGCTGAAGAGCCCTAACCTTTTAGTCTTTCCTCATAGGAGAGGAGTTCCATCCCCTTTATTGTCTTGGTCACTCTTCTGTGTACCTTTTCTAGTGCCGCTATATCGCCTGCTGGGTGAATCTCTTGGCAGCCTCATAAAACTTTTGATTATCCATGCAATACAACTAAATCTAGGTCAGCCCACGTTCAGTTCAAATCCCATCCTCACCACTCTTTCAAAAACGCCCCTTTTAGCTCTCGATGCACAGCGGCATCCAGAGGCCAAAAATCTCTGGATACATCTAAAAACCTGTTTTGATTATCAGCACTTGGACGATCTGTCTTTTAGGTCATCCAAGTGACGACTTGGGCAAGTTTTTAGATGTATTTTGTTTTGATCATGAGCCCCATAAGTTCTTTTTCCTGCATTGCTATTTGAAGACTATTTGGTTTGATCTCAATGTTACCCATGAACTTTGTATTCTGTTACATTAAGGTTTTATTAGTGGTGACATCATGCTCAAGCTTCACTTTTAGGTTGATTATCTCAGTTACAAAAGACTGTTTATCATCTAGGATCTATGTATTCTTGATTTCTAAAGCAGCCTTCTCTTCAGAAACAGTTTTGTGCTTCTCTCTAAGCTCAGAAAGCTTTAGACAGGTTAAGTCCAACTCTACATGTAAATTATTTATTGTTTCTTTCAGCATCTGCTAAGTAAGGTCAGCCTCATTTGAAGACTTCTGAAATTTTTCAGCAATGACTTTATTTTCCCTTGCAAGTTCTTTTTCCGCTAACAGTCTATGCTCAGAAGAAATGAGCATTTCTTTCTCTTGCAGCAATTGGACCCGCTCACAGTATGCTACTTCCCTGCTCATTTTCATCTCTTCGAGAAGTTTGACAAGTCCACCACTGGACACCCAGAGCTCTATGTTCTCTGTAATAGATTTGTCAAGCTGCTTATCGATTGCTTCATGCTCCATTTGCAGTGCATCCTTTGCCTCATTTAACATCTGCTTCTCCTTGCAATATTCTTCTACAGTCATATGCAAAGGTTTTTTTTGTTTGTTTGTTTCATCAGGAGCACTTGCCTTTCTGATCGCAGGCCTTCATTGATGTGCAAGAGGTCCTCACGCTCCCTTCTTAAAAATATAGATTCACATTCAAATTCTAGATACTTCTCCTGGAAGGAAATTTTTTCTGCAATAGTAACTGCTGTTTCTTCTGCCATTTTCTGTAGTGCTGCATTGGAAGATTCCACATAGGCTACCTGCCCCTGTAATTGGTAGTCTTTGCCTTCTTCAGGCAGATACTTAATTCCATGGCTTCTTGTGTTTTAGCTTTCAGCTGAGCTTGTAGCCAGACATATTCTGGCTCTGGCACCATTCTCTCTCTTTCTCCAGCTGTTCCTCTCAGTAGATGACAGCAATTTCTAAGGAGTGGAGCTCCTCTAGTTTTGCTTGTATTTCTGTTACTGCCAATTCCCTCCCCTGGGACTGGGCACTCTGCTCCTTTATCACCTTTTGGTTTAGGGCCATCCAGAGTTTGACATTCTCTGCAATGTGTTCTCACTTTCTCTTTCTTTCTCTTTTTGATTTTTCAACTGGTTTTCCATCATCACCAGTTGTCCTTGGAGGACTTTCTTCTCCCCCTTTAACTGGAGCACATGCTCAGCCGTTGACCTCTAGTCATCTATTAAAGTGGTCAGCTGCCTCCAGCTCATTAGCCAGATCTTGAGGTGGACTTTGAACTTCCACCTGGTGATCCTTCCGGGGTTCTGTCTCCTCTTCTGGCTGCAACATCAGGGATGATAGCCAATCTCCTCCTTTAGTGACTCCAAATCACAGGGATGGACAACACTCCATCTCTTGGGCTTTACCTGAGGCAGGGTTTGGATCACTTCCCGGTGCACCTCATTGGTCTCCTTTCTTTATTTGGAGTTTTTGGGCTTCAGTTTCTCAGCACACCAAGGTTCACAACCTGCTTCCATCTGCTGACTAGCCCCTTTTCTGCCTCCTGCTGTCTACTGGTTATGCCAGGTGATCCATGTCATTGCTTCTCTGTGACTGCTTTCTGGACCTCTTTCCAGCTGCTTTCTGGTTTTTCTATGGGTTCCAGTCCCAGAACTGGTAGTTCTCTGACTCCATAGAACTCTGCTGCACAGTTAACTAGACTTCTTGCCACTCCAACTCCCAGATCCCCAACTTAGAATTTTACTTTACTAGCAGCCTGTATTCTACCAGTATATCCTGGAATGCTGACTTTTAAGCAGCTACTTCAGGATTTCCAAGTGCTCCAATTACAGCCTATAGCTTTTAATATCCCACAGCTTGGAGTCTCTACTCCCTCTAGCTTGCTTTGCATTCAAGAGCTGGTCTTGTATCAGGACCCCTCCCCCCCTAGCTCCTTGTTCCAATCTGTATTTGCATCAGTTTTTCTGGCTTAACCTGTTCTCAGTAGTAAACTTCACTTTTACCAGCTGCAATCAGTGAGTTAATCAGAGTAGCTCTCTAGCCTACTCTCGCACTGCTATAGTTCACACACAAGCTGCCTGCTGGTCAGCAGCAGCTTAATTAAGCCTGTCAGTACTTTGGGTGTTTGTAGTTTAAGCTCACAGAAAAAAAATCCTGCTTATCTAGCACTGAATAAACTTCTTAAAGTCCCTGACTTGAGGCAAAGCTAATCTTCTTATCCCCTTTTCCCAAAAACCTAACCTCCTTTATTGAGGTCCCATTCTCTGGAGGTTTGTGGGTTGTCTCTTGTTTCAGAGGCAAAAATCCCCAAACTGCCACCATATGTAAGAGCCTGAGTGGACTTTAGGGTGAAGCCAGTGCACACACAGACTGACACGGATGAAAGCTACAATAAAATTTTACTTCATAGACCTGAGCCCTGTTAATTCACAGGCTCAGGGAAGGAAAAGTAGTCTCTCAATTTCAAAGGCAAACAGTCTCTCTCTAGTCAAGTATTATAATCTGGTTACAGCCAGACACCAGAACAAAATCCACATATATTCAGTATAAGAGGTTGACTTACCTTTAGCCAGCACCTTTAATATCCAACTCTTTAATACATATAGCAGACTTCTTATCCTGCCAGTCTCTCTCACCATCTCTGTCTGTGGAAATCTGTCAGCCATTACCTTGGCACACTCAGAGACTTTCTAGTCCCTTCCAGGGCTCCCTTTCAGGCCACAACTAGGAAAGGTTTCTATATGGAAGTCTCTTCCCTGGGACCTCTCTGACTAACTCACTGCCAAGGCATTTATCCTTCTTCTTGGCTGAGCCCCGCCCATCTGCCTCAACAGGATTGCATCACTCTCCCAATGTGTCTCAGTACTGAGCTGCAGAGGCTCAGTGCCTTCTGGGACCTGGGGTTTACCTATTCTTGTGCTAGCATCCCCTGTTGCCCAATGGTACACTAGCAGCCATGGAGATGGAAAATCTCTTACCCCCTAACACATGCTCTCCTATATTAAAAAGTTTTTTTCATTTACATTTGTGTCTGTCTTTTTTACGACTACTACTATTACTGTATTTCTTTAATGCTACTTCTATTTCTATAATGCAACACTGTACACAACATTTGTATGAGACAGCTCCTGTTCAACAGCGCTTACAATTTATTCAAGACAAACAGGAGAAATAAGAAATGATTTATTATTGGCAAGATTAAAGCAAACAGGGGTACTGAACAGATGAATAGGAGGTTAAGAGCTAAAAGCAGCCTCATTAAGGTGGGCTTTTAGTGTAGATTTGTATTCAGCCAGAGAAGGAGCTTAGCATACTGACTCAGGAAGTTCATTTGAGGCATACAATGCAGCAAGATAAAAGGAATGGAATCTAGGTTGGTAGTGGAGAAGGGTACAGATAAGAGAGACTTTCCTGATGAATGGAGTTCCCAGATAAGGGTGTTGGGAGAGATAAGAGAGGAGAGGTACAGAGGAGTTGCAAAATGAATGGACATGTAAGTCAATAAGAGGAGTTTGAACTGTATTCAGAAACGGAACGAATGAAGTGACTTGAAGAGAAGGGGTTGTGTGAGTGTAGCCACACTGGCAAAAGATAAGCTGTGCAGCAGAATTTTGAAAAGATTGAAAGGGAGAGAAATGTTTTAGTGGGAGACCTGTGAGAAGCCAGCTGCAGTAATTTAAGCATGACATGATGAGAGTGTGGATAAGGGTTTTGTGTTCAGAAACAAAAGGGACAAATTTTGGTGATGTTATAGAGCACTGTTCTTCAATCGCCGGTCTGCAGAAAATTCCTGCCGGTCCGCGCAGGACCGACGAGATCAACATCTCCAATTTCCTGCCGGTCCGCGCAGGACCGGCAAGATCGACGAGCTGTAGTCCGCGCAGGACCGGAGAGATCATGGGGAGCCTCCGACAGTGTGCTTTCTCCCCTCCCAGTGGCTCTCCTTTCTTACCAACGCAGTGATTCAGGAAGGCAGCCTTGGGACTTTTGCTGAGTTGCAGCCGCCTCTAATGATGCAACTTCCGATTTCCTCAGAAGCGGTGCGACCCAACAAAGGGCCCGAGGCTGCCTTCCTGAATCGTGCTGGCAAGTAAGGAAAGTTGCTGTGAGGGGAGAAAGCCACTGTTAGAGGCTGGGAAGCTGCTGGGCATGGTAAAAAAAAAAAATAAATAAAAAAAAAGGGACAGCTGCTACTGGACCTGTTGAGGGATAAGGAGAGATGCTTGTCAACAGAAAAAACAACAACACTATTTTTTACCTGTAATAAATGTTTTCCATTGAAGGCAGGACTGATCAGACACACAGTCCTTCCTGCTTCCTGTGAGAGTTGTATTCCTTCCAGAGCTATGAGGATATCAGAAGGGCCATACACATTCAAAACTTTGCACTAATTCTGAGCATGGGGAGAGCTACTCCATCTCAGTGCTCTTGGATAATATCCATTTTTGTGCTTGATCAATCTTACTATGGAAACTAATTGTTATAAATTCATGGACAATGATGTATGGTTAAGTTGGTTAAGTATGTATTGATTAATTATATGTATATTACAGAAACTTTACCAAAAATGTAATGCTGATGGAAAATATGTTTATAAAATATGCAAGTACATACATGGAATATACCCAGACACATTTGCATCTTCTTTGGAGCACATGTAAATACATGTGTGCCACTTGGCAGAATCTGAGTGCCTATTTTATAGAGGCATATAGGAACCTATGTTTTCCTGCATAATATAAATGTCTTTCTGGAACTTTGATATATTTATTTATTTTATTATTTATATTTCGCATATCCTACAATTCTATGCGAATTACAAATTATTCAAGTACTCAAGCATTTTTCCCTATCTATTCCTGTGGGCTCACACTCTATATAATGTACCTGGGGCACTGGGTGATTAAGTGACTTGCCCAGGATTACAAGGAGCAGTGCAGGATTTGAACCCACAACCCCAGGGAGCTGGGGCTGTAGCTCTAACCACTGCACCATACACTTCCCAAATATATAAGTGCAATCTATAAGTGCCCTTTTAGGAAATTACTCCCCACATGTAAGCTACTGTATGAAAATCAGAAAGAAGTTTTTTAAGAAGATCAATATTCAGCAGGACTGATCCAGGTAGGAGTAACTCCTACCCAAATAAGTCCCACTTATCAGGGTTGTACAGCACCTAACTACGTCTCTGTGTACAACATAATTGGCTAGAGGGGATATTCAGCAGCACTATTCAGTTAAGTAACACAGTAAAAGATGGCAAAAAAAGACCCTCATGGTCCATCCAGTCTGCCCAACAAGATGACCGAAGCCCCACCCACCACTCTGTGTAGGCCTAGGTCACCCACATTTAAATACTGGTTGTGAAGTCACCACCATGCCAACCATATAGGCAGCCAAACATGATGGGGATGATATATGGTGTACTGCTGACTTCATTCAACTTATCAGCCAAGATACCTTCCCCTCCTCCTAAGCTGAACATTTCCCCCACTCACAGTATGTGACAGTAAAGTATTCAACACACTAGAGTTGTTGAACCTTCACCTGTCTCACCACTTGCGGGAAACAAACCTTACAAGTCTGTCTGGTATCGGCCTCTGCTCCCCCATGCTGGATTTGCCCATGTGTAGAGCACAGACTGTACAAGCCTATCCAGCATCATTGAGTATCCCTGGATAGCCCCACACAGGCAATTTAACTGGGCAGGAGCCTCTCCTGCCTGGTAAAATTGGTTTGAATATTGACCCCATAATTATTCTGTACCTTTGGATGAACATTAATAGCCAAAAAGTCTTCTTTGATAAACTTTCTTTATGATTATGCTATTATAAACTGAGTTTGGAGAGTAACTCCAAATGGAGTTGCAGTCAGATACACCTGGCTCTCAGAGAACAAGTTTGTTCCCTTGAGGATAGAGTTGCAGACTTGTAGGAGCTGAGGGAGACAGAGAGGTACAAAGAAGAGACCTACAGGGACATCATAGGGAAGCTCCACCTCCAGTCTGGCAGCCCCTGTGCTGCCTTGGAGGAGAGAGGTCTCCTAAAAGGAGAACATCACTTTGGTGATGCAGGAAATGATCCTGTAGCCAGGACCTGCCCACCAGGAGTTGCAGAACATTTAAGAAGTCCCAATAGAGAGGTTTCAAAAATGGTGAAAGAAAGCAAAGAGTGCTTATGAGGGAAGCAGAGTAAAGATGTCAAGTTATTCCTGTCATCATCTCAGCAGCTTGTAGATACAAGGAAAAAACACAGTTTGAAGTGATTTATACAAATTCTAAAAGTCTAAAAAATAAAGTAGGAGAGTTAGAGTTTATAGCATTGAATGATGAGGTAGATATAATAGGCATCTCAAAGACCTGGTGGAAGGAGGGCAATCAATAGGAGACTGTGTTACCTGGGTATAAATTATATCACAATGGTAGAGTAGATCAAATTGCAGTGGGGATTGTGCTATGTGTTAAAGAGGGAATTGAATCAAACAAAATAGACATTCTGCATGACACATATAGCAGTGTGGAATTCGTATGGATAGAAATTCCATGTGAGAAGAGAAGAAATATAAAGGCCAGGACAGAATGAGCAGACAGATAAAGAAATGTTTTCAGAGTCTAGGAAAGCTGGCAAATTCAGCAACAGTATAATAATGGATGATTTCAACTACACTTCTCCCTCCGTATTCACGGTTTCAGCAATCGCGGTTTCGATTATTCACAGTTTTTAGCTTGCTGGCTCCTCCTCCCAAATTACATCAGCATGCATAGAGAAATCACCTATTCCAAGCGTTTATAGAGAAAATCGCTGATTCCCAGTGCTTTCTTCACTGTGTTTTGCCTCTCCTTCAGGAACAGGCCAGGTCTCCTACCATGTTATTCGCGGTTCCACCATATTCACAATGGTTTTTAATAGAAAATAGCGAATAACATATGAAAAAGGTATTTGCAGTTTTTCTGCATTCGCGGGTCTGTTAATTCCCTATCACAGCAAATACAGAGGGAGAAGTGTACTCCTTTGATTCATGTTTGACTGCCTCTGAATTGAAAGATATTCATTTCCATTCATACATCTCGTAAGGGCAGATTTTGATGAAGTTTTCTTCTTCTTTTTTCCTTTTGTGCTTTCCTACTGTGGATTGGGAAAGTATATTGCTGTATAGTTGAAGGAGTTTTTTGACTTATGATGAACTGAGGGCTCACTCTTTTTACAGCTTTGCTCTGTTATGATGAGTGCCTCATTGTAATTGAGGTCTTTTTCTCCTTCACAGTAGTTTGTAGCAATTGTACTTCCCATTCTCCAGTAGAAGGAGATAAAATAATTTTTGTGTATATTGTGGTAGATTTATCTTATCTAGGGTTAGTGATTTCAACTACCCCAACATTGACTGGAAAAATATTACATCAGGGAGGTAAAAGTCCTAGATATCATAAATGACTGATCATCAGTAAGGATAGACTCCTGACGCAGCTACTGGCAAAACAGGGGTTTCCCTGTCAGGTTAGGTTTGTAAGGTCTGCAGTGCCCTAGACTTGAGTGTGAATTGGGTGAAGCTTGGGAGTTCCAGTACAACACAAGTTGCCGCTAAGTGACTGTTTCTCACGACGACTTGTTTTTGAACTTGAACTTTTTTTTATCTATATCTGTTATTATTAGGAGTGTCCTAAGCTTTGACAATTAAGTCCTCCTATGCCAAATCATCTGTGCAGCACGAGGGTGCATGGTTTATGGAAGAAACTTTTTCAATGGAGTGGAGATTTTTTTTTTTACCAATGAAGCATGACTGATGCTTTTCTCCACTTCTTTCATTTGGATGGTGTATATGGGTAGCTCCTTAGGTTGCTTGATAAAGTACGTTTGTATAGAGTAGTGATTAATCGTACTTTCTTCTTATAATTTGAGAGATTTCATCTACTTCAACATTGACTGGATAAATGTTACATTGGGGAGGTAAAATTCCTAGATGTCATGATTGACTACTTCTTGGAGCAACTGGTCCAGGAACCAACAAGAGGGGAAGCTATTTTAGATTTGGTCCTTAATGGAATGCATGACATAGCACAGGAAGTAACTGTGTTGGATCAGTTTGGAAACAGTGATCATAACATGATCAAAATTGAGCTGATAACTGGATTGACGTAGCTAAAGAAATCTACTGTAATGGCATTTAATTTTCACAAGTGTGATTACGATAAAATGAGGAAATGGTTAAAATGAAGCTAAAAGAGTCTGTGGCAAGTCAGAAATGTAAACCAGGTTTGGATGTTGTTTAAAAATACCATCGTGGAAGCCCAGACCAGATGTATTCCATGTATTAAAAACGGTAGAAAGAAGAGAAAATGAGAGCCGGCGTGGTTAAAAGGCAAAGTTGAGAAAACATCATTTAAAGAATGAAAAAAGGATCCCAATGAAGAAAATAAGAAGAGCCTTAAGCACTGGCAAGTTAGATGCAAACATTGATAAAGAAAGCTAAACAAGAATATGAAGAACAACTTGCCAAATAGCCAAAATTTTTTAGGTACATCAAAAGCAGAAAACTTGTGAGAGAATCCATGGGACTGTTGGATAATCAAGGAGTAAAAGGTGTGCTCAGGGAGGTTAAGGCCATAGCGGAAGAAGATGCAAGAGATCTACCTGAACCGGAAATGGTTTTCAAGGGTGATGATGTGAGGAACTGAAAGAAATCTCAGTGAATCTGGAAGATGCACTAACCAAATCGACAGATTAAAAAGTGATAAATCGCCTGGACCGGATGGTATACATCCTAAGGTACTGAAAGAACTTAAACGTGAAATTGCTGATCTGTTGTTAGTGATCTATAACCTGTCACTAAAATTGTCTGTAGTACCTGAAAATTGGAGGGTGGCAAATGTTACGTCGATTTTTTTAAAAAGGGTTCTGGAGAGATCCGGGGAATTACAGACTGGTAAGCCTGACCTCAGTGCAGGCAAAATAGTGGCAGCAATTATAAAAATAAAAATTGTGGAACATGTAGATAACCATGATTTAATGAGCCAGAGTCAGCATGGGTTCAGCCGAGGGAGGTCTTGCCTCACCAATTTGCTCGACTTCTTTGAAGATGTGAATAAACATGTGGATAAAGGTGAGCCGGGAATGTAGTGATTTTCTGAAAGCTTTTGACATAAGAGGCTCCTGAGAAAATTAAAGAGTCATGGGATAGGAGGCAATGTTGAATTGTGGATTAAGAATTGGTTATCGGACAGAAAACAAAGGGTAGGGTTAAATGGCTATTTTTCTCAATGGAGGATGACAAATAGTGGTATGCCCCAGGGATCTGTACTAGAACGGGTGCTATTTAACTTATTTATAAATGATCTGGAAATTGGAATTACGAGTGAGGTAATTAAATTTGCAAATGACACAAAACTGTACAAAGTTGTTAACGCATGCAAACGGTGAAAAACAGCAGGAAGACCTTAAGAAATTGGAAGGCTGGGCGTCCAAATGGCAGATGAAATTTAATGTGGACAAATGCAAAGTGGTGTACATTGGGAGGAATAATCCAAATCATAGTTACAGGATGCCAGGGTCCCTCTTGGGGGTACAAAGAAAAAGATCTGGGTATCATCATGGACAATACGCTAAAACCTTCCACCCAATGTGCAGCAATGGCCAAGAAAGCAAACAAGATGCTAGGAATTATTAGAAAAGGGATGGTAAACAAGACTAAGAATGTTATAATGCCTCTGTATTGCTCAATTGCACGACCTCACCTGAGTATTGCATTCAGTTCTGGTTTCCTATTTCAAAAAAGATTTAGTGGCACTAGAAAAAGTTCAAAGAAGAGCAATCAAGATGATAAAGGGGATGCAACTCCTCTCATATGAGGAAAGGCTATACAGGTTAGGGCTCTTCAGCTTGAAAAAGAATAATAATAATAATAAACTTTATTCTTATATACCGCCATACCCATCGAGTTCTAGGCGGTTTACAACAATTAACAAATGATCTGCATTGACAAGCTTATTTACAACATGTTACAAGCAGATTTACAAACAAATTACCAGCAGATTTACAGTAGATTACAACAATTTTCAATTTACCACAATCAGCAATGAAGTTACCACAATTTACAGTAGTCTGCAATGAAAGGAAGATGTACAACAGTTTAACTGAAAATTGCGGCTTAGATCAAACTAGACAAGGGAAGTAGAGAGAGGGTCAAGGGGGAATCAGGTGTGGGAGGAAGGGGTTGGGGGTGGGGCCGGGGTTATGTGAGGTGAAGGGATTAAATAGGAGTCGTGTTTGTTGAATAGGTAAGTTTTTAGTAGTTTTCTGAAGGCAAGGTAAGTGGGGGCCTCGAGTATCATCTGGGCCAGCCATGGGTTCAACTTGGCTGCTTGGAAGGCGAAAGTTCTTTCGAGGGATCTTCTGAGAAGGCAGTGTTTTGGCGAGGGGAAGGCGAACAGTTGAATTCTGCGTGCTGTCCTGTTGTTGCAGTAAAGGTTGAAGTGGGTATTTATGTAACTTGGGGAAGAACCGTTAACCGATTTGTAACAAAAGCATGCAAATTTAAAGAGAACTCTAGATTCTAATGGCAGCCAGTGCAGTTGGTGAAAGAGATGGCTGAGAGGAGATGATTAAAGTCTACAAAATCCCGAGTGGTGTATACCGGGTAAAAATGGATCAATTTTTTTTACTATATCAAGATTTACAAAGACTAGGGAGACACTCAATGAAATTACAGAGTAATACTTTTAAAACCAATAGGAGGAAATATTTTTTCACTTAGAGAATAGTTAAGCTCTGGAATGCATTGTAAGACAATGTAGTAAGAGCGGTTAATGTACTGATGGTAATGATGGATGGGGGATAGAATTTTTTTCTTTTGTATAGATTCTGATTGTTTATAAGTGCTTATTTGATTATTATTTGTATGTAAATTGTATTGCACTTTTTGTTGGCATTAAAAACTAAATAAAGTTAAAAAAAGGAGCGGTTTATGTAGCTGTTTTAAAAAAGGTTTGGACAAGTTCTTAGAGGAAAAGTCCATAATCTGCTGTTGAGACAGACATGGGGGAAGCCACTGCTTGCCCTGGATTGGTGGCATGGAATGCTGTTACTATTTGGGATTTGCCAGGTCTTTGTGTCTTGGATTGGCCTCCGTGAAAATGGGATACTGGGCTAGATGTACCATTGGTCTGATCCAGTAAGGCTATTCTTATGTAATGTAATGTAATGTAATTTATTTCTTATATACCGCTACATCCGTTAGGTTCTAAGCGGTTTACAGAAAATATACATTAAGATTAGAAATAAGAAAGGTACTTGAAAAATTCCCTTACTGTCCCGAAGGCTCACAATCTAACTAAAGTACCTGGAGGGTAATAGAGAAGTGAAAAGTAGAGTTAGAGGAAAAATAAAAATAAAATAAACATTTTAACAAGACAGCATTGATCTAAATACTTTGGAAGGTAGAAGAGAGGAGAGAAAGGAATAGAAGCAGAAGGGGGAGCCGTTGAACAGTAGAATTCTGGAGAAATTTAAATGATAGAAATAGAACAAAACAATGACAAAAGGCAAAACAATAGATAAGATTAAAGATAAATCATAAGCTGGAAAGAAAAATAAAATAAAACTTTGTCTTCAATCCACGGTTTCAGCGTCAGTGATGAAGTGGAGCAAGTAAGTTTAGGAGGAGCGATTGACGTTTCCAGAAAGGGCTTATATTCTTATGTTCTTACTTCTTACTGATTTATTTGTGGAAGCAGTTTATCGTTGATCAATTTACTTCTGACCCCTGGCACAGGAATTTTGCCGAAACACAAGCCATGTCGGGTCTAGTAATAAAGTTGCTTCCTTCTTGATTGAGACTTGACTTCATTGTTCCTACTGTGGCCTTCAACACTCTTTCTACAGTGTCATAATTAATTTATAGTACCAAATTAAAAATACATAATTAGAGAAAAACTCAAATATCATCCAGATACATAATCAAACGAAACCATCAGTTCATAGAAAATGTGTTCATTTAAAGCCTGTAACTTAAAACAGTTTTATTACAAACAAACATTCTTACGATTGCTGGCATAAGCTTATTGGAGCAATATATCAAACCTCATTTTGAACCAATCAAGTTTTAAGCTTCTATTTTTACATAAAAATAATCAGAGGCTAGAACATTGAAAACGTCCATGTGATACATGATTTAATTCTTGAGTAATAATTTTCAGTTTATTTAACATAAAAAACAATGTTGCACCTATTATTTAAAGCCAACTTTGAAGTATTTTGTGCAGTAACATCATATTTGCTTCTGATTATTTTTATGTAAAATTCAGAACTGTTTCCTGTAAAACACTTGCATGATGTCTTTGAGGAACATCCTACAGTCAGCCCCAATGCAGCCTTACAAGACATTTACCCCCTCTTCTACGAATCCACGCTAGCAGTTTTTAGCGCAGAGAGCCGCGCTGAATAGCCTGCACTGCTCCCGATGCTCATTGAGTTCCTATGAGCGTCGGGAGCAGCACGGACCATTCAGCGTGGCTCCCCATTCTAGAAACTGCTAGCGCGGTTTCATAGAAGAGGGAGTTAGTATAAAATTGTGCATAGAATATACATAACTAAGCAAAAGGGAAAGAAAGCATTGGAGCTTTGGATAAACAATAACTGTGTAAAATGCAAAACATCTCCGGGTTCCTTTTTATATTCTTTCTTAAAATGCTTCTCTCTGAAATCACTGTGGTCCCAGGCATTGAAAACACTGTACATTATCAATTTGAATGGTCTTATTCAATCTTTCTTCTTGGAAGAGGGGAGTCAATTGGAGGGCAGGACTTACAGAGGCCTAGTGTAAATTTGTGGTGTTGGCTACTCTATTGATAAGAGAATGTATCATACAATTTTGGATGGATCTTTGGCACTGTCCTGGAGTAACACAATGAGAGAAATGGCAGAATGGATACTTGCCAACTGAAATTATCAATTTCGTTGGAGAAATTCCATTGCTGTAATATTTGGTATAGATATATCATCCAGTATGTTGCACCGTGTTCCAGATCTCAGGGCACTATTTGAGAATTTACTGTAAAAGGTGATATCGGGGGTGAGTATAGAGAAAGGGTGTTTGGCACAGTTTATTTTTATTTTTTTAAAGTTCAAGAGTTGGGTGGCATTGCTTTCTTTGTCATCTGTGCTATTTTGATTGTTTCAGTGCCCTTTATCTTATCTGGTAAGTGTTGGATCATATGCCTCACTTTTGAAAAAGTAAAGCTAGTTAAAAAGAAAAAATCAGAGCTTACCAGGTAACTGAGTCAAAATGAGGTTCTATAAGTTCATGCCAACAATATTAAGAATGTGATTGTAGAAAATCTGATTTTGGTTTTACACTGTTTCATTGCTTGTTGGTTATTTATAATAAAGTATCCTTTGTTTTCTGATATTTGGTTTTACTTTTTTTTTTCTATTTTGTATTATTTTTGTAATACATTGCCCTATATGACTCAATAATTAGAACCAGCCCTCCTTAAACTAGAGGAAAAGTAGTAGCCAATAAAAAAAGCCACATGCAACATAAATTTTATGTCAAAATAGTACTACTGTATCTCCTTTGCATATGTCAAATATTAAAAGTTTTTGTAAATATATTTGCTGCATTTCAGAGCCTCTGGGTAGAAAGAACTACATTGACCTTAGTACAAAGTCTACCTGGAATCTCTCGCTGGTTTGAAGTGGAAAAACGTGAAGTAGTAAGTATAAGCAACTACTATAACTACTTTCCATTAATTTCTGTGTTGAGCAATAATCTAAATTCTGCTTCAGGTCACTTATTTTATACTGTAAATCACCTTGAACCTATTTAGGCAGTGAGCAATTTGCAGAAAAGAACTCCATTAAAAAATAGAAAAGGAAAGAAAAGAAGAAAATATGTTTTTTTGTTTTTTTTAAATACATAAAATTCTATAACAATCAAAATATCAATAATAAAAGTTAACTAATTAATACAAACTGAAAATTTTATTAAAAATAAATAGCTACATTAATACAGATTGCAGTCCCAAACTCGTTTCTTCAATTTAAAAAAGCCAATTGAAAAAAATGCGCTTTTAGATGTCTTTTAAAATTTATATACAATTCTTCTTTTCTCAATTCTATAGGCAAATTGTTCCATAGCCGTGGAACTAAATTTAAAAAATGCACAATCTCTAGTTGAGGCAAGATGGGCCTTCGAGATATGGGGAACAGCTACCCTATTATCATTCAAAGATCGTAATAAACGCCTCGGTGCATAAAATAACACCAAGTTAGAAAGATATGATGGTTGTAACTGAAATAATGCTCGATGTGCCAACATCAAGATCTTAAATTTGATCCTAAATTTCATTGGCAACCAATGGAATTTCAGATACAAAGGTGTCTATATGCATGTCTATATGCAGATACAAAGATGAATATATGCATGGCCTAACAACCGAATCGCAGAATTTTGTACTGTTTGTAGGCGCTTCAGTTGTCCTATTCCTATACCTGTATATACTAAATTACCATAATCTAATTTAGATAGTACAAAAGCATGAATTAGCGTATGTAATGCTTTCTCATCCAGAAAATCTCAAATGGCTCTAAGCTGTCTTAGTGTCCCAAAACCTTTAGCAACCATGGATGAGACCTATTCCTCAAAATTCAAATGACAATCGATTATGATCCCCAAATACTTGAAACTGTTTACTAGCTTTATACTATAGCTATTTAAAGAGAGATCTAATTGTGGTGTTGCCTTATCTCCTGAGATACAACATGCTACTGTCTTTGGCATATTTAAAACCAATTTCTGTTCACTCAACTATTCTTCTATTCTTTTTAAACAATCTAAGAGAGGACCTAGATCAGGGATATCAAAGTCCCTCCTTGAGGGCCACAATCCAGTCGGGTTTTCAGGATTTCCCCGATGAATATGCATTGAAAGCAGTGCATGCACATAGATCTCATGCATATTCATTGGGGAAATCCTGAAAACCCGACTGGATTGCAGCCCTTAAGGAGGGACTCTGAGACCCCTGACCTGGATCTAATGTTGCAGGGGATAGTCTATAGTCAAATAAAATGTCTGCATAAATATATATACTAATTCCTAGTTCCTGAATTCGTCTTGCCAAAGGGCTCAGAAATATATTAAATTGAACTGGTGATAAGGCCGATCCCTGAGGTACCCCACAATCTGATGATCTATCCTGAGATGTTGATCCATCAGTGGCTACTCTAAAAGTACATCCTCGAAGAAATGCTGAAATCAATCCCAAACTACTCCTGATAGGCCAATCTCTTATAGAAAGTTTAACAAAAGTTCATGATCAATTAGATTGAACGCTGAACTCATATCTAATGATACTACCATAGTGAAATTCCCCCATCCAGGATTGAGTGAACCTCACTAAGAAAGCCTGCTAACACTGTCTCAGTACTGTGCATTGTCCGAAATTCCGCCTTTCTTGGATTAAGTGCATTTGTTGATTCTATGTAAGATACCAATTGTTCTAAAACTATCCGCTCTGTCAATTTTGCTAAAAAGCAAAGATTAGAAATTGTTAAATTAAGTTTAATATTGCACAAAATAGGATTCCATTTCACTGCTGAAGCAGTAAAGGTACACTGATCCCTTTGTGTCAAACATGGTTCTCAACTTGCAGTTATAATTTGCTGCTTGATTTAGGGCCATAGGAAATAAACATTAGCATGCAAGTTAAGGTTCTTTTGTACATGCTAAAAATAATGAACAATGGAAAAATACTTTATTGTGCATAGTCAAGGGTATTTTGAAAGTATATTAGCATGAGCATACAAAATTTGCAAGCCCACACATTAATATAACAAAAGACCACTGTAGGTGTTCAGAGATCTGAAACTAAAGAGCAGTTTTTAATCTCAAAAAGGTTTTTGCAACTAACCAATTGTTTTGAGGCTCATATTGATTTTTAGCCACAAATATCTGAATACCTGCAGTGGTCTTTAGCAATGTTCACTCTAAACCAGGGGTCTCAAAGTCCCTCCTTGAGGGCCACAATTCAGTCAGATTTTCAGGATTTCCCCAATGAATATGCATGAGATCTATGTGCATGCACTGCTTTCAGTGCATATTCATTGGGGAAATCCTGAAAACCCGACTGGATTGCAGCCCTCAAGGAGGGACTTTGAGATCCCTGCTCTAAGCTATGCAGGAGTCCGCCACCTACAGTCCTGTCTGTGAAGGGTGCTGTTTCAGTATCATATTTTCAATAGCAAGTTACATCCCTAGCAATTGAAAATGCAGTATTGAAGCAATGCAGTTAGAGGATTTCCACACAGCTTAGAGGGAGCACTGGCCTTTAGTTACACTTGAAGGACAGCAAAAACAAACTTTACACCTTTGGTAACCTATTGCAAAGGAAAATAGATTCATGTTTAAGTGCTCAACTGTCAAAGTGTGTTCTCTTCTGCCACCTTTTCTGTTATTCTCTCCCTCTTCTTCATACCACCCATATTCTGATGATGTCTTGTGAAAGCTGCCTTTGTGTATTTGGAGAGAGAAGTACTGGAGAGGGAGGACACTCAACCAGTTGGGTTTTCAGGTTTCCCACAATGAATATACATGAGATTGATCTAGGTACATAGGAGGAGACTGGCTGGATATGCCTTGAGGACTGGGTTGAAAACCATTGCCCTAGTAGAAGCACTTCCAAAAGAAGACCCTCTGCTTTTATCACTAGCCAGAGTGTAGGAATGAGCCCCCCACAAAAAAGCCTATCTTGAACACATGTTTTAATGCCAACAGTGGTCAGTAGTGCAGTAATCAGATCAACCCCAGCAATATTCCTGAAAATTATATTAATATCTTGGAGCCTGTCCTGCTTGTTAGTGCAGGTTACATTCATCACTTCTTTGAAGTGCAAATGTTAGTATATTTCTTTTCTGAGTTGAGACACTCATGCTTGGAGGCGGATACACTAAAGTGTCCAATCGTTTAACAAACGTCGCAAAACCAGTTTGACTGGTTTAGTGACCAACCAAATTTGTCAACCCAAAGTACAAAATGGCTCACCTTGTGGTTCTCTGTGTGTTCATGCATTCTCTGACTCTGCCATGCAAATTACCTCATTAGTATAAAAATGAGGTCATTAATATTAAAACGAGATATCCAATTGATAGCCTAACATCACAAAGGCATGCAATGACTGATAACACCGACTTGAAAAAAGCGACAGGTCTACCATATTTTTTCATTTGTTTTCTGTGGGCATAGATGTTGTATGTGTGTTTAACACATGCACAGTATCTGCTCCATAAAAAACTCAAGCCCCCTCCTCCCCAAGCACGCAAATTGCCGTGCGGCCCAACATTTAGAATACCGTATGCCAATTAATACACACACAGAGATGTATTTTCATAAAAATAATATTTATTCAATTTATATCCAACTAGACTTGAGGTTAAAATTAGAATTAAAATTAAAATGCAATTTATTATATGCCTTGCATGCATTCCCATAATCCCCATAAACAGTCTGTGGGGGAGATGTATCACTCATGAGACCAAAGTTGTCCATGCATGTGGGAAGGTTTCCACTTGAAAAAGGGTATCATAGTCAAGAATGGATTGGATTGAATAGTAAAATTAAAATGATTAGTGACACGTCTCTTTTAGTTGGTCAATGTTCAGCTAATACGTCACCTTAAGAGGCAGAACTTATTCAGACAAAGACATTCTGTATGTTCTGAACATATATATTCCTATTACAGTAATTTTAAAAATATTCTAGATATGTATTTATATTGCATAAAATAATATTACAGTGTATATTGTGGCCACCACTATAGCCTAAATCAGGGTTCCAGAACAATCCTGAAAGTAGCCACCAACAATGCCCCAGCGTGTGACCCAACAGGGAGTCACCCTGCAGGACTGAACCTTCAAAAACATTCACAAATATTTTCCCACAAGAATCAAGTCTTCACACAAGGAAGCAGAGTTTGAAAAATAAGTCAATTTTACTTATTCAATAAAGCAGTTAAGTAATTCCTCAATCTTTGTCACAGTAGTCAAGATTCCATGCCTCATTAAAGAAGAAAGAAAAGAAAACTGCCAAAACAAGAAGGCATGAAAACAAAACAGTTCACAAACAAAATCAAACTTTCTTCTTCTGCTTCTTAATTCTCAATTGTCTTTTAGATCACAGTTCAATACAGAGGTTGCTCTGCCTGCTCCAAAGCAGGTATGTCAGTACATCAGCAATAAAGTTCAGCATTCAGAATTCCTCAATTCACAATAAAAAAAAAAAACCAAAATAAAAGAAAGCCTCTGGCAACAATCTAGTTCTGCCAGGAACAGGAGAGTGTAATAGGTTTTGCAAAAATAAAGGCCTTAAGATAGGCTTTCAAATTCCCTCCCAAGGTGGAAGCAAAACCTCTCCCCACTTTACACTCCTAGCTTTCTCAAAGTTCCCATCCATTAAAAAAGGGAAAAAAGAAAACAGCACACAAACAGACCAAAAAACAAACACACTCACTGTTTGTGGCTGGAAGCCAAGTCCACCTGCATCAGCTCAGGGTAATTAGATTCACTGCCAGAACAGGCTTCTTGAAAATCCATAGGTTCATCCCTTAGGAGGGACAAGTCTTCAGCTTGTTCAGCCTCGAGCAGCTCCATGGGTTGTGGCCCGTTGTCCCTGTTTGGCTCAGGAGGATCCCTAGGGAGGCAAGGCTTAAACTTCCTCCCTAACCGGCTTCCTGGTCTGAATGCCAGTGCTGGCTTATGTAGTCTAGGGGCGTGCCCTGTTCTAGGTGTGTCAGCAGATCTCCAGGGGCCTCTAGAGCTCCCCTGGTGGTGGTTTGTACAAATCTCACTACCTTCCTCTTCAGAAATATCTGGCTCCTCCTGGTGGTCAGTGGCATTATTTCTCAAACTAACATCCTCGAAAATCCTGAAATTTTCTTTCCTGGATTTTACTTTTACTTTTTTACTTGGTTTGACTGGGACCTTGGCAGGCCTTGCGTCTGACTGGTCACAATATATATTTAAAAGAACTCCTTAGCACCACTTAAATTGACAATTTACCAAAGAAATGCAAACCGTAAAGAAAGGATATCTCTTTTCATCGGTACCCTTCTTATATAGTCTTAAAGAATGAATCACTGAGCTCTTTCTGACCAAGATAATTCCCTCCAGAAAAAGAGCTGACAGTTTACACAGACAAAAAGCCCCTCTGCATATCTTGCTGTGTTTACATTAGAATGTAGCCCAAAATCCGAGAAGGCAAGCAAGCCTCAAAGACAGAAAGAGAAATTCTGTCCTCCACACTCCATATATGGTCCCCATGGTAACAGTCCCTGGCCTCAGCTAAAAGTCAGCAGCTAAGGTCAATACCCATATGTTGCATCTGGGTTTTTCAAAATCTAAACTTTATAGTATTTATTACTTTTGTAAAACTAATAAATACTATAGTTTTATGTTTGAGTGTCACACCATACAGTCACACTTTTGATCATTCTTTCATTTGGGATCCCAAACATACATCCATATATTTATATTTCACATATTAAATAATTATTAAAGCACATTTAAGAGATACAGGCTTCCCTTGCTCAGGAGTGTGAGATCATATATCTTCATTACAATTACCAGAAGCCAGAGGCTCTTGTTAGTTCCCTGGGCATAGCAGTTTAGACAGAGAATACAGAAAAACCAGGCTTCAGGTGGGAAAACTGAAATGTGTTTCAACTGAACAAAGAGAGGAGAAAGAACACTTATAATTTTAAACCTTTACCTCTACAAATGGTTTATATACTTAATTTTTTCCTAAGTCTTGCTTAACCAACAAATTACACAATTATATGTATTATTATTATATTATGATGATTATTCTTACTATTAATTCCTAGTGTTTTTCTGGCTTTGGCTGTAATCCATATTCAATTTTTTTTTTTAAATCTCTTTTACAGAGAAGCACCTATCTTTTCATATGCTCTTAATTGGGCATTGGCCTTATCTACCACATTTTTATTTCTAACTCATTTACCCAGAATCATATAAAAAGTAGATGTCTGCATGTAGAAAAATCTACATCCAACTGGAGTTTCTTTTTCCTTTATTTATGCTTGCATGTATTAAACAAAAATACCTTGTACACTATCCAACCCAGGACAGCCTGCTGCATCCTATGCCAGAAAGCGCCAAATTACCCCCCAATGATGTCCCCCTGACAATAACCATGGGCCCCCCAATGACAGTGGCACCCTCTGATGACTGCTGCCAAACCCCCTGATGACAACCATGGGCCCATGATGAGAGCCGCTAAATCCCACCCCCACCCCTGACAACAATGCCCGCCCCCACCAATGATGGCAACAGCCCCCGAAAAATATGAGACAGGAGGAATGCCCACTCCTGCCTGCCTCAGCCACCCTAGTGCATCCGAGCCACCGGAACCATCCCCCACCCCCGTGACATGAAGGCCCCCTCCCACCAATACCCAAAAGAAGGCCCTGGTAGGCTGGGGGGAGTCAGCTCAGAACGATAAAGATAGAAGTCAATTGCAGACCTCCATCGAAGTAAAAGTCCAGGGACCAGAATTCTTGTGGTCCCCAAACTTTAAAAATTACCCCTTCCCCCAAGTTAAACAGCAATGAACAACAGTAGCAATGCTTGTAAACAAAGCAGATAGTCTCTCTGACCCACCATTACAACATGTTCAAAAGTAAATGTCTTCCCCATGGAGATGTCAAATAAGCATTCCAAATGAACAAGAATTGTTTCCGTCTTTTAGAATGGCCGTTTACCATTCACGCCTCCCAAGTGATTAATGCTTTGAGTTGAGTCCTCCACTTCCAAAATGACAGAGGCGCTGAAGAAGTCCTGGACTGTAGTATGCATTTACGTGCTAGGAGACGCACTTTATGGCTAACGTGACCATATTTTTTTTTCATCAAAACGGGATATTTATAAATTGTCAGTCCCGCCCCTAATCCCACCCTAGCCCCACCCCAATCCCGTCCACAATCCCACCAC
Source organism: Geotrypetes seraphini (assembly GCF_902459505.1). NCBI lineage: Eukaryota > Metazoa > Chordata > Amphibia > Gymnophiona > Dermophiidae > Geotrypetes > Geotrypetes seraphini. Next base: position 56,986,948 of record NC_047092.1, read on the forward strand.
CGATTTCTTCCATTCATTTTTCATGTACACAAAATATCTTATTAATTCATAATGGTAACCATAAAATTTAAAAAAAACCACACAAAGCAGACTATATGCAGAGAAAATGTTAATTACACTGCACAACAATTTTTTGGTTAAGTCTTGATTCCTGAAAAGTTTTTGGTGATTATGACAGGTACCAACTTGGTATGCTCAAATATGGTTTTGGTTTTACTGCATCACGTAAGAACTATGAGAAATAGACATTTTTATGTTTACTGACAATAAAATATATAGTCAAGTTTACGTTTCGCACAAGCGACTAAATGAAACAGAATTAAAAGTGTTTTGCTCCCGAGTTTCTTTTATATTCAGTGTCTGGTGCATCACGTTGTAGCATCCAACAATAGTCGGCAAGCATTGACGGATTCCAATTGCCCTGGTATCGTTTCTCCATCGTAGCTATGTCTTGATGAAACCTTTCACCGTGCTCGTCACTCACAGCACCGAGATTTGCGGGGAAGAAGTCCAAGTGTGAATGGAGGAAATGAATCTTGAGTGACATATTGCACTTCATTCTCTTGTATGCTTTGAGAAGTTTGTCTACCAGCTGAATGTAGTTTGGGGCTCTGTAATTGCCCAGAAAATTGTCAACAACGTCTTTCAAGGCTTTCCAGCCAATTTTTTCCGGCCCAACTAACAGATCTTCAAATCGCTTGTCACTCATAACATGTCTGATCTGGGGGGCCAACAAAAATACCCTCTTTGATCTTGGCATCAGTTATTCTTGGGAACATCTGTCTTAAATAACGAAAACCTTCCCCTTCCTTGTTCATTGCTTTCACAAAATTCTTCATGAGTCCCAGTTTAATGTGAAGAGGAGGCAAAAATATCTTTGTCGGGTCAACAAGCGATTCATGTGCTACATTTTTCTGTCCTGGAACTAACTTTTTACGGAGTGGCCAGTTCTTTCTAGAATAGTGCGACTCTCTGTCTCGGCTGTCCCATTCGCAGATGAAACAGCAGTACTTTGTATAGCCAAGCTGCAGTCCTAGTAACAGAGCAACGACTTTGAGGTCTCCACAGATATTCCAGTTATACCTGGTATACTGGACATACTTTAGTAACATTTCCATATTCTCATATGTTTCTTTCATATGTGCTGCATAGCCAACAGGTACTGAAGGATAAACGTTGCCATTGTGCAACAGAACAGCTTTCAGGCTTAACATTGACGAATCAATGAAAAGACGCCACTCTTCCGGGTTGTGATCACAACCAAAGACCGAGAACAATCCTTCAATGTCACAACAGAAACAGAGACTGTCGACTTGTGCAAAAAATTTGGTTATATCATGATGCCGGTCTCGAAACACAGAAATTTTCGTACCTGGTGATAGCAAACACCATTCCTGCAGTCTCGAACCTAGCAGCTCAGCTTTTGCTTTTGACAGACCCAAATCTCTGACCAAATCGTTCAATTCGGACTGTGTTATCAGATGTGGATCGCCTGATGAGGATGGTTCAAAATCCGGGTCAATGTCACTGTTAGAACCCTGCACTGCAGTTTCTTCATCTGGTTCGTCTAAGGTCCAATCCTCTGGTGGTTTCGGAACTGGAAGACTGTCATCATGTGGCATGGGTCTCATTGCTGAAGGCAGATTAGGATATTCAATTGACTTCTTGTTTTTGGCAGAGAAACCAGACACATTAGTCAAACAGAAATAACAGTCCGTCACATGGTCTTTCTGTTCTCGCCATATCATCGGAACAGCAAATGGCATCGTCTTTCGAGTACCTCTGAGCCAGGCTCTCAGACTAACAGCACATGTCGCACAGCAAATGTGAGGCGCCCATTGCTTGTCTTGATCACCTATTTTGCAGCCAAAATACAGATGATAGGCTTTCTTTACAAGGGCAGTCATCGAACGTCTCTGAGGCGTAAGTGTATATTCCCCACAGATATAGCAGAATGTGTCGCGGCTGTTACGACACCGACGAGACATATTGCCCGACACCAAAACGTCTATAGCATCAAGCTTACTTACTGTTATATTGCTACAGCTACTATACTACTATACTTTACTATACTGATACTATATACACACACGGACTATCTATATTAACCAAATGAGCAGGATCGGTGTATGGAAGCCACCATTATAGCATGGTGAGACAGCGCAAGCTCGTTCAGACCTGCCCAGACATGCCCAGGATGTCATCTTCCATAAAACAGCTTCCAACCTGGCTAGATTTTATGCATGGACATACCCAGGCGGCACAAACCGTTGTTGATAAGACACTTATGGGAGAAAAAATTGTTTGCATCCAAATATAAGAAAAAATCACGACAAAATTGAAGATTTCTCTGAAATGGTACGTGATGGGTAATTTTTGATGTAATATTCATGATCAGCACCCAAAATTCTATAAGAAACACCCAGCAGTGTTCAGGAAGCAAAAACTTTGTTGTGCAGTGTTATCATTTATATTTGGGGGGTTTTCAAAGATGTCAAGGCAGATGACTTTAAAATATGCAATGTCACCTCAGTAACTATAGAAAAATAGACAAATATAGTGCAAAATATAGACAGCAGATATAAATTCTAAAAACTGACACATTTTTATCACTAAATTGAAAATAAAATCATTTTTCTTACCTTTGCTGTCTGGTGATTTCATGAGTCTCTGGTTGCGTTTTCTTCTGACTGTGCATTCTTTCTTTCATTTCGGTCTTTCTTTCTGCACTCAGACCCAACAATTGTCCCTTTCTATTCCCTCCCTCCTTCGTTCCTATGTCCTTATTGCCCTCAGTGCCTCCTTCCCATGTCTTTAGTGCCCCCCAGTGCCTCCTTCCCGTGTCCTTAGTGCCCCCAGTGCTTCCTTCCTATGTCCTTAGTGCCCCTTCCTATAGCCTTAGTGCCCCCAGTGCCTCCTTCCTATGTCCTTAGTGCCCCTTCCTGTGTCATTAGTGCCCCCAGTGCCTCCTTCCTATGTCCTTAGTGCCCCTTCCTATATCCTTAGTGTCCTCAGTGCCTCCTTCCTATGTCCCCCTCACTGCCTTCCAGCCTTTGTCCCACCCCCTTCCCCGAAGCCTGCCTGTCTGCCTCCCTCCCTTCCTGCCGCGCCAAAGCCTGCCTCCCTCTAGCACCCGATTCAACTCCCCACTCCCGTCCGCTACTGCTCCTGCCCGTCAGCCTCCCTCTTTCCCTCCCTCCAGCGCCAATTCAAACCCCCGCCTGCCGCTGCTGCACCTTCTTGCTGCCCAGAAGCCTTCTTCCCGATGTCAATTCTGACGTCAGAGAGGAAGTTCCGGGCCAGCCAATTGCTGCCTGGCTGGCCCGGAACTTCCTCTCTGACATCAGAATTGACGTTGGGAAGAAGGCTTCTGGGCAGCCAGAAGAAGGTGTAGCGGCGGTGGGCGGGGGTTTGAATTGGCGCTGGAGGGAGGGGAAGCGATCGCCTGTCCCATTATCCTGGCGCACAGCTTTGGGACGTTGTCCCTGAAAACGGGACATTTCGACGTCCCAAAGCGGTGGGTCGGGACAACGGGATGGTCGGTCCAATAATGGGACGGTCCCGTTGAAAATGGAACGTATGGTCACCTTACTTATGACACATCTCGCAACCCCCCAAATGTCCATGGCATATCCAACACCATTTGCTTTGCTGTACCTGCTATTGATCTCCCCAAGAGCTGCTGCAAATACTGTTTAATAGCAGACCAAAACTTCAGAGTATACCAGCAGTCCAAAAAAGAATAGGAAATAATACAATATTAGGTTCTCAATGATATTTAAGGCATAGGGTGGGGGGTCTCAATTCCTCCTATTTTATGTAACTGCACTTGTGTAAAATATGTCCTATAAAGCACCTGGAAGAAGCACTCTTGCAGTGTCACCTCCCTCTGATTAATTTCAGTATTCCTCTAACAGTTTTCAAAACATCCTAGTGGTCCAGGACAATTTAAGCTCTCATTCCCTACCTAATTTTATCTGGTGGACATCCTTGCTCTTCTCAAAATGACTTATGGCCTTATGTAAAGCCGATACTAAAGTATTACTGTCCACCACCCATGAAAAAAAAGCTTGGAGACTCTGACCCAGTTGTCATAGTTTTGCAGTTGGCAGGGACTTAATATAGTGCTTAACCTGACAATATGCAATTGTGTCCCCCCAATGAGCACCCAGCATATCCTGCAGCACTGACAAGGGCTTCAGTTTACCTGTACCATTCATGAGATGTTCAACTAATATGTTGGCAGGTGTGTGAATAGTGTGTAGGTTCTCCTGTGTCTGATTGAGGTGGATTGAATTAGTTGATTGTTCCAGTAGGTGGGGCTGTCTCCATTTATAGCTTTAAATAGTAGGCAGTGGAATTTGAAGTGTACCCTGGCTTGTATTGGGAGCCAGTGCGAGTTGTGGTATGCTAAGGTGACCATACGTCCCGCTTTCGGATCCCCTGTCCCGTTGTCCCCACACACAGCTTCGGGACGCCCAAAATGTCCCGTTTTCAGAGACAGCGTCCGGAAGCTGTGCGCGGAGACAACGGGACAGGCGATCGCTTCCTGTCCCTCCCCTGTCGCACCAAAAAAAATAAAAATAAAAAAAGCCTCCCTCCAGGCCCGATTTAGGTCCACAGCCGTTGCTCCTCTGCTGCCACTACTCGAATCCGGAAGCCTTCATCCCGACGTCAATTCTGACGTCGGAGAGGACGTTCTGGGCCAGCCAATCGGCAATTGACGTCGGAAAGGCTTCCGGTTTTGAGTAGTAGCAGCAGAGGAGCAGCGGCGGTGGACCTAAATCGGGCCTGGAGGGAGGCTTTTGTTTTCCGCGGTACGGGGGGGAGAGGAGGTAGGCAGGCAGGCAGGCAGGCTGGCTGGCTCTGGGGGAGGGAGGTAGGTAGGCAGGTTTTGTGGGAGGTAGGCAGGCAGGCTGGCTGGCTGGCTCAGGGGGAGGGAGGGAGGTAGGCAGGCTTTGGGGGAGGTAGGCAGACAGGCTGGCTAGCTCTGGAGGAGGGAGGGAGGTAGGCAGGCTTTGGGGGAGGTAGGCAGGCAGGCTCTGGGGGAGGCAGGTAGGCTGGCTGGATCTGGGGGAGGTAGGCAGGCAGACTGGCTGACTTTGGGGGAGACAGGCAGGCTGGCTCTGGGGGAGGCAAGAAGGCTGGCTCTGGGGGAGGTAGACAGGCAGACTGCCTTGGCTTTGGGGAGGTAGGCCGGCAGGCTTTTTGGGAGGGGGTGGGACAAAGGCTGGAAGCAGTGAGAGGACATAAGGAGGGATGAAGTAAGGAGAGAAAATGGCAGAGAAGGGGGGGGGGTTTGCACTGTTCCCTCTAAGCTGAGCAGGTGTCCTCCAGCTGCATTGCTACCACTAGGGGGTGGAATATTTTCAGTCGCTAAGGACAGGTATGTTCCCTGGAGTCCTGCAGAACTTGCCTGTCCCTCACAATTGAAAAATGTGACAGTAAAACAGCACCCTCTATTGGTGAGACTGTGGGTGGAGGACTCCTGCTCAGCTTAGAGGGAACACTGACTGACTAGAGAGATAAAGGCCTGGACCAAAGGGGAAAGACAGGAGGCAGAAGCAGGACTTTGGGAGGTGCAGACAGAGGGGGAGAGCCCCTGAGGAAGAGCAGAGAGAGGCAAGATCATAACAGAGGAGGGAGAGAGAGAAAGGGATACCTGGAACACAAGTACAAAGGAGAACTGACACTGGATCTGGGGGCACTAAGGACATAGGAAGGAGGCACTGGGGGCACTAAGGACATAGGAAGGAGGCTCTGGGGACACTAAGGACAAAGGAAGGTACTGGGGGCACTAAGGACATAGGAAGGTAGGAGGGAGGGAATAGAAAGGGACAATTGTTGGGCCTGAGTGCAGAAAGAAATGAAAGATAGGATGCACAGTCAGAGGGAAACGCAAACAGAGACTCATGAAATCACCAGACAGCAAAGGTAGGAAAAATTATTTTATTTTCAATTTAGTGATAAAAATGTGTCGGTTTTGAGAATTTATATCTGCTGTCTATATTTTGCACTATATTTGTCTATTTTTCTATAGTTACTGAGGTGACATCGTTGAAAACCCCCCAAATATAAATAATTAACATTTTCTCTGCGTATAGGGTGCTTTGTGGTTTTTTTTTTAAATTTTATGGTTACCATTATGAAATAATAAGATATTGTGTGTACATGAAAAATGAATGGAAGAAATTGGGGGCGGGGCTAGGGTGGGATTAGGGACGGGATTAGGGACGGGGCTAGGGCGGGATTGGGGGCGGGACTGAATATTAATAGATGTCCCATTTTGATGAAAAAAATAAATGGTCACGTTAGGTATGCCTCTGTGATGTGGTCGTATTTCTTCAGCGAGTAGATAAGTCATAGGGCTGTGTTTTGTATTGTTTGTAGTTGTTTTATCGTGGTTGCTGGGCAAGGGAGATATAGTATGTTGCAGTAGTCTATTAGGCCTAGGATTAGTTATTGTACCAAGAGTTGGAACTGCTTTCTGTCGAAGAATTTTCGAACTTGTCTTAGGTTTCTCATGGTTGCGAATGATTTTTTAAATTATTTTGTTGATTTGTGGTTGCATGGTACAGCCTCTATCAGCACTCCAAGGAGTTTTAGCGTGGGTTGAATGGGGTGTGAGATCAAATTTATTACTAAGTTTGTTAAGGTTGGGGTTTTGCTGTTTTCTAGTAGGATGAAGTTTGTTTTGTCAGGGTTAAGCTTTAGTTTGTGTTCTTTCATCAATGTTGCTACTGTTTGAAGTTTTCTGTGTATTGTGCCTGCCATGGAGGGTACTGGCTGGTCGAAGGGGAGGAGAATGGTGATGTCATCTGCATAACTGTAGGAGGTTAGGCCTTGTTTGTCTAGGCAGGAGCTGAGGGAAGCAATGTATAGGTTGAAGAGTGTGGGAGACAGAGGTGATCCTTGGGGTACTCCGCAGGGGTTGGACCACAGTTCTGATTTTCCTTTGTTTGTTTTAACTCTGTAAGTTCTGGATTGTAAGAATCCTTTAAACCATGATAGTACCTTGCCTGTGATTCCTCTTGAGTCTAGTGTTTGTAAAAGGATGTCATGGTCTACCAGGTCAAAGGCTGCGGAGAGGTCTAGTTGTATGATCAGCATTTTTTTTGCCTGTGCTGAGGTGTTGTCTAGCAATGTCCATGAGTATTCCTAGTAGGGTCTCAGAGCTGTACTTGGTTCTAAAGCCAGACTGTGTGGGGTGGAGTAAGTTGTGATTTTCTAGGTATAAGGTTAGGGCTTCAGCTATGAGGCCTTCCATTAGCTTGTTCACTGTTTCCCAGTGGACCCAACACAGTTAACTCCTGTACTATGCCTTGAATTCCACTAAAGACCAAATCTAAAATAGCTCCCTCTTTTGTCAATTCCCAGATAGTTGCTTCAAGAAGCAGTCATTTATGACATCTAGGAATTTTACCTCCCTAGCACTCCCTGATGTAACATATAACCAGTCCATTTTGGGGTAATTGAAATCACCCATTATTATACTATTGCACAATTCTCCAGCTTGCCTAATCTCTGAAAACCTTTCTTCCCAAATCTATCCTTCTTTGCCCATTGGATTTCTTTAAAAAATATTTAATAGAAATTTTGTCTATGCCTGTCTAGGATTTGAGTAGTTGATCCAGCTCAACTCCAAGAAAAAGCTTAAGATGATGTTAATTCTTGGGAGGATATTTCCCATATATTGGAGACTTCACTTACTGAGGTGGCAGAAGAGCAACCCTGATTGTTTCCTTTGTATTTGAGCAAGACTTAAATGCAATAATTAAATTATTTTTTTGAATTTCTCAGAAATTGTTTTGTGGTCAAAAATTTGGATATATCTAGATGTTGCAAAAGTGACACAAGATAGAAGAAAAGAATCCGCTATAATAAAACCCTTAGCGCACAAGCGCACTTCAAACACGGTGGGTCCGTGATCCGTGGCACCGTGCCCACACATGCGCAGTGCCTGCCTCAGCTGATTTCCTGCCCCAATCTCCGACGCCGGCCTCAGCTGATTTCCTGCCCCAATCTCCGAAGCCGATTCACTTCCTACCTTCTGACTAGCTGCCGGGACACCTCTTCTTCTCACCCCTGGACCAGCATCTGCAGTTTCAACAAGCAGCCAAGGGCCATTTGCTAGGGCGATCCACTTCGATAATGCAATCCGAGCCGGCCTAGCAATAGCCCCAAGGCTGCCCAGCCTAGCGGATGCTAGACAGGGGGAGCAGGGAAGGGGTGCTGCTGGACAGGGGGGAGTTAAAAGGAAGGGAGAAGGGGTGCTGCTGGACAGGTAGGAGGTAAAAGGAAGGGAGAAGGGCTACTGCTGGACAGGGGGAGCAGGGAAGGGGTGCTGATGGACAGGGGGAGTAAACTGAAAAGAGAGAGACAGAAATAAAGGTAAAGGAAGGGAAAGAGACAGAAATAAAGACAGACATAAAGAAAGAAAGGGGGCAGGGAGAGAGAAAGAAAGACAGACATACAGAAAGAAAGAGAGAAATGCCTAAGTCTACACATCTATTCTAGCACCCGTTAATGTAACGGGCTAAAAAACTAGTTTCTTATAATGAGAGAAGAAGTTAGGGGGCTCTTTCTTATTAGCATATCTACGTAAATATATGATGCGTTATTTAGGTAATAAGTATGTATTTTTTCTACCAGACCTACTGAGATAATTTTTGAACCTTAAAAAGCTCTCCAGGAATTGAAAAATAGTATATTATAGGAACGGGTTTGTCAAATGTTAGCCATTGCCTTTCTATATTTCTTTCTATATTATCTCCTAATTAGACCCCCTCCTCCTACATTGTAGTCTATGGAAGACTTATAGTACTTAATTCTTATAGTTTGATTCCTTGGAAAATATTATGGTCTGTGTTTCTGTAGCAAGTGTTGTTACATGTATTATATTTTGCAATAAATATAAGTAAAGTTAAAAAGAAAAGATCCCCGTCATACAAATTCTATACAAACACCCTCCCTTGATCGCTCTCATTATCTTCCTTACACACACTCTTGTTTCCCTCAAAACAACAGGTAAGAAGGGAATTCCAACTCAAAGCCGCCATCAAATGCTAAATTGGCTGGCCCGACATCAGAATTGATGTCGGAGGGGTAAGGCTTGTGGGCCAGAGGCGTGCAATCGCTGTACGCGCCTGGCCCTTCCTGGAGTTGTGGCAGCAGCAGAAGGTAATTAAATGGAGCGGGTGAGCAGTGGGCAAGCAGCAAGCAAGCGAGTGGCGGAGGGCGGTCAGCCCGCGTACACCTAACAGGCGGTCCGTGTACCCCCTAGGATACACGTACCACAGGTTGAGAACCCCTGCTCTAGACCAGTCAACCACTCTGGGCCCCCATCCAGCCCCCCCCCCAATAGCATTATACAGTTATTGGAGTGAATCGGTCATTGTGTTGTTCATTCTCTCCACTCAACACACACTCCATTACAATCATATATATCCATACTCCCCCATCAAACTAATGTTCAGTTTTTACGAATCGCTGTCTTCAGTGCAAGCTCAATAGCTCAACGTGAAGAAGAGTGGTTAATGTAGCTAGTTTAAAAAAAGGTTTGGGTAAGTTTGTAGAGGTAAAGTTCGTAGTCTGCTGTTGAGACAGACATGGGGGAAGCCACTGCTTGCACTGGATCGGTAGCATGGAATGCTGCTACTATTTGGGGTTTTACCAGGTACTTATGACTTGGATTTGCCTCCGTGAAGACGGGATACTGGGCTAGATGGACCATTGGTCTGACCCAGTAAGGCTATTCTTATGTTCTTAAGAGGCCATCACCAGAGTCTCTCTGACCAAATCAGTTACACCACAGTAGTCAGCCATTGAGCAGTCCTCTAGATCCTGCTCTCTGTAGATGAAAGAGGTGAATGTTCTTTCAGCATTTGCAGATTGCCGACGAAGGCCTGCACTGCTGCAAAGGTATCATAGAATTTGGTGACACCCTGATATACAATTCGGAGTCAGGCAAGATACAAAAGGACAAAGCAAATTTTCTGGTCAAACAAGAGGGAGCACACTGAAGCAAAAAATGATCGCTGTAATGCCACTCTTGCTGAAAAAGTTCTGAAAACAGATTACGCACTTGTTATCATAAGTAAGGTTTTGTCCTCTTCTTAATGCTTGTAAGATGGCAGTTTTATGCGTGTAGATGAGGAGCTGGAGTTTTACCATGCAGGGTCTTGCTATCGCTTCTTACTGTACTCCTTTTCTATGTGTTCTCTCGATGCCGCCAGCAAGGTGAGAGAACTGCTCAACCAGCATTCAAGAAAAACCCAGAGGTCCACCTCTGGCAGCATTTCTGGAAGGCCCACAAGGTGGAGGTTATTCCTCCGGGACCTATTTTCTAGATCTTCAATTTTCTCCTCCAGGGCTTCCAGTCATTTCTGATGTTGCTTCTGAGTGGACTGCACACCAGTCATACGGTCCTCCATATCGCTAGCGCGTTGTTGGAAAGTAGTTAGCTCCAACATGTCATGAAGTTGTTCCAATTTAGTGTTAATAGGGTGGAAGCATATCTCCTAAATTTCTTCTAGTCCAGTGGTCACCTCTCCAGTTATTTCAGTGACCCAGGCAGGTCTATGGGGGCACCACCATTTTCTAATAAGCCCCTCGGATGACGTCTCAATCCTTCCACACCACTCGTATGGACATTTCACAATTTAATCGCTGTCTGCTAGAGTTCCAAAGTTAGTCGTATTCAAGCATGATCTCCGATGGTGAATTGGAGGGTTATGTTAATCCCAAAAAAGAGGGATTTTAGAAAAGGCCGCAGGAAAGTCATTGTCTGACTTGTCTCCCAGATATTACATCATGCGATCTCTTGAGCAAAAGGTATAATCAATTTAATTTGACAATGATGTTGAATTAGTGATGCCTTCTCCCCATTCTACAGATTCTCAGTGTCAGTCAATATGAAAGTTAACACATTTTATATATGGTACTCTTGATTACCTGGCCAAGGTCTTTGTGGATAATTACTTTTTCTTGCCTCTCTTAAGTTTTCTGCCTCAGGATGTGAAAAATAGCTTGTCAGGTCAGACAAGTGATTAGAAAATGTGGTTATACATTCCTACTAACAGCACCGTAATATGAAATTTTCTATAATTATACCTAATTTTCACTGCTTAGAAACATTTTGTTGGCGTCTTTGTCAGATGCCTTATGGCTTCTTTTTCATCATCTTCTTTCTCTTATTTTACATAAGTATATGTTCATCAAGGATCTGATAATTTAGGGCCTGTTTTACAAAGTTGCACGGCAACAGCCCCGAAGCCCTTTAAATCTCTATGGGCTTCGGGGCCGTTACCGCACTTCAGCCGCTAGTGCGGCTTTGTAAAACAGGCCCTTAGTTTCTTTTTTTTTTCTGCATCAGGAGTTAAATGTACAAGTGTTAATATTTATCTAGAACCTATATACTAATTCAGATTAGCAGTTTAATGCAAAAATTACCATGTGCCCATTCTGAGTTCATACAGCCCATAATAACATGTGGTAATTCAAATGTTACAAAAACCACAGAAAAGTATTGTCAATAAATTAAAATGGCCCTCTAAATTGCATTCACACACAAATAGTATGTTTGATGTCACATGAATTAACAAGTGGATTTGATTTAATATTTTAACCTTTCATTGCTTTAGGTATAAACAAGTTTATGAACCTTCTAGGGATAGAACTTGAATATATACAACTTTGATAATTTTTGGGCTTGCATGTGGTATATAAGAAATTTAAATAAATAAATAGAATGAAACTAACCCTAAATAGTCTCTGAGGGCAACAGAATGGCTGTTTTTGTATATGGTAGTTTCAGTGAGATTTGTTGACTTTCATTAAGCCTGGACTAAACATAAAAAAAAAGTACTAAGGGGCTCATAATCAAAACGTAAACACGTGTAAAAATTCGCCCAAGTCGGACAACTTGGACAACCGATTTTTGGGACGTATCAAGGGACATTTTAGGCCTCTGAATGCCACTGTGTGCCCATAGCTAAAAGGGGCATATTCGGAGGAGTAGTCAGGGTGGGCTGTGGGCCAACCTAGACTTAGTCATCTTGCAGGGATAATTGAAGGTTTTATGAGACTTCCTAGACAGAACATATGTTGTGACTTAGACGATGTGGAAACAGGTATACTGTAAGTGCCTAAAAGGTATCCAAAGTGACCAGATAGCCACTGCAGAGACAAAGTAAAGACCCACACACACTCTCCCAGTGTTCACTGACCCCCTCACATACCCACAAAGGTTGGAATAAAAAAGCACAGTTACTTACCGTAACAGGTGTTATCCAGGGACAGCAGGCAGATATTCTTAACGCATGGGTGACGTCACCGACAGAGCCCCGGTACGGACACTTTTAACTAGAAAGTTCTAGTTGGCCGCACTATGCATGCGCGAGTGCCTTCCTGCCCGACGGAGGAGTGCGTGGTCCCCAGTTAAGATAAGCCAGCTAAGAAGCCAACCCGGGGAGGTGGGTGGGACGTAAGAATATCTGCCTGCTGTCCCTGGATAACATCTGTTACGGTAAGTAACTGTGCTTTATCCCAGGACAAGCAGGCAGCATATTCTTAACGCATGGGTGACCTCCAAGCTAACAGAGAGGGAGGAGGGATGGTTGGCCATTAGGAAAATAAATTTTGTAACACAGATTGGCCGAAGTGTCCATCCCGTCTGGAGAAGGCATCCAGACAGTAGTGGGTAGTGAACGTGTGAACTGAGGATCAAGTGGCAGCCTTGCAGATCTCCTCGATGGGCGTGGAGCGGAGGAAAGCCACAGAAGCAGCCATAGCTCTGACCCTGTGGGCCGTGACAGCACCTTCCAGTGAGAGACCGGCCCGAGCATAACAGAACGCAATGCAGGCAGCAAGCCAGTTGGAAAGCGTCCGTTTAGAAACAGGACGACCTAGACGGTTAGGGTCGAAGGACAGAAAGAGCTGAGGGGACGAGCGGTGAGCCCTGGTACAGTCAAGGTAGTATGCAAGGGCACGCGTACAGTCCAGCGTGTGTAACGCCTGTTCCCCAGGATGAGAATGGGGCTTCGGGAAAAAGACAGGCAAGACAATGGACTGGTTGAGGTGAAAGTCCGAGACCACCTTGGGAAGAAAACTAGGATGGGTACGCAGAACCACCTTGTCATGGTGAAAAACCGTGAAAGGTGGGTCTGCAACCAGTGCATGCAGCTCACTAACCCTCCTGGCAGAGGTGATGGCAATGAGGAAAAGCACCTTCCACGTAAGAAATTTGAGAGAATTTGTGGCAAGAGGTTCAAAAGGAGGTTTCATGAGGGCGGATAAAACTACATTCAGGTCCCAGACGACTGGAGGAGGCTTCAGAGGTGGTTTGACATTGAAGAGGCCTCTCATGAACCAGGAAACCAGTGGATGAGCCGTGAGAGGTTTTCCGAGGATAGGCTCATGAAACGCAGTGATGGCACTGAGGTGGACTCTGATTGAGGTAGACTTGAGGCCAGCGTCGGACAGAGAGAGCAAATAGTCCAGTACAGGTTCCACCGCCAATGAGGTGGGGTCGTGGTGATGTAGTAGACACCAAGAGGAGAACCGGGTCCACTTCTGATGGTAACATTGGAGGGTAGCCGGTTTCCTGGAGGCATCCAAAATACGACGGACAGGCTGAGACAGATTCTCTGGAGAGGTCAGCCCGAGAGAAACCAAGCTGTCAGGTGGAGCGAGGACAGATTGGGATGCAGTAGAGACTGCTGCTGCTGTGTAAGTAGAGTAGGAAACACAGGAAGAGGAATGGGTTCTCTGGAGCTGAGCTGGAGCAGGAGGGAGAACCAGTGTTGGCGAGGCCACCGAGGGGCGATGAGAATCATGGTGGCTCTGTCCCTGCGGAGTTTGAATAACGTCCGCAACATCAGAGGCAGCGGAGGAAAGGCATAGAGGAATCGATCTGTCCAGTTGAGCAGGAATGCATTCGGTGCCAGACGATGAGGAGAGAAGAGTCTGGAACAGAACTGGGGCAGCTGATGGTTGTGAGGAGCTGCAAAGAGATCCACTTGAGGAGTGCCCCACCGAGCAAAGATGGAGCGGAGTGTGGGAGGATCCAGAGTCCACTCGTGAGGTTGAAGGATGCGGCTGAGATTGTCGGCCAGGGAGTTCTGGTCGCCCTGGATATAGACCGCCTTGAGGAAGAGACCGTGGGCCGTGGCCCAGGTCCAAATGCGGATGGCCTCCTGACAAAGGAGGGGAGATCCGGTGCCGCCTTGTTTGTTTATGTAGTACATGGCGACTTGGTTGTCTGTGCACAGGAGAAGAACCTGTGGATAAAGGAGGTGCTGGAAGGCCCTGAGAGCATAGAACATGGCCCTGAGTTCCAGGAAATTGATGTGATGTTGACTCTCCTGAGGGGTCCAGAGTCCCTGGGTGCGAAGGTCTCCCATGTGAGCTCCCCATGCATAGGGGGAGGCATCTGTGGTTATGATCATGGAGTGAGGGGGTAGATGAAAGAGTAGACCCCTGGAAAGATTGGAGGAGTTCAACCACCATTGAAGAGATTGCTGAAGAGACGATGTCACAGAGATGGGATGTGAAAGAGGATCTGTGTTCTGTGACCATTGGTTGACTAGAGTCCACTGAGGTGTCCTGAGGTGGAGTCGCGCCAGAGGAAGTACATGGACCGTCGATGCCATGTGGCCCAGGAGGACCATCATCTGCCGAGCTGGAATGGAGTGATGAAGGAGCACCTGACGGCAGAGGTGGAGCAGAGTCCATTGGCGGTCGGAGGGGAGAAACACCCTCATCAGAGTGGTGTCGAGAACTGCACCAATGAACTGAAGTCGCTGTGTGGGAAGTAGGTGCGACTTGGGGTAGTTGATCTCGAACCCCAGGAGATGGAGGAAAGAGATGGTGTGTTGAGTGGCTTGTAGCACAAGCGGAGACGTAGGCGCTTTCACCAACCAATCGTCCAAGTAGGGGAACACCTGGAGGTTGTGAGACCTGAGGAAGGCCGCCACCACAATAAGGCACTTGGTGAACACCCTGGGTGATGAAGCGAGGCCAAAGGGTAGCACTTTGTACTGATAGTGATGGTGCTGTATCTGAAACCGTAGGTAGCGACGTGAAGTCGGATTGATTGGGATGTGAGTGTAGGCCTCTTTGAGGTCTAGGGAACATAGCCAGTCATGATGAGAGAGAAGAGGGTAAAGCGTGGCAAGGGAGAGCATTCTGAATTTTTCCTTGACCAAACACTTGTTGAGGTCCCGGAGATCGAGGATGGGACGGAGGTCTCCTGTCTTCTTGAGAACCAGGAAGTAGCGGGAGTAGAATCCCTGACCCCTTTGGTCTGAGGGTACCTCTTCGATGGCATTGAGAAGAAGGAGGGATTGGACCTCCCTCAGGAGGAGGAGGGATTGGGAGGAGTGAGAAGCAGACTCTATGGGAGGATTGTCTGGTGGAAGAGTCTGGAAGTTGAGAGCGTAGCCGTGGCGAATGATGTTGAGGACCCACTGGTCTGATGTGATGACCTCCCAACGGCTGAGGAAAAATTGTAGGCGTCCTCCGATAGGCTGAGGAAGAGGCAACGATGGTGGGAGACTGGCTATGCCCTGGAGAAAAGAGTCAAAAGGGCTGAGATGGTTTTGACTGAGGGAGAGGCTTGGCAGGTTGGTGAGACTGGGAGCGAGCCTGAGGTTGATGCTGCTGACGAGGTCGGCGAGGCTGCTGTTGTGGCAGGTTGAGAGGTCTGGCCGAGAACCTGCGTTGGTAGGAGGATTGCTGTCTGTAGGGGCGAGCAGGCGGAGCCTTCTTTTTAGGTTTCACCAGAGTATCCCACCTGGTCTCGTGAGCCGAGAGTTTCTGAGTTGTGGAGTCCAGAGACTCCCCGAAGAGTTCATCACCAAGACAAGGTGCGTTCGCCAGGCGGTCTTGATGGTTGATGTCGAGATCAGAAACTCTCAGCCAGGCCAGACGCCGCATGGCAACAGCCATGGCAGAAGCTCGAGAGGTCAGCTCAAAGGAGTCATAAATGGAGCAAACCATGAATTTCCGTAGTTGGAGTAGGCTGGAAATTTGTTG
Organism: Geotrypetes seraphini; assembly: GCF_902459505.1. Classification (NCBI taxonomy): domain Eukaryota; kingdom Metazoa; phylum Chordata; class Amphibia; order Gymnophiona; family Dermophiidae; genus Geotrypetes; species Geotrypetes seraphini. The sequence goes on from NC_047092.1 coordinate 57,002,983, forward strand.
TTGAAAAAGGGGGTCCTTACGCTCAGGGATATATTTTTGAAAGGATGAAAGTTGTTGCACCAAATGCTTCATGTAAAAGGAGAAGTGAAAGGTGTAATTGTTAGCCCTGTTGGCAAGCATTGCATTTTGATAAAGTCGCTTGCCAAATTTATCCATAGTTTTGCCCTCTCTGCCAGGAGGGGTGGAGGCATAAACACTGGAGCCCTGGGTCTTCTTTAAAGTGGACTCGACTAGAAGAGATTCATGGGATAGTTGAGGTTTGTCGAACCCCGGGATCGGAATGACCCTGTATAAACTATCCAGTTTTCGAGGGGCTCCCGGTACAGTGAGAGGGTTTTCCCAATTTTTGTAAAAAGTTTCCCGTAAAATGTCGTGGACGGATAACTTAAGGAATTCCTTGGGGGGTTGTTCAAAGTCTAGGGCATCGAGAAAGGCCTGGGACTTTTTAGAGTCGGACTCTAATGGGATAGAAAGAGCCGCTGACATTTCCCGAAGAAATTTGGTGAATGAGGATTGTTCAGGTTTGGAACCGGTATCGACCATCGAGGGTTCCTCGTCCGTTGACGAAGCCTCATCCTCGGTACCGGGTGGGGATTCTTCCCATAAGTCCGGGTCCCTGACGTCGGGGTGTGCAGGACGGGACGGTGGTGTGGATGGCTCCGTGTGGCGAGTCTTAGAGAGAGACTTGCCAGAGCGCATCGAGACGGTACCGGGGGATGAAGATCGGTGCCGGTCCCGGTCTCGGGGGGACCGGTGTCGGTCTTGATGTCGGGGAGGGTCGGCATCGGAGCGTGGTTGCACGGGAGGATTGAGTGGTTCAGCCGCGAGCACCGGCATGGACGTGTTCAACGGTACCGATGGGGTCGACACCGGTGGTATAGTGCGAGGCTCGGGCCGGTCCGGTACCGGAAGGAGTGGGGCCAACATTGCTGGCAACAGCTGTTGGAGTTGCTGCTGTAGTTGCTCCTGCAATTGGCTTTGGAGTATGGCCGCAATGCGGTCGTCCAGAGGAGGCACCGGTACCGCTTTTTTCTTTTTCGGTACCATAGGTGCCGCTCCATGCCCCGGCGATGAGGAGGCCGATGACAAGGCACTCACCGAAATCGGGGCGGAGCGTTTGCGGGGTCGGCGTGATGCCGGGAGGACCAGCGTCGCCGCTGTGGCAGGAGGGCGCTCAAGGGAAGTGGAAGGCTTCTTAGCCGGCTTACCTGGTGCCAGCGACCCCGAGGAAGGATCAGGCGGCGTCGAAGTAGTCGGTGCCGACTTTTGCGGTGCCGTCGACGGTACGGCAGATTCCATGGCAGATCCGGTACCAAAAAGAATATTCTGCTGGATCTGCCTATTTTTTAATGTGCGTTTTTTAAGAGTAGCACAGCGGGTGCAGGTGTCAGCCCGATGCTCTGGACCCAAGCACTGTAGGCACCAATTGTGCGGGTCAGTGAGAGAGATTGGGCATGCACACCGCTGGCACTTCTTAAAGCCCGGCTGAGGGGGCATGAAGGGAAACACGGCCTCCGCAAAATCAAAACCGGAGGCCTGTATGGTGGCAACAGGCCCCGCCGGGGCCGGCCTGAAAAATAAGGGAAAAACAAAAGCAAATTTTTTTTTTTTGTAAGAACAAAAAAGGAACCCAAAGGGAAAAAGATCAAAAAAGTGGAGAATTTCACGAGCGGGAAGGCAAAAAGTAGATTTTTCAACGTCCGTTGAAAACACATGCGTCTTCTTCGCTCCGCGGAAACGAAGAAAACTGGGGACCACGCACTCCTCCGTCGGGCGGGAAGGCACTCGCGCATGCGCGGTGCGGCCAACTAGAACTTTCTAGTTAAAAGTGTCCGTACCGGGGCTCCGTCGGTGACGTCACCCATGCGTTAAGAATATACTGCCTGCTTGTCCTGGGATAATGTACATACCTATCTCCAGAACATCAGCACCTAGAATAGGAAAGCCTAGTATAGCTGCACACAGGTCTATTAAATGGGGGGGAGGGGTAGTGAACTATAGAAAGGAGGACCCAGACCCATAAGCTACTCTAACCACTACTTTTATGGTGGAACATCTGTGCCCACCAAAACCCCTCAAATCCTACTCTACTGCCATATAAGTGCCACCTGCAGCCATAAGGGCTATTGGGGGTTGTAGTCAGGTGGGTATAATGGGGACTCACCATAACCTGGGGGACTCACCATAACCTGAAAGGATTCGACAAAATGGAGCAGGGAAAGCAGTTATTTACAATGTCTAATGTGACACGGACAAGAGGTTATAGACTGAAGCTGAGGGGGGACAGGTCCAGGACGAATATCAGGAAGTTCTGTTTCATGCAGGGAGTGGTAGACACCTGGAATGCTCTCCCAGAGGAAGTAATTGCAGAATCCACCGTTCTAGGATTTAAGGGTAAACTAGATGCACATCTCCTTAAGAGTGGCATAGAGTGATACGGGTAAGGGTAAATTAGATGCACATCTTCCTTAAGAATCATACAGTGATATGGGGACTAAAACTATGCCAGGGTAGACTTGGCGGGGCCTCCGCGTGTGCGGATCACCGGACTTGATGGACCCAGGGTCTGATCTGGAGATGGCAATTCTTATGTTTATGTGGTACCCTTTTGTGAAGTTCACAGCAGTGCCCTGTAAGGTGCCCCACTTCTCTGTTGTCATGTCTGAGTGGCCAGTCCATCACAATGCTGGCCCCTCCTATCTCCAAAAGGTCTTATTCTGGGCATTTGGGACATGGACAAATTTTTGGTCGAGAATGTGGTATAAAGATAGACGTAGTGGCGGTCTGGACGATCAAACGCCTGGATGTCCAGATAGATGATTTTTAAAATATATATATATATTAGACATACTTTTCGAGAATGGACATTTTTCTCTCAGCCGACTTTGGGCAACTAGCGCCCTACATCTAAATTGGACTTAGACGTATGTTTTGATTATGCCCCTCCACACTTTTAGCATACAATGGACAGTTGAAGATATGTTTTTCTATTGTGATTTGATAGGAGTATATGGAACTATTCAGATTTATATGCTAGCTATAGAAGTACTCATAGTACAGTCATTATTTATATACCACTTGTTTATTTCTGATTTAAAAATGGTCTGACCGAGATCTTTTTCTCAGCTAAAACTCATCAACACCATTTTCATGTATTTGATGATGTGCAGATTAAGCATATGTTGAGTTTTTACATTAGTGTTTTTCTGAAGTGGACATTTTTGTTTAGTAATAAAGAAGTGGCAGTGAATGCACTTTGCAGTTAATGTGGAGGTATTCCTACAAATTAACTGTTAACATGTCAGATAACACAGAGCATTACCATCACCTCAAGAAGTATAACTAACTGTGCTATATTATCTGCTACTCACTTTAAAAAATGTGGAGGGGCCTAATCAAAAGGAACGTCTAAGTCAGTTTTCGTCCAAGTCGCAAGTCGTCCAAAGTAAAAAACAGCTTAGGACACCTTTTCGAAAAATACGTTCACATTTTTTTTTCGTTTTGAAAATCATCTATACGTCCTGCCGATCTGATCGTCCAAGCCGCTAAATCGTCCATCTTTATACCACATTTTCGTCCAACTTTTCATCCAAATCAAAAATGCCTAGAACAAGCCCTGTTGGACGTGGGAGGGGTCTGAAAAGTGATGGGGTACCTTCCAGGGCACTGCTGTGAACTTCACAAAAAGGGTGCCATGTCATCATCTCACTACAGCTCCCTTATAGGTCATGGTGAGCCCCCCAAACCACCTCCAGAATCCCCTATACCCATTTATCTACCACCCCAATAGCCCTTATGGAAGCAGAAGCCACTTATATGCCAGTACAAAAGGGTTTGGGGGTGTATAGGGGAGTGCACATGTTTCAATATCAATGCAGTGATTACAGGGTCTTATGGGCATGGGTCCTTCTCTCCATGGGTTCCTAACCCACCCCCAAGATTACTTAAGTCGCCTCTGTGCAGGTCGACTAGGCTTTCCTATGCCAGGCTGCCAGGTGATGATGATCTGGAGGCTGAATTATAAAGGAGTTGATTACGATTTTTATGGGGTTGTGGAGTTATTGATCACTGGGGTAGTGTGTGTGGGGTCTGTAATTTGTGTCTGCAGTGTTTATCTGGTGACTTTAGGTGGTTTTTTGTGACTTAGACCATGTTTTAAATGGTCTAAGTCACAACGTCCAAGTTCCATCTATGCTGTGCTGTATAACTTTCGGTTATATATGCAGTATGACTAAGTCTAAGCAGGCCCACGTCCCGCCCAAACCCCACCCTCGACACTGCTCCTGAAACACCCCCTTTAGCTATGGTCATTCAGTGGCAATGTGAAGGCCTAGGCCGCTTTTAAATACATCCCAAACCCGGTTTTATTATCGGCACTTGAGACGTTTTTGTCTGATGATTGTCCAAGTGCCGACTTAGGCCGGTTTTTGACATTTTTCTCTTTCGATTAAGAGCCCCATAGTCTCTGCATTAACCGGATGACAACATTCTTAGAATTTTTCAAGTTTTAACATAGAGCTCTAACAGATAACTCTCAGTAACTGCAAAACCTTACCACACTTTAGTACTATAAAGAGGCCCTAAAAAACTTTTTGGTATGGCTTAAGATTTTCCGCACTCATTGGTCGAGGCGAAAAGAAAATGTAAAAAAAAAAATACAAACTATGTTGTATTTTGGTTTTAGATAAGGGAGGGGGTAATAACTTTACTGAAATGTTCAGAATTTATTTTATAAATACTTTACCAATTTTATGTCTTAAGTGGCTAACTGTTTTTTAGGTGGAAATGAGTCCTCTTGAAAATGCAATAGAGGTGTTAGAAAACAAGAACCTGCAGCTGAGAACGCTGATCAGTCAGTGTCATACTCGACAGATGCAGAATATTAACCCACTCACAATGTGTCTGAATGGAGTAATAGATGCAGCAGTTAATGGAGGAGTTACCAGATACCAAGAGGTAAGTTAAAAATATGTTAACAAATTATTGAGAACAGTTAATGCAATAGTAAAGTAATAGCATTTGACTTTTATACCCTTAGCAGTTGTTACTGGTAGAATTAAATTTTAGAGATACACAGAAGGACCATATTACCGTATACACGAATATAAACTGAGATTTTGGGGCCACAAAAATGACCCAAAAATGGGGGTCTCGGTTTATATTTGAGTCTACTACCTGAGTTTTTAAAAAAGTATCAAAATTTAAGCCTACTTGGCTGTGGGGAATGGAGTCGCGGGGGCAGGGGCAGGTCTGACATGTGAGGTAGGCAGCTGATTCCTCCTACCGCTGGCCGCGGCAGTCCTCCATGCTGTTTGCCAGCTGCCAGGAGGAGGAGGGAGTGAGGAGTCAGCGGCAAATCCAGATTGTGAGCAGCCTTGCCTTCGGTCTTGTCCTGGTTCTGCTAAACCGGCTAGCAATAACTAAGCCAGATGCATCGGGGGCCTTCCCTCTTGCTAATTCGCTAAAGGCTCTGCCGGTTTTGATCCCTCCCCATCTGAAGTTACTTCCTGATTTTGAAGGGTGGGATCGAGACCAGCAGAGCCCTTAGCAATTTAGCAAGAGGGAAGGCCCCTGCGGCATCTGACTTCATAATTGCCAGCCAGTGTAGCGGGACTGGGACAGTACCGATGGCAGGGCTGCTCATAATCTGGATGCACCGCTGACTCCTCACTCCCTCCTCCTCCTGGCAGCTGGCAAACAGCATGGAAAACTGCCACGGCTGGCGGTGGGAGGAATCAGCTGCCCTCCTCACATGTCGGGCCTGCTCCTGACTCGCAACTCTGTTGAAAGAAGCAAAGGGTAAAAGGTGATGGGGAGAGATCTTGAATGTAGTTGGAGGGGGAGAGAGAGAGAGTTGAGGTGTTGGAGGAAAGATGGGAGAGGATATGCTGGATGGAGGGGGCAAGCCAGTGGATACTGGTTAGAAGAGTGAAAATAAAGGAGGAAAGAGAATATGCTAGAAGGGGGGAAAGAGAGGGTAGAGTTAGAAAAAATACTGGAGAAATTGAAGCAGAGATGCAGAAAAATTAATGGAGGAAAACTGAAAGGAAAAGGTTAAAGTTAGAGATGGATGTAGTAGAGGAAGTGAAGACAGGAATGAGAGAAGAGGCAGATAGACTGCAGACCCTGGAAAGAAAATTAAGAAAAGACAGAAGAAAGCAGAAACTGGGATAAACATGAATAAAATGGCCAGACAACAAAGGTAGAAAAAATAATTTTATTTTTAATGTCATGAACAGAAAATGCAGTTTTACTGTAAACTTGCACTGCTTCCAAAGTGTAGCGTGCAATATCTCTTTCTCTGGTGTTGAACTTCATATGGCTTCTTGAGGTTTAAGTTTGATTTTTGTCTACATTTATTTAAATTTGTGGTTGCCTGTAGTTGCGTGTTCCTATGTAAGGGCCTTGTGAATATGTTAGCTTTGGGATATATGCATAACAAATATTTGTATTATGTTTAATGACTTATGAGATAGCTGATGGGGAGGGAGGGTGAATAGTCTTTATAGATTGGCTCACCACGATAACCGAAACTTCTAACGTTGGTTTATATTCAAGTCAACCTTTTTTCCCCCTTTGTGGAAGGAAAAAAGGACACCGGTTTATATTCGAGAATATATGGTAATGTGAATCAATGAGAGATGAAAACTGTGCACAATTGCTGTTAATCGATTAATAACATTATCATTTCTATACTACTACTAGACATACACAGCGCTAATACATACACATAAAAAGATTGTCCTTGTTCTGTGGAGCTTAAAATCTGTTCAAGACAAACAGAGCAAATAAGAGAATTAGGCAATTTCATTTATGTTGGGAATGGTCAAAAGCAACATGGGTATGAACAGGAAAATAAGATATTAAAATTTAAAAGCAGCCTTAATGAGGTGGGCTTTTAAGTTGGATTTAAATTCGGCAAAAAAAGAGCAAGAAACATGGATTCAGGAAGTTTATTTCAGGTGTACAGCACAGCAGTGTGGAAAGAATGGAACTGGCAATAAAAGAGAAGGGCACAGATAAGAGTGACTTGCTCAATGAATTAGGCTCTGGGGTAAGAGTACAGAGAGAGATGAGACATAACGAGGAGCCATAGAATGAATGTACTTGTAGGTGAGTAAGAGAAATTTGAACTGTATGCAGAAATGGATAAGAAGGCAATGATGCAATGAGAAGAGTTATATGAATGTAGTGGCCCTGATGGAATATAAATTGTGCAAATGGAAAGAGATGGTTTATATCTGAGACTTCTGAGGAGCAAGTTCCAGTCTAAGAGAGAGAATTGATGAAAGTATGGATAAGGACTTTGATGGTGTGTTCAGATAGGAAATGACAAATTTGGTGATTCAGAGAAGGAAAGGAAACGACACATTTTAGCAGTGTGTTAGATACATACAAAGATGGCGAGATATGAATGATGACCCAAGGTTATGAGCTAAGGGAACCAAACAGATGATAGTGCTATCCACAGAAATAGGGAAAAATTGAAGGAGGAGATGTAGGTTTAGGGGGAAAGATTAAAATAAAAAAACTGTGTCTTAGCCATTCTAAGCTTCAGATGGCAGTGGGACATCCAGGTGTCAAATATCAGACAAACAGGCTGAGATTTGGGACTCTACTCCTGGTGAAATTTCTGGATGGGAAGTATATCTGAGATGCATCAGCATAAAGATCATACTGAAAATCATGGAAGAGCAAAAGAACAAATATATATAGAGAAAAAAAAAGAGGTCCAGGGACAGAAGCCTGAGGTAAAACAATTGATAATGGGAATAGTAGTGGATGAGGATCCAGGAGAGCATGTAGGATAGTGATGGAGAAGGCCCCACAAGAGCACACACATGAGGGTAATTTTATAAGGAGATGCCTAGTGTAACTGTATTTTAAGGCACCTATTTTGGGTCAGTTTTATAGACAAGTGGTAGACTTGTCTTATAAAATACTAGCAAGCTGGCATAAATCATGCCTACATTGCAGACACAAACCTACCATGGCACAGATGTTTACACTTCTAATTTTTAAGTGTGCATGTAGATTAGCATTGTTATATACCAGTGGTTCCCAAATCCTGTCCTGAGGGAACCCCCAGCCAGTCGGGTTTTCAAGATATCCCTAATGAATATGCATGAGAGAAATTTGCATACCTGTCGCTTCCATTATATGCAAATCTCTCTCATGCATATTCATTAGGGATATCTTGAAAACCCGACTGAATATATATATACAGTATATGCTCTACCCATGTTCCACTCAAATTCCACCCTGTATATGCCTATTAGCAAAGTATGCACCACCATCTTAAAGAGTACACATTTGTTCTAGTTCTGTTACATCCACTACGGCAGGGCTGCCCAATTCCGGTCCTCAAGATCTATTGGCAGGCCAGGTTTTCAGGATATCCACAATGAATATGCATAAGAGAGATTTGCCTGCACTGCCTTCTTGGTATGCAAATCTCTCTCATGCATGTTCATTGTGGATATCCTGAAAACCTGGCCTACCAGTAGATCTCGAGGACTGGAACTGGGCATCCCTGCACTACAGATTCTGTATGATAGGTGTTAAATCCGAACCCGTGAACCAGATCTTGCAGAAGTTACACGTAAAGCTTTCTGCACCTCACACATAGCAGTGGAGTATAGTGCCTCCTTAAATTTTTTCCTTCTACAAGTGAACATTGCAGAGGTGTTTCTGATCTGCTCTGCGCTGCTGTATTTTCTTAATTTGCTCTTTTTTTTACGCAAGTTCGATTTTATTTTTTTTTTGGGTGGCCTCAGTACCTTGAGACCCCTTATTTAGGGGATATCTGCCCGGAAAAGGAAGCAGATCCCATGGAGCTGGCCTGCAACTTCACAGGGCATGCCTTCGGGTGGACCTGTGGGGCCAGCCTGCTGTATGCTACCTCTGAGCTTGTGGTCTGTTCCTCTGGGAGCATGTTTGCTTTCTGATACTCTCAAAGGTGCCCTGAATAAGAATCCTTGGGGCATCAGGGTGCCAGCTTTGTATTTCCCACTCCCATTCCACATTGAGATTCCAAGGGGGTGGAAGTCTCGGTCGAGGTCCATCTGACTGGAAGCTCAGAGATTCCATAGATTGGGCTGTTTTGAGAAGTTTCTGAGGCAGAAAATCCTTTCCCTACACTTCAGCTGCAGAGAGTGAGAAACAGAGCTGACAGGCAGGCACTGCACAACACTGTGAGTACAGCCTCATTATTTCCTATGGGAAAATTGGGGGGAGGGGTTCTAAAAAAGTATTTTTGGAGAGTTTCTGAGGGTAGGGTTCAGGTCTACCATCTCTAAAACCCATATTTCTGCATTTTTTATTTTTTCATATACTCTCCATGGGCTGTTTCTGGTGCGATTTTTCTGGCAGCAGCCATCTTGGATTTTAAATGGTTTTTTTTTTCCTGCCTCAAAACCCCCTCGATTTTGTTAAAAATTGATAGGGATGGACTCTCAACACCTGATCTGATGAACTGTTGTGTTGTTTGTGCCAGATTGTTTGTGGAGGAGCATCCATATATCATGTGCCATGGCATGCGTGAGGAGGGGATGAGAGCTTTGGGCTTCACGCTCTCCGGGTTCTTTAAGGCTGGGGAAACTATGTGGGTCTGGGAAATGGGCAGAAAATCCTTCCCGGTACCTGAATCTGGCGATAATGCGAAGCACAAGCGCATAGAATCCAGGAACCCCTCAAAAATCTCATCAGGAGTCTGTTCAGGACTGGTTTCAGCCCTATAATGGTTTATCCCTAGAGTGTGTCCAGCTCTTGTGGAGAGCATATTTTACAGACCCAGATCATGCTCCGCAGCCGGTGGGCATGTCACAGTGTTCCAGGACAGTTCCTTCTTTGACAGAGGTCACTGCTCTGGACCCCAGTACCAAGGTTTACTTAGACCCAGATTGCCTGAGTTGGCGCACTGCAACCATGCATCTTTTATCTCAAAATACAGGAGGCCTCAGGGAGCCCTGATCTTGGTGATGACCCCTCCATATGCTAGCTGTTTACATCGGTGTCAGTCCACCAATTTATTACAGATGCCATAAAAAGTACTGAAGTTGGAAGTTCAGTCTTCCACTTCTCTGTGCACAGTCAGGAGCCACTGCAGTTCTCAGACTTCCTTTTTTCCGGCACATCCAGTCCTCACTTCCCTGGTCACAGAGCAGTGGGAAACTCCTGCAGGCTCTTTAAAGATGGCTAAAGCTATATCTAAGTTTTATCCTATGGAAAAAAGAAGCTTGATCACGTGTCTCCTCTTTCAATTGAGAGTGCAATTTAAATGTGCCTGTATGGCTTTTAAAATCTTACATGGGCTTGTTGAACCTCTAATTGCTTTTACTTTAAGTACTCTAAGATCTTCAAACTCTAGAACCTTTCATATATATGAGCTTTCTTTTCCATCTTTGAACGGAATAAAATCTGCTAGTAAAATTTCTCGTTCTTTTCCATATTTTCTTAAAGTAATTTGGAATAAATTACCCTCTTATAATAAACTGTTCTTCTCTCCAGATTTTCCGTTAAGGCATTGAAAACTTATCTTTTTAAACGTCTTTTAAGTAACAACCCTAATGAATATTAATAGGTCTTAGTAGTCTGTATCGTCCTAATTGATCTTTTTATAATCTAACTATGTAAACCGAGCCAAGCTCCTCTTTTCAGGAGATGCTTTAGTATACAAGTCTAAGATTTAGATTAGATTAGATAGAGGAGACATGATCAAGCATTCAAGATTACTTTTATGGATCATGTCATGCAAGTAGTCAGCCATAATCTGAACAGAGAGTTAAAGGAGAGGAGGACTGAAATGTAAGTGCAGTTTGAGGAGGGAGATGAGTGTGACAAAGAGATGGTAAAGGAAAATATCAAGAGAGCTTATCAAATGGACATAATAGTCTTGCTTATCAAGTACAGTAGCATACTCAAAGGAGGTTAGCATGAAAAATTTTTAAGGCAGCTATTAAAACTTGACTACCTGGACAGGCCTAGATGGATGTATACACTCATGCAACACATCCTTATTGCTTGTTGTAGTTCTATTTAACTTTGCACTGCTTCTGTAAGATGAATTAAAATTTGCTGGCAGTGGTCAGCAAAACACTGATTGCCACCAGCTGAATATTGGGCCTTTCAATCCTACCCTGAACCTGCAAAGTACGTGGGAGTAAAAAATCCCCACTATCACTAGATACTGTTCATTTTTAGAAGGGAAACTGTGCAGTGAGTTTTCCTTAAAAAATTGACTTGAATGTTTTCACTGACCTCATCATGCTTTCTAAACCTTTTTGTCCTGCATTTATCTAGAATATATTGAATTTGTGTACATGTATACTTTACATGTATGCTGATGTAACATCTATAATGATATAATGAAAAACCTTGTGCAGTTGTTTCACAGTTTTGCTAATTGGTTACTGGAAACCCAGATTGAAATACAGTAAGACTGTTTCCATTGAAGGATCAATTTTGTTATATATGTGCATAATTTGTTTGAAAAGAGTCAGAGATATGCAGTCAGAAATCTGACCAGCCTGCTTAGAGAGTAAGGTTAGTAACCTGATGAAGATGATGATTGATGATTTTTGCACTGAAAAAATGTACAAACTGAGCATTCAGTATGGTTCTGTTGTTTAGGCATTCTTTGTGAAGGACTATATCCTCAATCACTCTGAAGATGGAGATAAGATCAACCGTTTAAGAGATCTGATGCTTGAGCAGGTAACAAGAATAGAAACATATCTGCAGGGATTTTTATATTTTGAATTTTTATTGTTTTCCAACAGATTTTTTTTTTTTCAAACATAAACCTAGATGTACATGTAACAGACATTTCCACATTAAGCAAATTTTTCACCAGTTTCCTGTTTTAGGTTTTGGAACTTATAGAAGAAAATGGTATATAATACTCTTTCCTCACATTCTTCTTTCCTCACACTCTTCTGTCTCTCTACTACCTCTCTTCTGTCTCTCTACTACCTCTCCTCTACTACCTCTCCTACATGTTTCTCCACATGTAGCGTTATATATACATGTTCAGTACATCACAGAAAGGTCATTCATCCTCTTGGTACCATCATGATGTCATCGCTGATGCTCAGTAATACAGCAGATGTTTTTCGTGGGTTTATTTTTGACACATGGCAATTTTCACTTTTACATCAGCAACTATGGAACAGTTTGATATAACTTTAAAATCATTTTATTTACACTTTCATAACTGGATTGACCTTTGGACTGTGTGCAACAGTCCTGCGATTTTCCTTCTATTAATTTGATTTACTTACATTTTTTCTGTTCTTTAATTTCTTGTGATTTCTGTATAAGACCAGTACCATATGGTATTTACAGTGTGTAACCCGTTGTAAGCTCTTCTGGGAGGACGGGATATAAATCCAAATAAATAAATAAATTTAAGGCACTAACTGGTTCTAACAGTGGTTTTTAACTTGTAGTGCCCCTTTTTCTGTTCACCTGTTTGACTGGTACTATATGGTTTTATTCAATTTGATGCAGTGTGTAATTGTTTCCTAAATTCTTTTTAGAGGCTGGTCCTCTATAGGGTTACCAGATTTCTTCTTTAACAAAAGAAGAGAACATATTGTCCTGCCCCTGGCTTTGCCCCCACAAGGACCTCATGTCTCCTTTTCCGAGCTCCGTGACGGGTCTAGAGGGTCTAGATGTGATGTCATCATGTCAACATCCAATCATGCACAGAGGCCCTCCAGACGCAGCCCCGAGCTCGAAGCCTTCCAAAACCCAGACAAACTGCCAACAAATATCTTCCTACTTGGGGCCAATGACACCAACAACACTTTGCAACATTCATTCCTACCAGAACACCAGGCCTTGGTCACACGTGTAGAACACAGATAAACCCTATGCAAATACAGGACCACAAACTAAAAGTCCTAATATACACAAATGAAACCCTAAGATGCCACTCTCTGCATGCAGTACAACACCAGAGAAATAGAAAGAAATACATTTCTTCCTGAACAGTGCAAAATATAGACAAACAGATGTAAATTCTGAAAATTGACACATTTCATTCACTAAACTGAAAATAAAATCACTTTTCCTACCTTTGTTGTCTGATTTTATTTTTCTACTCATCTTTTCCCAGTCCCTGGTTGCACTTTCTTCTGTCTGTGCTCTTAACTCTGTTTCCAAGGCCTACTTAACCATTTGCTGCTTTTTTCTCCTTCACTTTCTGCTCTACATCCATCTTTGGTATTAACTTTTAACATTCAACTTTCTTCCATTTTTCTGCTTCCTCCTCAGATCTATTTACTTTTCCATGTCTTACCTTCCCATCTATCCATACCCACTATCTCCTCCCTGTCTCTGCCCTTCCCCACCATCCATGTGTGCCATCTCCTCCCTCTTTTTCCCCCCTACTCCCATCTATCCATAAACAGCATTTCTTCCTTCTCTCTTCCCTTCCGTACCTCTCCAATCCCTGTGTACCATCTCCTCCTTCTCTTTCCCTCTCCTACGGTCTGACATCTGTCTTCCATTCTTCCCCCTCCTATGGTCTGGGATCTTTATCCTCTCAGTCTAGAATCTCTCCCTCCTTCCTTTCCCTGGTCTGGCATCTTTTGTTTTAATCTGGTTGTTTTTCTTAGCATTTTTCTAGATTCAAGTAACTGGCAGCCCATTGAACAAATTTATTTTATCAATAGTTCTTAAATTCATTAATTCATTCATTAGTAATATCAACCCTTTATTACTGTAACTCCCTCTATCAGGGCATTACTAAAAAAGAGATTAGGAGACTACAACTTATCCAAAATACTGCTATTAAAATCATCTTTAATGCTAAGAAATTTGATCATGTCACCCCCTCCTTAAAAAAGCTCACTGGTTACCTATTTCCCATAGGATTACTTTCAAAAATCTTCTTGCTTTCAAAGTTCAATCTAGTCACATTCCCTCATTCATAGACAGATTGCTTATCCCTTATGAATCTCAATGGTCACTACATTCTTCCCAACAATATCTCCTTGCAGTTCCTTCTGTCCATCAGTTGTTTTACGATACAACATGTAAAACAATTTTTTCAGTAGTCACACCCACATTGTGGAACGCTCTACCCCTGACCCTGAGACAAGAAAATAACCTCAACAACTTTAAATCTAGTCTTAAAACATTTCTTTTCAAAGATGCTTATGAGATCTATTCCTAGGTCCCTCTTTTCATAAGACTCAGACATTAGGCCAAACATTAAAGACTCCCTCTACCCCTTTCGTTTTTCACTTTCCCCTTTCCTTTTATTTTTATGCAATGTATTCTTCCTATTTACTCTTATGTATCATGTTATGTCTGTACTATTCATGTGAATCTATCATCTACCATTTTATATTTAAAAAACTTTTACTTCTGTATAATTGTAAACTGCTTTGCATTTAAAAGTGGTATATCAAGACCAAATAAAACTTGAAACTTGAAATGTATCATTCATATTTTCATTTCATTTATATAAATGTCAATTTGAACAGTGAGTAAATTTAATCAAGCACAATGTAAGAAGACTTATCACAAAATGTATAGAGTCTAATTCTACCTTTTTTACAATCTGCTTTTTAAGTCTGTGGAACATTTAAGCTTATGTGTTAATCAGTAACTGCTGTTCTGCAGTTACATTACAAGGAATGTTTTGAAAACTTCCTTCAAGAAGATGGTCTGGATAATTTTTTTTCTTGGTGTCTCCTTTTTCTATGTAATGCTTTTAGAAAAGGGAGAAGACCTAGGGCTCCTTTTACTAAGCTGCGCTAGTGGTTTTAGCGTGCGCAAAATTGCCCCATGCACTGTACGTTAACGCCTCCATAGAGCTGGCGTTAGTATTTTTTGTGTAGCGCGGGGGTTAGCGTGCGCTAATCTTTAGTGCGCACTAAAAACGCTAGCGCAGCTTAGTAAAAGGAGGTCCTAGTCTCTATTTAACTTTTTTGCAATTCAGACTAGGAATATGAGGAGCAGAAAAAAATTAAACAAGCTAGCAAAATGAGTATCATTCTCTCTCCCCCTTATTTTTAAAGGCACAGATTCTAGAGTTTGGCTTAGCAGTGCATGAGAAGGTTGTGCCTCAGGACATGAGACCTTTGCACAAGAAGCTGGTGGATCAGTTCTTTGTGATGAAATCAAGCTTGGGAATACAGGTATGTAAGCAGATAATACAGGTACCCGGGAAGCGATGACGGGGCTTCTGAGAATGCTTTGTGGTGTTCAAGGTTAAATCAGTAAGCAACAAACAGTGACATCTTTTGGTGGTTTTACAGCATTACACCTTATCTATGCACAGTTTTCCCCTTGTTTTCCAAGGTTTGTTTTTCAATGCAAAGTGTTGTATCTGAAAGTCAGTTTGTAACTAGTTTGTTTTTCATCCTCTGTTCCTCAAAAAAGTTAAAAAACAAAAACATGTCAGCGTGCTCAAAATATGTGTAGTCTGTATGTGTTTACATTCTAAAGACGACCTTTCCAGTTTTGGATTTCCATATGTATATTTCATCTAGAAATATAAAGATGCCTTAGTGTGCTAGTGTTGACAGCTTGGTGATGTCCTGGAACTGTCCCTCAAAGCCTTAGGGTTTTAAGGTGCTAAATAATTGAACAACTTCACTAGTTTTTCTAGCTGTTTTAGGACTAGGTGATATGTAGTCAGGGTATGCATTCTTGTATGGTCAATTAACCAGGATGGTGAAACAATGAGGATGCAAACAAAAATTGGATATGATAAGGAGTGTTATTCTACAGGCAAACTTCCACGGGTGGCATCTGGGTGTATCCTTGCAACGAATAGCTAGGAAGAATGGATGGACCAATTAGTCTTTTTCTGCTGTCATCTATTATGTTACTGTGTTTAAAAGGTTGACCTCGGATTAGCTTTATTTTATTTTTATGGTATGTTTCCTTAATAACAAAATGTTTTTATCAAATCGTCAGGATCTCTCCAACTGCGTTCCAGCTAGTCCTGGTCTTTTCCCTAATGGAAGCCCCCATGTGTGTAGAAATTCAGTACCTGTTTCCATGAGCCCAGATGCCAGGGTGATATCCAGACGGAGGTAAGATATGGTAACTCAGTTGTCATGTGACATTTTCATAAACTGAAGTACAATCACACTTCCATAGCATACTGAATAAGTTATGAAATGATCAGTGGAAAGAAAATTCCATTTTCCACTTTTAACATGAGACAAAAAAAGACTATATTTGGTCTTAGTTATTATCAAATTATACGAGGACACACAACATATAATATGTTCATAAAATGATTCAAAATGTTGTGTGATCGTGGCACCAAGGTACCCCCCTCTTCAAACCCAGCATGCCCCCAAAAAGAGGGAGAAAAAGCTTCAGACTAATGTAGACGTATAGAACCAAAAGGTACAAATCAAAACTGCTTTTGATACTTTCACTGGCAAAAAACTCCCTCACAGAACAGCTCAGGTTTAGAAAAGAGCAAAGTCACCCGGAGGCACGTTGAAGGACTTAGCTGACAAAAGACAACTTGAGCTCCAATGCTGTCACATCTTCTCCAATCTTTCCAACAAGCAACATTGTTTCACCAATGTTTGGCTCATCAGGGGGACAAACAATACAGCCTTGAAAAATGCAGCCATGCTGAGACAAGTCTTAGGTATTATACCATGTGTAAACTTGTCTCCAAATGGCACTTTAGTGGACTGTGGTAATGAATGATTATTTTGTCTTTTTGTGAACCAGTCCTTTAAGTTACCCAGCTGTCAACAGATATTCTTCCTCATCACTGTCTTCACAAGCCTCTGCTGAAGTTAGTAATCTCACGGGACAGTCAGAGAGCTCTGACGAAGTTTTCAACATACAGGTAACTGAGGTGCAGTCAGGCTGAATCATCAGTATGCTGTGTTTGTTTCATTGTTTCATGACCATGGATCATACTGTTTCCTCTAAATGTAATTACCTATTGCCAACAGTGTTTTCCTTTTATTTTGTTATTCTTCTGGTACAGAGTTTTGCCCTGTAAGTCCTTGTTGAATAGATTAGTTATTTCATTCAAACATTCTGTATTTCAACTAAGATGCCACATGGTGTGGGGAGCATCAGTAATAAGCCATGAATTCCACACATACTCGTAACAGTAAAACAGTTGCATTCTCACCATGTCAGGGAGATTTAAGCTTTACGTTGAAAAGGTCCTATAGTTACAATTAGTTATCACAATCAATATGCAGTCCAAATTAAAAAGTCACATATAAATTCATGTGGATGTTATAGTGGTGATTATATAACTAAGCCACATGTACATAGATATCTTTACTGTCTTGTCAGTATTTGACTTGTGTGCTGTTTATACTGTGTTATTGTTAGAACTCCATTGTGAAACATTTTTCTTTGCTAAATTTGTTTTGCTATATTTTTTTTTTGCTAAATTTGTTTTGCTATATTCTTGCAAAATGTTTGCCCCTACCAAAATATTTGCATAAGATAACACAATTTTGGCAAATCTATTTGCATAATCAGTAACCCTTTATATCTTCTAGCCAAGCCCATCTACCTCAAGCCTAAGTTCCACTCATTCTGCATCACCCAATGTGACCAGTTCTGCTCCATCCAGTGCCAGAGGTTTGTGCCATACATTTACCATGGAAATTATTTAATTGGATTGCATATTATTTTAAAACTTTATGCATTTCACTGATTATGTTATTTTATATTCCAGCATCCCCTCTCTTATCTGACAAACCCAAGCAGTCCAGAGAAAACCCCTGCCTGTCCCCCAGAGAGCGACCCTGCAGTGCCATCTATCCAACTCCCACTGAGTCTTCCCAGGTAGCAGCTTACAGTCAGCCCCAACCATCACTGCTTTCTTTCTGAAGATAAGGAGCTCCTGTACTTCATTCCTCTACAAGTCAATTATAGATTTCATTTCAATAGCAAACTGGTGTGGAAAATAATTTGTTTGGTTTTCTGTGGCATGGAGGCAGGAGTTGGCAGCCCACCACCAGCTAATGGTAGTTATGTGCATTCATTCATACTAGAAGGCAAACAATTGCTTAGTTTAAGGTAACCTGAGTCATAATTTGCAATAAACTACCAATTTAGCTGGTGGGTAACTCTGGGATGAGCCTCATCACTGGTCTTGAGTGCAACAATAGCAAATACCAAATATGGATCTGTATTTTCTGACATATAATCTTCAACAAGCTGATTACTTAGTACAGGGTAAGATTAAAGGAAAAAAATGGTTACTTTCTATGAAGCAAGTCTCCTTTCTTCCATTATAGGCATTAATTTAAGAAGTTATTTATAATTATCTTAGCCTGGGTCAGTCTATTTATTATCCTCTGAGCCATATCCTTTCATTCTGTGAATCAAAAGGAGGGGTTGTGTTTTCTCCTTTGGATAGCATAATGTCGACACTCTTTCTTCCAGCTTTCAGTCAAAGCAGGCAAGATAAATGGCTTTACCTGTGCCATTTCTAATGTCAGTTTGACACAGATGATATATGGCCTAATGGTTTATGGTTTGTTTATTTATTTACAGCCTACCTGGATCTAAGGCATAGCATAGTCCAACAATGTCCAGAGTCAAAAAATCTTATGCAATATTTAAAACATCTTGCAAACTAGGAAACATGGAAAGAAAGTGGCTATCAAAATACATTGACAGCATTGTGCACTTATTAATGCTAATATATTTGAGTCATACGCTTGTATATCAGACTTAACTTGGTAGTGTCTGCCAGTGAGAGGTAGTGTTTACTACAATAGGACGCCAAATCAGACCT
This sequence comes from Geotrypetes seraphini, assembly GCF_902459505.1. Classification (NCBI taxonomy): domain Eukaryota; kingdom Metazoa; phylum Chordata; class Amphibia; order Gymnophiona; family Dermophiidae; genus Geotrypetes; species Geotrypetes seraphini. The sequence continues at coordinate 57,021,743 of NC_047092.1, forward strand.
TTCCTACAGCTGATACTTTGATTTATCTGGGCAAATCGCTTTATCTACCCAGTTTGCCTAACTGGCCTAACTGTCTTTGTGAAATTATAGTAAACTGGTCCCTTTTATCCTTGCCTCCTTCTCCCTCCCCCTACATATGGCTACTTGCAAGTACACTTCCCCCTCCCCATTCACGGTTTCGGTAATCGCTGTAGGGCTGTAGGGAGTTCCCGTCGTAGTCTAGAGAGACTACGGGAACTCACAGCAGCCATTTCCTAATGGCAATCTGCACGGGGCAGGAGCGTAGGAAGATCGCTCCTGCCCCGAAAGCCCTCTAGACCACCAGGTAAGGCGGGAGGGAGGCGGAGGTGGGTCAGAGCCGGATATTTGCGGTTTTTCGACATTCGCGGTCCGGCTTTGCCCCTATCCCCCGCGAATCCGGAGGGAGAAGTGTATTAGAAGTTGGTTATTATCGTTATCAGAAAGTTTGAGGAATGACTGTTTTAAACTGATGCAGGTAGCAAGATACCCAGCATTCTTTCCAAACTGTGTTTTCTAAGTTACAGTATGGCTAGCAGTTTACTTTCTCTTCTTACAACCTTAGGGGTGGATTACTCATGCCGCTTTCCCAAGCATAAACTGAATTGTAGCACTGCATGGATAGTAATCAAGAACTTTTCATTTCATTAATCATTATAGTTTCCAAACGTTAATTTTAAGCTTTTACAGTAACATCATATTTTTGTTAATACTTTATAATTCTCGGAAGAAAGAAAACAAAACAGAAGATCATTGAGACATGGGTAAATAAAAGGCCTGGGGCTACTAATATTGAGATTCTAAGCATCCTCTTTCTCCTTGAATCTAAGGACTCCTTTTCCTAAGCTGCGCTAGCAGTTTTAGTGCGTGCTGCATTGCCACATGCGCTAGACGCTAACGCCACTATTGAGCTGGCACACGTTAGTAAAAGGAGCCCCAAATTGCTTGGTCAAGATCCATTCATTATACTTAAATAATGTAGATGAACAATTTGGTCACTTCTTTATGGGCCTTTTTATAAAAAATTTCCTCAGTGCTCTTTTTCATTTAGCATACTATGAAAAATCTACAGTATGGAATCTTTATCCTTTTTTAAGAGAGCAGCACAGCAAAACAGAGCTGTTAACCCTATAGTTTATTGAATCTAAAACATTCTAATAGAGCAGAGTTGTGAACATAATGCATAAGATGATCATGGTTTTTTTTTTTACCTCTGAAAACCTTTGGTGACCATATTAGACATAACAAAACCCCGTAGGAATAAAGGGTAAAGTGAATGGGACTTGATATACCACTTTTTCTGTGTGGTTACACAATCAAAGTAGTTTACATATTTTAGACAGGGCAATGGGCAATGAAGTGTTAAGTGACTTGCCCAGAGTCACAAGGAACTGCAGTGGGAATCAAATTCACAACCTCAGAAGCATAGAGGCAGCTGCTGTGACTATTAGACCATTCCTCCAAGCTTTTGGAACATATTGTAAAGCCATGACCTCACAAGATCTGCGGCAGAGCTGTTGCTGAGATTCTGTGCATACTGTTACTTCTGCTGCACTATGTTCTGTAGTAATATCAACTGAATTACAGCATGGTGTTAACACTTGTCACTTTTAGAAACTGCTTCTAAAAAGGATATTGTCCATCACTTAGTATAATAAATACAAGACAAGATACGATTTTTGCAGTTACAACACCCTGAATATGGAATTCCCTACCATCATTTATTAAAGAAGAAAAATCATTGAGTAAATTTAAAGGACTGTTAAAGTGCTGGTTGTACAAGGATGCTTTTGAGACCTAATTATCGGAGTCCCTATTGATCCCATTTGATGCTTAAACTCATTAATCCTGTCTTAGGCTCTGAGAATTTTGAAAAAAAAAATAATAATTCTTAATTTTCTACTTTTTCTACTATACTTTTAAAACTTTCTTACCCTCCATTTGTATTTTCCTTGTATGTATCCTTTACTATACTTATTGTAGTTCTCCCTACTTCCCTTATGTATTGATATGTCAGGTCCGTTTGTGTTGGTTTTAGTTAATAATTAAGACCCTGTTTTTAATTGTATATCGCTTTGAATTAATGATATTGCGATACATCAAAATTTTAATAAAACTTGAAACTTGATATCGTACTTAACAAACTCATATGAATGTGTTCACATAACAATAACCTTACTGGGTCAGAACAGTGGTCCATTTATTTATTTATTTAAAAACTGGAGTCACATATAAAAAGCAATGAACAAAGAACAATACAAACCACTCTTCAAAATAATATCAAAACATATAAAATAGGACCTACAAGTTCTTCACTCTAACGTATTTGATAACATTTTACGAAAATGCCCAGACAACGCTAGGAAAGACAGATCAAGTTCAAGTTTATTAGTATTTGATGAATCGCTAAATCAGTCTGCAAAGCGATGTACAAAAATATAAAAAAAGGTAAAAATACAAAAGGACAAACCCAATGACAAAGACATTTTTAAAGACAAGATAAACTTGAATTGGGAGGAAAGGGGGAAAAGTTACAATTCTTTTTAGAGGAAAAACAATAATGGAAAAAAACAAAAGGGAACGGGGTAGTTAAAAGTCAGTAAATAATTAAACGAGTCTAAAATTTAAATGCTAAAGCGTCTTTAAAAAGATGAGATTTTAAAGATTTTTTAAAAGAGGAGAGATCTTTTTCATTTTTAACATATTGGGGTAATGAGTTCCACCATTGGGGGCCCATTACAGAGAACATGTCGGATCTTCTTGTGCCTATTATTTTCAGAGAGGGTATAGTTAAGAGATTTTGGGAGGATGATCTAAGTGGACGTATAGTGTTGTGGGGTATCTACAAACAGCTTGGTTTTCAACATCTTCTTAAAGCTGAAGTGATCTGCACATAATCTTAGTTGCTCAGTAAGTTTATTCCAGTATGACATTCCAGCAATGGAAAACATTTGAAGTTGAGTTGCCACATATTTTACATTGTCAGCTGTCAGTGCTACCAGTTTCATTTTCCCCTCTGAATGCAATGCTCTTGGAGCCCAGTGCCCCATCTTCACAGTGGCCAATCCAGGTCACAAATATCTAGCAATAACCCAAATAGTAGGAACATTCCATGCTTCTGATCCAGGGCAAGCAGTGCTTCCCCCATGTCTGTCTCAAAAGCAGACTTTTCCTCCAGAAACTTGTCCAAACCCTTTTTTTAAAACCAGCTACGTTAACGCTCTTGCCACATCCCTTGGCAACATGTTCCAGAGCTTTACTATTCTCTGAGTGAACAAATATTTCCTTCTATTACTTTTAAAAGTATCTGCCTGTAACTTCATTGAATGCCCCCTAGTTTTGTTTTTTTAAATTTTATTTATTTATCAAAATTTTCAATTTTTACAAGCATATATCTTGACAATGAAAATAGAGTTAGAAATTAAAAGAAATTATAATAAGAATCAATACCAACCAAAATTAGCATTTAGTAACTATTAAACCTCATTATTAGAAAACTCGGGCAAGATGCTGAAAAGACAGGAAATAATTCAAAAATACTATCAAGAAAGACTAGATTACAATAAGCGGATCTGTTAAGCCTCTTAAATTCCAACTTAATTCGCATTTGAAGGGGTAGAGATAGCTATTGGGGCTGGAGGTTTCCTTGCTTCCAAGAAATTTTTCAGGTGTTCAGAATTAAAGATGTCTCCTCCATTTTAACAATGCATTTGCATGGGAACTGCAGGAAAAAAGTCCCTTTGCAGTCCAATACCAGAGGTTTAAGTGCCAAAAAGGCCTTTCTCCTCTGTTGAGTGGACCTACAAAGGTCAGGAAATATCAAAACTGAGTTATTCATAAATTTTTCATCTTTAAATCTGAAATACATTCAAAATATCCAATTCCTATCATATTCTAATGCAAACGTAGCAATTAGGGTTGCTGTATTTGAAATAGATTCAGAGCTCTCCAGTAAGCCAGTAATATCTAATTTTGCAACAAAGGTAATTTTTTCAGTGGGCTGCCTAAGGAAATATGCTTTTGTTATTGGGAGCATAGATTCAGCAGGGATTTTCAAGCCCTCATTGAAATATTTCTTTAACATCTCGATTGATTATAAGATAGAAGATTGTGGAAAATTCAAAAACCTTAAATTCAGACGTCTTTCATAATTTTCCAGTCTTTCCATTCTCTGGTGAATATTCAAATTATCCTTTACCAAAGTTGTTTGAACTTTCTTAACCCCTTCTATAGTTTCACCAAATTCCTTTACTTGGGAGTCCACCTTTACTGTAAAATCCCCAATTTGTTTAGTATAAGTTTGTACCACCTCTGGGAGTTGGAAAATCTTATCTAAGCGTTCAGTCAATTTTTCCTCCATAACCGTAACAGCCTCCCATACCTCCTCCAAAGTTATTTTCTCTGGTCTTTTCTTCAATTTGGTGGAGCTCTTAATCCCAGCATCTGCAGTGTTGGCTGCTGTGTAGTCAGACCTCGGGAGCAATCCCCCCGACCATCCTCCTACTGCTCTTCCACAGATTTCCCCAGCTGGTTGTGCCACCTCTTGGGAAAGAGAAGAAGGAAACGATGTCCCAGGAACGAAGCTTCCGTCGGCAACCTCTCCGGTATCCGCGGGGCTTCCCATTGACTTCTCAGCTTCACTTCCAGGTTGAAGTGGAGTCTCGCAGTCCTCGGGGCTCAGCGTGGCTTCTGCCGTGTTGCGGGCGAAATCTCCTGTCTGCTGCTCACCTCCTCCCCGTGGACTTTCAGGCTTAACCAGTAAAAGAAAGCTCTCCAGTGTCTGTTGTATCGACACCGGGGAGGGAGCCGGTTCGACTGGGAACAAACGCAGCTTCCCTTTCCTGTTCACCATGTTATTCTTCGGCGGTGTCCAACGCTAGTCAGAGCGTCCTCTCACTGAACCGCCTTCGCCGCCATCTTGCCCCTTTGCTTTTTTGCTTTTTTTGACGAAACACTTGCCCCCTAGTTTTTGTAATTTTTAATGGAGTACAAAATATCGATCCACTTGTACCAGTTCTACAACACTCAGGATTTCAGTTATATCTCCCCTCGTTTATCTCGTTTCCAAGTTGAAGAGCCCTAACCTCTTTAGTCTTTTCTCATATGAGAAGAGTTCATCCCCTTTATCATTTTGGTCGCTCTTCTTTGAACCTTTTCTAATTCCGCTATATCATTTTTTAAATAAGGTGGTCAGAATTTAATGTAATACTCAAGATGAGGTTGCACCATAGAATGATACAGAGGCATTATAACATTCTTAGTCTTGTTTACCATCCCTTTTCTAATACTTGTAATTCCTAGCACTTGTTTGCTTTTTTGGCCATCACCACACATTGGACAGATTGTTTCAGCGTATTGTCTACAACAGGGGTCTCAAAGTCCCTCCTTGAGGGCCGCAATCCAGTCGGGTTTTCAGGATTTCCCCAATGAATATGCATGAGATCTATGTGCATGCACTGCTTTCAATGCATATTCATTGGGGAAATCCTGAAAACCCGACTGGATTGCGGCCCTCAAGGAGGGACTTTGAGGTCCCTGGTCTACAATGACACCTAGATCTTTTTCTTGGGTCTGACCCCCAGCATCTGATAACTAGGATTTGGGTTATTCTTCCCAATGTATACAGAACTTAAAGAAGATGTTGAGCTGCTGCAGGGGAAGCTTTAGCTTTGTAGAACTATTGCCTTACCAGTGGTATTTTTCTTCCTTAGCATCTCTTCTGTTTACAAGTCACTTGTGATTATTGTGAGTTAAGCTGAATTGGAAGGCAGATTAATTTATAATGGATTTTATGATTCATTGACAATGCCATTTACTAACAGTATACATTAACACTAGTAATGTGCATTATTTGCTGCAAAGCCCATTGCATAAAAAAGTCCATGCAGGAAAATAACACACAGAATGCATTATCTATTAGTAAATGATGTCCACTGTAGGAGGTAGGTTTTCTTTTGGACAGATTTTAAGTGTTTGTGCTATGGGGTAGGGAGAGCCTTCTCCTGGTGCACAAGGCAGGTTTATTTGGGGGAAAATGATCTTTAGTGTATGGACCAGGGGACTAAGTCAACTTCTTGGAGTTGGCGTAGTAGATTATATCACTTAATGTTGATAGAGAAATTTAGAGCTAAGAAGTCTCTTAAACAGAAAAAATATTTTTGTCAGTCTGGGACCCTCATATCCAAAGCCTCTCTCCCAGAGCACAGAGTTTAGTACTTAATACTAGTTGATAACGGGGTGGGTTAGGATCAGGAGGAGCAAAGAAAGGGTAAAGAAAAAAATGTTTTTGTTGGTTTTATGGATGCTAAGATTTACATTCAACCTACCTGTTCTGTAAGATTGGAGGAGATATCAGATCCAAGTCTCCCAATGGTTAATGGCTTTTCTTCTTTTTTATAATAAGACATCACTGGCAGGTGGGAGAGGTTCTGTTAGAAAGAGAAGGGTATTTATTGAGGGGCTTCTTTGGTCCAGGTTAGTTATATTTTGTATGCTGTTTCTGGCTCACCTAGAGATATTTATAAATGTATATAACTTATCCCCCTCCCCTTTTACCAAACCACGAAAGCAGGTTTTAGCGCAGGCCAGTGCACTGAATGCTCTGCGCTGCTCCTGACGCTCATAGGAACTCTATGAGTGTCGGGAGCAGCACAGAGCATTCAGCGTGCTGGCATGTGCTAAAATACACTTTTGCAGTTTAGTAAAAGGGGGATAATGTAGAGTTGGGGAAGGGACGTAAGGATGGGGATAGAAATTGTAAAATATTGAACAACTCAAGAAATAGCAGATCACATATACTTTTATTAGTTATGCTTAATTAAAAACTGTTTAAATAAACTATCAGTAAATGAAACTTATAGGGCTCCTTTTACGAAGCCGCGTTAGCGGTTTAACCCGCGTAATAGCGCACGCTAATTTGCCGGCCACACTAGCCACTACCGCCTCCTCTTGAGCAGACGGTAGTTTTTCGGTTAGCGCAGGGGTTAGCGCACGCTAAAAATGTGCGTGCGATAAAGCCGCTAACGCGGCTTCGTAAAAGGATCCCATAATGTTGGATAGATCAGAAACTACTCAAGTAACATTAATATATTTTACGGTACCTGGTCTCAGTTGCACAGAATTGAATAATTACCTCCTTACTATTATATGGTCTATCTTATGGTTCTCTAGAACTTATAAGTGCTGAATTGACACTTCAGCCAAACCTAGTTAATCATCTTGGTATAGCAGTTTAAATAGTAAAGCAGTGTTATGGTATCAATGTTTTGGTGATTGGCTAATTTAAAAATTATAAAATGTAGCTGATTAATTTGATGAATCAGAATTTATTGTATTTGATTCAGTTCTAGCTACTCATTTTCTGATATACCAAGTTAAAACAAAAATGTCTGTTAGACTTGGATATCTGTGGGTAATTAGGGGATCAGGTAATATACCAGGTAATTTTTGACAGATCTGTGTACTCGAGAATAATAGATACATCAAGTAGCTTAAAATCTTTGACAATGCATTTGCAAATTCATATGAAAGAGCTACACTGGCATGCTTGGAGGTTTTTCCTAAGATGGACTATTTTCAATGCAACCTAGTTGTATATAATTAACTGCATTCCATTTGTACTTAACTAATTGAATAACTACACATGGAAAGGTAATTTTAAAAAAAGCTTGAACCAGTTTGGTAGTTCAAAAAGATTCCCAGTTCAGTCTCTAAGGCCTTTTGTCTCTTTGTCTACTAGGGATGTAGAAGAGACGGCACTTACAGCCCTGGAGCAGGGCAAGTCATGGTCATCATTCATGGCTAATGCCTAGTAGCTGAATATAAAACAATTTGAAAAATCCTTGAGCATTTGCAAACGAAGACTATAGAAACATGGTTCTGGTTCTGAAACCCAAGGTGCAGGAGCAAACTGCCAGATTGCAAAAAAATCAATGACTTGATTGCTTACTCTTAATATAGGCAACATGGGTCAAAAGGGAAGAAAAGTCAGAAAAATTATCCATAGCAAATCCAAAAATAAACAGTGCTGCAAATGTCATTTTTTTCCAGATTGACTATTTAAATATATTATAAGTTATGACCTTCAACATTTTGTTGTGATTTGAACTATCTGTATGTTTAGGTTACCATAAATGAAAATTAGTTTTAGCTTTATTGACTTCATTAAATTAAATGGAGACTATGTTTAAAGATGCACAAAGATACATGCATATGATCAAATAATGTGCTGTAGTCTTCAATTCCATTATAGATAGTTGTAAATAAAGATTAAATAACTCATCCAATCTACTTAGTTCATTCTAGTTCCACATTTGAATTACTGAATTTATAGAGGGCTATATTCAAAAACCAGTTAGGTCTGACAATTGCCCTCTCTGCAAGCTGAAGTGTACATGTTATTCCTCAATATACATACTTTTAAATGCATTCAACACAGTGCTTCCCGAGGGCATATAGTTTTCCCATTTTCAGAACTATATGTTTCATCTAGAATAGAATAAAACATTCATAGAAAAGCAGATTGCAGAACATAGCAGGTCTTTTTCCCCTAGCTAATTTTTTTGAAGTCTGTAGATTTGAGTTACCTGTGGACTTTTGAAGTGCCCAGTTTGAAAACTGCCCCTATAAATTTGCATATGAAATGGAACACAAGCTCCTGTTCCCCCATCCTATCCTTTATCTGACCTCTCAAACTTTTTACCCACTTCTAGTCTTAGTTTCTCATGCAATACATAGCTAAAAGCAATCATCTTCAGCTCATTCTTAGAAGTCTCATGCATAAACCAATTGTCTGGCCCCTTCTGAGTCCTATTAAGTTTTTTTATATCATATCCACCAATTGCACCTGTAAAGCATTTTCCAGTACACTCACAGTGGCTGAAAACCTTTAATAAGAATACCCATAAAATAAAGCTATTGTCCAAAAATTTCCAGCTTATCTCTTTAACTATGATCCCTCTACGGCTGCAGATCATTCTAGTTATTCCGAAAGGCCAATGCAGTCATGCCAGTTCGGTTTGGAATTGAAGCCACTATGTCATGCATGTTACTCCCGTGCCTTCTTGAATCCTAATGCAGAGTGCTGTTTTGGGTTGAAAACAGTCTGGTTTATATTTTACAGTACTGAAAAGTTGAGTTAATAAATGTAATATTCAAGTTACTAGTTATGATTTTTAAGCTTGTTTTCAGTTGAATGTGAGTTTAAAACATTGCTCAGCATTCTGTCAAGCATAAGAATTGTGCATGTGGTTGCACACAAAAGCCTAGGGAAACAGTCCTCAGATCTACGAGTATTTGAAGTTTGTTCAAGTATGCTATGCTTGAGTTTGAGCAATGCGGTCTAAAACTGGAAAGGCAGTAGAAATGGGTAATTCTATGTTATCACTGTTTTCAGATATTTTTGTGTATGTTGCGTTGTCATTTTATGTCACATTGTCAAAATTCTTGAAAGAATTTCAAGAATTTGAGTCTAAACTCACCTTATTCTACATGACGTTCTAGTTCAGGGGAATACTGTTATTAAATGTAGGCTGTAGCTTGTCTGACACCTGTTCTTCACATTTTATCTAAATGTTCTGGAGTGATTTCTTCAAACTGACCTCTAAAAATTTTTTTCCATTTCATCCAAATTTTATATTCCTATTCCTAAACTGTTGTGATGACAATCCCCCCCCCCCCTCCTCATTTGTATGTTCCTTAATGTTTTGGCTGACCCCTTTCCTTTCCATAAAATATTTCTCTTCTCTAAATAATTTGTCTTAACAAAGACCAAGAAATGTCACTGATTTTGCTTAAATGAGCACATTGTGTTAAACTGTCTCTGCTGCAAAGTCACTAAACTGCTAACAATGTTGACTTTTAAACTGAACTGTTCTGAATTTCCAGAGGATGATGTTTAATCAAATCGGAGATATTGCCTTACCTCGAAGTGACCCTAATCTGTCTGCTCCTGAAAAAGGTAAATTTTAGTTGCCAAGAAGCACTGAGTAATAACAAAGCATTTTTTGGATTAAAGCTACTTGATAACTTTCTGGTGCCACTTAGTTTGCTTTTTATAACTAGTACATGTGGGAGTGAGAGCACTTTGTGAAAGGAATACACAGGCTGGGGTAAATTTTCAAAGCCTTGTGTGGGAAGGCTACAACAAATGCATTCACTTAACAGAATAACAGGCTTCTCAATGGTATTTGCCAGATGCTGTCTTGGAAATTTAGCAGGTGCCAGATTGAAATGACTTTTCAGCATGTAGTTCTAGACATCTTTTTGGTTTGCTTAAAAAAGAAAAATAAAAAAAATGTCATCCATTCAGTACTTTGTGAGTGCAACATGTAGGATACAGTCATGTTATACAACCAGATAACATTTTGATTATGAAATTGCTTTAAACATGTGGAGGGGCATAATCGAAAGGAATGTCTAAATCTGTTTTCTAAGTCGCAAGTTGTCCAAAGTAAAAAATAGCCTAGGACACATTTTCGAAAAATACATCCACAATTTTTTTTGTTTCAAAAATCATCTAACTATACGTCCTACCAATCTGATCATCCAAGTCCCTAAATCGTCCATCTTTATACCACATTTTCGTCCAACTTTTCGTCCAAGTCAAAAACGCCTAGAAGAAGGGAGGGGTCTGCAAAGTGATGGACTGAACACCCAGACATGGCACCTAAATAATGAAGTACCTTACAGGGCACTGCTGTGAACTTCACAAAAAGGGTGCCATGTCTTCTCCTCACTACAGTTCCCTTATAGGTCTTGGTGAGTCCCCCAAACCACCTCCAGAATCCCCTAGACTCACTTATCTACCACCCCAATAGCCCTTATGAGTGCAGGAGCCACTTATATGCCAGTACAAAAGGGTTTGGGGGTGTATAGGGAAGTGCACATGTTTCAATATCAATGCAGTGATTACAGGGGCTTATGGGCATGGGTCCTTCTCTCCATGGGTTCCTAACCCACCCCCAAGATGACTTAAGCCGCCTCTGTGCAGGTCGACTAGGCTTTCCTATGCCAAGCTGCCAGTTGATGATGATCTGGAGGCTGAATTTTAAAGGAGTAATTACGATTTTTATGGGGTTGGGGAGTCATTGATCACTGGGGTAGTGTTTGGGGGTCTGTAGTTTGTGTCTGCAGTGCTTATCTGGTGACTTTAGGTGGGTTTTTGGGACTTAGACCATGTTTTAAATTGTCTAAGTCACAACGTCCAAGTTCCGTCTTTGCTGTGCTGTATAACTTTCGGTTGTACATGCAGTATGACTAAGTCTAAACCGGCCCACGTCCCGCCCAAATCCTGCCCTCGACACTCCTCCTGAAACACCCCGTTTAGCTATGGTCGTTCAGCGGCACTGTGAAGGCCTAGGTCGCTTTTAAATACGTCCCAAACCCGGTTTTATTATCAGCACTTGGACGTTTTTGGCTTCACTAGGCATCCTAATATTTTGTGCTGGTATATTAGGTCAGGGTTTTCCTAGCCTAATTTACTGGCACCTTACACAGACACCTAGCGACGTCTGAGTCATACCATGCCTATTCTCCACCCCTTAACCCTGCCCACTTATGAGGCAGATGCTTCAATTTAGGCATTGGTAGGTGCTGCTCCAAGTTCCAAATGGAACTCTTAAATGGTTTTTTTAATGACGTGGTCAATTACCACAGCAATTAAACTCATCCAATTTTGAGTTCTGCGCAGACCTCTATCATATCACCCCTGATCCATCTCTTCTCCAATCTAAAGAGCCCTAGCCACTTTAGCCTTTCCTGCAAAACAAATTTAAAGTTAATTTTATGGTCAGACTAAGAATACTATGCACTAAGCTTTGGTAAATATACAAGACTAGCACAGATGACCTTTCAGCTTTAACACACATATATGTTAAAAGTGCCCATTAATTATATACGTGGAGGGGCATAATCAAAACAAACATCTAAGTTCGTTTTGGGCCTAAGTTGCCCAAAGTCGGACATGGGAAAAGGTCCATTTTCAAAAAATACGTCCAACATATTTTTTTTCCAAAACTCGTCTAACTGTACATCCAGCCGTCTGATCATCCAGACTGCTAAGTCGTCCATCTTTATATCCCATTTTCATCCAAGTCAAAAACACCCTGAAATAGATCTTTTGGACATCATTTTGGTCAGCAAAATGATGGACTGGGCACCCAAACATTGCACCAGAGTAGTGAGGTACCTTATAGAGCACTGCTGTGACCTTCACAAAAAGGGCGCATACACATACACATCTCACCACAACAACCTTATAGGTCATGGTGAGCCCCCACAAAACACCCCCCAGAACTGACTAGACCCACCTGTCTACCACCCCAATAGCCCTTATGGCTGCAGATCCCACTTATATGGCAGTACAAAAGGGTTTTGGGAGGTGCACATGTTTCACCATGAATGCAGTGATTACAGTGGCTTATAGGCCTGGGTCCTCCTCTCCATGGTTCACTAACCCACCTCCAAGACCACTTAAGCCACCTCTGTGCAGCTCTACTAGGCTTTCCTATGCCAGGCTGCCAGGTGCTGATGTTCTGGAGGCAGATATATAAAATTGTTATTACGATTTTTATGGGGCTGGGGGGGGGTCAGTGATCACTGGAGCAGTGTGTGGGGGCCTGTACTTTGCCCTACAGCAGTTATCTGGTCACTTTGGATACCTTCTTGTGACTTAGATCTGGCTTTAGATGGCCTAAGTCACAACGTCCGAGTTCCATCTAGACAGTGTTATAAAACTTTCGGTTATACATGCAGTACGACTAAGTCTAGGACAGCCCACATCCCGCCCAAATCCCACCCTCACCACTCCTGCTAAAATGCCCCTTTTAGCTTTGGGCGTACTGCAGCACTGTGAAGGCCTAAGTCATTTTTAGATACGTCTAAAACCCAGTTCGATTATTGGCACTTGGACGACTTGTCTCACTGAGCGTCTAAGTGCTGATTTAGGCCGGTTTTTAGATGTATTACCATTTTGATTATGAGCCTGATAGTACATAATGTAAATGTCTGTGCTTATACATTATTTCATGCTAAGAACTAATAGGGAATTTTAGTGTACATATGCTATGCCTGCATGCTATATTTTATATAGGCATGAATAAACATGTCTGCTTACGTGCTTTGTTCTGGGCTGTAAGTTGAAAAGACTTTTCTCCTTCCTCCTTCTCTACTATACCTTAATCTTGCACCCTGTCACTCTCTTTGTACCCTCTCCAGTGGCATAGCCACAGATGGTCTCAAGTAGACTTAGGACCAAGCAGTGGCACAGTAAGCTGAAGACTCCTGGCATCTCTTCCTTCAGGAGATCGGGATGTCACATAACTGCACTCCCCTAACCCCCACACCTGGTACCTTTAAATCCTTTAGTTCTTCACCAGCAGTGAGCAGCAACGCATTCCCCTTGCTCGCACTGTCCCAAGCCTTCCCTCTGATGCAACTTCCTCTTTGCAGGACCAGGAAGCTGCATCAAAAGGAAGGCTCAAAGCTGACGCAAAAAGAGAAATGAGTTGTTGGTCACTGCCAGTTAAGACCTAAATGATTTAAAAATACTGGTTTGGTGGGAGAATCAGGGGAGTGGATTTAAGTGGCCCCCACCCCCATTGCTTGGGGGAGGGAGAGATGCCAGGCATGGGCAGGGTTGTCCCACCCACTTTGGGTTCAGGCCCATCCAGAATTGGGTGTCTGGCTGTGCCCTGGCCTTCTGCATACCTTTACTTACTAACTTTCTTGACGTAGCCTCTCTTTTTTTCCCCACACAAACTAGAGTTTGTCTTCAATTTTGCCTTGTAATGTTTTCCTTTTAGCTTGGGACTTCTATACCAGATGCAATTAGTAATTAACACACACCTTACAGATGTAAATAAAAGGGATGAGGAAACCTGGCAACCACCTGGGCTACCAAGTTAAGAAGGGGTTATCATGCTGTCCTTTTGAACCATTTTACTCATATGTATCTGTAAACATACAAGTCTAAGAAGGAAGGGAAAAACTGAAAGCAACCTTTTCCAGAGTCCATTGGTGAATAATGGTGAATATGAGCATTTCAGTATTTAGCTATGACAGTTATTTTATTTAATCTGTATTAAACTTTCAAAACAGTTTCTAACATCATAGCAGACTTAAAAATATCTGACACAGGAAAGAGGAATAATGATACAAATACAAAGATCAAAGAAAAAGAAGCAAGAATATTTAAGAGAAATTCTACTTAAAAATATAAGAAAAAACAAGCTATCATTTCCTTATGGCATACATAATGTGGAGAAAAGGATAAGATATAAAATATTAGACAAGAAAAAAAGAGTCCTGCCAAATTACATTAATACGCAAAGCATATTAATGTAATTTAGTTATGTCAGCCATGATAAATGGTTAGTAGTATATAGCATGACCTTTAGAACTTGTGATTAAGGTATGCATGTGTTCATGAACTAGCCCCTATGATATGTTTGACAATTATTTTTGTTCACTAGAGGCTAATGTTTGAACTCACACAAAATAGTGAATATTTTATGCTGTAATGTAGACTCAAATTGCTTTTTTGGCATGAAAGGTATTTTTTCATGTACTCGTAATAATGACAAAGTTATCTGGATAAATGTTCTGCAGAATACACTCAGAAAAAGTCATCCTGATAACTTGAGGCCTGCTATTTGTATGGCCTGATTTATAAGGGCAACTATTATGTCCCGCACCTATCAAGTACGTTTCAATTACAACCTCTCTAATACTTGGAGTAATCCGTCTGGCGTTCCGCAGGGGTCACCATTATCCCCATTGCTTTTCAATGTTTACATGTCATCATTAGGTGCACAATTGACCCAGCGGGGGATAAAATTATTTAGTTACACAGATGACTTTACAATCATTATCCCATTCGCTACTTCTCTCTCTGAAGCTACCCCTATGGGAACAGAAGTACTAAACTTGATGGAACAATGGATGACTGAATTTAGACTGAAGCTTAACTCAGAAAAAACAAAATTCTTTGTAGTCTCGCCACACCCACTTGACACTAAAGTATCATCAATAAACTCAGTTACCCTATTCAACCTACAATGAAGGTTTTGGGGGTAATACTGGACCAGGGCCTAACCATGAAAGACCAAGTGGACTCTTTGGTTAGAAAGGATATTTTTTTTACTCTCTGGAAGCTTCGGTTCATTAGAGCAGTGTTCTTCAACCTTTTTACACCTATTGACCGGCAGAAATAAAAGAATTATTTTGTGGACCCGCAAACTACTAAGACTGAAATTTTAAAAAACCATTTCCGCTTGGTCCCCGCAAACCATCTGATCCCATCCGCACAAGCCTCAGTTATGATTTTATATTGAACGTATTATATTAAAGTATAAAAAGAAACAATATTCTGTACAATTGTCATATTATAAATACAAATATACAGAGCAAGGACCAACAAAATCCCTTATATCCCCTTTACTATCAAGAAAACTGAACAAGCCAAATTATTACAGAATGCTACACAGAAATATCATGCTAACAGAATACTGCAGTCACACATGACAGGAATAATGTTAGGGGAATGCCCCTTGGTCAGAGAGAGCCCTAAGCCAGCTGGAAGCTAAAGAAGCACTACTTGGGCTTTGCAGTCCCTAGTTATGTCTCTAGCAGGATATATAGTTCAAATCTGATATATTCTAATGACAAAATAGAAATAAAATTATTTTTTCTATCTTTATTGTCTGCCCATTTTGTTCATGTTTATCCCAGTTTCTGATTTCTTCTGTCTTTTCTTAATTTTCTTTCCAAGATCTTCAGTCTATCTTTCACTTCTGTCCCTTCCTGTCTTTTACCTATTACTCCAATATCCAGAGCCTCCTTTTTCTTCTTACTGCATCCACCCTGTGTCCAACATCTCTCACCTGTTTTCCTACTCAGTCAAGTCTGCTTTTTTTCCTTCACCCTACAACCTCCAAGTCCAACATCTGCCCCCTCTCTTCTGCCTCCCCTTTGTTTCTGGTTTTTCCCTCTCTCTATCTTCCTTCTGCTAACATTTTGAGTCCTACCACCTTTGATCCAGTTCTTTCTGTCTCTCTCACTCTCTTTGTCTTCCCCCTCCCCAGGGCCTGGCATCTCTCTCTCCTCGGTTCAGGGTGTTTCTCCTCTCTACCCCCTCTAGTCCAGCATCTGCCCTGTCTTCCCCCTCCCTTTTGGTTCAAGTCTGCTTTCCCACCACTGTGCCTCAAGGTCCTTTTCTGTCCCCTCCCCCAGTGTCCAGATCTAGCATCTCAATGAGTTTTCCATTTGGTGGCATTTGACTGATTTGCTTAGCATATTGGGGGGGGCGCTATACTCACAATCATATTAGTTTCTCTTTTAGACCAATAAATGCAAAAGGGTTAATTACTTGCCCCAATCCCGTTTCACAATGTATCAGGAAGAATTGTGCTTTTTTGTCAAATCCAGTTAAATGGTTTGAAGATGAACATTCCCTGCATTTTTCCTACTTTTATAGGCTCTGGGATTCACAACTGTTAACGCAGAGGCTAATTGTGCCCTCCAGAATGCTGAATCCTAATGATATTGCTGAAAACTTGAAAATCTGTTTTGCTGGGCTTTTTCTGTTTATAGTAAACCTGCCTTCGATCTTGCCTTTGATGTAACTTTGATGTTGCAGCCTGCTGCCCACCAAGGCCCTCACAACGGGCATGGCCTTACCTCCGCTGCTTCCGCTCCCCTACTCCTTCACCTGATGATGCATAGCATTGATGTTGCAGCCTGCCGCCACCAGGGCCCTCACAACAGGCGGGGCCTTACCTCCGCTGCTTCCCTGCCCATACTCCTTCATCGTGAGCAGGGAGGGGTTATTTGCATAGCGTTCCAGGCCGCACGCCAACCCTCTTCCCCGCCCCTACTTCACCGTGAGCAGGGAGGGGTAATTTGTATAGCGTTCAAGGCCGCGCACCACAAATGCTATGCAAATTACCCCTACCTGCTTAAGGTGAAGGAGTAGGAGCGGGGAAGAGGGTTGGCGTATAGCCTGGAACGCTATGCAAACTACCCCTCCCTGCTCATGGTGAAGGAGTAGAGGCAGGGAAGAGGACCGGCGTGCAGCTTCAATGCTGGTTGTGGGATGATCAGGGTGATCTGTGGATGCAAGATGACAGCCGGGCGCTCCCCTAAATTAGCCGGACGGAGCACCAGGCTAAAACATGCTAGGGAGAACACTGCGGCCCTGTGCGGACTGGCAGGAATTTTCTGCGGACCGACACCAGTCCGCGGACTGGCGGTTGAAGAACACTGCATTAGAGCATATTTTGATGCTTCATCATTCAGAATTCTGGTACAATCCCTTATGCTGAGCCATCTTGATTACTGTAATATTGCCCATCTGGCAATTTCCCAGAAGAATATGCAGAGATTACAACTGGTGCAAAATGCGGCGGTCAGGCTGATTTTGGGGTTGAAGAAGTACGATCACGTAACCCCTTTATACCGACTCCTGCACTGGTTGCCGATGGAAGCACGTGTGAAGTTTAAGTTTGGTTGTTTTTGCTTCAAGGTACTATTTGGTTTAGCCCCTGAATATATAACTGACCTTTTCTCTTTCTCAACCAATAGACACAAGAGAAGCTCACACCTGAAGTTTGTCTCACCACCGGTTAGAGGATGTAAATTTAAAAAACATCATCAACATCTTTTCTCTTATCAAGCAGAATCATGGCAAAAAGATCTGGAACAATTACTTAAACATGCTAATAACTATGGGGAATTTAGGAAACACCTAAAAACATATCTGTTCATGAAGTACTTAGGTAGCTGATCTGCACAATCTCTCCCACAACAACTGATCTCTAGAACTGTTAGTCACTAATCTCTAACTTTGTTAGTTCTACTCAATTCGTAGCATTTTTAATCATTGTAAACCACATAGAACTTCACGGTCTTGCGATATATAAACTGCTATTATTATTATTGTTGGCTTTTACAAGGGGTGTTCAAGAATTTATCTACCTCAGTAGGAAAGAAAAAAGTTTGAAAATAAAATTTTGTTTTATTTTTTAATATAGTCTCCTGATAATTCCAAATACTTCATCCATATTTCCTGCAATGACTTTAACCCCTTTGAAAAGAATTCTTCTGCTTGACCTTCAAACCAAGACATCACAGCTTCCTTGATGTCTTCATCACTTGAAAACTGCTGTCCACAGAGAGATTTCTTCAAAACTCTGAATACGACATAATTTGAGGAAGCCAGGTCAGGACTGTAGGGTGGATGCTTCAGCTGCTGAAACCCATTTTCTCGGATGGCAGCCTGTGATTGTCATGAAGAAGCAGCACATCTGCTGTGAGATTTCCTCATCTTTTCTCCTTGATTGACTCCCACAAGGAGATCATTGTGTTGGTGTAACTCTTCCCGGTTATGGTTATCTTTTGTGGCTTGAACTCCAGAAGTAAAACTCCTTCATCATCCCAAAAGACAGTTGTCATGACTTTGCCTTCAGCTTTTTCTGTCTAGAAATTTCTGGGGTGGACGATGACTTGTGCTTCCACTGTATTGACTCCATTTTGGACTCAGGATCTGTGTGGTAGACCCAAGTATCATCTCTAGTCACTAAACAATGAAAAAAATTCACTTGGTCTTCATGGATCATCTCCAAGTTCTCCTGATAGCACTAGAGCCTCATGGCCTTCTGACATGGCATCGGCATTCTTGGAACCCATCTTGCACTAACCTTGGACATGCCCAACTTTTCATGAATTATTTTCCAAACTGTACTTGCTGAGATGCCCATTTCTTCAGCTATTCGGGAAATCTTAATTTGTCTGTCTGACAAAATTAAATCCTCAACTTTCTTGTACATTTCTGTGGAAATTGCTTCCACAGGCCTTCCAGTGTGAAGGTCATTTTCAATGGACTCTCTACCCCACTTAAACTGCTTGCTTCAAAATTTTACTTTGTAGGATAATGGAGCAGACTCACCATAAACTGCAGCCATGCATTCATGGATCTCCTTTGGCTTTTTCCCTTCTTTTGTGAGAGATGTTATCACTGAACGATATCTTATTTGATTTGGACGAGGACTCTCCTGATATCCTGTCTCTTGGAATGTTAGACTCACATTGAGCTGCAGCTATACAAAATGTACAGACTTATAGCAACATGCTTGCTACTTTCTTTCATACTCAGGTAGATAAATTATTGAACACCCCTCATACAAGCCACAGTAGAGGTTTCTACCATGTGCCATCGAGGTAAATGCTTTGATGCTCATAGAATTCCTATGAGTGTTGGAGCATTTACCTCACTGTCCTGCAGTAGAAACCTCTACCACAGCATTATAAAAGGGAACCTGTATTTGGAAAAAAAATGGCCTAAATACCAACCCCCTAATTTTATATATGGTACTTTGAGTTGCACATGCCCAATTTGCACATATCACTTAATTGAATAATGAGCCAATTAGCACAGCACCAAAAAGGGGGCGTGGAAATAGGCAGGTCCTGGGCAGTTCAAGGGCATTTTTCAAATTTATATGCATAATTAGAGAATAAAGGACATTCACACTTAAGTTAGGCTTGAAGATCGTTGATCCTGGATTTAAGAATTATTCTATAAACCAGTGGTTCCCAACCCTGTCCTGGAGGACCACCAGGCCAGTCGGGTTTTCTGGCTAGCCCTAATAAATATGCATATGAGAGATTTGCATATAATGGAAGTGACAGGCATGCAAATCTGCTCCGTGTATATTCATTAGGGCTAGCCTAAAAACCCGATTGGCCTGGTGGTCCTCCAGGACAGGGTTGGGAATCACTGCTATAAACCACTCCTAACTTTAGAATACTGCTCAGTGGGGAGGAGGGGTCTGTGTTGATTTTGTAGGCACTATGAAGCTCATAATTAAAAAACTAAAATGTATAAAAATCTAATTTGGCACTTGGACGTCCTAATCACCAGAATGTCCAAGTGCCGATATAGAAACATAGAAGATGACGGCAGATAAGGGCCATAGCCCATCAGGTCTGCCCACTCTACTGACCCACCCCCAAGTCTACTATCCTAGTGATCCCACTCCTGTTGACAGGTTCCCTTGGCTTAACCCTCTAAGGAATCCCACATGGGCATCCCATTTGCTCTTAAATTCTTGCACGCTGTTTGCCTCGATCACCTGCACCGGGAGCTCGTTCCAAGGATCAACCACTCTCTCGGTGAAGAAATATTTCCTAATGTCGCCATGAAATTTCCCGCCCCTGAGTTTGAGCAGATGCCCTCTTGTGGCTGAGGGTCCTTTGAGAAAGAGAATCTCTTCTTCCATCTCGATACGGCCGGTAATATACTTAAACATCTCGATCATGTCTCCTCTCTCCCTAAGTTCCTCGAGAGAGTACAGCCGCAAATTTTTCAGCCTTTCCTCGTACGATAGATCCTTGAGCCCCGAGACCATCTTGGTGGCCATCCGTTGCACCGACTCTACTCTAAGCACATCTTTTCCACATGATCAGAAGTTTTCATGTCTGCGCTGATGATCACTCCCAAGTCTCATTCTGTTGAAGTTCTAGCTAAGGTCTCACCATTCAAGGTGTAAGTTCTACACGGATTTCTGCTGCCGAGGTGCAGGATATTGCATTTCTTAGCATTGAAGCCCAGCTGCCAGGTCGAGGACCAAAGCTCCAACAAATGTAGGTCCTGTGTCATACTATCGGGTGAATTGCCGTCTCTCACTATATTGCATAGTTTGGCATCGTCAGCGAATAACATTATCTTACCTTGAAGCCCCTGAATTAGGTCCCCTATGAATATGTTGAAAAGGAGCGGGCCCAAGACTGAGCCCTGCAGTACGCCACTGGTCACCTCCGATGTTTTAGAGAGGGTACCGTTAACTACCACCCGCTGAAGTCTGCCACTCAGCCAGTCATTGACCCATGTATGTAGTTAGTGTTTCTCCCAGCCCCATTGATTTCATCTTGCTCAACAGCCTGCGATGCGGGACACTATCGAAAGCTTTGCTGAAGTCTAGGTATACGACGTCCACGGATTCTCCCAAGTCTAGCTGTTTTGTTACCCAGTCAAAGAAGCTGATAATCAAAACCCTTTTGCTGGATGTCTAGTGAAATGTTTCTCTTGCTGTGCACCCAGAGTTCCAGGGGGCATGTGAGAGGCATGTTCTGGGAATGTTATGGGTGGGCTTTGGGTGTGCTTAACTTGGACGTCTTGTGGCTATAATTGAACCTTTTCCAAAACATCCTGGACGGAACTTAGATGTTCAGAGCTAGACCTGTTTTAGAAGCATCTAAGTTCCACAAAGGGAACTAAACTTACCAGATGACCACTGGATACATTAAGGTATGACCTCCCGCACTCCCCCAATGCTCACTAACCCCCTCCCACCCCCAAAAAATCTGAATGAAAGAGTACATACCTGTCCCTAGAACAGCAGTTCTTGGTATGGGAAAGCCTAGTAGAGCATCACATGGATGGGCTAGTGAACCATAGAGAGGAGGACCCAGGCCCATAAGCCACTGTAACCACCACATTTATGGTGGAAAGTGTGAGCCCACCAAAATCCTACTATACTGCCATAGAAGTGCCATCTGTAGCCATGACAGCTGTTGGGGTGGTAGAAAGGTAAGTCTAGTAGGTTTTGGAAAGCTCAGCATAAATTATAAGGGGTATATGGTAAGATGTGCTTCTAGCACTCTCTGTGTAAAGTTCAGAGCAGTGTTCTCTAAGGTGTCCCTCTGCTCTGTTGGTATGTCTATGTGGACAGTCTGTCATATTGAAGACCAATCCCATGTCCAAATGGTCTGGATTTTTTGATGTTTTGAACTTGCACATTTCCTTGGTCGAAAATGAGGTATAGAGTTAGGCATCCTAAGGGTTGGACATTCTGTCAACCTAGACATCCAAGTTGATGATTTTCAAAAATATATATATTTTTGGAAGTTTAGTGGTTCAGCTTTCGAAAATGGCTGTTTCTGTGCTTCTGAATTTGGATGTTTAACAGGAAATGTCCAAATTGGACTTAAACTACCAAAGTTTGACAGTTAATATAGAAGGGCAACCTTCCTCCCTATATATATGTCAAAATAAGGAGAAGTACAAAAAATCTATAACACTAAGGGCCTCTTCTATTAAACTGCACTAGCATTTTCTGGCGCGGGGAGCCACGCTGAATGGCCCATGCTACTCCTGACGCTCATAGAGTTCATCAGTAACACAGCTGCCTACGACTAAGGCTTATTTTCGGGGGTAGGGCTTATATTAAGACCTACCCCAAAAATCATGCTAGGGCTTATTTTTGAAGAAACATGGTAGATGTCACCTGTTATAAGAACATAAGAAGTTGCCTCCACTGGGTCAGACCCTATTAAATTTTGTCCAGGCAACAAATTATTGTACAAAGCACTTTGCATACGCTCCTTAGTTAAATTTTGAAATAAATGATTTATTTTTTTTCTCTGCGTTCAAGCAAATTTCCATGGAGTATGAGGGGGAGGGGATATTCAAACCAAAGGCTTTGTCCAGGTAATTACACAGAATGGCTAGTCAAGCCTTTTGAATATTGACATCATAATGATTAAATTATAAGGAAAAACTTTATTAGTTACATAAAATTACAGGATGCAATTGTTGAACATTCCAGCATCTAGTTCTGCACTTGTAAGTAGAGGGCCCAGGATCCCCTTTCTGTTCATGCTGCTTGTTTTCAAATTTGTTGGGCAGGGCTATATTACTTGTTGTACCTGAACAAAGAAAAAAAACTTTGCACTATTGAAATAGTAATGTCTGATTGCTATCAAGAATACAATGCAAGTAGTATTTTTGAAGGGATTTATATCCTACTCTTTCTTTTGTATACAGAAAAGTTATATATGCAGCAATATAATGAATATTTATGATGTGTTCAAGATAATTTGACATTTAGAGGATTGTTTCCTTTTATATTTCTTTTAATGTCTGTGCTTTACATACTGGAGCTCATTTAAGGTATCATTGTATATTTTAATGCTGTCGTCTCCTTTTCTAGCAGTGAACACTACCCATAGCAGCTGGAGTCTGGACAGTGGGAAAGAAGCCAGAAACATATCAGAAAGTGGAAGACTCACATGTCCACCGGTACCACCCCGACCCACACAAGCAGGTATAAGGAATTTTAGACAAAACTAGACACACTGAAATTGATATTCAAAATGATTGTCCTGTTAACTTGGAAGTTAACCAGACAAATATTCAGGGTTTATATTACTGCTGAGCTGAGCTGATATATTCCTAGGATGCAGGTAAACTTTATTGCAAGATTTTGAAGGGGAATACTAATGGGAGGCAAATAAATTTTGTATTTGATCCCAGCATGGATTAGACCAATCCATACAGGAAAAATATAAATCCTAGTAAGGTTATGCTGCTTATATACTGTAGGTTCTGATAGATAGGATTGATATGAGGAGAGAGTTATATCCTGGGGAGATGGATTATGACCATATAACCAATAAAGGTTAATTAATAGTCACACAAGTAGCTCTTAATATGCTAATTCCTCACTGGACACAAGGTTTTCATTTACTACAAATACCAATCATACCAGTATGGGAATAAAAGTGGGAAAAATGTTAGTGGGATTAATACATATTTGAATGGGACATAGAAGGCTAGCGGCCCTCAAAAATGAGAAAGGGGATTTAGAGCATGCAGAAGATGGCATTTATTTCTTTACCACACTATCTGCTAGGCAAGGTACAGATAAATATACCAAATAAACAAGATTAAGACAAAATAGAAAATACAACACAGAAATCAATATTTGTAACATCTGTAAATAATTTTTATAAAGCTATATTCCAGCCTATGTGGAGAAGGATAAAAGGGGCAAAGTTATCTCAACCAAATAGATCTGCTTCATATAGTAGGTGGACCAAGAACAACTGAATATACCAACGACAGAGGAGAGGGTAATGTGGGTGATATTTTAGAGCCTTCTTGGCAAGGCACCAGGTTCTGATGGATTTAGGGAAGAATTTTATTACATTCTCAATGAAGTAATAATTGCATCACTGATAGCAATGTACTGTATAACCAAATTTTTCAGTGCAATAGGTATGTCATTCTGGACAATCAGTTTATTTCCCCATGGTCACGAGCCATATGCATAAGGAATCCAGTCCGGATTTTTTCTGTGACCCTACTTCACTGTGAGCTCTACTGCCATCTGCAGTTTTTCCCTTCTGCACGTGAGATGGAAGGAGTGTTTTTTGTTTTGTTCTCTCCTTTTCTTATTTTATTTGGTGTTTTTGATTTTTATTCGGTGTTTTCAGTGCTTGGAGCTTTCTATCTTCAGTGTTAGCTCTGCCTGCGTGGAGAAGGATCTGACTGTGGTCTGCAGCTAACAGGCCGATCCCTGGTAGTACCAGGGACTTGTGCCAGCCTACACAAGTCTTTTTGGAGCTCGGGGCCATCCCTACTTGGCATTCCTCACCTACTGCTTAGCAGGGGTTTTAGTGCAGGCTGTTAGGCATCCATAGGAGGTTAAGTGGTGTCTCGCAGGGTGCCAGCTGCATTTTTCATCTCCCCCCTTCTGGTAGTACATCTGTCAGTCTGTGGGATGGGAGTACGGTCAGACATCATGTCTGGCTGGCAGCCTGAAGATCAGCTTTGAAGAAACATCTTCCAGCATGAGGCAGTGACTTTTCTTATTTCCAGTTACTGTAAAGAGCTGAGGCAGGCTACAGCACATTGCCAGCACAGGTCACAATGAGTGTTGCAGCCTGTGAGGTAAATCAGGGGAGGTCTGAAAATTACATTTTTAAGGGTTTTTGCATGTGCCTTTGTGTTCCCCCTCCTAAAAATCTCAAAATCGCCAGTTTTAAACTTTGGGAAGTTTGTTATTTTAATGATTTTAGGCATGAAAATCTTGACAGCAGCTATCTTGGATTTTTAGCAATCTTTTTTTCAGAAGCTTCCTGAACTTCCAAAACTCAATTTTATGCCTCAAAGCTGATTGGAATAGAGTCCTTGGACTCTTCTACTCCAGTTTCATGCAAGATTTGCGCAAATTTTGCATCTCAAGAGCATCTTTGCACCACATACCACACCGCACGGCCCAGAGAGGAGGCAGTAGCCAGCTTAACCTCTCCCCCGCATGCTCAGTTAACAAAAGAGTGGTCTTTTCTGTTGGGGCCTAGAAATGGTGACCATTCTGCTCAAAAGGACCCAGATGCCCAAGTAGCGACAAGTAGTCATCACAGGGTGATTCCTCATTCCCTGGACCAACTTTCTTCTCAGAATTTATGGAAAGCCTGTCAGGAGAGCTGTGCTCTTCTCGCACAGTCTTGCTATGCATTGGATTTGCTTCCTCAAGCCGCAGCCTCTCGGGGTGCATCAACTTCACAGTCTGCTACTGCTCAGGATTTGGGAGACCTACATGCAGGGATACTGATGATGTTGATGATAATTTTACTGTTCCCTTTTTGTCTGCACATGCAGCTCCTTTGTCAGGGGACCCGGGAACATATGCTAGCACTTTAGATCCTATTTTGGTTTTAGAACCTGGGGACAATTTATTTAAGTTCACTTTCTTAACCAGATTTCATTTTAGAGTCTCTGCATGAGCTCAATTTGAAAACTCTGCCAGCTTCTTCTACCGCCTCCTTCTGGATCCAGTCGTGCTTCCTGTATAGTTCCATCCACTAATAGATTGCAATGATGCTGGTCCAAGGGAGGCTGATCTTCATATAGGGGGCCGCTTCTTGGCATTTCTGCAGGCCTGGTATAAGATCTCATCTTACCGCTGGGTTCTGGACATCATTCAGTCTGGCTACCAGCTGGAATTTGCCCGGCCTCTGACAGATTGGCATGTGGACTCCCGCAAGGTGTCCGGAGAAGGTGATAAAAGTGTAAGCCACTGTGAGAAGGTTGCTCGATATTCAGGCCTTAGAGCCTATGCTGCCCAAGGACTTGGGTTCAGGGAGATATGCCATATACTTTATCATACCAAAGAAAGGCTCCAATGATTGGAGACGCTTTCTGGACCTTACTCACATAAATGCAGTGCTCAGGGTTCTGTGATTTCGCATGGAGATGATTCATTCTGTTATAGCAGCGGTGAGACTAGGAGAGTTCTTAGCCTCTCTAGATCTTACAGGGACCTACTTGTATATCCTTATTTTCCCAGACCACAGAAAGTTTCTCAGATTTCATGTTCTGGAAAATCATTATCAATTTTCAGTTCTACCCTTTAGCCTGGTGATGGCTTCTTGCACATTCACTGAAGTGATGGTTGTGGTAGCAGATGACCTGCACAAGATGGGATTGCAAGTGCATCCCTACCTGGATGACTGGCTGATCAGAGCCACCTCGTTGTCCAAGGGTTGGCATATAGTGTATCAGATGATACGAGTCCTGGAGGACCTGGTTTGGATTGTAAATTACCAAAAGAGCAATTTGATGCTGACCCAATCCCTGGAGTACCTGGGAGTCTTGTTCAACATGGCTGCCGGCTGAGTCTATCTACAGAGGCACGCAGACAGAAGCTGTGTTCTCAGATTTCTTGTCTCTTGGACAAGTCAGCTATGTTGGCGTGGAACTATCTTCAAGTCCTGGGGTCCATGATGGCCACAACAAATGTGATGTCTTAGGCAAGAGCCCACATGCATCCTCTCCAGCAAACATTACTCTCATGCTGATCTCCACAGGTGGATGCATTACAAAAGTGTCTTCCCTAGATGCTGGAGGTTCAAGTCAGCATGGATTGGTGGCTTCATCCTCAGTCCTTCTCCAAGGGCATGTCTCTGCAGACCTGGGTGATCATAATGACAGATGCCAGTCTCCTGGGCTGGGGAGCCTTTTGCAAGCATTGTCCAATTCAAGGGCATTGGACACCCTCTCAGAAGAAATGGTCAATGAACAGATTAGAACTGTGTGCCATTCGGTTGGCTCTGGTGAAATTGCAGAAGACTCTATAAGGTCAAGCAGTCAGAGTCTTCTCCAATGCTATAACAGTGGCATATGTCAATCGCTTGGGAGGCACCAAGAGTGCATCTCTGTCTGGAAGCTCTCATGCTCTTTCACTGGGCAGGTCCTAAGGCTCTGATAGTCCCAGAGACCTAAGGCCCCTACTATGGGGCATCCGGGCCAATCAGAGCCTTAGGACGCTTCCCAGTGCATCAGGAGAGTGGCCTGAAGCTCTGATTGGCCCAAGTTGTTTAAGGTCCCTCCCATAGGAGGAGCCTTAAACAATCTGGGCCAATCAGAGCCTCAGGCCACTCCCCGATGCAGCCCAAGATGCACTGGGGAGGGGAAGGCCCATTTTAGATGACGCAGACAGCTGGGAGGAGGGAGTCCGCGTCCCTCCGGGTTCTGAGGTAAGGGAGAGGGAGGGCGGCAGAGAATAAAACTGCTGAACATTCTCAGTGTGCATAAGAGCATAAGAATAACCTTACTGGGTCAGATCAGTTGTCCAACTAGCCCAGTAGCCTGTCCTCATGGTAGCCAATCCAGGTCACTAGTACCTGGCAAAAGCCCCAGAAAGTAGCAATATTCCATGCTACCGATCCAGGAACGAGACTTGAGAGTTCTGATTGATAAGTCGATGAAGCCGTCCATGCAATGTGCAGTGGCAGCAAAAAGGGCGAACAGAATGCTAGGAATGATAAAGAAGGGGATCACGAACATATTGGAGAAGGTTATCATGCCACTGTACCGGGCCAAGGTGCGCCCTCACCTGGAGTGCTGCATCCAGCACTGGTCACCGTACATGAAGAAGGACACGGTACTACTCGAAAGGGTCCAGAGAGGAGTGACTAAGATGGTTAAGGGGCTGGAGGACTTGCTGTACAGCGAAAGATTAGAGGAACTGGGCCTCTTCTCCCTCGAGCAGAGGAGATTGAGAGGGGACATGATTGAAACATTCAAAGTACTGAAGGGAATAGACTTAGTAAATAAGGACAGGTTGTTCACCCTCTCCAAGGTAGGGAGAACGAGAGTGCACTCTCTAAAATTGAAAGGGGATAGATTCTGTACAAACATAAGGAAGTTCTTCTTCATCCAGCGAATGGTAGAAAACTGGAATGCTCTTCTGGAGTCTGTCATAGGGGAAAACACCCTCCAGGTATTCAAGACAAAGTTAGACAAGTTCCTGCTGAACTGGAACGTACGCAGGTAGGGCTAGTCTCAGTTAGGGCTCTGGTCTTTGACCAGAGAGCTGCCGCATGAGCGGACTGCTGGGCACGATGAACTACTGGTCTGACCCAGCAGCGGCAATTCTTATGTTCTAACAGACTATGGACTTTTCCTCTATAAAATTGTCCAAACCTTTCTTTTTTTTTTTAAATAGGTTTTTATTGAGTTTTATATTTTATAAATACATTCAATACAACAGGCTACATTAACTGTTCTTACTACAACCTCTGGCAACACATTCAAGAGCTTAACTATTCTCTAAGTGAAAAAATATTTTCTCCTACTGGTTTTAAAAGTATTTCCCTGTAACTTCATTGAGTGTCCCCTAATCTTTTTAATTTTGGACAGAGTAAAAAATCAATTCACTTATATACCCATTCTATACCGCTCAAGGTTTTGTATAGATGATGTTGTTATCCCTAAATCAAGGAAGGACACTCAATTGGCAATTTCATATTTCCCTGCTAAATTTTTGAATCCAAACTGCTAGCAAAGATTATGGCAGACTGCCTGGTATAAGTATTGTCTGCACTTCTAATTGCTAATCAGACAGGTCTCATAAGAAATGGGTTGCCATCAACTTGTGCTTGAGTCCTAGCGACTTAATGAATTGCAGATCTAAAAAGAAATTATTTTTTTGCTAGTCTGGAAAGGTCTTTCAACATCATCCCCGTGGTTGTTTTCAATGTATCCAGCCATCTGATTGCAGGTCGCCCTCATCGCCTGGTTCCTTCGATCTTCCCAAACATGATGTCATCCTCCACTGATTGGCTGGCCCGGAACCTTTTCTCTGACGTCAGAATTGATGTCAGGGGGAAAGCTTGTGGACCAGCCTCATGCAATCGCTGCACACGCCTCGCCCCTCCATGCATGGAGTTGCAGGAGATGGCTGGAAGGAGTGTGTCAGGTGGCTACGGCAGCGGGCGGCGGGCAAGGAGAGGTTGGATGGAAGGGATGGAGCATGTTGGGTGGCAGGGAAGAATTGGTGGCAGTAGCTTCAGCGGGGGGCAGGCAGGGAGAGATCCTAAGCAGTGGACAGCCTGCATATCCCCAACAGGCAGCCTGCGTATCCCCTAGGGTATGCATACCACGGGTTGAGAAATACTGAACTAGAGTACATGAATGGAGGTTGCAGGGAGGTAGACTAAGATATTTATTGTGGGGATGCTATGCAGCTTGGGGGGGAAGGGAATACACTTTGACTGGTAAATTGAATATTATAAGCAATACTTGGAGTCTTGGTTCTAACTACATATTATTACATTACATTAGTGATTTCTATTTTGCCATTACCTTGCAGTTCAAGGCGGATTACATAAAGGAGTTATCTGGACATTTAAGAATACTTAAGGAGTTATCTGGACAGTTTCGGAGGGTGTGATAGGCCAGAGCACTTTACAGGGGTTCAAGGAAGGTTTGGATAGGTTCCTGGAGGATAAGGGGATTGAAGGGTACAGATAAAACTAGAGGTAGGTTATAGAAGTGGTCAGAAACCACTTCACAGGTCACAGACCTGATGGGCCGCCGCGGGAGCGGACCGCTGGGCGGGATGGACCTCTGGTCTGACCCAGTGGAGGCAACTTCTTATGTTCTTATTACATAGTGGAGCGGGTTGCTATTGAGATGATTCTTGCTGTGTTAGTTTGTCTTCAAGGATTTCTTGAATAGCAGGGTTTTTATTTCTTTTTTGAAGGTTTTATAGTCTGAAGTTGAGATCAATAAATTGGAGAGTTGGTGGTCTAGTTTTGCTGCTTGAGTGGCTAGGAGGCCATCGTACATTTTTTTTTTTCGTTTGACGTTTCTGATTGGAGGGTGCGTGAATGGAGTGTGGGTTCTCCTATGGCTGGTTGTGATTGTTTGGCTGCCTACATGGTTGGCATGGTAGAGACTTGAAAACCAGCATTTAAACATGGGTGATGGGTTCTACAGAGTGGTGGGCGTGGCTCTGGCCTTGTTGGCCAGACTGGATGGACATGCAAGTCTTTTAATGCCGTCGTTTACTGTGTTACGTAGTAGCTTCATTGAATGCTCTATAATCCTTGTATTTTTGGAAAGAATAAACAAGTAAATGGGATAGGGACTTGATATGCCACCTTTTCTGTGGTTACAATCAAAGTGGTTTACATATTTTAGACAGGTACTTATTTTGTACCTGGGGCAATGGAGTGTTAAGTAACTTGCCCAGAGTCACAAGGAGCAGTTGGGGGATGTTTTGCATCTACCTGTTTCATTCTACTCAGTACTTTATAGACCTCTATCATATCTCCCCTTAGAAATCTCTTCTTCAAGCTGTAGAGCCCGTCTTTTTAACCTGTCCTAATAGGAATGTTGTCCTATCTCCTTTATCTTTTTTTGTTGCCTTTCTCTATATGTTTTCTAATTTTGCTATAGCTTTTTTGAGATGTGGTAACCAGAATTGCAAACAATATTCAAGGTGCAGTTACAAAGCCATTACAGCATTCTTAGTTTTGTTCTCCATTCTTTTCCTAATCATTCTTAACTTTCTATTTGCTTTCTTAGCTGCTGCTGCTACACATTGAGCAGATGGTTGAATATAAGAAGGGTAGAGGGACTGTGGGGGGGGGGGGGTGGAAGGGGTGGAAAGGAGATGGAGAGGAGATACAAAAAGGAGGGAAAGAAGATTAGAAAATACTCCAGATGTTATAAGAACAACTCTTTGCCCAAGAAGGCATACAAATAAAACAAATTTATGTTTTTAATTTAGTAGGTCGTATTATCCTTCTAATATTTTGTCAATGACACATCAGCTTGTACCATAGTAGAAGGGTGTTTAATTTAGTAGGTGTCAGGGAGAGGATAGGGTAAAAAGAGGGAGGATAGATTGGATGAACAGAGGGGATGGGGAAGAAAATAAAACTTGGTGATGTTATACAGAAAGTTGGCATAATTGATGTATTAAGGCTAGAAGGTGACAGAGAAAGTACCTGCACATAATATGTAAACCACTTTGGTCGTACCAAAGAAAGATGATATCAAAAACATGACCCTTAACTGTGCATTGAGTGAAAAAATATTTTTTCTTATTTGTTTTAAATATTACTATGTAATTTCATGGAGTGTACACTTGTCTTTGTACTTTTTGAAGTTGTAAAGAGTTGACTCATATTTACCCATTCTTCTCTACTCAAATTTTGTAAACATCTATCTAGTCGAGCAGTGGTCGCCAATCTTTTTCATGTAAAGGGCTGTAGTATGAATACGAGAAAGCTCTGAATGCCAACAAAAGGTTTCAAGCTTACAAATACTACACATTTTGTAAACTACCTTGACCAGCTAGCTCAGATTGGGCATTAAACATTAAAAATTAATACTAATGTTGATTCTATAACAATTCAAGGATATATTTTACAAATTAACTTTATTTTTGATTGTCAACAGTAGCAAATTCCATAAATGAGACACCTGAGTAACACACTTAATAAATTGTTTGCAGTTACAATATAAAGTGGGCAAGATTGAAATTAATGCATTTATAGGATTTGAAGAACATTTCAACCATCTATTTGAAGATTGCAATGGAGAACTTCAGGGGCTACATGTGGCCCTGGAACTGCACATTGGAGACCAATGTTATAGTCTTGAAATTATATAGCCCCACAGTAGAAAATTACATGGGGGAAAAATGTGTCCCTGTCCCCACGAGTTTGGTTCCCGTCCCTGCCCCATCCCCGCAAACCATCTGATCCCATCCGCACAAGCCTCGGAAAGTTTTATACTGAACTTATTTTACTAAAGTATAAAAAGAAACAATATTCTGTACAATTGTCATTTTATAAATCACAAATAATACAGATCAACAAAACCCTGTCTCCCCTCTCCTCCCCCTCACAAATATCCCCTCCACTATTGAGAAAACTGAAGGCAAATTACTACAGAAAGCTACATAGAAAGATCAAGCTAACAGAATACTTCAGTCACACATGTCAGGAATAGTGTTAGGGGAGTGCAACTAGAGCAACTACCCACTGGTCAGAAAGAGCCCTAAGCCAGCTAGAAGCTAAAGAAGCACAGCCTGGGCTTTGCAGTCCCCAGTTATGTCTAACATCAGCTCTAACAGGATACATATTTCAAATCTGATATATTCTAATCACAAAATAGGAAATAATTTTTTTCTACCTTTTCTGGTCATCACATTGGTTTCAGACTCTGGTTTCTGTTTCCGTCTGTCTACTCTTAAAACACTTGCCAGGGTCTCTTGACCACGTCTTCTTTCTCCATGCTCAACATTCATCTTCTATCTCTATGTATGTTTTTTCCCCTATGTTCAGCAAGCATCTCCCTTCTCTGTCTCCTATACTTCCCTTTCTACTATTTCCCCTATGCCTATCTCCCTGCCTTAATCATCTCACCATTGTATGATCCCCTCCTTCTGTGTACTGAATCACTCCTCTATATCCCTATGCCCCCATTGTCCAGCATCTTCCTTCTGCGTTCTTATTCTCCCCCATGTCTAGCCATCTTCTCTCTGTGTCCATATACCCGCCCAAGTCTAGCATTACCCCTCTGTGTGCATATACCAACCCCATGCAGATGCAGCATTCCTCTTTTTGTCCCTGTTCCTATGCTCCCATCCATGCCCACTATCTCCCCTCTTTTTGTATATCTCCCTGTGTCCAGATTCTCCCCTCTCTTACTCCTTTACACCAATGTGTCTCTTACACTCTCTCTTTCCTCCCTACCTCCGCTATGTTCAATATTTCACTCTTCCTTCATCCCCTTGGTTTAGCTTTTCTCTTTCCCTTTCCTTTTCTATCTTTTTCCCTGCAAGTCCTGTACCTCTCTCCCTTCCCTCTCCTCTAGCCCCCCTTTCCATGGGTCCAACACCTCTATCCCCTCCCTTTAGTGCCCAAGTGTGGGTCTGGCACATCTCCCTTCGCTTCAGCTCCACTCCACCCACCACATGGGCCCAGCACCTATTTCCTTTCCCCCCAATCCCCAGACCAGATCCAGAAACTGTCTCCCTTCCCTTTAGCTCCAGCCAATCCAACAACCCAAGCAACTCCCTCCCCCCTATGTGGGTGCAGCAGCCTCCCTCCTTATCGCAGTCCAACAGCCCCTACCCTCACATTCTCCCTCCCGATGATGGGCAGCAAAATAACCCCCCAAAATAACAAACCTGCAACTCTCCTGGGTCGGCCCCTTCGTACCTTACATCAGAAGGAGGGACTCGGCGGCAAGAAGGTTTCTGTTGGAGCATCCTTGCATGCAGGAAACATCTAACAGGCTGGTAGACCCGCCCCGGGAGGCATGAAGGGGCCGACCTAGGAGAGTCACAGGTTTGTTGTTGGGTTTTGTTTTGTTTTTGCCGCCAGTTATCAGGAGGGAGGGAGGGTGTGAAGGTGGGGGGCTGTTGAACCCACGACAGGGAGGGAGGCTGCTGGATTTGTGGGGGAGGGGCTGCTGCTGCACTTGCGATTGCAAGGGGGGATGCTGGACGCGTGATCACAAGGAGGGCTGCTAACCGAGAGGGGTGGAAAGGGAGGCAACTCACAGCAGATACTTTACTGCAGGGACAAGACCATTCACCGCTACATCTATATAACTATATGTTGGCTACCCTACTAAATATTTTCCTCATGATCTTTATCATCAAATTTGATGTGGAATTATTTATATTTCACAGTTTCACCAGCAAGAAATGTGGCTCCCATTTCTCCTTCACCTATTGGAAGATCTCCAATGAAGGTACAGTGATGTGTGTTTACATATCTATATAGATAAATTAATTGAATGAAATATATAGAAATATAATATATGTATGATATATAATATGATCTTTATCTTTCTGTATCAAAGATGTTCATGATCCACCAAACCAGTCTGGTTTCCAGCATATCCCTAAGAAATTGGCATGAGATATATATAAATTGAGAAAATACATGCAGATATAGTATATCACATGCTTAGTCATTCAAAACCAGACTGATTCAAAGCTCTGAACACTGCAGTTTGATTTCCTTATTCGGTCTATAGCTATTTATGTGAACACTAATCAGACCACATAGCTCAGTTATATTCCCTTACTGTGTTGTACCCCAGAACTGAAGTTCATTTTCAAAGTGATATTCCTTTGTGAGATAGTTTATAAAAAGCTTTTCCATGTGAAAAACCTGTCTTACATAAAGGAAAGTGTTTACATAAAATTGTTTGACTGCATACTTATGTAAAAAAGTATGCACACAGAAAGTGTATGCCTACTTTTGTGTGATCTTTTGTGTGATCTCTGGGGAATAGTTTGGAAAGAGTTAAAGGCAGAATTATAATATACATGTATATGTTATAAATTAACTCCTCTTAAGGCAAAAGAGTTTTTTTATGGGTCCAAAACTAGCTAACAGTAGGGATCCCTCCTGTCCCAGCCGATTCTAAGAATTTTTACCTCTTACCCACCTCCCCCACATACCTTTAGTATCCCTGGTGGTCCAGCGGTGAACCGCGGAAGGAGCGACCTTCCTTCACTCCTGCCCGCGCAGAGCCACTAGCTGGTTGGCTGACTTGCATTCTCACGATACTGCGAAAACTCACGGCAGCCAATCAGCTACTGGCTCTGCATGGGCAGGGGTGAAGAAAGGTCGCACTTGCCCATGCAAAGCCATTAGCTGATCAGCAGAATCAGTTCTACGCGGGCTGGAGCAAAGGAAGATTGCTCCTGCTGCGGTTCGCTGCTGGACCACCAGAGATACTAAAGGTACATGGGAGGGAGCTTCGCTAGGTCCTTCCTCATGTTAGTCACACCATCAGGGGTGTCTACTCTATTGCAGATTTTTCGTATTATCTACAAAGAGGCAAATCTTGCCTGGCAGCCTTTCAGCAATATTTCTTACATAATTGTTAAAAAGAACAGGCTCAAAAACTGAATCTTGAGGCCCACCACTGGTAATACCCCTTTCCTCAGAGAGATCTCCATTGACCAGTACCTTCTGTCACCTTCTACTCAACCAGTTCCTGACCCAGTCCATCACTTTGGGGCCCATTCCGAGGGTACTCCGTTTAGTTATTAAATTCCTGTGTGGAACTCTGTTAAAGGCTTTGCTAAAATCTAAATATACTACATCTAACACACTCCCTTTATCCAATTCGCTGGTCACCCAGTCAAAGAAATTGATCAGATTTGTCTGACAAGACCTGCTTCTAGTGAATCCATGTTGCCTCGGATCCTGTAATCCACAGGATTCAGAAACATCATTGTTCTCTGTTTTAAAAGTATTTCCATTAATTTACTTACTACTGAAGTCTAAAACCATTACTTTTGAATGAGCCCTCTCTACATCTGTCTTAATATTAAACCACACCAGGTGGTGATCACTGGATGTCAGATGATCACCCACTGTATCATCAGAACTACTTTTCCCATTTGTAAGTACTAAGTCTTTTTAACATTTGTAAGTACTAAGTACTTTTTAACATATTTATAAGGGACTTGACACAAGGACTACAGGGCAAAGCAACATTATTCGCCGATGACGCAAAACTGTGCAACATAGTAAGTGGAAGCTTTTTACAGGATAGTATGACAAAGGACCTTCATATGTTGGAAAACTGGTCCTCGACATGGCAGCTAGGCTTCAATGCTATGAAATGTAAGGTCATGCACCTCAGTAGCAGAAATCCGTGCAGAACTTACACCTTAAATGGAGTAACATTAGCTAGGACCTCAGTAGAACGAGATTTGGGAGTAATCATCAGTGCAGACATGAAGGCTGCCAAACAGGTGGAGAAGGCCACATCCAAGGCAAGGCAAATGATGGGATGTATCAATAGAAGTTTTGTCAGTCGGAAACCAGAAGTCATAATGCCGCTGTACTGAACCATGGTGAGACCTCATCTGGAATACTGTGTGCAATTCTGGAGGCCACATTACCGGAAAGACGTGCTTAGAGTCGAGTCGGTTCAGCGGATGGCCACTAGGATGGTCTTGGGGTTCAAGGGTCTCTCGTACGAAGAGAGACTGAGCAGACTGCGGCTCTACACTCTAGAGGAACGCAGGGAGAGGGGGGACATGATTGAGACATTTAAGTTCATCACGGGACGTGTCGAGGTGGAAGATGACATTCTCTTCCCCAAAGGACCCTCGACCACAAGAGGGCATCCGCTTAAACTTAGAGGGGGGAAATTTAGTAGTGACACCAGGAAGTATTTTTTCACGGAAAGGGTGGTGGACCACTGGAATGAGCTTCCGGTGCAGGTGGTCGAGGCCACCGGCGTGCTCGACTTCAAGAGAAAATGGGACACTTACGTAGGATCCCTACGTAGGTCGAGTCACTAGCATCTAGACTATTGGGGTGGGTCAGTGGAGTGGGCAGACTTGATGGGCTATGGCCCTTTTCTGCCGTCATCTTTCTATGTTTCTATGTTTCTAAGTCCAGTAAGGCCCCATCTAGCCTGGGTTCCATTACCAATGCTGGCACAGTTCTCCTCGAAGAGGATCTCCCACTTCTAGAAGTCCCTGCAATAGGGATTCCCCAATCAATATCTGGCATATTAAAATCATCTATTAGTAATACTTTCCCTATTACAGCTATATTCTGAATGTCTACTATTAAATTTATGTCCACTGACTGTGAACGAGGACTGAGTATTACACCAATGTAAATACATTTTCCATTCCCTCTATTCAGTTTGACCCACAGTGCCTCTTCCTTAACCTGCAGATCCTGCAATTGTGTGGCTTTAATACAGACATGGGCAACTCAGGTCCTCGAGGGCCACAATCCAATCGGGTTTTCAGGATTTCCCCAATGCATGAGATCTATTTGCATGCACTGCTTTCAATGCATATTCATTGGGGAAATCCTGAAAACCCGATTGGATTCCAGCCCTCGAGGACTGCAGTTGCCCATGTCTGCTTTAATATGATCTTTAACATATAACGCCACTCCCCCTCTTTTTCTTCCTACCCTTATAGCCTGGTATAAGTTCTCTGTGAACCATGTCTCTGTGATTGCCACTAAATCCAACTCAGCCTCTTCCATCAAAGCCATCCAGAACCTTTTTTCCTATACTTCGAGTATTGGTATATACTGCTTTCCAGACATTGCCCCCTTTTCCCATTTGTGTAGAGGTATTTAGTGATTTATACTAAATTTACTGATTTATACCCGATTTACTGATTTATACCCGAAGGCTTATACTCATCTGCAGGCTTTGATCACCCTGCCCCATCATAAGCCTTCTTCAGTAGGGTAGCCAATCTGCTGCTGAAGACACTTCTTCCCTTCTTTGATAGATGCACTCCATCTCTGCCCTTGGAAAATCATCCCATGGTTCAGAAAGCCGAAATGCTCTCAACAATACCATCCATGCAGCCACACATTCATCTTACATGCAGATTGATTGTATGCACGTTAATTCAGATTAGCATGCATTAGATCAATTTTACATTGACTAAAATTCAAGATACACAAACTAAGGGGTCCTTCTACTAAAGCAGCATTAACAGTTAACACAGAGCCAAATTAAGGGGCTTTGTGGTATTTTTATAGTCAACATTCATAAACCTGGCATTTCATTTTTTTGTGTCAGGTGGGATAGCAGTGAGCATGGAAAGCATTTGGGAATTACCGTATATACTTGAATATAAGTTAAGAACCCCCTTCCCCCCAAAAAAAAAGAAGGAAAAATGGTTGACTCAAATATGTCGGGCAGCTTAATATTCAAGTGCCCTGCCCTGTCAGGCTCTGCACCCAGCCCCCTTCCCTCCCTTTCCTGCCAGGCACTGCACTCAGCTCCCTTTTCTGTAAGGCATTGCACCCAGCTCCCTTCCTGCCAGGCACTGTACCCAGCACCCTTCCTTTCCTCCCCTGTCAGGTACTGCACCCAGCACCCTTCCTTCCTTCCCTCCACTGTCAGGCTCTGCACCCAGCACCCTCCTTCCCCTGTCAGGCTCTGAACCCAGCACCCTTCCTTCCTTCCTTCCCTCCCATCAGGCTCTGCACCCAGCCCCCTTCCCTCCCTTTCCTGCCAGGCACTGCACTCAGCTCCCTTTTCTGTAAGGCATTGCACCCAGCTCCCTTCCTGCCAGGCACTGTACCCAGCACCCTTCCTTCCCTCCACTGTCAGGCTCTGCACCCAGCACCCTCCTTCCCCTGTCAGGCTCTGAACCCAGCACCCTTCCTTCCTTCCTTCCCTCCCATCAGGTTCTGCACCCAGCACCCTTCCTTCCTTCCCCTGACCCCCTTCACTGCCCTATCCTCTTACCTCTGCCGATCCCTGGTGGAGGTGTAGCGGGTAAGAGCAAGCTTTCTGAACTCCTGCTAACCGGCTGCACAGATCGAGTTTCTTTGGCTGAGCGGCCCAAGCAGGAGCGCGATTTGGTGCTGCTGCTTGACGCTGAGAAGCTTCTTTACTGGCTCCCGCAAATTCTCGTGAAAATTCATGGGAGCCAGTAAGGAAGGCGCTCAGTGCCAAGCAGCAGCACCAAATCGCACTCCTGCTTGTGCCGCTCAGCAGCCGAAGAAACTCGATCTGCGGCAGCCGGTTAGCAACGGGTCAGGAGTTCAGAAAGCTTGCTCCTGCCCACTGCACCTCCACCAGGGATCGGCAGAGGTATGAGGATAGGGCAGGGAAGAGGGCAGAGCCTGGCGGCGGCCTGCAAAATTCTGGGAGGGCAAGGAAGAGGGCAGAGCCTGGTGGCGGCCTGCAAAATTTTGGGAGGGGATGTTGGCTCTAATATAAACCGGGACTCCCATTTTTGGCCCCAAAATCCCAGTTTATATTCAAGTATATATGGTAATACCCTGCACTTAGGAGGAAATTCTATAAATGGCACTTAAATAAAAATAAAATAGAAATTCAAAGCACCTCCTGGCATCTAAACAAATGGTGCCAGAATTGTGCCTGCGGAGGCGCCTACCAGTGCCTAACAGCACTGTAGGCATGGCTAATACCGGAAGTGGCGCAATTCATGACAAAGTTAGGTGCCAGAACTGGCACTTATCTTTGTCAGAGGCATGATTCTCTAAATGGTGCTGTAGCATGATTGACATGTAATCGGCAGCCGCTTTTAAGGCAGTCACCAATAGCAGCGCTGTTTAGAGAATCAGGCAGTTAATGCACACTAAGGATTCAATTCTGTGAATGGTGCCCAAATTTGGGCATTTAAATAAATATGCACTAAGGGCTCCTTTTACTAAGGTGCACTAGCGTTTTTAGCGCACGCAGGATATTACCGGGCGCTACGCGGCTAGAACTCATGCCAGAGGCAACGTGGCGCACACTATTCCGCGCGTTAATGCCCTAACGCAGCTTTGTAAAAGGATCCCTAAGTATAACTCTATAAAAGATGCTGAAGGTTAGGCGTCATTTATAGAATAGCACTTAATGACAGGATCTGTGCCCAATTTTGGGAGCGAAAACGTACACCAACAGAACCCTGGTGTAAATCCCAGCACCTAAATGATGTGTTGATCCCCCAAATTCTATAATCCTACATGAAAATCCTAGCAATGCCCTTGTCTCACCCATGCCCCGCCCATGGCCATGCCCCTTTGTATAGATCCATGTGGAAGAATTTATGCACACATCTTTAGTAACTATAAAGATGCATACTTAAATTCCAATTATTGCCAGTTAGCACTGATTTTTAGGGTGTCATGTCAAAAGCGCGCAGGGACAAAGGCACGTGCAGACAATTGAGCGCAGCGCGGAGACGCGTGCCGCAGAAAATTACTGTTTTTACGGCTCCGACGGGGGTGTGTGGGGGAGCCCCCCCACTTAACTTAATAGAGATCGTGCCGCGTTGTGGGGGGTGTGGGGGGTTGTAACCCCCCACATTTTACAGAAAACTTCACTTTTTCCCTGTTTTTAGGGAAAAAGTTAAGTTTACAGTAAAATGTGGGGGAGTTACAACCCCCCAAACCCCCCCACAACGCCGGCGCAATCTCTATTAAGTAAACTGGGGGGGGGGGTTGCTCCCCAACAAAAACCCCCGTCGGAGCCCCTAAAAACTGTAATTTTCTGCGGTGCGCGCCTCCATCTTGCGCTCAGTTGTCAGCGCGCACCTTTGTCTTTCGCCGAGTTGTCTGTGAACCGATTATTAGCGCCCAATTATCTGTGCTAATTGCCTCATTAAGCAATTAAATTGCATATGTCCAAATTTGTGCATGTTCTTTTGAGTGCTATATATATATAATTAGGGGTGACTGCCTAATGCAGATTTAATTTGAGACCACTTTGTACTCCCTAAATAGGAGGTACTTATAGGGAAATTCTATAAATGGTGTCTTGATAGGCGCCTATCTCTTGTCAATCACACTTAGTGCCTATTACAGAATCACACCTAACTTAAAACTTAGGTGCTTGTAATTAGGCCAGGGTTTTAAAGGCCTACATTATAAGCGCCTAAGTCCTTTAGAGCAGTGATTCCCAACCCTGTCCTGGAGGAACACCAGGCCAATCGGGTTTTCAGGCTAGCCCTAATGAATATGCATGAGAGAGATTTGCATATGATAGAAGTGATAGGCATGCAAATTTGCTTCATGCATATTCATTAGGGCTAGCCTGAAAACCCAATTGGCCTGGTGTTCCTCCAGGACAGGGTTGGGAACCACTGCTTTAGAGCAATGGTATTCAACCCAGTCCTCAGGGCCCATCTGGCCAGTCGGGTTTTCAAAACCTCTTTCATCCATATTCATTGTAGATATCCTGAAAACCCGATTGGCCAGGTGGTCCCTGAGGACTGGGTTGAATTCCACTGCTTTAGAGAATCACGCCTAGCAGCGCCTAAGTCCTTCTTTGCTCTTAAACACACCTACTTTGGAGTTAAGTACCTTCAGGCACCATGCGATAGGTGTCAATCTTTTCTAGAATCGCGCCTAAGAAGATTGGTGCCTATCACCTAATTAATTTTTTTTCAGTTTTGAGCTTGGTAAAACTCATAATTGAAGCCAAGTTACTAATTAAGTTATAGAATTTCCCCTTAAGTGCTTCCATGTTAGCTGTGAGAAGGTACTCATGTCTGTTTTATCATTACCTCTGTAAGTAATTCTCTAACTCCTGTTTGTTTGTTTTTTTTAAGCTTTATTGAGTTAGGGTGATTTTCACTCTCTGGTATTCTATTTTAATTGTTACTTTTATAGTGTGGCCTTTTTCTTCTTTTTTTTTTACCATACTGGCAGCTTTTTAATGCACAAGATATTAGCATGGATCCTTGTTAATGTGTACTGCAGAGTAAAAGCAGTTGTGAATGTTTAATTCTCCTTACCCCCTCTTCTACAAAGCCACACTAGCGGCTGCTGCGCGGTAACGGCCCCAAAGCCCATAGAGATTTAAAGGGCTTTGGTGCTGTTGCCACACAGCAGCCGTTAGCCTAGATTTGTAGAAGAGGGGGTTAAGTAAAAGGCCCCTATATTTAATAAGCCAAAAATGTTATTCCAGAGTAAGGGCCTCTAGTATTGTATTTTGCTTCTGTGACCACATTTTTACCTTTTTTCTTAAAGTGCAACACTGAAATTTTTGTAGACTTTTTTTTTGGGGGGGAGGGGGGCTACTACTACTATTAATTATTTCTACAGTGCTACCAGACGCACACAGTGCTGTACAGAGTCTCAAAGAGTAAGAAAACAGTCCCTGCTAGAAAGAGCTTACAATCTAAACAGGCAAGACAGACAAACAAGATGTAATGGATACATTTAAGGGGAACGGTTAATCAGCTGGCTGGGTTGGAAGGCAGAGGGGAGTACAGGACAATCAAGCCATTGTGACATCACTGATGAGGTTGGCTCTTATTGGTGGAATGAGGCATTATGACATCACAATCTCAGCTCTGCTTCCCAAAGACAAACAGGATGTCATGGATACAGTTAAGCAGAACAGTTAATCAGCTGGCTGGGTTGATGGGCAGAGGTAGAGTTAAGGATTGAAAGCTATAAATCAAAAAGGTGGATTTTCAGTCTGCTTTTAAACAAGGGAAGGGGCCTGACAGACAAACTCAGGTAATTTATTCCATGCATAGGGGGCAGCTAGATGAAAGGAATGAAGTCTGGAATTGGCAGAGGAGGAGAAGGGTAACGTTAAGAGTGACTTATCTGAGGAATGGAGTTCTCTGGGAGGTTTGTAAGGAGAGAGAAGTGAGGAGAGATATTGAGGAACAGCAGAATGAACACACTTGTAGGTCAGCAATAAGATCTTGAACTGTATGCGTTGGCAGATAGGGAGCCAGTGAAATGACTTAAGGAGAGGGGTGACATGAGCATAATAAGGTTGGTAGAAGATGAGTCGCGCAGCAGAGTTTTGCACAGGTTGCAAAGGGGAGAGGCGACACTGGACAGACGCCAGAGGGTGGTGGTTAATGGAAGTCGCTCGAAGGAAGGAAAGGTGACTAGTGGAGTCCCTCAGGGTTCGGTGCTGGGGCCAATCCTGTTCAATATGTATGTAAGTGACATTGCTGAAGGGTTAGAAGGAAAAGTGTGCCTTTTTGCAGATGATACCAAGATTTGTAACAGAGTAGACACCGAAGAGGGAGTGGAAAATATGAAAAAGGATCTGCAAAAGTTAGAGGAATGGTCTAATGCCTGGCAACTAAAATTCAATGCAAAGAAATGCAGAGTAATGCATTTGGGGATTAATAATAGGAAGGAACCGTATATGCTGGGAGGAGAGAAGCTGATATGCATGGACGGGGAGAGGGACCTTGGGGTGATAGTGTCCGAAGATCTAAAGGCGAAAAAAACAGTGTGACAAGGCAGTGGCTGCTGCCAGAAGGATTCTGGGCTGTATAAAGAGAGGCGTAGTCAGTAGAAGGAAGAAGGTGTTGATGCCCCTGTACAGGTCATTGGTGAGGCCCCACTTGGAGTATTGTGTTCAGTTTTGGAGACCGTATCTGGCGAAAGACGTAAGAAGACTTGAGGCGGTCCAGAGGAGGGCGACAAAAATGATAGGAGGCTTGCGCCAGAAGACGTATGAGGAGAGACTGGAAGCCCTGAATATGTATACCCTAGAGGAAAGGAGAGACAGGGGAGATATGATTCAGACATTCAAATACTTAAAGGGTATTAACATAGAACAAAATCTTTTCCAGAGAAAGGAAAATGGTAAAACCAGAGGACATAATTTGAGGTTGAGGGGTGGTAGATTCAGGGGCAATGTTAGGAAATTCTACTTTACGGAGAGGGTGGTGGATGCCTGGAATGCGCTCCCGAGAGAGGTGGTGGAGAGTAAAACTGTGACTGAGTTCAAAGAAGCGTGGGATGAACACAGAAGATTTAGAATCAGAAAATAATATTAAAGATTGAACTAGGCCAGTTACTGGGCAGACTTGTACGGTCTGCGTCTATGTATGGCCGTTTGGTGGAGGATGGGCAGGGGAGGGCTTCAATGGCTGGGAGGGTGTAGATGGGCTGGAGTAAGTCTTAACAGAGATTTCGGCAGTTGGAACCCAAGCATAGTACCGGGTAAAGCTTTGGATTCTCGCCCAGAAATAGCTAAGAAGAAAAAAAAAAAATTTAAATTGAATCAGGTTGGGCAGACTGGATGGACCATTCGGGTCTTTATCTGCCGTCATCTACTATGTTACTATGTCACTGAGGGATACCAGTTAGGAGTAGATTGCAGTAATCTAAGTGTGAGGTTACGAGAGCTTGGACAAGGGTCCGGGTAGTCTGCTTAGAGAGGAAGGGGCAAATTTTGTTGGTATTGAAGAGATAGAAGCAACAGGTCTTAGCAACTTTTTGGATATACGTAGAAAATGAGGTGTCAGAATCAAAGAAGACTCCAAGGTTGCGAGCAGAGGAAACTGGAACAATGACAGTATTATTTACAGAGATGGAGAAAGGAGCAGGAAGAGCAGAGGGTTTAGGAGGAAAGAGGAGCAGCTCAGCTCAGTGTTTCTATTTCATTTTATTTTAAAGTTGAATATGAAATAGAAATCCAGTTAGTAAATAGTAGGGTGGGAATATTATGAATATCCAGAGATTTGCCACTAGAGGGCACTATATTATAAGAGTAGACTTTGTAACATTTTTATTTGGTTCAAGAAACTGTTAATATTTATAAGATTTCATAGTGTGAGCAAGATAGCTAATGGCAACATCAGATTTAATCAAAAATTGTTTGCCTCCAGTACAGCCTTCTTTTTTCTTTTTTAATAAAAATTTAGAATAAGTTGACATAAAATGACCACAAGGCCAATCTGGTTGGCTTTTCTTAGATGTATTCAGCAAGGTGGATTTCTTACAGGTTTATATCATGTCATTTATCAAACTCGTAGAGCTGACTTCAGAAAAATGGCATGATCTAAATGAATTTTTCATGTTCCCAGTCTACAAATCATAATTCAATGGCATGCTAACATAGTGGTAATCAAAACTGCTTGACTTAAAAATACATTTTAAAACATTTGTGCTTCATTATGTAAAGTAACTATCAGAACACTTAAAACTGCTTTTTGTGATACATTTGGAAAAAAATTATTTCTTTGGCTTATTCATTTTCTTCTTATAATAGG
The DNA here is from genome assembly GCF_902459505.1 of Geotrypetes seraphini. NCBI lineage: Eukaryota > Metazoa > Chordata > Amphibia > Gymnophiona > Dermophiidae > Geotrypetes > Geotrypetes seraphini. The sequence continues at coordinate 57,066,358 of NC_047092.1, forward strand.
GTTCTGTACAGTCTTTCATTCCATCGCCTGTGGAGTATCAGCCTGCAGGACTAGCATCCAATTCACCAGGACTTTCTGGAAGTTACAGCAGTGGCATCTCTTCCCTTAGCCGATGCAGCATATCCGAAACATCTGGCTTTGAAAAGCAAGCCATTGAGCAACCAGTGATATTGTCGAACTATAGCATCTCAGAAGAGCCAATGAGGAAAGACAGTAAAACTCCACCGCCTTACAGTGTATACGAACGGACTTTAAGGCGTCCCGTTCCTCTACCTCAATGCCTAGCCATACCTGTTTCTATAGATCCACCAGCGCTCCCACCCAAACCCCAGCTCATTCGTCCCACCAATCTAGAAAATGGAAGCAGACGGACAGAACCACGTCCTAGACCTCTTCCCCGAAAAGTTTCTCAGTTATAACAAATTGTGATGGTTTCATTGACATGAAGTGAAAATCTTTCAGATGACAAAATGGCTAAGTGTGGAGGAAGTATAGGCACTTTAATAGTTTACAAAATGTTTCAACTGAGTGAATTAGTGGAAAAAATTCACATTGCACATTCTGAAAAGGTATGAGATGACATACTAGTCGTTATTCAGAAATTAAAAAATTCCACTTAAGTATTCCAGTTTGAGAACTGGAGGAAATGTTGCTAAAGACTTTTTATATATTATGTTTTCAGAGGATGCTTGATCCTTTTTTATACTCTAAAACTTAAGTATTAAAATCAGGGCACATTAGATTTCTAGTCATATAGGTTTTGTCACATACTTGATTTTACTGGTAAGCTTAACACATATTGTAACAAAATTACTTTTAAACTGTAACATAATGACAAGCATGTTCTGCTTTATGGTGTTCATGATGATCTCATAAAACAAAACAAAAAGGAGAAAGGTAGTTCTCACAAGCTTGGATCCCAATGAGTAGCTTCATTCACAGTTCATGTTATTAAACCCAGCAAAATATTCACATCAGACTGTTGTCAGTGCATTAAGAAACACCTCCCGTTTTGTAATTTTTAGTGTTTTAAGAATATTTTACCAATGGTCTGTGGTGCATTAATTGTACAAAGAGGCAGAGGTGAAGTTTTACTCTTTTGTTGATATACTTAAAATCACTGGTGCATTTGGTTCAGCGGCTTTATTAATGAACGCTAATAATTCTGTGGATGCCAGAAGATGTTTAAATCCCATCATGCATTAAGGCTCGCTCTGATTTTGTATTAAAAGGCTTAAATCAGTGAGCAGATAAACATGGACAAAATGCACTAGTGTGATTAGACCTTGTTCAGGAGAAATGAAAAGTTACTGGTGGTGTAGGGAGTTTATTTTATCTTGAGGCTTGGTTGAGTTCCTGCTCCTCCCCCCCCCCCCCCACCCACCCCCACACACACACACACAAAGGGCATTAAGCTACAAGTACCTAATCTGTATACAAAAGAGTTGTACATCTATCTATACAGTACTTTAGGTTGCCTAACCCTAAAGAGTAACATTCCAGTATGCAAAAGCAAGGTCACTTTAAGTCCAGTAGAGCAAGTAAAAATGTCAGATGGGGTTGTGATTTCACAGCTGTGCACCTACACGTCTATGAAATGCTCAAGAATGGTTATGGTAGTATGGAAAGCACCTTCAATAAAGGTATGCTTGTATTATTGCTTTTATTCAATGTTTATATCACTTCAAATGGTGGAAGATCTATGATCTTTATTTGTCATGTATTTGATCTACAGTCATTTCTTTTAGCTGGGACATTCATTTTGGCTATGGTATTTGGAGGTTTAAGTTTGGGGTTTTTATTTGTTTTGGGGGGGTTTGGCTCCCTTTTATCAAGCCTTATTAGGATATTTTATCGCCGGCCGCTGTGGTAAAAACTCTGACGCTCATAGAATTCCTATGAATGTTGGTGATAAAAAAACCTTAACACGGCTTGATAAAAGGGGCCTTTTTAAAAAAAAATTTTATTTTACTAGCTTGCCTGAAAGGAAATCACTTTTTACATTCTCTCCATTGAACTGCACAGCACAAATATATGCTGTTAAAGTTGGCTGTAGAAGTTTTCTATAATAAATGTTCAAGTATTTTTGTACATAACTGGATAGTTTTAATAAAATATGTCATGTGTATAAAAAAAGGCAAACTCTTTGTGTATGAAGTATGATTGTTATAATTATGCCAAATACTTTGTGTATTGAAAAATGAATATTTGTACATATAAGCTTTTAACAATATTTCAGCCATATTGAATTTACAATTTTGAATGTCAAAAAATAATATATGTTAAAATATTTATGATTTAGTTGGAATATTAATAACTGAGACAGGAACACATTAATTTTAGCTTTGTATGCTGCAGACTTTGCAAAATAAAAATTTCTGCAGCTCCTCAGTGCAGTTTTGGCTTTTGATTGTAACATTTTTGTGTTTGTAACATACCATACAAATTGCAGAATACTACATAAACACATATAAATATATAATATATATATATGTATATTGATATCATGAGGTAATGCCTCAGAATTAAGTAAGGTATCACAACTATGTTAACAAAGCTACTTTAATTTTCCTGTGTAGTATGATAGAATTGTGTTATAAACACAGTATGAAATTCTTGTTTATTGCTCCTGCATTTGCTTTTTCCGTAAGGTTCCAGGAAACATTCTTGAATTTATCATGTGTATGTTACCGGAATCACTTTTTTCAGCCAAACATTTTCTAATGTTCTGTTTATCAGTGCTTCATGTTGGTTGCCACTGAAATGGAAAATGCAAAATAAAAAGGACTTGATTAATACTTTTAGTACATTTTTCTCTGGCACAGTAGTTGCATATTTTGTTCTTCGCAGATGCATTTTCTCTCATAAACTGAACTGAAAGATAAAGAAATGGAGCCAATTAGGTAAACTCTTCTCCAGTTCATTTCTGTGAGTGGTTTACAAAGACGAGTAGACTGAGCATCTGCACATCTGATTAATACATTAAGAGACACATAAAATAACCTCTCTCTTTTTCCTGTTTTATCACATAGGCATACAAAAGTATTGAGGTTTTTAAAAAAAGTTTAGAAGCTTTGCTTTTGAATGAGCCCTCTCTATACTCATCTTAATATTAAACCATTCCATACAGTGATCACTGGATGCCAGATATCACCCACTGTAACATCAAAAACACTTTCCCCGTTTGTAAGCACTAAGTCCAGTATGACCCACATCCCGCGTGGGTTCCATTAACAACTGCTGGAACAGAATCTCCCTTCTTCTAGAAGACCCCGCAATAGGGATACCCCAATCAACATCCAGCATGTTAAAATCGCCTATTAGCAAGACTTCCTCTTTTTTAGATATATTCTGAATGTCCACTATTAAATCTACTTCTTCCGTCTGTGAAGGAGACCTGTATATGACACCAATGTAAATATATTTACTATTCCCTCTTTCCAAATTGATCCACAGTGCTTCTTCCTTGCCCTGCAGATCCTGCAATTGTGTGGCTTTAATGTGATCTTTAACGTATAACGCTACTCCCCCTCCTTTTCTTCCTACCCTGTCTTTCCTGAACTGATTTTAGCCCGGTATAACTGCATCCCAGTCATGGTTCTCCGTGATCGCCACTATATCCAACCCCTCTTCTTCCATCACATCTTCTAGGTACAGAATCTTGTTTCCCATAATTCGAGCATTAGTATATACTGCTTTCCAGGCATTGCCTCCTTTTCCCATCTGTGTAGAAGTATTCAGTGATTTACTTACCTGAGGGCTTATACTCACCCGGGAGCTTTGATCACCCTGTCCCATCACTTCTAGTTTAAAGCCCTCTTCAGTAGTTTAGCCAGCCTGCTGGCAAAGACACTTCTACCCTTCTTTGATAGATGCACACCATCCCTGCTCAGCACCCCTTGGAAAATCATCCCATGATCCAGGAAGTAGTTGAAGAAAAAAGTAAAAATGCCTCTGCTCACATACATATAACAGAGATGTATGTGCAGTGCTCAGATTGTAGACTCTGGTCCTCAAAACCCAACAAGAGGTTTGAAACTCAGCATAACGAGATGACACAAACTAGCCTTGGAAGCTACACATGCAAATATATCTGATGAATGTTTATTGTTGATATCTGTTTATGGCCCTTGCTAATATAGTACCTGTACCAAACAGATTGGCCTAGTTATTTTGTGAATTCCATTGTTTTGAACCTTGGTGTTTGTGCCCAATAGATGATATGATAGTGAGTGTATTCTAAACCAGAGGTGTCACACTGTAATCCTGGACAATCACAAATAATAGAGGTGGTATATGCACATAACTCATGCATAGTTATAGGGTTACCATACAACCAAGAAAATCCGGACAAATCCTCTTTTTAGAGGACTGTCCAGGCCTTTTTTTTTTTTTTTTTTTTTAGTTAAATGAATTTGTATTTGTCCATCCAGGTTTTTAAAAAGTGAGTCACCCGAAAGCCTGCCCCACCCACTTTGGGCTCAGCATAAATTCTGCAACCAACTTCCCCTTTCCGAAGTCTGGCTTGTCTTTGGTCTTCCTCTTCTCCCAGCTGCCCTGCATTTCCTCTCTAGTCCCTCCCCCCTCTGTGGTCTTCCAAGGCTCGGATTCAGTGCTGGCAGCGTCAGTAATTAAGACACCCACTGCCAGCCGGTTCTTCCTGAACTCTTCTCTCTGCCACTTCTCACATCCTGTGATACAATTTCCTATTTCCATGCAGGTGGGACTCAGCAGAGAGAGGACTTCAGTAGCTGGCAGGTGGCAGGTGTCTAAATCACTGACACAGCTGGTAATGTGTCACAGAAGTCAAAGACTGGGGGGGAGTGGAATGGGACTAGAGAGAAATACCAGAGTCCCGAACCGCATGTCAGAGAAAGATGCTGCTCAGAGAGGAGGAAACAAAGCTGGCAGGGAGATCAGAGGAGAGGGTAGGGGCAGGGTAGAGTGGAAAGATTATTCAAAGGAATAAAGGAAAGGGGGAGGCATGAGAGAGACAGAGATTGATGCAGAGAAGGGAGTCAGCAGAGAAATAGAGAGAGAGGAAAAAAAAAAGATACTGGATCTGGTGTAGGATATTTAAAAATGAAGAGAGCCAAAGCTGGAATGAATCATAAAAAAGAGAGGGGGTACAGACTGGATGGAAGGAGCAGATCCTGGATGGAAGGGAGTAAAGAGAAGATGAGGAAAACATAAATCAGAGATGACAAAGGTAAAAAAAATATGAAAATTAATTTTAAAAACTTGTTTTTCTTTAAAATAAGGTAGTAGTGTATTGTGGGCAGGGGCGGGACTGAGGGGCAGAGTGGCGTGGAAGTGAGGGCGGGATCATATGTTCTCTTTTTTGTCCACAAATATGGTAACCTTACATTAAGGAGATCCTGAGAATAGGTAGTAAGAGTTGGAAAGTAGTGGAGTTTTAAGTTTGCATTCAAGTAGAGACAGGCATGAGTCTGGAATCTGTAGGTGAGAAAGTCAACAGCAGCCCTAAAACCAAAGTATGGAAGCAGGGATTGATTAACTTGAAGATTTAGAAGTAAAGATTCTGAAAAGATTCAATAACAAGTGAGACTATTATCCTAAAGGCATGTTACTCAGCAATCCTGAGCAACAGCCAATCCCTGATGCCTCTGTCCATGGTCGGGGGGGGGGGGGGGAGGGAGGGATGTCTGGTATTTCTCTTTCCTCTTGCTTTAAATTTCTGGCTTGTCTGAAGATTATAATTCCCAGGCTTAATCTATTTCAGATCCTTACTGGGGTCTTGTCCTGACAACTAATTGCAAAATATGAAAGTTTCTTTCAGGTTGAAAATTAGTGAAACACTGATTCCTCAATTGCTCATATCTTTTATTTGATCAATTTTAAAACCTGATGAAAATATCTAGCTCCCATAAAATAGACAAGAAATGTGTAAAGTTAATCTAATTAAAAAGTTATCACCTTATTTTTATTTTATTTTTTGTTTAATCCTCCTTTCCATGTTTGGAACAACACAGAGTCCTTCCTCTGCAGAATTCCCCCCTGCCAGAAATAGGAAATTCTGTCAGAGCGAGCAATATTGCTTACAAAAATCTAAAAAAGGGCAGGACCAGGAACTGAACCTTGCGGTACATCACTAGTAAAACCTCTTTCTTCAAAGTGAGTCCTATTTACAACTACCCTTTGTTGCCTTCCACTATACCAATTCCTTACCCAGTCCATCATTTTAGGGCCCATACTGAGGGCACTCGGTTTATTTAAAAGGACATCTATATGGAACATTGTCATAGGCTTTGCTAAAATCTAAATACACCACATCTACTGCTCTCCCTATATCCAGCTCTAGTGCTCTCATCCTATTCTCTGGGACATAGAGGGAGGGGAGAAGGAGAGTAAGAGATGCCAGAGTATGTGTGTGTGGGGGGGGGAGGGACAGGGAGAAGGAGAAGGAGGAAAAAAGAGAGAGATGGGAACTGCAGAGGCAGGCTTAGAGGGACATATGCTGGAAATAGGGAATGGGAGGGATTTTTAGACTTTAAAATTCTAGCATGTTTTTAACCCTTTCAGGACCAAGGGACATATTTGTCCCATAACTTTAAAATCCTATAAATTTTGATTGGGATAGTCTACAGTTCTAAATTTGATATGTACGGATTCCATATGATACTGCCTTTATGTAAACAAACTGGTTCCGACATTCATTCATTAGCGTCGTTGCCAGATTGACGAGAAGATTCACTTGCCACACTGTCCATAAGCCAGAAGTTTGATTTTTTTAAAAAAAAATAATGATATTTCACAAAAAAAAATCAATTTTTTGGCATCTGCAAGCCCTTTTTACCATAAAAATGTCGTCAAAACCACAAAAATTGGCCTACGATCCTTATGGTCCTGAAAGGGTTAAACTGTAGTTTTATGGTGCCAAAGCATGTAGATGTGGGTAAAGTGGTTGTTTTTTAGTTCAGTTAAAAATATTGTACAGTGCCAGTCTCATTTACATTTATTTTTTAAGAACATAAGAATAGCTTTACTGGGTCAGACCAATGGTCCATCAAGCCCAGTAACCCGTTCTCATGGTGGCAAATCCAGGTCACTAGTATCTGGCAAAAAAACCCCCCAAATAATAGCAACAGTGGCTTCCTCCATTTCTGCTCCAGGACCCATTCCTTCCTCTCCCCCTTTTTGTTGAGTGACTAAAATAGAGGAGCTGGAGCAGAACACCTCTGAGTCTAAAAATAAGTAGCAGAACTGCATTCTAGACTTTATCCCCCAAACTTAAGTCCTGGATATATACGAAGCTTGAAACACTCAAAACCCAAGACCGCGGAACCTGAAGATATGTACTGCATTACTATTATTTTTGTCCAGCAGTATTGTATTTGCGTTTACACTGTGCGGTGATTTTTAAATTGGACGCTGACAAGTGTCACTAGGGGCACCAGCGACAGACCAAATACTTGTTTATACATATTATTTTTGCACAATCACTTTGAATCACATGGAAAGGGCCCGGGATATTCTCACAATTTACCCTTTTGGGTTACTGAGTGACAACTCTATGTTATAGGGTTTACCCCATATACAAGTTGTGATAACTGAGGGCCTCCCCGTATCACACTGAATATTTAATTCTTCGATTTATTTTAATTGATTTGTTTTTTTCAATAATGTGCTGCTGCTTTTGGTTTCTATTATCTTGCCCAGGATAGATAGAATGGAATGTTGCTACTCTTTGGGTTTTTGCCAGGTACTAGTGACCTGGATTGGCCACCGTGAGGATGGGCTACTGGGCTAGATAAACATAAGAACATAAGAATAGCCCTACTGGGTCAAACCAATGGTTCATCAAGCCCAGTAGCCCGTTCTCACAGTGGCCAATCCAGGTCACCAGTACCTGGCCAAAACCAAAGGAGTAGCAATATTCCATACTACCAATCCAGGGCAAGCAATGGCTTCCCCCCCTGTCTTTGTCAATAACAGACTATGAGCTTTTCCTCCAGGAACTTGTCCAAATCTTTCTTAAAACCAGATACACTATCCGCTCTTACCACAACTTCTGGAAATGCATTCTAGAACTTAACTATTCTCTGAGTGAAAAAAAATTTCCTCCTAATGGTTTTTTAAAAAATTATTTTAAATTTTTTTTATTGAATTTAACATACTTGACAAGTATAAACTACTTGTTGTAGAAATACAGAGTAATGTTCCAACAAAATTATCATCATATAGCATCATAAGATTTAAAGTATAGATTATTATGAAACTTAACTCTTCCTTAGACCTCAATTAGGAGGAAGAGAGAAAAAGAAATTATAGGGAGCATTGCAGTAAGTTACAAAGAAAAGACTTAAATGCTACTACCCAGCATTATTCTTTTGAGCTACACTCCCACCACTAGATAAACCCTTGAGATCTAGAAAGGATCGTAGATGGTCTGGTGTGAAGAACACATTTTAAACCCATAAACTTGATAACACATTTGCATGGATAAGCTAACAGAAATGTAGCACCTAGCTTCCTTGTCTCTTCTCTCATTCCCAAAAACAGTTTTCGCCTTTCCTGAGTTATTCTAGTTACATCATGATATAACCATAAGCGTTGACCACAGAAATCATTCCAGACTTTTTAAAGAATAACCTCATAACAGAACTAAGATCTTGTTCAAAAATAAAGTTAACATTTAAAGTTGCTCTTTCTTTAACATCTATAGACGACTCCTCTAATACTGCCCTAAGATTTTGCAAGTCTGTATCAGAGACCAAATTCTCACCCCTCGGTGTATCAGAATTTCTTTTTGAAGCAGGCAAAAAATATGCTTTATTTATGGGCGGGATCTGGTCTTGCGGAAAATTCAAAAATTCTATAAGAAATTTTTTGAAAATCTCAATTGGTGATATTGTCAGTATTCTTGGGCAGTTTAGCACTCTCAAGTTCAATCTTCTATTATAGTTCTCTATCATTTCTATTTTACGAGCTGCAAAATTTTATTCTTTAATTATAGTGGTAATTGAGTTTTTCAAGGAAGTATTTTATCCATGCATTCTTGTTTAACTCTAACCAAACTATCTGCAGGAAACGCTGGATCGTCTGCTGAGCTGGAGTCAATGTGAGCAGCGGCGACTGTGCCGATCTCACATTCCCCTTCCTCTTAGTATGGGGCATTTTGGCAAAGTAAGTAGCAGCTTCCCAGAATTCGTTGTAGAATTTTTTGAAGAAAACGCTAAGCCTACGAGCTCAGCTAAATGGCGTCCGCCATCTTGGATTCCCTCCTCCTAATGGTTTTAAAAGTATTTCCCTGTAACTTCATTGAGGGGTAAATTCTATATTACTGCGTTTATTTTAGGCGTGCTTTAGGCGTCCGAAGTAAGTGAATAATTACAGAGTTAAGGGTCTTAATTAATGTTAATTGGGAAATAGACGGCACATAGATGTCCCTAAAAGGTAGTTGACGGACTGACGTCTATAGAAAGCATAGTCCCGTCTCCAGCTCTGGACGTGGGCATGCCGTGGGCGTAACAAATGGAGATGCTAGATAGGCGCTACCTGAGCGGACAACTGCGTCTAAATATCGTGTATTATGTAGGCGTAAGAAACCCTGGTCTAACTTGGATTTCAATGCCGTTTCAACTTTCGTAATTGCGACTCTTTGTTAGACGCGAGGCAGACGTCCGCTGTGTTTTTTCATCAATAATTCCAATAGTGAGTTTGAATAGGTAATTTTCATCTTTTCTCTGTCCTAATAAATACAATGACACCATATCAATGGAACACATTATAGTGCATGGATAACAAACCACATTTCTGCCCAAACAATAATATAATTTACACATGGCTTTTACAACCCCCCTTTTTTTCTCAACAAACAGCACTGCAATCGGCTCTCTTTTGAAAGCAAAGAAAAAACAGCACACATTATCAGCACTTAAAAAGAGAATAAACAGATACACACCTTAACATTCAGCTTCCCTCATTGCAAAATGGAGGTCTTCAGTTGCACAAAACTGACCTCATTGTGACCTCATCAATCTGCACCTTCAAAGTAGTATGCCACAATTAAAAGATGTGCTGGATGTGAGTTAGGAGCACAGGCTCCTAACACATAGGCTCCTAACACATAGAGCTACAGCTGCTTCTACTTAGGTCCATCTCACCACCCTTTCATATCATACTTGACTGAGCTGCCTATGCTCATTAGCTATCATATCAGGATGAACTCAAATAAGTTTAAGCAAAGGAATGCCTAAAGATTTGGAAGGTTTTCAAGTAGAAAACAAATATCAACTATGTATTAAAGAATTGCAGCACAAATGACGCTGATCGGTAAGGGCAAAAAAACACCACTTTTCAGGGTATGACGCCTAAACGGAACAGATTACTTACAGTCATATATCCATTAGTACAGTGCTTAGAATGAAGATTAGCGTGTGAGAAAAATGGAGCTCCACCTCACATGTATTCAACCACACTTGGGAATATGGGTTTGGGGCTCAGTGAAAGCAGCACTTTTAACCATTGAGCTACCACTTTTGTCTCAGCCTACTATGAGATTATAGCTAAACTCCTTTTCCCTTAGCACTTCACTAAGATATGATATGACAAGGGAGCCAGAGACATTGGAGCAAAAGGTGCTGTAGCTCAGTGAGTAAAGGCACTCTACCAATCTTTCGGGCTTTGAAGGTTCAAATCCCAGCCTGTATTTTACTTGTCAAACAAAGTATACAGGGGTAACTCTTACACAATAAGGTTACTATTGAGTGACTAAAGAAATCGGTAGCACAAAAAATAAAGTCACCACAATCATCAATATGCTTAGTAAGCTTGTTTTTTGCTTAGAACTCTGCTCAGAGACATGAAGGCTGATTACTCGGCCTCACCTACCAATCATTGCAGTGTTCAAAAGAAGCTTTTAAATCTTAAATATTCTTTTAATGCGCTAGCTTATCCGCTATGCTAAAGATATTAATATATTCATAAGTTCTTGTGAACTATACAAAATGACTTAACTTTGAACAGTGACTGGTTCCGACGTGCACGTTTCGTTTGCTGCGTCAGGGAACCGACAATAACAGCTGAGTTTTAAAGCTGGTAGTGAAGTCACATTAGATTACAAAAACTGGATATCTCAAAAAAGTGTTTCTTCTTAGACGTTGAAACGTCTAAGAAGAAACACTTTTTTGAGATATCCAGTTTTTGTAATCTAATGTGACTTCACTACCAGCTTTAAAACTCAGCTGTTATTGTCGGTTCCCTGACGCAGCAAACGAAACGTGCACGTCGGAACCAGTCACTGTTCAAAGTTAAGTCATTTTGTATAGTTCACAAGAACTTATGAATATATTAATATCTTTAGCATAGCGGATAAGCTAGCGCATTAAAAGAATATTTAAGATTTAAAAGCTTCTTTTGAACACTGCAATGATTGGTAGGTGAGGCCGAGTAATCAGCCTTCATGTCTCTGAGCAGAGTTCTAAGCAAAAAACAAGCTTACTAAGCATATTGATGAGTGTGGTGACTTTATTTTTTGTATTTTACTTGTGGCATATCTACCTTCCAGGTGCACCTTGATGATGCTTTCCACTTCTTATAGGAGTTGAATATAACATTACTGTATAACTTTGCTGTGTAGCAGAAAAATAAACTTTTCCCCCTTCCATGCTAAGAATTAGAGTTCAACTCATCTTATATTTCTCCTTTTAAACATGGCATACTTTGTTAGTTTTTATCATGGTAAAGTATACATTTCTGAAATTGTGAAGAAACAATAATATACAACTGCAGTGTTTTGTCTCCTAGCAGAATTAACTGCCTATAAGAAGCGGTATAAGCAAATCCAAACTGCTATAAGCACAAGAAAGCATTTCTAGCTCAACACGGTAATGCTCCTGTTCCGAGCTCTGACCTCTGAAACTCCCCGGTTCGACTCCCACCTTTGCTCATTTTAATAAGGTCCTAGTTTTTTCCTATTAGCTCTTATAACAGGGTCTACATGGTGGACTTTGCCATTTGTAAGGTGCACATTTCCCTTTCCAGGCAAACCTATTTTCAACTTACCATGGCTCGGACATCCTAAGCAGTGATGAGAGGAAACCTTTCCTCTGACAGCAAGATGACATTTGTGGATCGCCTGGTTAATGTGCTCTATTACACCTTGTCCATCTTATCAAGCACCCTGGTTCAAATCCCATCCTCACTTTCACTTTTATTTCCTTGCATCCTAACAGTTCTCAGAAGTGGTGGAATTTGCTGTTTCTCCTCAGCATTCTGCAGCCACAGGTGCATGAGATACTTTCATTTGCTCCTAACTGCAAGCCATTCTAGTAGGAATGTGTTTCTTTTGATGCAATATAGGCATTGGCCAACTGCTATGAGTTAAATCAAACTTCAGAGGGCTTGGACAGGTGTTGAAGAATGATCCAGTTAGGGGGGGATGTTTTTGGTGGGGGGAGGGTGTTCAGCATGAGAGAGAACAGGTTGCATTAAATATTAGACAATGGGCTGCACATAATAAAAGCTGAAGCAAAATATTGATATGTAAAGGCAAGGCTAAAGAGTTACCAGGTGTCCTGGCTGAGAAATGAATATAAACTATTTGCTAACCTTACTCAAGACTTGAACCCCCTGATGTATGGAAGATGAAAAGCAATGCCTTAAGGCATAGATCTATAGAGGTAACTTTGTTTAGAACATAGAGCTTCGTATCAAAGCTTAGAGATGTGAAGGAAATGACTACAACGTCACTACAGCTGTATATGGCAAAACGACATCCAATGCACATCCAATTAGATTTGAATCCTAACGGTTCCTATGACGTCAGCCGCTAATTAGGCGTGCTTAATATATAGAAAGCTTTGGCACAGCCATTTTTCCTATGTAAGACCCCCTCATGTGAGTTGGTGTTTGTGGTTCCGTTTCCTCAATGCTGAAACTTTGTGCTATGACTTGCCTGTTCTCCTTTATACTCCCTTCTGCCTTTGACACTCCTCCCCACCCCCATTATCTGTATTTCTTTAGTTTATGGATTTTTCTGGGTGTTGGTGTGAGGGATTGTTGAGGACTTAGGTTTTGTGTTAAGTGTGGAGGGGAATCAATTGTTAGGGAAAAGAAGGGGCCAGGCCAGGTTACACACAGATGCCCACACCTACCACTCTCCCTGCTTTCATAATGTCATGGTCTGCCCCACCTCCATTTTCCATATCTGCAACTCTCCATGCAAGAAATTCGATTTCCGTTTTGGAGCCATGTTGCAAGGTGAAAACATCTTTTCAGGCTACTTGTAGAACACGTTCAAACACACCCCCATAGGACAGCCAATGAGGTGTGATGGGCGTGGTTAGGAAGCGGGACAAGCAACCGCACCCAAACGGTGCCCAATAGGCATAGAGAAAGTTTTCCCGCCCTGCTGACATCAGACGCTACACAGGCGTGCATGGGTATAAGAAGGTCCAGGTGAGCAGTGTTTCCTTTCTATTCTGTCCTATTGCTTATGCAGATGTTTGAGACTTTACTCTGTCTTAGTTTTTTTTCCTATCTCTGCCTCCCATTTCTCTCTATTCCACAGAACCATTAACAAGCTACATGTCATTCTAATATGTTGTTTTATCTTTTCTAGAAGCAGCTCAGATAGTTAAGTCCAGGTGAGAATGATATTTTGTAAGCTACTTAGGTGTCCTTATGATAGAACTAAAGAAACCAACCAGAAAAACTGACTTCTCTTTATGGGCTTTCATTGTGTGCTATTGTTTATAATAGTTATTTTATTTCTGATATCTCCTACTCTCCATTCCACAGGGCTGACAAAAATGACTGAGAAGACTGATAAAGACCATGCTGGTAGAAATTTTGCTGGTAGAAAAATGGATATGTAAGTAAAATGGATGTGTTCACACATCTGAGAGGGTTTACTCATACAGCTAAAGTTAATTCTTTGTAGAATCAAATTACAGGCAAGTTAAAATCAGGTGAGGAATGGTTCTGTGTACTAACACATTGATAAAAATAGGTCGGGTGTGTTGGGGGGGGAGAAACACTGCCATTCAGTGGACATCCAATCAGTGTACATGGTTCAGGTGGAGAACTCCTAATGAGTGCCTAATGGCTGCCATTTTTAATAAGGAGTCTAAAGGTATGTTAGCACCTCTGTTACTTCTAGGTGTGTGTTCTGCCACAACTTCAGTGTTTAATTTTGGAGACATAGGTCTTTGTTAACAGTTTCTCTCTATTCTTCATTTCAGGTTAACTATGCTCATCACCTATGTGTTTGCCAGAGAGAGACCAGACGAGCAGCTCAGCACACCAGCTTGCACCTAGCCAAACAGTTGTAGGTGAGAATGATATATGGTAACCTTTATTTGCTTACTCTACTATTCTTCACTTGAGTCACTCTTCTGATGAGTGAAATAAATGTTTCACACTTCTATTGTTCTCTTCACACAGGTATCCTTGATGACTTTCAGGAACAATAGTAAATTGATAATGTTGGCCTCATAGAACACCATGGCATGCATTCCTGCTGTTATATGCATACAAACTTTGTTTTCAGTTAGTCTATTCCCTCACATGAGTTCTAAACAGTAGCAGTGAAGGATTACAGGTGATATTAACCCACACCATCAGCGAGTTAAGGCTATTGCTTTAACAACTATACCATGGTGACATCTAGGCAGCTCAACATAAATGAGGTTAACACATTGCTTCAGGGAAGGGAGAACAGATATGGACCTTGGGGGTTGAACCCCCTGTTTGTGAACCTTGTGTAAACCAGCTTCTCCTCTTTTCTGTTTTCAGGTGTCTAGACAGGCAACTGTAGTTTTTCCTGCAGTATTTTCAGATGGAGTTTTGTATTACTGAGAGCAGTGCAGCTGTGAGCATCTTTGTGGTTTCCACACCTGCTTAACCAAAATAGTGCAGCTCAAGAACCAGGAGGATAGATTGAGGTATGTGGCCTTTACTTCCATCACCTTCCGTGAAAGGAAGAAAAACCCACATGTCTCATTTGGATTCTCCTGGTGTGGAGCCAACTCTTACTAGCAGTAACCCTATTCCTTAACAACAAATCTACCACAGTGACTTATATTCTCTTCCTTATGTAGCCATTTACTTTGGAACAGGGACTGGCTTACTTTGCACATCATAGCTGAGATGTCGTCATCTACCTACAGTTGCATATACCCTTGCATTCACTTGCTTTTTTCCTAGATTCTGCAATGATTTGACATCAGAGTGGCTAGCAGGTAATAGAATGAATGACAGACCCCAATAAAGATTGTCAAACTTTCTATATGTCACCTTGTTGTTATATTGAAAAGGGCCCATTCAGCAGTCCCTCCTGAACCCCTATCTACCTTGGACTCTGTCCACTAAACTGCTGATGCTACAAGGTTAAAACCACACAGGAAAGTTTAAACTATAAACAATTTTTTTATTAAAATATAAAACTTTTTAAAACGTAAAACTTTTTTTAAAAGAACTATTTACATACACATAACACAGGGAAAGAGGGTGGGTGCCCCCCAAGAGCAGCTTGAGCTACCTCAGGCGAGGGGGGCGGAAGAGGTGCAGTCATTGAAAGGGTGTATGGCTTCTGGTACCATGCACTCTTTCGGCTACCAGCTGCAAGAGGGCATGTTCCATCCTCTCCACACACCCTCTCAATACCTGCACCTCCTCCAAGAGGGCAGAGTAGGGCTCCATCTCCCTGACCGCCCCCTCCTGAGGCTGGTCGGGCTGCTCCTGGGGGGGAACAGCAAGGAAAGGGGGTGGGATGGGATCAGGAACAGGAAGGGCAGAAGAGTGAGGGGAAGGGCTATGGGTGGGGGAAGGGGAAGGTCCAACAGGGGATGGTGGTGGGGGTCCTGGAGGTAGTGGTGGAGCAGGCGGTGGGGGTCCAGGGGGCAGTGGTGGGGCAGGCAGTCCAGGGGGCAGTGGTGGGGCAGGCGGTGGAGGTCCAGGGGGCAGTGGTGGGGCAGGCGGTGTGGGTGGCTCAGCAAGCTGCCACGGGGAATCTTCCTCTTCTTCCCCCTCCTCCTCCTCTTCCTCCGCCGATGACCAGGGCGGAGCCCCCTCCCTCACCTCCGGGGCTCAGGGTGGGGTCATGGGTGCCACCTCCTGAGGGGGTGCCTGCGCTGCTGCTTGACAAGAGAGAAATAGGATACAGTCAGATATGTCCACAACACTTTTGAACATGACATTCTTTACTATGTTATTTTCTTCAAATGCTAATAATAGGATGCAAAGCACCTACTCCACTGTAAACATCAAAATGTAGCGTAAGTAAGTGAGGCAAGTAGAACACCATAACGCCATTGTGACATGATATCACAATATCAGCTTTACTGCAGATTTTATGATTAAGAATGGTTTACAGCTACTCAAGCATTTTCATCTATTTATTCTGGTAGGCTGATCACAAAGAAACACACGCTGGACTCATTACTCACCAGCTTCAGTGCGCAATTCCTCCCTCACCCCCTCAAGGAAGGCCCACTCCTGGCGCCTCAGCAGCCACCCCCTTTTCCTGAGATCCTCAACCTGGATAATAGAGAGAGAGAGAAAGAACAGAGAGGGAGGGATATGATGAGTGTCATCTAGCACTGTGGCATAACATGTTTACTTAAGTATTGACCTCTATAAGCACATAAAAATGGAGTACGCTGCCCTCCAAGAGCCCCTATCCGCTTTGCTGCCTGCCTCCACCCCCTTCTGCCACATGTTTTACATGAATGTATTCACGTACTCCAGCATTTTCCCCTTTCTGTGCTGGAGGCATGGCTATCTCTCTACTGTACCTGGGACAGTGGGGGGGGGGGTGTGAGGTGACATGGCCAGCATCACAAAGAGGAGTGTGGGATTGAACTCACAACCCCAGGGTGCTGAGGCTGTAGCCTATCAGCACTGCCCCACATTACAGCATGTCCTGGTGAGCTTACAATCATGCAGCAGGGGCAATAAAATAGTTTGGTCAGAAGGAGCAGCGTGGCTTGAAACCCCTGACGTCAGGGTACTGACGCTGTCGCTTTAAACATCATGCCACTATCTCCCTAGACCAGCAGATTGATACAGGAAAGTTGTAGGTATTTGAAATGACATAGCAGCACTTTAATATATTTGTTTTCCTTTGGCAAAGTTGATTTCAAGATGTTTCTATTACAAATGCGATGTTCATGACCCAAAAATTAGTTGTGTGCATGTTGTGAATGGAATAGATGCCTTATAGGAGCTGAATTTGTCATTTAAAATCCTACTACTGCTCCTTTGGGATGTGCTTTAATTTCAGTATTCAATGTAAAAGATTTATTATGCACAATTGTAGTTTTTTAAAGGAATCAATATTTACCCACAATAACATGACCAATTTGATTGAGACAGGTTTCCATCATCATTACTTTTTACATGATTATTTGTGAGGGACTGACTTGGAATACTTACTTCCCTGGGACATGAGGCTCTTCTGTTATACCGCCTGGTCAGGCGGGTCCAGGAGTTCCTGAACTGCAGGTATGACCTGCGGTGGCCAGGCATCACAAAATTATGATGCTCCCAGGGGAGAAACAGCATGGCCAAGAGTCTGGTGTCAGCTGTGGAAAAGTTTGGCTGTCTCCTGGCAGCCATTTTAGGAGAAATAACTGCATATGAAGAACGGGTGATTCTACGACGTCACAACGCAAAAAAACGCGATGACGTTTTTGTGCCACTTGGGCGTGCTTGCAGCGGCCACTCCGTGCTACATCAACACTGTTGATTACATCCTAAACCACGCCGATATCGCTGTTATACAAAAAAGTATAGCAGAACGCTTAGAAGCTTACCATGTAAACCTAATGAAACTTCACCTCCCCCAAACACAATGACAAGTTATAAATGAAATAAATGAAGATTGGGAAGTGAGGTTCACATATTTTAGCTTAGCTATGCATGTTTGGGTGGATGGAAAAAAAAAATAATATTATGTCTTTAGTAACCTTAGTCAGGACTTGAACCCCTGACCTTTGGAAGATATATGCAGTGCTTTTAAGCACTGAGCTATGTTGGGGATTTGGGAATGGGAGTCTCCAGAAATGGCTTTAGGTACAAGCTTTGACAAGGGGCAATTATTGCAAGTATCTACAGGTGTATTTGATCTGAGAACACCCAATGAACGTCCAAAACGATTTCAAAATTCTAACGGCTTCTATGATGTCAGACGCTACTTTATGGTTAGGGTTAGGGCTAGAGTTAAGTAGCTCAGTAGCTCAGTGAGTAAACGCGCTGTACCAATCATCCATAGGTTGTGAGTTCAACTCCCGGCTTGTCTTTTACTTGATTATAACATGAGGGGTTTATGCTGCAGGAGTGTGTTGTTGGGGTGTTGCAGGGGTGTCTAGGATGACAGAGAACAATCACTTGCGTTTTCAACAACGCATTTGAATTTCTTAAGACGGAACCTTAGTGAGCCGGGGGAGGGAGGTCACCGCAGCCTCGCGCCTCAGATGAAAAGGTTCATTTTTTAGGGACCGTGTAAGCTGATCTGGGACAGTCTTCAGCGACTCGGAGCCCTCCTCCCGGCTGGGCAGAAGGAGAAGGCTTTGGCGGTGGTGGTTTTGGTGGTGAGTGAGGGCGGGAGGGGGGAGTCACCTGGCTGCTGCATCTGCACTCCTGCTGGCCACAGACCTACTGATCACAGAGCAGAGATCACAGAAGCACACAGGTATGTGCGCATGCTAGGGTTTTATTATATAGGATATACACCTATCGCATCTCATTTTCATCACAAACACATTAGCGAGACTATACACAATACATTACAAAGTTGAGCTTGGGTTTGATAAAATAAACAGCATAATTTTAACTCTGTATTATATTTATTGAACCATACTTAAGAATATGGGTGTTGCATCCGTGACAACGGTGCTTTACATCATTGAGCTACCAGTCTTTTGCCTCAACTGACTGTGATATGATAGCTAAATAGAGTATACTTTAGCACATCACTAAGGTATGCTATGACAGGGGAACCAGAGACACAGGTGTAGGTCAGTGAGTAAAAGCACTATATCGATCATCTGTAGGTTGTGAGTTCAAAGATTGTCTTTTACTTGTGGCATATCTACCTTCCAGGTGCACCTTGATGATGTCACAATGAGGTCAGCATTGTGCTGCTGGCTACTTCCTCTTCCTGTGAACTAGAAGCCACATTCAGGTCTGATCTGTGTTTTGATTCTGTTTCTAAGTTGGGCCAGTGTAAGTTATGGGATTTACCTTTGTTCTGACGAATGAGCTGATTGTAGCAATGTTTTAAGACCAGGAGAGTGTTCTTTCGAGCAAGATATCACTTCTAAACTATCCTCTCTGAAAAAATGTCTCTGGGAAATCGAGAGAAAGCTTATTGGATGACTTAGGGTGCCTTTCCTGCCAGTCTTTGTGGAACTTAAACGAAGTTTATAAGAAGTCTATATGGTGTTCAAAGTCCTATCCTTTCCACTTCTCTAGTTCAATATTTTTTATTGAGTTTTTTGAAAAAATATAAGAAACAGTTCAAGTACAGGGTATCAAAAAATAAAACAAAACATTTAGTATAACAAATATTCAGTTATATTGTGCAATGTAGAATTGAATCGTTTTAAAAGATCTAAAGTACTAGGACTGTTCATGAAAAGATAATAAAAGAAAAGATAAGAGGAAAGAGAAATTGAAAGAAGAAAGAAAAAGAATAAAATGAGGAAAAAGATGAAGGTAAAGAAAAAGAAGAAGAAGAAGAGAGGAGTGTCTATGAAATAGATTGAACATATGAGTCTAGGAATTTCCAGGGTGATTTACATTGTGTCAAACTTTTGGAAAGTCAAATTATATTTTTCTTTTCATAAGCATATGATTCAAATTTATGATACATGCTCAAGGAATTCCACCAAAAGGTATAGTTTAGTAATGAAGAGGACTTCCAATTTTTCAAGATGTGCATAAGGGCAGTCACAAACATTGCATCAATGAGTTTAGGAGGACAGTTAGACTGTGTAAAACAAGGGTGTTGAGATCGGAGAATTATAATGTCAAAGGAAATTTCTTCTGAACAATTGGTAATAGACTTTATGGTGTCCCAAATGCATGTCCAAAAGGAACGAACTTTAGCACAGTGGAAAAGCATGTGATCAAGAGTCCCAGCTTCTTTCATACAATTCCAACATATAGAGTCTTGTTTTAGGTTAGCTTTCCACATCCGAAAGGGTGTCCATACCGCATTCCACATAATGAAGAACATTGATTGTGAGACTCTGGATGATAAAAGAGGTCGGTTTGTCGATGACCAGAAGAGTTTCCACTTATCCTTTCCACTTCTAATAGGAGGTGAGTATGACATTCTTGTACAGCTTTCTGTGTAGCATACATCTACCGGTTCCCACCTTCCATACTGATAATGTAAGTTCAACACCCACTCGGTACGTTTCATCTTCTAGTTCTCCTTTGAAACATAACATATTTTTTTTCCTTGTATTAATGGTAAACTGTACAATTCTGATATCCTAGAGGAAAAAGATACAACACAGCAGTATTCTCTGTCTGCCATACCCTACCTCACTGATATTGCCAGATCAACTAATATATAGTTTATAAAATGGTATACTGTGTTTTGGTTATCCTTTTCATCATCCTATACTTACAATGCTGAATGACTGATAATAAAGAGTATAAAAAAAGTATAATCTAAAAAAAAACCAACAAAAAAAAACATCGTACCGACAACTATCACGGGTTTATTGGAGATGTCTTAATGACGTTTCAGAAACCTGCGTCTATCTTGCGCCAAGCGGTTGTAGAGACGTCTTCTGCACGCCTAAGTACCGTTTGATTGACACTTGCGTTTGCCGGACGTCTAAAGCATGCCTAAGTAAGACGTACTAATAGAGAATTTACCCCTGAGTGTCCCCTAGTCTTTGTAATTTTTGATGGAGTGATAAATTGATCCACTTGTACCCATTCTACTCCACTCAGGATTTTGTAGACTTCAATCATATCTCCCCTCAGCCATCTCTTTTCCAAGCTGAAGAGCCTTAACTGTTTTAGTCTTTCCTCATACGAGAGGAGTTCCTCCCCTTTATCAACTTGGTCACTGTTTTTGAACATTTGGTCTGACCCAGTAAGGCTATTCTTATGTTCTTATGTTAACTATTTTTCACAATCGCATATGAGTAATCACCTTTATAACCATTGTCTGATCTCCATCGGCAAACAGTTTTTACCTGCCTCCTTTCCTGCATTTGGAAACACATGGAGCTGTTGGTCTCATGAAACTATGAGATTTCCCACACAGATGGAGGAAAGCTAGCACAGGCGGTGGCAGCAAGGGGTAAGAACTACTGTTCACAGATGGCGCCTGGAGGACCATATACAGAAGATGAGGGAGAGACACACACACGGCCCTAGCCCGTTCCACCCTCAGCCCAGCCCTGTTCTCCCCACAACCCTCCCTCCCTCCTTCCATCCCCCAGTCCCACACAAATCTCGGCCACGTCTGGAGGGCATATGCGCATGCACGGATGTGATGCGATTACATCACATACATGCACACATGTGTGTGATGTCACTGTGTTGTATCCGTGTTTGCGTAGACGCCCTCCAGACACGGCCCCGAGTTCAAAGATTTTCAAAACCCGGACAAAGTACTGGGTTTTGAAAAGTCATCCTGGCGTCTGGAACAGGGCTCTGCTAAATGTTTGGGCTTTTGATACATGTCTAGTTGAGAAAAATTCCATAGCAGCTGGAAACTATAATTTGAGAAAGCCTGAACAGGAAGTGACCTGGAAAAGACTGACAAGTCCTGGGTTGCTGCCAACTACAGTATAATTTCTCAGACAACTTGACAGAAAGAGACAGAGAATACATAAACCTTGCTGGAGAAAGTTGCTGTAATAAGATTCCTGGACTTGTCACATGATCAGAGCTTCTTTTAGCCCAGTCATTGTTATCTGGATTTTTTATTTCATTGTTTTGGGGTTTGTTTTTTTGGGGGGGGCACTTTCAGCTCCATCAGGAACCCAATTTCTCCATCACGTCCCCACGAGTTTTGTTGCTGTCCCTGTCCTTGCCCCATTCCTGTAAGCTCTGCCTTAACTGCACAAGCCTCAAACTCTGATGATTTTAAAGTGTTTGAGGCTTGTGCAGATGAGGATAGAGTTTGCAGAAATGGGGCAGGGATAGGAAAAGATCTTACCAGGATGGGATGAGAAAATGAGTTCTTGCGGGGACAGGGAAAAATTTGTCCCCATGTCATTCTCTAAGCTGGAACACAGTCTAGGATCCATTCTGGTGTTATAAGACTTTATTCACAGAAATCCAGGAAATTGTTCTTTTATATTCCCTTTCAGCTAGCCTCTCTCTTTATCACAGTGAGTTCTCAACTAGGAACCATTTGAATTAGGTGAATCGATTCGAATCGGTTCATTTCTATAAAAAAACCGGACTTACCGATTCAGCCCCGATTGAAGTTCATTCTTTTTTTCATCACTGGCTGCCAGACTCGTTCCCATCTAATGTAACTTCCGGTTTTACGAAACTGGAAGTTACATCAGAAGAAATGAAAGGACGTGGGAGCGTTGAGGGGGGAGCGAGCAGACCTCGTGCAGCAGACCTCAGAAGCTAACGGTATTTTTTGCTGGCGCTCTCTCCGCATTTCTCCTCCCCACGATTCCACATCCAGTCGAGTAAGTAAATGAACCGGCAGGTGGGGGCTGAGAATCGGCAGGGAGGAGCTGAGAATTGGCAGAGGGGGGCTGAGAATCGGCAGGAGGGCTGAGAATCGGCAGGGAGGGCTGAGAATCTGCAGAGGGGACTGGTGAGTCTTGGCTGGGGATGGAAGCTGGGAATCAGGAGGGGGGCTGGTGAGTCTAGGGGGCTGGGGATGGAAGCTGGGAATTTTTGATATGATATTGCCTTGGTTAAATAAAATGTTTAAACTTATAAAGCTGTGTCATTAATAGTGAATCGAATTGAAAAATCGATTCGACAGGGTGAATCGAATCGAATCAAAATATTTTTCTCTGAATCGGGCAGTACTAGTGTGTAGTCCAGCCACTAGATGTCTTCATTGTACAATGAGGCTTCCCCATCCTCGTGGCTTAGGTTCTGCCCCTGCAAAAGTTTCAGTCGTAGCTGACCTGGGGCTACTGTTCCCTCTAAGTAAGAGCTATTCAGTTCTGATTCTGCAGGTCCACAGCCAGGTTTTCAGGATATTCACAATGAATACACAAGAGAGATCGGCATGCACTGCCTCTTTTGTCTGCAAATTTCTTTCATGCATATTCATTGAAGCTATTCTGAAAACTTAGCCTACTTATGGATCTCGAGGACCAGAATAGAGTAGCTCTGCTCTAAGCTATGCATGAGTCCTCCAACTACAGTCCTGTCAGTGGGAGGTGCTGTTTCACTATCACATTTTCAATCACAAAGGGCAACCAAGCTCTGCAGGACTTCAGGGAACCTGCCTGTACATAGTGATTGAAAACACAAGACTGAAGCACCACACTCAACTGGCAGCAATGCAACTGGAGGACTTCTGCTTGGTTTAGAACAGGGGTGTCAAACTCAGGCCCACGGGCCATATGTGACTCGCAGTGTAATTATATTTGGCCTGCGGAAAAAACCAGAGCGCTACAGATTGTCTCTACTAGGTAAGAACCACCATGGCTTCCTTTTTATTTTTAACGTGCACATAATTATTTTAAGTTATCTTAAGTTCCCATAAAATATTAGCTCACCCTGTGCATTAGCCCAGAAGGAGAATTTCTTGCCTCCGATTCAAAAAATTTGATTATTTTATATTACAACGTTGTTCTCCGCATGACTCTCTTTATGTGCTACATCGGACATCCCGGACCCCTGAAGAAGAAGTGTTTCTCTGAAACACGGACCATGTTGGGTCTGTACTCCATGCATATGAGAGCCATTTTTATGGATTACAATTTTGTATAGACTTTCAATAAAGATTCCTGCACTTTGTACATTCTGCTCTGCAGTTTTTTCCTTGTTTTTAATGTTCCTTATTTTTCTATAGTCTATTGCCACACTGTGACGTTTGCTAGTGCAGGACATCTATACTTTTTTCACGCTCTGCAACAGAGACTTTTTATCTACGCATTTTTAAACCTTTCCAAAAGCAAGGTTTTATTATTTATTTTCATTATTTATATTATATTTTTTTGGTTGGGTTTTAATTTATTATGTGCCCACAATTCTTCTTTGGCCACTTTTGGCTTCCTCAATTGTAGACATTTTTTCAATAAATATCAAGGTTGGCCTGGGACATAGAAGACTTAACCTGATCTTCCATTGTCACAGATCCTCTTAATCAGCCCATGAAGCTGAATTGAAGGTCAGTGGCAGAGTCAGAGCAAAGTAGTCTCATTCTAAGCCCACATGACTGAGGAGAAGAATCTTTTTCTATTAGGGAAAGAGAGAGAAAGAGAATCAGCAGTATGCCGAGGCTACCAAAGTGCACGAATACGTTACACAATGTAAAATTAAGCTAAAATATTTATTTGCAGAATGTGATATAATTAATTTGAGCATCACCTTCTTGGCTAATTCAATGTACTGAAGCTTCTCCCCACTGCTATCGTTCGCAAAGGAATTTCAATTATTGTATGCTCTGGTACTCCCAGTCCTGCTTGTAGTAATGCACTACTGCTGAGAGATGAATTACTTAACCAGTGCAGAAATTTATGTATTAATTTCCATTTGTTTATTGATCTTCCACCAAAATGCTCCAAGTGACTAACAGCATATAAAATGTAGATTAAAGCAGACTAGCAAGAAGTGGCTCCCCCAGTTATTTTGACTCAAGTAAAAATCTAGAGAAGTCAAACTTCATTTCCAAATCTCTCAAAGTACAATGAAGTTATGTTCATTATTACAAGCAGAGCTGAAAGCTCCACAGCATCCTTTAATTAAAATTAAAATTCTATTGAGAGCATTAGCAATGGGGAGGCACTTCAGTACATAGATCAGCCAAGAACACCAGCCAATTTGAAAGGAATGGGATATTATAAGAACATAAGAACATAAGCAGTGCCTCCGCCGGGTCAGACCATAGGTCCATCCTGCCCGGCAGTCCGCTCCCGCGGCGGCCCGAACAGGTCACGGCCTGTCTGAGTCACCAGAAGGGGCCCCCTTGCCACCTTGGTTTCCCATTGAGTCCTATCTTCCCATCGAAGTCCTAACCCTCCGGTCTTGCACATGCACGACCTGGTTGGATTTCTATACTTATTACCTGGTTAGCTTTCTATACCTGTGTTACATCTCAGCACCTCTCTCAGTATCCCACGATCCCCCTATCCCTCAGGAATCCGTCCAATCCCTGTTTGAATCCTTGTACCGTACTCTGCCTGATCACTTCCTCCGGTAGTGCATTCCAAGTGTCCACGACCCTTTGGATGAAAAAAAACTTCCTTGCATTTGTTCTGAACCTATCTCCCTTCAGTTTCTCCGAATGCCCCCTCGTGCCTGTTGACCCCTTCAGCCTGAAGAATCTGTCCCTATCCACCCTCTCTATGCCCCTCATGATCTTGAAGGTCTCTATCATATCTCCCCTGAGCCTCCTTTTTTCCAGAGAGAAGAGCCCCAGCCTATCCAACCTCTCGGCGTATGGGCAGTGTTCTAGCCCTCTTACCAGCTTCGTTGCTCTCCTTTGGACTCTCTCAAGTACCGCCATGTCCTTCTTGAGGTACGGCGACCAATATTGAACACAGTATTCCAGATGTGGACGCACCATCGCTCGATACAATGGCATGATGACTTCCCGCGTCCTGGTTGTTATGCCCCTCTTTATGATGCCCAGCATTCTGTTGGCTTTTTTCGAGGCTGCTGCGCACTGTGCAGATGGCTTCAGTGATGCATCCACCAGCACACCCAAGTCTCTCTCAAGACTGCTGTCTCCCAACATTGCCCCCCCCAATTTGTAGTTGAACAACGGGTTCTTTTTCCCTATATGCATGACCTTGCATTTTTCCACGTTAAAGCTCATTTGCCATTTGTTTGCCCAGTCTTCCAGCTTGTCCAGGTCCCTTTGCAGGTCCTCACACTCCTCCCTGGACCTAACTCTGCCGCACAGTTTGGTATCGTCTGCAAATTTTATAACCTCGCACTTTGCCTCCTTTTCCAGGTCATTGATAAATATGTTGAAGAGTAACGGCCCCAGCACCGATCCCTGTGGCACACCGCTCGTGACTCCCCGCCAGTCAGAGTATTGTCCCTTTACTCCGACCCTCTGCAGTCTACCCGACAACCAGTGCTCGATCCATCTGTGCACATCCCCTCCCACCCCGTGGTTCCACAGCTTCCTAAGCAGCCTTTCATGTGGCACCTTTTCGAAAGCCTTTTGAAAATCAAGGTAAATGATGTCTATAGGTTCCCCATTGTCCACCCGACTGCTTATTCCCTCAAAGAAGTACAGTAGGTTCGTTAAGCATGACCTTCCCTTACAGAATCCATGCTGGCTTGTTCTCAGTAGGCCATGTCTCTCGATGTGCTCGCAAATACCGTCCTTGATCATAGCTTCCACCATCTTCCCTATAATTGAAGTCAGGCTTACCGGCCTGTAGTTCCCGGGGTCACCCCTCGATCCCTTCTTGAAGATAGGTGTGACATTCGCCAATTTCCAGTCCTCTGGTACCTCTCCAGTTTTCAAGGATAGGTTGCAAACATGCTGGATTGTGCTCGCTATTTCTTGTCTTAGTTCTTTCAGAACCCTTGGGTGGATCCCGTCCGGGCCCGGCGATTTGCCGCATTTTAACCTGTCTATCTGCTTGAGGACATCCTCCTTACTTACCTCTATGTGTTCTAATTTTTCAGCCTGTTCCCCACTCATGAGCTCCTCTGAGTCCGGTATATTAGATGTGTCTTCTCTCGTGAAAACCGACGAGAAGAACGTGTTCAACCTCTCAGCTACCTCTTTATCCTCCTTAATCACTCCCTTCCTATCCCCATCGTCCAACGGCCCCACCTCCTCTCTCGCTGGTCGCTTCCCCTTTACGTAACTGAAGAATGCCTTGAAGTTTTTCGCCTCCCTGGCCAGCCCCTCTTCGTATTTCCCTTTTGCTTTTCTAACCTCTCGGTGGCATTCCTTTTGGCATTTCCTGTGCGCCTGGTGATTTTCCTCCGTTGGGTCCTTTTTCCATCTCCGGAAGGACACTTTCTTGTCATTTATTGCCCTCTTTACTTCTGTTGAGATCCAAACCGGGTCCTTTGACCGCTTGTTCTTGCCGCCTTTCCTGAAACTTGGGACGTACATTCTTTGTGCTTCCTGCAGGGTGTCCCTGAATAGGGTCCAGGCGCTTCCTACAGTCTCCATCCTAAGGATGTTTTTGAGCTTCCTCCCCACCATTTCCCTCATAGCAACATAGTTCCCTTTCCTGAAGTTGAGCGCAGTTGTTGCAGTCCTCCTTACTGTGGGTGTCCCCCTTTCTAATGTGAATCGGATCGCGTTGTGGTCACTGTTGCCTAGTGGTCCTCCCACTTCTACCCCTCTTGCAGGCCCCCCTAATCCGTTTAGGATGAGGTCAAGAGTAGCACTCTCTCGCGTCGGTTCCCTGACTAGTTGCTCCATGAAGCAGTCCCTCACAGCTTCTACAAATCCTGTTTCCCTAGTGCAGTTGGAGTGACCCGTACTCCAGTCAATCCCCGGGTAGTTGAAGTCCCCCATCACTGTTACACTTCCAGTCCTGCATTCTTGTCTCAGTTCAGCTTCCAAGTCGTGTCCGATTTCCTCCGGCGTACCAGGTGGGCGATAGTACAGCCCCAGTTTTATGCCTGCACACTTGTTTCCCGGCAATTTGACCCATAGCGATTCCAGCCCTTCTGCCTTCTTTGCCATATCCATCCCGACCGAGTAGATAGAGTCCTTTATATATAGTGCTATGCCTCCCCCCTTCTTGTGGGTCCTGTCCCTCCTGTATAGCTTGTACCCCGGCAGTGCCACATCCCATTGATTCTCCTCTGTCCACCATGTTTCTGTAATTCCAATTATATCCAGGTCCTCCCCCTTGGCTACGACCTCTAGTTCACCCATCTTGGCCATGAGGCTTCTTGCATTTGCGTATAAGCACCGCAGGTCCCGTCGTTTTTCCTCCACCTCCGTATTTACCTGGGCCGCCTCCCCTTGAGTTTCGGGCAGTTCTCCTGTTCCCTGTGCTTCTGCTTTGCCCTCAGCCTTTATCCTTGTAGCTTTCGGTTTCCCCACATTTCCGCCACCCCACTCCCCCGCTTTTCCTCTGGGTTTTCTAGCCCTACCGGCCCCCTCCTGGGCTATCATCCCTTGAGCCTCTGTTTGATCCCCCTCGCCTTGTGGCACCCCTATATTGCCCTCAGTTTTCGCCCTCGTGCCACCCAGTCCCCCTGTGTCTCCATGCCCCTTAGTCTCCTCCCAGCAAGCTCCCTTTACCTGGTGTTTCCCTCGCTGTCTGATCATAAGATTCACCGGTCTCTCTACTTCCTCCTTGCAGTCAGCCCGTTCAGCATCTGTGCTGTGCCACAGGGATTGGTCTTTAATTCAGGTCTTGGGGAAAAGTTTGATGTTTTGCAGATGATATCAAAAGCTCTAACAGGGTAGATGCTCTGAAAGATGCAGAAAACATGAGGAATAGCCTAAGATCTCATGCTAAAAAGTATGCACGAGGTCATGCTTTTAGGCTGAAAAAGCCAAGGGAGCAGTACAGTTATGTATAAGTGATGGACCTGTAAGTGAATGATTGTAATGGATGATTTAAAAGTAGCCAAACAGGTAGACAAGGTGATAGGAAAAGTCAGAAGGATGCTCAGATGCTCAGGGAGAAAAAGGGTCAGCAGAAAAAAAGAAGGTGATAGTGCCTCTGTATGTCTGTTGTGAGACTTAGTTTGCAGGTCTGGAGACTGCATCTGCAAAAGGTTATAAATAGGATGCAGTCTCTAAAGCCATCTGTGGTCTATTTTCATTTAAAGTCATCTTTGGTCTTTATCATTTTGCCAGGACAAGCTTAGCCATTAGGCAAGGCTAGGCAGTCACCTTGAACAATAAGTTCTGGTCAGTGGCAAAGAGCAGCTAACGTCAAACCAAAGTAATAATAGTTCCTGACAGTCACTTTAGCTCAAAGAACCATCAGTGTGTATTTTACCTCTAGGGAAGTGAGCAATTTTCAAGCAGCTCATTTACTGGGTAAATAATTTTGGCAATTACCTTCATATATATACACATAAAGCAAATATTTAAAGTGTGATGTCCAATTAAGTATTTTTACAGGAGTAAAAGGAATACCTAATGGTTACAGCTGCAAGCAGAGAACGTGCTCCTTGTGAGCTTTGGCAAGTCATTTAACCTTCCATTGTTCCAGGTACGAGCTTAGATTGAATGCCCTCTAGGGGCAGGGAAATATCTAATGTACCTATTAACTTGCCTTGAGCTACAACTGAAATAGTGTGAGCTAAATCTAAACTTTCCCCCTCCCCTATTTTTGTTGGAAGGGTAGTGTTGGGATGATCATGATTGTTAAGTTCAATTATCAAAATCTCAAGAGGAAAGTTGGGGACCTGAAAGTTAATTGATGATGAAGGGGAGGGACGTAACTGATGATGAAGGACATTAATTGATGATGAATGGGAGGGATGTAAGGCTGAAGGTTCATTTTGTGTCCTTGCACCCACCCTGCCTAAATGATATGGGGACAGACTTAAAGATCAACTCCCATCACATTAAACTTCCAGATTAAATTTGCACAGAAGTGTGAAATAGACATTTGCTTTACCATACAGAAAGCTTTTGATCTTTCAGGCCTTGTATGATTTACAACACAGATAGGTCTTTGTTATTTCAGACCTGTATACCTACAGAGTCTTTAGTCCTCTGGTGCCGCCTAGTAAAATTTGCTTAACAGCATCTAACCCACCTATTTTGCTGACCCATAGAGCCTTTTAGGCCTGTAGTACTACCTAGTGAAATTTGCTTAAGTATTATTCTACACCAAGAATATGCCTTGGTCCAGTAGACCAAGAGATCTGTGGGTTCTCAGTGGTGTGTGGAAATGGAAACTATAATCCCTACCAACGAAAGTGCCAGAGGTCAGACATTTGCCTAACAATGCCCACCTCACTGCCATACCCAAGCTATCTTCAGCACACTCAGACTAGGGATACAATCAAATGCACAAAATCACTATCCCTATCTAAGTGGATCAGAATCTCTTTTACTCAGTCTAGATCAGTGGTCTCAAACTCACTACCCAGGGACCACATGCGGCCTGCCAGGTGCTATTTTGCGGCCCGCAGTCTGTACTAGTGCTGCCCACTCTTTGCAGCATCCTCCGGCTTCCCCCTGGCCTCCCGCTCTTACCTTCAGCTAATTACCGGTGCTGCGGTGATCCTTGCAGGCTGCCATCATCCTTAGCAGCACGTTCCCTCTGCCGTGATCCTGCCCCTGATGTCATAGGAGGGGCGGGACCGTGGCAGAGGAAATGTGCTGCGGAAGCCGATGGCAGCCTGCAAGGAACACTACAGCACTGGCGATCCTCTCTGCAGGCTGCGGTAATGAGCTGAAACTAAGACCAGAAGGCCGGGGGGGGGGGAAGCTAGAGGATGCTGCAAAGAAGGGAGGAACATGCAGGCCTTCGGGGGAGGGGGGAGATTATAAACTATAAAGAGTTTTACCTCATGCAAAATTGTCATTTCTTTAATAAGAAATTAACTATTTTTTCTGCGGCCCTCCAAGAACCTACAAATCCAAAATGTAGCCCCACAAAGGGTTTGAGTTTGAGACCACTGCTCTAGATAGACAAGAGTAATCAATCTAGCTGTTCATGGTATACCGAGCACCTTGTAGCAGCACATCATCTATGCGATATTTGATCTTATTTTTCTTAGATTTGTGATCATGGGTAGGGTTACCAGACATCCGGATTGACACGTCTGGACGATTTTTCAAAACCTGGCACTTTGTCCGGGTTTTGAAAAGCTTCCAGCTTGGGACTGTGTCCGGAGGGCATCTGCGCATGCACAGATACAATGTGGTGATGTCATCACGTCACACCTGTGCATACACAGATGCCCTCCAGACGTGGTTCCAAGCACGAGAACAGGTTGGGGGAGGGGCGGAGCTGGGGGGGGGGGGGCAAGGCTAGGTTGGAATGGGGCGTGCCCTGTGCAAGGCTTGTTGAAACTGGGCTGGGTCCGGATTTCGCAATAGTAGAATCTGGTAACCCCAATCTTATGAGACTTCAATATACATATCAAAACCCTAGATACCACCAGAGCTGTCTTACTAAATATAATGCTGAAGATTCAAAGCCACTCAACCTAATATTGAAAACTGTAAATCCAACCTGAAAATACTAGTACCAAAGTGTCACAATACTGGATTCACTCACACTCTCATATAAACAGTGCCTGAACCGACCAGCTTCACACATTTGCTCTTAACTGGGGAGGGGGGGGGAGGTTGTATGGATCTTCAGAACGTCACCGGGCATAATATACTTCTGGTTGCTATGGTCTCCAGCGATCCAGAATAACCTTTAAAATTCAACAAACTCATGCTCCAATTTTTCTGCATCGTCTCTTGATACCGTACTCTCCATCTAGGGCACTTAGGTCAACACAACAAACTCTATCGACTATCCCTTCATTAAAAATAATAGGGACCAGGAGATCTACTATTTTCTCGGTCATAGCGCCCCAGCTTTGGAACAATCTACCAATATATGTTCGTACTGAATCCTCTTTAGAAAAATTCAAGCGTTCCTTAAAAAGTTTCTTGTTTAAGGACGCATTTGAAAAATAGACAACATAATTTATAAAATTAGACAACACAATTTATAAACTTTTTGTGTGTGTGTGTTACCCACCATATGTGTGTTTTCCCTTAAATGTTTCCTTTCTCTCTTTAAAAATTGTAGTTCATCCCCCCTCACCTTCCGTGCCAGTCATGTATTAGAATGTATAGAATTTGTATATAATTGTATTACAGAATTTTGTTTTGCCCCCCCATTTTTTAAAAAAATGTTATAAGCATTGAAGCATTTGATACTGCATACTTAACAAATTTAATAATAAACTTGAAATTTGAATTTTTTTCCTGTATTTTAGTTTTTTATATTTCTTCTTTTCATAATGTAAAATTTGCTCATAAAACACCACCACTTAGCTCTATGCTTATTCTTCAGTGCGTTATTAATCTTCAAATACGCCACCTCTCCCGACATGCATGTTTCACTGGAAACTTTCTTCAGGGTTGAGGTGAACTAACATTTAAGGGACATAGGCTCCCTTAAATGTTACAGTTCCCCTCGACCCTGAAGAAAGTTTCCTGTGAATTGTTTTAACAGCAATTCAAGAATGGGCTGAAAACAACAAAGGTTGCCTGAACTCAAGTAAAATGAAGCTCTTGTGGGCCCGAACACAAATGGCCACATACCTGACATCAAAATCCCTTGTGGGAGCTACGAACTATCCTTAAATCACAAATCGGGAACTTTGGGGGTACAACGGAACTCACATCAATTCCCCAAACTCAAGCAACCCGCACTATCTTGTCTCTCTCCATTCAGATTTGGGGGGGGGAGGGGGCTGGGAGGGGGTCAGTGACCACTAGGGGAATGTGGGAGGGTCATGCTTACTTACCTCTAGTGGTCATCTGGTCGTTTTGGATACCTTTATGGCACTTAGACACTTGTAAAATTGGTCTAGCTCTAAAAAGAGGACATGTCCAGGTAATTCCAGACATCTGATAACCTTTCCCAAATGTATGGTAGTATTCAATAAGGACAGCCAAGTCTGCATTATAGAATAGGCTTTCACCCTGTATTATTGAGACACCTAAATGGAAGTGCTCTGTTGTACAATTGGTCTCAGCAAGAAGAAATGAAACGCAATAAGAGTTAATATTGGATTGAAAATCAAATCAAATGAAAACCTAGCTGACTTTCAAATTCATTTTCAATCAGCATATTTAGGGTTTCAGACACTCTGGACTTACTTCTGAACTAATGTTAAAACTTAGGGCCTCTTCTATTAAACTGTGCTAGCAGTTCCCATGAGCAGTCCCCATGAGCGTCGAGAGCAGAACAGGCCATTCAGGGCGGCTCTCTGCGCTAAAAATTGCTAGCACAGTTTAATATAAGAGGGGGTTATTTGTTTAGACATTTTTCTCATTTGCAAAATCAACTGCTACTCCATCCTCCTACTTTCAGTGGGGTTTGCTACGTGAGGATTTTGAACACAATATTTTCCGTCCTCATGATTCCTTTTTGGAATTCCTTACCTTCTCTTATTAGGTTGGAATCAAATTATTTTTCATTTTGTAAAAAACTAGAGACCTTTTTATTTTATAAATATTGATTAGACAGGTTAGATTGTTGTTATATTTTGCTAGTGTGGTTATATTTTACCCTCCCCCCTCCCTCTTGTACAAAGCCGCATTAGGCTTTTTTATTGCCAGCCACAGTGGTATTAGCTTCAACGCTTATAGGAATTCTATGAGCGCCAGAGCTAATACCGCTGCGGCCGGCGATAAAAAAATCCTAATGCGGCTTCGTAAAAGGGGGGATTAGTTTGATTTTGTGAAGTGCATTGAATCCTGAAAGTGGGATAGAGTGGGAAATAATAATCATGTTGATATTGATATTAATGATTTGACTTAACTGTGTATAATTCTTTCAGCAATAAAACTCTTCTGAGTGCTGTATGTATCAATAACTACAGTAGGTTCGCCATTACTGCAACTTGTAAGAACGTCGTATGCAAGCAAAGTGTCGAGGCACTGTTTATTTTTTTTTTTTAAATTATATTTATTAGCAATTGCAAAAGGTAACATACAACTAAAAGGGAGTCAAATAGTAAGAAAGCGAAACAGCTAGGTCAATATGGGGACAGATTAACCTCATACTGGAATCAACAATCTCTTTGACGTATGATGCAATTATATGTGGAACATTGCTGCATATCAAGCCTCCCATGAATCGCTACAAAGGCAGGCTTTTCCTAATTATGACAGGGATCGCTATGCAAATGATAACCTGCAACTGGAAAAATTGCGACCACCTCAACTTTTCTTTTTGGTGGGCCAGTTTATGTTTAGGTTACAAATACGAGAAGATGAATGCGGATATGTTGGGACATAGCAAATTATTTAAATTGGTTTGGGGCCCGTTGACATCCTTTGTTACTTCAACATAGTTGTCTTTGTTTAAATTTTTTGTTTATTTATTTTTATCTTTTTGGTTTATTTCTTGATTAAATTGTTGGATGGGAGGGGAGGGATATTTTTCTTCTGCATTGTTATTGATGGAATCTAAGGGTTTACGTTGATTATTAATGTCTGTATAATTCCTGGCACTTTGTATTAGTTTTGAAAATTAATAAAATAAAAAACAAAAAAAAAACAAAAAGGTACCACAGCAAGGTGAAAACATGCCAGCGATAGTACAAAAAGAACAATAAACCGTCCGGTAGATGCCCATCACAATTAACCCTTATCTTATTTTCATTCAATTGAGTAAACTTAGGGCCTCTTCTATTAAACTGTGCTAGCACTTTGTAGGCGGTGAGCCGTGCTGAATGGCCCGCGCTGCTCCCGACGCTCATAGAGTTCCTATGTGCGTCGGGAGCAGCGCGGGCCATTCAGCACGGCTCTCTGCACTAAAAACTGCTAGCACAGTTTGATAGAAGAGGTTCTTAGTATAGGATTGATACTTGAACTTTCCTCTACCAGGAAAAAGTAGAAAGGCCTTTAGCAGCAAATTCCATTTTCTATCAAATGTATAGTATATTTAAAAAAAAAAAAATCAATCATCCCTGCATCATTTATCGAAGAGTTCTAAAACGAGTTCATTATTTGGAAATTGAACATATTTCACACATAATATGATCAGATTTGGGCAAAGTTAGGTCTAATAAAACTAAAGCTTTTAAAAAACAATTTAATATGACCCAAAAATTCTGGCCAGAGGATGCTACGTATGGCATTGAACAGAGGTGGATGCTGAAGCTGAAACAAAACAACAGCAGGTTTTTGGAAACTATTTATTTTTCTTTTGCTTAAGTTATTCATGTGTTATGGCAAGAGCTAGATGGTTAATTTGACCATTGTAAAAAGTACAAGCAGTGAAGGCCATACTGCCCTCAGCACTTTCAGACAGCTAAATATAAGTTGCTATCACTGTGCAGATTATCACTGAAAAGGAAGATCTTCTAAAGAAGATCTAGTAAATGCAAAATTTCACGTTTCTGGAAGGCTTGGAGAAGATAAAAGGAGGATGCCCAACTAAAAATCAACTTAGATATGAAAAGAACCTCATTACAGTTGGGGGAATATGATCTTATCTTCATGCTAATTCTAATAAACATTTTAATTAGAAAATATCCCATTCCAGTAACCTGTTGCAGTTTCTATATCAACAGGGGAAATATTCATATGGCATGCAAATTGGTTTGTTAGGTTTTGCAGAATGAGGTTCTAGAAAATAAATACAAAAAGCTGGTAACATAGCAACAGAGTACATGACAGCAGCTAAAGACCCCTACGGTCCACCTGCTCTATCCAGTAAGATGGCTAGAATTATACCTGATGCTCAATGCCCTTGTTTGGGGTTGTACCTACTACTCCATGCAGGTTACATTCCTTTATCTCTTGACCAAAGTGTGAAGGTCATTTAAATTTTGCTTGGCTTACATCTTCTTGCTACATTAGGCAATGTCTTTATGAATTCCATTACTGTTTCTGTCCCCGCCCACCTCAGCTGAGAAGGAATTCCAAGTTACTATTATGATTACTTCCTTGCAAATTCAATTCACATCCTCTAGTTCTAGAATTTCCCTGTCTCTGAAAATGACTTGCTTATATATTGATCTCTTTGCAGTATTTAAAATATCTCATCTCCCCTATCTCTCCTTTCCTCTAGAGCAGGGGTAGGTAATTTCGGTCCTCGAGAGCAGGAGCCAAATCAGGTTTTCAGGATATCCACAATGAATATGTACGAGATGGATTTGCATGCACTGCCTCCTTGAGATGCAAATCTATCTCATGCATATTTATTGTGGATATCCTGAAAACCTGACCTGGCTCCGGCTCTCGAGGACTGGAATTGCCTACCACTGCTCTAGAGCAGGGGTGTCAAACTCAATCACATTAAGGGGCCAAAATCTAAAACACAGGTTGTCAAAGGCCATACCCCACCCAATCTATGCCCCAGACCCCGCCCCCCTAATAGTACTAATTGTAATACAATTTTTCCATTCATTTTACATATATACACACACACAATATAATCTTATTAGCAACACATAATGGTTAACCATAAAATTAAACTACACAAAGCACACTGTATGCGTCTCAGCATTCATTCCTATCAAAACACAGATAACCCCTACACAAATACGGGACTACAAACCAAAAGTACTAATATATACAAACGAAACCCTAAGATTCAAGACACTGCATGCAGTACAACCCCAGAGAAATAGAAACAAATGCATTTCTTCCTGAATAGTGCAAAATATAGACAGCAGATGTAAATTCTCAAACTGACACAATTCAATCACTAAATTGAAAATAAAATCATTTCCCCTACCTTTGTTGTCTGGTGATTTTGTTTTTCAAACCATCTTTTCCAAGTCTCTGGCTGCACTTCCTTCTATCTGTGCTCTTAACTGTATATCCAGGGCCACCTTATCCATTTGCTGGTTTTCTCTCCTTCACTTTCTGCCATACATCCATCTTTAATCCAAAAGAAACAGGGGATTTAAGTTTGAAACCTGTTACTTGGGGGAAGGGGAAAGAATCAATACAGAAGAAATACAAAAAACCCTTATCCATCAAATAATAAACTTTTTTTTAGAAATTGCTGCATAATTGTTGACTTAGCAAAAAACTATTGAATTTCAAATGTGCTCATAAATCCTTCAGCAGGGCACCAAGCAGTGATACAAAGTCACTGGCACAATATGTAAATTTTTAATCACATCACATTTAATTGAGCGCTACAGCTTCCATAAATATTCATAAGGCGTCTTTTTCAACTAGGAGCGTCAAAGTCAGAGGACTTAGGCACCAGAAAATTTTCTTTAAAAATGCCATTTCATTCGGCTTCCTGATATAGCTCTGCAAAACACAGATTGTGTTGGAGCCAAGAGACACAATTTTTCAGATACCGTATTTTTCACTCCATAAGCCGCACCTGACCATAAGACACACCCTAGATTTAGAGGGAGAAAACAAGAAAAAAAACTTTCTGAACCAAATTCTCCCTGCCAGGCTCTGCACCCTGTCCCCCCTCCCTGCCAGGCTCTGTACCCAGTCCCCCCTCTGATGGTCTACTGGTAGGCCGGGACAGGGCACAGGATGGACAGGGCATAGGGTGGACAGGGCACAGGGCAGGCAGACCCCATACCCCCCATGTACCCCTCCAGTACCTTAAATCATTCCTCCAGTACCTTAAATTATGCCTCCATGCCCCCACATGCCCCAGTACTTTAAATCATCCCCCATACAACCACATGCCCCCCAGTACCTTAAATCATCCCCCATACCCCCACGAGCCCCCCAGTATCTTAAATCATTCCCCAGTACCTTTAATCATACCCCTTCGGTACCTTTTTAAATTCCTTCCTTCGTAGATGGCTCTCATCTTTCCCAGCCAGCGGCGCATAGGCCAGAAGCGCAGAGATCAGGAGCAAGCCCTCTGCACTCCCGCCTGGGCCTGGGCCGATCTCTGAATGGCTGCAGTCAGTTCTCGCAAGCCCTAGTGTCAGCATAGTGAACTTTTGACATCCTATCCTGTGACAACACAGCAGAGTTGAAAGAGGTGCTCCTTGTGTGTTTCCTATTATGGGCAGCTTTGTTTTATGATCAGTCAAGAAGTTGGTGAACTTTGATATACTGTAGAGCTCCTCTAATGAGCAAAAGAAAGTGTTTTTCTGCTTCCTCCCCATAGGTCAGGTTACTACGTGCTTGCTTTTTAGTTTGGCTTTTTAGTTTGGCTTCTTGTGAACTGTCATTATTTGATTAGGTTGGCTAGTGAGCACTTGGGGTTTTCTTCTTCAGTGGCAACCTTCAAGTCTTATTTGCATAGCATTCAGGGATGACAATACAGAAGAAAAAAAAAAAAAAAAGAGTGTGAATGTTGAAGCAGTTCCAAACTGGCTGCTAAATGTTTTCCTTATTGATTCTCAGAATGGTTCAAGTCTCAGACATTACCTAATATTTCTTGCAATATGTTATTGTAATATCCGACCCACTGGTCCAATCAATAATCTATAATCCAACTATAACTCAACTAGTGAGTAATGGCAATCCTTATAGATTTCACATTTCTAGTATATTATCTCAGAAATTTGATTCAAATACAGTTGTTTTAATTTTAATTTAATATAATATAAGGGGAAAAAAAAGCCTCAGAATTTAGAGCCTCTTGCACAGTTGATCAGTGTCACATGGTTCAGCAAGACTGCCAATTTGATTCATACAAACAATCATTGGCAAAAAAAAACCTTTAATTTCTTTGTTATAGTAATTTTTATTCTTTTTTATATTTCTTGGTCATAACTTTTCTAAGGGCAGGGTTTGAGGCGTCTGGGCCAATCAGGCCCTAAGGCCCGCCATTCTGCGGTTGGCAGGCCTGCCAGACGGACGGGCTTGGGACCCGTCCATCCAACTTTTTTAAGGTACAGGGGTCTGTGGGGGTGGTGTCACGGGGTCGGCAGGTGTATCACAGAGTCAGCGGGTGGGGGCCGATCGGGGGCGGTTTTGTGGGGTGCATAGTGGGCAGGATGGGTTGGACTTCCTCCTGCCCATATCTTAGTGGGAGTGGAGGGTGGGGGTTTCGCCAGGGCAGGAGGGGTTGGGCTCTCTCCTGCCTGGATCGAGTTGGGGGGGTCATTGGGGCAGGAGGGCCTGGGATCCCTCCTGCCCATGTTAAGTCGGGGGGCACTGGGACAGGACGGCTTGGGCTCCCTCCTGCCCAAGCCGATCACGAGGCTGTGTCGGGGCAGGAGGGGTTGAGCTCCCTCCTGCCCGATCTTGTTGGGGGGGTGAATCGCGGCCAGAGAGATTGGCTTTTATCTCCTGCCACGATCGTTGCTGGGGGTTGGATTCTGTAACTGGTGTTGTTTTTGACAGACACCGGTTACAAAATCCAGCTTTTAGGCTAAGGACTGGCTCCTCCTTCGCCTAAAAGGCCTGGTTTTGGGCATTTGGAACTTAGGCTGTTTTTTGGTTGGTAATGTGTCTAAGTGTAGACGTAGTGGTGTCTGGGCATTTAAACAGCTGAACATAGAGATAGGCCATTCTAAAAAAAAAAACCCTCATTTTGGACAGTTTTTTTTGAGAATGGACATTTTCCCTGCTTCTACTTTCAGTGTTTAAGGCCTAGGCCAAAAGGGGGACTTAGATGTGTTTTTTTTATTATGCCCCTCTATGTATCCAAATGGAGCCTTAAAAGACAATTGCTATTAGCCAGCTTTTTTTTTTTTTTAATGATTTTTACTATAAATGTCAATCCTATTGAGAGCTTTCATTCCAGAAAATGTATTCTATCTGCCATAAGAACATAAGAATAACCACACTGGGTCAGACCAATGGCACATCTAGCCCAGTATCCTGTTTCCATAGAGGCCAATCCTGGCAGAAACCCAAATAATAGCAATATTCAATGCTACCAGACCCAGGGCAAGCAACAGCTTCCCCCCTATCTGTCTTATTAGCAGACTATTGACTTTTTCTCCAGGAACTTGCCCAAATCTTTTTTAAACCCAGCTACGCTAATCATTGTTACCATTATCCTCTGGCAATGGTTCCAGGGCATAACTATTTGTTGAGCGAAAAAAATATTTCCTCCTTTTTGTTTAAGCAGTATTTCCCTGTAACTTCACCGAGTGTCCCCTAGTCTTTGTTATTTTTGAAAGGGTAAAAAATTGATTCATTTTTACCTGTTCTACACCAGGATTTTGTAGATCTCAATCATCTCTCTTTTCAGCCCTCTCTTTTCCAAGCTGAAGAGCCCTAACCTCTTTAGCTTTTCCTCATACAAGAGGACTTCCATCCCCTTTATCATTTTAGTCACTCTTCTTTGATCCTTTTCTAATTCCTCTATATCATTTTTGAGATACGGTGACCAGAATTGAATGCAATAAGCAAGATGAGGTCACATCATACTGCAATTTCTGTCACCTTCTCTGCTCCTAGTTCTAAAGTGAGCTGGTTTTTTATGCTGTACATTTCTCCCAGTTCTGCAGTCTTCCTTTAGGCAATGAAAAGCCGGTGTGTGGTTCCTTTTAAATTCTACCACTCCTCATAGGCTCTCTAGTTGTGGCCTTCATGCATATTCAGAGGGTACTCCTGGCATCCTTGTCAGAGCAAAACTCCCCACTCTGATAATCTCTTTTCAATGACAGTGAAGCAGTGGATTCCATACTGTCTACACAGTTTAACAACATCAACAAAAAGCATTTCAGATGATATCAGTTTAGTGGATCACTCCTCTCCGGGATCTTGTGACCAAGTGATCAGATTTTCATTTGGTTAAAAAAAGGCTCAAAGGGGATTATTATCTATTGCTACCCTGACTACTGGATGGTCTACTCTGTTCTTTCTCTATCGTCAGCTAAATTGAAAGGAAAAGGAAAAACCACCCCCTCCGCTCATTCTAATGGAACCAGATTGGTCCAGAGACTAGGTTATGTAGTCTTAAGGTTACCAGATATCTGGGGAAAGTCAGACATGTCCTCTTTTTAGAGGACTGTTCAGGTGTCCAGACAGATTTCCAAAACCTGACATCTGCGATGACATCACATGCATGCATATGTGTGACATCACGTTACATCCATGCATGCACAGATGTGTCCCAAACTCGGGGAAGGAGAAGAGACGAGGTTTGTGTGAGGGCAGGGCTGGAGCAGAATGGCTCAGGGCTGGGGGGTGGGATGGGGAGGGCTGGGAAAAATGGGGCAGAGCCACATGTCCTCTTTTTTTTTTTTCTTGAACAAATCTGGTCATCCAATGCAGACGACATAACTGAAAAGTGGATATTCTTCCATTTTCCAGAGCTCACTGCTTGTTGCAGCAAGATCCAGAATTACTACAAACTGGGTCCATTCTGGCCCGTTTCCTGATCATTTGGAAGGCCAGGCTGTGAAAGATAAGTTATTCAGTTTCCCAGAGCTCAGTATTTCTTGCAACAAGATCCAGTCCTAATATAAAATCTAATCCATTCTATCTCACAGTCTGACCATGTAGAGGACCAGGATATGCAGATAACTTACTCTTTGATGCCTTACTTAAGACCTCCGCTTCATGGGCATATTATTCAATGGGTTACTTCAAAGGCTAACTTCATGGGAGATATTAGCATCTCTTCTAAACTATTTATTGCATAAAACACTAGAGCAGTATTGAACTCAGGTCATGCAAGGGGGCCCTGTTATAGCTGAATGTTTGTTTTGTCGCAGGCTGCAGATGTTTTGCTCTTGCCTTACCTATGCACAATTCCTTTGCTGTATGTACCACTTTAGAAGCAGTCATTCCAGTCAGTTTAACCTTCAGAACTCAAACTCTTTCTTTTTATATTCACTTTTCCTTGTGAATACTGCAACCTAGTGCCTCCTGCAGGCTGCCAGTGGTATGGCCAATCCTACCAATATCTCCCTACACCAGTCTTCCACAAAGTTTTAGCCCCCAAACTTAGAGTAGCTTCTAATTCTTTCCAAGCATTAGGGCTGGGTGCATTTATTATCAGAACATCCTGGAAATAAGCTAATACCCCTTTCAATTCCCATTAAGAGGAAGATTCTCAAAACATACCATGCCTTAAAAGGTGGTTGCTAAACTGGCTCCAGCACCTATAGCAGAGGCCTTAAGCACTTGGGCCAATCAGTGCCATAGGCCCCTCTCCAGCATCTCCCAGGATGCACCAGGAAGGGGAAGGCCTGACATTTTAAAGAGAAAAGCCTACTGGACGGAGGGAGTAGGCATCCCTCTGGCCAGTTTTCCTCCTAAAGGTACATGCTCATGAGAATCGCCCATAAAATAAAAATCGATTCCACTATGGCCACTACATTAACTTGCCAGATTTTACTGGCAAGTTTTGAGAATCTTCCCCTAGGTCACCAACCTTCCCTAGAAGAACAGTGGTAAGGCTCTCAACCCAGTATGCTTTCTAAGCCTATGCTCTGCTGCAAGCTTCCATGCTTGACAGGCAATTCAAAAAGGCATTATCCCTG
This sequence comes from Geotrypetes seraphini, assembly GCF_902459505.1. Lineage (NCBI taxonomy): Eukaryota > Metazoa > Chordata > Amphibia > Gymnophiona > Dermophiidae > Geotrypetes > Geotrypetes seraphini. Next base: position 57,108,529 of record NC_047092.1, read on the forward strand.
CTTCCAACTGTTACTTTAAAAGCTGCATACTTTTACAGACAATTTATCATGGTGAGATAATTGTACAGGGCTCCTATTCTCCTAGTATCTCTCGTCTCCCCATTTCCTTTTACCCTCTCCATAGAGCCCATCTAGTCTGCCCATCCACAATAACCATTATCTCTTCTACTCTCTAAGAGATCCCACGTGCCTATCCCACGCATTCTTGAATTCAGACACAGTCTATGTCTCCACCACTTCTTCCGGGAGACTGTTCCACACATCTACTACCCTTTCTGTAAAAAAAAGTATTTCCTTAGATTACTCCTGAGCCTATCACCTCTTAACTTCATCCTATGCCCTCTCATTTCAGAGCATCCTTTCAAATGAAAGAGACTTGACTCACACGCATTTACACCACTTAAGTATTTAAATGTCTCTATCATATCTCCCACCTCTCACCTTTCCTCTAAAGTATACAGATTGATTTCTTTAAGTCTGTCCCCCATACACCAGGGGTGTCCAACCTTTTGGTTTCCCTGGGCTGCATTGGCTGAAAAAAATGTTTCTGGGGCCGCACAAATGCACAAACGCTGCAGCAAGACAGCAAGCCAGCAAGACGGTAAACACCCGGGGACAGCAGAGGAAAACACTGCATCACTGAAGAGGCCTGGTTTGGCGCACAGTATGCAGAAGCGTTAGCAGGGCGTGACAGAGACCTTCCTAGTTTTGATCAGAGGGTCTTATATACATGCAAAACACATTTAAAACTTTGAAAAAGTCAGGATAATAAACAAAATATCAGGAAAACGATATATAGCATAGGAAAAGGGGAATTCACTATTTATGTAAGGAGGTAGGTGGGCCAGAATCATAGAGGAAATCAGGTAAAGAACTCTTAATGACTCCATTTTGGGATCAGTGATGTTCTGTCTGTTCTTTGTTCTCGTGGTTCTAATTGATAACAGATGTGCTTAGGTCGGTTAGGAAGTGCATATTAGATAACGTATCCCAAAATGGAGTATAACATGTATTAAGTCCAAACCTTAACTAATTTAGAACTCAACTCAATCAACTATCCCATCCAAACCACCATAAAACTTCTAGGAATGACCTTAGACAGATGCTGTACCATGCAACCGCAAATAAACAAAACAATCCAGAAATCCTTCGCAATCATGAGAAATCTGAGACTAGTCCCGGAAATTCTTTGAAAGATCTCAATTCCAGTTTATAGTACAATCCCTAATCCTAGGAATGCTGGACTACTGCAACATCCTCTTCCTCCCATGCCCTGCTACTATGATCAAACAACTTCAAACAATCCAAAATACAGCTTTGAGGCTCATCTACTCATTGAGAAAACATGACCACATCACTGAAGCTTATATCAACTCACATTGGCTAGCAATCCAAGAAAGAGTTCAATTCAAATTCTACAGCATGCTATTTAAAGCCCTGAATGGAGACAGTCCTTCCTATCTGTACAACCGCCTCAACCAAGCATCCACACTCAGACACAGAAAAGCGCATTCCCCATTCATACCTCCTCCGATCAAAGAAGTAAAAAGATCAAAACTACACGACGGCCTCCTAGCCACTCAAGCCGCAAAACTGGATACCCGGATCTCCAACCTGCTGATGACCACCTCAGACTACAAGACATTCAGAAAAGAAATAAAAACTATACTTTTCAAGAAATTCCTAAATCAGCCCTAACCTCATGTACTATTAACAATGAAAAAAATTAACAAAAAATCTACCCTTACTTCCCCAGCAATAACAATTATGCTACCAATGTAACCTCCATTTACACACTTCTTGTAAGCTGTATTAATCCTTGCCCCAAAAATGTCAAAAGATCTAATATTTACCACTCTAGTATATCATTCGTTCTTCCATTGTAACCCCAGTTTATAAATCTTTTGTAAGCTGCCTTGAACCACAAGGTAATGGCGGAATAGAAATCCTTAATGTAATGTAATGTAATATACCGTGTTGTGTGTGAATGGGGCCCCAAATGAATGATGGATGCTATGAAAGATATGTGAAAGAATGGTGTGTACTTAATTTCCTATATTTTATCACTGAAGAAACTCTAAGGAGAAATCCTGAGGCAACATCTGGAAATGGTTAGGTTAAAGCCAGGAACACTGTTACCAAGGAAACCCTCTGCCCTTTAGTATAGGAAGAGATCTGGGTCTTCTGTGTGTGTGTCAGTGAAACTTGAAACTGTCAATTTTTGCAAAATTCAGAGCAGGGGGGAATAGCACAGTTACTTACCGTAACAGGTGTTATCCAGGGACAGCAGGCATATATTCTCACATGTGGGTGACGTCATCTACGGAGCCCCGGCGCGGACAGCTTTTCAAGCAAACTTGAAGTTTCAAGTTTGCACACTGCACCACGCATGTGCGTGCCTTCTCGCCCACTAGAGGGCGCATCCCACCTCGTGGTCCTCAGTTCCATAACTAGCAAGGAAGCCATCCCCGGGGAGGCGGGCGGGTTGTGAGAATATATGCCTGCTGTCCCTGGATAACACCTGTTACGGTAAGTAACTGTGCTTTATCCCAGGACAAGCAGGCATGATATTCTCACATGTGGGTGACCTCCAAGCTAACCAAAAAAGGGCAGGTGGGAGGATGGCAATTTAGGAAAACAGATTTTGCAAAACTGACTGGCCAAACCGGCCGTCACTCCTGGATAAAGTGTCCAGGCAGTAATGAGAGGTGAATGTATGAACCGAAGACCAAGTGGCAGCCTTGCATATGTCCTCCATCGGAGTGGATCGGAGGAAAGCTATCGAAGCTGCCATCGCTCGGACCTTGTGCCCCGTGACTCGACCCGGGGGAGGAAGGCCGGCCTGAGCGTAGCAAAAGGAAATGCAAGCGGCCAACCAGTTAGACAGAGTGCGCTTGGAAACTGGATGCCCTAATCGATTGGGATCGAAGGACAAAAACAATTGAGGAACCTTCCGATGAGGCCTGGTGCGTTGAAGATAAAATGCCAACGCCCTCTTACAGTCAAGCGTGTGAAGCGCCGTCTCGCCCGGATGGGAGTGGGGCTTCGGGAAGAACACAGGAAGGACAATGGACTGATTGAGGTGGAAGTCAGAAACAACTTTAGGTAAAAACTTAGGATGGGTGCGGAGGACCACCTTGTCGTGATGAAAGACAGTGAAAGGAGGGTCCGCAACCAAGGCTTGCAACTCCCCAATCCGCCTGGCAGAGGTGAGGGCAATCAGAAACACCGCCTTCCAAGTCAGAAATTTCAAGAGGGACTTGTTGAGTGGCTCAAAAGGGGGTTTCATCAGTTGAGCCAGAACTACATTCAAATTCCACACGACAGACGGAGGCTTAAGAGGGGGGCAAACCCTGAGTAACCCTTTCATGAAGCGTGTCACCAAGGGATGGAGTGACAGAGGGCGTCCCTCCAGAGGTTGGTGGAAAGCGGAAATCGCACTGAGATGAACCCGCACCGAAGTGGTTTTCAAGCCGGAGCGCGACAAATGAAATAAATATTCTAAAACCGAGGATACCGGAACTGATACCGGATCCAGGTGAAAAGACGAACACCAGGTGGAAAACCTGGTCCATTTCTGCGCATAGCAAAGCCTCGTCGAGATCTTGCGGGAGGCTTCCAACACCTCCTTCACCGATTGAGACAGGTCCGGAGGAGTCAGGGAACAAGAAACCAGGCTGTCAGGTGCAATGACTGCAGATTGGGATGTAACATGGATCCTTGACTCTGAGACAGCAGAGAAGGAGAGACAGGCAGGGGAAGAGGCTCTCTGGCACTGAGCTGGAGCAGCAGGGAGAACCAGTGCTGACGCGGCCATCGAGGTGCTATGAGAATCATCGTGGCCGTGGACGATTTTAGGTGTACCAACGTTCGCATGATCAGAGGGAACGGAGGGAATGCATACAGGAACCTCCCTTCCCAGTCGAGTAGGAAGGCATCCGCTTCCAGACGGTCCTGCGAGTACATCCGAGAACAATATAGTGGTAGTTTGTGTGTCTCCGGAGAGGCAAACAGATCCACCTGTGGCGTTCCCCAGCGAGCGAAAACCTCGCGTAGAACTGCTGAGTGTAGAGTCCACTCGTGCGGTTGCAGAAGTCGACTCAGTTTGTCCGCCAGGCAATTCCGTTCTCCTTGGATGTAGACCGCCCGGAGGAAGATGTTCCGGGAGGCCGCCCACTCCCAGAGGCGAAGAGCTTCGGAGCAGAGGGGCCATGACCCCGTTCCTCCCTGCTTGTTCACATAATACATTGCCACCTGATTGTCCGTGCGGACGAGGACCACCTGGTCCTGCAATATGTGAACGAAGGCTCGAAGTGCTAGGAAGATGGCTCGCAGCTCTAGCACGTTGATGTGACACTGACGGTCTTCTGTCGACCACAGGCCCTGCGTGCGAAGACCGTCGAGATGGGCTCCCCACGCGTACTCCGAGGAGTCCGTGGTCAGGACCTTGCGAAAGGGCGGAGTGCGAAACAATAGCCCCATGGACAGATTTGAAGAGTCTGTCCACCAACGCAGCGATTTCCGCAAGGGCGGAGTTACCGAAATGAGGCGAGACACCGGGTCGCACTCCTGACGCCACTGGGACGCGAGGGTCCACTGAGGGATCCTCAGATGTAGCCTCGCAAACGGTGTGACATGTACCGTCGAGGCCATATGGCCCAGCAGCATCATCATGCGCTTGGCCGACACCTTCGACAGTTGAGAGACCTGGTGGCTCATCCGTACCAGGGCTTCCAACCGCTGGGTCGGCAGGTAGGAGCGTAGGCGCACCGTGTCCAGCACCGCACCTATGAATTGAAGAGACTGCGACGGCCTCAACTGAGACTTTGGAAAGTTTATCTCGAACCCGAGAGTTTGCAGGAAGGCAATAGACTGTCGGGTCGCTGAGATAACCCCCTCCCTGGTCGGGGCTTTGATGAGCCAATCGTCCAGGTAAGGGAACACGTGAAGTCCACGCGACCTGAGGGCTGCTGCAACCACCACCATGCACTTCGTGAATACTCGTGGGGACGCGGCCAGGCCGAAGGGCAGTACCCTGTACTGGAGGTGGAGGTCCCCCACCTGGAATCGTAAGAATCTTCGACAGGCGGGGTGCACCGGAACATGGGTGTATGCTTCCTTCAGGTCGAGGGAGCACATCCAGTCCCCTTCCTCCAAGAGGGGATACAGAACCGGGAGAGACAGCATTCGAAACTTCTCCCGGGCCAGGAATTTGTTGAGCTTCCTGAGGTCCAGTATGGGGCGCAGGTCCCCGGTCTTTTTTGGGACCAAGAAGTAGCGGGAGTAAAACCCCGTGCCCCACTGGTCCTTGGGGACCGGCTCGACCGCCCGAAGCTTCAAGAGGGCTTTGGCTTCGGTTATAAGGGTCGGTAGCTGCGAACGGTTGCAGGGGACTAAACTTGGGGGACTGTCCGGCGGCGAGGACACAAAGTTGAGCGAGTAGCCCTCGGAGACGATCCGGAGCACCCAAGCGTCTGAGGTAATCCCGGTCCATGCCTCCCGGAAGGACCGAAGACGGCCCCCGATAGGAAGGGGTTCTTGTGAAAGTGCGGAGGGGAACCCGCCCCGTCCGCTCAGCCCGTCAAAAGGAAGGCGCTGGCTTAGAAGGGCCCTGCGCCGGGGCTTGGGGTTGTCCCCCTCTGCCTCGCTGAGACGGACGTCTCGGAGGCGGTCTCGAGAAAGCCGGGGTCGACTTCTGAGGGTATCGGCGCGGCGGAGGCCGAAAGGGTTTCTGCGGCGGGGGCCTAGGTTTGGGGCGGACCAGGGATGCTAGAGAGCGCTCCTGTTCCGACAAGCGCTTGGTCGCCGCGTCCAATGACTCGTCGAATAACTCGGACCCCACACAAGGCAAGTCTGCCAGGCGTTCCTGCAGGTTTGGGTCCATGTCGAGGGTGCGAAGCCAGGCCAAGCGGCGCATGGCCACCGCGAGGGCCGACACCCTCGAAACCAGCTCAAAGGCGTCGTACACTGCATGGAATAGGTACAACCGCAATTGAGACAGGTTGGACATAAACTTGTCGAATCCTGCTCTTTGGGAGTCCGGTAACGAGTTTCGATATTGAGGAAGGTCCTTCACCATACCACGCAAAAAGGAGGAAAAGGTGAAGGCGTAATTTAGAACCCTGGTGGCCATCAGGGAATTTGAATAGAGGCGACGGCCAAACTTGTCCAGGGTCCGCCCCTCCCTGCCTGGTGGAACCGCCGCAGAAACCCGTGAGGGCTGTGATTTTTTAAGAGCAGACTCCACCAGAAGGGACTGGTGTGAGAGCTGCGCCTTATCGAACCCTTTAGGGGGAATCGTCCTATACTTCGATTCCATTTTTGAAGGCACAGACGTGACTGTAAGAGGGTTTGACAAGTTCTTCAGCCAGGTTTGCAGAAGGACACTGTTGAGAGGGAGTCTAGGCACCTCCCTAGGAAGAGTGGGGAGGACCTGTTCCTCCAAAAATTCTTTGGAATACCGAGAGCCTACCATCAGGTCAATCCCCAGGGCTTGGGCCATGTCCTGAACGAAGGATGAAAATGAGGACGGCCTAGCCTGGGGAGAGGGGGTTCTCGACCGCCCCACCGAGGAGAGGGGGGAGGCCTCATGGGAATAATGAGGGTCCCTAACCGATCCCGAATCCCAGGATCCCCTCTCGAGGGCCCTCGAGGGGGAAGGGGAAGTTATCCTCCTCGCAGAACCCTTGGGTGAGGACCCCGGGGTTCGTGGGACGCTCTCCCGTTTCCTCGGCGAGGCGGCCCGGGAAGACTTCCCATGGGGTGAGCGGAGGAGCCTCGGGTTGTCGAGGCGCAGCTCCGACACCTGCAGCGCCTCGCCCCCGAACGACGAGGAACGGTCGCGCCGAGGCGAGCCTCGGGGCCGCTTGGACTTCCTCGATCGACGCCCCGTCCGAGGTCGCGTCGAGGGCGAGGCGTGTCTGGAAGACCCGGAGGAAGAGGAGGAAAGGCGGCGCACTCTGCGCAACTTTTCTTTGGGCCTTACACTGCGCTCAGGGGGTTCCCCCGAGGTCGAGGTCCGGGGCGGGGCCGAGACCGAGGTGAACGGGGCCACAGTACCCGAGACCGAGGTCGCCGAGGCCGGGGCTCCCGAGGGAGCCGAGGCCGGGGCCTCCGAGACCGAAGGCGCCCAGGCCGAGGTCGAGGCCGCCGGAACCGCAGCACGCTGCAACACTTCCAGGGCTCCCGACAGCTCCGATGAGATCAGAGCTCGGAGGAGATCCTGGAAGGCCGGAATCCCCACGAAGGTGGGGAGTTCCGAGTCCGGGGCACACTCCCTGGAGGGCGACCTCGGTCTCGAGTATTCCCTCGGGGTGTGCGGAGTCGAGGTCCGATGCGGGGCCGGGGTCGACCCACCCGCCTTGGCCTGACTCGAGGATGGCTTCTTTGCTGAAGGGGATGGAACAGAGGACTTACCCGAAGCTTGCTTCACTGACGACGCCTTCGAGGAAGAGGGCCGAGGCGAGGCCGAGGCCCCCGAGGACGCCGAGGCCGAGGTCAAGGCCGGGGCCGAAGCCGAGGCCGACGTCGAGGCCTTAGGCGGCGCGTCGACGGCGAACAATTCGGCCATTCTTGCCTTACGGCGACGGAGGGCCCTGTTTTGGAAGGTAGCACAGCGATCACACGAGTCTGTCGGATGTTCGGGCCCAAGACAGACAATGCACCACCGGTGAGGGTCAGTGATGGAAAGCAACCTCTCACACCGGCTGCACTTTTTGAATCCCGTAACAGGACGGGACATCCACGAAGAAAAAGAAGAAGGCCGGGAACGTACCGACGTCCCGCGGCCACGGCTTCCGGGAGCCCCCGGAGGCCGACGAAAAACGAAAGACTTTTTTTTTTTTTTTTTTTTTGAAAAGAAACGAAAGGAAAACAGCACCGCGAACTAATTCGAAGGGAAAAACAAACTAAACGCGGCAGCTAGAAGGCAAAAACACTGGAGCTCAGATCCACAGGGCTTTCTTGCTCCGCGGAAAAATTTGAACTGAGGACCACGAGGTGGGATGCGCCCTCTAGTGGGCGAGAAGGCACGCACATGCGTGGTGCAGTGTGCAAACTTGAAACTTTAATCAAGTTTGCTTGAAAAGCTGTCCGCGCCGGGGCTCCGTAGATGACGTCACCCACATGTGAGAATATCATGCCTGCTTGTCCTGGGATAAAACTCCATTCTCTGGTGCTGACAGGGACATGAACTTTTTAATACTTTTCAACAAATGCATAGATAAACGGTTTGATTTAAGTTTTTTGAGAATGACAAAAATAATATTGGGTATGTTATAATATGTTTGTGCATATTTGGACATTAATGTAAACAAAAACATGATTTTAAAATCTTTGTTTGAGTTGGGAAAAACTTGTAAAGGAATTTCCTTTGTCCAAATCTAAGGACAGCCTCTGTTAATGGATTGGCTGACAAGTAATGATGTCATGCAGGACAAAAGATACATATTGGAGAGCAACAAATTATCAGATTGAGATCTTTGTCAGGAAGGCCAACTTTTGGTATCTGTAAAGATCTCCTGGTGATGTAATAAATCTTTTGAGAATTAATATGAATAATTAATTTAAAAAATAATGTTTTGGAACCTTTTACGTCATGTGCCATTTTTCATATTCTTTTTACCCACATATGAGCAAACTTGGTTGCTCAATCACCCTCGACTGGGGCTGCAAAAAATACTTCATGGAGCCGCAGGTTGGAAGACCATGCACCATTTTAGTAGCTTTCCTCTGGACTGACTCCATCCAAGCTTCAGCTTCAATAATCAATCAGGTTGCTGGTCTCTTCAACCCTGCCGGTTAACCATTTGAATACATCTAAACCCTTTCTTCCATACCCCACATCTCTCAGTTCAATAAGCCAGCTCCATAGCTTCCCACCCCACTTTTCCTTTCTGGATTCTCAGGGGCCTGTGAGCCCACATTCCAGTCAACTAACAGGGTTCACTACAATCTTTCAGCCTCTCTGCCCTTCCTTGGGATCTACCCACTGCTAGGCCTCTCTGCCACACAGCAAAGTGAGAGTAAATCTGCTTATCTTCGGACAGTTTGAAGGTTGTGGCTCCTCCCAGGGAAAACCCTCTCTTCCCTTCTACATCTGGGAACTTGTCCCTCCTCCTTCAAATTGGGGCTTCTTCCCCCTCTCCTTCCCCCAGCTTACAGAAAAACAATCTTTCCTTTCATGCGGAGTCCTTTGTCGTTACCTGTATCAGAGCGTGATCTTTAACTGCACCTTCTCCCCTGCTTGGTGGGGAAGTTGAGGGAATGCAAGTTGCCGTACAGCATGATGATTTGTGACCATAATAAAATGTGTACAATGTGGCATTCACCCAGTCATCATTCTATGTGTACCGTCCTTGTTCATCATCTTTCACCATGACCGAAAAAGATCATTAAAAATGAGAGAGTTCTTTTAAAATCTTTACCCCTTCCCAGGACCGTCATAAGATGGAAATGTGCCCTGTGCGACATGCCTCTTTAAGCTCCTATCCCACCCACTGAGTCACAGCCAAGCAGGGAAAGCGATGCACAGGACTTAATTTTGGATCCCCTTCCTCCCTTACATCCTGGATGGCCACACTGCCCGCACATAGCTTGCTATGGCCCTGTCCTCTCCCATCTGCCCAAAAAAGGCCTAGACATTCAGAAGAGATTAATACAGAGCAAGATATTGGCGCATCTTTTTTCATTTCAACCATGTCTTCACTTACATACATTAGGTACAATCTATGGTAAGAAATGTTATTTTTTTGTGCTTGTAAAACTTCACAGATTACTGGAGAGGTTTAAGAGAGGGAAGGAATGGGCGGTTGAATGTACCTTTTTATTTGTTCTTAATTCTTGAGAATCACAGTATGAAATGATAATTATGTAACAGTATGAGCCATATTGATTTTAGTTAGAAAGAAAAAACTTTAAAATAAAGCAAGAGATTGAAGAGAACGGTCTTAGAGCTAGAGGAAAAAAACAGAATTAGGGCTAGTAGTTTGTCTGATACAGAGTCCAGCTGCTCCAGGAGCTCAATAGAAAGCTGAAGCACTCAATATTTTGGAAGGATTAAGGGTGCTATTCTTAACAATTTACCAAAAGATATGGCATATCTAAATTTATCCTTTGTTGTGTGAGATTAGGAAAATGATGAAAATCGTATCCCGATAAGAAGGATAAAGAAAAGAAATGCAGTCAAACCTTGGTTTGCGATAGAGAATGACACGGTGACAAAATTCATCACCGTTCCCGTCCCCGCGGATAACCGCGGGAAATCATCTTCATGTCATTCTTTAAAGAGAGAGGGAAGAATCAGAGTATAATTGGGCACAACCACTGGCCCGCAAGCTTTGCTTTGAAGAATGCTGGTGTAGAAGGACTGAGGTTGAAATAGACACTAGAAAATGACATGGGATTATTTCCCGCGGTTATCCGCGGGGACGGTGATGGATTTTGTCACCGTGTCATTCTCTAGTTTGCGAGTAACGCAGTTTGCAAGTGTTTTGCAAGACGAGCAAAACAGTCCCGCAATTTTTAATTTGCAAAACGAGCATTGTCTCGATATACGAACTTGTACGTGCGCAAGTGCGCCATGCACGCATGTCGATGAGTGCAATCTTGCCCAGATCCTGACTCGGCTCAACAGATTTCCCACCCTACTCACCCAAAGTCTGTTTGGGAGAGGGAGAGAAGGATTAAAGCTAATGCAGTCGCACAACCAGTGCCCAGCCTATGTGCACATCTTACGTGCACAACTTCTCCCTCACACCAGCCAGTTTTTGGGATGTGGAACGAATCATCCAAGTTTCCATTACTTCCTATGGGGAAATTCACTTTGACATACGAGCGCTTTGGATTACGAGCATGCTTATGGAACGAATTATGCTCGCAAACCAAGGTACCACTGTACCTATACTGAAAATGATTATTAAACAAACATTTAAACTATAAACTTTAATGACAAAAATGAGAAGTTAAAAAAGAAAACGTTTTCTTGTTCAACTTCTCATTTTTGTCATTAAAGTTTACAGTTTGAAGGTCTGGTCTTCTCTGCTCCTTTGTTTATCCTTTTTGGTTTGGTGCAGAGTTTGGTCTTCTTTTTGGTTTGGGGGGGATTTTTTATTATTAAGCAATGACATTGCATATTTTGGCTAGCATGACAGGGGATAAAATCTCCAGAGCTATTGTTAAATTAGTAATTACATAAATACAGCTTTACCTCCCCAGAGACCGGCTGGGTCAGTGCAGCAGATTGGCAGTAGTAGCATGAGAATCGTAAAGGCCATAAAGGAAATAGATGGTTCTGGGATTTTATATAACGGTGACACGTGTAATGGTAGCTCTTTAGATTAAAAAATGATTAATTTATAGAGCGTGTATGGTTGGGCAGGCTGGATGGACCATTCGGATCTTTATCTGCCATCATTTACTATGTTTCTATGTTACTATAAAACCTCTCCAGCATCAGGTATCTTGTGAAGTAGGTAATACAAAACCCTACAAAGCCACTCAGGACATACAGAACAAATCTATAATTTCATAATAGCACCACCTTCCAAAACTCACACGAAAACATACCTAGGAAAAGGAAGCACTGTAAATATTTCAATGAGTCCTAGAACATACACCAGCTGAGAAACTGAACAAGCTGAATTACTACAGATCTCTGTTCAGACATTTGACCTTGAAGTCACACATGCATCAACTCTACCCTCATGCACAAACAACTGATATAAATGTAAAATACAACAATAAGACTAATATACAAATTGGTGGCAGAGCAAGGTTGGGAGGCATCCAGGGCGGTGGCATCCCCCACCCTCTTCTCCACACCCCCGCTATATATAGGTCCCGCCTTCTTCTCTAACCCCCCCCCCCACACACACACACACACACTATACGTGCATCCCTTTCCTTTTCCATTACCTCTTTAACTTTGTTGGTGTGAGCAGCATCTCCAACCTGATGTCCACGCCAGACTCAGCTCTTCCTCTGATGTCACTTCCTGAAAATAATTGAAGGCATATTTGTTTCTGAAAACATTTCCAGGCATTGGATAATGCATTATTTTGCATGTAGCTTTTTAATGATATTTATTGCAAGCTGTCTTTTTTAATGTTTTAATTTTTAGAATCTGATATTTAATAATAACTTTAAAAAGCAAATAATAATTTTATATAATGTATTAATAATTTTAAATTTATTATTTGTTGGGTTTTATTGCTACTGTTAAGTTTTTTTTGCTACTATTCATATTTGTAGTGGATATTAGTTGGTATTAGTTGTTTGTTTTTTTTATTCTTGTATGTTGTACTAATTGTTTTTACTCATGATTTGCTATTTGTTTTAAATTGATTTATGTATATTTTATTGCAATCCACTTATAGTTTTATACTATAAATGCTTTTCAATCAATAAATCCCTTTAGCCGCCAATATAAAATGAACTTCTTACCAGCTATTCTAAAGTGGAAGATTTGTTAGGCTGCAGATACTTGTATGTGTTCCAAGAATAGAACTAGAATGTAATACAATGAAAGGTATATGAGGTGAAGTAGAAAAGTGTTGAATGACATGAAACATTGAAACGAAACAATTGTATGAAAAGAATGTAGGCATCGTTCACATCTAGATAAGTCTACCTCAACATAGAGAACAAAAATTATAGAACATAGCATGAGCACAATTCAAAAGAATAAACTCTACTATCTTTTTTTTTAATCTGGTTTGAAATAGCAAATGTCTTTCAATAATGTTCTGTTTAATTCAGTGTGAGAGGAAAGATAAAATGACTTAGGCAGAGGCCTTTTAATATTAGCATAGAAAGCCTTCAAACATTTATAGTCCCCTGAGTTTGGATTAAAAGGAGTTAAGAGGCCCCTTTTGTAAGCCTGAAAAACATATTGAAAGGCTACCAGCAAAAAAAGGCTACAAAAAAAAAAAATCTGAACTGAATGATGATGAAAAAGCAAAATCATGACTTGGAACATCTTATAGTTTTGAAAATGTAAATAGTGTCCTTTTGAGTAAAACCAGTCCTTTCAAATCTTTGGATTTCTCATCCATGGCCAACCTTCATAAGTGATGTGCAGTGCCAATACATTTGAATGATTTTTTTTTAAGTCAATGTGTATTTATTGAAAGTTTTGCAGGTAACAAAGCAAATGTATAATAACAAGTACAAATCATGTGAAAGATATGCATAACAACAGGTTGATTAAACCAATATAACAATCAGAGCTGATTTCCTGTATGGGAGTCAAACATATGAACAAAGAACAGACACATGAGTAGACTTTTATCTGTAATAGAAAAAGTATAAGAGGAAGTAAAAAGAATACTAATGAAACATAAAAAGAGAACTAAGAATCAGAGCCTTGGAGGTATAATTTGAGGGATTTCCATTTAGAATGGAATTGTGGAAATCTATCTCCCTTTTTAGCTAAGTATGCTTCATATCTATAGGTTAGGCAGACAAGGTTCCACCATTGTGTAACGGATATTTTGGAAAGGTCTTTCCAAGAATTAAGAAGGAGTTTCAAAGCTAAGGAAATAAGTATATCAAATAGAAAAGCATCAGAGGAAGAAAGGGGAGAAGGGAGAGCCGAGGATTTGAGTAATAGCATTTGATAGGACAGGGCCACATCAATATGAAAGAGAGAGCAAATAGTGTTCCAGAGCGATGACCAAAATGGTTGTACAGAGGGACATAGGAATAGTAGGTGTTTGAGGGAGCCTAGTTCAGTAGAGCATGTCCAACATTCTTTTGTAAAAGTGGGATTAATACGGTGTGATTTAATTGGGGTCCATTGAGCTCTATGGCATAGAAAGAATAAGCTCTGGGTTAAGGATGCTGATCTAGAAGAATGAAAAATAGATCGTAGATAAGAGGACCAGTCACAATCAGAGATAGGGCATCCAATATCTTCTTCCCAAGCCTTTTTGACTGAAGGAAGGGGAGGATATCGTAATTCTTTAAGGAGGTGATAAAACCTGGATGCTGCATGGCCTAGAGTACGGTATTGGTTAGAGAGAGATAATAAAGTCGGTGGATGACGTTTAGATTTCGGAACACAGTGAAGTTTTCGTAGAGCTGAACGTAGTTGCAGCCATTGATAAAAATAAGAATCAGGGAGGCCATATTTGGACTGAAGCTCATGGAAAGTGAGCCAGGAGTCATCAGAGTGACATAATGCAGCAATGTCCCAAATCTGGTGAGTGGTCCAAGGCAGCCAGAATATCGGTTGTTTCCCTATCAAGATTTTAGGATTTCTCCATAATGGGCAAAAGGTGGATTGAGACCAGGGACAGTCCAATGAGCGGTCTAGGTCTTGTAAAGTTCGGAGAGAGGTAAGAAGTAGGGGATTGGGGGACTTAGTTTGCAGGTGAGTGGATCCAATGAGTCTAAATAATGGTATAGGATGTAAGAGGGCCATTTCGAGGCGAAGCCAGTTGGGGGCTAATGTAGAGTCAAGGGGCTCAGAAGAGTGTAGCCATTCAGAGCTTTGTTTTAATAAAAAGGCTGGATGGTAAAGAAATAAATCAGGGAAATTAACCCCACCATCTGATTTAGAGGATTTAAGTTTACTTTGTGATATTCTGTGAGGTTTATTGTTCCATAAGAAATCAAAGAGAAGTTTTTCCAATTGCTTGTAAAAGGATTTAGGAAAGAGAAGAGGAAACATGGTGAACAAGTATGTAATTTTCGGAACAACCATCATTTTAAGAGTGTCAAGTCTCCCCCACCAAGAGAGGTGCAAAGGGGACCAATTAGAGAGAGATAATTTTACCAAGGAAACAGACTTAGCCATGATGAGATTCGCTGACACTTTAAGATCTTTATCAAATGGAACACCCAGATATTTCATTCCAGTAGATATCCAAGTAAATGGGTATGATGGAAGAACAAAGGGTGTGCAGGTTTCATTAAGGGGCATAAGTTCAGTTTTGTCCCAATTGACCTTATAGCCAGACATAGAGGAGAATTGGGAAATAAGGGTAATAAGAGAATGTAAAGATTGTTCAGGATCAGACAAGTAAAGAAGGATATCATCAGCGTAAACAGATAATTTAAATTCCAGGTCAGCAATGGAGATTCCCTTAATAGAGGTGGACAATCTGATATGAGCTAAAAGGGGTTCAAGGGCTAAATTGAACAATAGAGGGGATAAGGGGCAACCCTGACGAGTACCTCGTTGTAATATGAAAGAGTCAGATTGAGCATCATTAACTACAATTTTAGCAGTAGGAGAGTTGTACATTAAAGAGACCATATGAACAAATTCAACAGGAAATCCAAAATGTCGTAGAACACAGAAGAGGTATTTCCATTCCACTCTGTCAAAGGCCTTCTCAGCATCAAGAGAAGCTACCAAATACGGTTTATCCTTTGACAGAGTGGAATGCAATATGTGACATAGCAATCGAGTGTTATCAGCACCATATCGTCCCTTCAAAAAACCAACCTGGTCTCTGTGAATAAGAGACGATATAACAGACTCTAATCGGTGGACTAAAATTTTTGCAAATATCTTATAGTCCAGATTTAGTAGAGAGATGGGCCTATAATTTTTGACCAATTGAGCATCTCTATTGGGTTTTGGAAGGACAATGATACTAGCTTCATGAAAGCGGGAGATGCAGTTGGGAGAAGCGATGATAGATTGGTAGTAAGATAAAAGGCGTGGAATTAAGGACATTGAAAAAGTCTTAAAGAATTCCGCAGGAAGGCCATCTGGTCCTGGTGCTTTAGAGGAAGTCATAGAGGAAATGGCACGTTGTACTTCATCTGCGGAAACAGGTTGTCGTAGAGGTTCAAGTTGAAATGAAGCGATGGAAGGTAGATGTGCAGATTGTAGGAAGTCAGATATGATATCATCTGAACAAGTTGCTTCCGAAGTATATAAAGAGGCATAAAAGGAGTGGAATTCCTTAAGTATGTCAGAGGTTGTAGTATAAGTCATGCCAGAAGGTGATTTGATATGAGAAATTCGTTGTTTGGATCTTTGTCCTTTAAGGTAAGAAGCTAGTTGATGACCCGCCTTGTTGGAGGTAGCGTAGTATGTAGCTGATTGGCGGAACATGGAGACAGACGCAGATGTACTAAAGATCTCATTGTATTGGAATTTAAGATGTTGTAGAGATTTGTAGAGAGTAGAGTCATAGGAGTTATAAAGTTGAGATTCCAGAGAATGAATTTCCTGTTCTAGACTATGAAGCGTAGCTTTTTTAGTCTTAAGTTGGTGGGCCATATAGCTGATACATTCACCTCGGAGCCAGACCTTATAAGCTTCCCAGACAGTAGCATAATTGGACACGGAGGGCTCATTTCTATCGAAGAAAGCATCTGGATATGGAACCACGGGGTACAAGGGGTGATCCACCGATGGATCAAAAACTGGCTGGCGAACAGGGAACAGAGGGTTGGCGTAAAGGGCCATTACTCAGACTGGAAAGGGGTCACGAGCGGAGTTCCACAGGGGTCGGTGCTGGGACCGCTCCTGTTCAATATCTACATAAACGACCTAGAGGCGGGAACCAAGTGTGAGGTTATTAAATTTGCAGATGACACCAAACTATACAGCAGGGCTCAAACCAGGGGAGACTGCGAAAATCTCCAAAAGGATCTAACGCAGCTGGAAAAATGGGCCGAAAAATGGCAAATGAGCTTCAACATAGGGAAATGCAAGGTCATGCACGTGGGGAAAAAGAACCCGATGTATGTTCACATACAGAATGGGGGGAACACCGCTAGGGGTCAGTAACCTGGAGAGAGACCTGGGAGTGATGGTAGACGCAACACTGAAGGCATCAGCGCAGTGCGCTACAGCCTCAAAGAAAGCTAACAGAATGTTGGGTATCATTAAGAAGGGTATTACGACCAGGACGAAGGAAGTCATCATGCCGCTGTATCGTGCAATGGTGCGGCCGCATCTGGAGTACTGTGTCCAGTACTGGTCGCCGTACCTCAAGAAGGACATGGCAGTACTTGAGGGAGTACAGAGAAGAGCAACTAAACTGATAAAGGGAATGGAAAATCTCCCATATACCGACAGGTTGAAGCAGTTGGGACTTTTCTCACTGGAAAAGCGGAGACTTAGAGGAGACATGATAGAAACCTTCAAGATCCTGAAGGGCATAGAAAAAGTAGACAGGGACAGATTTTTCAAATTAAGGACCACCACAAGTACAAGGGGGCACTCGGAGAAATTGAAAGGGGACAGGTTTAGAACAAACGCTAGGAAGTTCTTTTTCACTCAGAGGGTGGTGGATACATGGAACGTGCTTCCAGAGGCTGTTGTAGACAAGAAAACATTAAATGGTTTCAAAGAAAGTTTGGATAGATTCCTAGAAGAAAAAGGGATTGAAGGGTATAGATAGGTATAGACCACTACTCAGGCAATGGGCCTGATGGGCCGCCGCGGGAGCGGACCGCTGGGCAGGATGGACCTATGGTCTGCCTCAGCGGAGGCAACTTCTTATGTTCTTATGTTCTTATGATTCAGCAGTGATATAAGATATAAACTCCTTATTGCCCAATAATTGGGTGTTCAATCTCCATGAGCGATACGATTTATCAGACGACCAGTTGATAGAACAAGATATGGCGGCATGGTCGGAGATAGATATGTCGTGGATAGTAGTGGCAGATGCGATATTTAGAATGTCTTTGGATGTTAAGAAGTAATCAATCCTGGAGTATGATTTATGGGGCGCCGAGTAGAATGTGAAGTCCTTGGTGGTAGGATGAAAGATTCTCCAAAGGTCAGTCCAGCCATAAGTTTGCATTAAATTGGAAAGAGTCGATCGGACCCTAAGTTTGGCAGGTCGACAGAGAGAGGATCTATCAAGAAAAGGATCCAACGGAAAATTAAAGTCTCCAGCAATGATAGTGTGTTCTGAAAAAGAGGTATGAGAAATGGAGTGAAAGTCCTGGAAGAAAGAGGGGTCATCTGAGTTCGGTGCATACAAGTTTAGTATATTCAGTGGTTTGCCATCAATTGTGCCTTCGATATAGGACCATCTGCCCATGGGATCAAAAGAGTGAACGGTCAGTTGAAAGTTGAGTGATTTGCGGATGAGAGTAATAACCCCATTTTTTTTACCCAGGGCGGGAGCAGCGAAACAGTGCTGGATCCATCCTCCAATAAGCTTTTGTGCTTCTGTGAGGCTAACATGTGTTTCTTGCAGAAGGCATATGTCCGCCCCTAGGTGCTTAAAGTATTGTAGTATTTTCTTTCATTTTATTGGACTAGATAGACCCTTAACATTAAGGGAAACGATGTTCAGCTTGACCATGATGTCAGAGAAGTAGGAGCAAACAGGGGCATCCCAAAAAGAAGAATAATAGGACCCAAAAGGAAGAAATGCTCAGAAGGGAATATATGAAGTCCTCGGATCATAGCTGTATTGTAACGCAGGAGAATACATGGATCCATAAAGTGGAAAACAAGGAGGAAAAGAAAAACAATGTGAGGCTCTGAGTAAAAATAAAAAATAATATGCTGCCATTGAAAATAAACAATGAAATTTAGCATAAAAAATGGGAAGAGTAGATACTGTAGATGGGGACACATGTGGACGAGAGACACCTAGCTCGAGTCCAAAGCTCCAGCCAACAATGAAGGTTCAAATCAGAGTGCATCCAGCCTGCAAGTATGGCGTTGAAGGCATGTTGGAAATAGTAGTAAAAGTCAAGTCATGGCTCCAATATTGTCATCAAGGTATTTTTGCAATTCGGTGGGTTCATCAAAATTTTTGGTGGAATTTCGGTAAGTAATTCTCATCCTGGCCGGATAAAATAATCCATACTGTGCTCCGATTTGTTTGAGTTGAGGTCTCATAGCTAGAAAAGCTTTTCTTTTTTGAGCTGTGTTCTTGGAGAGATCAGGTACAAGCAAGATTTTTTTGCCATCCACAAGAAGAGGTTGTTTGATTTTGGCAGTTTGCAGTATTTGAAGGGCTTGAGGGTATCGTAGAAGTTTGAAAACCACGGGTCTCGGTGGTTTAGATGGTATGGGAGAGCCGGAGGGTACCCGGTGTGCTCTCTCTATCTCTAGAGCAGGTGAAAATTGAATGTTTAAAAGGGCTGGAAGGAGAGAGTATAAGTATGCAGTAATATCCTTCCCCTCAACAGACTCTGGTAAACCAATGATTCTTACATTGCTGCGTCTCATACGATTAGACATGTCATCCAAATCTTTCTGTATGAGATCCATTTTGTGCAAACTGCGTTGCATAGTTAGAAGCTGGGTATCATGGGCGGTTAAGCGTTCTTCTGATAGTTCTAGGCGGGCTTCCAGTTGCTTAAATTGCAAGGTGATCGTACTTAGCTCCGTTTTTATATCTGCAGTCGCGGCTAAGTTCTCTTGCATGAGTTCCTTTAGAATTTGTAGGTCGTGAGACAGGGACGCGTCAGCCACGAGGAGCTTAGATGAGGCCTTGTCCGGGGACGGAGGTTCATGTTTAGAACGCTTTGATGCGTTCGGAGCAGCGTGGGGGCTAGACGCAGCCGATCCGTCCGGCTTATTAGATTTAGTGGCCATCAGGAAGGTTTTAGTAAAAGTTTTCTGACCTGATAGGGGCCGTTAAATGCGCTGGATGCCGCGTACAATAATCAGGCTGGAGCGAGTGAGCGAGTCAGGCAGCCATCTCGTAGCCGGTCACGTGACCACCCTACATTTGAATGATTTGATGTGAGTATTTAAGTCTTCCAGATTAACTGTACATCTTTCAGATCTGAAAAAATAAAAGCATAACACCCCACCCCCTCTCGATTCTAAATAACACGATTAAAGTTACAATGAAAATCTGTGCATATTTCAATTTGTCCATGCAATTTAATAAGCTAACAAGCCAATCAGCGTCAATAACAATTACACGCACAAGTTTCTAAGCAAATTCTATAAAATGGTGTGCATAAATTCTACTGTGTGGCCAGGGGAGGGGCATGAAGAGGCTGTGGGCATTCCTAAAAGTTAGGTGCACTTTTATAAAATATGCCTGATCTATGCACAGTTAGGGGAAAATTAATTTGATTGACCTTAGCTAGGTTAAGCATATATTAAAGTATGTTCCAAATCAATACACAAAACAGCAACTGGTATGGTCAACTTGCTAGATGCATTTCTCTAATTAAAGAGTTTACAAATATTGTCAGATAAAAATCTGCTGTCCTAAAATCCACCTGGTCCTAGCAGACCAATATCAATAAATCTTTAATTGAGCAGGCTGCCAAAAACCTCTGTTATGATTGTATAATTCCAGTTAATTACTGAGTTAATTAGAACTTCGAGAAAAGCTTCTGTTTATGAAAGTGGAATGAAATGATTGTGTACTTGTCTGAGTTAATCTCGGTTCTTTAATGCCCATACAACAGGTTACACTTCCCTTGTGTCCCCCACAAAAGATTGCCGTGCATTACCTTCTCATTGCTGCTATTACTGGGTTGGACCAAAATGATTCTGCCCTTCCCACTAATGTCATTGCAAGCAAGGGGCATATCTGAGAGGGAAATCTTTGGTGAGCTATTTGGGAGTGATTAGAAATGGCTATGATTGGCGATACCCAATACATCAAGCTTCGGAGTAGTTTTGATGGGTATGTTTAAATTTATGGTAATATATTAGTGTATAATTTATTGAATGAGCCTATTGATTCAATTACTTGCTTTCCTAGTTAGAGGAGGAAATAAGGGCTCCTTTTACTTAGCTGCAATAGCGTTTTTAGTGCGCGCTAAACCCGTGCTACGCGGCTAGAACTAACGCCAGCTCAATGCTGGCATTAGCGTCTAGTGTGTGTGGCAATTCTGCGCGGGCTAAGTGCGTGGTAAAACCACTATTGCAGCTTAGTAAAAGGAGCCCAAAGTGTTGCTGACTAAAGGATTAAGGGCTCCTTTTACGAAGGTGCGCTAGGGGCTTAACGCGCAGAATAGCGTGTGCTACATTGCCATGCAGTAGCTGCTACCGCCTCCTTTTGAGCAGGCGGTAGATTTTTGGCAAGCGCTTGCTATAGTGCACGCTAATCCGGTGTGTGCGATACAACCGCTAGTGCACCTTCGTAAAAGGAGCCCTAAATGTTTATTGTCCATGTTATGTTTCTTATGTATTGCATTTTATTTCTTTATTGAACAGCTATGAACTGTTTGGGGTTTTTTTGCGTATCTTGAATTGCATTGTTTTGTACTTATGAATTGTTTTATTTGATTTCTTGTAAGCCTTTTGGACTAAAACCACATGGTATAAATACAAAGATAAGAGGTAGATAGAAAACTAGATGGCACAATGGTATGGTATTACTTATAGATAACAGGACTAGAGCATCCATCAACCACATATATGGATAAATTATTTAGAAAAAAAACAGAGATGTGAAGGGGCATTTTTGATAGAATGTCTAAGTCCAACTTTGGATGTTTCCCCGAAAACATCCAAAATTGAACTTCCAGAAGGCTCCATTTTAGAAAATGCTGGATATCCAAATTTGGGGTTGGTGGGGAGAAAATCATCTAATTGGACGTCTTGGCCACCAGTAAGTCCAACTAGATGTCCAACCTCAGAATGTCTAACTTTATTCCCCATTTTCGACCACAAAAATATCTTAAGGTCAAAATGGCCAAATTCAGACCATTTGGACGTGGGAGGGTCCAGCATTGTAGTGGACTGGCCACATAGATATGCCAACAGAGCAATGGGATGCCTTATAGGGCACTGCTGTGAACACATAAAGGGTGCCAGATGTATATCTCACCCCCTTATAATGTATGGTGAGCCCTCCAAAACTCACCCAAAATCTACTATATCCACTTGTCCACCACCCAATAGCTCTTATGATTGAATGTGGTACCTACATGACAGTTTAGTTGGGTTTTGGTGAGTTTTTGTGCACTCACACTTTTCACCATAAATATAATAGTTAGAGTGGCTTATGGGCCTTGCTTCTTCTCTCTATGGTTCACTAGCCCACCCACCTGACTACTTAAGACCCTTGTGTGATGCTGTACTAGGATTTACCATACCAAGTGCTTCTGTTCTAGAGTCAGGTATGTACTGTTTCATTCAAATTATGGAGGGATGGAAAAGGGTTCAGAGACCACTAGAGGAATGTAGGGCTCATTACTTAATCTCTCCAGTAGTCAGCTGGTCAATTTGGATACCGTTTTGGCATTAAGATTCTTCTCAAACAGGTCTAGTTGAAAACGTCTAAGTTCCATCTAGGATGTCCTGGGAAAGGTTCAATTATAGCTGCAGGACATCCAAGTCTAAGCCCACTCAAAACTTGTCCAGTCTCACCTATCAACACGCCCATTTCTACTCTGGATGCCCAGTGAATAAGAAGTCCCGATAATGTCCAGAAAGTCAGTTTTGCGGTTTATGCTGTCTTTTGGATGTCCATCTTTTTTGAAAATGAGCTCCATGGTATGCAATCATTTAGCAACCTGTTAATAGAAAAAGACTAACCAGCCTGTCAACTTTGCCAAGCTATACTTGCCCACTATATCCTAAGGGACTTATTTTCAGAACACTAAGACATCCCCCCAAAATATCATAAATCATAACTTGGATGTTTTCATGACAAAACGTCCAGGTGCTAATTTTTGAAACCAGCTTTCTGGACATCTTGCTAGGCTGTGTGTCCAAAGTTCCAGGGAGCATAATTAAGGCATGTTATGAGTGGACTTTGGGTGTGGTTAGCACTTGGACGTCTTGCGGTTATAACTGAACATTTGCCAAGATGTCCAGGATGGAGCTTAAATGTTCAGTTAGACCTGTTTTAAAAGCATCTAAGTGCCACAAAGGAAACCAAACTAACCAGATGACCACTGGAGGGAACTACGGCAGCCATTTTGGATGAATGATCTGCACGGGGCAAGAGCGTAAAAGACCACTCCTGCCCCGAAAGACCGCTAGACCACCAGGTAAGGTCCAGGATGCCGGGGGGAAGGAGGGAGGGAGGCGGGGGTGGGTCAGAGTCGGCCTAAAAGCTATTCACAAATTTTCAATATTCGCGGGCCAGCTCTGCCCCTAACCCCCACGAATATTGAGGGAGGAGTGTAATACTCTTACTGTTATATAATCACTTATTTTTTTTCTATTAACTCTGCCCAAGCATCCCACTTGCCCTGCCCTGGCCATCTTGTTAATTTTATTTCTAGAACATGCCACTTACTATAAATCTAAAATTAATAAAGTGAAAACGGAATACTATTCCAAACGCATCTCTATGGCAAAAAACTCTGGTGCCCTATATGCCATAGTCAGATCCCTTACATCCAAAAAGGAGATAACCAATACAAAAGGGCTTGCACCCTCAGCTCAGGACCTGGCAAACTACTTGGTTGATAAAATTGAAAAAAAAAAATCAGAGCTACCTTACCACAGAACACTCAGAACTATTATTTACGTATTTTATTGTAATGTACACTGCCTAGAAGCTTGCTTAGGCGGTATAATAAATTTTAAATAAACGTGGAAACTTAAGTTCATGGATGTCATGACCCTGAATTTTCTTTACTCATTCGTGGGCATCGGCGTCTAAATCCCCATCTTACCTATCTGTTTAGTTTTCTGTACTCCAAGGACCTCATGGTCAAAGCTTCGGCGCTAAAGCAAACAGTGCCCACCCCATACCGGAGGAAGAGTGCAGAGAAATAGGCCTCCGATGTTCAAAGCTCATGGCACTCAAATTTTATGCATACTGCGAGACCAAAGGTAAGGGGAGGAACATGCCTGGAGTTTCATAGTAAGCGCAGCCCTGTTCTGCCTCAGCCCCGCCCCCATACAACCTCATCTCCTCTTCTTCCCAGAGCTCAGGGCCACGTCTGCAAGGCCTCCGAATATGCGCAGATGTGATGCGATGAGGCCCTCCAGACGCAGCCCCAAGCTCTGGCTGAGCTAGTGCCATCCAAAACCCGAATAAAAGTGCAGGGTTTTCTAAATCTATCCAAAAATCCGGACATCTGGTAACCCTAGGTTGGTGCACTGGGAGAGCATCGCAGATGACTTCATTAACATCATTTGATTGCATTTAGATTTCAAATATTTTTATTGAGTTTTCAATAACACAACAAAAAACCCATATAGGAAAACAAGTGAGAAAAATGCAGTAATTAACAGATGAACTGCAAGGTTCAACTGAACCAATCAGAATTCCAAAAGAATGACATACAAATCATCTCATTTAAATGCAAGTTTGGCTGCATGTTGTTTCCTGTGCTAAAGCCCTTTGAGCACTCTGGGCAGATTATAGCCAGTGCTCGTCGGCTCTAACGCCGGTGTTAGGTTCTGATCATCTGCCTCAACGCATTTCTGCTTTTTCTAGTATTGAAACTAAAATGCCAAGCAGTTGCAGATTTTGGTGTAATCCATGAGCAAAGAAAGCTTTGCTTCTAACTCATCTGTAGTATTAGTCACAAAAATATTTAACATCAGCGACCACAGGAGAGAACCCTGAAGCATTCTGCTCTTCACTTTCCATGCTAACCCAGTCTGATATTAAAACTCCACATCTGGAGTGGTCAGTTTATTTATAATAATAATAACAGCTTATATACCGCAATACCGTAAAGTTCTATGCGGTTTACAAAAGATTAAGCAAAGGTACAAATTGACTGACTTCAAGAGGGGAAGAAGAAAGAGAAGTAATTAGACAGGAAATTCATTGTTGAGGAGAAAAGTGATCAAAAGGACAGTAGGTCGCTATTGAAAGGAAAGAGGTCTTTCTATGCATCCCAATCTTTCCTGAAATCCAAGTCCACTCCATCCAGTGCCCACACCGGATCTAATTTGGTTATAAAGACAGGCTGCCTCAGATCTTGCAGCCTGCCAATTTCAAGAGGCTTCATTATTCTTTATTTTTGTATATTCTCCATTGCTTTCTGAGTACTAGAATACAACAGGACCTTCTATAATTTCCACTCTCCTCCTACCATTTCCAAAAAGAGGGACATCTGCCCTTATCTTGTTCCACAAAATACTCCTGTCTCCAAGGATCTATTAGGTATTTTGTATTGATATTTAATATAATACAGCAGAAGAATAAAAGAATATAAACAATAAAAAACAAACTATAAAAAAATATATAATGGCATCTCCTTTATATTCAATTCACATGCAAAAATCATATGAAAAGCATATTAAAAAAGATAATAAACTACTGTAAAGACCAATGTTCAATTACTGTTTTAAGAGCAGACCATTTAGTGACCCAAGAAAGTGAGAGCATATTCTTTTTCACTAAATGTAACTCAAATCTATACGTAAGACAGACCAGAACCTCTCTGATATCCATTAATATCCTAACATGTATCTCATCTAGCTCCTTTTGATTTTCTGATTTCCATTTCTCAATATGTATACTTTGAAGGAAAAGTAGGGGGAGATATGATAGACATGTTTAAATACATATGTGGTGTAAATGCGCATGAGTCGAGTCTCTTATTTAAAAGGAAGCTCTGGAATGAGAGGGCTTAGGATGAAGTTAAGAGGTTATAGGCTCAAGAGTAATCTAAGGAAATACTTTTTACAGAAAGGATGGTAGATGCGTGGAACAGTCTCCCGACACAACAGAACAGCAGGACTTGGGTATGATTGTTTGTGATAATCTTAAGGTAGCCAAATAGGTTGAAAAGGTGACGGCAAAAGCTAGAAGGATGCTAGGTTGCATAGGGAAAGGTATGGCCAGTAGGAAAAAGGAGGTATTGATGCCCTTGTATAAGACTTTGGTGAGACCTCATTTAGAATATTGTGTACAATTCTGGAGGCCACACCTTCAAAAAGATATAAAAAGGATGGAGTCAGTCCAGAGAAAGGCTACTAAAATAGTATGTGGTCTCCATCATAAGGCGTATGGGGACAGACTTAAAGATCTCAATCCGTATACTTTGGAGGAAAGGCGGGAGAGGAGAGATATGATAGAGATGTTTAAATAAAGGACTAGAAAGCACAATGCTCCTAGCCAGCGGTGAGATTACCACAGAGATAGACACATTTGTTACCAGCTGTGGAGAAAAAGCCTCAAATTATAATGTTACAGCAGCAATTAACACTGATTTGCTTGTCATTGGCATAAAAAACTTCACATGCAAAAATGTTTGTCTCACACAGGGCCAAAGCCCACCACTGTTCACAGGTTAATTGAAAAGGAAAGCTTTCACTTAGCTCTAAAGCATGGTGTCCGCTGTCTTACAGCGATGTTATCCTCCACCCCTGGCAGCAACAAGATAAACAATCATGGTGCTGCACACTGCTTAAAGTCCATGCTCAGTTGTGCTTCCTACAAGGGCCTTGTTTCGCCATTAACTGGCTGCATCATGATTTTCACAGCTGTAGTTCTCACTGAATATCCATGCACATTAAGAGCTACAGCTGTGAAAATCCCCGATTCCTCTTTCACTCCCTCCAACCCAATTCCATCCAGCATCCTTCCCCCTTATGTTTCAATCTCCCTCTCCCTGCACACCAATTCCATCAGCATCTACCCCCTTTCTCTCCTTCCACCACCCTTCCATACCAGTCTCCTGCTCCCTTCTCCCTCCCTCCATCCCAAAGCCATCCAGTATCTTTTCCCCTCACCTCCCCACTGCTGCTGTCTGCTTCTCAAACCAGCAGCAGCAGCTGTAAACTTAAATTCAGTTATCGCAGGATCTTCCTGCACCTTCCCGTGGCTGCCGGCTCTGCTCCGGAACAAGGAAGTGATATTGGAGGGGATGGACCGGCAGCTGCTAGAAGGTGCAGGAAGGTCCTGCGATGACTGAATTTAAATTTTACTGCCACTGCTGATGGTTCAGGAAAGCAGCAAAGGCAGAGTAGGGCGGGAGGTTCTGTACTCGGTATGCCGGCTGTGCAACCCCTTAGATTGTGCCCCCAGGGTAGATCGCCCCACCCTTGGGGCACCACTGCGGTGCAGATAATTGGCAATTAACACTTCATAGTGGCATAGTTGGCACAAATTAGAAGCTACTTGCACAACTTGGCACGTTCTATAAAGTGCTGCGTATCAGTTCTACTGTGAGAATCTGAGAAGGGGGTGTGGCCAGGGCAGCAGCATAGGTGGATTATGGGCTTTCTTAAAATTTATGCACACTGTTATAGAACATGCCCGGTATAAATATTTAGGCCTAGTTTTCCTTGGCCTAAATAGTTGCATCTAAAAGTTATGGCCCATTTAGCGCAATTCTCAGGAGTGTATGCACCTTTTATAGAATCGTGCTAAGCGCTGTTCTAGTTGGTGCTAATTTTTGGGACGCCACATATAGAATATGGCCCAGAATGCTCAAAAGGACTGGAGCACAGCTGTTAAGATGTGTGCTTAGCATTGACGCAAATTGTATTGAAATGCATTTAAATGAAAGTAAATGAGGTCAGTTACTATTCCTTCCCAATGCTTAGATGGCAGCGCTACAATGCACAGAAGCAAATGATGGCGTTTAATGCCATAAACCTACTGCCAGCTCAGGGATAGTATTGAAGGTTGATAGCATTGAAGGTTTTCAGAATATTTCTTGTCAATTTGTTCAAGTTCAATTTATTTAGTATACTGCAAATGTAAACCAAGGTTAATCTACGCAGTTTGCAATAAAAATATTGCTTAAAAAAAGGAAGCAAAAGTAAAACAAAAGGGAAAGGGAACAAAATAATCAAAACACATAATTGTCACACTAAACTGTAGATTTTACCCTCTATTGCAAGTGGAAGAAGCCCAGTTTTAAGCAATGAAAGTGAGAAACAAGTCAGAAGAGCCCTGCTTTGCCTCACATTGTCGGCTTCATTGGAGTTTTAATTGGGTTTTAGCAATAAAACGTATGGAGTTACAGATCATTGTAACTTTTGGCAATATATGACTACACTCAAGGCACAAAGTTTAAGATAAGTGGCTGTTTCTGTTTTTGCACAAGCTTTGCAATTTAGCTGCGAGAAAATTTCAGTAAATTTGTGACAGCTTTTTAGATTGTTCTATGCTAGCAAATACGGCACAGACAAGGGGCTCATAATCAAAACGGAACTACGTCTAAAAACCGGCCTAAATTGGCACTTGGACGATCTGTAAGACAAGTCATCCAAGTGCCGATAATCGAACCGGGTTTTAGATGTATCTCAAAACGACTTAGGCCCTTTCAGTGCTGCTGTACGCCCAGAGCTAAGAAGGAGTGGTGAGGACAGGATCTGGGCAGGACATGGGCCAGCCTAGAATTAGTCATACTGCAAGTATAACCGAAAGTGCCTAGACGGAAATTGTGCGTTGTGACTTAGGCCATGTAAAACCAGGTCTAAGTGCCAGAAGGTCTCCAAAGTGAGCAGATAACTACTGTAGACACAAAGATTAGGCCCCCCACACATTCCCCCAGTGATCACTGCCCCCCTCCCCACCTCCATAAAAAAATGGAATAAAAAATTTACATATCTGCTTCCAGAACATCAGCAGCTGACATAGGAAAGCCTAGTAGAGCAGCACAGAGGTGACTTAAGTAGTCTTGGGGGTGGGCTATTGACCCATAGAGAGGAGGACCCAGGCCCATAAGCTACTCTAACCACTGCATTCATGGTGAAACATGTGCACCCCCCAAACCCTGCTGTACTGCCATATAGATGCCACCTGCAGCCATAAGGGTTATTGGGGTTGTAGACAGATGGGTCTTGTAGGTTTTAGGGGTATTTTGGGGGGGCTCACCATGCTGGTGTGATGTTTATATGGCATCCTTTTTGTGAAGGTCGCTTCAGTGCCCTGTAAGGTGCCTCACTACTGTGTTGCCATGTCTGGGTGTCACTTTGCTGGCCCCTCCCACATCCAAAAGGTCTTGTTCTAGGCGTTTTGGACTTGGATGATTTTTTGGACGAGAATGAGGCATAAAGATAGATGACTTAGCGGTCTGGCCGATCAAACATCTGGACGTATAATTAGACAATTTTCAAAAAATATATATATATTTTGGACGTATTTTTTGAAAATGGGCTTTAGACACTGCCAATTTTAGGTGACTAGCAACTTAGGCCCAAAACGGACTTAGACATATCTTTCGATTATGCCCCTCCACATGTATTTCTTAATACTGGTTTTGGGTAAAAACATTTTTGAAAAAATATAGAAAATACAGATATATACAAAAATATAAATTAAAGATCAAAAATTTAGTTATAGATAAATATGAAAGCTTTTTGACCCATGAATAATACCTACCACCACCTTATTACCTTTGGCGAACTATATATGTTCTATGGTGTGGTGTTCTGAGGTCTTTTTCTTAGGCATATGAGTAAGTGAGTTGACTATGTATACCATCACCAGATCTTTAAAAAAAGGGGGTCAGGAGTTGAGCAGAATGACAAACATCTAAGTGCTTTTGAATATCAGAAAAGATATAATCAGGCCATCAGCAGTGACACTAAAGAGCAACAATACTTACTCTGAGATTGATACACCATAATCAGCATTAGGTCAATAAACCCAATTTTTCAGAAATTATATGTACTTTGTTTTTATATACAGGGTGTCCCAAAAGTCACTACACACTTTTTTTTTCTATTTCGTCCCAGATATCATTCGCAGAGACTTGAGGCCATCAGCAAAAGAATAAGCCCCGTAACCTGTCACAGCTTGAGGAAAGAATACGCCCGGCCTGCAGCGAGGTCAGGGAAGAGATGCTGCAAAATGTCGGAGAGGCTTGCGTCCGAAGGTGGCTGAGAGTTATCGAAAATGGAGGCGCTCATGCGGAGGCATGCAACTAGTCTTCGAGGCGTTGGAAAGTGATGGCAAGCCTAGCAAATAAAACTGCATTGACTCTTTAAATTCAGATTCTTGTGTAATTTTAAAGAATTTTTTAAAAGTGTGTAATGACCTTTGGGACACCCTGTATATCAGCTTGTCATTTTATATAAATATTTAAATTTCAATACTCATCATTTTATCGCAAGTCGGCTTAGGGTCTCTCATTCGACATGAGTCATGTTTCGTTATAAGCTGTATCAAGGAATGACATCATTAAGGTGCCAGCTACGTCACGCTGTCTGCTCACTCTCACTGTGCCGCTAGGCCACCATATTTCACTTACTTTCTTCTTGTGTTAAACATACATACCATCCTCTAGTCACAAAATGCATCATCATATATTAATGCATGAGAAACACACCTTATTTATCCCAGGCTACATTAGTTCCATTGAATCCTATTCACTAATAATGTGTATTTTCTATGTTTGAGAATGGAGTTAATAGTGTTTGATATTATTTTTATACAAAAGTTGCTTACCTCGATGAGCTTTACTTGCTGCTATCAGATACATCTTTTTTTGTATTACCAGCAGGTACTCAAAGTCAAACATACAGTGTAGATGCACATAATTAAAACTTAGCAACTCCACAGCAATAAGTATCAATCAAAATTTTCAGAGTAACCTCCATCTGGCCACCAATATTGGTAGTCTTTAATGGTTTTGCAAATGCAAAACGTTAGTGGCCAGATGGAGATTTTTTTTTTTATTGATATTTATGGGTGTAGACGTGCCCAATATCCACTGCATCATTCTGCATCTGTTGTTCAAAACAACAGCATAACGGGAAACCATTGGTTTATAATGGGTTCTTAAAGAGCCAGATGTACTAAAAGGCATGTCCCACTTTGTGGGCTGTGAGGAAAATGGTTATTGTGTCTGATCCATTGATGTATAACCAAGCTTATTTAGGTTACTTTGTTTTTTTTATTTTTTTAATATTATCAATAACAGACTATGGACTTTTCTTCCAGGAACTTGTCCAAACCGTTCTTAAAACCAGCTATGCTATCTGCTCTTACCACATCCTCTGGCTTTTGATGTAAAATATAGATTAAACTCCTCAGCAGAGGATGGACATACCAGCTTTTCTATAGCCACATTGCTACTTAGCAGTTTGACTAACTGAAATAATTCACGCAGCTTATTCATTAAGATGTGCCATGGAAATTGCCAGATATCGTCTTTTGCAATCCGCCTTCAACTGCAAGGTAATGGCGGAATAGAAATCACTAATGTAATGTAATATAGTTCTCTTTTAGGCCATTTATCCTTCTTTTAGGCCATTCACATTCAATCTTTCTTAACTGCCTACAATGTTTTATAAGTTCATTAGTCATCCATTTCTTTCTTTCTTTCATCTACTTGTTTCACAACCGTCTCCCGCATTGGGGCGAACTTATCTATTGCAGCTTGAAGTGACATTTGCCATTCTTGCAATCGCTACATTAGGATTACTCATATCTATCCTCTAACTGCATTTTCCATTCTTGCCATATGCATGCCACATCAAATTTAGGCCTCACTCTCCTCACTTCATTTTTGTTTTTTACATATATTTCTACCCTGTCCCTCAATATCACTTTCATAGATATAAATGCACGATCAGTCCAGGGCGTAAAATCAATCTGTAATTCAGTCATATCAAATTTTTCTACTGAAATGAACACTAAGGGCCTATTTTACAAAGCCACGCTAGCGGCTGCCACGCGGCAACAGCCCCGAAGCCCTTTAAATCTCTATGGGCTTCGGGGTCGTTACCGCGCGGCTTTGTAAAACAGGCCCTAAGTCTAACATGTTACCCACTATTTGGGTTGGAGCATCCACCCATTGCTCAAGACCTAAAACATTCATCGCTTCAGAAAACACATTCATCTGACGTCCCTTTAAATAAAGGGGCATGTTAAAATCACCAAATATGATCGTATGAGTGAGATCTAATTGTGATCTCAGGAATAAATTCAGAAAACTGGAACTGCCCTGCACTTGTACACCTGGCAGACAATAAACAAGACAGAGTGCAAAATCCATATTCTTCATTATTAAAACATCCATCGCATCTATCGTTCCTTGATAGAATACAGTTAAAGCAAGGGCACATCTATAAAACAAAACAACTCCTCCCCCCCTTTTTATACCCTCAATATGCCCAATTCCAGCTATACTGAAATGGACAACATGCATTCGCAACAACCACATCAGATTTCTCTAACCACGATTCTGTTACACCCATCATATCTAAGCCATACTATTCTATCAGGTCATGCACTAACGATGCTTTCAGTTTTAGTTTCTAACATTCACACGCCCCACCCTCAGCATATCACTTCCTCTGCACCCATCCAAAGGAACCTGAACTACAATTCTAACGCTTCCACGCTGTTTATCCACATGTTTATACTGGTGATATTTTAGTCCAGCTGTCCCCAAAATTTTAGCTCTTCAGTTTAGAAAATCGCAACAAATAAAGCAAGAAGTGAATTTTTTTTTTAAATTATTGTTAGCAAAACAGACACAATTGTAAACGTTATCAAGAACAACCCTCAGAATATTACATGCTTTTTTTCAGTGTAAAAGCAAACCAATAGCACATGGCTTAGTGCTTTCTCAGTGTTTAGCAAAACCAAACAGCATAAACAGACAATGTCCATTTCCAAACAACAAAACAAAGCCAACAAATTAGCGCAGGGAGCCATGCTGAATGCTTTCTTGCTGCTCCCACCGCTCATAGAGTTCCTATGAGTGTCGGGAGCAGCACAGAAAATCCAGCATGGCTCCCTGTGCTAATAACCGCTATTGCAGTTTAGTAAAAGATGAGGAAACAAAAGACATATACAACCAAGTACAGTGGACTTCATTAGCCCATGACAGCCAGCGGTGAGAAAATTGAATTTTAGCTCGTAAGTTGCAATAAGTAGTTCTCTTAACTTCTGGTTTACTGCTCTAACCCTACCAACCCTTTTTTAATTTGTAAAATAATATTGGATACTTGTAAAACAAGCATCTGTTTTGACAGTCCTTTCTTTGACCAACATATTTCTCTAAACATGACACAAATGTTTATTCAGCACAGAGCAGATGTTTGAAGCATTAGTTAGTTAAATGATGTTCCAACATGCTGAAAATATCAACATTTGTGGGTGGATGGAGTAGAAGCAAGTGCTATTTCCTCAGTCCACAATAAACACTGCAAAAATCTCAAAAATAACAAGTAAACATTTAAGAAGAAACAGAAGGTGAAGGTTCTACCAAAAATATAGCTACACAATTTGATTCTTTCATTTAAAGGCTAGAAATGATGCATTGGTGAATATCTGTTTGAAAGAGTCAGGTAAACAGTTAAAACAGGAACATTTAGAATACGGTAACTGGCAGATGAATTTTAATGTAGACAAATGCAAAGTAATGCACATTAGGATCATATAAACCCAGAGTTGCCCCTGAAAAGCAAGATTAACAGACAGAAACTGACCTATTTTGGACAGGTGATAAGGGTGAATTCATTAGAAAAAGGAGGTGCTACTTGGACTGGTCAGTGGTAAATGGAAGCAGTGGAAACCAAAGACCCATTGGCTGGATACCATCAAGAATGACACGGGAATGAACATCAAGCAATGGAAAGAAGCTGTGGAAAGCAGGGAAGCATAGCAAGGACTGGCCTAGAGTTTCCAAGGGTTGGACATGACTGAATGGATTGTAGTAGTAGTAGTAGCACATTGGAAAGAATAACCCAGATCATAGTTACCAGATGCTAGGGTCCACCATGGGGGTTAGTGCCCAAGAAAGAGATCAGGGTGTCTTTGTAGACAATATGGTGAAACCTTCCACCTAATGTGTGTTTGCAGACAAAAAAGCAAACATGATGCTAGGAATTATTTATAAAAGGATGGTAAACAAGACTAAGAATGTTATACCTCTGTATCGCTCCATGGTACGACCTCACCTAGAGTATTGCGTTCAATTCTGGTCGCCTTATCTCAAGAAAGATATAGAAGAACTAGAAAAGGTTCAAAGAAGAGCGACCAAGATGATAAAGGGGATGGAACACCTCTTGTATAAGGAAAGACTAAAAAGATTAGGGCTCTTTAGCTTGAAAAAGAGACGGCTGAGGGAAGATATGATTGAAGTCTATAAAATCCTGACACTCGAAGAAATTAGAGAAATACTTTTAAAACCAATAGGAGGAAATATTCTTTCATTTAGAGAATAGTTAAGCTCTGGAACGTGTTGCCAGAGGTTGCAGTAAGAGAGGTTAACATAGCTGGTTTTAAAAAAGTTATGGACGATTTCCTGGAGGAAAAGTCCACAGTCTGTTATTGAGACAGACATGGTGGGAAGCCACTGCTTGCCCTGGATTGGTAGCATGGAATGTTGCTACTATTTGGGTTTTTGCCAGGTACTAGTGACCTGGATTGGCCACCATTTAGATGGGCTACTGGGCTAGATGGACCACTGATCTGACCCAGTAAGGCTATTCTTATCTTAGGCATGCCAATACCAAGTTACACTAGCAATTTATAAAGGTACCTATGCCCACTTCCTCCTGCCATACTGAACCCACCCCCCCTTGAAAGAAAATTGGCAGGAGGGATGCCCATTCCCTCCTGCAATACTGATCTCTCCCCTCTCCCCACAGAGGGATGCCCACTCCCTCCTGCCACCAAAGGTCTACCCCCACACCAGGTGCCCCCCAAACATCCTATACCCTCCCCCTTCCCCCCAAAAAAAGGCAAGCAGGATGCCCACTCCCTCCTGCCACTGGAGGTCCTCCAAACCTCCACCCTCCGAACCCCCCATATCTTTATAGAGAAGTTGTAGCGGGAGGGATACTCAGTCCGTTCTGCTTGTAGGCCCACAAATTCAAAATGGTAGGTCTTTCCCTTCCCAGTGTATCATGTGGGTTCAGCATGGCAGGAGGAAGTGGGAATTCCTCCTGCCGTTTTTGCTGGTGCGGGAGGCCATCATCAGTGTGGGGGGGGTGCTTTGTAAAAATTTTTTCCTAATGGGGCAGATATTGTGTATATGTAATATGCACAGCATCTTTGTCCATAAAAAAAAGAGGTTAGGGCTTTTTTTGGTTTGCTGAAAATGATCACTTTTTTAGTACATCGGGAAGCCATGTTAGAGCATCAATCACTCCACTAGTTCACATGGCTTTTTAATATTAATCAGCTTATTTGCATGGTCAGATTGGGGAATGAGCGATCGTGCAGAATACCAGGTGGTGAGCCGTTTTCTGTATCGGGTCGGCAAATGCAATCATCATTAAAGCTGTTAAAACAGGTATAGTCTTTTGAGACTTGGTCTAAGAATTAGTAGTTGATGCTGGATATTTTCTTGACAATCAGAAATCAGTCAGTATTGCTGTTCATTCAGTTTTTTGTCTTCTCTGTCTTCTTTTTATTTTAATGCTACATTTTTATATTCTCTCGTCTTTTCTCTACCTCTCTGTCTCCTCCTTTTAGATTTGATGGCCTGCTTTTCTGTGTATCTGCATTCTTTCTTCATTGCCCTTCTGGGTTACTCTGCTTGTTGTAATGTCTGTTAGAGTGTCTCTTTGTTTATGTGTACGCCTTTCCATATGGTTCTGAATGTACTTGTATCTCTGTGTGTGGCTGTACTGATAGTAGAAGATAGGCTTTCTACAATGAGTGAGATGCACAAGCCCCTGCATGCAAGAGGGTTAAGGCATCACTGAAGCAAGCAAACCTGAAAGAGTGTAGGTCAAGCAGATAAACGGAGACCCAACTGTCTGTGGCTCTAGGCAGCAAGCATACAGCTTAAAAGGGAGAACTATAGGTCAGGCTCAGCCAGCAACATTTGTGCAGCCCTGAAGGATCCACCCAACAGATACTGAATATTTTCCAGATAGCAGTACCAATAAGGCTACGATACAGAGAAGATAGGCTCAACTATTTTTACACATATTTACACAGATAACCATTTAGGGAGAGGCCACAAAATATCTGTTAATGGCACAGGGTTGACATGAATTGTACTGTACACACATAAGGGGAAAACCACACTAAACAGTTTATTTGTCATTCCATCTTGAAGGTTTAGACGCTATTGTGCGTCTGGCTCAAAAACCTAAGCAGAAGACTACAGAAAGGGAAAGTATAGAGAACTAAAAAATGGCCCACTCTTAAAGTGCATCAGCTTATATGAAATATTAGGACATCAAGCATCTTGAGCCATATGGTATTGAGAGGATCAAATCATTTGTCCAAATTATTTTCCAGATGTGCTAGACCAGTGATTTTAAACCTTTCCTGGGGGACCCCCAGCCAGTCACGTTTTCATGATATCCCTAATGAATATGCATGAGGCAGATTTGCATGCCTGTCACCTCTATTATCAGTGGCATAGTGAGGGTGAAAGGCGCCAGGCGGTGGCTGCCCTCACCCGCCCTCTTCTCTGCCCCCCGCTCCTTCCCCGATCTCGCTTGCCCCCCTTCCCTCGAACCTCTAGTTCAAGTTGTTGCTCAGTGGTCAACGAACGTGCTCCTTGCGACCCTATTGGCTCTCCTTCTGACATCACTTCCTATGTGCGATACCCGTAAGTGACATCAGCGGGAGAGCTGATGGGTCATGAAGAGCACATTGTTGACTGCTGTGAACAACTTCAGTAGAGGTATGGGGGAAGGGAAGGGGGTGCGTATGTGCAGGGGAGGAATGGGAAGAGGCGGGAGGCAGAGAGAAGGATGGGTGCCGGAACTCCCACCAACATTGCGCCCAGAGCATACCATCACCCTCGATCCCCCCTTACTATACCACTGTCTATTATATGCATACCTGCCACATTAGGGATATCTTGAAAACCCAACTGGCTGGGGGTCCCCTAGGACAGGTTCAAGAACCACTGTACTAGACAATGCATACCAACAACCTTGCAAGTATTGCACATACAAGTGGGGTCAGGCAGTGGGATAGTAAGGGTAGGAGGCACCTGGGGGGTGGCGTCCCCATGCCCTTCTCTGTGTCCCTACTCCTTCCACATCCCCCCCCATTCCTTCCTTATGCTCTGCCTCTCCCCATGCCTCTTGATCTTCGTTAGCATAAATGGCTTTTGCAAGCATGCTCCTTGCGCCAGCATTAGATTTTCCTCTGACATCACTTCCAGGCCCCATGACCCGGAAATGATTCAGAGGGGAACGAGGCTGGCATGAGCAGCAGGCAGAAGTTGCTCGTGCTAGCGAAGATAATATGGAGGTAGAGGGTGGGAGAGGAATGGCACGAGGGTGGTGTGATGTGGCAGGGTGGGGTGGAAAGGTGCCAGCGCCCCCACTGACTCGGCGCCCAGGGCAGTCCGAACCTGCTACACCCCCCTTAATACGCCACTGGGGTCAGGTGTTAGGTAGCGCAGAGGAAAAGATCAAATATCAGATCTTCTAAGGAATAAAATTCAGCAACCTAGATGCCTAGGTCAGTATAGAGGTGAGGGAGGAAGAAGGGGCGTCTGGTTCAAAGGCTGAAGCAATTGAAGTTGGAGAGAAATAGTAAGGAATCATAGGAAAATCCAGTCACTTTTAGCACCCTGTTGAATCAAACATTTTGCAAAAGACAAAGAAAGTTGCACAGAAGTAAACAGAGCAGCATTTTAAAAAGGTGAAGGTGGCTGAAGCAATTAGGATGGATCATTTTTGAGGAAACTGGAAAAACATGCAATTCAAATTTTTATTTACGCCGATTATATTATATTAATGCTGTCGATTGAGGGGGCTGTGACTTATATTGATTCTATGGTTAGAGACAAAGTTGGCATCCTTGAAAAATGGGTGATTGCACACAGGCTAAAATTAAACCTACCTCTTTTCTGACATATCCTCCAAATTAGACTTCTGTTTGAGAATCTTTATTAATACATGGCGTTTGTTTTGCTCTAGAAACAGTTATCAGAAATTGAGTGGTATTAGATAGCAATTTTTCTTTTGAGAAACAGATTATGGGGCTCATTTTCAAAAAATAAAAACGTCCAAAAAGTGGCATAAAGGGGCAGATGGACATTTTTCTCACCAAATTCCAATCTGCTATTTTCTTTTATAAAAAATTTTTTATTGGAATTTTAACATATGAAATGTAACATTAATTAAATAAATATATCAAAAGGAAATTTTACAGTACAGTATTTCCTTGTAACTTCATCGAGTGTCCCCTAGTCTTTATATTTTTTGACGGAGTTAAAAATCAATCCACTTGTACCCATTCTATTCCACTCAGGATTTTGTAGACTTTAATCATATCTCCCCTCAGCCGTCTCTTTTCCAAGCTGAAGAGACCTAACCGTTTTAGGCTTTCCTCATACGAGAGGAGTTCCATCCCCTTTATCATCTTGGTCGCTCTTCTTGACAGGTTCTAAAATCAGGCAGAAAATGAGCCCTTGAAGTACTTTTTCCCCTAGGCTTAAAAATCCTAAGTTCAAAGTTAAATTCTAAGGAAAACGTTTTCACACATGACCATTAATAAGTTTTGGGGTTGTATTAGCCTATGACTAAATCTGTATAGGAAGATTTGATATTAAGATAGATAACACAAGATATTCCAGTAAATGGCAGTGTTCCCACAATAATAAACCAAAATGTGTTTTTAAAAAATGTGTGAAAAGGATATCAAACAAGGGAATCACTAAGTGTCAATCCTGTTACTTTTAAAGGCTTACTGGGCTCCTTATCTCATTATTTGTACCTTAAAATAATCTCCAGAGTGCTTGGTATTAGCAAGTTAAATGTTACCATAAGTACTTGCATATCCAATCATAAATCCTCTTTATACATTTCAAAAACATCAGCAAAAAAGTACTTGGCTCAGTTCAAAATGCTGCATTCACAGATATGATACCAATGTTTTGGCAATTCTTCCTGTTTGGGGGTCAGAGCACCACACAAACTTCCAGCCCTGCACTTCATGGATCTGAGCATGAAGGAAATCGCAATTATTCAGATAAGAGCAGTGATTCTTACTAACACCTCCCTTTTTCTCTGCTGGCTTCAATCGGGTGTGATATGTACAAGGCTCTTAAGTCGGTGAACCCACCAGCCCTGTATATCTTAGGCCTCAAAAGAGGTCAGCAGAGTAGGAGGCAGATACAAGTAAGAATTATTGCTTTCCTGCTGTCAAGAAGAGGGAGAGGAAGGTTAGGAGAACTGCAACAGGCAGGAGTTTTGAGAGGATCATATGAGGGAATTTTCCTGCATGAGCAGTTTTGCTCAGTGCCCAGCACCTACCTTGGGTCAACTCTGACTAGCAAAAGAGCAATTCTGTAGGTTGTGCTGTTTGATCATATAAATCTATTATCTGAGAATGTTTCTTTTTTCTACTTTAGAGACCATAAATATTAAGAACAGAAGAATTGCCATACTGATTCAGATCAAAGGTCCTTCAAACCCAGTATCCTCTTTCCAACAGTGGCCAATTCATTCACAAGAACTTGGTATGAGCCCCCGATTCCCCTCCAAATAGTAAGATTCTGTGCTGCTTATCTGTTTATGGACTTTTCCTTTTTTAAACCCACCTATGTCATTTGTTTTGACTATAATCTCTGGCAATGAGTTCTAGATTTAACTATGCATTGAATGGAAAAAAAAAATTTTTCTGTTCATTTGTTAAGGATTAATATGTAACTTCATGGCATTTCCTTGAGTCTTTGTACCATTTGAAAGAGGAAATAATCTCTGTCTACTTGTTTTACTTATACTGACCTCTACCACATCTCTCTTCACTCATCTTTTCTCAAAGGTAAAGAGTCCTAACCTCTTTAGCCTTGCCTCATGAGAGTCGTTCCATCCCTTTCATAATTTTGGTTACCCTTCATTTTACTTTTTCTAATTCTGCTATAAGAAGGGGTGCTGAAAAGTTCTCAGCCCAACTACGAAGAGAATATGGTTCAGTCAATGATCTGAAACAATGTCAAGACGTAGAATTGTGTTTCTCCAAATTGGCACTTAATGAAATATGAGATAACACTCTTTTCAGTTACAGTGGCAAAATAACGCTCAGAATTTAGGAAGTTGGTTGGGCTGAGAACTTTTCAGCACCCCCTCATATATAATAAAAGTGAGCCAAGTATAGGACAATAAAGCCATTGTGACATCACTGATGAGGTTAGCTCTTAATGGCGGAATGAGGCATTATGACATCACAATCTCAGCTCTGGTTACCAGACACTGAAACTCTTCACACTACGAGGGGGTGCTGAAAAGTTCTCATCCCAACCAAGAAGAGAATGACGTGGATATGATTCAACCAATTATCTGAAACAATGTCAAAACACAGAATTTCATTTCTGCAAATTGGCTCTTAATGAAATAAGATAACACTTTTCTTCTACAGTGACAGAATAACGCTCAGATTTTAGGAAGTTGGTTGGTTGGCTGAGAGCTCTTCAATACAGAGATATTTAGGATTCTTAGTTTTGTTTTCTATTAAGAACATAAGAAACGCCCTCACCGGATCAGACTGAGGTCCATCAAGTCCGGCGATCCGCACACACGGCGGCCCATTTAGGTACTCCTTTTTGGAGACCCGGATTTACCGTATCCCTCAATATGATATGCAAGAAGGTGTGCATCCAACTTGGTTTGAATCCCAGAACAGTAGTCTCCTCCGGGAGTGCATTCCAAGCACCCACCACGCGCTGTGTGAAACAGAATTTCCTGACATTTGTCCTAAACCTGCTGCCACTCAGTTTCAGTCTATGTCCTCTTGTCCTCGTCACATCAGAATATTTCAGTAATGCTTCTTTTTGGTCTATTTTATCAAATCCTTTTAATATTTTAAAAGTCTCTATCAAATCCCCTCTCAGTCTTCTCTTCTCAATCCCCTCTCAGTCTTCTCTTCTCAATAAATCTTCTCAATAAGTCTTCTTTCCTTAATAAATCTTAACATTCTATTTGCTTTCGTGGCTGCTGCCACACACTAAGCATGAGATCTCAAGGTATTGTCCACTATAACCGCTAGATTATTTTCCTGGGTGGTGACTCTTAATATGGAGTCTAGCGTTGTGTAGCAATAATTTGGGTTATTCTTCCCTAGGTGCATTACTTTGCACTTATCCATATTAAGTTTTATTTGCCACATGGTTGCCTAGTCCCATCCTACAAGGTCTTCCTGCATTTTCTCACAACTGCAAGAAGTTTAACAACTTTAAATACTTTTGTGTCTTTTGCAAAATGTCATTACTTCATTTGTTCCCATTTCCAAATCATATATAAATATTTAAAAAAGCACCAGTCTCAGTACAGATCCCAGTGGTATTGGCATTAATAATTAAATTAAAACATTTTTACGCTACTCAATCTACCATCCTTGGCAGTTTACAAGAAAACATGCATAATGCATTGAGATCGTGACCAACAATACAAAACACAATCTTAAAAGAAAATTACATTAAAAAAAAAATCAAAATGCATTAAAAAGCCACGTAAAACATTTTCTTGCCATGACTATAGGGTACAAATATAAAAACTATTTGATCTGCTACCAGACCTCTATTGCAACAATGCATCTTCAAAATTACACAGCCACACATTTTAATTTAAGTTATTTCCTTCCTGATTAAATAAATCAGTCTTTTGTGAAATTTTAAATAAGTGAACAAATCATGAATTAACGATTTAAACTTTCTCTCTGGCTTTTAAATATCCCTAATTATGGAATTAACTTCCTTTAATTCTGAGGTATTCCAGCTCTTTTCAATCTTTCCGTAAATCTTTAAAAACTTTTCTATTTGCTAAACATTTTGAAAATTAATCCTCTTGTATTTTAGCTTATTGTTAACCGCGTCGAGCTTCCTCTGGTTGAAGACCTGGTGTATAAAGTTAAGTTTTAGTTCAGTCTAGTTTAGAATCCCAGAGCCTTTGCCCTGCAACATAGAAAATTTGTGACCTATATTCATCAAATCTAATAGTGCAAAATAAAGGAATGTCTTCATGTGCTGATCATAAAGTACAAGATGATCGATATACGTAAGTTTGTAACAATAAGTACAGGAGCATGTTATCCAACACCCTGAAGAATAAAGTACCTTGCATTTAGTTCTCCATTCTACTGGTAACCAATGAAGAACAAACAGTCCTGGAAAGATGTAATCAGTACTACTAATAGATGGAGCAACTGGGATCAATATTCATAAAATGGTTTCCAAGTAAATTCTGGAGTTACCTGGCAAAACTATAGGTTTCAGATTCCCACCTCCAGTACTGCTTGAATGTTGACAGAGTGGCCCTGATTCTGCAAAGTGCGTCCCGATTTTAGGCAGCTGTAGACGTCCTACAGCTGTCTAATCAGCCAATCAGGATGCACGTTTTTTTAAAAAAAAATGATCCCCAGACAGGCCGCCTAAATTGAAGGCGCCTCCGGGAGCTTAGGGAGGCCCGCAAGACTTAGCAGGGATGGGCCGGGAAGGGGCGGGCCCGCCTCATTTCAAAGAGGCAGGCCTGCTGGCTGGGGGTCATCGGGAGGGGGTGGTAGCGCGTGGGGGCATTAGCATGGGGGGTCCGGAGGGAGTGCAGCCTTCTGGTACGAGGGGTTGGGCACCCTCTTGCCAGCGATCGGACAGACGGCTGCTATACTTATCACGGCAGGGAGATCCCTTGCCACGATAAGTGTAGCGGCTGCATCTACTCTAACCCGATTCTCTAACCGGCGTCTGTGTAGCAGCTGCGTCTACTCTAACCCAATTCTCTAACCGGGCGTCCTATTCAGAATCAGGGCCAGTATGCCTATCCAAGATGTTAGCTGAATAAAATTTTTCTAGTTATGTCTAGAAAGAGTTGGAGGCGTATGGGGATAGACTTAAAGATCTCAATATGTATACTTTGGAGGAAAGGTGGGAGAGGGGAAATATGATAGAGACGTTTAAATACACACATAATGTACTGTAAATGCGCATGAATCGAGTCTCTTTCATTTGAAAGGAAGCTCTGATATGAGAGGGCATAGGATGAAGTTAAGAGATGATAGGCTCAGGAATAATCTAAAGAAATACTTTTTTACAGAAAAGGTGGTAGATGCGTGGAGCAGTCTCCCAGAAGAGATGGTGAAGACAGAGACTGTCTGAATTCAAAAGGGCCTGGGATAGGCACCTGGGATCTCTCGGAGAGAGAAAGAGATAATGGTTACTGCAGATGGGCAGACTAGATGGGCCAATTGGCCTTTATCTGCCATCATGTTTCTAAGCTTCTATTGCAATAACCTGTAGTGCATATTTAGAGATTTCTGCTGGTCTGAAAAGGTGGTAGATGCATGGAACAGTTTCCCGGAAGAGGTGGTGGAGACAAAGACTGTGGCTGAATTCAAAAAAGCATGGAATAGGCACACAGGATCTCAGAGAGAGAGAGAGGAAGAGATACCTAATGGTTACTATAGATGGGCAGCCTGGATGGGTCATTTGGCCTTTATCTGCCATCATGTTTCTATGCTTCTATTGCAATTACCTATAGTGTATATTTACTGATTTCTGCTGGTCTGATTTCTAAATAAATAAACAAAGACTCAGCTGAAAATGAAGTGTTTAAATGTATTTCTAATTAACAGAGAGGAAGTGTAGTTTGGTGTTCTGCCAGCAGGCGACAAGGAATACACCTTTAGGGGAAAGTTAGTTTGAAGTTGGAGAGTACAGACATTTCAAGTCTTCAGCTGATCCTGAGAGAGGAAGGAATGAGAAGCTTTTCTTCTAGAAGGCAGAGAGAATGGAGTTGTTCCTGGGATTCCAGCGACGAAGAAGTGCTTAGACTGAAGAAAGGAGAACTATCTTGAAAACCAGGATAGCTCCAAGTAAATTCTTTGAAAACCAGAAAGAAAATAACTTCAATGCAGAAGTGAATTGATAAGTAGGAAAGAGGGAACTGTTGCAACGAGCAAACATATTTTCAATTTTCAACATCTAAGGTCTCCTGCGGTGGAGCGATATGGAGAAAGCTGTGCTACCCTGTGTGATGCCATATAATATAATCTCCTATGCAATACAATCTGTGCTTCAAAGTTTTCTTTCAAAATTCGTTCAGCATCTTTAATTTATGCCACATTTTATAATAATAGAAATTCAAAAATTAACAATGAACTGCCTAAAACATTTCTACAAAACTTACTTTTTAATATCATATGTTCTTTTGTTCTGAGCAGATAACTGTAAATAGTAGGATTATTTTATATATAGATTTTTCTTTCCTTTGCTAAAAAGTCAACCTGACACGGAAGATAAGCTTAAAATGGAAGGATTCAAAAACTAATTGAGAAGAATGAATAGCACAAGGACGGTGATAAACAGAAATACTGAAAAACGAAAGCTTGTATAGAATATACTGGGAAAAATAAATGAGATATTCTGAAAAAGAACATTAGGAAGAGGAGCTAAAAAATGAAACAACAAAAAAGATTGGAGGAGTTTTGACTGATTTTTAATGTGTCAAGGGATAATTAAGCTGTGCGGTTTTAGTATCCTACTGTGGTTAGAGTCCTGTGAAGCTATCAGATGAACACATATCTTTTGTGTAGCAATATTTCTTCATTTTGCTCAGTCTCAGAGCCATCTCATGAAGCAGTGACATATGAGATAACATTATTAATGGAAAGCAAGAAACAATAATTTTTCTAATATGCATATGATAGTTCCAAGTCTAATAGATGTTGGCACTGTCATATTGAACCTGGGACATTGGATCATTTATTATATTATTGTCCCTTGATACAAGGAGATCCATTTGGGATCAGGTAAACAAAGTAATGGAAAATCCAGTGGCACTAACATATGACACTGTGCTATTTGGCACTTTGATAAGAGCTAAAAGCCAAATATCATCTCACAATAATA
The DNA here is from genome assembly GCF_902459505.1 of Geotrypetes seraphini. Taxonomy (NCBI): domain Eukaryota; kingdom Metazoa; phylum Chordata; class Amphibia; order Gymnophiona; family Dermophiidae; genus Geotrypetes; species Geotrypetes seraphini. Next base: position 57,153,085 of record NC_047092.1, read on the forward strand.
AACCTCTTTATTATGACAGGGGTTGCCATACAGCTTATTTTAAGGAATTGGAAAAACTGGGATAGATTGAACTATACCTTTTGGTGGAAGTCTCTGTGTTACGTTTTAAAATGGAACATATTATGATGATACATCAGGGACATTATAAGAAGTTTCTGAAGATTTGGGAGCCATTGACAAAATTTTGCAAAGAGTGTTGATTTTGCCCTTTGATCATGCATGTCCAGGGTGGGTGGGAGGGGGGTTGATAAATATTTTTAATTCTTTAATTTGAGTGAATATTTGAATATGAAGATCAGAGGTGATATATCTATTTGTCATAGATTACAATTTTGATTGAGTTTAGGTGCTATTATAGTGTAATTTGATTGTATAATATGTTGCACTTGTTTTTGGTTTCAAAATGAATAAAGATTTTAAAAAATACATATGCACCCATTGTACAGCACTGGTTAATCAAAATGTTTAAGGCTACAAAAGCAGCAATTTTGGTTCAAATGTTCTTTGCGTTCCTAGTCAACATTTGGAACAATTGGTATCAGCATATTCTGTTTACAGTGCTGCCAACTATCTCCACCATTCATGAGTGACATGTTGAAAAAGTGCTATTTAATCTCCTTTCCCTCAGCATTTGCATTGACAGAATGGGAGAAAAATTCCAAAGTGCTTGAGATGACAGGGACTGACTCAACATGCCACTCATGACTTACAGTTGGTCAGCAAATCTGTACTAAAATGTGTTAATTGCTTTCAAGCTTCCATTCCAAATCTTCTCCACAGTCAGTCCTAACATTTTGTTTGCTCTTAAGTTTCATAGTTTTTCTTGGTTTTACAAGTTTTTGCAATTTAACTATAGCTAGTGGTCATGTTTGTGGCAAGAACCTAATATGCATTCTACCCTTATTTTATGACCTTGTAGGTGTATTCAGATTTTTTTTGTGGTACTGAATAGAATCTTACAGGTGGCTCTCCATGGTTACATAATAGATGATGTCAGATAAAGACTTGTGTGCTCCATCCAATCTGCCTAACAAGAAAAACTCATAGCATGAGATATGATGTGATAGTGTGATGCTACATATGCATGCTTGATCTTTGATTTGTCCTTGATATTTTTTAGGGCACAGACCATAGAAGTCTGTCCAGCAATGGCCTTGTTCTTCACCTATTGAAGTTGTCATTAAAGCCCCACTCCATCCCATCCAAATCTGTCCAGTCACAATCAGGGCACAGACCATAGAAGTCTGCCCAGCACTGGCTTTGCATTTCCATTTACTGGTGTTGCCATCTAATTACAGCTAAGATTGTTGGATCCATGCCTTTCATACAGGATTCCTTTATGTTTATCCCACACATTTTAGAATTCTCTTACCATTTTCATCTTCACCACCTCCAATGGGAGGACATTCCATGTATTCACCATCTTATATCTGAGTACTTCCTGATCATTCCTGAATCTGCCTCCCTGCAACCTCAGTTCATGTCCTCTAGTTCTATTACCTTCCAGTTTCTGGAAAAGGTTTGTTTGTAGATTAATACATTTCAAATATTTGAATGCATCATATCACTTCTGTCTCTCCTTTCCTCCAAGATATACATCTTCAGATCCTCAAGTTGCTTTTCATATGTCTTGTGGTGCAAATCCCATGCTATTTTCATTGCTTTTCTCTAAACCATTTCAACTCTTTTTACTTTGTTAAATAAATACCACCCCCAAAACTGAACATGGTACTCTAAGAGGGACTTCACCAATGATTTGTACAATAGCATCAACACCTCCTTTCTTCTACTGGTTAAACCCCTCTCTATGTATCCTAGCATCCTGATCTTAGCTACCACCTTATTGCATTGTTTTATCATCTTCAGATACTCAGATACCATCACCCCAAAGTCCCAAGGTACCTCTCCTGTGCTTATCAATCTCTCTCCTCCTAGTTTTCACATCTCCTTTGGATTTCTGCACCCCAAGTGCATTACTCTGCAGTTCTTTGCATTAAAATGTAACTGCCAGATCTTTGACCATGTATCTAATTTTTAGAGATCTCTTCTCATGTTTTCTACTCTATTGGCTATCTACATGTCATCTGCAAAAAGGCTCCGCTCAGCTGGTAAGTCCCTTCTATCTGTGCCCTTCTCTTCCTCTGCCAACTCCAGACTCTGTCCTGTCTACCTTGCTGCGCCATATGCTTGGAACAAGCTACCCAAATCCCTATGGTGGGCTCCATCTCTGGCAATGTTTAAGGCCCAGTTAAAAGCCCACCTCTTTGAGAGTGCTTACAACTTCTAATTCCTAACTTCTCTTACCTTGGGTCTGCATCCCTAATTCTATATATTATGTCTGTCAGTCCTCCAAGTTAGATTGTAAGCTCTTCTGAGATGGGACTGTCTATTAAATATCAAAATGTACAGCGCTGCGTATGCCTTTCAGTGATAAATAGTAGTAGTAGTATACTGATATACTAAGACCCTATTGCAGTGTAAAACCTTAGTAATTAATGTAGGGGCCCTTTATTCCTCCTGTAAAGTGATTTGCCATAGTGAACCATAATGGTCTATTGCCTAGAAATATTAAAGAAAAGACAATTTAAACATGGATGTATAATTTGTGTGAATGTTGTGCAGTATATATAATTACTTTCCCAGGTGCAAAGAATATTCCAGAAGTGGGAGAAAGTGGTCTAATATTCTGCCAGTAGATGTTAGTGAATATTCTTTCAGAGGAAAATTAGTTGTAAGCTTTCTACTGGTGGGGAAAGGGTTATTTAAACTAGTTTATGCCTTTCACCTTATGCTTCCACCTGGAGAATGCATGCTTTTCAAGTGTTGAGCTAATTCTGAGAGAGGAAGGAATCAGGGTCAGATTAAAGGGTAATCCCAGTAGGCATGTGTCTAGGGCCCAAAAACATCAGGAGGGCCCATTGGCATTAGAGGAAAGCAAACAGGGCAGCAACCCTGGGCCCATCTGTCCGGGCATTTCTTCCCCTTACCTTCATAGTGCTTTTACAAATCAGTTTTCTGTCTCAGAGGGGACCTGATGTGGCAGCAATTCTCATTAGTTGCATGTGCATGGCTGCCTCAATGCTTCTCCTCTGACACGATCTGGCAGAAACCGGAAGTTACATCAGAGGAAAAGCTTTGGGGAGCCACGCGCGTGCACCTTGTGGGAACGGCTTCCTTGTCAGGGCCCGTCAGAGAGAGAACTTTGGTTTTAGAAAGTGTCTGTGAAGGTGAGGGGAAGGTAGAGAGAGATGGCTCGATAAGAGGACGAGGTTCAGTGGTGCTTTAGGTTTAGGGGAACAGACGCTGGATGGAAGTAGGGGGAGGGGTGAGAGAGGGACAGACACTGAATGGAAGAGTGGGGAGAGGGGGGACAGACAGACATTGAATGGAAGGGGGTGAGAGAGGGGAGCAGACGTTGGAAGAAAGTTGAAAGGAGAAAGAAAAAAGGGCACATGCTGGCTTGGGGAAGAGGATAGAGTTAGATACTGGAAGGGGTGAGGGAAAGAGGTGGCAAGCTGTAGGTAGACACATTGAAAGAGGGAAAGTGAGGACTAAATAGTAAGAATTTAGACAGAGGCAGAAAATAAATTGAGAAGGAAGACCAGGGAAGAAGAGAGAGAGATGCTAAAATCTGCTGGGAGGGAGGGAGAGATGGAATGGAAGAAGACAAATGCCACACCATGGGGGGAGCAGAGAGAACCAGATGGATGCCACACTAATTGGGGAGGGGAGGGGAAGGAGAAATGGAAGGGAGAGGCAGACAGTTTCTGGAAGAGGCATAGAACGAGAGCAGATGCTATATAGAAGAAGCAGAGAGAGGGCAGACAGTGGATGGAAGGAAGAGAATGAAGAGAAGATGAGGAAAGCAGAAACCAGACAACAAAGGTAGAAATAAATTTTCTATTTGTTTTATTTCTTTTTGCTTTAGGATAAAGTATTATTGTAGCTGTGTTAATAATCATTTATTAATAGAAAATAGAAATAAATTGATCTTTTTTATTAGACTAATTTTAATACATTTTTTTTTACCAATTAAGAGATCAAAACTCCCTTCCTCAGGTCAGGACAGGGATACTGTAACAGCAGTATAGTTTACTGACCAGAAGAAAGAGGTTTTAACTTCTGAAAGCTAATTGAGAAATGTATTAGTTCAATAAAATGGTAGGCACTACATTTTCTTCCCACCATGCCCCATGCCTCCTACCCAAATGTAAAATATAAATTGGTGGGCTTCCCAAAACCCTGCCAGCTGAAGATCTCTTCCTCTAGGAAGGAAGGGGAGATTTGTTCAGAGATGTTTGGAGGTTGCATAGAAGAAAAACTACACTGGCACTGGTATGGTAATTTTTGTTGTTTGTTTTGAATTTTTAAAATAAAAGAAATAAAGTGGAAATAAAGAAGTAAAGAAGAAAATTGGTGAATAAATGGGGGCGGGACAGGGAGTAGGGCAGAGGGTGGGCCAGGGGGGCCCAGTGGACTTATGTGCCTAGGGGCCCTCGATGAATTAATCCTGCCCTGTAGGTAATAGGTAATGTGCAGGTTAGTGCACACAAAACAGGCAAATTGCTGCAAAACACTATGATTCATTCTGCTGTAGCTTATTAGCATGCACTAACCATTCGTAAAAGACTATAGGATGCTGCCACTTCCCCTTAAGGAAGCTCCCTCGCAGTGTCAGAACCACTTTAAGATTCATAGTCCCACCTAAGGGGGAAGTGACATATGAAGGGTGGAGCCAGGAGAGCAGGAACTAAGAAGTATTAAAGCTCAGCACATAGCTAGGTTAAGCAAGTTCCTCCACCACCTATGTACGCAAACCTTTTAAAATTGCACTTAGCACCAGCCCATGTCATAACTAATTTAATTTAAATTTCTTATATATCGCAAGTCTACAAATCTAAGCGGTTTATAAAACATACATAAAAATATTTTAACACTAGTACATAACATTTCTCAAAACATTTAGTCCAAACCTCAGTTTATGTCCTCTAGTTCTATTACCTTCCAGTTTCTGGAAAAGGTTTGTTTATAGATTAATCCAGGCCTAAATACCTGCACCTAAGTTGTGCATCGATCAGGCATATTCTATAGCAGTGCAAATACATTTTAGGAACACCCATGATCCAGCCAAGCCCCCTTTTCAGATTCACACTCTGGAAATAATGCGCATCACTTTACAGAACGGACCTACCAAGTTGTGCATGTAACTGCCACTTAGCATCAATTAATAGGTGTTAATTAGCAATTGCTGATTAGGCTTGTTAATTAAGTTGTATGTGCAGATAGCTGGGTGCACTGATTTGCATGCATAACTTAAGGTGCATATACAGAATTTGGGGATAAGTGCTTGTGCCTTCTATCTTTGCTCCTTCAGAGAAAGTTATATAAAAAGATTGCGGAGCCATTTTTAATGCTCTATCATATTGGCTTTTGACTCCTTTAGAAGCGTAAAGGCATAATCGAAAGGGATGTCTAAGTCCGTTTCGTCTAAGTCACAAGTCGTCCAAAGTAAAAAACAGCCTAGGACACATTTTTGAAAAATATGTCCAAATTTTTTTTTGTTTCGAAAATCGACTAACTATACGTCCTGCCGATCTGATCATCCAAGTCCCTAAATTGTCCATCTTTATACCACATTTTCGTCCAAGTCAAAAACGCCTAGAACAAGCCCTGTTGGACGAGGGAGGGGTCTGCAAAGTGATGGACTGAACACCCAGACATGGCACCTAAATAGTGAGGTACCTTACAGGGCACTGCTGTGAACTTCACAAAAAGGATGCCATACCTTCTCCTCACTACAGCTCCCTTATATAGGTCATGGTGAGCTCCCCAAACCACCTCCAGAATCCCCTAGACCCACTTATCTACCACCCTAATAGCCCTTATGGCTGCAGGAGCCACTTATATGCCAGTAAAAAAGGGTTTTGGTGGTGTATAGGGGAGTGCACATGTTTAAGTATCAATGCAGTGATTACAGGATCTTATGGGCATGGGTCCTCCTCTCCCATGAGTTCCTAACCCACCCTCAAGACGGCTTAAGCCACTTCTGTGCTGGACGATTAGGTTTTCCTATGCCAGGCTGCCAGGTGATGATGGTCTGGAGGCTGAATTTTAAAGGTGTGATTAATATTTTTAGGGGGGGTCGGTAATCACTGGGGTAGTTTGTTGTGTTCTGTTTTATGTGTTTGCAGTGCTTATCTGGTGACTTTAGGTGGGTTTTTGTGACATATGGTCTAAGTCACAAAGTCCAAGTTCTGTTGATCGTGGGCTGTATAACTTTCGGTTATACATGCTGTACGACTAAGTCTAAGCCAACCCACGTCCCGCCCAACTCCCACCCTCGACACTCCTCCTGAAACACCCTGTTTAGCTTTGGTCGTTCCGCGGCACTATGAAGGCCTAGGTCATTTAGAAATACGTCCAAAACCCATTTTTATTATCGGCACTTGGACGTATTTGGGCAATCTTCATCCAAGTGCTGACTTAAGCCGGTTTTTGGATATTTTTCTCTTTAGATTATGAGCCCCATAGTGTACATATCATCATTCAGATGTCAGACTCCTGAGGCAGGCCCATTGGGGCCGAAACACGATCGTATCGAGTCTTGATACATAATAACAGTGATTGGACACTAGAGTCTCCTTCGCTGTTTCTTACTTGCCTAAACATATACATATATATGCACCCTATTAGACTAATATTCTATAAAGAAAAATAGGCACATACTTTACAGAATAGGCTCCAAATAGGTGCCCTCTAGGTACCTAAACGTAGGCACCTGTTTATAGAATTACCCTCCATGTGATAATAACGAATGCATAATTTTGAAAATTCAGAATTTTGTGTGTGTAATTCAAACCCTAACTTAGAATTGCATCACTTCCTCCTTTTCTGGTAGGTAAAACTACCCACAAAAAGACATCCCAAACGAACTTCCACCTGCAAATATAGGGAGCAATTTTATGCAATCTCATTTCTGCAAGTAATGCACTACTTTGCTCATGGAAATGACTTTTAAAATTGTCCTCCCTACGTGTACCTGTAAATGCAATTCAAATGAAATATTCTAAATGAATTATTTTCCAGATGGCCTTCAATCTGGCTGCAACTTCTACGGTACGATTTTGAAATGAAAGACTGAAGTGGGCTGCTTCAGCAGTCATTCAAGTAATGGGAATAGTTTCATCAGAATTGCCATGGAAACAACATCCAGGAAAGACATTTGGAAATGTACAGGCTCAAGATGTGCTGTGTGTCAAAGGCAGGCTTTTCATATCTTTAGTTATGTGATGGATCTATAATTTCAGGTGTCAGATAAGCATTAGGCAAAGTAATCTTCATCTTACAGACAGTTTAAAACACAAATTGATCTTAAAGGGATAAAATGCAATATTGAAAGCTATTCATTTTGATGGCTAATTTTTTTCAATTTGACTCAAATATGTGAATATGGTAATATGCCGTAACATCTTTATATGCCCTTTTATGCTTGAATCATAATAAAATGCAACGCATGTAAACCTTATTCTGAAAAAGCCTTTATAGTTAGTGGTACGTAATATTACAATATCTTGTAAAAATGCTCACTCCTTTGTATATTTTTCAAATTTGAACGTGTGAAAAATACAATTCTCAATCTATTGAAGCGTGAAGTGCCGTGCTTATTTTATGCCACACATATTGCTTAATACTAGGACCAAAAAGCATCACTTTAGTCCCATAGTTCATTAAATCTCTTGCTTGCATGAAGTGTTCCCTACTTGTCCTTAAAAAAGAGACTTTAACATAAGCGCCTTAAAAGGTGCTTTAACTAAGCACCCTTTTGTAATATTACCTCCTGAAAATATATGTAGACTATGAGGCATTTTTACTAAATTGTAGTTAAATTTGCAGTTTCTGTGGCTTAGAGCAGGAATTTACTGTGCAGTAGCTGAAAATTTACCCCTCCCCCCTTTTTAAAAAAAAAACCATAGTGCAATTTTTAGCGTCAGCCGTGGCAGTAACAGCTCCAATGCTCATAGGAATTCTATGAGTGTCAGAGCTGTTGCCACCGTGGCCGGCGCTAAGAACTGCACTATGGTTTTGTAAAAAAAGAGGGGGGGAGGGGTAATATAACACCCATTGGGAGAATTTCCATTATTTTTTAATGCACCTTTTGCGTTTAACATTCAGAGGGGGAGGAACACGATGATGGTTGTGTAAAGTTAGCTCTGTTGAGTTCTGTTATGTCTGCTACTGTATTTATTTTCTTTGTTGTGCTTTGCTGGTATAGTCAAGAGAAAGGGCCACAGCAAGAGACACAGGTGCATCAACACTGCCTTTCTTCTGCTGGTTATACTCCTCTCTATGAATCCTAGTACCTTTCTGGCCATGGCCACCACCTTATTGCATTGTTTTGTCATCTTGAGATCCTCAAACAACAACCCCCCAACCCCAAGGTGCTTATGGGATGGGAATGGGACTTTTTTTGTGGTTACACATTCAAAGCAGTTTCTATATTCCCAGCGTTTCTCCTTGTGACCCTGGGCAAGTCACCTAATCCTCCATTGCCCTAGGTACAAAGAGCAGCGCTGGGAATTGTCCTACAACCTCAGGGTGCTGAGGCATCAGCTCTATCACTAGTCCATTCCTTACCGCCTATCAATTGCTCTCCTGGTACATCTTCTTTGGATTTCTGAATACCAAGTGCATCACTCCGCAAGTCTTTACATTAAATTTTAACTGCCAAACCTTTGACCACTGGTCTAATTTTTGGAGATCTCTTCTCATGGTTTCTACTCCCCCTGGGGTATCCACTCTACTGGCTATCTTCATGTCATTCGCAGAAAGACAAACTTTTCCTTCTAACTCTTCAGCAATGTCTCTCACAAATATATTAAACAGAATGGGCCCTAATACCAACCCCAGAGGCACTCCACTACTCACCTTCTTTTCCTCCATGCACATTCTATTTACCATCACCTTCTGTCTCCTGTCAGTCAACTAGTTTTTAATCCAGTTCACTACTATGGGTCCTAAATCCAGCCTTCTCCGCTTAATCAAGATTATTCTGTTAGTAAACATATCAAAGACTTTGCTGAAAACCAAGTAGATTATATCTAGTGCGTCTCCTTATCCATTTATTTGCTCACTCAGTCAAAGAAATCAATCAGATTCATTTGGCAGGATTTTCCATTGGTAAAGCCATGTTGCTTTGGCTCCTGCAACCTTTTGGATTGATACTTACTGGCCTGTAGTTTCCCATTTCTTCCCTGTCCTCACTTTTGTGAAAAGGGACTATATCAGCTCGTCTCCAATACTGTAGAACCTCTCCTGTATCTAAAGATCTATTAAATAAATTCTTAAGAGGTCCTGCCAGGATTTCTCTGATCTCATTAACCTGGGATGTATCCCATCCAGCCCTATAGCTTTGTCCACTTTCAGATTTTCAAGTTATTTACAAACATTTTCTTCCATGGACAGTGTAATATCCACTCTATTCCCACATAACCAATATTCTTCAATCAAACTATGCTATATTAAACCATACAGTCAAGATGACTTTTATGCAATGCAAAAACTGTGGTGCCAGTCCGAAGGGAAACCAGCTGTCAGCTCTCTGCAATGAAACGAAGAGTTGACACAACACAGTGAGGAATTACATGATATAAAAAGACTCTCCCAGACTCCAGACAATTAGTTTCCCACTCGCAGAGTATAACAAGTTGGGAATTGTTTGGTTACAATGGGTTTTGATGGTATATGATCTGTGACAGATACTCACTCCTCCAAATGATGTCCCTTCATAAAACATTTGCTGCTCTGGAGAAAAATTCATCCAGATATCTTACCCCCCCCTGTCCTTCCTTCTCCCCTCCCCCCCTTTAAAATTCCCCCTCAAATTTTTACTCCTCTTGTAACTCCCCTTCATAGACTCAACTATGTAACCAGCCCCCTAAATTGTAATTTCCCCGTAAATGTCCAGTTTTTCTTCTGATGCAATCCTCAAATTTCTACCCTTAAGTTATCCCAAAGACTCAATTTATATAACCAACTCCCTAAACTGTAATTTTTCCTGGAAATGTCCAGTTATCTTCTGATGTAATCCGCCTAGAACTGCAAGGTACAGGCGGAATAGAAGTCACTAATGTAATGTAATGTAAATAAGATGTTCCATTGCTCCAAGTACTATAGTTAGATTGTGAGCCTGCCAGGACAGATAGGGAAAATACTTAGAGTAGAGTACCTGCTTACTAGTTAATGTAGTATAAACTGCTCTGATATCCGCAGAGCAAAGGCGATATATCAAATAAAGGTAACCATAATGATAACCAAATAGAATCTATTGTGTATTTTAAGATTTAAGAAAGCACCCGCTAAATAACAACACCATCAAAAAGTCTCCAAAGAACTACTGAAAAATCTCCAAACTCATACTGCTTGGATTCCATTATTGGAGGCATTAATTTGCAGAACGTTTGAGGTTTACAAAATAGGTGAATATCCTGGAGGCATTCCACCAGCAGTAATAAATAACAAACCTAATGCTCTCCCCTTCAATGTCGTCTTTAGCTGACAACAGCAGAACTCCCAGTAGAGATTTTAAATCCTCTCTTCTGTGTCAAATGAGGTCAGTGAACAACTTGTTCCCCTTGATGAACCCAAGGATTATAACCTGCCCTGAAGGCAACCCCCTAGGTGCAGGATAGTATACTGTTAATAAACTTGGAAATATGGAATATGCTTGAGTTTCCAGCTATAACACCTGAATGAAGAACAAACTGATTCATGAATCTGATGGAGAGCAGGAGAAGGAGACCCAGGGTCAGAGGAATAGTTCCTAATCTGCTTCTTAGGGTTGAGAAGTTATCAGGCTACATTAGAGCAATAATTCACATTATTAGTCTCTAAATACAATTTAAAACAGTGTAGCACTGTTGCCCTAAAGCAGCAATAAATAAGTTAACCCTCAGTACATAGCAGTGAGCCACCAAGCTGCAGCCTGATGCTGCCGAGCCACATCTATCAGGGCCTGCAGTACTTCATCTGCCACCACAATCATGATCTGAAGGCCCCTCCATACATAGCCCCCTCTCTGCACATCAAATCCATGATCCCTATGCCACAAGCTCCCCTGCACACAGTCCCCCTGATCTCCAGGACCTTCCCCCACACAATCTCCTCTCTCCAGCCTCCCCACATATAAGATTATCCCCCAATTTCCAGCTCCCTGCACATGTCCCCTCACATACAATCTGCCAGGCACATCAGCCTATCACAATCTCCAGCCCCCATCTGACCTCCTAAAGACTCCTTATCTACTCTGGGGACCCACTAAGTAGTACATGGCGGTCTAGTAAGCCCCAATGGGCAGGAGCAATCTAACTGATGGTCCAGCTGTGATCTTTGGGGATCCAACTCATGCACCCTCTTAATCCTGAAACGGCAGAAGAAATAAAAAATATTAACGACAAACTTGATCTAATAAAAAACTGGTTAATTGACAACAAATTATCCCTGAATGCTCAAAAAACTAAAACAATGCTTTTTACATGGAAAAGTGACATAACTCTAAAAACTCCATTCTTATTAGATGACTCCCCTCTTGATTCTGTTTCACAAATGAAAATTCTCGGGGTAATAATCGACAAGGATCTTTCATTTCATTATCATATCAGCGAAACAGTTAAATCCTGTTTTTACAGACTCCGTCTTTTACGCTCAATTTCTACTTTCTTAGACCCAAAATCTATAAACATTCTGATTCACTCATTAATTATTTCAAAATTAGACTACTGTAATTCTCTCCTAATAAACATATCTCAGAAAGAAAGGAGACGACTACAAATCATATAAAATACCGCTATTAAATTAATTTACAAAGCTAAGAAATACGATCATGTCACCCCTTTACTCATCAAATCTCACTGGCTTCCAATCTCTCACCGAATCACCTTTAAAATCTTATTCTTAGTTTACAAAACTTTAATATCAAACGAACCCCTTTTTATATCAAAAATGATAGTTCCGTATAATCCTCCGCGATCCTTAAGATCATCTTTATCTAACCAACTTTCAGTCCCTTCATTAAGAATTATTGGCACGAGACGTAAAGATATGTTTTCAGTGGTGGCCCCCTCATTATGGAACGCTCTCCCAAACTTTATTAAAAATGAAAAGGATCTTGTCTCTTTTAAAAAATTGTTAAAAACCTACTTGTTTCAAGATGCATTTGACTTATGAAATGATCTTTCTTATAAACGCATATGTTCTTAAGATTCTCTACTCCTATTTTTTTTTTTTTTCTCCCTACTTATACCTTTTTTTCCTTTTTTTCCCTATTTATACCTATTGTACTCTCCCCTCTATGTAAATTTTAACAAATAATGTAATTGTAACTTTCCCCTTCCTTCCTCCTCAATCATGTTTGTCTAAATTTGTTTTGTCAATTGTCCAAAGTAGTAAAATTGAATGTATTACCACAATCTGCTGGTTTTTAAATTGTACATCGCTTAGAAATTTGTAATAAGCGATAAATCAAATGTAAATAAACTTGAAACTTGAAACTTGAACTAAGGAAACATGAACTCTAGCTATAGTCCTGTGAGATTACAACTAGGGGCACCATGTTGACTGAAAGGCAAGAATGACTGGGCTCATTCTTACCAATAAGATCCACTAAACCTTCAGGTACTACATGGTAGACCTCTGGGTAGAAGGGAGCCCTTCTCCTTGGGAGTGGGAAGCTCATATGGGATACTGGAGATCATGGGGCAGATGTGTAGGGATTCGCCGCTAGCTTAGAACTCCTGTGCTGCACGCGCCTAGAGCTCGCCGGGGAAGAAAGGCGGTCAAAGCAATCCAAGCGTTCCTGAAAGAGTGCAGGCAAGTGTCAACCGGTAACAGGATGGTCTGATCGGTCGTGTCACACCCTGAGGCAGCAGATTTGTGAATCGCTGGCCACCGTCAGTGTACCAATCAGCTGAAGATATGTTGAAACATTTTTCTTCTATCTTTTTGTGTCTTCCATAGCACAGCACAGAGCTTTTTTCAGTTTTGTTGAAGGTTTTTTGCCAATGAGGTGACCGCTCAACCACTTTTAGGAAACCACTTTTGTGGAGGTGGGAGGGCCCTTGTCTAAGGCTTTTTCCTTCTGTTTCAATTTGTTGCAAAACCTATGCTGTTCTTATATCATATCACTAGACATCAAGCATCAATTGTAATTGAAAGTGTTACCATATATGATTATTGCTTCAAGACATCCAAGTGCTAAGCAAGCCCAAATCCCTGTCATAACATACCTCCAACGCACCCCCTTGAACTTTGGGTGCACTGCAAACATAAAGGCTAGCCGGATGTCTAGGAAGTTGGTTTCAAAAATCAGCACTTGGAAGTTTTGCTGATTAAAATTTCCAAGTACTAGTTTATGCCATTTTTTTGGACGTCTTTCTTTTTTGAAAATGAGCCCCTTGGAGTTCACTGCTGTTTTCAGTTTATCACTTCAGAGGTCATCAAAATCCCAAATCAAGAAAGACAATGGTCATGTAGTAATAGGGCACTCCTTGCCTGCCTACTAACAAAGATGCCAAAAAAAATTCAGGTCTTCGGTTCTGCAGCAAGCATGACCATCGCCTTTCTTGATTTGATTTGAGATTTTGATGACCCTTGATGCAGGCTGAAGCTGAAAGTCAGTTTCTTCTTTAATAAAATTGGATGCATGATTTCTCTGGTGGTTCCTTACCTTTTAAATTACCACTGCTGGTGCTGATTCTCTCTGAGACATAGGTGAAGATAGTAAAAGGGGCGTGGGAGGGGGGCTGGTCTGCCCCAGGCCTGGTCTTCCTAAGGGTACAGCACCCACTCTTCTTCTTGCCATGCACGCCCGCCCCTTGCCTTCCCCTGTACCTTTTTTTTACTCCCCCCGTGTGAGGTTGCTGCCCGCATCGGCATCAGTGCTCTCTCTGATGTCACTTCCGGGAAGTGATGTCAAAGGGTGAGCCAACACCGATTTGGACATGCTGCTCACACTGGAGAAGTTAAAAATGCATGGAGATAGGGAAGGGGCACACGTGTGTGGTGGTGGGGGGGCAGGGAAAAGGGTATGGGAGAGGCACCACTGCCCCGGGCGCTGCTGGGTGAGCAGAATCAGCCTAAATGTAGGCACTTTTACAATACATCTACTGCTTGTGTAAATGTTAAAGCCTAGATGTGACATTTGTATACAACTTACAGTATTTTGTATGTATTCCACATAAATGTTGTCTCCACCCAGTGGTGTAGTAACACCCTTACTGCACCACTGGGTGGAGACAACATTTATGTGGAATACATACAAAATACTGTAAGTTGTATACAAATGTCACATCTAGGCTTTAACATTTATACAAGCAGTATATGTATTGTAAAAGTGCCTACATTTAGGCAAATTTATGCATAAATGTCGTTATAAAATAGGCTCACTATCTATGTTCTTATGGTGCTTTAATGATGGTGTGCTGTTATAGAACTCCTTCCATTGCTGCTATCTGTTTATCGGTGGTCACCCCCTCTCCCCCTGTATTCAGTGCCATTTGCTATACAGATAAAGGTGCTCAATTTGCAGAATAGGATTAAATGCCATAGCCTGCATTAAAAAAATAGTGACCAATGTCTGACCCAATAGTTTTTACCTCTGCATATTATATAATATATTAAATAAAAATGAGATCAAGCATATACTCTGGTTATAAAATATTTCAGTGTTAGTATTTGGAGCTGTAATAGATCATTTGCAATGTAGAAGAAACCCTAGCTTCATTTGCAGCACTGCTTAGTTTTAAATATAGTGTAGAAAGAACAGATGAACTAGGATAGACTACAGTTACCTTTAGAGATTGTAGCAGTCACACATCAGTATTAATTTTTCAGAAAGCTCAAGAGGATTACGGTAAGTGCTACTAGTACAATAGGGTATCAAGAGAAACTGAAAAACAACTGAACCATGTGATCTGTATTATAACCATGTGCACCCTGTGAACCATTTCTTCTTCGAATATACTAGCAAATAGCTTAATTCCCTGCTCAAGAAGTTCTTCCAGTTCCATAATTAATGTTTTATAACAAAATCAACTTACAATAACAATGAAGCTCAATTTAACCATTCCATAATTGAATACACCTAGTATGAGAGACGCTGCCCGAGTCTGCAAAGAACTCCACAGAGGTTTTGATAAAGTCATTTTCTTTCTGGCCAGGAAGGGCGTTAAAGTTGCACAAAAATGGCAAGGTAGGCACACACAGATCAATACAGCCATCAGTTTTATAGTTAGTATAAACTTTTCTTGGCCCCTCCTGCCTGCTTGCCCTCTCATTGGATGGAGCAAGAACAGTTCTTTGCCTTGTTCCGGTCTCTCCACCCCTAAATACTTCTCCCGTTACTCTTATTCCTTAGATCATATTTACAGTTGCCCATATTTGGACACTTAGAGGTACATAATCAGCACTTGGATGATCAGAAAGACAGGTCGTCCACATACCGATATTCAAACAGAGTTTTAGACATATCTTTTGACTACCTCTTTGCATCCAGAGTGAAAAGGGGCATTTTGGGAGGAGTGGGTAGGGTGGAGGGTGGTAGGTGAGCCGACCTAGACTTAGTTGTCCGGTAGCCATAATCCAAAAAAGTTTAACAGGTTGCCTGGATGGAATTTATACATTTTGACTTAGACCAAATCAAAACAGGTATAAGTTCCGGATTGGGCCGCTGAACTGATCACAGCTGCAGCGATCAGTTCAGCGGCCCAGGTAACCCGTCCGTCCCCTCCCTCCCCCCCGGAATGATCGCCGGCAGGGGGATACCCAATCCATCCTGCCTGAACTTGCTACAATCTCCTGCAACCTTACCTGATAGGAGGGATGCCCAATCCCTCCTGCCGCAATCCCCCCAAGCATCGCTGGCAGGAAGGATGCCCAGTCCCAACTGCTAGATACCCCCAAACCCCCTTAATCATCACTGGCAGGAGGGATGCCCAGTCCCTCCTGCCATACACCCTGAACTCCCTGGCCAAGGTAGGCTGCCTGACCCCCACAAAACAGCCCAGCCAGAATTCCCCTCCCTTAGCCCACCTGACCCCCCGACCTTTTGTTTAGCCAGCTGGAGGGACCTTTCTAGCCTCCGGCCAGTAGGCCCGCCTTCACCAAAATGGCGGGACTTCCCCTTCCTGGTGCATCATGGGATACAACTGGGAGTGGCTTAAGGTCCTCCCAGGGGGGTAGCCTAAAAGATCTGGTCAATCGGAATCTTAGGCCACTCCTAGTGCATCCCAGAATGCACTGGGAGTCAGGCCTACGATTCTGATTGGCCCAGGTATATAAGGCCTCCTCCTATGGGAGGGGCCTTAGGTGCCTGGGCCAATTAGGGCCTTAGGCCCATCCCTGGTGCATCCCACAATGCCATTTTGGTGAAAGTGGGCCTGCCAGTTGGAGGCTGAATGGGTCCCTCCGGCCGGCCAACTACAGAAGGTAGGGGGGTTGGGGTGTCCAATAAGAGGGGCTAGACATTCCTCCTGCTGTTGACGCTTGTGGGGGGTTTCAGGGGTGTCCGTAAGGAGGGATTGGGCATCCCTCTTGCCAATGATGCTTGCAAGGAATCATGGCAGGAGGGATTGGGCATCCCTCCTGGGGCAGGTTGTGGGGGATCACAGCAGATTCGGGCAGCAGGGATTGGGCATCCCTCCTGCCGTGATAGTTACAGGGGGGGGGACGGACGGACAGGACAACTGTTCCATGATTCTGTAACCGGCGCTTATGACAGACGCCGGTTAGAGAATCGTAGTTTTAGGCAAAGCACTGGCCCCTCCCATACCTAAAAGGTCTTGTTTGGGACTTGGGTAAATTTGGGGGGGGGGGAAATAGGGCTGAATGTACAGGTAGGCCATTCTCGAAAAAGAGCACATTTTGGATGTTTTTTCGAGAATGAACATTTCCCTGCTTCCTACTTTGGACGCATAGGGCCTTAAGCAAAATAGGGACTTAGACTTTTTTTTAATTATGACCCTCTTACTCCTTCCCTCACATGCTCGCCCCTCACATGACATGCTCAGATCAGCTATTTGAACAATAGTCTTTATGGTTAGTTATGCTGACACCTCTAATTTAATGTACACTTGACTGCAGGCATTCTGTTTATACAGTATCTAGTACTGTCCCAGGAATGCCTCCCTCCCTTCTGCTGATTCAGCAATACTTCTTACTGTTATGTACACTCAGTCTTAATCAAATTCCCTCTACTTGAATTTATGAGTTATTACCTTTATTAGTGTCTTTTCTCTGCTTTTATTTTACCACATCCAATTAGATGTATTATATGTATGTGTTATGTTACCTTTCCCCAACTTATATGTTCACACCTTTATATCATTTTTGCAACAATTAGAAATATATTTGTATTTTCATTACTCACACAAGTGACAACAAAATAAAAATGCAAAACAAAAATTATATTTTTATATTTTTAACAGCTGATAAGTTAGAATTAATTTCATGATTCTGGCTAGAAGCAACTAGGTATTAACGCAGAACAAAATCTTTTCCAGAGAAAGGAAAATGGTAAAACCAGAGGACATGATTTGAGGTTGAGGAGTGGTAGACTCAAGAGCAATGTTTGGAAATTCTTCTTTACGGAGAGGATGGTTGATGCCTGGAATGTGCTCCCGTGGGAGGTGGTAGAGAGGAAAATGGTGGCAGAGTTTAAAAAAAAAAAGCATGGGATGAAAACAGAGGATCTCGAATCAGAAAATAATGGTATATATTGAAGAACAAAAGTCAGTACTGGGCAAACTTTCATGGTCTATGTCTCATATATGGCCATTCAGTTGAGGATGGGCTGAGGAAGGTTTTGACAGCTGGGAAGATTTAGATGGGCTAGAGTGAGCTTTGACGGAGACTCCTGTAGATGGAAAATAAACAGTACCAGGCAGAGCTCTGGGTTTCTGGCCCAGAAATATCTAAGAAGGACAATTTAAATTAAATCATTAATTTATAAAGTGTGTATGGTTGGGCAGACAGAATGGACCATTCGGATCTTTATCTGCCATCATTTACTATGTTACTATGTAAGTTTGGTGACTATACTGTGTGTACTGTACATAAATTCTATATTGGCAATTACGCATGCATTTGCAATTATAGAATACTAGCATAAGTCCATATTTATGCATCTACCTTTAGGTGGGAGCACTTATGCTAGCTGAATGACAGCAGCCCAGCTGCTGTCAGGTATGTAACTGACAGGATTTTATAACCTCAGTGCATGCTAGGTACACCCCGACCCACCCTCACCCTCCTAGCAGTTGTGGTCTAAAGAAATTACTTGCTAAGGTTAAAGAATACTAAGTTTAGTAATGTAACATTTAACTCCCAATTAAAAACAATTGATTGTTAATTTAACAATTCAGTTACATGCATAATTGGAGGTATTCTGTAAACTGTGTGCACAATTTTGTGCACTAACCCCCAAATACTAAGGATAGGGCCTTAAGTTGCATGCACAAATTGGTGTGTATAGCTATTTTGCATTTGCAGCTTCATTATTTAACTAATCAGCGCTTATAATTAACATCTAATTGGCCCTAATTATAAGTTATGCAGACAACTTTCTAAACACATTCTATAAAGTGGTGCATGTATCTTTAAAGGGGGCATAGCCAGGAAGGCGCATGGGTGGATTGTAGACATTACTAAAAGTTGGACACACTGTTATAGAATATGTCCAATCCACACACAACGTACGAGGTACAAGTATTTAGGACTTGATTTTCTTTGGCCTAAATGGATGTGTCTAAATGTTAATCATGTATATTGTGGTATGCAGCCTATGCCTGCTAGGAGTG